>NC_142868.1:145175000-146405000 GCF_051225735.1 Oryctolagus cuniculus | reverse complement strand
AACCACACATTCTTATCTCACTTATCTTTTAATTGGGTGAGAAAAAAATGCTTGACCAAAACATGGCTTATGTATATAATTCTCTACCTTAACAGTAGCACTTTTACAAGGGCACAAAATTCAAACAAAAAAGTACTCTATTAATGGATTTTTAAACAAATATATCCATAAAGTACTTTCATAATTTAAATGCATCTGAAAAAAGAATCATGAAGTCCAAACATACTAAGTATATACAAAGGTACATACAACCTGCAATACCTACAAAGCATTTAACATGTATTAAACAGAGTAAAAGTTCCTGAAATACCAAACAAGTATAATGACAAAGCATCCCACTCCAACCATGTTAAATAACACAGTTTTTTCTCCTGACCAATTCTTATTAATTTTAAGAGGGGTCTTCAAAAAGTTCGTGGAAATTGATATTATGAAAAAATGCTGGATTTCAAAACATTTGCATCTAAATAAACGTGTTTTAATACTACGTTTCCACCAAATTTTTGAAGTATCCCTGTATATCCCAAATTCATATAAACCACAGATTTTCTTTTTAAAAGATGATAGCTTTAAATTTGATTCTAAACACAACAACTTTGTTACACAATGTAATTATGTTATTGTTTTGTTTAGCTACTTTACCTGGGCTCCTTCTCCATGGTATAAGCAATTCACCACATTGTCTAAAAGGTTGATATCCAGTTTTTGGCTGAAATCAAGCAGCTGGCGAGCTGCATGGTCTGCTAACATTGTCATAATTGCTGGCATAGATTACTGAAAATAAAGGAAAAAAATTGAAGCTGTCTATGAGGTTTTGGTTATCAGAAACCTACAAATTATTTCAAACATATTTTTACAAATAACTGGAGTGCCTTAAAAGACCACCTAATTAGTAACAACAGGAACTAAGAGCAAGTAACAGAAGCTAAATTACTTAACTACTCGTCACTAGGGTCCTTTTAACTTTGCTAGCCTTTTTTAGGCCTACCTTGTACCTCTCCCTTCTAAATTTTAGTCTAATAAAAAGCACATTTATAAAATGTTTATTAGGGTTTTAGGGCCCTAAAAACTAATACAGCTGTAAGTCCTGATCCCAAATTCTTAAACAGTTTAACAAGTGGAGGTGGGTTTTTCTTCCTATATAGCATTTTTTGGATAGCTCAGTAAAAGCTCACTCCACATTATCTTAATTTTTAATATATGTCGAAGAAAGTATTAAATATGGATATAGGGGGTGGTATTGTGGTGCAATGCATTAAGCAGCTGCCTGCAACTCCAACACCCGCATCCCATAAGGGCACCAGCTGAGTCCTAGCTGCTCTACTTCCAATTCAGCTCCCTGCTAATGTGGTTGGCAAAGCAGTGGAGGATGACCCAAGTGCTATGCCCCCGCACTCCCTTTGGAGATCAAGATGGAGTTCCAAGAAGCTCCTGGCTTCAGCCTGGCCCAGCCTGCGCTGTTGTGGCCATTTGGGGGAGAGAACCAGCAGATGGAAGCTCACTTGCTCTTTTCTCCCTCTCTCTAACAATGCCTGTCAAATAAATAAATAAATCTTAAAAAATTTTAAGTAAATGTGGATGTAAAATTTCCTATTGTTTAGGATGTAAAAATGTATTTCTTGGTCATATGCTTTCCTTGAATAAATGGTCTAGAAAAAAATGCTTATGGCAATATACCAACCAAGATTTTCAAAAATTTCCAGGTATTCACTGGCAAGGCAAAAGTTTTATAAAAACTTGCCAATTTCAAAATAAAAATAAATTCTATCTTAACAGAAAAGTGAGCTGCCTCAAACAGAGGTACTGGGTAAAAACTGTTCATATGCAATGCTATCCTTTTAAGAGCACACTGGCAGACATGCACATTTTTAGATGCCCAGAACTATAAAAATATTTTCTCTGCTTTTTCTTCAAAGTCAATGCCACTGACATCTGTTTGTAAACTTTTTTGGGGGTCAAGATGCCTTGGAATCAGAGAACATAACAGCTCTAGCCAAATTTTGTATAAAGTCAACAAGGATTCAAGATATCCTGAAAGCCATTTGTGAAACCCATGGGTTGATGTACAGTATTTAGCAGTTAACAGGTTAGAAGGTCATTGCCACTTCTCCTTTTGAGATCAGAAACGTCTGGACAAACCAATCTGATGAAAAAAGGCATCATTTCTTGGCCACTTTATAGCAGTTTAAAAACATTCTTAATAATGGAGGCAAATTTATTGTAAACACTTTATCTTAAAGATAATTTCAGTCACAATAAATTAAAGTCCACAATGAGTCACCTAGGTTAAGTATAATGTAAAAATCAAAAAATTAATGTGTACAAGGAACTTTTTAAATTCCTCTATAATCTTTTGGTTGTTTATTGGCAATTAAAACGATGTTAAGATTTCAAACGTTTTAGTTGCAGATATTAAACATGCTTTAGAACACAACTCCTGTTATACACCACATATAAAAACTTAGTTCCAAATAAGATACACTTGTATATATTCCACTAATAAATGTAAAAATTTTCCTATACCTTCTAGCGCCTTACTATTTTAAAAGATTAGAACAATTTAAAAATTGAGGCTTAAAGCCAATGTCCACAAAGCAGCAAGACCTAGACTTCAAAAATGGGGGGGGGGGAGTTTAAACTAACTTTTCTCCAATTCACTCCTAACCTGTTAAAAATTTCAAATCAAAACAAAGAACTAAAGTGTCTCTGTAAAGTTTCTCTTTCAAGTACACTGTTCTTAAGAGTTCACCGTGCTACATTATTTTGTCATCCCTATTGAAACTACCGGCTATCTTCGAAATGACCTATCTATTCTTGAACTGTACGTAGTACAGAAATGGCGGCTCTGTGGTCAACGCCAAGCACAGTTAGTCCCCCCCAAATCAACAGCTTCCAAAGCATTCTTTCCACTACCAGCAGTGTAGCACAAGTCAAAGATACACAAATCAGGCAGACAGCAACCAGTCATGGAGGGAGGAGTAACCAGAAACACTGTTTTCTCCATGGGTGCCCCTCGACCCTAAATCCATTCACTGGATAGCATACTAGGGATTATCCAGCAAGGCTGTGACTTTTCAAGTAACTACCAAGATCCCTCGGCCGCCACTGCAAACTGAATAGGCAGGCTGCTACGCACTGCCAGCTCCCGGATCAAAACCAGAAAATCACTTAATACTAACTCCACATCAGGTGCAAAAACAAGCCGCTACAAGGCGAGAGACTGCTGCTAGGGTGTGTGGGCCATCGGCTGCTCCATTGAGTAGAAACACACCTCACTAGGGCCCGCCCTCCTTCGCTTCCCACCCGAAGCGATCCGCAGCGCTTCTAACTATAGCGCACGGGAGCACGCACTCACCCCGCCCATACTCGTAGGAGGCATTTAGACCTGGCGCCTTAAGTTCACCGCCCCTTTCTCTCTGCAGCATGGCCTCTGCGTGATCGGAGGCGGTGCGGGCCGGGCAAGTATTTAATGCTTCCTCCACTATACCACTCCCCCCCCCCCCGACTCCCGAACTCAAAAAGGCAGCAAAACGAAGGAGAAATCAGGGCTTCGTCCACAGCACGCTGCCAGCAATAAATGATTCGACCGACACACTCGAGCCCTCAGAAAGAAGCTACAACACTAAGCCATCTTTGCAGAGCCCTAAAAAAATTAACTAATCTACCCTACTTCTCATCCTAACCTGCAAAAAACAGGAAGGCTTTGGAGCTTCCTTGCAGGAGAAGCAGGGACTCGGCAGCCCCTCCCTCCCCCATCCCAAGCTCTCCACCGAGGGGGCCACGTGATGCAGGCGGACGTTTCAATGCTGCTGCACTAAATATTTCTGGAAACTTCCACTCCTAATCATTTACGGAGCTGTTCCTGAAATCACCCCAACTTCTCCCCAGCCCACCGGGCTGGGGAAGTCCTTCCACACCCGCGCCGGGCCCCGCTTCACTACCACGCTGCTCGCCTTCCCCCACCGCCACCCGCACACGCGAAATGACCCAGCAAGCGCTCTCCTCCCGCGGCCGCCTCCCCGCCTCCATCCCCCCAGCGGCAGAAGCGGCTTCATTCAATCGCAGGCTCCGCCGTGGGCTCGGCGCGCCCCCGGCCCGCCAGCCGCCGCCTCCCGGGCTCGCCGCCCGCGGCCACCACCGCGCCCCACGCCGGCCTCCTCCCGCCCGGCCGCGCCGCCGCCGCCCGCCCCTGGCCCCGAAGACACAGTCGACTTACCCAGAAATTGAACCAACTGCTTCTTCCTTCCTTGTCGGGGATTAGGACGAGGGAAGGTGGGGAGGGGGAAGAGGGGAGGAAATCAAGGTGGGTTTCACAGTTTTCCCACCTTAAAAAAGGGAAATTAAAAAACGAGAAGGGCGAAAAAAAAAAAAGCTCAATAATATTTACTATCTCAGGGACACCTCCCCCCCAACACACGCACACACACACACCCGCCCCCCCAAAAAAGGGGAATTAATCTGTAGAATAAATGCTCCCGCCCGGCTGGGGAGTGAAGAAAGGGGGAGGGGAACCGGGTGAAGTCCCAAAGATTCAGCCCCAGGGGGACCCTCCAGCCACAGGCGGCAGCAGGAGCGGCAGGAGTAGGGGCTGTAGAGTCCACACGGCCGGGGGACGCTCTGCTGCCAGTTGCAGTCCAACTCCCCCTACCAAAACACGGCTCCCTCTCTCACGCGGCTCCGGCGCTGGGCCCCCCCACCCAGGCTCGCCTAAACTTTCCCCCCTTCTCTTGCTCCTCAGCGACTGGTGGTTCCCCCCTCCCCCTCTGGGTGGTTGCACGGACTGCAGCAGCAAAGACTGGAACAAGCACCGCCGCCCGGGCTGTAGCTACTGTTGCTCTTGCTGATGCTGTAGCTCCCGCTGCTCCTGCCGCGGCCGCTGCAGCCGCTTCTCCCCCTCCTCCTAGTGCCTCAAACTCGGAACCGGTTGAAACCGGTTCAGACTGGGAGATTCCATCTCGGTTGAGTTTTCAGCCCATGGCGCCGCGGAGCGTTTGGAACCTGGGCCTCCGCCCCCAGGCCGCCCGCTCATTGGCCGGTTCCAGCCATGGCCGCGACATCAGCCTATCTCTTATTGGCCCGGACACCCGTCAATTCCACCTCAAGGCTCCACAAGAGCCTGCCGCTTCGGCCCCCGCCTCCTTCCAGCAGCGATTTGCCCGCAAAGTGGGGGAGGGGAAGAGAGGCGGGTCGAAAAGGAGCGGGGAGGGGGGGGTGGAGGAGGAGGAGGTGGGACGAAGGGCTGAGTCGAACAGAGAAGAGAGCGAAGAGAAGCCACGTGGAAGATTGGTTCGAGCGAGCTGTCAATCAGACACAGCCCGCCCTCGACTTCCCGTCCTCCTCCTGCCGCACCCCCTCCCATTGCTTAGCTCGCAGGCCCTGCCTTTCCGGCCCGCTCATTGGCTGGGCGCCTTTAGTGACGGAGAGGGTGGGGCGCAGCTCGTGAGCTGGTGGCGGCGCAAGTTTGAGCGCGCAGCGCGGCAGCCCGCGTTCGCTCTTCCGCCCCCGGAGCTGCGCTGGCCCGCCCCCGCCGGCTCCCGCCAACTTGAAGGGCCCGGAGCCCTCCAGGATCAGGACCCACCCCTTGAGGGAGTACTGCGCTCAGAAGAGGGCGGGCACACCCAGTTATTTAAGTTGAAGAAGGGTGGGAAAAAGAGGCGAAGAGAAGCCGCTGGAGGCCCCAGACCCCTCTGGTTCACTTTGGAGACGTGGGCGCCAAAGCCGGGGAGTCGAGGATGAGAAAGGCCCGGAAAGACGTTGGCGCGAGATGGGATGCGTTCACTTTTGGCGCCTCCCGATTCTGGAAAAGGTATCCAAGTAGTTCTTGGGCAAGTCGGCTTCACTTTTTGACTGTGTCTCCTGGGCTGGAATTTTGCTCCTTCAACAACCAACCTATTCTAAAAACTAAAACACTGTAGACCCTATAATTGGCTAAACGTTAGATATTTTACTGGATAACCTTGCGTGTCAAATGCTCCCCACTTGGTGCCCTTGGCCTGCCACACTTTTTTCCTTCATCATCACCAAGCAAGTAGTGGTTTCTGTGAGAGTAGAGTGTCTGTTGTTTGTCCCCAAGCGTCTCTAAATCAGCTGTTCAGGTTGTTCTTGCCTAAGTGCAAGTAGCCTACCAACATGCACCAGGTGCGTTGTGCTACTGAAAGTTGGAGACATTGTTTAAGTCAACACAATTTTCTTTGAGAGGTAGAGTTAGAGAGAGAGGGAGACACAGAAGGGTCTTTCATCCCCTGGTTCACTCCCCAAATGGCCCCAAAGGCCCAAGCTGAGCTGATCCCAAAGCCAGGATCCAGGAGCTGCTTCTGGGTCTCCCACGTGGGTGCAGGGGCCCAAGCACTTGGGTCATTGTCTGCTGCTTCCCCAGGCCATATCCAGGAGCTGGCTCCGAAGAGGATCAGCGGGGACACGCTGGTAGCCATATGGGAGGCCAGCACTTCAGCCCGAGGATTAGGCTACTATGGCCTACGATGGCCACAGCATAATTTCCTTCAGCAATGGTTAACACCAAAGCATCAATAAGAGGTGACCCCGCCCCTTCCAATAAAGAAAAACCCAATAGCAAAAACATTCTTATATGGGCCAAGATGATATTGGATGACTTTAAGACCTAAGATTTTTATCCATTGTCTAACATATAATATCAAACCATAGTTAACATTATATTACCAGAAAAACTGAGCCTGTCCTGCTTTCTAAAGTTCATCCCCCATCCCATTTTTAACTCTTGGACTAGGCCACACTGATTTTTTTGGGTGGCAAAATAGGAATAAAAACCTAGTAGGAAAAGGCCATGGCTTTGCAGAGTGTGACTGCACCTCTTGGGCCTCAATTTCTTTCTCATCCATGTTAATGAAGATGATATCAGCCATGTTTCTGGAGAGCACCAATCTGCCCCTTTTCCTTACAATGTTGATCTCTCAAGTTGGAGTTGAAAGACCAAAATGGTGGGGGGGAGGGGGCACTGTGGCACAGCGGGTTAATACCCTGGCCTGAAGCGCGGGTATCCCATATGGGCATCAGTTCTAGTCCTGTCTGCTCTTCTTCTGATCCGGCTCTCTGCTGTGGCCTGGGAAAGCTGTGGAGGATGTCCTTGGGCCCCTGCACCCAAGTGGGAGACCCGGAAGGAACTCCTGGCTTCGGATCAGCACAGCTCCAGCCGGCCGTTGCGGCCACCTGGGGAGTGAACCATCGATGGAAGACCTCTTCCTTTGTCTCTACCTCTCTCTGTAATTCTGTCTTTCAAATAAATAAAATAAATCTTAAAAAAAAAAAAAAAGACCAAATGGGGGCCAGCATATGGGATGCTGGTGTTGCGCTCAGCGGCTTAACTCACCACACCACTGCACCAGCCTCATTGTTAGCCATTCTTATACTTGGTTTTCATTACTACTTCACAGTCTGATCTACCTGTCAGGTGCTCTGTTTGATCCTGACAGTGAGTGACAGGGCTGTTTTGTGAGACAGTGCTTGATGACTCAGTTCATCCAAGGCGGCTAAACTGCCCTCTATTGAGAACCACTGAAATAGATTCCCTAACTTTGCTAGGTTCTTTGAAAATCCAAATATCTGACAGAAGAGTTTTTATTGTTGTTGTTAGAATCTGTTTTGTTTGTTATATGAGAATGAGGCTCTGAAACATACTTTTCTGGCAAAGATTTATCTATTTACTTGAAAGGCAGTTAGAGAGAGTGTGGGAGATACATCTTCCATCCACTGGTTCTCTCCTCAAATGTCCAAAACATCCAGAGCTGTGCCAGATGAAAGCCAGGAGCCAGGAACTCCATCTGCATTTCCCATGTGGATGGCAGGAGCCCAAGCACTTGGGCCATCTTCCATTGCCTTCCCCAGTGCCTTAGGAGAGAGCTGGATTGGAAGCATAGCAGCCAGTACTCAAACCAGTGCTCCAATATGGGATGGCTTAAGCCGCTGTGCCACAATACCAGCAGCTGAAAAACATAATTTTGATAGATTATCAAAACTTAATAATGTATTACTACTGTTGTCTGTCTTTAAGCATGATGACAATTGTCGCGTCCCTCGACCAGCAAGGAAGACACGACCCGAACTCTTCTTCCAGCAGTTTATTCAGGAACCTCTTTCAAACTTCTACTACCGCGCCCTTTCCTCTCCCCTCCCTCTTATAGCCATCAGCGCACCAATCAAAAGCAGCCAAGTGGCAAGCATTGATTGGTACAGCAATGCGGAAGCCGGAAGGGAGCTCAAACATCTCCTTATTAGGAGATGTTTGTTTCTCGCCAGTCCTTCCGGGGGAAAGGAGCCGGCGCCATCTTTAGGGCGCCGTGCAATGGCTCCCCACAGACAATTACTCAATATTTTTTTTGTGATCAGAAAACTAGAGTACCAGGCAGACAGACAATGTAGGGCACTCAGAACCATCAAATAGTAAGAATTAAAGAAAATGTAACAGACCTAGTGTGGAGGGATGTCTAGTAGCTTTTCTTCTTTTGATTAGTCAAAGTCACAGAATTTCATATCTGGTAGTATCCGC
Source organism: Oryctolagus cuniculus (assembly GCF_051225735.1). NCBI lineage: Eukaryota > Metazoa > Chordata > Mammalia > Lagomorpha > Leporidae > Oryctolagus > Oryctolagus cuniculus. The sequence continues at coordinate 146,396,479 of NC_142868.1, read as the reverse complement.
TCATGAACATGAATTTCCAGGAGTTCTTATGATTACAAAAACTAAAGAGATTTTAGTTCATTAATTCCATAAATATTTGTTAAGTACAACTAATAACCCACTTCAGTGTCCCTAACTTAAAGGAATTTATAGATGGAGAGAAATTGAAAGTCTAATTTCATGCCATTTCCAACACGCTTCTCCTACAGATTTGCCCAGTACAGAATATGGTAACTCCATCCTTCCAGTCACTAAGGACAAAACTCACAGAGTCATCCTTTTCACCTCTCTCAAATGCTCCAGTCGAATACTGTGACAAGTCCTCTTGACTCCACTTTCAAAATATCTTAAGAATCTGGCCTGCTGTTGTGGCATAATGGGTTAGGCCACCAACTGTGACACTGGCATCCTATATGGGTGCTGGTTTGGTGCTGGCTGCTCTGCTTCTGATCCAGCTCCCTGTGAATGTGCCTGGGAAAGCACGGAAGGATAGCCCAGGGGCTTGGGCCTCTGCACCAAGTAGGAGACCCGGAAGAAGCTCCAGACTCTGGGATCCTGGCTTTGGCCTGGCACAGTCCTGGCTGCATCAGCCATTGAAGAAAGAATCCCTCTCTCTCTCTGTAACTCTGCCTTTCCCAAATAAATAAATAAATCTTAAAAAAAAAAAAGTCTAACTAGGAGACATTTTCAATTCTTACAACTGAAGGAGCAGGGCATGCTTCTGGCATCTAGTTGATGGGGGCCAGGGATGCTGTCAAACATCTTATAATACACAGGATGTTCCCTTACACAACAGAGAACCATTCAGCCCAAAATGTCAATAGGACAGAGGTTGAGATATAAAATATTTGAAGTTATCCCTGGCCCAGGAGAGGAGGATGAAAAAAAGACACACACACACAAAAATCCTAAAGAAAGCAAGCTGGGCCAGCACTATGACTCATTGGGTTAAGCCAATGTGTGCAATGCTGGCATCCCATATGGACACTGGTTAGAGATGTGGCTGCTCCACTTCCCATCCAGATCCCTGCTAATGCACTTGGGGAAGCAGAAGAAAGTGGCTCAAGTCCTTGGGCCCCTGCCACCCACGTGGGAGACCTGGAAGAAGCTCCTGGCGCCTGGCTTCTGCTTGGTCCAGCCCCAGCTATTGCGGCCATTTGGGGAGTGAGCCAGCAGATGGAAGATCTCTGTCTTTCCTCTGTCTCTTTGTAACTCTGACTCTCAAATAAATAAATACATCTTAAAAAAAAAATAAAAAACAGAACAAGCTAAACTTGAACAAGATCAGTGCTTCTGCAACTTCACTGCAAATAGGAATCACAAGGGCACCTATGGGAATGCAGATTCTGGTGTGCTAAGTCTGAGGCAGGGCCTGAGATTCTGCATTTCCAAATAACACCCAGGTAATGCTGACGCTGACAGATCATGAACCACACTTAGATTAAAGCAGCACAGATTATGCCTCTGTGGGGTAGGATGGGGACAAAGATCCTTTAAGAATTTGTACTGAGGAGGCCGGTGCAGTGGCACAGTAGGTTAATCCTCCACCTGTGGCGCCGGCATCCCATATGGGTGCCGGTTCTTGTCCCAGCTGCTCCTCTTCCAATCCAGCTCTCTGCTTATGGCCTGGGAAAGCAGTAGAAGATGGCCCAAGTCCTTGGGCCCCTGCACCCACGTGGGAGACCAGAAGAAGCTCCTGGCTTCGGATCAGCACAGCTACTGCCATTGCGGCTATTTGGGGAGTGAACCACTGGACGGAAGACCTCTCTATTTCTCCCTCTCACTGTCTGTAACTCTATCTCTCAAATAAAGAAATAAAATCTTAAAAAAAATTGTACTGAGAAGACCCAAAAAACAAGTGTGAGGCAGGGTATGTGCAAGTTTGTACTGGGCTCATAAAAAACGCTGTTTTTGGGTGCTCTGTATTTTGTAATTCTTTTCTCCTGGGAGAGGTTTTAAAATGTATTTCTAGAGCATAAGAAATTCGTATCTGAAGAGATCAAATCAACATCATAAATGTGTCAGTAGAAAAATCTCAGTACTTCATTCTGCCTTCAGGTGGTGGTATATTTTTTAAAGGAAATTTTTGTTTTTGTTTTGGAAAGGCAGAGAGAGAGAGAGAGAGAGAATGAGAGAGAAAGATGATTTTCCAGCTACTGGTTCACTCCCCAAAGACCCAGAACAACAGTAGCTGGCCAAGAAGCAACCAGGAGCCAAGAACTCTACCCAGGGCTCTCACCTGCTGCTTCCTAGGGAATGCATTAGCAGGAAGTTTGAATTGGAAGTGGAGCTGAAACTCAAACACTGGCACTCTGATATGGCATGTGGGTATCAAGTGGATCTTTTTAAAGATTGATTTATTTGGGCCGGCCCCGCAGCTCACTAGGCTAATCCTCTGCCTTGCAGCACCAGCACACTGGGTTCTAGTCTCGGTCGGGGCGCCGGATTCTGTCCCAGTTGCCCCTCTTCCAGGCCAGCTCTCTGCTGTGGCCAGGGAGTGCACTGGAGGATGGCCCAAGTCCTTGGGCCCTGCACCCCATGGGAGACCAGGATAAGTACCTGGCTCCTGCCATCGGATCAGCGTGGTGCGCCGGCCACGGCGGCCATTGGAGGGTGAACCAACGGCAAAAGGAAGACCTTTCTCTCTGTCTCTCTTTCTCACTGTCCACTCTGCCTGTCAAAGAAAAAAAAGAAAAAAAAAAGATTGATTTATTTGAAAGAGAGAGAAGGAGGAGAGACAGAGAGATCTTCCATCTGCTGGTTCACTCCCCAAATGGCTGCAATGACTGGGGCTGGGCCAGGCTGAAGACAGGAGCCTCTTCCAGGTCTCCAATGTGGTACAGGGGCCCAAGGATTTGGGCCATCTTCCACTGCTTTCACAGTAATTAGCAAGGAGCTGGCTCAGAAGAGGAGCAGCTAGGACATGAAGCAGTGCCCATATGGGATGCCAGCACCACAATGCTGGCCCTGAGAGAGAGGTCTTCCATCCGTTGGTTCACTCCCCAAATGGCTACAACAGCCAGGGCTGGGCCTGGCTGAAGACAGTAACCAGGCTCTTCTTCCAGGTCTCCCACATGGGTACAGGGGCCCAAGCACTTGGGCCATCTTCCACTGCTTTTCCCAGGCACATTAGCAGGGAGTTGGATTGGAAGTACAGCACCTGGGATTTGAACCAGCACGCATATGGGATGCTGCCACTGTAGGCCGTGGCTTAACACACTGCACCACAGTGCCAGCCTAACAAGTATATTTAACCACTACACCAAATGCCCACCGTGGTGTCATGTTTAAACCCATTCAAGCTGATTTCTACATACTTACTGAGAATGTCCAATCTCATAGCAGATAGACCACAAACCCAGACAGATCAGAAGGTGAAGGCAATAATAAAACAGCATATACAGCATTGGCTAACATTTACGGAGTGCTTATTTTTTTTTTAAGATTTTATTTATTCATTTGAGAGGTAGAGTTACAGACAGTGAGAGGGAGTGACAGAGAGAAAGATCTTCCTTCCATTGGTTCACTCCCCAAATGGCTGCAATGGCTGGAGCTGCGCTAATCCGAAGCCAGGAGCCAAGAGCTTCTTCCCGGTCTCCCACACAGGTGCAGGGGCCCAAGAACATGAGCCATCTTCTACTGCTTCCCCAGGCCATAGCAGAGAGCTGGATGAGAAGTGGAGCAGCCGGGTATTGAACCGGTGCCCATATGGGATGCCAGCGCTTCAGGCCAGGGCGTTAACCCGCTGCACCACAGCGCCGGCCCCTGGAGTGCTTATTATGTGCCAGAAACTTGCCTAAGTAAACACTTGTTGATTTTTATAAATTTAATTTTCACAACAACCCAATTTTATAGGACCTGTTATTTTTGCCATATTAATATAGGGAAATGGGCACAGAAAGGATATCTGAAAAGAAAATGAAAAGGATACACTTAAAAATAAATACATAAAAATTGAGAGAATTAAAGAAAGGGAGAGATTCTATCCTCTAAAAGGATTGGAATATGTACATATAATGTTTTTTTAAAGAATAAAAAAACCTAAGTTGGAAATTTTCAGATTCTCTTACAGTGTATTCCAGAGCTATGGCCAAAATCACAAAGGAAAATTTAATGGGTTAAGCCACCACCTGCAACACCAGCATCCCCCATGGGCATTGGTTCGTGTCCCAGCTGTTCCACTTTCGATCCAGCTCCCTGCTAATGCACCTGAGAAAGCAGCAGAGGATGGCCCAAGTGCTGAGGCCCCTGCACTCACATAGGAGACCACTGGCTCTAGGCATCCGCCTGGCCCAGCCCTGGCTGTTAAGGTCATTTGGAAAGTGAACCATCTGATGGAAGATCTTTTTCTCTGTCTCTCCAACTCCAACTTTCAAATAAATAAATATTTGAAAAAATTAACAAGAGTAGAAATTTAGCTCAGATGATCAACTCTGCTCTGATTTCCTGCTAATGCAGACACTGGGAGGCAGCAGTGATGACTCAAATACTTGGGTTCGGTTACCTTCCTCCAAGCTTTGGCCTGCCCCAAGCCCCAGCTGTTGTGGGCATTTGGGAGTGAACCAGTAAGTGGCAGATCTCTGTCTCTATCTTGGTCGCTCTCTCCAGCTCTCTCAAATACATAAAACAAGAAAAAAAATTTAAGAGAATAAATTCTAGAAGTTAACTATCTTTTAACCATTCTATTACCCAGAGAAGTGTTATAAAAACAAGGGTTATTTCAGTAACAGTTACCACATGGGGCTGGTGCTGTAGCATAGTGGGCTAAGCCTCTGCCTGCAGTGCCGGCATCCCCTGTGGGCTCTAGTTTGTGTCCCGGCTGCTCCTCTTCCAATCCAGCTCTCTGATATGGCCTGGGAAAGCAGTGAAAGCCAGCCCAGGTGCTTGGGCCCCTGCACCCGAATGGGAGACTTGAAAGAAGCTCCTGGCTTCAGATCGGCTCAGCTCTGACTGTTTTGGCCATATGGAGAGTGACCCAGCAGATGGAAGACCGATCTCTCTCTCTCTCTCTCTCTCTCTCTCTCTCTCTCTCTCTCTCTCTGCCTCTGTCTATAAAGTTGACCTCTCAAATAAATAAAATCTTAAAAAAGTACCACATTTACTGAGGCTTTTTTTTTTTCTTAAAGATGTGTTTGTTTATTTGAAAGGCTGAGCTACAGAGAAGCAGAGGCTGAAACAGCCTCTGAAGACATACCTATGGCTGAAACACTCCACAATGGCTGAAACAGCTGGAGCTGGGCTGATCTGAAGCCTGGAGCCAGGAGTTTCCTCCCCATTTCCCACGCAGGTGCAGGTGCCCAAAGACTTGGCCCATCTTCCATAGCTTTCCCAGTCCATAGCAGAGAGCTGGATCAGAAGTGGAGCAGCCAGCTCTCGAACCAGTGCCCATATAGGATGTTGGCACTACAGGCTGCAGCTTTACCTGCTATGTGGCAGCACCAGCCCCAGAAGCATTTCCTTTTAATTGCCACATTCAAGGAATATTTTATATATTTTTAAAGATTTTTTGAAAGTTTTTTGAATTTTCATTTGAAAGGCGAGTTACAGACAAAAAGGGAGAGACAGAAAGAGATTTTCCATGTACTGGCTCATTCTCCAAATGGCTGCAGCAGCTTGGGTTTTGCTAGGTCAAAGCCAGGAGCCAGGAGTTTTTTTCAGGTCTCCCACATGGGTGGCAGGGCCCAGGTACTTGGGCCATTTTTCCATGCTTTCCTAGGTCATCAGCAGAGAGCTAGACTGGAAGTGAAGCATCCAGGACTTGCACCAGTACCCATATGGGATGTTGGCATGGCAGACGGCAGCTTAAATCACTGTGCCATAACACTGGTCCTGGAATAGTTTTTTTTTTTATTTTAATTTATTTGAGAGGCAAAGTTACAGAGAGAGGGAGAGACAGAGACCTTCTGTCTGCTGGTTCACTCCCCTAATGGCTGCAATGATCGGAGTTAGGCTGATCTGAAGCCATTTCAAGTCCTGGCTGCTCCACTTCCCATCCAGCTCTCTGCTATGGCCTGGGAAAGCAGTAGAAGATGGCACAAGTGTTTGGGTCCCTTCCCCCATGTGGGAGACCTGGAAGAAGCTCCTGGCTCCTGGCTTCAGTACTTATATCAAAGTTGCACTAAAAGTTGTTTGCCTAATAATTCAAGTATAGGTTTTGTGTAGAACCTAAATATAATTTCTGAAGGCACTACACAGACTTTGCTTTCCAGATTGTGTTTACATCATGACAAGCAGCACTTCTTTCTTCTTACTGGGTAACAATAGAATTCCCCAATCAGGATTTTGCAGTGAATTTGGGAAGAGGAGAGCACGAGGTGAGCAAATACAATGGGGACAGGGCTGCATGAAGCTGAGGGTGAAGCAGAGGGGCAGGCAACACTGAAACAGCTGGGCCGCCATGGCTGGTGGGGATGTGCAGTCCCAGGCTGGAAGGCATGGGCTTAGCAGGGACCATATGCTCCCCAGGAGGCTGAGTCAAAACAAGCCTACGGAAGCGCCAGACTGCGGAAATAGAAAGCAGTGCTGGGTTGGCCCTCCGAGCCAGTGAGGTGGGAGACAGAGAGGATCCCAGACATCGTGACCCACGTGGCATCTGCATCCTACCAGGCAGAAGCATCAGCTTTGTGACAGACTGATGGGCTCCATTTAAGGAAGTTGGGAGTGCTTTTGAATGACATCAGAGTATACAGTTCCAGCTTCTCGCCAGCTCACCAGGATCAAAACCCGAGGTCACAGGCAAAGGTTTGTCCTCCAGTGGAAGGGGGAGATGGGTGGGTCAGGAGAACATGAAAGCTGTTCGACACCCAGTCTGTAGTCCAGGAGTGTTGAGAGGCCCCAGAGCCCTGCACCTTCTCCAGCCTCTTCACAATCCAGACTGGTCTACGACAGCCTGGGTTTTCTGAGGAGTGGATGCACCCACTGTCTGGGCAGGAGAGGACTGGAGGCCGTTCGGCGGAGCGCCTCCCTCAGTCCCAGCACAAGCACGTATCCAGCCTTGCTGTGGCTTCAGCTCTGGTGCCGGAGACAAATACCAAGATACAAACTAAATCTTTGCAGTCAGTCAGCCTATGGCAGACCTGCAGAGGGCACGTGGACATTTAAATGCCTTCCCCATATTCTTCCACCAGAAGAGTTCACCTATTCCCAACACCTCATTGAGGATGTCGAATGGGCCTGTTTGGGTTCCAGCCTCCTGTTATTCCTATGGCTGAATCCCCAAGGCAGGAGAAATGCGTGCTCTTCCATACACTGGCACTGGGAAGAGAAAAAAAAGCTTCCCTTTCCACTCCATCAAGACCTTTCCACCCCTCCAACTGTAGCTCTCTGCAGAGAGTACCGCGAGGACTGTAGGCAGCCCTCAGGCCATTGAAGACAGCTCCCAAAAGATTTAGCTTCGAGTCGTGGCCTTCAGGGAAGCAGAACTGAGACAGGGCAAGAGTTATTTCTCCTCTCTAGTTCTTCTCACAGGTGAGTGGTGTGTATGTACTGGGGGTGGGAGTGGGGGCGGAGAGAATGCTTTTAGGCAGCTAAGGTTTAGCGGAAGTGAAAGATCTGCAAACATATTCCTTGTGAGATGAAGGTGGGGGTTGGGAGGAAGGGTGGCTAAGAGAGAAGAGGACCACTAAAGGGACAGAAAGAGTGACAGAGGCCAGCTCCATCTGCCTGTCCTGGGATCTAGAGAAAGAACTACAATCCCACGCCAGTCTAGGAAGGCAACTGACAGAACGTGACAGTGAGGTTTTTGGTGGGATAGCATGAGAGAACCTACTTGTATCGGCCCCAGTGAACACGTACTCCCTGCAGACTGGTGCATGATGTACCTTCATTGGTTGCTCAAGGCTGCAAACACACAACTTACGCTGTGGAAGTAACTTGCATACACACAAGATTTACTCAGGGGACAAAAACACCTTCATTTATGAAATCCACATTTGTATTCCTATTTCTGCTCCTAAAGGAGATATATGAGCCTACAGTAACTCCGAAGGTTCCATAAAAAAGTGACTTTGGCAGTTACAAATACTATTTTTATATAGGTTATCACATTTTTTTAAAAGATGTATTTATTTATTTGAAAGGCAGAATTAGTGAGGAGAGACAAAGACAGAGCTATCTTCCATCCACTGTTTCACTCCCCTGCACCAGCCCTGCAACTCTAACTTTTTAAAAGAATGTAACCAGGGCTGGGGCTGTGGCATAGCGGGTAAAGCTGCTGCCTGCAGTGCAGGCATCCCATGTGGGCGCCAGTTCGACTTCTGGTTGCTCCACTTCCAATCTAGCTCCCTGCTAATGCACCTGGGAAGGCAGTGGAGGATGGCCCAAGTCCTTGGGCCCCTGCACCTGAGTGGAAGAGCCTGAAGAAGCTCCTGGTTTCAGATCATCTCAGCTCCAGCCATTGTGGCCGTCTGAAGAGTGAACCAGGGAAAGGAAGACCTTTCTCTCTCTCTCTTTCTGCCTCTGCCTCTCTGGAACTCTACATTTCAAATAAATTAAAAAAAAAATTAGAGTTGCAAAACAAGACAGTGTAAACTCTGCCATTTGTGAAATGATCACACTACTGGAGGGCTCCTTTCTGGCCCAGTGATACTTCTTAGCCTGTGCACATTCCTTTCTGTGGGGAGCAACCGGACTAGACTGAGTTACTGGAATTAAGACTTATTCTATGCATCTGCTCTCCCACAATATGGCGCTAGGAGAGAAGTAAACAGCTTCCGCACAGCTGCCTCCAGTTCAACCAATAAACTGTAGGACTTGCTCCTGATTGGAGAGCAGCGTACTCGGCGTGTGGGCAGCCGAGTTGGGATTGGCGGAGGAGGACTATAAAGGAGGAGAGAGACGGCATGCACCAGGAACATCTATGGGGAACATCTAAGGGAACCCGTGCAGCCCCCGAGAAAGCCGGCCGGCGGTGTGCCGCTCCCCTGCGGAAGTGGGGAATGCGGCCAGGGGGAACTGCCCTTCCACAGAGGTGGAAGGGATAGTAGCCAACCCGGGAAGAACCAGCAGCAAACCCGGGGAGGGCCGAGCAGATGAAAGAACAGCGCAGGGCCCTGTGTCGTTCCTCCACGAAGAGGGGGAGCGACACTTTCTCTTTGTAGATTAAAGCATGGTAAGAGAAATGCAATCTTTCTTTCTCACTGGGAATTTTCTGAAAATGTAGCTTAATTATTCATTCATTCATTTAACTAATATTGTGTTGTGTGCTATGCTGGGGTTGGAGATACAAACGAGAACAATTTTTTACTTTCCTGGGCAGAAAAGGACCAAATGATAAAAATGCTTTCTTCAGATGTGATTTTTCTATAACTGTATCTATAATAGGTTTTTTAATTGACTCAGGTTTATTTATTTTTATCTACTTGACAGGTAATGAGAGAGAGAGAGATCTTCTATCCATTAATTTATGCCCCAAATATCCACAACAGCCAGCCAGGGCTGGGTCAGGCTGAAGCCAGGAGACAGGCTCTCCATCCCGGTCTCCCATGTGGGTGTCAGGGACGCAAGCACTTGAGTCATGACGCACTGCCTCCCAGGATACATTAGCAGGAAGCTGGATGGGAAGCAGAGTAGCGCTCCTATGTGGGGTGTTCAAGTAGCAGTTTAACCCACTAAGCCACAACACCTGCTCCTCTATGACAGAAAAGAATCACATGTAGTTTCAGCAATTTGATGTTTAAATTTGCTAAAATTAGTTAACTTTCAAAAATGTTATCCTTAACAACTATGGATTTGTTTAGTTGTGTTGCTGGCTTTTTTTTTAATATACACTAGTTTTGTCTTGTTTTTAATTATCTTAGAACAAATCTTTGAAAAATATCTCAAATTCACTTGGTTACAAGTATTTATTGAGGCTGGTGCTGTGGCACAGTGGGTAAGCTGCTGCCTGCAATGCCAGCAACCCATATGGGTGCCAGTTTGAATCTGGCTGCTCCACTTCTGATCCTGTTCCCTGCTAACACATCTGGGAAAGCAAGGGAAGATGACCCAAATGCTTGGGCCCCTGCTACTCACATGGAGACCTGGACTGAGTTCCAGGCCCCTGGATTCAGCCTGGTCCAGTTCTGGTTGTTGCAGGCATTTAGAGAGTGAACCTGTGGATGGAAGATCTTTCTCTCTCTGCCTTTTTTTTTTTTTTAAAGATTTATTTATTTATTTGAAAGTCACAGTTACACAGAGAGAGAGAGTGAGGAAAAGTCTTCCATCCAATGGTTCACTCCTCGATTGGCTGCAACGGCCAGAGCTGTGCCCTTCTGAAGCCAGGAGCTTCTTCTGGGTTTTCTCTGCCTTTCAGATAAATGAAAAATAAATAAAAATTCTTAAAAGAGACTCTGTGGGGATTAATTCACATAAAAGAGTACTTCGGGTCTGGTGCTGTGGTGTAGCAGGCTAAGCCTCTGCCTGCGGCGCTGGCATCCCATATGGGCACTGATTCGTTCCTGGCTGCTCCTCTTCCAATTCAGCTCTCTACTATAGCCTGGGAAAGCAGTAGAAGATGGCCCAAGTGCTTGGGCTCCTGCACTCTTCATGGGAAACCCTGAAGAAGCTCCTGACTCCTGGCTAGGGATTGGCCCAACTCCAGCCATTGTGGCGATTTGGGGAGTGAACCAGTGGATGGAAGACCTTTCTCTGTCTCTCCCTCTCTGTAACTTTAACTCTCAAATAAATACATAAATAAATAAAATCTTAACCAAAAAAAGGGTATTTCAAAAAGTTCACAGGAAAATAAAATGGAAAGTTAATGCATTTTTCCATGAACTTCATATATCTCCCATATACATCTTCAGATGCTATTCCAAGCATGAGAATAATTTAAGGGAAGATAAGCAAGGTGAACTGGGGATTCTGAAAGGAATTCAGAGTGGCTGGAATGACTGGAAGATAGGGAATGAACAAGAAAAAGCAGCAAGGACAGTTCCAGCTGGATAATTTGGATTTTATCCTAAACACAATGGTGACTCATTGAAGCATTTTAGGAAAAGGAGTAATTTGATTAGATTGCAGAAAGAAATTGTGAAGAACAGATCTGAAGCAAGACTTTGGACAAGGAGACATATGTGGTAGAGTGATATTGCAGAAAACCAACAGATAGTTAGTTGGTGATGGCCTGAAATAATATAGTGGCACTGAGGATGGCAGGAAGTGGGAAGATTCAAGAAATGTTAGGGGTCAGAATTGTCACAACTTGGTGGCTCATTGACTGTGCATCTTCCCTTCTCAATCAAGTAATAAACTTTCAAAGGGCATAACCTCTGCTGTATATGGCTTTGCATTCTATTAAATTACCTCTGGTGCCTACCTATAGATGAGGTGTTCAATAAGCCTTTGTTGGATTAATAAATGAATGAATGGATGAAACGTTCTAACTATGCACATGGTAAAGCTGACAAGCTCTTCTCTTTCAAATGCAACAAAACAAACGAAAAACTCACATAAATGTATAGGAGACTCTGCAGTGTTTGGTGAGGAAATCAGTCACCTTAGGCTGGAAAGAGGATAGAAGAATCTAGCCTGTGGAGAGTACTACTATCAAAGAAGGAAAACAAAATAATTTATGAAAGTGCCTACTAAAGGAGACTCTTAACAAATTCTTATTCTAAGGTCAGTGCTTAAAGAGATCTCATTTTATGTGATTTAGACAAAGATTAAAGTATGTACAACCAGCCACTTAGAATCACATCACACAGAGACCCTTAGTCCAACTCAGGGTAAAAGTACGCTAGCATATGATGCATCTATTTGGAGAAATGTTGCCACTTAAAATGTCAGAACTGTCAGGAACGGTGTCCTGTGCTTTCTGTACAGGAAAATCCTGTATATTTTTCAAATTCCTTCTGGCAATTTTGTTTTAAGATTTAGTGATTTTGGCCAGCGCAGCGGCTTACTTGGCTAATCCTCCACCTATGGCGCCGGCACCCTGGGTTCTAGTCCTGATTGGGGCGCCGGATTCTGTCCCGGTTGCTCCTCTTCCACTCCAGCTCTCTGCTATGGCCCAGGAAGGCAGTGAAGGATGGCCCAAGTGCTTGGGCCCTGCATCTGCATAGGAGACCAGGAGGAAGAACCTGGCTCCTAGCTTTGGATTGGCATAGCACGCCAGCCATGGCGGCCATTTGTGGGGTGAAGCAACGGAAAAAGGAAGACTTTTCTCTCTGTCTCTCTCTCTCACTGTCTAACTCTGCCTGTCAAAAAAAAAAAAAAAAAGATTTATTTGAAAGTCAGAGTTACACAGAGAGGGAGAGAGGGATAGAGAGAGAGGTGTCTTCTGTGTGATGGTTCACTCTCAATTGGCCACAATGGTTGGAGCTGCACCAATCTGAAGCCAGGAGCCAGGAGCTTCCTCCAGATCTCCCACATGGGTGCAGGGACCCAAAGGCTTGGGCCATCTTCTACTGCTTTCTCAGGCCATAGCAGAGAGCTGGATCTGAAGTGGAGCAGCCGGGACTCCAACCGGCACCCATATGGGATGCCAGCACTGTAGGCAGAGGCTTTACCTGCTATGCCACTCCGCTGGTCCCCTGGAAATCTTGTAACTCATAAAATATTAAACAACCATTCCTGAAGTTATAGGGCAAACTGACCCACAAAATGATGTGTCAGGTGTGGGGCAGGAGGTGGTTATAACTTATCAACAACCTATTAGAGGAGATCAGCAATAATCTTAACAATTAACATGACACTTTTTAAAATTTATTTATTTACTCATTTTTTTATTATATTTTAAGATTTTTAAAAAATTTATTTGAAAGAGTTACAGAGAGAGGTAGAGACAGAGAGAGATCTTCTACCCGCTGGTTCAATCCCCAGATGGCCGCAACAGCTGGAGTTATGCTGATCCGAAGCCAGGAGCTTCTTCTGGGTCTTCCACGAGGATGCAGAGGCCCAAGGACTTGGGCCATCTGCTACTGCTTTCCCAGACCATAGCAGAGAGCTGGATTGGAAGAGAAGCAGCCGGGACTAGAACCGGCGCCCATATGGGATGCTGGCACTTCAGGCCAGGGTGTTAACCCACTGCGCCACAGCACCGGCCACTTATTTATTTATTTTTAAAGATTTATTTATTTATTTATTTGAAAGTCAGAGTTACACACAGAGAGAAGGAGAGGCAGAGAGAGACAGAGACAGAGAGAGGTCTTCCATTGATGGTTCACTCCCCAATTGGCCACAATGGCTGGAGCTGTGTCAATCTGAAGCTAGTCAGGAGTTTTTTCCAGGTCTCCCACACAGGTGCAGGGGCTGAAGGACTTGGGCCATCTTCTACTGCTTTCTCAGGCCATAGCAGAGAGCTGGATCAGAAGTGGAGCAGCTGGGACTCGAAGCGGTGCCCGTATGGGATGCTGTCATTACAGGTGGTGGCTTTACCTGCTACACCACAATGCTAGCCCCAACGTAACACTTTTAATTTGTGCTTCAACCTTTACTTACTTATTTCTATAATCAAATAAGTGATAACAACATCTTACATTTCAAAGTTCAATATTCTCAGAAATATTTTCAAACAAGGTCCTAATCAATCATATACACAAACAGGAAACAAAGTCCCAAGGTCTAATTTCTCCATTTGCATAATTCTTAGTGGAAAACTGGGAAAGGAGCAGAAATTATTTGTTTAGAACATGGGCGCAATCTATCACATAGTAACAAATGAAAAAGTACATTACAAAACACAAATATGAACTTAACAAAATCAGTTTTTCTTTTTCTTTTTAAAGATTTATTTATTTTATTTGAAAGTCAGAGTTACACAGAGAGAGGAGAGGCAGAGGCAGAGAGAGAGAGAGAAAGAGAGAGAGGACTTCCATACATTGGTTCACTCCCCAATTGGCCGCAATGGCCGGAGCTGTGCTGATCCAAAGCCAGGAGCCAGGAACTTCTTTCCAGGTCTCCCACACAGGTGCAGGGTCCCAAGGACTTGGGCCATCTTCTACTGCTTTCCTAGGCCACAGCAGAGAGCTGCATCGGAAGAGGAGGAGCCGGAACCAGAACTGGCGCCCATGTGGGATGCCGGCGCTTCAGGTTAACCCACTGTGCCACAGTGCCAGCCCCAACAAAATCAGTTTTTCAAGAAGAAAGACTATTATAGCCACCATATTTTGTGAGCAAAATTAACTCTAAGGTCTTGAATGCAATTATACTTTCCTAAAAACATTGAAAAACACAGAAAGGATAAAAGATTAGACTAGTTTGGATTATTTTGTTCAAATTTTTATTTTAATTGAAAAATAAATGCTTCACCATATGAGATCTCAATTCATTAATTTTGTAGTCTCAAATTTTGTGTGCTTCTCCATCCAGAAGTTTTTTTTTTTCTTCTTAAGGTTTATTTATTTGTTAAAAGGCAGAGTGGAGAGGGAGGGAGGGAGGGGGGAGGGAGGGAGGGAGAGAGAGAGAAAGAAATCTTCCATATGGTGGTCCATTCCCCCAGATGGCCACAATAGCCTAGGCTGGGCCAGGCTGAAACCAGGAATCTGGAACTCCATCCATGCCTCTCACGTGAGTGTCAGGGATTCAGCACTTGGGCATTTTTTGATGCTTTCCCAGGCACACTACTAGGAAGCTACATCAGAGGTGGAGCAGCCAGGGCTTAAACTTATGCTTTGATATGGGATGTTGATATTGCAAGCATTGGCTTAACTTACTATGCTACATGCATGTCCCTCCCCTTTATTTTTTAACATTTATTTATTTGAAAGGCAGAGTTTCAGAGAGGCAGAGAGAGGTGGGAGGGGAGGGAGAGAAAGAGAGAGAGAGAGAGAGAGAGAGAGAGAGAGGTCTTCCATCTGCTGGTTCACTCCCCAAATGGCTGCAAAAGCTGGAGCTGGGTGGATCCCAAGCCAGAAGCCAGGAGCTTCTTCCAGGTCTCCCATGCAGGTACAGGGACCCAAGGAATTGGGCCACTTTCACTGCTTTCCTAGGCCACAGCAAAGAGCTGGATTGGAAGTAGAGCAGCTGGGACTCAAACTGGTGCCCAGATGGGATGCTAGCGCTGCAGGCAGCAGCTTTACCAGCTACATCACAGTACCAGTCCCATGACTTCCCCCTTTAAAAAAAGACTTATTATGTTGTGGCGTAGCTGGTAAAGCCACCACCTGTGATGCTGGCATCCGATATGGGCTCCAGTTCATGTTCTGCCTGCTCCACTTCCGATCTAGTTCCCTGCTACAGCCTGAGAAAGCAGTAGAAGATGGCCCAAATGCATGGGCCCCTATACCCTCATGGGAGACCTGGAAGAAGCTCCTGGCTCCAGACAGGTCCAGCTCCAGCCATTGTGGCCACTTGGAGAGTGAACCAGCAAATGGAAGGTCTCTTTCTTTTTTCTTTTTTAATTTTTATTTATTTATATGAGAGGTAGAGTACAGAGAGAGAGAGAGGTCTTCCATCCGATGGGTCACTCCCCAACTGGCTGCAAAGGCTGGAGCTGTGCCGATCCAAAGCCAGGAGCCAGGAGCTTCTTCTGGGTCTCCCACGTGGGTGCAGGAGCCCAAGGACTTGGGCCATCATCCACTGCTTTCCCAGGCCATAGCAGAGACCTTTTTCCCACCATCCCCCTGCAACGGCCGCAGAGTCCATGCCATTCATGGCTGGACCATCTCAGACCAAGATGGCTCCCCACAAGCCTCCCAATGGCCTGCCGGAAGGTCTCTTTCTTCCTCCCTCTCTCTGTAACTCTGCGTTTCAAATAAATCTTTAGACAAGATTTATTTATCTGAAAGAGTTGGGGGGGGGCATGAATTTTTATTCATTCAGATTTACACAGCTTGAAGCACCACATTTGTTATCTAAAGCACAAAGTATTTAAAAAAAAAAGGAGGTTTCTTGGGGCTAGCGCTGTGGTGTTGTGGGTAAAGCCGCCACCTGCAGTTCCATTATCCCATATGGGCACTTGTTTGAGTCCTGGCTGCTCCACTTCTGATCCAGCTCTCTGCTATGGCCTGGGAAAGCAGTAGAAGATGGCCCAAGTCCTTGGGCCCCTGTACCCGTGTGGGAGACCTGGAAGAAGCTCCTGGCTCCTGGCTTCAGATTGGTGCAGCTCTGGCCATTGCAGCCAATTGGGGAGTGAACCAGCGGATGGAAGATCTCTCCTCCTTCTCTCTCTGCCTCTGCCTCTCTGTAACTCTGCCTTTCAGATAAATATTTTTTTTAAAGAGGCTTCTTTCCCTTTTTAAGAATGTCACAAGAAGGGAAGGAGATCATTCCTCCCTAAAATCAAAAGTTTATGAACAGAGATTCAAAACTTTATTACTCAATACCTGTATCAGTAGTAATGTCAAATTCTTTACAAGATGCAAAACTGAATAAAAGTAATTCCAGGGCTTTATATACTGTATTATAATTGTTACAGTTATTTTGGTAAGACAAACAAAATCTGTTGTTATATTATTTTGAGTCAATTAAATTTGGCTAAGTACACTGAGCAGCTATTGTTGGAATGGAGGTTTCCTAGTGATGGTACAATAGCACCACTTTATGAACTGTGGCTTGAATTGACTTCTAGACAGTTAAGGCAGCCAGCCAATTACTGTAGAAATCACACTAAATACAATAAAAGTTGGCTGTATCACACTAAATACAATAAAAGTTGGCTGTACTTTGATATTCTTGTTTCCACATTTGCTTTTGCTACTCTGCCAGAAATGCACACTTGCTTATTTTAGGGGTAAAGTTCTTTGAGGACTCTCCTAAGAAGATAACAGTGAGGTCTGAGCAGTGAGTAGGGTGGAGGCAGTTGAATTAGAGTGGAATGAAGAATGTGTGGCTGGGGCCGGCACTGGGAAGCACTGAGCTAGAATGCTGACTGAGTTGCCAGCATCCCATACCAGAGAGCCTGTTAGAGTCCCGGCTGCTCCACTTGCAACCAGCTCCCTGCTATGGCCTGGGAAAACAGCATAAGATGGCCCAAGTGCTTGGGCCCCTGCTCCCCACACGGGAGACCAGGAAGAAGTTTCTGGTTCCTGACTTTGGCCTGGCCCAGTCCTGGCCATTATAGCCATTTGGGGAGTGAACCAGTGGATGGAAGATCTCTCTCTCTCTCTCTCTCTCTCTCTCTGGAACACTGCCTTTCAAATAAATAAATAATTTTTTTTTAAAAAAAGAAAAGACCACGTGGCCCTCTACATGTGGGTCCTTGGAGTTATCTCCCCAGAGTTCCAGGGTTTGATTCTCCTCTACAGTAACATTTTATCGACAAGTATTAGGACCTCTCCACAGAGGTGAATACCTTAAAAATGCTCAATACTCTGTAGCTGAAGTGGTCTGTAAATTTGCAGTTCTGAAGTAAATAGGATATATTCTTGAGAAAAATGTAAGAGAGTATGCCACTCCAATCATTTATGTTAGAGTCTATTTGAAGATAACTGATGATTATTTGCTTGGAGTTCATCTATTCATTCGGCAAACTCTCACCACCGTTATTCATAACCACTACAAAAATCCCCTTACCTTTCTATGGCAGCTATGTAGTTTTAACAAATTGATTATTTCTCCTGCTCAAAATCTTTCAATAGAAGCCTAATGTTTTTATCAAGCCCATCAGTGTTAACAAGTTTTATCAAATATATTTGTCTTCAGGGCCCCTGAAGATGGTTCTCCCTCCTCTCTCCCCTCAGGTCAGCCATGCTAGTCTTTTGGCTACCCAAAACAAACCTACCTACCTACCTTCCTTCCTTCCTTCCTTTGATTTATGTATTTATTTGAAAGGCAGAGTTACAGAGAGGCAGAGACAGAGAGAGAAAGAAAGGTCTTTCACCTGCTGGTTCATTTCCCAGATGGCCATAATGGCCAGAACTGAGCCAATCCAAAGCCACGAACTTTTTCCAGGTTTCCCACACAGGTGCAGGAGGACTTGAGACTTCTTCCCAAGGACTTGGGCCATCTTCCACTGCTTTCCCAGGACATAGCAGAGAGCTGGATCGGAAGTAGAGCAGCTGGGACTTGAACTGGCACCCATGTGGGATGCTGGCACTACAGGCAGTGGCTTTACCTGCTATGTCACAGTGCTAGCCCCACAAAACCCTTTTCTTAGGGCAGGCAGTTGCCTCTGGCTGCAACACTTTCTTCATAATTTTGGCTAAAGTAATTCAAATGATATTCAATTCTCACTTTAAACCCACTTCTTACAGGAGGCTGTCTCTGATTCTCTGTATAGTGTCACTGTACTTTCTATTCTATTTCTTCTTCTCAGTCATCCCCTTGTAATTAATATCTGTTCAGTGTCTATCTCTTCTGCTAGACTGTCAACAAGGGTCACAGGCCCTTTCAGTGCTCCACAGCAGGAAGAGTACTTGGCCAAATAGCAGGTGCTCAATAGACTTTGTTGAGTGAATGGACACCACATGCCAGCAATGGTGCTGGGCACTGAGGAGGATCACAGAGATGACCAAGACAGGGACCGGACTTTTAAACTATGACCACAGAACACAGGGCTTGGAAGGGAAATGGGAACCTGGTGCCCTGGGGGAAGGGAGGAGGCAAGGATCAATGGGCAGAAAACAGGAAAACAAGCATTTCCACTCGCCCCGTGCCAGGTTCTGAACTAAAACCTTTGTGACATTCTCTCTCTGATGCAATGGCTCTCATGACTGCCATTCTCTTAGGGGTGGTGAAGTAACTTGTCCAAGGCCACAGCCAACTTATCCAGGTCTTCTGGCTCCAAGCAAGAAGCTATACATGCACGCACACCAGTAGACACAGTGAGTTCCTGTGGGAGCGTGTCCAGCCACTGTCCCGTGCCTGTCAACAATTGCAGAAGGGGCACATAATTGCCAATTTAACTGTAATCCCCCACATTTTAAAAAATAGACAATGCATTCTCATGTTTCATGGCTGACACATTTAAAACAATGAGCAGGTTCAGCTACTCATTTCCCACTCCTGTCTCCTACTGTTTCAGACCAAGATCCCCAAAGATACACCCTTGCTATAAGTTCCTAATGCATTATTTTAGATTTTGAATGTATAAATATATATTTTCTTATTTTGCCCCTTTTTTATCCACAAAATGTAGCATACCATACACATTGTTTTGCATGTTGTTATTACTGTTTTAAAGATTTATTTATTTGAAAGTCAGAGTTGCAGAGAGAGAGATAAAGAGAGAGACACAGAGAGAGGTATCTTCCATCCACTGGTTCCCTTCTCAAATGGTCATAACAGCTGAGCCTAGGCCAGGGCAAAGCCATGAACTCCAGTTGAATCTCTTATGTGGGTGGCAGCCTCCTATGTGCTTGGGTCATTTTGCACTGCCTTCCCAGACACATTAGCAGGGAGCTGGACTGGAAATGGAGCAGCCAGGATTTGAACCAGTGCTCATATGGGTTGCTGGCCTCACAGGGAACAGTTGAACCAGCTATGCCACAACATCAGCCCCTGTTGTTGCTGTTACTGTTTTCAGTTAGTGATCTATCTTGAAACTCTTTCATTACCAGCACTTTGTTCCTTCTACATGGCATACTATTCCATTTAGTGGATACATTACAATTTATTTAGCTACTTCCCTATTATGGATCATTTGGATTGTTTCCAACTTTTTTGCTCTATTACAAACAATGCTGCAATGAGTAACCTTGTCCATAGATAAATTAGCACACATGCAAACATAGCTGCAGGATAAATTTTAGGAGTGGTAGTGCCAGGTCAAAGGGCATATGCATTTGTAATTTTGACAGCTATTGCCAAACTGCCCTCTGTATGATTAAATCAATTTACATTCTCACCAGTGGGGCATGGAATACATGTTTTCCCACAGTCTCTCAGTACACAGTGTTAACACATTTGTGCTGATTTGCCAGTCTGATGGGTAGAGAATAGCACTACAGCATGTTTCTCGTTGTGAGCAGAGTTGAGCGTTTTCCCTTATGTTTAAGAGCTCCTATTTCCTTCCCTCTGAACTGTTTACTCATATACTGTGTCCATTTTTCTCTTGGTTTTTTTCTCTGGGTTTAGTAGTCACTTTTTCTATAGAGGGAGATTTTGGCCAACGTCAAAAACATGTATTGGATACCATGTAAAGATATTCAAAAGAAGAGGATAATCTATCATTATTTGAACATAGTTAAAAACTGATCCAGATTGCAGCTGGTACTGTATTGTTGCAGGTTAAGCAGCTGCCAATGGCACCTGCATCCCATATGACCACCAGTTTGAGTTCTGGCTGCTCCACTTCTGATCCATGTGCCTGGGAAGGCAATGGAAGATGGTACAAGTACTTGGGCTCCACATGTGGGACCTGGGTGGAGTTCCTGGCTTCGGCACGGCCTAGCCTGGGCTGTTGCAGCCATTTGGGGAGTGAACCGGCAAATGGAAAATTGGTCTCTCTTTTCTTCTCGCTTTTTTTTTTTTTAAAGATTGATTTTGAAAGAGTTACAGAGAGCAAAGGGAGAGACAAATAGAGAGGTCGTCCATCTGCTGGTTCACTCCCCAGATGGCCACAATGCCCAGGGCAGGACTAGGCCAAAGCCAGGAGCCAGGAACTTCATGTGGGTCTCCGATGTCAGTGGCAGGGGCCCAAGCACTTGAGCCATCCTCTGCTGCTTTCCTAGGTGCATTAGCAGGGAGCTTGATCAGAAGTGGAGCAGCCAGGAATTGAAACGGTGCCCATAGGGGATGCTGGTGCTGCAGGTGGAGGCTCAACCAACTACACCACAGCACCAGCCAGGTGTTTCTTCCTCTTTGTAATTCTGCTTTTCAAATATATAAAAACAATTTTTTTTAGAAAAAAATCAACTCAGATTAATAAAATTCATTTTATTAATGAATATTAATAAAGAAATAAAGAAATAAAGGAAATGGAAAATAGTGCGGGGACCACTAAGAAGAAATAGGATAGGACCACCCTGTGGTATGGCGGTTAAAGCCACTGCCTGCAGTGCTGGCATCCCATATGGGTGCCAGTTCGTGTCCTGCTTGCTCCACTTATGACCCAGCTCATTGCTAATGTACCTGGAAAAGCAGCAGAGGGTGGCCCAAGTCCTTGGGTCCCTGCACCCAATTTGGAGACCCACAAGAAGCTCCAGGCTCCTGACTTTGGTCTGGCCCCGCCCTAGCTCTTGTAGCTATTTGTGGAGTGAATCAGCAGATGGAAGATTTCTTTTTCTCTGTCTCTTGGTCTCTCTGTAACTCTGACTTTCTTTTTTCTTTTCTTTCTTTCTTTTTTTAACAGGCAGAGTGGACAGTGAGAGAGAGAGACAGAGAGAAAGGTCTTCCTTCCATTAGTTCACCCTCCAATGGCCGCTGTGGCTGGCGCACTGAGGCCAGCGTACCGCGTTGATCCGAAGGCAGGAGCCAGGTGCTTCTCCTGGTCTCCCATGCGGGTGCAGGGCCCAAGGACCTGGGCCGTCCTCCACTGCACTCCCTGGCCACAGCAGAGAGCTGGCCTGGAAGAGGAGCAACCGGGACAGAATCCGGTGCCCCAACTGGGACTAGAACCCAGTGTGCCAGCGCCGCAGGCGGAGGATTAGCCTATTGAGCTGCATCGCTGGCCAACTCTGACTTTCAAATAAATAACAAATAAATATTTTAAAAAGAAGAAATAGGACAATATATATACTTAAAGATTATTTCTTTTTATTTTTTTAAAAAGATTTATTTATTTGTTTGAAAGACAGACTTACAGAGAGGCAAAGAGAGAGAGGCCTTCCATCTGCTAGTTCACTCTCCAGATGGCTGCAATGGCCAGAGCTGTACCAACCCGAAGCTAGGAGACAGGAGCTTCCTCCAGATCTCTCACATGGGTGCAGGGGTCCAAGGACCTGTGCCATCTTTCCACTGCTCTTCCAGGCCATAGCAGAGAGCTAGATTTGAAGTGGAGCAGCTGGGACTCGAACCAGTGCCCATATGGGATGCCAGCACTGCAGGCAGTGGCCCTACCCACTATGCCATAGTGCTGGCCCCAGATTATTTCTGTATATGAGGATAATTCAAAATAAAATTAAAAATTGATTTCAGTGCAAAAAAAAATTTTGAAACCTATGTATAGCTTTTTTATAATATGCATTTCCATTAACTTTGAAGACCCTCACATGCATGATTTCCTTCAATGGAATTTATTGAACACCTGCTATGGGTCAAGAGCATAATGAAAAAAATATTACTTTTATGGTTGTTAGGAGGACAAATTATTAAATATAAAATGTCTTCAATGATGTCTAACCCAAAGTAAGTGCTGACTAAATGTTAGTTATTAGTATTGATTTTTCAAATGCAAAATGCTTTTATCTGTGCAAAAGTTTTAACCTAGATATACACATGTGTTTTGTACATAAATGTATATATAAATAGAAAGTAAATATAACAAAATATTAACAGTTGGTGACTATGAAAGAGTTATCTGGTTGTGAACTACATTTTTCTTGCAACTTTTCTATAGATTTGAAAAAAATCTTTAAAGTTAGATGCCAAAGTATATCTATATTTGTACCTTAATTTTTTATTTTACAGGTATTGCTTTTTTTTTTAAGACTATAACATGGAGCCGGCGCCGTGGCTCAACAGGCTAATCCTCCGCCTTGCGTTGCCGGCATACCAGGTTCTAGTCCCGGTCGGGGCGCTGGATTCTGTCCCAGTTGCCCCCCTTCCAGGCCAGCTCTCTGCTGTGGCCAGGGAGTGCAGTGGAGGATGGCCCAAGTCCTTGGGCCCTGCACCCCATGGGAGACCAGGAAAAGCACCTGGCTCCTGGCTTCAGATCAGTGCGGTGCGCTGGCCGCAGTGCGCCGGCCGCAGCAGCCATTGGAGGGTGAACCAATGGCAAAGGAAGACCTTTCTCTCTCTCTCTCACTGTCCACTCTGCCTGTCAAAATAAATAAATAAATAAATAAACTATAACATGGGGTGGGCAACATGGCTAGTGGATTAAGCTGAGGCTTGGGACACCTACATCCCTTATGAGTGCATGGGACTGAGTCCCACTTCCTCTTTCAATCCACCTTCCTGCTAATACACCTGGGAGAGAGCAGATGATGGCTCAAATACCTCAATTACTTGGATACCTGCCAGCCATATGGGAGACCCAGATGGTGTTTCAGGATCCTGGCTTTGGCCTAGTCCAGCCCTGGCTGTTATTGGTATTTAGGGGAGTAAAGCAGTAGATGGAAGATCTCCCTGTCTCTCTCTTTCCATCACTGTCTTTCAAATAACTAAATTACTTTTAAAAGGGTACAATGCACACACACCTACACACAAAAGTATACATAGATGCAACCCCCCCATAAATAATAGAGTGCTTAATTCAGAATTACAGTTACTTTAATTTTTAGTTTCCTGACTACTGTATATTTATTAGCAACTGAATTTCCTCATTGTGAATTACCTTTTTGTATTCTAAACCTTCCTTTTATTGGTTTGGTTTTTGTTAAATAAACACTTATTTATTTATTTATTTGAAAGGCAGTTACAGAGAGGGACAGGCAGATGCAGTGAAAAAGAGATCTTCTTTACTGCCAGTACTGTGGCAGACTAAACCTCCACCTGTGACATCCATATGGGTGTCCCATATGAGCACCAGTTCGAGTCCTGGCTGCTCCACTTCCCATCTAGTTTTCTGCTTATGGCCTGGGAATGCAATGGAAGATGGCCCAAGTGCTTGGGTCGCTGAAGAAACTCCTGGCTTTGGATCAGCTCAGCCCTGGTGGTTGCAGCCATTTGGGGAGTCAATCAGTGGATGGAAGACCTTTCTGTCTCTCCTTCTCTCTGTAACTCTGCCTCTCAAATAAAATCTTTTTTTTAAAAAAGAGAGATTTTCCATCTGCTAGTTCACTTCCCAAATGGCTACAACAGCCAGAGTTGGGCCACGCTGAAGCCAGAAGCTTCATCCAGGTCTCCCACATGGGTGCAGGGGCCAAGTACTTGGGCCACCTTCCCCTGCTTTCCCAGACACATTAGTGGGGAACTGGATTGGAAGTGGAGCAGCCAGGACTTGAACAGGCACCAATATGGGATATGAGCATTGCAGGCAGTGGCTCAACCTGCTGTGCTACAACCCTGGCCCCCAAACTTTTCTTTTTTTTTTTTTTCTTTTCATTTTTTTCTCTTTACAAACCCTTGTGTCGAGGGCTGATTTTCAATAGATCGCAGCGAGGGAGCTGCTCTGCTACGTACGAAACCCCGATCCAGAAGCAGGTCGTCTACGAATGGTTTAGTGCCAGGTTCCCCACGAACGTGCGGTGCGTGACGTGCGAGAGGGCGGCCCCCTTTCCGGCTGCGCCCCAATCCCCAAACTTTTGATTATGGTTTTTGCGTCCTTTTCCTTGTCATCATGCTTGTCTTTGTGTTTCATCTAATACAGCCATCTTTTTCTTCTTGAGTTTCTGAGTTCTCCCAGTTTCTTGGGCCTCTCTCACTAACTTATTTAGAATTTTTCTTGCATTTTCTTCTACTTCTATATTGTAGCTTTTTGTTGAAATCTTTAGTCTACCTAAAATGTATTTTAGCATTTTGGTTTTTTTTTTAATTTTGTTATACAAGTTTCCTTTTAATTTTGTTATACAAGTTTCCTATTTCTTTCTTTCTTTCTTTCTTTTTTTTTTTTTTTTTTTTTTTACAGGCAGAGTGGATAGTGAGAGAGAGAGACAGAGAGAAAGGTCTTCCTTTGCCATTGGTTCACCCTCCAATGGCCACCGCGGCCAGCGCACTGCGGCCAGCGCACCGCGCTGATCCGATGGCAGGAGCCAGGTACTTCTCCTGGTCTCCCATGGGGTGCAGGGCCCAAGCACTTGGGCCATCCTCCACTGCGCTCCCTGGCCACAGCAGAGAGCTGGACTGGAAGAGGGACAACCAGGACAGAATCCGGCGCCCCAACCGGGACTAGAACCTGGTGTGCCGGCGCCGCTAGGCGGAGGATTAGCCTAGTGAGCCGCGGCGCCGGCCAGTTTCCTATTTCATATATACAGATTTAGTAACATAGAAGCATTTCCCTCCTCTAACCTTCCTCCTGCCCATACTCCAACACTTCCTCCCCCTCCCTCTCAGATTCCCACTCTTAATTTTTACAATGATCTATTGTCAGTATACTTAATGATCATGTAGTTACCCTACTCTAAGTAAAAGAGTTCCACAAATAGTATGAAGAGAAAAATACAAAACAATTGAAGTGGAGTTCTATTATAATGTCTAGATGTTAGATAAGGATGCAGAATAGACAGAAATCTTAATTTAGCTCTAACGACACACAAAATTAACTCTCCCTGCTTCTTCCCCACAGATGTATAGACCCCTCCCCAATATTTTCCAAGTGCTACCTGTTTTGCTGTGTTTTTTTTTTTTTATGTATTATTGAACTAAATCCAGAAGCAATTGTATTTCTGACTCCAGTTAGATTGCATTAAAAATGTGATACATATCTACTGTGGAAAATATAGAAATGCACTCTATAGGGCCAGCACTGTGGTGTAGTGGGTAAAGCTGCTGTCTGCAATGTCAGCATCCCATATTGGCGCTGGTTCAAGTCTCGACTGCTCCACTTTCTATCCAGCTCTCTGCTATGGCCTGGGAAAGCAGTAGAAGATGGCCCAAATCCTTGGGCCCCTGCTTCCACGTTGGAGACCCAGAAGAAGCTCCTGGCTCCTAGCTTCGTATCGGCACAGCTCTGGCCATTGCGGCCATCTAGGGAATGAACCAGAGGATGGAAGATATCTCTCTCTCTCTATCTGTGTGTGTGTGTGTGTGTGTGTGTGTGTAACTCTTTCAAGTAAATAAATAAATCTTAAAAAAAAAAAAAAGAAATGCACTTTTTTTTTTATTTTTATTTTTGACAGGCAGAATGGACAGTGAGAGAGAGAGACAGAGAGAAAGGTCTTCCTTTACTGTTGGTTCACCCTCCAATGGCCGCTGTGGCGGGCATGCTGCGGCCAGCGCACCGCACTGATCCGAAGCCAGGAACCAGATGCTTCTCCTGGTCTCCCATGCGGGTACAGGGCCCAAGGACCTGGGCCGTCCTCCTCTGCATTCCCGGGCCACAGCAGAGAGCTGGACTGGAAGAGGGGCAACTGGGACAGAATCTGCCGCCCCGACCGGAACTAGAACCCGGTGTGCCGGCGCCGCAAGGTAGAGGATTAGCCTATTGAGCTGTGGCGCCAGCCAAGAAATGCAGTCTTAAAATGATATCATTTGGGGTCAGCTTTGGCAGAGCAGTTAACATGTCTGCAACCCATATTACAATGTTCCAGTTCAAAGCTTGGTTGCACTCCTGACTCAAACTGCCCATTAGTGCAGAATCTGGGAGGCAACAGATGGCTCAAGTAGTTGGGTTCCTGCCACACATGTGAGAGACCTGGATTGAGTTCTGGGCTGCTGGTTTGGGCCTGACCCAGCTCTGGCTATTTGGGCATTTGGGGAAGTGAAGCAGCACATGGGAACTCATTGTCTGTCGGTGTGTTTCTCTGCCTCTCAAATAAGAAAAAAAAAAATTCTAAATTTCATGACTTTGATGATAAATATGTGACCCAACATCTTATCAAGGACAACATTTTTGTTCCTTTGATATGGATTTTCTTTCAGTCTCAAAACTTGCATAGTAGTGATATTTGAATTGTGTTCTGAAGGCCCCAAAGGTGGCTGGAGCTAAGTGAAGCAGGCAGAGGGTGGCTAAAGGCCCCACATCACCGCTCTGGATCTAACCAGGTAATAATAATGTATTGTATACTTCAAAACTGGTATGAGCATAAATGTCAGTTTTAGTCTCACTGCAAAAAATTACTTGAAGTGATGGATATTAAGTCAAGCAAGTACTTGATTTAATCCTTCCACATTGCATACATGAGTACATAACATTACTTTGCACTCCATATATCCAATTATAATCTGCTTTTAAAATGTTATTTTGTTGCCAGTTGACAAAGTCAATAATAAGTGTTTGGCTTAAGGTTTAAGACACTGCTTGGCATACCCACATCCCATATCAGAGTGCCTGGGTTCAACTCCCAGCTCCTGCACTTCCATCTTCCTGCTAATGCACACCCTGGGGAGCAGCAGGTGATGGCTTAAGTAGTGGGTCCCTGGCAACCCTTGGGAGACCAAGATTAAGTTCCAGGCTCCAGGCTTTGGCCTGGCTCAGCACAGGTTGTTGTGAGCATTTGGGGAGTGAATACCTTCTCTCTGCCTTTTTTTTAATGTTTAAGATTTTATTTATTTATTTGAGAGGTAGAGTTACAGACAGTGAGATGGAGAGACAAAGGTCTTCCGTCTGCTGTTTCACTCCCCAAATGGCCTCAACGGATGAAACTGTGCCAATCTGAAGCCAGGAGCTTCCTCCAGGTCTCTCATGCAGGTGCAGGGGCCCAAGGACCTGGGCCATCTGCCACTGCTTTCCCAGGCCATAGTAGAGAGCTGGATTGGAAGTGGAGCAGCTCGACTGGAACTGGAGGCAGCAGCTCTACCCGGTATACTGGGTAGAGTAGTGCTGGCCCCCTCTCTGGCTTTCAAATAAAGTAACTAAATAATAAAATAAACTTTCATAAACTCTGATCCTCCCACTTTTCCCTCCCAGAATTGACCTCACCTCCAACTTCAGAGAAAACAGAAGTCTTTAAAAGGAGCTCCCCTGACTTCCTGCCTCAAAACACCACCCTTCCTTTCACCTATGAAGGCTATTTTTTCCACCTATGCTGTGGATCACACACCTCACCCTTGTTCTTTTGGGCTATGTGCTAGTAATCATCCTCTCTCTCTGATTTTGAATCTCTCTGGCTTGCTAGTCAGTTATAACTCCACAATTCAATTTGGTCAGCATGAAGGCCACTTTATTCAGAAGCACTTCTAAAATGCTCCAGTACCCACGACCCGACTTTTCTTTTTGTTATCCTGGCTCCTTTTTTTTTTTTTGCAAGCAGATCAAGTTTACTAATAAGCAGTGACAAATAGCTAGAAGAAACCTATATGCATATATATTATTTTTTCAAGCCTTTTTTATCACCACAGAGTTGACACTTTGGGCCACATTTGTGGAATGGATTTAAGTTTCTTGAGAGGTTTTCAATTGATATTTTTGGTTATATAGAGAAAGGTAGGGGAAGGAAGAGACTAAACCAAGTCACTGAAAATAATATTGGAATATCTGTCAAGTCTCATACCAGGATAATAATAAAGAGAATGGCCAAAGTTCTGATTTGTCAGTGAGTCAGATGCATCTCCCTTGAAGCCAGTAGCTACTACAACAAGTTAGCAGGAATGAATACTCCTCAGAGACCCATGGATCCACAGGATCTCCTCAATGACCGGTCTCAGGAACTGGGCTTGCTGTTCTTAACCTCTCATAGGTGGAGGTGACACATCATCTACAGTAAGGGACTTGATGTCCTTAACAATTTTGAGGAGTAATTCAAATTAGAAATCATAGATTTCTTAAAAAGATGCATTTATTTGAAAGGCAGCGTTACAGAGAGAGATGGATTGACAGATACTTTCCATTTGCTGATTTACTCCCCAAATGACCTCAACAGCTGTGTTGTCAAAAGCAGAAGCCTGGAAATCCATCTAGGTCTCCCACATGGATGGCAAGGACCTAAGTACTTGGGCCATCTCCCCCTGCTTTCCGTGGCACATTACCAGGGAGCCGAATGGGAAGTGGAGCAGCTGGGACTCAAACCAGTGTTCAGATGGGATACCAGCATTGCAGGTGGCAGCTTAACCTGCTGTGCCACAGTACCAGCTCCATAAAAGGAGATTGATTGCAGGTGACTCGTTAATTTTTTTCTCTATTCCCAACTCTTTTATCCAAAAGACAAATAAAAATATTTGAGGCTTTTATTTTTTTGGAATTTTTATTTATTTATTTATTTGACAGGTTGTGGGGAGCAACTGGGAGCAACTCAGACTAGACTAAGTTACTGGAATTAAGACTTATTCTATGCATCTGCTCTCCCACAATATGGCGCTGGGAGAGGAGGAAACTGCTTCTACACAGCTGCCTCCAGTTCAACCAATAAACTGTAGGACCTGCTCCTGATTGGAGGAGAGCAGCATACTCGGCGTGTGGGTAGCAGAGTTGGGATTGGTGGAAGAGGACTATAAAGGAGGAGAGAGACAACATGCACCAGGAACATCTAAGAGGAACATCTATCTGAAGGAACACCTGTGCAGCCCCCGAGAGAGCCGGCCGGCGGTGTGCCGCTCCCCTGCGGAAGTGGGGGAAGTGGCAGGGGGCCTGCCCCTCCACGGAGGTGGAGGGACGGTAGCCAACCCGGGAAGAACCAGCAGCAAACCCAGGGAGGGCCGAGCAGACAAAAGAACAGCGCAGGGTCCTGTGTCGTTCCTCCACGAAGAGGGGGAGCGACAACAGGTAGAGTAAGACAGTGAGAGAGAGAGAGAGAGAGAGAGAGAGAGAGAGAGAAAGGTCTTCCTTCCATTGGTTCACCCCCCAAATGGCAGCCACAGCCGGAGCTATGCTGATCCGAAGGCAGGAGCCAGGTGCTTCCTCCTGGTCTCCCATGCGGGTGCAGGGGCCCAAACACTTGAGCCATCCTCCACTGCCTTCCCGGGCCACAGCAGAGAGCTGGACTGGAACCCGGTGCCCATATGGGATGCCGGCGCCACAGGTGGAGGATTAACCAAGTAAGCCACGGTGCCAGCCCCCATTTGAGGCTTTTTTTGGCCTGTAAGTGTTCTAAGTTTCATCCTTAAATTGTGTTATTAGCAAATCATATTTATTTTTTCAGTCTCTTCCATTTAAGTGTGCTTAGTATTTGTCTTTGAAAGTATTCCTTGACACTCTTTTATTAAATAATGGCAGAAAGGATGATACCTTTTTGATACTGAAATACATTCCTGCAAAAGGCCTTTGTTTAGTTAAGATTTAATCTTTTTCCTTCAGTTTCATAGAAGGTGATTATAAGAAATGTCCTTTCAAAGAAATAGCTCCTGTATCTTTTGGAAAGTCAAATCAAAAGTATCCATTTATTCATTTAACAAATATTTGTTGACTCCGTATGTTATATGTCAGTTGGGATACAAACATGAATGAAACCCAGGACCTGCCCTGAAGGAGAACACAACCTGGTGAGAAGCAGATATAGAAATAAATCATACTATAGTGCCAGAACTCTGTAATTCAAGGTGGGAATAAAGTGGGATGGGAGCAGAAGCAGAGGGAGTGATTCCACCTCAGGGTGAAGGAGAGTTTCCCAGAGTCAGTCACAGAAGGTTGGGTGTAAGGATTGAAAGAAGCTCACCTGACCTAGAGGGGAAAAGAAAGAGCCAAGAGCCTGCATAAAGGGCAAACATGACCCAGCTCTGGTCCATCTGGACAATGCCACTGGCATAGACAGCAGGCACTAAGGGTAGCTGTCTAGTGCAGTGGCTTAAGCCAACCTTTGGGAAACCCACATACCATTTTGGACAGCCAGTTTGAGTCCTGGCTACCCTGCTTCTGATCAGCTTCTTGTTAATGTCCTGGGAGGCAGCAGTAATGGCCCAAGTACTTGAGTTCCTGCTAGCCACATAAGCGACCTGGATGGAGTGCCAGGCTCGGCTTCAGCCTAGTCTTACTCTGGCTGTTGTGGCCATTTGAGGTACGAACCAGGGTACAGACTATCTGCCTCTTCTTATTTCTCTGTCACTCTTTCAAATAAATAAACTTAGAGAGAGAGAGGGCTGGCGCCGTGGCTCACTTGGTTAATCCTCTACCTGCAGTGCCGGCATCCCATATGGGCGCCAGGATTCTGTCCCGTCTGCTCCTCTTCCAGTCCAGCTCTCTGCTGTGGCCCAGGAAGGCAGTGGAGGATGGCCCAAGTGCTTGGGCCCCTGCACCCGCATGGGAGACCAGGAGGAAGCACCTGGCTCCTGACTCTGGATCGGTGCAGCAACGGCCATAGCGGCCATTTGGGGAGTGAACCAACAGAAGGAAGACCTGTCTCGCTGTCTCTCTCTCTCTCACTGTCTATAACTCTATCTGTCAAATAAATAAAGAGAGAGAGAGAGAGAGAGAAAGAGAGAAAAGAAAGAAAGAAAATGGACACCAAGAAGTACCCAGAGATAAAGGCAGGAAAGCAGATTAGGGTCTGATTTTAAGGAGCCTTGAGTTTAGTGGCTAACATTTCCAGGCCCTGGAGTCAGGCATTCCTGTGTAACTTCTTTACCATTTATTAGCTCTGAAATCTTAATGAACTTAATGTTCTAAGCTTCTTTTCCCATCTGTGAAAGAGGAACACATTTATCCAAAGGCATTCATTGAACACCTTACTGTAGGCCAAGGATATAATGAAAATAATGCCACCCTATAGGGTTATTGTAATGAAAAGTTAATAAATATAGAACATCTTGAATGATCCTTGACCCACAGTAAAAGCTGGCTAACTGTTGATTATTCAAATGCTACAATGCCTTCCTCTATGAAAAGGGTATGCTTTTATCCTGAAAACAACAAGGGAGCCCTTTAAGACTTCTAGAGGTGACCCCACAGATGGAAGATTTCTGTCTCTTCCTCTCTAGTAGCTCTGCCTGCAGATAAACAAATAAACCTTAAAAAATATTTCAGGTCAAAGACTGGATCTCATTTTAGAAAAGATCATTGGCTGTTAGATGGGCTTTTGGCACAGCAGTTAGGATGCCACTAAGGCAGCCTGCATCTTATAACAGAGTGCTTGCTCCTCCGCTTCTAATCCAACTTCCTGCTGATGTGCATCTTGGGAGGCTGGAAGTGATCGCTCAAGTACCTGGGTCCCTGCCACTCACATGGGAGACCCAGACTGAATACCAGACTCCGGGCTTAGCCTGACCCAGCCCCGGCTGCCCTAGGCATTCGGGGAACAAATCAGCAGATGGGAGCTCTCTCCTTGCTTCTTCCAAATAAAATGAAAATAAACAAACAAAAACAGATCACTGGCTGCAGAAGAGGGGAGAGGGGAAGAATGCAGAGAAACACTTAAGATGGAGAGGCAGAGAGAGAGAGAAGAGAGGCCCTCCATCCGCTGGTTCACTCCCCAATTGGCCGCAATGGCAGAGCTTTGCTGATCCAAAGCCAGGAGCCAAGAGCTTCTTCTGGGTCTCCCAGCAGGTTAAGCCCCTGCCTTCAGTGCTGGCATCCCATACGGGTGCCGGTTCAAAACCCAGCTGCTCCACTTCCGATCCAGCTCTCTGCTATGGCCTGATAAAGCAGTAGAAAATGGCTCAAGTCCTTGAGCCCCTGCACCCATGTGAGAGACCCAAAAGAAGCTCCTGGCTTCAGGATCAGCACAGCTCTGGCCTTGGCGGCCAGTTGGGGAGTGAACCAGCGGATGGAAGAACTCTTTGCCTCTCCTTCTCTCTCTGTGTAACTCTTTCAAATAAATAAATCTTAAAAAAAAAAAATGGAGCAGCCAGGAGTCCAACTGGCATTCTGATACCAAGGTCCCAAGCAGTAGCATCTTGGGATTCTTGTATCCCATATCAGAGAACCCGGGATTGAGCCTAGGCTACCGAGCTTCTCACCTAACTCCCGGCTAATATACATGGGAAGCCAGTGGATTATGGTATAGGTACTTTGGGCCCCTGCCACCCACATAGGAGATCCAAATGGAGTTCCAGGCTCCTGACTCTGGTGTGGCCCAGCCTTGGCTGTTGCGGCTATTTGGAAAGTGAATCAGCAGATGGAAGGAAGGTATCTCTCTCTCTCTCTCTCTCTCTCTGCCTTTCAAGTGAACAAATAACTTTTTTTGAAAAAAGATTTCTTTCCCAATAAATACTTCTTCATATATTTTGCCTTATTCAGTTGAGTATATTTTCATTAAGCATTTCAAAGGAATTAGGCACAGGTGAAGGATTTTTGCTCAGGTTATCTCACTAATCCACCAAATCTCTTGCATCAAAGAATAATTATGTATGTTAAAAAAAAAAAACTTTACTGCTAAAGATACCTATCTACTGGCAGAAAAAAAAAATACTTCCAGATGTCCAAATCCATCAGCAAAATGTTACACATCCATTCCCAACACACTTATTTCAGGAATTTCCTTAGCTCGACACCTCAGGTCTGCCGCACCTCCATCTGTAAGCAGCATTAGTTCTGCTGGCAAAATACCACAATCCTCTTCAGAAACCTCATATGCTTAAACAGAAAAATCAGAAAACCTCCCTATTAACCATCAATAAGCCCTTGAAAAACCAAAAAACACTAGAAGAAATTAATGACTTACATTAAAGACAGCAAGATTAAACATGATTAAGAAAAACCACAACAAGCAGAAAACAGAGTAGGACGGAGGTGCAGCTGTGACTCGGGATTATACTGATAGTGGCAATGCCTTAGTTAGGGTGGCTATCGCCATGTGATCGCAAGGGAGCAGAGGGCAGGACACAAGCTGTCCCTTGAAATATGGACTATCACCCAAGAAGTATAATTGTAATTGTACTATTTCCTCAGGGTGAATTTTCTATGGTCCAAGAGGTTGTCCCAGGTAAATGATTTGCATCTCTGGGCGGAGCTCTATCTTGAACAACTCCACCCAATTCCCTGGGACTAATCTCCACAATATAGCTCACTGATACTTTCAGGCAGGAACACAGAGGGGCAGCTTGAGCATCACTGCAGGCTGCTTAAAAATGCAGAATGTGGGACCTCACTCCACATCTACTGAACCAGAATCCACATTTTCAGTGGTCTCCAGGTGGCTTGGAGGCTTTTAAAGTTTGAGAAGGGCTGATTAGCCAGATGGCAGTAGCCACTGTGTATGAAAACTGATCAGTGCTGGGGTGAGAACACCTCTGCTTATTCAGTGCATACAGAGCAAAACTAGGCCTGGAAGCTTTAGGCATCAGGGCTTGAGTCTCTGAGGGGCCCACCTGGAAGAACCCGACCTGAGAACTGTGTTTCCTCAACCCAGCCATCAGGTAGGAGGCTGGCCTCTCAGCTCCAGAAAAAGGAAACCGAAAAAACTGGTTACCCTGAAATACACCGAACTGCGGGCCAATCTGTTAATTTTTTCAAAATGATCCATACAATTGATCCAACTCTCTACTTCATGTGGAGTGTGTGATCCAGTCTGGCAGTCTTAACATTAACTAGATGGGTTCAACTAATAGATTTATTTATTTATTTATTTATTTTATTTTTTTATTTTTTGACAGGCAGAGTGGACAGTGAGAGAGAGAGACAGAGAGAAAGGTCTTCTTTTGCCATTGGTTCACCCTCCAATGGCCGCCGCGGCCGGCGCGATGCGGCCGGCGCACCGCGCTGATCCGGTGGCAGGAGCCAGGAGCCAGGTGCTTTTCCTGGTCTCCCATGGGGTGCAGGGCCCAAGCACCTGGGCCATCCTCCACTGCACTCCCTGGCCACAGCAGAGAGCTGGCCTGGAAGAGGGGCAACCGGGACAGAATCCGGCGCCCCGACTGGGACTAGAACCTGGTGTGCCGGCGCCGCTAGGCGGAGGATTAGCCTAGTGAGCCGCGGCGCCGGCCTCAACTAATAGATTTTTGAGCCCTAGGATGGGAGAAATTGTTTAAAAAATTGTTGAAAAAAATTTAGAAAATTCACCCTGAGGAAATAGTACAATTACAATTATACTTCTTGGGTGATAGTCCATATTTCAAGGGACAGCTTGTGTCCTGCCCTCTGCTCCCTTGCGATCACATGGCGATAGCCACCCTAACTAAGGCGAGCCTAACTAGGTGAGCCTGATGAAGGATTTTAGAATTAAGTGAGAGATCACACAGTGGTTAGTGGCTGGATAAGGGCCCCAGTCTCTGATTTTTCCAAATAAATCAGAGGGCCAGATCAGGGATTTCCTAGCTCTCTGGATACCTCTTCCAGCTTGGAATGGGTAAAACTCAGTCATTTTTAGGGGATGATTAGGGGAATAAACTAATATTTTTTGGGAAATAACCAATTAATGTGGCAGAGGCTTCTGGTATTTTTTTTTAAATTAATTAATTTATTTTAAATTTAGAGTTACACAGAGAGAGGAGAGGCAGAGAGAAAGAGAGAGGTCTTCTATCTGCTGGTTCACTCACCAGTTGGCCTCAAGGGCTGGAGCTGCACTGATCTGAAGCCAGGAGCTTCTTCCAGGTCTCCCACGTGGAGGAGCCCAAGGACTTGGGCCATCTTCTTCTGCTTTCCCAAGCCATAGCAGAGAGCTGGATTGGAAGTGGAGCATCCAGGACTCGAACTGGTGCCCATATGGGATACCGGCACCACAGGTGATGGCTTTACTTGCTGTGGCACAGCGCCGACCCCAAGGCGTCTGTCTTATAATTAGACTTGTTTATAACTGACATGATTAAAGCTGTGGTAGGACCTTTCCAAGGTCACAAAAAGAAAAAGGGAGTCATCTGTCCTAGGAATGAAATGCAGTTGTTATCTGCTTGCCTATGAATGCTTCAATCATAGTTACTATCTGCTTCTATGTAACAATTTCAGGTTCTGCTTGTTAGTGCAGAGCAATGATGTTAACCCTTGGCAGACAGTAGATGGCTTAGTATGTGTATAAAAAATTTATATCTTTAGTTAACTACGTTTACATATGCGGTATTATATCAATCCTGTGGCCACCATGTAACATTAGAATATCCAAGCAAATGTATACAGGTAACCATATAAGGGAGACAACGAGGATAAAACCATATGTAAGGGAAAACCCTTATTTGTGCAGGACTCAGACTTTTGGAGAAGAAATTCCACCTTAGCCTTATGCTGGCATAATAAAAGACTGCTTTCTGTTAAGAGGCCTTAGTGTCTTGTCTCCTACATGAATCCTGCTACACTAATACAAAACACAGCATAGGGGCGGGTGTTGTGGCCCAGTGGGTGAAGCCACTGCTTGAGACCCCCACATCCCATATCAGAGTGCCTGGTTTAAGTGCCAACTGCTCCACGTTTCAGTCCAGCTTCCTGCTAGTGTACCTGGGAGGCAGCAGGTGATGGCCTGAGTACTTGGGTTCCAGCCCCCTACACAAGAAACCTGTGTGGGGAGCAACTCGGACTAGACTAAGTTACTGGAATTAAGACTTATTCTATGCATCTGCTCTCCCACAATATGGCGCTGAGAAGGGAGAAACAGCTTCTACACAGCTGCCTCCAGTTTAACCAATAAACAGCAGGACCTGCTCCTGATTGGAGGAGAGCAGCGTACTCGGCGTGTGGGTAGCAGAGTTGGGATTGGTGGAAGAGGACTATAAAGGAGGAGAGAGACAACATGCACAAGGAACATCTAAGGGGAACATCTGAGGGAACACCTGTGTAGCCCCCGAGAGAGCCGGCCGGCGGTGTGCCGCTCCCCTGCGAAAGTGGGGAAAGTGGCTAGGGGGAACCGCCCTTCCGCGGAGGTGGAAGGGACGGTAGCCAACCCGGGAAGAACCAGCAGCAAACCCGGGGAGGGCCGAGCAGACAAAAGAACAGCGCAGGGTCCTGTGTCGTTCCTCCACGAAGAGGGGGAGCGACAACCTGGATGGAGTTTCTGGTTCCTTTGGTGAGCCTAGCCCAGTCTTGGCTGTTATGTGCATTTGGAGAGCAAACCAGTAGATGAAAGATCTCTCTCTCTCTCTCTCTCTCTCTCTCTCTCTCTCTCTCTTCTACCTTTCAAATAAATAAATAAGCATTTTGATAAAACGTAGAAAGCAACTTTCTCAATGAAAAGATTTGTGATGAGAACTGGCGCTGTGGTGTAGTAGTTAAGCCTCTACCTGCTGTGCCAACAACCTATTTGGCACTGGTTCACATGCTGGCTGCTCCACTTCTGATCCAGCTCTCTGCTATGGCTGGGAAGGCAGTGGAGGATGGCCTAAGTGCTTGGTCTGCTGCACCCACGTGGGAAACCCAGAAGAAGCTGCTGGCCCTTGGCTTGGGACTGGTTCAGCTCCGACTGTTGTGGCCAATTGGAGAGTGAACCAGTGGATGGAAGAGCTTTCTTTGTCTCTCCCTCTCTGTCTGTAACTCTGCCTCTCAAATAAATAAATAAATCTTTTTTTTTTTTTTAAAAAAAGATTTTGTGACATCTACCTGTTTTATTCTCTACAGCAATTGTAAGGCAGCAAAATCACTTAAGTGCCGTTGTCTTCAAGGCCCTGTTCCAACTGCAGTGCAGCTGGAAAGTTTGGACCTAAATAAGCACCTGGGGTGGACTTTTAGCACAGTGGTTAAGATGTCACCGTGGTACCCACATCCCATATGGGAGGCCCAGCTTTGAGTTCTGGCTCCTCCTCCAAAACTAGGTTCCTGCTAATGTGAACCCAGGAAGCAGAAGGTGATGTCAAGTACTTAGAACCCTGCCAATCATGGGGGAGGCTAGGATGGAGCTCCAAGCTCCTGGCTTCAGCTTGCGCCAGCCCTGGCTATCTGCAGGTATCTGGGCTGTGAACCAGCAGATGGGAGATCTCTGTCTCTGTCTTTGTTTCTCTGCTTTGTAAATAAATAAATAAATAATATAGATAAAGACATTTCAAAGAAGCACCTGAGATGGCAGATTTTCCTACTCTTCTCACTACAGTTTATCCTAGAATTGAAAGTAAAGATTTATCGTTTTCACTTCTGCGGCTTCCTAATCCCCACAGCACGGGAACTGAAGCCTATTCCACACTTACACCAAGGCCCCACCTCTGCAGGGCAGAGCTGGAGCAGCCCCTATTGTTCTGTGCTTCCTTTCTTTGTCCACTTGCAGCCTCTAGGCAGTCACCTTCAACCATCCTTCTCCGGCTCTCTGGGATCTAAAAAAAGCCTGGGGTTTTCCCTGTTGCTGGCTAGCATAAGGCAAGTACTGCTACTCCCCTATTTTAAAACTTCCCTTTCCCTATAAGGAGCATTTTTGTGGCCACTGGGGACTTTTTACAACTAAGACTAAAACATGTGATTCAAACAGCTCAAAGGGATTTACATATACTCTTTCAAAATGATAAAAGAAAGATACAAATAAGCAGCCAG
The DNA here is from genome assembly GCF_051225735.1 of Oryctolagus cuniculus. Classification (NCBI taxonomy): domain Eukaryota; kingdom Metazoa; phylum Chordata; class Mammalia; order Lagomorpha; family Leporidae; genus Oryctolagus; species Oryctolagus cuniculus. The sequence goes on along the minus strand of NC_142868.1, from coordinate 146,358,696 downwards.
CAGGGTGCACGTCCTGGGAGGGAAGTGGGACTAGGAGAAGGGAAAAAAGGGCACTTTTATTTCACCTGACTTGTTAAAATATTTTTGCAAAGAAAATAAGTATATAATGTATTACTTAACTAATTAAAGTCATCACAGAATAACCAGATTACAGGATCAAGTTAATTTTAATCTACATACAGCAGTCAAGTTCCCCATTCCTGATCCCCACCCCATTCCCAAAAGTCCCTGTGGGTGAGGTCGTTTATGTTCTGTTAATGTTCTAAATGTATCTAAACCTATCCAAAGCTTCCTTCCTTCTCCAAAATGGGATCATAAAACATGGCTCTGAATTTTATCTATTCACCCAACACTAGACCTTGGCTGTGGACTCTTAGTAGTGGGCCTGAATAACTTCAATTTTAGGGCAACTTTAGGTTCACGGCAAAATCAAGCAGAAAGTACCAAGAGCTGGCACAACCCCCAGCCCCACCCAAGCACAGCCCTCCCCACTCCCCACGTGGCCCACCAGAGCAGCGCATGGGGATATCATCACCCAAGTTCAGAGCTGACTTTAACATTGAGTTCAGCATTGAGTGTTGTGCAGCCCACGGGTTCTGACAAATGTAATGAGATATGCTCATGTTGGACCGCATGCAACAGTTCCACTGCCCTAAAACCCTCTGCACCCCATTCTTCATCCCTTCCTCCCCTCTTAAGCCCTGGTGAACACTTATCTTTCCCTGTCTCCATAGTTTTGCCTTTTCCAGCAGGTCCTATGCTTGGACTCATATAGTAAGTGGCCTTTTCACATTGGTGTCTTTCACTAAGTAATATACATTTAAAGTTCCTCCATGTTCCTTCGCAGCTGGACAGCTCATTTTTAAAGGTTTATTTATTTGAAAGGGAGAGAGAGAGAGAGAGAGAGAGAGAAATAGGAATATCTCATCTTCTGGTTTATTCCCCAAGAACTTGAGCCATTACTGCTGCCTCCCCTGGTGCATGTTACTGGAATCTGAAGTAGAGCCTGGACTAGGACCCAGGTACTTGGATATGAGGTGCAGCCAGCCCAAGTCACATTTCAACAGCTGTGCCAAGGGCTCCCCACCCCCCACCAGGCGTGTATATTTTTAAGTGAAAAAAGAAAAGCAGGAGATAGAACTGATTGTAGGGGGCTAGCCCAGTGGGGTGAGGCCTCACTTGGGACTTCCATGTCCCATATTGGAGGGACTGATTCTAGTCATGGCAACTCCCTTTGGATCCGGCTTTCTATTAATGTACCCGGAAAGGCAGAGGATGATGGCTTAAGTACTTGGGCCCCTGCCACCTACTTAGGAGACCTGGACGGAGTTCTGAGCTCCTGTTTTTGGCCTGTCCACAGCTCTGGCTATTGTGGTCAATTAAGGAATGAAACAGTGGGTTGAGATCTCTCTTCTCTCTGCCACTCTGCTTTTCAAAAAAAACAAAAACAAAAACAAAAAAAAACTTAAAAATAAGAAACTGTTTTAAGGGTAGTAAACTGTAAAAATAGAGTAAATTTTATTTTATGTACATTAAGAAACTCTGGAAACAAACTCCAGAGAAATAAGGTAAATCAGGAAAGAAGATTTTCAAAAACTTTTAATTTAATTTAATTGGCTCACTCCCCAAATGCCTGCAATAGCCAGGGCTGGGCCAGGCCAAAACCAGGAGATTGGAACTCCGTCTTGGCCTCCCACATGGGTGGCAGGGGCCCACACACTTGAGCCCTCCTCTGCTGCCTCTCAGGAGGCACTAGCAGGAACCTGGATCAGAAGCAGAGCTGCAACTCCGATCCAGGCACTCTGATGTGGGATGCTGGTGTCTCAAAGAACATCTTAACTGCTGCACCACACACTTACCCTGGAAAGAGATTTTTTACCTATACACCTCCAAAATTATTTATTTACTTATTTTCATTTGAAAGGCAGAGAGACAGGTCCTCCATCCTCAGATTCACTGCTCAACCAGGGCTGGGCCTGGTGAAGTCCAGGAGCCTGGAACTCTATGTGGGTCTCCGTGTGGGTGAGAGACCCAGGCGTGTTAGCCATGGTCTGCTGCCTCCCAGAGTGCATGACAACAGGAAGTTCAGTTGGAAGTGGAGTAGCGGGGACTCAAAGTGGAAGGTGTCTGGCATGTAACAAATCTTTCCAGGCAGACGAATCAATTAATTCACAAGCTTTTATTGGGATTCTGCTCCCAGGCGAGGTTCACCTACCAGAGGGGCTGGGGAAGTTGCATCAGAGGTTGGAGGGCTCCTTTTATAGATACAGGGCATGGGGGTTAAAGGTCGAGGCAGGTCTGAGCCTCACTGGTTGACCTTTAGGCACCTGCGGGGACCTCGACAAGGCCTTTTCATCCCCGGAAGTGAGGTAGGGACTCTCCATTCCCCGAAGTGTAGGCCTTCTCTCCTTGTGGATCCCTAAGGTACCACAAAGCAGGCACTGGGAAATTGCTTATGTAGATGTATATGAGTATGTTATAGTGGATTAAAAAGTATAAAAATTCTGCAAATAAGGAGTTGATGAGGGGCCGGCACTGTTGCTCAATAGGCTAATCCTCTGCCTGCAGCGCCGCCACCCTGGGTTCTAGTCCCGGTCGGGGCGCCGGATTCTGTCTGGTCGCTCCTCTTCCACTCCAGCTCTCTGCTGTGGCCGGGAGTGCAGTGGAGGATGGCCCAAGTGCTTGGACTCTGCACCCGCATGGGAGACCAGGAGAAGCACCTGGCTCCTGGCTTCGGATCAGCGCAGTGCACCGGCCACAGCGGCCATTGGGGGCTGAACCACCGGAAAAGGAAGACCTTTCTCTCTCTCTCTCTCTCTCACTGTCCACTCTGCCTGTCAAAAAAAAAAAAAAAAAAAAAAAAAAAAAGAGTTGATGAGAAGCAGTGGGAAAAGACTATTGGGGTGATGAAAGGTGGAGTAGGTAGTAATTGTGGTCATACAACATTTTACTTAATGCATACTTTTTTTTTTTTTTGACAGGCAGAGTTAGACAGTGAAGGAGAGAGACAAGAGAAAGGTCTTCCTTCCGTTGGTTCACCCCCTCAAATGGCCACTACAGCCTCTGTGCTGCGCCTATCCGAAGCCAAGAGCCAGGTGCTTCCTCCTGGTCTCCCATGCAGGTGCAGGGCCCAAGGACTTGGGCCATCCTCCACTGCCTTCCCGGGCCACAGCAGAGAGCTGGAGTGGAAGAGGAGCGACCAGGACAGAATCCGGCGCCCCGACTGGGACTAGAACCCCAGGGTGGCGGCACTGCAGGCAGAGGATTAGCCTAGTGAGCCGAGGCGCTGGCAATGCATACTTCTAAAATACTAAAAATGATAAATTCTATGTATTTATGTGTCTGGGTCTTTTGTAATTCCTTCCCTAGGAATTTTGCAAGAGGGAAAACCAAAAGCAGCTTAAAGCTGAGTGCTCTTTAAGTCCTTTGTAAAAGAGAAAGCTCAGGACAGAGGGGAGGGAGGAAGAGAGGGACTCCTGCTCCTGCCTGGGAAGCCGGGGTAGAGGTGGGGAGGGCACCTTCTGAATGGGGAGGGTCTTGACATCCCAGAAATGCCCTGGGAGGGGTGAAGACTTCAACATGGATTGCTCTTCACCAAGGAAAACTGGATCCCAAGGTGTCCACCCACATGCAGACAGCACAGTGCCGCTGCACCCTTGTTCACCACAGGGCTCGATGACAAGATGCTAGAAATGTGAGGTCTTTTGCCAGCACCCGAGGCATCACATGTTGATTGATAATTAATTTGTCATCACTTAACTCTGATGGGAATCCAAGCTTGGGAATCAAGGTAGTATTTTCCCATTTCCCACATGAGCTTAAAATCATACCCAATGTATTAGCTTTACATGAATATCCTTTTGGAAATTTTTTTCTGATGTTATTAGTTATTTAATTGTAATCTTCCTATTTGTGAGAATGACTTCCAAATTTGTTAGAGCAAAAACAGATTGCAGGTAACCTGGAGCTGGGGAACGTTCTGAGTTTTGTTAAAATTCCAAATCCATGGCTTTCAATCAGCCTTGTCCTGCTCTATCATCTCTTTCTTGGTGTGGAAGATCTACCTTCCTGGTGTCTGGGCTCCTGGAGCTGTGAGATGGTTTGGGCAAAACTTTTTTAAATATTTATTTTTAATTTGTTTGAAAGGCAGAGTTAGAGAGAGAGAGAGAGAGCGCGAGCGAGCACTGGTGGTACAGGATCGACTTGTTCATTCCACTATTCTACTTGCAGTAACAGCATTGTCTACCTGGGAAGACCCAGTGAACACATATAGAGGATATTAACAATACAGGCCAGAAAAATGGTGAGGACCAAAGAAATGTGCAGAGTAAATATTATTCAGGCATGTGGCCTGCGGGGTTATAGTTTAGGGCCTAAGCTAGTGCTTCAATACAGTCTGAATTCAAACATAGAATCAAAAAGACAACAGGATTATTTGGGAGAATGAAAAGATATACCTTTGGTCTTTACTAGTTAAATAAGCCAGGTCATGGCTAAATATTCCCTTCCACCTGTGGGGAATAGATCCATTTCTCACAGGAGCATGTCAGGAGCCTGGGAGCAAATAGCGCCCTCTGAAAAGGAAACTCTTTCAGCTTGAGCCGATTTTAACGGCAGCTCCGATTCTATGGCCTGCAGATTCACTTAACCCCTGCTTCACATGCTGAAGCCCCCTGGAACCTCAGATGTGTGAAATATTGATTTTGAAATTGAGCAATTTTGTAGGAAAATCTTCTACTTAGTACTGGTCTCTAATTATTCATGACTCTAAATTTTCTACCAGTCTTGATTGTGGTTCCTACATAGATATTAGCATAGCTATAATCAGAATACAACCGATTTGATGTTCTAGCATCTGGATTTAATTGGCTTTGTAGACACATTTCCATGTATTGAGACAGGATACATCCTTTTTCTTTTCAATAGACATAGGGGCTGGTGTAGTAGCATAGTGGGGAAATCCATCGCAGGTGACATCGGCATCCCATGTCGGAGAAGGATTGTGTCCCAGCTGCTCCTCTTGCAATCCAGCTCCCTGCTCTAATGGCTTGGGAAAAGCAGCAAAAGATGGCCCAAGCGTTTGAGTCCCTGCCATTCCTATGGGAGGCCCGAATGAAACTCCTGGCTCTTGGCTTTGGCCAGGCCCAGTGCTGGCGGTTGCAGTGATCTAGGGAGTGAACCAGTGGATGGAAGACCTTTCTCTTTCTCTCTCTCTCTCTCTCCCTCTCTGTAACTCTTATTTTCAAATAAATAAATACATCTTAAAAAATAGATTTGTAGTGTTCCACATAGCTGAAGTGCCACAGTTTGTTCAACTATCCCTTATTGAGACCATTTGTTAATTGGCTCATTCATTCATAGTAAAGCTACCCAAGCCTCGTGCTCATTCTTAGTGTGTAAGTTCTCATAGTTCCTGCTCTTAAGGAATATCCAGTCCAGAAGAGACAGGTAGGGAAAACAAGTATAACACATGTAGTCGGGATGGACCCTCCTGTTTCAGGACTATCTGCTCTGCCGCAGGCCCCTCCTGGGCTACACATTGTGACACAGCTTACTGACGATGACAGCCCCCACCCCACCCCGCTCCCTTCTCTTGGGGCTGCGACGGTCAGCTCGGAGGATGGGCTCTGGGTGCAGAGCTGGGGCTTGCTGTGCTCCCCAGACCAGCCTCCAGCTGGCTGCTGCCTGGCCGCCGAGAGAGGGGGCCCATGAGAAGCGGTTACTGTCAGTTTCCCTTGGGAGGAGGTGTGGCTGTGGCAGGCCTGGGAGACATCTCCCTGGGCACCTGACTGGTAGTGGAGGGGGTGAGGAACTAAGTTGTTTTTGCTGTTTCCTGAGGATGAAGGCTTAGAATCTACAAACACACAGTGGCCTAACACAGCATACCCAGTTACATTTGGGTTTAAGGGAAATGATGAATGGCTTATTTTAGTACACATATGTCTCAAATAATGCCATCAGTGTCAAACAGCTAAATCTGGCAACCTCACTCCTCTGCTAAGGGGAAAGAGTCAGTATGAAGACAGGTCATGGACTTGGCAGTGAGCGCAACCAAGAAAGGGGCGAAGTCGCAGGGCACCAGTGCAGATCAGGAGCACACCCCGGAGAGAGCCTAGGGAAGGGCAGAGGCTGGAGGCACTGACCTTCCTGCCAACGGGAGGGGGCGGGAGGTGGGGGTTTTGAGGAGAGGGCTGGAAAGGATGTGGTTCTAACAGTCAGAAATGAATGCTGCTGTCCCAGGTCACCGTCCAGCCTCTCACAGCCCCCTGGGGCTGAGCTCCACTCTCCATCTCACCTTGTTATTCACTAGAAAGTAGAAAGCAGACAAGCAGCAGCCCAGGTTCATGAAGTCTAATCTTACGTCTGCTGATTTCCAGCTGTGTGCTCTTGGCCATGACTTAATTCTTTTGGGTCTGTTTCCTCACATCTAGTACCCAATCTCAGAGAAGTCTCATAGTTCAAAGGACTTAGCACAAAGACCTGGCATGCAGTAAGCACTCAGCAAATGATCTCCATTTGTTATTATTAATATCAGGCAAGTCTTTACCAATCAATACACCAATAATAAGTACAAGTTAAACAAGTTGAGCTACATTTCTGAAGGCTAATTTTCTCATGTAAAATGAGGATTTGAACAATAGGAAGGGCAGGCATTTGGTGCACTGGCTTAAGTCACCACTTGGGACACTCATGTCCCATATCGGTGTGCCTGTTTTGAGTCCCATTGAACCCACTCGTGATCCAACTTCTGCTAATGCACATCCTGGGAGGCAGCTGACGTTGCTCAAGTACCTGGGTCCTGCTGCCCACACAGGAGATGGGGCTCCAGGCTTTAGCCTGGGCCATGCCCAGGGAGTGAACCAGCAGATAGAAGATCTCTTTCCATCTGCCTCTCTCTTTTTTTTTCTGTCTTCCAAATAAAATATATAAATTGAAAATTAAATAGTTGTAAAGGTAGATCCTAAAAATATCCTTGTGTGGAGATTTTTTAAAATTAAAATAAAACCTACTTACTCCGAAAATTTCATATTTGTTAGAATTACTTGAGACATCCTGAAGTGTTTTGGCATTGATATTACACTGCTTCAGAGATACACTAGGATATGTGAAATCAGCAATATTGACCCACATATGCAGATGTACTAAATATTCAACATTTAACAGAAAGGACACATTTATAGTTGTTTAAGAAAAAGAAGAAATGTAGAATTCCTAGGAATAAAGTGAACAAGAAACATGTAAGACCTAATTGTAAAAAACATTCTATCAAAGCAAGAAGCAAAAAAAAAATAACAAAAACAAAAAACAAAACAAAACAAAAAAACAGAAAAATTAAAAACAACCCAACTTTAAAATACTCCTGAATGAATCAAAAGACAACAACTAGGTTTGCCTCAGTCTTGGAAAACAAAACAAAACCCTCAGCACCATAAAGCTATCAATTCTCACTGTTAATCTAAAAATATTTAACACAATCCCAATAAAAATACCAAGAGAATTATTGAGAATTAGAATCCTGGGAACCTGACAAGCTGATTCTAAAGTTCATGTGGAAAAATAAACAAGCAAGAATGGCCAGGAAAATGCTGAACAGGAAGAATATTGAGGGGAGACTGGTCTTACTAGATTTTATAGCATATTATAAGACTTCAGTACTTAAAAACTGTGGTACGGATGGTGGTACAGACATCATATCAATGGATAAAGACAGAAAATAGATCAATCGGCTCAAATATATATGGTAAGTTAGTGTATGATGAAAATAGCACTTCTAAATTGAGGAAAATATATATTATCCAATAGTAGTTTTAGAACTACTGGTAGCTATCAAGAAAAAGTTTGATTCCAACTTAATTTTTAATATTTTTAATTTTTAAATGGCTATTTTCATCTATTGAAAGGCGGAGTGAGAGAGAGAGAGAGAATATCTTCCCTCTGCTGGTTCACTTCCCAGATGCCTACAATACCCAGTAAACCCAGTACTGGACTAAGATGAAGCCAAGAGAAGCCAAGAGCTCAGAACTCCACCTGGGTCTCCCACGTGACCCATGTCCCAGAGATGCAAATACTTGGGCCATCATCTGCTGCCTCCCAGGAAGCATTCACAGGAAGCTAGATTGGAAGCAGAGTAGCCAGGACTCCTGGCAGTTTGACATGGGTTGCAGGCATCCACAGCATCAGCTTAACTTGCTCTGCCACAAGGCCTGCCCCAGCTTAACTTTTTAGTATCAGAAAAAGAGGAAGCTGAAACAAAATTTAAATATAAAAAATGAAACCAAAGGAAGTACCAAGGAAATATGTAAGACAGTCTCCTGATACAAACTCCTGGAAGGAAGATCTTTCAAATTAAGATATAAAATCCAGAATCTCTACAAAGATTAATATATTTGCCAATGTAGATATAAAAACACATCTCATAAAACTAAATCATAAGTAGAGCCACTGGCCAACAACATTGGGACAAAATGTTTCAATGCATGTCATGAAGGCCAATTTAACAGGTAAAAGCTCCCATAAACCCATTATCAAAAGACCAATGTCCTAATATGAATATAAGCAAAGGATACAAAAGCCTGACTTGGGGTTGGCCTTATGGCATAACAGGTTAAGCAGTTGCCTGCAACAACAGCATTCCATGTTGAAGTGCTGATTTGAGACCTAGCTGTTCCACTTTTTTTTTTTTTTTTTGGTAAGATTTGTTTATTTATTTGAAAGGAAGAGTTACAGAGAGGCAGAGGCGGGGCCGGGGAGAGGTTCTCCAACTGCTGGCTCACTCCCGAGATGGCCGCAACGTCCAGAGCTGTACTGATCCAAAGCCAGGAGCCAGGAGCTTCTTCCAGGTCTCCCATGTGGGTGCAGGGGCCCAAGGACTTAGGCCCCACCCTCTACTGCTCTCCCAGGCCACAGCAGAGAGCTGGATTGGAAGCGGAGTAGCCAGGACTCGAATCCCCACCCACTTGGGATACCGGCACTTCAGGTGGCGGCCCCACCCGCTATACCGAAAAGCTGGCCCCTGCTCCATTTCTGATACAGCTTCCTGCTAACGCACCTGGGAAGGGAATAGATGGAGTACTTGGGCTACTGCCACCATGTGGGAGACCTGGATGGAGTTCTTAGATTCTGGCTTCAGCCTTGCCTAGCCCCGGCTGTTAGGACTACTTGGGTTGTGAACCAGTAGATGGGAGATCTCTCTCAAGAAAAATATTAACAGCACAGCTCAAAGAAAAGGAAATACAAAGCATGTTTGCACAAATGGAAAGATGTCAACCTCATTCTTATGAAAAATCAAAATTAAAACTGAAATAAGTCACCATATTGATTTATAATATTGATAAGGATCAAAAAGTTTGATAAAAACTTGTGTTGATCAGAGGATGGGAAAAGTCTCATAAATTGCTGATAGGAGTTTAAGCTGGTACAGCTTATTTAGAGGAAAGTTTGAGAGCATCAATCAAATATACACACTATAATGTGAAAAAATATCTATTGATCCATCAATCCCTCCTTGGGCATTTAATCTATATATACTAGCAGAAGTTGGTAATTCAAAAAATACAGGGAAGTTTACTACAACATTACTTGTAAGAGCAAATTATGGTGCTGTGAAAACAGAATACTATTGAACAGTTACAAAAGAATGAAAAAAGCTGCCTGCACCTGAAATGCAGTTCCTGCAAGGTATATTGTCAAATGAAGAAAGGAAGATGCAGAATATGTGTGGTTTCTCCCTCTTGTGTCAAAACAGGAAATAAAAGAATATGCATTTTCTCATAAACATAGGCTTAAATTAAGGAACTGTGGAAGGAGCAGGCATTCTGGTGCAGTGGGTTAACACATAATCCATATCAAAGTGCCTGATTTGAGTCCCATCTGCTACATGTTTTCCATCCAGCTTCCTGCTAATGAGCCTGGGAGGCAGCAGATGATGGCCCAAGTATGTGGCTTCTTGCCACCAATGTGGAGATATGGGTGGAGCTCCTGGCTTCAGCCTGTCCTAGCCCCGATTGTTACAGTTATTTGGGGAAGATCTTTCTTTCTCTGTCTCTCCCTCTTTCTCTGTCACTATGCATTTCAAATAGACAGATCTTTTTTTAAAAAATATTTTGTTAAAGAAATTCTGAGGTTATGTAAGAATAAATAGTAATGATTAGTTCTGCAACTGAGTGGATTGGTAACTGGTGGCTGGAGACATGGGTGAGAGAAACTTAAATTTTGTAGCATTTTCTTATTGGAAAATTAAATCAAAAAAATAAAGAAGGTGGGTTAGGCATTGTGGTCCAGTGGGTTCAGCTGCTGCTTGGGATGCCCACATCCTGTATTGGAGTGCCTAGCTGGAAACCCACTGCTCTGCTCTGGTGCAGCTTCCTGCTAATGTGCTAGGGAAGGCAGCAGATGATGGCTCACGTGGGAGATCGGACTGGAGTTCCTGGATTGGTTGTTTTGGGCATTTGTGGAAAGAACCAAAAGCTGGAAGATTTTCTTTCTTTCTCTCTCTCTCTCTCTCCCTTCTGTTGCTCTGCGTTTCAAATAAAAATAAATAATTCTTTTAAAAATAAATAAGATAGAGCTGGTGCTGTGGTGCAGCGGGTTAAAATGCCAGCTTGCAGTGCTGGCATCCCATATGGGCACCGGTTCGTGTTCCGGCTGCTCCACTTCTGGTCCGGCTCTCTGCTGTGGCCTGGGAAAGCAGTAGAAGATGGCCTAAGTCTTTGGGCCCCTGCACCCACATGGGAGACCTGGAAGAAGCTCCTGGCTCCTGGCTTCAGATTGGCACAGCTCTGGCTGTTGATGTCATTTGGGGAGTGAATTAACAGATGGAAGACCTCTCTCTCTGGCTCTACCTCTCTCTGTGGCTCTGCCTTTCAAATAAATAAAATAAATCTTTAAAATAAATAAGAAATATACATTAGTATGAGGGGACTTCAAAAAGTTCATGGAAAATTGAAATTAAGATAATTTTTTTTTAAACTTTTATTTAATGCATATAAATTTCCAAAGTACGACTTATGGATTACAATGGCTTTCCCCCCATACCGTCCCTCCCACCCACAACCCTCCCCTTTCCCACTCCCTCTCCCCTTCCATTCACATCAAGATTCACCCTCGATTATCTTAATATACAGAAGATCAGCTTAGTATACATTAAGTATGGATTTCAACAGTTTGCTCCCACACAGAGAAATTAAGATAATTTGAGGGGCAGACATGTGGCACATTGGGTTAAGCCACAACTTGGGACAACCACATCCCACATCAGAATGCTGGTTTGAGTCTTGGATCCTCTGTTTCAGATCCAGCTTCCTACTAATGTGCCTGGGAGGCTGCAGATGATGGGCCAAGTGTTTGGGTTCCTGCCACATATGTGAGAGACCTGGATAAAGTTCCTGCTCTTGATTTCAAGCTAATCCATCCTTGGCTATTGTGGGCATTTGCAGAGTAAACCAACAGATAGAAGATTTCTGTCTCTGTCTCTCTTTGTCACTCTGTTGCCCAAATATATTTTTTAAAAGATATTTTAGCGTGGCTCACTTGGTTAATCCTCTGCCTGCGGCGCTGGCATCCAGGTTCTAGTCCCGGCTGCTCCTCTTCCAGTCCAGCTCTCTGCTGTGGCCTGGGAAGGCAGTGGAGGATGGCCCAAGTGCTTGGGCCCTGCACCTGCATGGGAGACCAGGGGGAAGCACCTGGCTCCTGACTTTGGATAGCAGCCATTTGAGGGGGCCAACCAACGGAAGGAAGACCTTTCTCTCTGTCTCTCTCTCTCACTGTCTAACTCTACCTGTCAAATAAACTTAAAAAAAAAAGATATTTTATTTTGGTATAAAAATTTTTGAAAGCCTCACATCCAACTGAGCTAATGACTCCCCTTTCTTTACAGGGGCCTGATGTGCTGTGGCCACAAACAGCAGCCACCTAGGGAGTGTACACAACCTACTGCTTGTATGGGCTGCCCGATGGGACCTTGGAGGCAGCCCTTTGCAGCGGACATTCATGCCTCCATTCATGCCTCCTACCCCACGTGCTTCCTAATCTAGGCTCCAGACAGGTATGCTGGGAGCTTTTGGAGAGCTCCAGGGCGTGGCGACCAGGGTTCACGTTGGCCAAGTCCTCATGTCCATCGGCACCAACCTGCAGAACAAGAAACTCAGAGTTGAGATTGTACTACTTGAGGCCAAGTTTAAGTTCCCTGGCCACCAGGAGATCCACATCTCACAGAAGTGGGGCTTTACCAAGTTTGATGTGAATGAACTTGAGGATATGGTAGCTGAGAAGAAGCTCAACCCAGAGGGCTAAGAGATCAAATACACACCCAACTGTGGTCCCCTGGACAGTGGCAAGCCCTTCGCTCCTGAGAGCTCCCACTATTCTGCCCTCACCTTTATTATTTTAAAAGATTTATTTATTTACTTGAAAGGCAGCGTTACAGAAAGGCAGAGAGACACACAGAGCGAGAGAGCGCGCTCTTCCATCCACTGGTTCACTCCCCAAATGGCTGAAACAGCCAGGGCTGGGCCAGACCAAAGCCCGGAGCCAGGACCTTCATCAAGGTCTTCCACATGGGTGGCAGGGACTAACTTACTTGGGCCACAATTGCTTCCTTTTCAGGTGCTTTAGCAGGAAGCTGATCAGAAGTGGAGTTAACAGGGACTCAAACTGGCACTTCAGTATGGGCTGTGGGCATCCTAAGTGGTGGCTTTACCTGCTGTGCCATGATCTCTCTCCCAATAGTAGGCCCCTAATACAAATATCTGTTTAATAACAAATGGAAGAAAGCTGCAGAGGCAGACTGAAACAGTGGTCAATTATCACGTGAGTTTCTTTCTACTGCTCCATTTCACAGGTTGAAGTCCTTTTTATTTTGAGTGATTTGGTGAAATTAACATAGAATGACATTATGTCTATGTTGTTTCCAAAACGAAATGGCTAATACTTTATTGTTTTCTTAAGGCTAAAACAGGAAGTTCAGCTTTTAAAATTTTCTTTGTTGGGGCCCGATGCTGTGGCATAGTGGGTAAAGTTGCCACCTGCAGTGCTGGCATCCCATATGGGCACCAGTTCCAATCCCGGCTGCTCCATTTCCAGTCCAACTCTCTGCTATGGCCTGGGAAAGTAGTGGAAGATGGCCCAAGCCCCAGCACCTGCATGGAAGACCTGGAAGAAGTTCCTGGCTCCTGCCTTTGGACTGGCACAGCTTCGGCCTTTGTGGCCATCTGGGGAGTAAACCAGCAGATGTAAGACCTCTTTCTCTCTCCCTCTTTGTAACTCTGCTTTTCAGGTAAATAAATAAACCTTTAAAAATTTATTTCTTAAAATTTTTATTTATTTATTTATTTTCATTTTATTTGAAAGGTAGAGATATGGAGACAGATAGAGACAGAGAGCTTCCACCTGCTGATTCACTCCCCCAAATGCTCATAGTGGCCCTGAGATGAGGGTTATGGGGGTGCCCAAGCCGGGAGCCAGAAATTCAATCTGGGTCTCTCATTATGGATGACAGGGACCCAACTACATGCTGTCTCCCAGGGTGCATATTAGCAGACTGCTGAAATTGGGAACAGAGGCAGAGCTCGAATCTAGACGGTCTGACATGGGTGTGGGGCGAGTCAATCTGCAGTTCAACTGCTAGTCCAAAGCCTGCCCCAGTGTAGCTGGATGCTATGGAGCGTCTTTTCTTTCTTTGGTTTTGAAGTCCTTTTGCTTGGGAAAATTGAAAATTATATGATTAAACATTTCTCCCATCGGCACGTATGCCTAGAAAAACACTTCCCTAAAAGTTAACAGATTAATATATTATTTATAGTTTTAATATTTTATTGTGGCTGTGGCTTAGATAGCAGAAAAGAGCTGATAATTACTCTTAGACTGCATGATGGTTGCGATGTGGTTCCAGGGCAAACCATTTCATATAATGAGAGAGATGTTAACCTACAAAATAAAGCAATGCCCATAATATATCCCTTCATGAGGTCGGCACTGTGGCATAGTGGGTAAAGCCGCCACCTGCAGTGCCGGCATCACATATGGGCACAGGTTCGAGCCCTGGCTGCTCCACTTCTGAACCAACTACCTGCTAATGTGCCTGGGAAAACAGTGGAAGATGGCCTAAGTCCTTGGGTCCCTGCACCTGCGTGGGAAACCTGGAAGAAGCTCCTGGCTTTGGATTGGCCCAGCTCCAGCGGCCATTGCAGTCTTTTGGGGAGTGAACCAGCGAATGGATGATCTTGTTCTCTCTCTCCTTCTATGTATCCGTCTTTCAAATAAATAAATCAATCAATATATATATATATATATATCCCTTTAGAAGCATGAAATGAGTTTCCCAAATTGCAGATAACTTCGATTTTGATGAACTAATTCCTTCAAGCATTTCTTTGGGAAATCTGGAATGTCTCTTCCAAGATATACAAACAAATATCTTTGGTTTCTGATTATAGTTGATTATGAATGCAGATTGTACCAACTGACCAATTCACTGTTGGGTAGAGGTTCTGGCTGGGCCACAGTTCCAAGGCTGTGCACTCCCATGTCCTGCCTCAGAGAGCCTTGAGGAGGGTCTGCAGTTTGGGGGTTGGGTCTCTCATAGACCCAGGCAGAGAGTGCTGGTCCAGGGAAGATGCTGATGTGTTCCTTCTTCTGTCCTTTAGAAGCCTCCATATATCAGCAGGACTTGAAGCTCGATTTTACTCAGATGAATCTTTTTATTTTTCTTTAAAGATTTATTTATTTATTTGAAAGGCAGAGCCATCGAGAGGCAGAGGTAGAGACAGAGAGAGAGGTCTTTCCACCCGCTGGTTCACTCCCCAGATGGCTGCAACGGCTAGAGCTGCGCCAATCCGAAGCCAGGAGCCAGGAGCTTCTTCCAGGTCTCCCATGTGGGAGGACTTGGGCCATCCTCCACTGCTTTCCCAGGCCACGGCAGAAAGCTGGAGTCAAAGTGGAGCAGCCAGGACTTGAACCAGCATCCATATGGGATGTCGGTACTGCAAGTGGTAGCTTTATCCACTATGCCACAGTGTTGGCCCCTCAGAGGAATTTTTTTTTTTTTTTTTGACAGGCTGAGTAGACAGTGAGAGAGAGACAGAGAGAAAGGTCTTCCTTTACCATTGGTTCACCCCGCAATGGCCGCTGCAGCTGGCGCACTGCGCTGATCCAAAGCCAGGAGCCAGGTACTTCTCCTGGTCTCCCATGCAGGTGCAGGGCCCAAGCACTTGGACCATCCTCCACTGCACTCCCAGGCTACAGCAGAGAGCTGGCCTAGAAGAGGGGCAACCGGGACAGAATCCAGCGCCCCAACCGGGGCTAGAACCCAGTGTACCAGCGCCGCAGGCGGAGGATTAGCCTATTGAGCTGTGGCGCTGGCAGGAATCTTTTTTTAAAATCTCTTTTTATTTTTTTTATGTATGATCTCTTGGTCAAGGATACAAATAATCTCATGCTCTCCGGGCATTTAACCTCATTTTCAGACTTCAGCAATATAATTTAGAAAAAATAAATATTAGAGTTTAGGGGAGACAACTGAGCTGGCTAACTGAACTCAGGGTCTGCACTGGAGTAATTCTTCACACTTTCAAGCTTGATGTTTTTGAAGTGCAGACGAGTGTTTCCTGGATCAGGGAACATTCCAGAGTTCCAATAATCACTGTCCATGCTTAATATTTTTCCATCTTTCCCCCATATTTTCCCCTCAGTGTTCTTGAAACGTTGATGCCTGTTTTTCTTTATTTCACCAGGTCCTAAATTCTTCAGAATCTCCCAAATTGTCTGTACCCCACATCCCCACAAACCTTTCCTGACACTGGCCGTCCGAGTGGAGGGCCTCAGCTTCCCAAGTGGCCCCTCTGTGTTCCGTAAACCTGCAAAGAACATTCTAGCTCTTCCCATCTGGGCAAAGGCATGAACACGAGCAGACCTCGCCACTCTGACAAAGTCCCAAATGACTTTTCTCTAAGTTCGATTTGTAACTAGCTAAAAACAAATGCTGAAAACACAGTTAAAAACCAATTTATTTATTGAAGAAAATTTGGAAGACATAAATGATCAAGATGAAGCATATTAAAATTGCCCATCCCCCTCCACAGGTAGCTCACCAGAGTTTTCCAACTGTACCTGTCGCTTGCTCTGCAGGCTCACGGAGGAGCGGCAACGGATTTGCTGTTGTTTCTTCCCAGTCCTCCCTGGATTAGCTGCCGCCACCCCACCCCACCCCCGCCTCCATGGAGGGACGGCACCCCCGCCGCTTCCCTGCTTCTGTGGAGGAGCGGCATACCGCCGACCGGCTCTCTCAGGGGTTCCTCAGATGTTCCTCTTGCATGTTGTCTCTCTCCTCCTTTATAGTCCTCTTCCACCAATCCCAACTCTGCTGGCGTTCTCTCCCCACGTGCTGAGCACGCTGCTCTCCTCCAATCAGGGGCAGGATCAGCTCCTGCAGCTTGTTAGTCGAATTGGTGAGGCAGCTGTGTGGAAGTTGTTTACTCCCTCTCAGTGCCATATGGTGGGAGATCAGATGCATAGAGTTAGTCTTAGCAGTTCCAGTAGTTTAGTCTAGTCTCGATAATCTCAGTATTTGTCCTCAGTATTTATTTGTCCACAGTCTTAGTACTTATTTGTCTCCCGGGCGATGGGCCCTGCCATGTTACGGGAGACGGGCCCTGCTTCCCACATGTACCCAAGTTAATGTTTTAAAAAATGTGATCTCCAATCCAAACATCTATAACCAACTCATATTCAACAAAGGACCTAAAACCAACCCCTGGAACAAGGACAGCCTCTTCAACAAATGGTGCTGGGAAAACTGGATGTCCACATGTCGAAGTATGAAGCAAGACCCCTACCTTACACCTTATACAAAAATCCACTCAACATGGATCAAAGAACTAGAGATGTGCCATGACACCATGAAACTAATTGAGAGCATAGGGGAAACCCTTCAAGATATTGGAATAGGCGAAGAATTCCTAGAGAAGACCCCAGAGGCACGGGTAATCAAAGATAAAATAAACAAATGGGATGACCTCAAATTGAAGAGTTTCTTAACAGCAAAGGAAACAGTCAGGAAAGTGAAGAGGCAACCAACAGAATGGGAGACGTTATTTGCAAACTACACAACAGATAAAGGATTAACAACTAGAATCTACACAGTGGTCAAAAAAAACCACAGAATCAAAACAACCAACCCAATAAAAAAAAATGGGCCAATGACCTTAACAGACATTTTTCGAAAGAGGAAATCCAAATGGTCAACAGACACATGAAAAAATGCTCAGGATCCCTAGCCATCAGGGAAATGCAGATCAAAACCACAATGAGGTTTCACCTCACTCCAGTTAGATTGGCTTACATACAGAAATCAACCAACAACAGATGCTGGCGAGGATGTGGGGAAAAAGGGACACTAACCCAATGTTGGTGGGAATGCAAACTGGTAAAGCCACTATGGAAGACAGTTTGGAGAGTCCTCAGAAACCTGAATATAGCACTACCACAGGACCCAGCCATCCCACTCCTTGGAATTTACCCAAATGGAATTAAAGGGGAGAAAAAAGCCATTTGCACCTCAATATTTGTTGCAGCTCAATTCACAATAGCTAAGACATGGAATCAACCTAAATGTTCATCAATGGATGACTGGATAAAGAAACTATGGGATATGTACTCTATGGAACACTATACAGCAGTAAAAAAACAATGAAATCCAGGCATTTACAACAAAATGGAGGAAGCTGGAAAACATCATGCTGAGTGAAATAAGCCAGTCCAAAAGGGACAAATATCACATGTTCTCCCTGATCGTTGGCAACTAAATGAGCACCTAAAATGATACCCATTAAAATGAAATGGACACTATGAGAGACAATGACATGATCAGCCCTTGTCTAGACTGTTGAGGAACAACTTACTATTTTATTCCTTTAGTATTTTTGTTGTTGTTGTTGTTGTGGTTGTTGTAGCTCTGTTTGTTCTACACAAGACCACTGGTTGAACTCTGCAATCAAGGCACAATCATTCTTAAGCGTTTAAAAATTAACAGAAAATTGCCGGCGCCGCGGCTCACTAGGCTAAACCTCTGCCTTGCGGCGCCGGCACACTGGGTTCTAGTCCCAGACGGAGCGCCGGATTCTGTCCCGGTTGCCCCTCTTCCAGGCCAGCTCTCTGCTGTGGCCAGGGAGTGCAGTGGGGGATGGCCCAGGTGCTTGGGCCCTGCACCCCATGGGAGACCAGGATAAGTACCTGGCTCCTGCCATCAGATCAGTGCGGTGCACTGGCTGCAGTGCGCCGACCGCGGCGGCCATTGGAGGGTGAACCAACAGCAAAAGGAAGACCTTTCTCTCTGTCTCTCTCTCTCACTGTCCACTCTGTTAATAATAAAATAAAATAAAAATTAACAGAAAATTGATCTCTGTTAAACATAGGAGTGGGAATAAGAGAGGGAGGAGATATAGGTTGGCACATGCTCACTCGGACTTACCTCCAATGGTGGAACTAGAAATGTGCCAGGGGATTTCAACTCAATCCTACCAAGGAGACAGGTACCAATGCCAGCATACTTGGTAAAGTGATAAGCATAAGTACACAACTGATCAAAAAGATAGGGTAAGTGTCGAAGAGATTTCACAAATAAGACTGGTGTAAGGAAATAATGAAGGATAGAATTAAAAGGGAAAGAATGATCCTGCGGGGGAAGCAGACTCATAGAATGGCAAACACCCAAAACAGCACTCCTGCCTCAGAATCAACCCTTGGGACATTCGGATCTGGCTATAAGGTCCATGAGAGTCTCACAGGCATGGAAAGCCATGACACGGTGGCAAAAAACAATCTAAATGAAAGATCCTGATGAATAAGACCCCAGCAGAAGGAACAGGCCATCAAGGAGAGAGGCGCCTTTCTCTGAAGGGAGGAAGGAACCTCCACTGTGATACGGCCTTAACTAAACAAGTACAGAGTTGGTGAACTCAAGGAGCTTCCATAGCCTAGACAGCTCATAGCAAGAGTCTCGGGTGATTGCTGACATCATAAATAAGAGTGCCAATTGTTAAATCAACAACGGGAGTCACTGGGTACAGGCTCCCCACATAGGATCTCTGTCCTTAATGTGTTTAACGATGAAACTTAAAAACAACACTACTAGTCAAACAATAGCCTATACCTTGTGCGGTTGTGTGAGTGCAGCCTGTTGAAATCCTTGCTTAGTGTATACTAAGTTGATCCTCAGTACATGAAGGTAATTGAAAATGAAATGTGATGAAGGGCGGGATGGGAGAGGGAGTGGGAGAGGGGAGGGCCACGGGAGGGAGGGAGGTTGGGGGGGGGAAGCCACAACAATACAAAAGTTGCATTTTATGTTCTACTTAAAACTATTGGTTGAACTCTGTAATTAATACACAATTACTCTTAGGTGTTTAATTAATGCTATAACTAGTACTCAAATAGTATTTTACACTTTGTGTTTCAGTGTGGGTGCAAAATGTGGAAATCTTTACTTAATATATGCTAAGTTGATTTTCTGTATATAAAGATAATTGAAAATTAATCTTGATGTGAATGGAAGGGGAGAGGGAGTGGGAGAGGGGAGCATTGTGGGTGGGAGGGAAGTTATGGGGGGGAAGCTATCGTAATCCATAAGCTGTAATTTGGAAATTTATGTTCATTAAATAAAAAAAAAAGTAGCCAATGTAATCCTCAAAACACTTTAAGTAGTAGAGTCGGCTCTTGTATCCATAATCCTGCATAAATGGATTAATAAACTAACCATGAATTGAAAAAAAAAATGTGATCTCACTGTTTTTCTAATCCACTGTTTTTTTTTAATATAATGAGAATATTTTTCCCCTGTGCTAAAACTGTTCTTTCTGTATGTCATTTCTAATGGCTGCATAGTACTCTACGTAATGAATATACCTTGGCTTAACTAGCCAGTTGTGGAAGTGAAGGCTGTCTCCAAGTTGTCAATTTTATAAAAATCCTGGTGGCAAAATCTCTTGGGATACCAGTGATTATTTCCTTAAGATAAATTTCTAGAAGTAGAATTTCTGTGCCAAAGAGTATGTGTACTGTGAAGGCTTCTCATGTGAATGCTAAATTATACTCCATGAAGATATCATGAATTTACACTCCTTTAAAAAAAAGATTTATTTATTTGATAGAGTGACACAGGGAGAGAGAGAGAGATCTTCCATCCCCGAATGGTCACAATGACTGGGTCAGGTTGATGCCAGGAGCCAGGAACTTCATCCAGGCCTTCCAAATACTTCCAAGTACTTGGGTTATCTTCTGCTGCTTTCCCAGGCACATTAGCAGGGAGCTGGACCAGAAACAGAGTAGTCAGGACTCATGCTTCCATACGGCATGCCGCAAGTGGTGGCTTACCCCACTGCACCACAATGCCGGCCCCTACACTGTTATGATAGGTTTATCAAATGCATATATTCATTTGTCCTACCTTTCCTAATAATGGATATTGCAATTTAAAAAAAACCAACTTGCTGACTTAAAAATTATCATTTTATTATTTAAAATATGTGTTAACTTGTACATATATTGTACAATAATACATATTGTAAAACATGTGTTAACTTGTATATTATATTCATATAATACTTGTACACTTTTATGGTGCACAGTGCAAGTTTTCAACACATGTACGAACCACACCAGGCAACTGGACTTTCAGTTCTTTATATTTCTTTATGTTTGGAATCAGCCAGCTCCTTACTCCCAGGTTCCAATTTGTGGATTTTATGAGTATTTTATCATTGCTTTCCAGGGGCTGCCTCCTCCTCCTCCCCCTCCCCCCTCCCCCCCCTTCTTTTAATTTGACAGGTAGAGTTATAGACAGAGAGAGAGCCAGAGAGAAAGGTCTTCCTTCCATTGGTTCACTCCCCAAATGGCCGCTATCCGAAGCCAGGAGCCAGGTGCTTCCTCCTGGTCTCCCATGAGGGTACAGGGCCCAAGCACTTGGGCCATCTTCTACTGCTTTCCCAGGCCATAGCAGAGAGCTAGATGGGAAGTGGAACAGCAAGGACTTGAACTTGCACCCATATGGGATGCTGGCACTGCAGGTGGTGGCTTTACCCACTACACCACAGCTCTGCCTCCTGTTCATTTTCTTTGTATGTTTTCCCCCAGGTGCTGGTCATTTTCTGATAGATTGATAAGCGGTATTGGAAACAGTTTTTGAGCCTTGCTCCCATGAATTACAGGTTGATTATAGAGAAAACTTTAGGATCGGTATAATGGTTGATTTACAGCAGACAAAGATCTTGGCTGCTGCTTGAAGTTCACACATGCTGGGTACCATTTTAATTCCAGATAGCCCTTCAGGAAACTAAATTCACAATATGCTGATGGCCTCCTTGAGTTTATGAAGACTTAAAGACTGGTCCTGAAATTTCCAGCAATATCCCACATTTTTCACGTTTCTTAGATAATTTAAAATTGCCCATTCTACTCAGCCCCTCCCCCTTATCCCAGCACACACTTGCCAAATGACTCGTGTATTCCGCATCTTTTTTTAAAATTTATTTATTTTTTAAGATTTCTTTATTTTGGAAGTCAGAGTTACAGAGAAAGAGAGGGAGAGACAGAGAGGTCTTCCATGTGCTGGTTCACTCCCCAGATGGCAGCAAAAGCCAGTGCTGGGCCAGGCTGAAGCCACGAGCCAGGAGCTTCATCCAGGTCTCCCATGTGGGTTCGGCACCCAAACATTTGGGCCATCTTCCACTGCTTTCCCAGGTGCATTAGCAAGGAGCTGGAACTGAAGTGTTGCAGCTGGGAAACACAGGAACTGAACGAACTGCTGTGCATACGTGATGCTGGTGTTGCAGGAGGTGGCTTTACCCGCTACTTCACAGCCCCGGCTCCTGTGCTGTGTTTATCTAAGTTCTTCTCCTGGGCTGACGTCACTCTTTTTTTTTAAACTTTTATTTAATAAATATAAATTTTGAAAGTATAACTTTTGGCTTATAGCGACTTTCCCCCCCCATAACCTCCCTCCTACCTGCAACCATTTCATCTCCCACTCCCTCTCCCATCCCATTCTTTATCAAGATTCATTTTCAATTATCTTTATCTACACAAGATCAACCTGGTACTTCACTCGTTTTAAGACTGGCCACTGGAGAGGGCAGCTCTGCAGATCCCAGCAGTTCAGCCTCTCCATCCCGGCTGCCCAAACGCTGGGCGGAGAGCCGAGCTGAGGTTCCCATCGGTGGCAAGGAGTGTCCCACACCTCAGCTGCCCCAGCTGCAGCATCGACACTGTGCAGCTTGCTAGCGTGCTGGCACGCTCTCAGATTTTATGAGGTTTGTCTTTCCTTTATTTTAAAAACTAATTTTTTAATCCTTCTTTCCCAAACCTTCTTGCTATCCCATCACACATAACTTTAGCGAAAGTGTTTCTATTAATTTTTAAAAATGATTTATTTTATTGATTTGAAAGAAAGAGTCAGAGAGAGAGAGGAGAGAGAGAGGAAGAGTGAGAGAGATCTTCCAGCCATTGGTTCACTCCCCAAATGGCTGCAACAGCCAGGGCTGGGCCAGGCTGAAGCCGGGAGCCTCGAGCTTCTTCCGGGTCTTCCATGGGGGTGCAGGGGCCCAAGCACTTGGGTCATTCTCCAGTGCTTTCCCAGGCCTAAATTAGCAGGGAGCTGGATTGGAAAGTGGAGCAGCCAGAAATCGAACTGGTGCCCAAATGGGAAGCTGGCATCACAGGTGGTGGCTTTACCCACTATGCCACAGCGGTGGCCCCTATTAATTAATTTTTAAAATATTTATTTATTTGAAAGGCACAGTTACACAGAGAGAGGGAGAGACAAAAATAGAGAGAGAGAGAGAGAGATCTTCCATTTGCTGGTCCACTCCCTAAATGGCTGCAACAGCTGGGCTGGGCCAGGCCGAAGCCAGGAGCCTGGAACTCCATCAGGGCCTCTAACCTGCATGTCAGGGGCCTGAGTACTCAGATCATCCTGCCCTGCCTTCCCACATCAGCAGAGAGCTGGGTCAGAAATGGAGCAGCTGGGACTGGAACAAGTGCCTATAACAGATGCTGGCATTGCAAGCAGTGGCGTAACGTGCTGTGCAATAATGCCAGTCTCTTTATTATTTTTAATTTTTTATTTCAAAATAATTCTGGACTTAGATCAATGTCACAAGACTGGTACAGGGGCAGGTGCAGTGGCACAGTGTGCTAAAATGCCACATAGGGGTTGGCATCGTAGCTCGGTAGGTTAAATCAGCACCTTTGAAACCGATATCCCATACGAGTGCCTATTCCAGTTCCAAGCTGTTCCATTTCTTGCTAATGCACCTGGAAAAGTAGCAGAAGCTGGCCCAAGTGCCTGAGCCCCTGCACCCACAGGGGAGACCCCAAAGAGGCTCCTGGCTCCTGGCTTTGCCCTGGCCCCGCTCTGGTTGTTGCGCCCATTTGGGGAGCAGACCAGTAATGGAAGATCTATCTCTCCCTCTCTTTCTCTCTGTAACTCCACCTTTCAAATAAACAAAATACATCTTTAAAAACAAAAAAGTTTTTCAGATTTCATCAAAGATTTTAATACTGACATTTATGGCAAAACAAAATAATACTTTTTTGGTAAGAGTGTTTTGACTGATCATCTAAATTTATGGTTTCTCAAATCAAGGATTTCATTAAAAAATTAAAAATTGAATGTAATTCACAACAATATATTATCTATTTTCTTTTTTTAAGATTTATTTTATTTATTTGAAAAACAGAGTTACAGAGAGAGAAGGAGACAGATAAAGAGGTCTTCTATCTGCTGGTTCACTCCCCAATTGGCCACAATGGCTGGAGCTGCGCTGATCCAAAGCCAGGAGCCAGGAGCTTCTTCCGGGTCTCCCACATGGGTGCAGGGGCCCAAGGACTTGGGCCATCTTCTACTGCTTCCCCAGGCCATAGCAGAGAGCTAGATCGGAAGAGGAGCAGCTGGGACTAGAACCGGCCCCCATATGGATGCTTGTGCTTCAGGCCAGGGCTTTAACCCGCTGTGCCACAGCACCGGCCCCTGTATTATCTATTTTATAAAAAACTAGAAGAGAGGAGTTTGAAGTTCCCCAACACGAAGAAATGATAAATATTTAAAGAGATGGAAATATTATTTACTCTGATTTGATCACTACATGCTTATTCATATATGAGATTATCACATTGTAACCCATAAAATACAATTATATACCAGTAAAAATAAAATCACATAAAAATGAAAACTATATACACATCAAAATATACAACATATTAAATTCACACTGGAGAGTACTAATATGTTAATATATATTATCATTTGTACAAAAAATAAAGCTACTTTACATTTAAGTTTACAAAAGATAAAACTTTTATCTGTTTTCTTCCTTGGTGTGTGCTGGTCAATTTCCAATTTTTTTTTAAGATTTTTTATTTATTTATTTGAGAGGAAGAGTTACAGACAGTGAGAGGGAGAGAGAGATAGAGAAAGGTCTTCCTTTCCGTTGGTTCACCCCCCAAATGGTCGCTACGGCCGGAGCTATGCTGATCCGAAGCCAGGAGCCAGGTGCTTCCTCCTGGTCTCCCACGCGGGTGCAGGAGCCCAAGCACTTGGGCCATCCTCCACTGCCTTCCCGGGCCACAGCAGAGAGCTAGACTGGAAGAGGAGCAACCGGAACTAGAACCCGGTGACCATATGGGATTCCGGCACTGCAGGCAGAGGATTAGCTAAGTGAGCCCCAGCGCTGGCCCAGTTTCCACATTGTTAACTTTCTCTCTGTGTATCTATATATTTACATACACCTACACACATATATGCGCACTTCCATATACTAATTATTAACACACATTTTGCTCTGAGATCCATTGTGCACCTTTCTTCTGGCTGTGCTTCTTGGGGGATTTCGCTCATCTGCGAGGCTTCCTTCCTAGCTGACTTCCAGAGAGATCTGGCAAGGTGGTGCACTGGTAGAGGAGAAAGAAGAAGCTGAGATGTTTCTTTCTCACTGTCTCTGCCTCACAAGTCTCCTGTTTCCCAGCTCTGGCCCAACACACCTCCTTCTGTGGATCCCACTGTGGGCAGCTCCAGCTGCAGGACCGTGTAACCCACCTCTTTGCACCATCCCTCAGGCTCACAGAACAACGCAGTTTCCCGCTCTTGCTAATCCCTAGGTTGCCTCATTCATGTCTGCTTGGCTTCTCCTGTCTTCCATTGCCTATGTAAGGGATTCCTAGGATTCAGTTCCCTCTGAAATACCACAGTAGTTTCTGTTTTCTTGTTTCAGCCTTGGCTGATGATGTGGAGTAAGATTTTGTTTGAAAATATCCTTGCTCAAACAACTGCCACTGATGATTGCCTCAACTCTTCACTTTCACTCCATTCATTCATTCATTCATTCACTCACATGTGTATGTCGACCACCAACTAGGTAGCAAATGTTAGGTGCTAAGGGTACAAAGAGAAACACAGGGGCTGGCAATGTGGTGCAGCTGGTTAAGCTGCCGCTTGCAACACCGCCATCCCCTATCTAAGTGCTGGCTTGAGTTCCAGCTGTGCCTCCACCACCACCACCACCACCACCACCACTACAACTACTTCCACAACTCCAGCTGGCTGCTGCTATACTTCTAATCCAGCTCCCTGCTCATGAACCTGTAAAAGCAACAGAGCATGGCCCAAGCACTTGGACCCTAGTCACCCAAGCGGGCAACCTGGATGAACTTCCAGGCTTCCTGGCTTCAGTCTGGCCAAGCCCCGGCCATTGTGGCCATTTGGGAAGTGAACCAACAGATGGAAAATCTCTCTCTTCCTCTGTCACTCTTTTAATCAAACAAATATTTAAATAATGAAAAAAATCTAGCTGTAAAAGCAATGATCAACATTTACCGAGTGTTTACCATATATATTTTAAGAGCTGGGACCAACATTGAACATAGCAGGTAAAGCTGCCATCTGTGACATTGGCATCCCATGGGGCGCTGGTTCATGTCTTGGCTGCTCCACTTCTGATCCAGCTCCCTGTTAATGCTCCTGGGAAAAGCAGCAGAAGACGGTCCAAGTGCTTAGGCCCCTGAACTCATGTGGAAGGTCTGGAAGAAGCTCCTGGCCTAGCCCCAGCTGTTGT
Source organism: Oryctolagus cuniculus (assembly GCF_051225735.1). NCBI lineage: Eukaryota > Metazoa > Chordata > Mammalia > Lagomorpha > Leporidae > Oryctolagus > Oryctolagus cuniculus. Next base: position 146,332,600 of record NC_142868.1, on the reverse strand, counting down.
GGTCATCTAGGGAGTGAACCAGCGTATCGAAGATCTCTGTCTCTTTAACTCTTTCAAATAAATAAATTTTCAAATTAAAAAAGAAAATTTTATAGTATCATCTTGTATTAGTTATCTATTGCTTACTAATTACCCTAAAACCTAATAGCTCAACAACAACAATTTCTTATCTTAGCATCCGTGAGTAAGGAATTCCAGATGGCTTAGTGGTTTGGTTCTGGTTCAGGTCTCTCAGGAGGATGCCAGGAGAATATTGTCAGGGGACTGCATTGTCAGAGCTTGGCTAGGGCTGGAGGAGCCCCATCCAAGATGGCTTCCTCACAGGGCTGCTGGGGGAGCCTTGGGTCCTCACCACAGGACTCTCTAGGCTGACCCAGCAACCTCACAACAAGGCAGCTCCTGCCCCCAAAGCAGACGATTCAAAGCCACAATGCCTTTTATGTCCTAATCTCAGAGACGCTATCACATGTGTCTTATTCTATTTGTTAGTCACTAAGTCCACCCATACCCAAGGGAAGAGAAATTCAGCTCCATAGTTTGGAAGGAGAAGTGCTGATTAATTTCTGTGTGTCTTTTTTAAACACTTCTTCTTCTTCTTCTTCTTTTTTTTTTTTTTTTTGACAGGCAGAGTTAGACAGTGAGAGAGAGAGAGAGATAGAGAGAGAGAGAAAGGTCTTCCTTCCATTGGTTCACCCCCCAAATGGCCGCTATGGCCGGTGTGCTGCACCAATCCGAAGCCAGAAGCCAGGTGTTTCCTTCTGGTCTCCCATGCGGGTGCAGGGCCCAGGCACTTGGGCCATCCTCCACTGCCTTCCGGGGCCGCAGCAGACAGCTGGACTGGAAGAGGAGCAACCGGGACAGAATCCAGCGCCCCAACCAGGACTAGAACCCAGGGTGCCGGCGCCACAGGCAGAGGATTAGCCTAGTGAGCCGCGGCACCAGCCTAAACACTTCTTTATTTGAGAAGCAGAGAGAGAGAGAGAGCAAGCCCATCTACTGCCTTACTCCCCAAATGCCTGCAATGACTAGAAGATGGGAACTGCCTGGAAATCAATCCAAGCTTCCTATCATCCATCTCTCTCTCTCTCTCCCTCTCTCTCTCTTTAATATTTACTTATTCTATTTGAAAGGCTGAGTTACAGAGAGGCCAGGTTGGGGCAGGGGGCGTATTGCATCTGCTGTTTCACTTCCCAAATGACTGCAATGGTCGGAGTTGGGCTGATCCGAAGCCAGAGCCTGGAGCTTCTTCTGGGTTTCCCACGCAGGTACAGGGGCCCAAGAACTTGGGTCATCTTCCACTGCTGTCTCAGGTGCATTAGCAGAGAGCTGGATTGGAAGTGGAGTAGCTGGGACTTGAACTGGTGCCCCTATGGGATGCCAGTATTGCAGGCAGTGGCTTTACCTGCTACATCACAGCTCTGGCCCCTCCCATGGTCTCTTACAGGTGGCAGGGACTCAACTATTTGAGCTATCACTACTGCTTCCCAAACTCTGCATCAGTCGGAAGCTGGAATTGGGAGCCAGAGCTGAGGATCAAGCTCAGGTGCTCCAACGTGGGACACAGGCTTCCTAAGCAGTGTCCACCTCAAGTTCCAAAAGCGTGCCCCTGCAAACATATTTTAAAACCAACACAAATCTCATATAATTCCCACAAGCACCCTAATTTTGCAGCAACCCCATTTTGTAGCTGAAGAAAATGAGAGAGATGGTTAAGAAACCCATGGTTCCACAGCTAGCAAGTGATGGAACCAAGATTCCAATGCAGCCTGACTCTATAAGTTGTGTTCTTCCCCACAGTGCTACGTTAGGACATGGATCCCTGGCCCACGAGAAACTAAGGCTGCAACTGGCGGACTGACAGTAGTCAAAGAACCTCATACGCACACATGCATGCACTCACTCCCGAAAATGTACTCAAACCACAGAATTACAAACTCTTTAAATCCCTTGCAGGAAAACTACACAGATGGGAGCACATGATTGCGGAAGTAGATGTAGGGCGTGGAAACAAGTTGTTCTCTTTCAAGTGTGTATTCCCTGGACCCAGTGCAGCTCTTTAAGGGGCCAGCAGACCAGTAGTTCCCAATCATGGCTGCACATTAGAACCACCTGGAAAGTCACGTTAGAAAATAGTGCCCCAGCATTGAGGGGCAGCCAGTTAAGCCGTCACTTGTGAGCCAGCAAGTGATGGCTGGAATCCTGTCTGCTCGACTTCTGATTCAGTTCCTGCTAAAGTGCCCAGGAGAGCAGTGGAAAATGGCCTTGGTACTTGTATGCACGCCAGATAGATGGAGTTCCTGGCTCCTGGCTTCAGCCTGGTCCAGCCTTGGCTGTTGAAGCCATTTGAGGATAGAAGATTTCACTTGCTGTCTCTGTCTCTCTCTCTCTGTTGTTCTGTGTTTCAAATAAATAAATACATAGATGACAGGTAGATAGACACATCTATTTTTTAAAAGATTTATTTTATTTATTTGAAAGAGTTACAGGGTGTAGAGACAGAGAGAGAGGTCTTCCATCCACTGTTTCACTCCCCAGATGGCTGCAACAGCCAGAGCTGGGCCACGCTGAAGCCAGAAGCTTCATCCAAGTCTCCCACATGGGTGCAGGGCCCAAGTACTTGGGCCACCTTCCCCTGCTTTCCCAGACACATTAGTGGGGAACTGGATTGGAAGTGGAGCAGCCAGGACTTGAACAGGCACCAATATGGGATATGAGCATTGCAGGCAGTGGCTCAACCTGCTGTGCTACAACCCTGGCCCCCAAACTTTTGATTATGGTTTTTGCGTCCTTTTCCTTGTCATCATGCCTGTCCTTGTGTTTCACCTAATACAGCCATCCCTTTCTTCTTGAGTTTCTAGCTTGGTAATGTTTGGCGGGGAGGGGCTATAAAGATGCTTTTCTGAGAGCTCTTCCATCCACTGGTTCACTCCCCAAATGGCTGTAACAGCCCAGGCTGGGCCAGGCTGAAGCCAGGAGCCTGGAATGTCATCTGGGTCTCTCCCATGTGGGTGCAGGGGCCCAAGCACTTGGGCCATTTCTGCTGCTTTCCCAGGCACTTTAGCAGGGAGCTGGATGGGAAGCAGAGCAGCCAGGACTTCAGCTGACGCTCATATGGGATGCCGGCGTCTCAAGCTGTGGCTTAAGCCACTGTACCACAATGCCGTTTCCTTGAACATTTTTTATTTAAAGTAATTTCTAAATGTGATGATTCACAAAAATTGCTTTTATTTGGCAACAGAAGGGTATATATATATATATTGTATTGTGGGAATTTGATCGAAGAAGTAGCTTTTTAATGAATGAGCTGACTCAGAACCTTCCTTCAAGCCAGAGGACACCCTTTTTAAAGTAGTCTATTAGGGCTTTTGTTTATTATGATTAAAAAATTCTTTGAGGGGCCGGTGTTGGGATGTAGTGGGTAAAGCTGGTGCCTGCGATGCTAACATCCCATATGAGCACTGCTTTGAGTCCTGGCTGCTCCACTTCTGATCAGCTCCCTGCTAACGAGCCTGGGAAAGCAGCAGAAGTTTCTCAAGTGCTTGGGCCCCTGAACCCACGTGGGAGTTTCTGGCTTCAGCCTGGCCCAGCTCTGGTTGTTATGGCCATCTGAGGAGTGAACCAGTGAATGGAAGATCTCTCTCTCTCTCGCTCTCTCTCTCTTTGTTAAAAAAAAAAAAAAAAAGATTTGAAAAGCAGACACAGAGAGATCTTTTGTCTCCTGGTTTACCCCTCAAATGCCCATAACAGCCAGAACCTGACAGACTGAAGTCAGGGGCCTAGAACTCAATTTGTGTCTTCCATTTAGATGGCAGGAAGCCAAGCACTTAAGCCATCACTTCCTACCTCCCAGGGTAGCATTTACAGAAAGCTGGAATCAGAAGTGGAACTGGGAGGCTGGTGCTGTGGCCTGCAGGTTAAATCACCGCCTGTGACAAGGCATCTCACGTGAACAACAGTTCAAGTCTCTGCTGTTCCACTTCTGATCCAGCTTCCTGCTCTCTGGGAAAGCAGCAGCAGATGGCCCAAGCTCTTGGGCCCCGGACACCCACATGGAAGACTTGGATGGAGTTCCTGGTTCCTGGCATCGGCTTGGCCCAGCCCTGGTTGTTGTGGCCATCTGGGGAGTGAACCAGTGGATGGAAGATCTCTTTCTCGCTCTCCAACTCTACCTTTCAAATAAATTTTAAAAATCATTAAAGAAAAAAAGGCACTCTGGTATGGGATGCAGTTGTCTCAGAGTCTTAAGACTCCAGTGCCCACCCAGAGGATATCTTTTGTTCACTGTCTCCTACCATTCCAGTTATCAGGAAGTGAAAACAAAATCCCACTAGCAAGTTAGTTGTCAGGTGACTGAATAAATTAAATGCAGTTGAAAATAAAAATTGTCATTTCATGTCTGACATTATCTAAGTCTTTCTGACTTTTCCTCTCTCTCCAGCCCATCTAGAAGTCTACAGAACTATTCTACTCCCAACATTTAGAGGAAAAGCCTATAGTGCCAGGAAAGCGCCATCTCGCTGCTGATCTGCTCACCTTGGGAAGGCTGCTGGCTTCCTTTCAGGCGGTAGCTTCCTGGAGAGCTGGGACCAAGTATTATTTATTTTTGAATATTCAAATCCTCACACAGTACCTTACACAAATCAGTTGCTCAAAAATATTTGTCATTTTGAATTGGTGCATTTATGGAGTTTTCAAAGTTTAAAAGTGGTGAGGCACAGGACCAAATACCTCAAAAGAAGGAGGTGATATTTGTTGAGTACTTATTAGCCAACTATGGTGCAATGGGTATGAATTAATAAATGCAAATCTGTGATCACTACCTGAAAAAAAACACTAAAAAACTACATTTTCTTGCTGGCATGAGAAAAGCAACCTCTTCTTAAAACTGTAGCAGACTTCTAACTGGTCTCCAGCATCCCATTTTTCCCTCACCATACCCCGATCCACTTCTCACATCAGCCAAAGTCAGCTATGACACCTTAAAAAGAAAGCCTGATCCTGTCACTCCCTTGGTAACAATCACCACAGCATGAAAATCCACAAGGCTTTGCATGGCCTGGCCTGTCTACCCTTTCCAAGTCCTTTCTGCCGGGCTTCTGCAGTGCTGTTCCCTCCGCCTGGAGCTCTTCCCCCGGTCTCTTTGCATGGCTGGTTTCCTCCTAGTGTCTAGGTCTAAGTTTTTTTTTTTTTTTAATCTTTTATTTAATGAATATAAATTTCCAAAGTACGACTCATGGGTTACAATGGCTTCCCCCCCCATACCGTCCCTCCCACCCACAACCCTCCCCTTTCCCACTCCCTCTCCCCTTCCATTCACATCAAGATTCATTTTCAATTATCTTAATATACAGAAGATCAGCTTAGTATACCTTAAGTAAGGATTTCAACAGTTTGCTCCCACACAGAAACATAAAGTGAAAAATAATAGATGATTTTTTTTAAATGATGATGAAATCAGATCAGACTCTAGGTCTAAGTTTTAATGTTGCTTCTCAGAAAGGCCTTCCCTGAACAAGCTTGTGTTTTCTTGGATTGTGTATTTATCTGTTTAGCATTTATTAATCCCAGGGCCAAACTGATGGCCAAAGTTCTTTTCATCTCCTCTGTGATCCACTTAATTTAGTGCACACACACACAAAAAATCATGTTACAAATCCTCCAGCCAATCTCAAATCCATATCCTCAACCACCTCCTTCATGTGATTCTCACACTGCCAGCCAATATTTCCCATGCCCCAAACCAGGGATGGACAACCAGAGACGACTCCTACAGCCCAGAGTCCGGCCTGCCTTTTCTTTCCCTCAGAAAACTTAATTAAGGCCCTGGACCATGCTTTCCCCAAGCTCCTGTTACTCCCTCTTGTCCAAATCTGGTGCTTCCCCACGTGGCTCTCGGTACAGGGCATGTCCCCTTCTCCCAAGATCCATAAGTAATCAATTCTTCTTTCAATGCCATTAACTTCTTCCCATCCTACAACCCAGTCACCTTCATAAATTAAGACCTGGACACAAATCAATGCCCTATTAAAGTTACCACTCTAATTTGCCCATTCCCCATGCTTCTTTTCTTCAAAACATTTTCCCCAGTGTGACATTTTCTTCTTCATTTACGTGTTTCATATCTGCTCCTGACACCAAATAGAGATGCCATTAAGCCAAGAACCTCATCTGGTCTATCTCCATCACTCTTGTATCCCAATATATTGTGTACAGTAGGCCCTCAATCAGCATTTTACTAAATGGTTGAATAAACACCTAGAAAAAGTAGATATAAAATATAGGCAAAATGGTGGTCAGAGATTATAGAACAGAATATTTTTTTAAATCCTGTACAATGAATCAGAATCCTTTGTGTTAATAACATTCCTCCAGATTCTTGGAATATTATTTTTCCATATTCTTGTCTGTTTATTTTTAAATAGTTCTATGAGGCAGAGGTGGGGGGTAAATACAATGATATTTACTTTGGATACACAGACATGAAAATTACTTTTATTTTACATGCTGAGAATAGAAATATGACCCCAATGCAATGCAAGATTTGCAATAAAGCTGCAAATGGACAAGACATTGGCATTTCCATCTGTTATAACTGGACCAGAACTTCAATCACCAGCTGAAAAAATAAACATAGGGCCAGCAGGCATTTGCCTTGCACCCTGAGTGCATTCCAAAATGAAAACCATGTACAAAGAACCTAAAGAGCTAATGCCTCCTGATTTAGAATTGTTATAGATTAGAGTGGCTGTGGAAGTGTAGCCTTGAAAATGATACTCATTGTGGGAGAATGGTTAAGGGGGCAGGGAAATCATATTTGGGAAAAAGAAACTGCCAAATTTCCCACTTCATCTTTTCCAATTATCAAACAATAGGGTCTTAAGCAGAGAGATGGTTTTGCTGTAGGTGGGACAAAACACTCCAATCCCAGGGTTCGCAGCAGTTACCTTTCACAGGGACATGTAGACGGCTGGTTTTAGTATCTGCTGGGTAGCTGCTCAGGGTGAAGTAAGAGCTACACTGGTTGGGCCCTGCTTTATAATGAAACTTGATGTAAAGAAAACCTGTGTAGGACTGTAGACCTCTGTGTGTATCTCTACAACACATATGAAAGTCTGAAAACAAGTAATGTACTCTGCCTGGTATAGTGGTTACATTGATTTGTCAGCCACATCTCCATAATTTTCTCAACTACTTCTGTTTCAGATGCTCTTGACTTTTTTAATCTTATTTTTGATTTCTGATGGTAGAAAACAACAGAGATGGTTACTTAAAGTGTACAGCAGTAGCCCAAACCACCTTCTTTTGGTCCTTTGGATGTGCCCTGATTCCTAATTTGGCTTTTATTGCTGTGTATGAAACTACTCTCCAAATTTCGTGGCATGAAAAAAAAAAAACTATCTTGTTATACTCAAACTCTGAGAGTTGGGAACTTTTGTAGGGCACAATGGAGGATGCCTTGTCTCTGTTTCACAGTGTAGATTTGTAGTGTTTGTGGCTTCAGCTGGGAAGACACAAATGCTGGAGGTGACCGGATGGGCTGGGAGCAGTAATAATCTGAATGCTTCATAATTTATATCTAGTGCCTAATAGTGTACCCAACTGGCTGCAGTTGGGACTGTTGACCAGGGCACCTACTCAGGGTCTCTGCATGTGGCTTGGGTTTCTCCTGGCATAGGGTCTGACTTTGTAGGGGAGCAACCTGCAAGCAAGCATTCCAAGAGAAGCAGGGAGAAGCTGCATGACCTTTCCTGACCCAGACTCAGAAGCCAGGCAACATAATATCTCTGCCATACTTTTTAATAGTTATTTATTCATATTATTTGAAAGGTGGAGTGACAGAGAGAGGGAGAGTAACAGACAGACACAGAGAGATAGCTTCTATTCACTGATTCACTCCTCGAATCCAGCAAAAGTTAGGGCTGGGCTGGGCTGGGCTGGGCTGAAGCCAGGAGTCAGGGACTCCAGCAGGTCTCCTATGTAGGGGCAGGAACTCAAGTTCTTGAGCCATCACGTGTTGCCTCCTAGACACATTAACATTAAGCTGAATGAGAAGGTGGAGACAAGACCCAACCCCATGCACTCTAATATGGGATGCCAGCATCCTGAGAGATGGCTTAACTTGCTGTGCCACAACACCTGCCGCTATCTCTGCCATATTCTATTGATTACAAGAGAGATAAAGGCTCTCCAATTCAGAGGAATCGGAGTTCAATGCCACTTTTTGATGGAGGGGTATCAGAGTTACATGGCAAAAGGCTGTTATCTTGGAGTCCTGCATGGCTGCTGAGGGACAATTCCCATTATATTGCTTAAAACTATTTTTACAAGGAATTTCTAAGAGCTACATTTTTATTTTTTACAAATTATTTATTTTAAAGGCAGAGTGATAGAGAGGGAGAGACAGAGAGAAAGAGATCTTCCATCCACTGGTTCACTCCCCAAATGGCCGCAATGGCTGGGACTAGACCAAGCCGAAGCCAGTAACCTGGAACTCCATCCATGTCTTCCACGTAGCCACACCTTTAAGATCTTCAGAAGTCCTTTGGCTAGCCGATAAATTCTGTGAGGCACCATCTTACAGCTTTCTGGTGTTGTAAGCAGGTATGTTACAGGCCCATCCTGGCTTTGACCTTTGCTTTGGAATTATTTTAAAATTGGAGAATATTTTGCCCTCTAGAATGGGGAGAAAAATAATTTCATTTCTCAAACTCAGCAAGCCCTGGTTCCTTTACAGTTCTTCCATATTTTGTTCCTTTTTTAGTCTCACTCTGTTTTTGTATCTCATCATTGAACTAAAAGAAACCCGTTGGCACTCTCAACACACTGCCCAGAAACCTCCCTAGCAGCATCACTGAGTTCATTAGGCACAGCTCCTATTTGCCGTGTTATGGAAGGCAACTTTGTTAGTGACCTTTCCACCTCCATGTAGAAAACCCTTCTTTCATCTGGCTTCCAGTAACTCTCCCGCTTTCTTTTAAGTACTCATCGACAGTCTGCTGGAGCCCTATCAGGGATCTACTGATAATCTCAAGGGATCTCCCAGCTTCTGCTTGCCTCCTAGTCCCAAGGCTAATGCCAAATGCTTTTATTTTTTAATTTAATTCAATTTTTAAGATTTGTTTATTTATTCAAAAGGCAGAGTTACAGAGAGGAAGAGGCACAGAGAGAGGGAAAGATCGTCATCTGCTGATTCACTTCCCAAATGGCAGCAACAGCTGGAGTGGGACCGATCCAAAGCCAGGAGCCAGGAGCCAGGAGCTTCTTCCGGGTCTCCCGCATGGGTGCAGGGGCCCAAGGACTTGGGCCATCTTCCACTGCTTGCCCAGGCCATAGCAGAGAGCTGAATCAGAAGTAGAGCAGCCAGGACTCGAATTGACACCCATATGGGATGCAGCTTTACTTGCTACGCCACAGTGCCGGCCCTACCAAATGTTTTATATTTTATATTTTTTTAAATTTTATTATTTTTTTTATTTGACAGGTAGAGTTACAGACACACAGAGAGAGACAGAGAGAAAGGTCTTCCTTCCGTTAGTTCACTCCCCAAATGGCCGTCACGGCCAGCGCTGCACCGATCCGAAGCCAGGAGCCAGGTGCCCCTTCCTGGTCTCCTGTGCGGGTGCAGGGGCCCAAGCACCTGGGCCATCCTCCACTGCCCTCCCGGGTCACAGCAGAGAGCTGGACTGGAAGAGGAGCCACCGGGACTAGAACCCAGTGTCCATATGGGATGCTGGCACCACAGGCGGAGGATTAACCAAATGAGCCATGGCGCCAGCCCCTATATTTTAGATTTTCTTATGGCAGCATGTCATTTCCAAGTAATAAAAGCCTTCTTTTATAATTGCTGCATCAAAAGCAACTCAAATGTAGTAGCATAAAATAACAGCTATTAAATTTTGCTTATTATATGAATAGAGCACAAGGAAAGCTTGTTTCTGTTCCATAATGTTTGGGTTCTCAAAGGTGAAGACTTGAACCCCGAAATGACTCATTTGGCTGGGAGATGAGGTCATCTCAAGACTTCTTCTCTCACCGTTTCGTGCCTGAATGAGAACTGTCTCCAAAGCCGAGTTAGCTGAGACTGTAATTGGAGCATCCACACTGCAGGCTTCTCACAGCACTGCTGGCTCTCAGAGGGAGCCCCAGAGTGAGCATCCCGGAACACCAGGTGCAAGTTCCCTGCCTTTCGTGACTTAGCACGAAACGTCACGAGCATCCGTCCCCAGTCCCTGTCAGTCAGGGGTGTCTTCACATTTTGATTCATTCTTTCTATTTACTCAGAAAGTAGGGTCGGGTGGGGATTGAGAGACAGAAAGAGATCTTCCGTCTGCTGGTTCACCTCTCACATGCCTTCAACAGCCAGGGGTTGGCCAGGCCAAAACCAGGAGCCAGGAACTCAGTCTGGGCCCCCCACGCTGGCGGTAGGGATCCAAGAACTTAAGGCTCACCTGCTGACTCTCAGGATGGGGATTAGCAGGAAGGCAGAGTGAGACGTGACGCCCGGAGCGGGGCAGGGCCACAGTGCGGGGAGGGGTGGGCCTTGCGGTAAAATGGGTTAAGTTGCCACCCGGGATGCTTGCATCCCATATGGGAGTGCTGGTTTGAGTCCCAGCTATTCAGCTTCTGATCCAGCTCCCTGCTGATGTGCCTTGGAAGGCAGTAGAAGATGGCCTAAGTACTTGGGTCCTTGCTACCCATAAGGAAGGCTTGGATGGAGTTCCAGGCGCTTGGCTTTGGCCTGGCCCAGCCCTGACTGGTGGTGGGCATTTGGGGAGTGAACCAGCAGACAGAATATCTCTCTGTCTCTGATTCTCTTTCTCTCTCTGGCACTCTGTATGTCAAATAAATAAGTCTCTAAAAAAGGAAGTGGAGGCAAGAATTAAACTCTGACACTCTGATATGGGATTGCGCATCTCAACTGCTGGGCCAAATGACCTCCTTTTTTTTTTTTTAAGTTCAGGTGAGCTGGATTTTTTTTTTTTAAGACTTATTTATTTATTTGAAAGTCAGAGTTACAGATAGAGAGGGCAGGACAGAGAGAAATCTTTCACCCACTGGTTCACTCCCCAGATGGCCACAACAGCCAAGGCTGAGGCAAATTGAAGCTAGGAGCTTCTTCCAGGTCTCCCACATGGGTAGCTGGGCCGCAAACACTTGGGCCATTTTCTGCTGTTTTTCCCAGGTGCATTAGCAGGGAGCTGAATCAGAAGTGGGGCAGCCAGGACACGAACTGGTACCCATATGGGATGCTGGCATCACAGGCAGCAGCTCTACCTGCTATGCTACAATGCCGGCCCCTAGATTTGTTGATTGTACACATTTCCTATAAATGGAATCATCCAATTTGTGGTGCTCTGTGACAGGTTTCTCCTACTTAGCATAATGTTTTCAAGGTCCATCCATGTTCATTCCCTCATCAGCCTTCCTGGAGCTGCCAAGCCCTTTCTCACATCAGCATCCTTGCAAATGTTCCTCCCTCACTTACGATCGGTACTGTGGGTTGGCTTAGTCAACATCCACTGCAGCCTCCTCACGGTGTGTCTCGCTCCAAAACAAAAGGGCATTTCCCAGAGTGCCTTTCAGCTAGGTGATAGATATAACTCAGCTTCTGCCAATCAGACGCTCCCCTGTGAGGCTGAAGTTCAGAATTATAAAATGGGGAGAAAGTCATCTGAGTTACTGGCATGGATGGTGGCAGAGGAGGTAACAGACTCCAAGGGTCAGCAGCTTCCTAGGGGGGCAGCGACAAGTCCCCCCACCCCCACAGAACAAGCAGTGTGATTCTGGGGGAGGGGCATTGTTTCCAGAAGCTCCACCTAGAACCTGCTCCTCCAGCCCTGCCAACCATGGCATTGTCCGCCTACTAATTCTGCTAATGAGTGGATTTTCTTGTCCTGGGAAGAGACCTGAGGAGCCTCTGTGGCTGGCTCTCTTCCTTGCCTCCAGGGAAATGAAACTCATGCCATTCAAGAAAGGTGATTGGCTGGCTGCCTTGTTTTTAAAGATCTCTGGGGACTGAAATCTTTAAATCTCTCTTCTTAAACTGCCCAGTCTCCTTCATAGTCCAACAGTTCTTCAAATTGAAGTAAACACGTTGGAGCAGCACAGTCCAACGGGAACAGTACAGGCTGTTTTTGTCATTTCACGTAGCCACGATAAAAAAAAGTAAAAAGAAACTGGAGTTCACTTTAATGACCTATTTTATTCAACTGGATATATAAAAAATATGATTATTTCAGCCCGTAATCAATACTCAAAGAAAAAGTTACAAAAATCGGAGCATGCATTTAGGCTAACCATCCCGCATGAGAAACCTGGGTCTGATTCCTGACTCCCCCTGGGACACAGCAGGTGATAGCTCAAGTAGTTGGTTTCCTGCCACTGGCATGGGACAACATGCCTTCCCAGCTCCCGGCTCCGGCCCTGGGTGTTGCAGATATTTGGGGAGGGAATTAGCAGATGGGAGCTCTCTATCTCTCTGCCTCTTAAATAAATAAGTGAGATGTAGGGGGCAGGCATTTGGTACAACAATGAAGAGGCTGCTTGGGGAGCCTGCATCCCATACTGGAGTGCTTGGGTTCCAGTCCTGCCTCCTCTCCCAATTCTAGATACCTCCTAATGTGCACCCCAGGAGGCAGCAGGTGATGGTTCTAGTAGCTGGGACCCAGACTGAATTCCTGGCTCCTGAGTATGGCCTGACCCCGCCCCGGCTGTTGTGGGCATTTGGGGAATGAACTTGCAGATGGGAGATCTCTGTCTCTCTGCCTTTCAAATAAATAAAAACAAAGAAGTCAAATTATTTTAATTTGAAGTTCTCAGTACTAAGCCTTTGAAACCCAGTGTGCATTTTATCCTTGCAGTCAGTCTCAGTTTGGACTGTGCAGGTGCTGACCACCGGCGGCTAGTGGTTATCTATATTGAACAGTATAGCTTTAGGGCAATTTAGCACCACTTTTTCCCCTGGGAAAGTGACAGATTAGATTCCTTATAACCACCCTTCAAATCAAAGACAAGGACAGAGTAACTGCTTCACCCTGAACTGCTCCTGATCTTGCCCCCGGACACTGCCACGGTCTTCCTTCAAGTCCCTCACTACGCCCAGCACCTTCCTGCCCCGGCACGTGGACACCTGCTCTGCCCCTGCTCTTCTTCCTCTGGCTGAGTCTGGTTTGTCCTTCAGCTTCGGCCGACAGGCTCCTCCCTTGGAGCCCTCTCTGAGCACCAGCCCACCACCCAGCTGAGTTGGACTCTCCTGTTATTGCTGCTCACTGTGGCACACGCTTCTAACTTCCACACCATTTGCGTCAAGTAGCTGTCTGTGTGAGATCTGCTTCACAGCTACTTCCCCACTAGACTGCAAACTCCCTGAGGACAGGGACTCATTCCACGTACTCAGCCATGTATCCCCAGCACATGGCATGGTTCCTGGCAGTAGGAGCTATGACATTTTCTGAATGAATAGCAGTGAAACATGACTTTTCAAGTTTCCCTTGTACACTGCCATGAGTGGCCCTTCCTCTTCTGATCACCACCCCTTTGCTGGTGGGAGGTGCAGCCCCTGTTAGGGACTCGTAGGAACAGCTGGGACCAGGGCCAGAATGCGCCTGAAATATCCCTGGAAAACAACCAAGAAAAAACTGAAGTCTTCAAAAAATTATTTATTTTCATTTTATTTAAAAGGCATTGAGATATACAGAGAGAGAGAGAGAGAGAGAGAGAGAGAGAGAGATTTTTCACCTGCTAGCTCACTCTCAGATGCCCACAACAGCCAGGACTGGACCAGGCTGAAGACAAAAGACTGTAACTCAATCTGAGTCTCCCACAGGGATGGCAGGGCCCCAAGTATGTGAACCATCTCCTGCTGCTTCCCAGGGTGTGCACTAGCAGGAAGCTGGATCAGAAGCAGGACTGGGATTGAACCCAGGGACTCTGAAATGGATGTGGGTGTTCTTCAGTTTTTTTGTTTTAGAGATTTCTTTATTTGAATGGCTGAGTGAGAAAGGGAGAGATAACCAGAGAGAGTGAGAGAGATAAACAGATAAACTTCCATCTGCTTATTTACTCTCCAAATTCCTACAATAGCCAGGACTAGGCCAGGCTGAAACCAGGAGCCAGGAACTCATCCAGGTCTCCCATACAGATGGCAAGAGCCCAAGTAGTTGGACCATTTTCCCTTGCCCCCCAGACGCATTAGCAGGAAGTGAATAGGAATCGTGAAGTAGGTGGGACCTGAATCAGGCTCTCCAATATAGGATGTGGGCATCCCAAGCAGGCCCCAAAGCCTCATCCCTGCAGTTTTTAATATTTCTGATAACACTCAGAATAAGTCTTGCCCACTCAACATATGCATGGCTTTTTAATGGCCACGAATAGTTTACAGACTCACAGGAACAGCAAAGCTAGTTGGATGAGGGGCTGATGGGCTGGGCCTCTGGTCTGGAACTGATGATGTGAGATGACTTGCCATTTGGAGGAGGACCCTCCTCTTCTTTGCTCCATCCCTGCCTCCCTCCCTGTGCCTAACTTGTGATTTATTCAGGGCCAAGCCTGAGTCCATATTGGCCTGGAATAGCACCCAGGGTTCTTATCTTCCGTAAAGACACCTGATATACTAACCATATGTCAAGGGCTTCCCACCATCCTTTTTGCTAGATGGGGATATAGTCTAGCTCCAGGGCCTCTCCTTCTGCGGACAGCTTACTCAGGCTGCGTTGTCAGGCTAACCAGCCCCTCTGCCCTGTTGACTCCTGCAATAGGTCCTGCCAGTTTGACATGAGCAGGTGGGGAAGAACCACAAAGATCTGTATTCACAGCATATGAATGGAGGAAGCTCCAAGGGCCTGCCACTAAGAGTCTCTGAGCAGTTTTCTTTTTTTAACTAATTAATTTATTTTAAAGGCATGGTGACAGAGAGTGAAAGAGGCAGAGAGATCTCCATGGTTCACTCCCCAAAAGCCTGCAGCAGCCAGGGCTAGGCCAGGCAGAAGCTGGGAGCCAGGAACTCCATCACGATCTCTCATGGGGGTGGCAGGAACCCAAGCACTTGGATCAGCATCAGTGGCTGTCCCAGGTGCATTAGCACGAAATTAGATCAGAATTGGATGAGCTGGAGTTTGAGCTTGGCACTCTGGTGTAGGACACGGGAGTCTTAAGCGGAGGCTTAACCTGTTGTACCACAACACCTGCCCCCTCTTGAACAGCTCTGAGTGCACCTACCAGTCATCGGCAGCCCGGGGACAGCTCCTTTTGGATTAATGTGAGAGTCTTGCATTATCACTCCTTACATAAACCTCCTTATTTTAGCTGACTGTAATGACTCGATTCCTTACAGCCACATGAGTCTGAACCAAAGCAGTCTAAAGTTCTAAAACACCCAATCTGACAGACACACCCTATGTTTGCAGCTCCTATTTTCTGCTCTGAGACTGCCACACCTAACAGGGTGAGCAGCGACAGGCTAGTACCCTAAATCAGGGTCCCCTGGAGATCTGCCAGCTGAAGATCTTGGTCTAAGATACCAACCCAGGCATCTCCTGAGTTCCCAACACCATCCTGGAGCCAGCACTAGGAGCAGAGAAGGTGCCTTCTCTGGCAGGTGGAGCATGAAACTGGCCCTCAGCCTGTACATTCCTCTTGCTAAGAGGCACCATCAATATTCATTTGTTCAACAAGTGAACATGGAGTGCCTTCTCTGTCTATAAACCGAGAATCAAATGGTTGCAAGTCTATTATACGTGATTCCTACTTTGTGGGGTGGCCTTGGGCTCCAATTACTATTTATAACATGGTTTTGAAGAAAACTTTATTCTACCTCCTTCCACCCTGATTGTCTTCCAGTTACTATGTGGCTTGCTGGTGTGTAAACCGAGGATTGCTTGCAAGGAACACATTGCAGCACAGTGTGTGTGTCTCTCGAGAAAAGGCTGCTGACTCTCACTGTTGCTTGCTGCCACCCGTGAGAGGCGAGGCCTCCCCATGCAGCTCTGTGTGAGGCACCCGCAGCAAAGCCAGCAGGGCAGTGACACGGAGTGCATGTGTAACAAGACAGCTGGTGGGGGCCCCTGGAAGGTCTCGGAACCAAGTCATGGGTGATTCATATAATTGAATCCAGTGCCTGTTGCAGATACTCTAAGTTAAATGAACTTTGAATACAAAATAAAGATTGCAGAAGAAAAACCAATGTGGTTTTACCTAAGAAAAAAATTCTCCAGGAAAGTGATTCTTTATGTTTGTGGATATGGGAATGTCAGGAAATCTTAGTTTTATTTATAATTTCAAAAATAACATGCTCATTTTTAAAAAGTTTAAGCATTACAGAAAAGCATACATTCAGCAAGTGTTGACGTAGCACCTCCCATGGATAAAGCCCTAGACTGGGAGCATGCATTTGGCCTGGTGGTTAAGATGCTACCTAGGATGCCAGTATCCCATATCAGAGTACCTCTGTTCATGTCCTGGCTCTGTTCCTGATCCCAGTTTCCTGCTAATGTGCACTTTGGGAGGCAGCAGATGATAGTTCAAGAAGTTAGATTCCTGCCCCACGCATGAGAGACTGAGTCCCCAGGCCATAGCAGAGAGCTGGACTGAAAGTGGAGCAGCTGGGACACAAACCAGTGCCTATACGGGATGCCAGTGTCACAGGCCAGGATTTATCCACTACACCACCGTGCCGGCTCCATATCTTCTACTTTTAAAATTTTTTTCCAGGGGGCCGGCACGGTGGTGTAGCGGGTAAAGCCACCACCTGTAGTGCCGGCATCCCATATGGGTGCCAGTTTGAGTCCCAGTGCTCAACTTCTGATCCAGCTCTCTGCTGTGACCTGAGAATGCAGAAGAAGATGGCCCAAGCCCTTGGACCCCTGCACCTGCATGGGAGACCCAGAGGAACCTCCTGGCTTCAGGCTTTGGATTGGTGCAGCTCTGGCCATTGCGGCCAATTGGGGAGTGACCCAGTGGATGGAAGATCTCTTTCTCTCTCTGCCTCTCCTCTCTCTGTGTAACTCTGACTTTCAAATAAAATAAATAAATCTTCACAAAATTTTTTTCTTTCCAGGCCAGTGTTGTGGCATAGCAGCAAAGCCGCTGTCTGTAGCACTGGCATCCCATGTGGGCATTGTTTTGAATCCTAGCTGCACCACTTCTGATTCAGCTCCCTGCTAATGCATCTGGGAAAGCAGCAGAGGGTGGCCCAAGTCCTCGGGTCCCTGCAACCACATGAGAAACCCAGATGAAGCTCTTGGCTCCTGGCTTCAGCCTGGCCCAGACCTGGTTGTGGCAGTTTTCTGGGTAGTGAACCAATGGATGGAACACTCTCTCTCCCTCTCCCCCAATTCTGACTTTCAAATAAATAGTAAATATTTTTTCCCCATTTTATTTGAAAGGTAGAGAGACAGAAACAGACAGGCAGAGATCTTCCATCTGCTGGTTCACTCCCCAAATGCCCACAACAGCCAGGGTTGAGCCAAGCTAAAGCCAGGAGTCCAGAACTCCATCTGGGTCTCCCCTGTGGGTGGCAGGGGCTCAAATACTTGAACCATCATCTGCCACCTCCCAGGATGCACATTAGCAGGAAACTAGGTGGGAGCTAGGACTCCAACCAGGACTCAGTGATGGGATACCCACAGGTCTCCTAAGGGTGACTTAATATGCACTGCACCAAACACTGGCTCTGCCTCATTTTATGCTTTAAATTTTCCCCTTGTCCAAGGCTAATTTCAAGAGATATTTATATATTATTTAGGAAAGAGCTGTTATTCTCTAGTCTAGACTAAGGTTCCTAAACAGTGTATATTTTGGACTTCAAAGCCTCTATGAATATCAAAAAAGCAGATGGTCGTGGTGCATAGTGAGGTTTGTCATCTCTGGAAGTGCGAAGTAGCTTTGGCTAGAGAAACCATTAGCTGACTCTTCCTGGAAAGAAAATGTGTAAGAAAGGTAGCAGAGTCATTTAAACTGTTTCCCGGGCCCTTTACCAGCTGCACCCCTCTACTCTTACCAACCTCCTTGTATGTAATCAAAGGGAAAGAATTCTCTACGCAGCCCAGGACGGGTGTTTTGTGTTTAACTTGTATAGATGCCTGAGGACTGACAAATGCTCATGAATCTTCCCAGTTGAATTTTGGGTGAAGGTAACACTTCTTTAATTACAAAGCAAAGTATGTTAATTGTAGTAATTTTGGAAAATGCAGGCAAGCCAAAATAAAGAAAGAAAAATAACCTATACAAATGCAATTTCCAAAGATAAGCAGTATTAACATTTTGGTGAATATCTTTTCCACATTCAGTTATACAATTCTTTAAAAGATCAAATTGGGATGGTGCCTTCCCTACCGTTTTTTTTTTTTTTTGCAAGTTATATATTTGATTTGTGTTCTCTATGGTTTTGTAGCTTGTTTTTTTCATTTCTTGACATAATGCAGTATTTACTCATTCTTCTAACATTTATCTGCACAGAGCTCCACTTCTAGAGCAATTGTGGACATGGAACTAGCCCTGGATTTATGGCTCTTCAGTTTGTGACCATTTTTTCATTTTTTGGACAAGAGAAATAAATTACAGTGTGCTTTTTGATAGACACATATTGTGCACCTGAGACTTTCCTTAGGGAATGTGGGAAATTCACAGCAGCAGAAGTTGGTGACTCCAAAGTAAAGAACATTTTTCAGGTGGTCCAATCCACTTTATATAATTGCTCACTGGCAGCTTGCAGGAGGCCAACTATGGGGGTTGAAGCTTTAGGCTAATTTTAATGTTGCTCCTCCCCCAAGCTCACCTTGGAGTTCACAGCAGGGGAGAGCCTGCTGGCTGGTTCAGGACTGAAGCGGTTTCTGGAAAAGAGTGGTAATCTTTTAAAATGATAATAAACACTAATTTTCAATTGCTGGCTGGTTACAGAGATCTAAGTAACAATCCAGATAGAGATTTGTGAAATCTTTAGTTTAACTGAGGTGGAGGCAGGCAATAGCTCTTCTGTCCAAATGGCAGAGCAAAGAATAAGTGTATTTTCTTAAACTTAAACTTTTCATTTTATTTTTTATTTGAGAGAGAAACAGAAAACGAGTGTATCCATTGGCTCATGCCCTAAATGCCCATGACAGCTAGGGCTGGGCAAAGACAGAAGCCAAAGGCAGGTTCCTCACATGGCTGGCAGGAACCAGTTACTGGAGCCATCACTGCTACCTCCCAGGTTCTGCATTAGCAGGCAGCAAGAATCAGGAGCAGAGGCAGAAACTGAACCAGGCACTCTTATGTGTGACACAGGGATCCCAGCCAGTGTCCTAACTGCTAGATCTAAAGCCCATCCCAGCCTTTTCTGAATGTGTAAATCATAACTCCCAGAACCCAGATGCGCAGCTGCTTAGCCTGGTACAGATTAGAATATGGATAGAGCACCCTTTGGTGCACACAACCCAAGGGTTCCAACAGATACACAGTAAGAAGTTAGTTGTCTGCCACCTCATCCCCTAGCTATCCTATCTAGACATAGACCATAATCTGAGGTGCACACCTGTAACAGTGAGTTTTTCCCATGATCCAATGCATATACAAATATTTGCCTATGGATAACAGTCCTTTTTTTCTCCTAACACAGAGAATAGTATATTAAAGAGGTTGTATTACTTCTTGCTTTTTTCATTTAGTAACATGTCCTGGTGATTATTCCACATCAGTATATCTTGGGCTACCTCTTCCTTTTTAACAACTGCATGGTATTCCACTGTGAGTATTTAGAGCTCTTTCTTCAAAAAAATCACCTGGAACCACTTTAAAGACAAGCAGTGCATCTAGAGGACACTCCAGTGGCTCTTTAGGGCAAGGCATCAAGTTTTAGAAAAGGATTAAATGGGAGAGTAGAAAGGAGCAAACTTAGCCGGAAGGTAGGCAGGTGGTCGCGGCGGGGGGGGGGGGGGGGTGTCCTATGGCTTGGAACCGCAGTGAGGATCCGGAAAAGGAGAAAACAAATCCCCGAAAAATATGTGTAAGGAGGGAGCGACTCTGGTAGTGTGGTTCATGGGCAAAGTGCGAATCACGGGAGTTAAACAGCTACTTGGGAAAACTGTGGGTGGGAAAAGCAGCCAGAGTGATCCGCTTCAGGAGGTAAAGTGGGAACACCCTGCACATCCCTGGTGAACAGTGTGAGGCTCAAGAGTGTGAGGAATGTGATGGAAAGCAACGGGGGCAGGCATCAGACGGAGTGGGTAAGGGGTATCTTGGGCTCTGCTCCTGATTCCAGCTTCCTGTTAATGCACACCCTGGGAGGCAGCGGGTGATGATTGAAGTACTTGGGTCCCTGCAACCCAAGTGGGAGACCTGGATGGAATTCTGGGCTCCTGGCTTCTGCCTGACCCACTCTTAGGCATTTGGGGAATGAACCAGCAGTAGGGAGATGGATCAATCAGGAGTACTTGAGTTCACCTCCTGACTCTAGCTCCTGATTCCAGCTTACAGCCTAAGCAGACATGGGTACAGAATGATGGCTCAAGTAACTGGGTTCCCACCACTCACGGGGGACTCTTGGATTGAGTTCTTGGGCCCTGGCTTTGGCCTTGGTCATGCCCAGCCCATCCCTGGCCATTGCAGGCATTGCAGGGAGTGAATCAAAAGATGAGGATTTTCTGTCTTAAATAATTTTTAAATGCCAGTTAAAAAAAAAAAAGAAAGAAAAAAAGACGAGCACAAATACTAAGTGATTTAATTCCAATTCACCCAACAAATCACTCACAGAGCCCACGGCAGCACCCAGGCTTTCGGCTGCCCTCCCTAGTGATCTTGCCTTGCATTCTGTGCAGGTGCTTTCTCCCTTAGTTCCCTTGCAGCCAGCTAGACTCTGGAGTGTTCTGCTCATGGGGGTTCGGTTCCTAACTTCATTACCTCACCCCTGCCCCCAATTTCTTGAATTATACAAGTTAGTACATTATGCTTCCTTCATTTTGAATAATGTCCACAGAGTGACATTACTGAATGAGAAGGAATTTGCCAACAAGTCTACAAATTATTATTTAAAAAGATGAAGGCTGCCACTCAGGTTGCCCATATCGGAATGCCTGGGAGCCAATCTGCCTCACTTCGGATCCAGCTGCCTGCCAATGTGCTGGGAGGCAGCAGATGGCAGGCCAAGTCTTGGGTTCCTGCCCCCTACATAGGAGTCCCAGGTGGAGTTCCTGGTTCCTGCAGGCATTTGGTGAAAGAAACAGCAGATGCAAGATTTCTCTCTCTCTCTTTTCCTCTCTCCCTCTCTCTCTATCACTCTGCCTTTCAAATAAATAAATTAATGTACAAAAAAAACCTATTGAGCAATCTCAAGAAGAATTTTTCCCATAAGCAAATTTAATGCCTACCTTGTCATAGACCTGTGGCAGAAGCCAGGGACATTTCTCTCATATCCTTGCTTTAAACAGAAGGCCCAACTTAGCAATGTTTTTTTAAAATTTTCTTTAATAAAGCTTATCCTGGTATGCCAAGAATGTGTAGTTGAAAAACCTTTACCAGATAAGAGAGGTTGACTTATCATTGGGATGTTATACATTGCAACAGTTAATTTAGTCTTGTGCCTCCTGACTTGTGATTATTTTATAGCAAAAGTTCCCTGGGGGCGGGGTGGAGAACTTACTGAGTGATTTGTAGCAGGATTAGATCTGGTACTTAGTCCTCTGCACAGCTGTAGAGTTTGTAACGCAAGGCCCCTGGCGGAGTTTGGGGCCTATGACCCTACATGCATACTTAAGATGATATTAAAAATTAGGCCTTGAAATCTCCAGATAACTTTGCGGGAAAAAGTTTACTAGGGCCTAGTGACCCAAAACTTGATGCTATTGTCACTGTACCCTCCTTTCTGCCACCATGCAAAGGCAGAGGGACTTGGGCACAATAAAGAGTCCAAGCAGTGGCTATGGAGAGAACATAGAAGGATGGCACTTTTCTTCCTCCTCCTCCTCCTCTCTGCCTGTGGTGTGCAGAGGTCACTCTTTTTTCTTTCTTCTTCTTCTTTTTTTTTTTTTTTTAGTTAAAAAAAAGAATTAATGTATTTGAAAGGATGAGTGACACAAACATCTTCCACTCACTTCTTCAGTCCCCAGATGCCCACGGCAGGAATTCCATCCAGGTCTCCCACATGGTGGCAGACACAGGTATTTGAGCCATCATCTGCTGCCTCTACGGTGCACATTAACAGGAACCTGGATCAGATGGGGAGTGGGACTTGACCCCAGGCACTCTGATGTGGGAAGCAGGTCAAGTGGGCTTAACTTGCCGCACCACAACACCTGCTCCCGAACGTCGCTTTTTCATTTGTTTTGTTTTGCTTTGTAATACTGATGACAACTTCTTTTACTCACCAGTAATTTCTATTTAGATATTACAAGTATGATACTTTGTAGCATTTTAAAAATATTCTGGGTCACCAATGTGTTTGTATATCATCTGATGTCTCTAAACATATTTAATTACAATTTATTCATGAACAGAACTTTGGGGCTGCTTCCAAAAAGGCTCAAATGCAGTGACCATTTATACTGTTAAACTCAGCAATACAAACCACATTTCCCCTTCAGGTACATTGGTGTATAAGTATATTACATCTAATTTACTTGAGTTAATTTCTAATTCTGAGCTGTGAAGAAATACAACCTAAGAGAGGACAATTGATGCAGAGATGTAGGATGTTCCTTCATGTACTAATGCCAAGACAAATACAAGGATGCAGACATTCAGATATTTGAAAATATCTGGAAGATTGCAATTTTCAGTTTTCAGTTAAGATCTTTGTCACTGTGTGTAGAGAACATTAAAAGGCAGCTTGTTCTCTCAGGAGGGAACTCACATTTGCTGAGCTCATCAGACTGATGTATAAAAACCAAACTCCAATATACTGATCTACGATGAGAAACATTGGTGCTCAGACCTGAGACCTTGCATTAGCATAATAATGACAGCATTTTCTCTCAGTAGCTATACCATATGTGTAACCATTTTCTGGGTCATAAAACATAAATTTAAGAAGAAGTAAGTCATACAAAGTGTTTTCTTTGTCTAAAATAGAATTAAATGACAAATAAATAACAGAAAGATCTCTGGAAAATTTTCAAATACTTAGAAACATACTTTATGTAACTTGTGGATCCAAAAAATAAAAGGGAAATTATAAAGTATTTTAAACTGAATATAAAGACAACATATCAACATTTGTGGATATGACTAAGGTGATGTTTAAAGGAAAATGTGTAGCACTAAACACCTATAGTAGAAAAGAAGAAAGGTCTCAAATCAATGACATTAGCTTCCACCTTCAGAAACCATAAACAAAAGAGGAAATTAAAACTAAAGTAGAGGGGCGGGTGTTGTGGTGCAATCATTAAGCCTTTGGGACATTTACATCCCATATTGAAGTGTGGTTCAAGTTCCCCTACTCTCCTTTTTCCTCTTTTTAAAGATGTATTTATTTATTTGGCTGGGTGATGGAGAGCGAGATACACACACACACACACACACACAGATCTTCCATCCAATGGTCTACTCCCCAAAAGGCTGTCACAGCCAGGGCTGGGCCAGGCTAAACCTAAGAGGCAAGAACTCCATCCTGTTCTCCAATATGGATAGTAGAAGCTTAAGTACTTGAGCCATCATCTGCTATCTCCCCAGGCACATTAACAAGAAGCTGGATTAGAAGTGGAATAGCCGGGACTCAAACCAGCATTCCAATTTGGGAATCTGGTGTTGCCAGCTTTAGCCGCTGTGCCATAGCACTGGCTCCATCCTGCTTCTCTGTTTCTGATCCAGTTTCTGCTTATGTGCCCGGAAGACAGAAAATGATGGCTCAATTCTGTGAGTCCCTGTCACCCACAAGGAACACCTGGATGGAGTTCCAGGTTCCAGACTTTGGCCTGGCCCAGGCCTGACTATTGCAGCTATTTGGGAAGTTAACAAGCAGCTGAAAGATAACCCCTACCCCATCTCTCCCTCTCTCTCTGTTGTTCTGCTTTTCAAATAAATAATCTTTTTTTAAAAACCCACTAAAATACACAGTAGAAAGGAAATAATACAGATAAGAGCAGAGATGAAACAAGAAAATAGAAAGCAATACAGAAAATCATAAAACCACAAAACCTCTAGCCAAATTAATCAGGTAAAAAACAGAGCAGAAGAGAGCGGGATGACCCAAATTACCAAAATCAAGAATGAAAAAGAGACATCATTACAGACCTTACAAACATTAAGAGTATTATTAAGTAGTGTTCAAAACAATGTTTTTGCCTATAAATTTAAACTCCAAGTAGAAGGATGCTTCCCAAGCTTGGTGAAGGGAATCTGTGATAAACCTACAGCCACCATCTTGCTTGATGGCATAAAAGGAATACTTTCCCCGAAGATCAAGAATAAAGCGAGGATGCCCACTCAGCCCAGTGTTACTGAGCACCGTGCTTGACAATCCAGTAAGGTAAAATTTTAAAAAAGAAATTAAAGAAAAATAAAGTGAAAGAGAAAAAATGAAAATACTTTTATTCACATAATACATCATTATCTACATAGAAAATGTTTTAAAATTTAGAAAAAAGATATGACAAGTAATAAATGAGTTTATCAAGTTTGCAGGACATAAGGCCAACATGCAAAGTTATTGTATTTCTATGTATTATGTACTAGCAACAATGATCAAAATATTAAAAATTTAAAAATATTGTTAGGCATCAAAAATATCTATTCTTTAGTGAAAGATTTAATATAAAGTATATAAAACTTTACACGAAATTATCAGCATATTACTGAGAAGGAAAGAAGACATAAATGAACATCTTATGTTGATGGATTGGAAGACTTATATCATTAAGAAGGTAATATTATTTAAAGAAATCTGGAGCCAGTGCTGTGGCATAGTGGGTAAAGCCTCTGCCTGTAGTGCTGGCATCCCATATGGGCGCTAGTTCAATTCCTGGCTGCTCCACTTCCAATCCAGCTCTCTGCTATGGCCTGGGGAAACAGTAGAAGATGGCCCAAGTCCTTGGGCCCCTGCACCCACATGGGAGACCCCAAGGAAGCTCTTGGCTCCTGGCTTGGGATCAGCACAGCTCTGGCCATTACAGCCAATTGGGGAGTGATCCAGTGGATGGAGGACCTCTCTCTCTCTTTCTCTCTCTCTCTCTCTCTCTCTGCCTCTCCTTCTCTCTCTGTGTAACTCTGACTTTCAAATAAATAAATAATAAAATTAAAAAAAAAAAGAAAGCATCCCATTAAAAAAAATCTACAGACACATGCAATCCCTTTTAAAATCTTAATGGCTATTTTTGTAGAAGTGGGAAGCTAATTCTAAAATTCATGTGGAATTGAAAGAGATTCCAAAAAGGCAAAACAATCTTGATAACTTCTTCTACAGGCAGATGTTTGGAGCAGCGGTTACAAACACCACGTGGGATGTTGGCATCCCACCAGTGGAGTGAATGGATTCAGGTACAGGCTACACTTCCCGTTCCAGCGTCCTCTAATGCATACCCTAGGGGGTAGCAGGTGATGGCTCAAGTGCTTGGGTCCCTGCCACCCTTGTGGAAAATCCAGACTAAATTCCTGGTTCCTGGCTTCAGCTTGACTTAGCCCTGTCAGTTGTGAGCATGTAGGGATTGAACCAGTGATGGAAGATCTGTTTATCTTTCCAAAAAAATAGAAAAGAAATTTTAAGTTTTTTTTACAAAAGCCTATTCTAAAGCTACAATAATCAAAAGAGTGTAAAAATGGCATAAAGACAACTTACAAGTTAATGGAATAGAATTGATATCCAGAAACAAAACTTGTATGGTCAATAGTTTTGTTGTTGTTGTTTAGGGCTGAGAGAGACAGAGATCTCCATCCACTGTTTGATTCCATAAAAGCCTACAACAGCCAAGGCTGGGCCAGGTTGAATAAAGGAATCCAGAACCCAGTCTGGGTTTCCTACGTGGTTGGCAGAGACCCAAGTACTTGAGACATCAACTGCTGCCTCCCAAGGTGAGCATTAGCAGGAAGCTGGAGACAGAAGTAGGGGTGGGACCTCGACCCATAAGCTCCAGATATGGGATTTAGGCATCTCAAATGGCGCCTTAACCTCTGTACCAACTGCCCACCCCAGATCAAGTGATTTTTGACATGGGCATCAAGAGAATTCAACAGGGAAAGAATATTCTTTTCAACAAATGGTGCTAGACATCTGGATCTACACATACAAAATAATGAAGATGGACAATTACGTCAAACCATAGACTAAAATTGACCCAAAATAGATCAAAGACCTAAACATCAGAGCTAAAATCATAACATTCATAAAAAAGTAAACAAAAATAAATCTTTATGACCCTAGAATTGCAGTTTCTTACATATCAAAAGTAAAAAGAATAAATTAAACTTCATTAAAATTTAAAATTGTGTGGTACCAAAGGACACCATCAACAGTGAAAAGATTTACCATAAAGCAGGAGACAAGGTTTGCAAATGATAAGGTAAAGGTCAGATAAAGGTCTCTTAGCGTTCATAAAAACTCTTAGAATTCAAAATGAAAGGATAGCCCAGTGTAAAAACGGGCAAAGAATTTGAATAGACATTTCTCAGAAAAGAGCTGTACAAATGGCCACTATGCACAGAGAAGGTGTCAAGCAGTACTAGACAGCAGATAAATGTAAGCTCAAGCCCAAGTGGTAAAGGAACCACTTTACACCCACCAGCCGAGCTATAACTAAAAACAAAACAAAGTGGAAATTCAAAAGGGTTGGTAAGGATGTGGAGAAAATGGAGATTTTGCACATTGCATGTGAGAGTGTAAAATGGTGCCACCTTCCTAAGCCCCGCCTGGCTTACTAGAAGTCAGGTGACCCAATAGCCCAATCACAAGTTCAGCTCCACCCTGTCCCTACTGGGATTTGCCGCTCCCACTTCCTACTCTGCAAAGCTATATAAGCCTGTTCTCCCTGTACCGGCTGCGTTCTCTCTGTGCACGGGGAAGCAGCCTGTTGGGTTTCCCCCACCAGACAATAAACTTTCTCCCTTCTTCCGGTGTTTGGTGTTTTCTGCGGTGGCCTTTCCTTTCAGAGTGAACCAGCAGATGGAAGATCTCTCTCTCTCTCTGTGTCCCTCCCTCTCTCTCTGTCACTCCACCTTTCAAATAAATAAATAAATAGTTTTTTAAAAAATGGCTTGTATCCAGATTATATAGAGAATATTTTTAAACCCATAGCAGTAAGACAAACAATCCAATAAAAATAGGGCAAAGATTTGGACAGAGAGTAGTGTTTGGCCTAGTGATTGAGGTGCCTGTAACCCACATCAGAATGCCCAATCTAATTTCTGACTCCAGCTTTCTTTTTTTTTTTTTTTTTTTTTTTTTAGGATTTTTTTTTTGACAGGC
Source organism: Oryctolagus cuniculus (assembly GCF_051225735.1). Taxonomy (NCBI): domain Eukaryota; kingdom Metazoa; phylum Chordata; class Mammalia; order Lagomorpha; family Leporidae; genus Oryctolagus; species Oryctolagus cuniculus. The sequence goes on along the minus strand of NC_142868.1, from coordinate 146,305,239 downwards.
AGAGTTAGACAGAGAGAGAGAAACAGAGAGAAAGGTCTTCCTTCTGTTGGTTCACCCCACAAATGGTCGCTATGGCCGGCGCGCTGCGCTGATCCGAAGCCAGGAGCCAGGTGCTTCCTCCTGGTCTCCCATGTGGGTGCAGGGCCCAAGCACTTGGGCCATCCTCCACTGCCTTCCTGGGCCACAGCAGAGAGCTGGACTGGAAGAGGAACAACCGGGACAGAACCTGGTGCCCCAACCGGGACTAGAACCGGGGGTGCTGGCGCCGCAGGCGGAGGATTAGCCTAGTGAGCCACAGCACCAGCCCAGCTTTCTTCTAACGCAGATCCGGGGAGGCAGCAGTGATGACTGAAGTATGTGGGTGCTTGCCACCCAGGTGGGAGGTATGGATTAGTTCTTGAGTCCCAGCTTTGAAGCCTCGCCCCAACTTGAAACCAATGTATGCATTTGGGAAATGAACCAGAGGACGGGACACTGTCTCTGTCTCTCAAATAAAAAAAAAAAAAAAAATTAGACGGTAAATGCTACTCCTACCACTCCATCATTAAAAGAGAGATTTGAATATTTTATAAAAAATATACAAATGACAAATATGTTCATGAAAAGCTACTCGACAGTGTTAGTCATTAGAGAAATGCAAATGAATGTCTTAATGTGAGATATCACTGCACATCAGTGGCAGATTCAAAATACTCAGAAAAAAATGCCTCAGTACTAGACACATACAGATTCTTTTCTTGTCATTCCCTAAGCAGTGCAGTATGACAACTATTTTTATAGCATTTACATTGCATTAGATATAATCTAGAAATGTTTTCAAAATATATAGGAGGATATATGTAATTTAAATGTAAATACTGCAGCCAGCGCTGTAGCATAGTGGGTAAAGCCGCTGCCCGCAGCGCCAGCTTCCCATATCAACACCGGTTCAAGTCCCAGCTGCTCCACTTCTGATCCAGCTCTCTGCTATGGCCTGGGAAAGCCGTAGAAGATGGCCCAAGTCCTTGGGCCCTGCACCCGTGTGGGAGACCAGGAGGAAACTCCTGGCTCCTGGCTTGGGATCAGCTCAGCTCCAACCATTGGTGGCCATCTGGGGAATGAAACAGCAGATGGAAGATCTCTCTCTCTCTCTCTCTCTGCCTCTGCCTCTCAGTAACTCTGCCTTTCAAATAAATAAATGAATCTTTAAAAAAAGCCATTTAATTTTAATAGTCTAAATTGGAAACACTTAAAATGCCTATCTCTGGTAAATGAATAGTGTGGGGTATTTGTGTCAATAAAATGAAAGGAACTACATAAATGTACAATAACATGAATAGTTCTCAAAAGAATGAATGCCAAAATAAAATGTCAGACATTAAAAAAAAAAAAAAAAAAGAGTACCTATGGGGTGGTGCTATGGTGCAGTGGGTTAATGACCTGGCCTGAAGCGCCAGCATCCCATATGGGCACTGGTTCTAGCCCTGGCTGCTCCACTTCCTGTCCAGCTCTCTGCTATGGCCTGGGAAAACAGTAGAAGATGGCCCAAGTCCTTGGGCCCCTGCACCCACATGGGAGACCCGGAAGAAGCTCCTGGCTCCTGGCTTCAGATCAGTGCAGCTCTGGCCATTGCAGCCAGTTGGGAGTGAACCATCAGATGGAAGACCTCTCTCTCTGCCTCTCCTCTCTCTGTGTAATTCTGACTTTCAAATAAAAATTTTAAAAAAAGCTGCTTTTAAAAAAAAGAAAAAAAAAGAGTACCTACTGTATTATTCTATTATTCTATTTATATGGAATCCTGTAAAAGGCAAAGTTACAGTGATGGGAAGTCAGTCCCGGGGTTCCCAGTACCAGGGTTTGGGAGCAGAGTGTTAACTACAAGGGGCCCTTTTGTGAGATGCTGAAAATATTTTACATCATGATGTGGTGGAGAGTATATGACTATATACAAGCATCAACAGTCATCTAATTGTATACCTAGGAAGGAAGATTTAATAATATTTAAATTATATCTCAATAAAGAAGACCTGGGCCGGCGCCGTGGTTCAATAGGCTAATCCTCCGCCTTGTGGCGCCGGCACACCGCATTCTAGTCCCGGTTGGGGCACTGGATTCTGTCCTGGTTGCCCCTCTTCCAGGCCAGCTCTCTGCTGTGGCCCAGGAAGGCAGTGGAGGATGGCCCAAGTCCTTGGGCCCTGCACCCGCATGGGAGACCAGGAAAAGCACCTGGCTCCTGGCTTCGGATCAGTGCAATGTGCTGGCCGCAGCACACCGGCCACGGTGGCCTTTGGAGGGTGAACCAAAGGCAAAAAGAAGACCTTTCTGTCTGTCTCTCTCTCACTGTCCACTCTCCTGTCAAAAAAAATAAAAATAAAAAATAAAAATAAATAAATAAAGAAGACCCGTCATGCTGAAACTTCAGAACTCTGAAGCTCCCACAGAGAGAAACAGGTACACTTATAGGTTTGGGCATCAGGACGACATTCTACTTCTCAGTAGCAATGCTGGAATCTAGAAGGGAAATAAGAAAATTCTTCAATATTCTGAAGAGCTTGAAGCCAGCTAAACTATTAAAAAAGTTTGAGAGTAGAATATAGCTATTTTCAAACATATGCAAGAATTTCAAAAAAGTGAATGAAAAACAGAATTGAAAGACAAGTTTATTCAGGTACAAAAAAGTGAAATTCATATATACTTTTTTCATAATATGCATTTCTTTATGAACTTTTAAAAGATCCCTTATAGGCATGGATTTCAAAAATTTCTTACACCAAAATAAGCTTCTTCTAATGCCATTTTCCCTGAAATTTTGAAGAACCATATTTAATGTTGACAGCTCTGTATAAACATCTGTTTTAATTAAGCCAACAAACTTGAACTAGCTTTCATATTTACCAAAAATTATCATATTTACCAGGTCATATGTACTTGAAAAACACTTAGGTTCATTTCAATTGTTCTGAGAAAAATGCCTTAAGTACTTATTTTCAACTTTTTAAAAATTTTTTCAATCTTCTCATAGATACAAAAAGGACAGTGTTGAGGTTGAGAGCACTCTACAAAACAAACACTTTTTTTTTTTTTTTTGACAGGCAGAGTTAGTGAGAGAGAGAAAGAGAGAGAGAGAAAGGTCTTCCTTCCGTTGGTTCACCCCACAAATGGCTGCTAAGGCCAGTGTTGCGCTGATCCGAAGCCAGGAGCCAGGTGCTTCTCCTGGTCTCCCACGCGGGTGCAGGGCCCAAGCACTTGGACCATCCTCCACTGCCTTCCTGGGTCACAGCAGAGAGCTGGACTGGAAGAGGAGCAACTGGCACAGAACCGACGCCCTGACTGGGAATAGAACCTGGAGTACTGGTGCCACAGGCAGAGGATTAGCCAAGTGAGCCGTGGCGCCGGTCCAAACACTTTTTGATACAAAAGTTCAAATCTCCAAAGGCATACATGCTTCAGTACGAAAACTAATAAGCTTTCTTATGGCTTGACAAATGATGGAGCAAGTATCCCCAAAGAGGATGCAAAAGATGCAGTCCCCTTCCAGATCCAAAGTTCCTCCCCAAGATAGTCCAAGAAAGCAAAGAACTTCTCTGTTAAGAAGGCAACAAAAGTTGGGACAATTAAACAAACTCCCCTGAGGGCTGGCTGGTCAAAGAGATACTTTCAGGACTTGGACTTCCAGCCAGCTGGCTAGCTGCCTGCCACCAGCCTGAGGACTTGTCCCCTCCCACCTACCCCAGCTGGCTGAGACCACAGAGAAAATCCTCACTGGTGAGACATAAAATTCAATGAAAGGAGAATCTTGGGATTTTTCCTTCTTATGACAAAGCACACAAAAGAGACAAGGAAAACAGGACTATTCCTGGAAGGCATAGGTCAATAACCAATGTGTACCCAGAACCCAGTTTGTGTCACAATTCACAGAACCAGTGCTTCCGAACCTTTTTCTCCCACCAACCCCAATGGAGAAAGAAAGGACAAAGGTGAAGCCTTTCACATTCTCCGCCTAACTGTGGTCTGTAGGCAGAGATCCAGGCGAGCTGACTTTGGTAAGATTCCTTACCTTCTGGCGGCTTTTGTGGGTCTCTCAGGATGCCATGGGCAAGCCCTGGGAGCTGGGTGGGATCCCAAGTTTGCAGGCAGAAAAAAACCACCTCCATCCTCGTTGGGTCTGGTGGATCTGCAAATTAAATGATCAGCACACAGATTAGCAGGAGAAAAACAGAGCACCAATTTTATGGGGTGGAGACCTTCATAAAGAAATGAAACCCTAAGGAAGCAGGCAGGCAGAAACAGTTATTTATATATTAATTGGACAAGAGTAGTAAACTGAAAATGTGATAAGGTGAGGGGCCTGTGGCTGGGGTAGAGAAGTGGCTCCCGAGATAAGGATTAACAAAGCATTTTGTGTACAGAATTCTTCAGCCTCAACTTTCCTGTCCTTGATGATAAGGATGTTGCTTCTTTCTAGTACAGGGAGGGGTCTTTCCCATGGGAATTTCATCTTCTGCTTTTAAGAAACAGTCTGAAGGTCACAGTGACCTTTTTGCACCTGGTGGTTTTTGTGTATCTCTTACTTAAATAGTCAACATGCCAGAATAGCATACTTGAATCTCTTCAGTGAGAATATATGAAGAATAACTGGTCTACGCTTTTTTTTTTTTTTTTAACTTATTTATTTGAAAGGCATAGTTACAGAGATTACAGAGAGAAATGGAGAGAATGTCCATCTCTGGTTTACTCTCCAAAAGGCACCAACAAGTAGGTCTGGGCTAGTACAAAATCAGGAGCCAGAAACTCCCTCTGGGTCTCCCACGTGGGTGCAGGGGCCCAAGCACTCGGAGCATCTTCCATTGCTTTCCTAGGCGCATTTACAGAGAGTTGGATTGGAAGTGGAGCATCGGGGTCTTGAATCAGCACTCCAATAGAGAACAGCAACACCTCAAATCTGCAGCTTAATTCACTGAGCTAGCATATTGACCTCATTGCTTAAATTTTCTTTTCTTTTTTTGACAGGCCGAATTAGACAGTGAGAGAGACAGACAGACAGAAAGGTCTTCCTTCCATTGGTTCACCCCACAAATGGTCGCTATGGCCGGCATGCTGCGCTGATCCGAAGCCAGGAGCCAGGTGCTTCCTCCTGGTCTCCCATGGGGTGCAGGGCCCAAGCACTTGGGCCATCCTCCACTGCACTCCCGGGCCACTGCAGAGAGCTGGACTGGAAGAGGAGCAACCAGGACTAGTACCCGGCACCCCAACCGGGACTAGAACCTGGAGTACCGGCACCGCAGGCAGAGGATTAGCCAAGTGAGCCGTGGCATCGGCCTTCTTTTCTTTATTTTTTTTTTTTTAAATTTTATTTATTTATTTGAAAGGTAGAGTTACAGAGAAACAGAGAGAGAGATAGAGATCCATCCACTGGTTCCCTCCCCAAATGGCAGCAGTGGCCAGAGCTGTAACATACAATTGTGTTTTTATTTGTGGGAAATAGATAATATTAAATAAAATATAATAATGGACTAATATTGAAACAAATATTGTCATCTGATTTGATATAAATATTTTATATATCTTATTCAATAACAACACATTTGAACGAGATTATGCAAAAGCTTTTTAGGTTTGTTTTAGCTAGTGTGTCATGAAAAACTCAGTGATCCTAAAATATTTTATTTAAGTTTAAACCACTCAATTGGGCTGGCGCTGCCGCTCACTTGGTTAATCTTCCGCCTGTGGCACCGGAACCCCGGGTTCTAGTCCCGGTTGAGGCACCGGTTCTGTCCTGGTTGCTCCTCTTCCAGTCCAGCTCTCTGTGGCCTGGGAAGGCAGTGGAGGATGGCCCAAGTGCTTGGGCCCTGCACCCACATGGGAGACCAGGAGGAAGCACCTGGCTCCTGGCTTCGGATCGGCGCAGCGCCGGCCGTAGCGGCCATTTGGGGGGTGAACCAACAGAAGGAAGATCTTTCTCTCTGTCTCTCTCTCTCTAACTCTGCCTGTCAAAAAACAAAACAAAACAAAACACTCAATTGCTTTGGCCATTTCAACATATTTCTTTCCTCTCAAAGACATGATTATGGGTTGAAAATTGAGAATAGCTGAAAATAGCTATATTTAGGCATGTGAAAGAAACTACTGATAGGAATTTTAAAAGACACTCTGTGTGTTTTGTTCCTTTAAGATCAGTGCTTTTGGATAATTCTTGGGGAATGAAAAAAGCTATATTCCCACCAGGCCACTGCAGTCATATATTTTATTCAGACCATTAGAATATGATCCCAACTACCTCCTTAATGTAGTCAAGTTTCCCTCTTAACCAAAGTATATAAAAGAGGGAAACGCTGGTTCCTTCTTAACCATTGCGGGAGATTTCTCCTTTGACTGATGCCTCAGTGGACATTATTTATGGCGCCATAAAATCAGACTGGGGTTGAATCAATGGGAACGCTTTTGTTTTTGAAAAGCTGGAGAAGGGCTGTTGTGAATATGGGTCCCTTCCCAAGCGGCTTAGCGTTAGGAAACGGGAAGCACAGAAGTTGAGGGTTGGAGCACTGATTTCCTCAAAGCTACCCGTAACTGAGCACCTCTTGGAAAGCATTTTGTAGTCCTGCTGGTATGAGAACCCCCGTTTGAAGACCACTAGGGGAGACTCAAAGATGGCTTAATGTGCCTTAAGAAAATATTGCCATCTAGTGGCAACTACTCAAGTCATAGACACAAGGACCTCAAGGTTTCCTTGACCCTTTGAGGGGCACCTCTGTTGGATTCAGCCCCAGGTAGAATACTGTGGGCTTATGTTGCATGTCATGTTTAGCATGGTGCTTTCTACATATATTATGTTTTTAACAATCCAAGCAAGCCCTTGGGGTGGTGGTGCTACTTTCTTCTCCAGATGAGATCCCTGAAGAGCAAAGAGGATAACTTATCTAAGATCACATATTCATTTATTCAATCCACACCTGCTTCTCAAGCACTATTGCATGACTGTCATTGTCCTAGGCTTGGAGGAGGGGCATGGGTTAGGGGTGAATTCAGATGACAAAGTCCCACATCCTTCGGTGATCCACAATCTAACAAGGACACAGAATTATGAATGGCGGACTCTGGATTTGCAGGTAGGACTGCTAATGTGGGTCAGTGTTCTCTCTACTCTCCAGTGGAACAGGCAGCAGAGGTGTCAGCAAGGTGCTTGGGTGAGCCCCGGAGTCCTTGCGGTATCAGATGAGGTCACTCACAGAGGAAGGTGGTTTCCAAGCAGAATGACTCACTGAAATAAAATGTCAACCAAGCAGAGGGCCTTCCCTTCCCCCCTCCCCCTTCTAATCTGTCCTGGGCTTGGAAGCCAGATAAGGACGTTTATTAAAAGGATATTTAATATGAAAGTAAATGAAAATCCCTGAAGCTTCTGCAGAGTGCCGTGCAAGAGCTCTAGAGCGCGGACCTCACCTCGTCTGTCTGGGGCACTCTTAGGTCTTTCTTCCGCCATCTGCGCTGAGGCTGGGCGGCCGAGTTAGCCAGGGAGCGTGAGTGGGCGGAGTGCCAGCAGAATGGGCAACCGTGCCACCGTGGGCATGGCGGGGGGGGGGTCGGGGAGCGCCCCCAGCCTTCTCCTGGCCGCCTGCCTGTGTAGGTGCTCGGACACGGTGCGGGGCAGACGTGGACCTGCTTCCTGCTTTTGAGTATCCCACCTCCTTGCCTCACTGCGGCCTTTGTCACAGTTCTCCCTCTCCCCTGTTCTTCCCATGGCTGGCTCCTTATGTTCCAACGTAGGGTCCACTACCTTATCTACACCCTCTACCAACACCTCCTTTGTGTCCTAAAATGTCCTAACTGAAACTCCAGCTGTTACCACTTCCTAACGACTACCACGACTTTGTCTGTTCCCCACCTCTCTCCCCCTCCTAGAACGTGAGTTGTGTGGGGGCAGCCATTGTGCCAGCTTGGCGCATTTCTCCAATCAGGCTTGGCATGTGGTAGGAGCTCACTAAATATCTGTAAATGAATGGAATTGAAACACTTGCCCTCTTTGTCTCAAATGGCCATTCTCAACAAACGCAGCCAGGCTGGCCTGGTTTCCAAAATAGATCTCAACAGCTTCACTCGGCAGCTCCGGCAGCGTCACTGCTGTGTGCCTTTGTTCCAGGGAAGGTGCTTCAAGTCACCGTCCCAGGCTCCAGGCCGTGGGACGTGATGTCAGCGGCAAGTAAGGGCACTAAATCCGGGCTTCCTTGGTCTACAGTGCCGTATCATTTGCTAACTCTGTTGGGCAGGATTAGCTTTTCACGGATCCTGACCACAGAGCGCACCCTGTGCAGAGCTGGCTTTCTGGCCCTGGAGAAATTGGAGCTTCCCTCCCTCACCCTGCTCACCCCTGAATAAGAAATGCCGAGTTCATCTCCCGCTGCTGTAGGTCAAGAGTGGGCGTGTATATATATATATATATATTTTTTTTTTTTTTGACAGGCAGAGTGGACAGTGAGAGAGAGAGACAGAGAGAAAGGTCTTCCTTTTCCGGTGGTTCAGCCCCCAGTGGCCACTGCGGCTGGCGCGCTGCAGCCGGCGCACCACGCTGATCCAAAGCTAGGAGCCAGGTGCTTCTCCTGGTCCCAAGTGGGTGTATCTTGTGAACAGTACCCATCTATCCTGCAAAGAGCGGAAAATGTATGGTGGAGTCTCCAACTTCCAGTGAGCACCACCCGAGCCAGGAAGGAGCCATGGGGTCTTGGAGGACAGTCACAAGGGTCCAGTTTGCCCTGGAGGAAGGGCCCATGGGAAGGAGGCAGGCTGGGGCCCAAGACTTCCCTCACTAAGGAAACGCTGGCTGGTGCCCCATTCCCATGGCCAGAGCCGCCGGTCTTCCTGACAGTGCTGGCTGCACCCCCAGCTTCTGAACTCACTGCCCTTGCAGGTTCATGCCTCCCACGCCTTCCTTGCTTCCCACAGTCCACCTTTCGGTTCTGGGACCTGTGAGCAGCTCCCACCCCAGATCTGTCTCTGCCTCACAAAACCTCACTTCCCCTCAGCTACTATTCTCCAACTGCCTCCTGGCTTGGGCTGTCCCCAAGTGACTCAAACTACATTTTGCTCATGTAATCAAAGGTGTATCTGTTTCTAAATATGTAGCTTAAAGCAGGGAGAGTCAATGTCTTTACACATTTCTTGGCAAGTTTGTCCCTGAGAATTTGTCTTTTTTCTTGCCATTATAAATAGTGTCTTTTCTTCACTATACCTGATAAGAATTTGCATACATAAAAACTAGTTTAGCCGGCGCCGCGGCTCAATAGGCTAATCCTCTGCCTTGTGGCGCCGGCACACCGGGTTCTAGTCCCGGTCGGGGCACCGGATTCTGTCCCGGTTGCCCCTCTTCCAGGCCAGCTCTCTGCTGTGGTCCGGGAGTGCAGTGGAGGATGGCCCATGTCCTTGGGCCCTGCACCCCATGGGAGACCAGGATAAGTACCTGACTCCTGGCTGTGGATCAGCGTGGTGCGCCGGCCGCTGTGGCCATTGGAGGGTGAACCAACGGCAAAGGAAGACCTTTCTGTCTCTCTCACTGTCCACTCTGCCTGTAAAAAACAAAAAACAAAAAAACCCTAGTTTTATATTTTATATCATTAATTAAATTCTTTTTATTTATAGTGGATTTTTCCCTTTGATTCTTTCTGGCTTTCCACATACAGAATCATATCATCTATAAATAGTTACACTGTATAACTCCATCTTGCTGGTTTTGACACCATGAATTCCCTCCTCTTACCAACTGCAGTGACAAAGACATCGAGAACCACATGCAGTAACACTGGTGAGAGCAGACAGCCTTGTCTTGTTCCTGAGACACTGTTTCTCTGCCTCCCCACTAAGCAGGAAGCTGGGTTTTGGTTGTCCTTGAATCCCTCCACATCTTCCTTCCCCTTAGCTCTAGACACCACGGTCATTCACCTGGGCTACTGTAATTGCTCCCTAACTTCCACTTTCATTCTTGCCGCTTCCAATTCAGTCACCGTATAACAGCTGGAGTGGCCTCAGAAAAATGAAAATCTTATCATATTTCTCTCGAAAAACACATTCTGGTGCCTCCCACTTCTTTTAGGGAAAAGTATAAAATTCCAAAGGTGAGCCGCAGGCCCTGCATGATTCCGTTTCTGTGTGATTGCCAGCTTCGTCGTTTACCTCTCTGCCTCACCACAGTCTGGCTCGCAATTCCTTTTGTGTGATACGTATCTCCCACCTCCAGACTTTGTGTGTGCAAAGGTTCTGTCTCCATCTCTTTGCTTAGTTAACTTCATCCGACTCATTCTGCCCATTTCAGCTGCTCACGCCTCACAGCAGGTGTAACAGACATTCCCGCTGCCACTCTCTGTTCTTTGACAGTCCTCTTCCCTACAGCATGCTTTCACGCAACTTCGGATGTCATTTTTTTTATTGTCAGGGCTTCCTGCTGGTCTGCAAAGTGTACGAGTGCCTGAAATATTGTCAGTTCTACTGCAAAGTATTTGGTACCTAAATCAATGAATGTAAATTATTCATACTGTGTTACAGACATAAGGCTGCATTACTGTGTTCTTATATAGGAACCTCTCAAGTTGAGTCTGCTGTCACCATGAATGAGCAGTGTCCTTGGAGAGGAAATATGGGATGACATCAAAGCAGACAGATCAGAAGGAAGGCAAGGAAACGATCAGCGACTTCTGCGGTCATGAAAAGAACCCCAGGGCAACCTGAAGAAAAGCCACTGCAGTAGATTGAAACGCATCACACACATTTGCCTCTGAGAACGACATTAAGCAAATAAAAACTCGCAGCAGTCAGGCGTTGTGCGGCAGCAGGTTAAGCTGCCGCTTGGGATGCCCGCACCCCTGTCAGAGTGCCTGGGTCAGGTCCTGGCCAGGCTGCTTCCTTTCCAGCGTCCTGCTCATGCGCTTGAGACGCAGCACACGCTGGCTCCGAGGACTTGATGCACTTCCACCCGTGACTGAGACCCGGATGCAGTTCCCAGCTCCTGCCTCAGAGTTACACAGAGAGAGAAGCAGAAGCAGAAGCAAGAAAGAGAGAGAGAGAGAGAGAGAGAGAGAGAGAGAAGTCTTCCATCTGGTGGTTCACACCCCAAATGGCCACAACGGCCGGAGCTGTGCCGATTCGAAGCCAGGAGCTTCTTCTGGATCTCCCACGTGGGTGCAGGGCCCAAGCACTTGGGCATCGTCTACTGCTTTCCCAGGCCACAGCAGAGAGCTGGATTGGAAGAGGAGCAACCAGGACTAGAACCGGCGCTCATATGGGATGCCAGCTCTTCAGGCCAGGGCATTAACCCGCTGCGCCACAGCGCTGGCCCTGACAATGTTTTTTTCCTTAAAAACAACACTCCACTCCAAGTACATCACAGTCCAAATAAGTGAGGAGCACAAGATAACATCAGCCCCACTTCCTGTAACTCCTGGTGTTGTGTGGATGACAAGCAGCAGCCAGCTAGGATGAGCAGTGATAGACCCAAAGTAATTGCCAATTTTGTTAACAGTTTTCCATTTCTAAACCATCCCTAAAGAAAATCATGAATGGGGTCAGACCATCCTCACGGCAGTCCAGCAGAGCAACCATGCCATCTGGATTCACGTTTTCACCAATATAGAACTGGTCGTGTTTGAAATTAGCAAGGATGTGCTTGATTTGTTCTGCAGCCCCTGTTATTAGAGGTTTTACTCTTACTGGCCTCTGTTCTTCAAGGTTGCCTTTGACTGATTTCATGTAATCTTTGATGTACTTCTTGTAGGCTTCTCTTGTGAAGCTGTTTGCCTGCAGTTGATGGTTCATGACAATATCAATGCCAGCGATCACTGTGCGTTCAGTACCTTTGCCCTCGCGGCCTTCAGTGCAGGCATTTGCACCAACGAGCGAATCATCAATGTGACTCTCTGTCCTACTGATCTCCCCCCAACTCCAGGCACAGTCCGCCCGCGATCTCCCGAATCCTGTAAACGTCGGAGGACATCTCATCGTGGCTGATGAGACCCTGGTAGATAATCACGAAGGCGGCTGGCAGGAGACGACCTCGGCAGGGCTAGCTTGGCAGGAGCCTGGCGCTGGGAGCAGGCGCGGTACAGCCAGAGCAGCCCTTGGGGTAGGGGGAGCAGGCGGAGAAAGTGAATTTATAATTGTTAAGACTGCTTGAAGGGCCGGCGCTGTGGCATAGAAGGCTAAATCTCCACCTTCAGCTCTGGTTCGAGTCCTGGCTGCTCCACTTCCGATCCAGCTTCCTGCTTATGGCCTGGGAAAGCAGCGGAATATGATGGTCCAAGTGCTTGGGCCCCCGGAAGAAGCTCCTGGCTCCTGGCTTTTGGATAGGCCCGGCTCTGGCTGTTGCAGCCATTTGGGGAGTGATCCAGCTCTGTAACTCTACTTCGCAAATAAATAAATAAATCTTAAAAAGAAAGAAAGAAAGAAAAAGACTGCTTGATAGAGTACTTTGAAATTCATTATCTGAAGCCGGCGCCGCGGCTCACTAGGCTAATCCTCCGCCTAGCGGCGCCAGCACAGTTCTAGTCCCGGTTGGGGCACCGGATTCTGTCCCGGTTGCCCCTCTTCCAGGCCAGCTCTCTGCTGTGGCCAGGGAGTGCAGTGGAGGATGGCCCAGGTGCTTGGGCCCTGCACCCCATGGGATACCAGGAAAAGCACCTGGCTCCTGGCTCCTGCCATCGGATCAGCGCGGTGCACCGGCCGCAGCGCGCCGGCCGTGGCGGCCATTGGAGGGTGAACCAACGGCAAAAAAGGAAGACCTTTCTCTCTCTCTCCCTGTCCACTCTGCCTGTCAAAAAAAAAAAAAAAAACAAAACAAAAAAAACAAAACAAAAAAAAAAAAAAAAACCTAACCTTCCTTAAAAAAAAAGAAATTCATTATCTGAATCCGTTCCTTTTATACAGGCTCAAAAATTTCAATAATATAACAGATCAAAATAATAATATTAATAGAAAAGAAAAGAACAGCATTTCCTCTGGTCTCTGACTCAGGTCTAATGCCTACATGCTAGGGGGTTTTTGAAAAGAACATAAATTTGGCGCTGAATGAGTAAAACTTGGACAGTTTGGGGTTTGAAGAGCAATTGCTCCTCAGTGCTGTGGGGAGCCCCACGGAGCCTCTCAGAAGCCCAGGGCCTTTCGTCCTGGCTCCATCCAGACGATCCAGATGGCAGAAACAGGGTGACAGCAAAGACTCACTCCACTTCAGCCTTGTCCTCTACTACTTACTACTTGGATTTCCAAGAAGAAACTTGGATTCAGGGTAATCCTTTCTGCCTAAGCCTTTTTAAGTTTCTGCCTTCAGTTCTAGCATTCTCACAATAATGAGCAGCAGAATTCATGAGAGTCAGTTAGGTTTTTACTGAATGGAGGTAAAGAACACAACCATTCCATGTAGACCAGTGCCAGTGACCGGAACTTCCTGCGATGCCGGAGAGGGTTGGTGTGTCTGCGCTGTTTGGTACAGCAGCTAACAGCCACATATGGCAACTTGGGACGTGAAATGTGTCAGAGTGATTAAGGAACTGAAGTTTAAATTTTATTTAATTCTAATACCTTTAAATGAACTAGTCTGTTGTGGCTGCAGCTCTCTGCTGCAAGCACAGTTTAATTCTAGGTAATACCTCCAGCAATTGCTTCCTTATACTTTTTATTTAACTCAACCTCAAGGAATGCCGCCTTTTTTTTTTTTAAGTTCTTTATTTGAAAGTCAGAGTGACACAGAGATAGGAGAAGCAGGCAGGCAGGCAGAGAGAGAGAGAAAGAGTGGTCTTCCATCCAATGGTTCACTCCCCAATTGGCCCCAATGGCCAGAGCTGCGCTGATCCGAAGCCAAGAGCCAGGAACTTCTTACGGGTCTCCCACGTGTGTGCTGGGGCCCAAGGACTTGGGCCATCTTCTACTGCTCTCCCAGGCCATAGCAGAGAGCTGGACAGGAAGTGGAGCAGCAGGGTCTCAAACCAGCCCCTACGTGGGGTGCCGGGCGCTTCAGGCCAGGATGTTAACCCGCTGCACCACAGCTCCGGCCCTGGAATGCCTTATTCTTTTCTAAGCAAATATTAATTCTTGTAAACATGTTCCCCTTATTCCTATCCCCTCTCCTTTATTTTAAACAACCTCAAACATCAAAAAACATCAAGGACCTTCACACATCACCTTCCCCACATACCCTCCAGGGAACAGATAAGTGCAATCTTGTGGCAAGGGACTACCTAACTCATCCTCTCCATTCTGATGCTCATTTGCGGATATTTCATGAGCCCCTGCCTTGTGTGGCACCGCAGTGACTATAGTGGAGGCCACAGTGAGCTGCCCAGGTCGTCTCCTTCAAAGTCAAGGTGCTCATTCTCTCAGTGCTGGGCCCATCTGCAGGGCCACCAGCTGGCAACTGAATCCCTCCGCAGGAATCACCTCACCCAAGCTGAAGGCGCCTTCCAGAAACTGATCGCTTGCTGAAATCAGTGACAACTCTGAAGAGCCACCCTGGTGATTCTAAGGGCCGGGGGCGCTTGTCACTGCGGCTTCAGCCCGGTTCCTGGTTTTCATCAAAGAAACACATCAGGGTCAGGAGCTGTGGCGTGGGAAGTTAAAGCCCAGCCTGTAGCACCGGCATCCCATATGGGCGCCATTTCAAGTCCCGGCTGCTCCTCTTCCGATCCAGCTCTCTGCTGTGGCCTGGGAAAGCAGAAGATGGCCCAAGCCCTTGGGCCCCTGCACCCACATGGGAGACCTGGAAGAAGCTCCTGGCTTCGGATCAGCTCAGCTCTGGCCGCTTCAGTCATTTGGGGAATGAACCAGTGGATGGAAGACCTCTCTCTCTCTCTGCTCTACCTCTCTCTGTAATGCTTTCAAATAAAATATAAATCTTAAAAAAAAAGAAAGAAAGAAAGAAAGAAAGAAAGAAAGAAAGAAAGAAAGAAAGAAAGAAAGGAAGGAAGGAAGAAAGAAATCAGTGGCAAGCAAGGAAAGCCACAGCAAGAGAGTTTCCTTAAAGAAAGTGGCAAGCAGCAGCCCTGGGGTTGTTTCTCTTTTATGGAGTTTGACACGTGTATTTGAATATTTGGGCAGAATATTCTTTTTTTCTGGAAAAGAGGCAATGATTTTTTAGGAATAGGAATCCACCACTTTTCTGGCCTTATGTGGTCACTTCCATAGGTTTTCATAGCAATTATAAATTGCCTTAGTGGGAGGGGAAGTGATTTTTACTATGCTAATGCATTACAATGAGAGTATAGAGAGGTTGGAGGTCAGGTAGTGATTAATCTGGACACCATGTTGGGTCCAACTGATTTGCCTCCTATTATCCTGCAGTCTTTGCTAGACCTTGGTCTTGTGTGGTTTCTAGCAGTTTCGGGCTGGGGCTTGCCACATACTTTCTCACTACTGTGTAGTATTTGCAAGATTTTGGTCTGGCTTCTGATTTGTAGCAGATGGGGCTGGGGCTTGCCACATACCATCTCACTAGACCCAAAGCTCCCCATGGGACCCACTTAAGCTTTTGTTGCAACTGGGTCACAATTCAACTTGTTCTTTGCCCAACCCACCCTCTAAGGTTGTTCCCAAATGAGGATCAAATCTCTATTGCAAACAGCCCTGCTTCCTGTCTGCAGGGAGATTAGAGTATTCTGAAAGGGATGAAGAAGCTGAAATCCAGAGTTTTAAGAACTAGCCCAAGGGCTGGAGTTGTGGTGCCGCATGTTAAGCTCTGTCTAGTGTACCATATCAGAGCACTGGTTCAAGTCCTGGCTGCTCTATTTCTGATCCACCTCCAAGTTAATGCACTTGGGAAAGCAGCAAAAGGTGGCCCAAGGCTCCTGTCTTTGTCCAGACCTGGCTGTTGTGGCCATGTGAGGAGTGAACCAGTGGATGGAAGATCTATCGCCACCACCACATCCCTCCCCTGTCACTCTGCCTCTCAAATAAATAACTTAAACACAAAACAAAGCAAAGCAAAGCTGGGACTCGTCCAAGTCACATAGTTTATTCACAGCAGAGCCAGGACTCGAACTGACCTTCCTGGCATTCAGTGTAGTGCTCTTTCCCTATATGTTGCATCTGGAAATCTCAATCTAGCAGGAGTAGTGCTAAGTTTTCTAAAATGTTACATTAGATGATAGATTAATTTCAACTGGGAAATGCTTCCCTCCTCCTCTACACATAGGATCCCAATGGAAGTTAATGTCTTATATAGTCCAGATCTCTTGACAAGAGATTGGCTTGGTTGAGAGCCAAGTGCCAATTCCAGTGTTTATCAATGGTCCAGGGATGGGCATGTAACTCAGATCTGCAACCTTTCCCCCAGAGTTATGGTTTTGTTTGTTTTTAGAAAAGGGTTTTATAAGATATCCCTACTGTCTGCTTGTTCACTCATCAAATGACAACAGCCAGGGTTGGGCCAAGCTGAAGTCAAGAACCAGGAATTCCATCTGGATCTCCCACATGGGTGGCAAGGACCCAAGTACTTTAGCCATCAGCTGCTGCCTCCCAGTGTGTGCATTACCAGGAAGCTGGATCAGAAGCAGAAGCAGGACTTGAGCCCAAGCACTCTGGTATGGGGATGTAGGTGTTCCGAGCAATGGTTTAACCAACTATGCTACAATACTCCTCCTCCAGAATTATCCTTAACCTGGAGCTGAGAGGTAAGCAGTTACCTTCATGGTTGGAAGACTTAGGAATGTGAGTTTAGAGCGAAGTGGAAAGAGAGGGGTAGGTGTGGGGCCCCATGGGCTGGCCAGCCATGGGGCCCCCACGTCAAGGTTTGGCCTGGCAGCTGTTGCTGTGTCGGCGGATGTTTTTTAGTTTTAGTTACCAGGTGCTTTCCAATGGGCAGGGCTTTTCCGGAGGAGCTAAGAGTGCTGTAAACAACAAGATGGCACCTGCTGTGTGATACCTCATTTGATTGGCCCAAGGATGCGTGTACACTGCGTGAACAAGTATTGGATTGGAGGACTCCGTGCATGGACTTTAGCCCGCTTGTGATTGGTTGGATTTTGTATATAAGCCGTATGCAGAGGAAGGAAGCCCTTTATTTTCTTCTTCTTCCTTCCTTTCTCTCTACCTCTGTCGCTGTTATTTTCTCTCTCATAATAAAAGTCTACGGAAGACCGATTAGCTGCGAGTAGCGTTGTTCCTTTGCGGGCAAGGGAGCGACCATAGGAGGTTCTGATGGCAATTTATATCCCTCTTTTGAGGCATCCTTTAGCCAATGCCACCCCTGGCCTGTATAAGGCTTGGTTTTCCAGCCAGATGCATTTGATCCCTTCTGATTAATCCAATTCAAGCTAGGCTTTCTGTCTTGTTGGCTTATCACTGTAAATATTGATTTCATTCTTCCATCTTGCCTTGTCATCTGTGGTTTGTATACCCATTTTTATGTAACTCTGTTTATTAGCATACAATGTTGTATTCTGCTTTTTCACATGCCATTCTTTCATTCATATTTTCCCACAGTTGACACAATGGCTACAAGTCAATAATTCCAGCGAGTTAATAATGTACCACAACTTACTTCACTATTTCCCAGCTGTAGACTATTTAGTTTGATTGCTTTTTTCTCTTTAATATTTTATTGGGCAACTGAGAGTATGTTAGTTTTTTCTTCTGTTGAATTCTTTTCCCTGATTATGTATTTATTTATTTGAGAGGAAGAGAGAGAGAGACACACAGAGAGCACTCCCATCTGCGAGTTCACTCCCCAAATGCCTATGATGGCAGAAGCTAAGCCGGGGCAGAAGCCAGGATCCAGGAACTCAATCCAGGTCTCCCACATAGGAGGAACCACCACTGTCTCCCCAGGTCTGCAAGAACAGTCAGCTGGAGGGAGGAGCAGAGCTGCATCGAGCCTAGGCATTCTGATGTAGGACTTAATTACTATATGAAATGCCCAGCCCTGTTGGATTGACTGAGAGTGGCATTGCTGAGTTAAAGGGTATGAATGTTTTCATAGGTCTTGATGTGAAAGTATTTTTTTTAAAGATTTATTTATTTATTGAGAGGCACACAGACAGAGAGCAGGAGAGAGAGAAAGAGAGAGAAAGAAACTTCCGCCCACTGGTTCATTCCCCATATGGCTGCAATGGACAGAAGGAGGCTGCTCTGAAGCCAGGAACCAGGAGCCTCTTCCAGGTCTCCCACACGGGTACAGGGGCCCAAGCACTTGGACCATCTTCTACTGCTTTCCCAGGCCATTAGCAGGAAGCTGGATAGGAAGTGAAGCAGTTGGGACTTGAACCAGCTCCCATATGGGAATGCTGGTGCCACAGATGCTTAACCTATTACGCCACAGCATGGGCCCCAAAAGTGAGTATTTTTTACATTTTGGAAAAATTGGAATCCTCAGAGCCTCTAACGATGAGCCTTGCCCAGCTTTCAGTCCTGGAATAGCTGCTGGTGGTTGCTTATCCAGAACACATGCTGGTGGAAAGAAGTGCCTGAGGCCACAGTGGCTGGCTGCACTGGCTTTCTGCAGTGCCTGGGAATGGCGCTGCAGACTAGGGTGGAGGGTTCTCATAAAGGAGAGGGAGACCAGGAAGGTGGCCAGTAGCACCAGGAGGGGTTTCATAATACCCTGATGTGCCTACCCACAGCCAGATTCACAATCTCCTGAAAGTCAACAGCCCCTGCTCGAGAGACTCTGGTAACAAGTCCCTAATAAAGCCTTCTCTTGTTCTTATTTTTTCCTTTAAAGATGTATTTATTATTTATTTGAAAGGCAGAGTTATAGATGAGACAGAGATCTTCCATCCACTGGTTCATTCCCCAAATGGCTGTAATAGCTAGGGCTGGGCCAGGCTGAAGCCAGGAGCTTCATCCAAGTCTTCCACTTGTATGGCAGGGACCCAAGGACTTGAGCCATCTTCTGCTGCTTTCCCTGGCTCATTAGCAGGAAGCTGGATTGGAAGTGGAGCAGTCAGGACTTGAACCAGTGATAAAACTTCTTACAAGTGTCTCCTTGTACCACCCTGGATTTCTGCTTTATAGCCTTTATTATTGTTATTGCAAATTATATTAATAATTATACTTAGATGCAATTCCTGGTCTCATTTCTGCTATTTAACTTAAGAGTCAATCTTTGGGGCCGGCGCTGCGGCTCACTAGGCTAATCCTCTGCCTTGCGGCGCCGGCACACCGGGTTCTAGTCCCGGTCGGGGCGCCGGATTCTGTCCCGGTTGCCCCTCTTCCAGGCCAGTTCTCTGCTGTGGCCAGGGAGTACAGTGGAGGATGGCCCAAGTCCTTGGGCCCTGCACACCATGGGAGACCAGGATAAGTACCTGGCTCCTGCCATTGGATCAGCGCGATGCACTGGCTGCAGCGCGCCAGCCGTGACGGCTATTGGAGGGTGAACCAACAGCAAAGGAAGACCTTTCTCTCTGTCTCTCTCACTGTCCATGCTGCCTGTCAAAAAAAAAAAAAAAAAAAAAAAGAGTCAATCTTTGGCCAGCGCCACGGCTCACTAGGCTAATCCTCCGCCTGTGGCGCTGGCACCCCGGGTTCTAGTCCCAGTCGGGGCACCGGATTCTGTCCAGTTGCCCCTCTTCCTGTCCAGCTCTCTGCTGTGGCCTGGGAGTGCAGTGGAGGATGGCCCAAGTGCTTGGACCCTGCACCCGCATGGGAGACCAGGAGAAGCACCTGGCTCCTGGCTTCAGATCAGCGTGGTGCACCGGCTGCAGTGGCCATTGGGGGGTGAACCAATGGAAAAGGAAGACCTTTCTCTCTGTCTCTCTCTCACTGTCCACTCTGCCTGTCCACCCCCCCACAAAAAAAAAGAGTCAATCTTTAAGAGGGCATGAATATAAGAATTAGTTCAATAGAAGGAAAACACTTTGCACATCACTTTGTCAGCATGCTCCGAGAGTTCAGAGTCTGTGTCCTGTTTGTTCATCCCCATATCCTAAGCAACCCAGTGCTTGACACACAATAGGTACTGAATAAATATTTCTTGAATGAACAAGCAGTTTAGCATAATAAAAGAAATGAAGAAGTTAACCATGTTTCTTAAATTTGTTTGATGATGGAAGCATTTTTTAAAAAAATATTTATTTATTTGAAAGAGTTACAGAGAGAGAGAGTGCTTCCGTCTATTGGTTTACTCCCCAGTGGCTAGGGCTGGGCCATGCCAGGCCTAAGCCAGGAGCCTGGAACTCTAACTGGGTCTCCCACATGGGTGACAGGGGCCCCACTGAGGCCACCTTCTGCTGTTTTCCCAAGCACCTTAGTAGGTAGCTGGATTGGAAGTGAAACAGCTGGGACTCAAGACAGATTTTTTTTTTAAGAGTCATTTATTTGAAAGGTAGAGTTACAGAGAGGCAGAGGCAGAGACAGAGGGAGGTCTTCTATCCACTGGTTCATTCCCCAGATGGCCACAATGGCTGGAGCTATGCTGATCCAAAGCCAGGAGCCAAGAGCTTCTTCCAGGTCTCCCACATGGGTGCAGGGGCCCAAGGACTTGCGCCATCTTCTACTGCTTTCCCAGGCCATAGCAGAGAGCTGGATTGGAAGTGGAGCAGCTGGGACTTGAACAAGCATATGGGATGCTGGTGCTGCAGACCAAGGTTTTAACCTGCTGTGCCACAGTGCCAACCCCTCAAGCTGCACTTGAATTTGTGCTCTTGTGGGATGCTGGTGGCACAGATGGCAGCTTAACCAACTGTGCCACAATACCTGCCCTGATGGGAGCATTTTTTCAAAACTGTTAACATTCTAAGAAACACCCAAGGAAATGCCAAGTCCAATATATTATGGAAAAATAGCAAAAGGAAGCAAGGGGGCCGGTGCTTTGGCACAGGGGGTAAAGCTGGTGCCTGCAATGCTGGCATCCCATCTGGGCGTTGGTTCGAGTCCCGGCTGCTCCACTTCTGATCCAGCTCTCTGCTATGGCCTGGGAAAGCAGTAGAAGACGGCCCAAGTCCTTGGATCCCTGCACACACATGGGAGACTGGGAAGAAGCTCCTGGTTTCTGGCTTCGGATCCACCCACTTACAGCTGTTGTGGCCATTTGTGAAGTAAACCAGCAGATGGAAGGCCCCTCTCTTTGTCTCTGCCTCTCTGTAATAAATAAATCTGCCTTTCAAATAAATACATAAATCTTAAAAAAATAGGAAGTGAGCATACGTATCCTTGCGTGCTCCATGGAATATCCATGAGGATCTGCCTGTGGAGCTGTGGCACCCGTGTGGAGCACAGGGGGGAAGAGCTTGACGGGATCTGAGTAACGGGAGGGGGCTTTTGCTCAGCACTTTGACAGTTGGGTGGAAGACGGATGGCCCTCTTAAGTGTTTTCTTGAAAAATGGTCATTTCTGGAGCACAGAGTAGTAATACAGGCCAGTTCCAGTAAGTGCATGAGGGCTGGTGTTGTAGCACAGTGGGTTAACCTGCTGCACTGCTTTTATCACCGGCATCCCATATCGGAGCGCCAGGTCAGGTCCTGGCTGCCTCACTTCTGATCCAGGTCCCTGCTAATGTGCTTGGGAAGGCAGCAGAGGATGGTCCTGCCACCTCCCGCAGGAGACCTGGATTGAGATCCTTAGCTCTTGGCTTCAGCCTGGCCCAGCCCTGGATGTTGTGGCCACTTGGGGAGCGAAGCAGTGGATGGAAGCTCTCTCTCTCTCTCTGCCTTTCAAACCAACCAACCAACCAACCTTGAAAAAAAGAAAAAGCTCATGATGGGTCTTCAGAAAGCTCCTAGAAAATGCACATTATGAAAAACAATGCATAGATTTCAAATTGTTTTGCACCAGAATAAACTTATCATTGATCCCATTTTCCACGAAAGTTTTGAAGGCCTCTGTAATTTGTGAGCATTTTCCCAATGTGACATACGTTGAAGTGAAGTGAGGCTTTTGCCTATTTTACAAGACCAACATATCCAAAATAAAAAGATGAATTCATTCACAGAGACTTCTCCGACTGTGTAAGTGAAAAATTATTCTAGCGTCTAGTCACACTCTGAGTCTACAGGGCTCTGGATTAGGAACCTAGACCAGCTGAGATTCTTGGTTCTAATTCTAGCTCAGCCCCAGCAGCCTCTTCACTAAAGCAAGGGGACTGAATGGAAAAGAATGCAGTGTTCCTTCTGGCTGGGGTAGCCACTGGTGTACTAAAAACGGCACAAGGAGCTGCGAACGGGACGCGCTGGGTAGCGTGCTCACTGCGGAAGCTAACGCCGTCTTAGAGACCATTACGGGGAAGTGGATGTGAAAATACAAAGTTCAAATTTCATGAACTTAAATCATGATTGCTCTAGGGCTGAGCGATTCAAACGGCTCTCCCGGAGCAGGCAGGGTAAAGCCCACTTCTGCGAATGCTGGGGAGGAGGAAGTGGAATGTGATGAAGAGGCACTGCGGCCACCCTGAGCAGACCCTGGCCACGCGCTGGGCTCTGGGAGGAGGCTTCTCACTGGCTTTGTTCTGTGACCTTCCAAGTGTCTCCTGAGCTTCAGCACTGCATGTCCCTCAGATCCATTTCCCCTGTGCTGCTTATCTCGTACAATTAATGACTGGGTAACAGATGTAGGAGCCAAAGCTAATTTTATACGAAATTTGAGTGAGAGGAAATCAATCTTTCAAGGTCCCTGAGATCATATAGAAAAGACTAAAGAAGAAATTTCTAGTTTTTTGCTTCTCATTTCCTTCTTGTTTTTTGGTTAATTTCCCAGATCTCCCTCCCCAGAACTTCCAGGGCTTACATAGATGCTCCTCAACAAAACAGTGGGTACCAGGCTGTCAGGAAGGTCCCAGCTGGCTGCCCGCAGACAGGGGGCATCTCCTTAGTGGAAATTCACAAAGGACGGGGGGGGGGGGGACTGCCACGTTTGCTTTAAGAGCGACTCCCCTTTGGGGACCTGAAACTTGTGTGGTCACCAAATCTGCAAAAGTGGCTCCCTCTTTGAGTTACTGGAAGGAGCCCTATTGATCAAGATCATTTAAGGCTGCTAGTTCACGCTACACATTATCACAACTTATTTTTGGCAACCACAGACACTAACAGGGACCAAATTTAGTTATTGTTGAGTCTTATAAAAGCATGGGCTATGCCCATTACCGTAAGCCCAGGCTTAACTCATGTACAAGTTTAAAATTCTAAGAATTGTTTTCAGTTCTTCTGGTTATAAGATGTGTGTGTGTGTGTGCATGTTATGTAAAACGCAAATCTAATGCCTGTTTTGAAAAGATCTAGGCCAAGGGTCATGACAACAATTCAGCTATTTAGCACAACTCTCTGTAAACAAATCACCAGGGAAAGGCTTAAAGTGAGGTAATAATTCCGGCTCATTGTCAGTGAATAAACACCAGGCAACCACAGACATGTTTAATTAATTCCTGCACTGGCCTCAAATACAAATTAATACAAAATAGCATTTTGTGACTTGCAGGTAATTGCTCACATGGCTGAGCTGTGTATCAACATGAGCTGTGCCATTTAAGTGTGGATTTAGGTGTGGGACACGTAAGACTCTGAATAAATATTTTCAAATGAACATTTCTTGCGCAGAAAAGACCAAAAGGTGGAGAGTAAGTGTGGGCAAAGGAGAAGCCAGACACAAGTAACAACAAAGCAAGGCCAAGCGTGCTCTCAAGAAGAGCTGTAAACAAAGCAGTCCCTCAGCGCCGAGGGGGGCCCTGTAGGGGTGTGTGTGTGTGTGTGTGTGTGTGCAGCTTCATCCCACAAGGAAGACTCCTGAGCTGGCCAGGTCCACACACACAGGAGGAGAGGAGGAAGGCAGTCCAGTTAAAGGGACTGAGAATAGGTGGGGGAGATATGGGAGGGAGTGATGGCAGGTGGAGCTGGAAATGTGAGGCTAGTGGTTCTTTTCTTAAAAAAAAAAAAAAAAAAAAAAAAAGTATGTATTTATTTATCTGAAAGACACAGATACAGAGAGAAATCTTCCACCTGTTTGTTCACTCCCCAAATGCCAGCAACAGCTGGGGCTGGGCCAGGCCTAAGCCAAGAGCTAGAAACTCCACCTGATCTCCCAGGGTCCCAGGTACTTGAGAAGTCAGCTGCCTCCTCCCAGCATGCACAGAGGCTGGAATGGAAAGCAGGGCCAGGCTGGTGCCATGGCTCACTAGGTTAATCCTCCGCCTGCTGCGCCGGCACCCCGGGTTCTAGTCCCGGTCAGGGCACCGGATTCTGTCCCGGTTGCTCCTCTTCCAGTCCAGCTCTCTGCTGTGGCCCAGGAGTGCAGTGGAGGATGGCCCAGGTCCTTGGGCCCTGCACCCACATGGGAGACCAGGAGAAGCACCTGGCTCCTGGCTTCGGATCAGTGTGGTGTGCCAGCCGCAGTGGCCATTGTGGGGGTGAACCAATGGAAAAAGAAAGACTTTTCTCTCTGCCTCTCTCACTGTCCACTCTGCCTATCAAAAAAAAAAAAAAAAAAAAAAAAAAAAAAAAAAAGGCAGGGCCAGGACAAACCCAAGCACTCTCAGGTGGCATGTAAGTGTCCAAAGTGGTGTCTTAAAGGCCCCTCGAGGTTGACTTTGAAGGGCCTTAAATGGTGACATTAAAAAGAAAGTGACTCCATTAAAGAAAAAGAATTTCTTCCATTTGTGTGTCTTCATTTTTTTTTCTTTAAAGATTTATCTATTTACTTGAAAGGCCACAACAGTCTTTTATACTTCTACAATCTATTGTTAGGGCAAATGGATATTATTAACTTGTTACAGATACTACTAAATTACTCTCTAAAAAGTTTTTATCTGTTAAACCCCAACCAACAGTGGATGAAGTTGCTTGATTTCTGTCTTAATTTTTTTAAAGATTCATTTATTTATTTGAAAGTCAGAGTTACAGAGAGAGAGAGAAAGGCAGGGAGAGAGAGAAAAGTATCTTCTATTTACTGGTTCACTCCCTTGATGACTGCAACTGCCCAGGGCTGGGCCAGGCCAAAGCCAGGAGCTTCTTCCAGGACTCTCACATGGGTAGTGGGGCCCAAGCAGTTGGGCCATCTTCTGCAGCTTTTCACAGGCCCTTTAGCGGGGGAGCTGGATCGAACAGTCTCTTCTTTCTTAATTTGAAATGTCCCTTTTATCATAACTAACCACTGCATCCCCAGCAGCTAGCACAATGCAGATACCTCAAAGCCTACATGGAAAAGCAATTAAAAGCTAAGTTTAGTTTGGTGCAAAAACTTTTGAAATCCATGTATATAAGGATCTTTAAAAAATCCATGGAGGAAGTAGGAGGTGGGACAGGGGTCGGGGTGGGAGGGCAGGTATGGGGGAAAGAACCACTATATTCCTAAAGTTGTACCTATGAAAAATGCATTCATTAAAAAAAAAAAAAGCTTTAAAAAAAAGTCCATGGGAGGGGCCAGCACTGTGGCAAAGTAGGTTAAGCCTATTCCTGCAGTGCCAGCATCCCATATGGGTGCTGGTTTGAGTCCCAGCTGCTCCTCTTCTAGTCCAGCTCTCTACTAATGGCCTGGGAAAGCAGTGGAGGATGGCCCAACTGCTTGGGCCCATGCACCCATGTGGGAGACCCAGAAGAAGCTCCTGTCTCCTGTCTCTGGATTGGTCCAGCTCTGGCCATTTGGGAAGTGAACCAGTAGATGGAAGACCAATTTCTTCATGTAATTCTGCCTCTCAAATAAATACATCTTAAAAAAAAAAGAAGAAGAAGGAAAAAGATACCTTATAAAAAAAAGTAGATATGTAATGGGAGTGAGAGGTATTATGTAGACAGAGAGAGAGAAGGTACCGGGCTGTCTTTACCACAACCCACTTTTGTGGTAATGAGTTCAGTCCCTTGAGAAAAACATCAATACCTCTTACTGCCTTAATCACTTTTTTTAAAAGATTTATTTATTTGAAAAGCAGAGCTACAGAAAGAGGTAGAGCAGAGAGAGAGTGGTCTCTCACCCGCTGGTTCACTCCCCAAATTGCCTCAACTACTGAGGCTGGGCCAGGCCAAAGCCAGAAGCCAGGAGCCTCTTCTGTGTCTCCCATGCAGATAAAGGGGCCCAAGCACACACCCTCCACTGCTTTCCCAGGCCATTAACAGGGAGCTGGACTGGAAGTGGAGAAGCTGGGACTTAAACCGGCACCTCTATGGGGTGCTGGTGCTGGTGCTGCAGGCCGCTGCACCACAATGCTGCCCTGATCCAATCCCCTCTTAAATCTGTCTTTCTTAAACTCTGCATTTCAAATAAATACATGCTTAAAATAATTAACAAAACAATACATTAACAATATCACCAAAAATATTTAGGGACAAATGTAACAGAAGAAGTGTGAAACTTACGCTCTGAAAACTATGAAATATTATTGAAAGAAATTACAGGTGATCTTTAGAAATGGAAAAACATGTTCTTCAATCACAAGACTTAACATTGCTAAGAAGGCAATACTGTTGAAACTGATCTGCCAGTACAATGCAATTCTTGACAGAATCTCTTCTGCCTTCGCTGTGGAAATCAACAAGCTGATTCTAAAGTATATAGAGGGGCCAGCGCCATGGTGCAGTAGGTTAATCCTCCTTCTGCAGTACCAGCATCCCATATGGGCGCCAGTTCTAGTCCCGGCTGCTCCTCTTCCAATTCGGCTCTCTGCTGTGGCCTGGGAAAGCAGTAGAAGATGGCTCAAGTCCTTGGGTCCCTGCACCCTGGCTCCTGGCTTCTGTCTCTTGGCTTCGGATCAGCGCAGTTCTGGCCATTGTGGCCATTTGGGGAGTGAACCAATGGAGACCTTTTCTCTGTCTCTCCCTCTCACTGTCTGTAACTCTGTCTCTCAAATAAATAAAATCTTAAAAAAATAAAAAATAAAGTGTATATAGAATGTCAAGGGGCCCAAAATAACCAAAATTAATCCTTAAAAAGACAACAAAGTTGGAAACTCACATTTTCTGATTTCAAAACTTACTACAGACCAAGATATAATGGTACTGGCACAAAGACAGACCTAGAGATCAATGAGAACAGAATTGATCGTCCATCAATAAACCTGTACGGCTAAAGGAAGGTCAACTGATTTTTGACAAGGGGACCAAGAAATTGAGTGGAGAAAGAATATTCTTTTCCACAAATGGTGCCAGGACAACTAGATACCCATAGGCAAAAGAATGAAGTTGGACCTTGTCTCACACCTTAGATGGAAAAATCAGCTTAAAATGGATCACAGACCTAAAACTATAAAACTCTTCAACAAAAACACAGAAAATCTTCATGATCTTTCACCAAAGGTTTCAGCAAAGGATTTTTTTTTTTTACATTTTATTTATGGGGCTGGCTCTGTGGCATAGTGGGTAAAGCTGCCACCTGCTGTGCTGGCATCAATATGGGCGACGGTTCGAGTCCTGGCTGTTCCACTTCTGATCCAGCTCTCTGTTATGACCTGGGAAAGCAGTAGAAGATGGCCCAAGTCCTTGGGCCCCTGCACCTGCCTGGGAGATCCAGAAGAAGCTCCTGGCTCCTGGCTTCAGATTGGACCAGCTCTGGTTGTTGAAGCCATTTGGGGAGATACCCAGTGGATAGAAAAGTTCTGCCTCTCTGCCTTTCAAATAAATACACCTTAAAAAATGATTTTATTTATTTGAGAGATACAGTTACAGAGAGAAGAAGACACAGAGAGAAAAGTCTTCTCTCCACTGGGTCACTCCCCAGATGGCCACAATAGCTAAATCTAGGCCTATCTGGCTTCAGCCAGAAGCAAGGAGGTTCATCCAGGTCTCCCATGTGGGTGTAGGGGCCCAAGCACTTGGGCCATCTTTCACTGCTTTACCAGGCCATAAGCAGAGGCCCCTTGGCAAAAGATTCTTAGATATGATACCAAAAGCCTGAGCAACAACAACAAAAGAAAAAAATAGATAAACCGTCTTCACAATAAGAAACTTTTGTGTTACACAGGACACCACATGGATCTTCGAACTGGCTTCTCTGGACACTACTCCAGCAAGAAAGGGTTGGGGAGGGGGTCTCGCAGCCTCCATGCAGCCTCTGGCCAGGCCCAGAACTGGAGGAGCTCTTCAGTACTTGTGGGTGGGGACGGGAGTTCCAGCTCTTCGTTAGGCTTCCACCGACTCTCGCCTGGCAGGGAGAGGTGAGAGGCCCTCCCTTGGCTCCCCACATGGACTCCACTGATATCACAGGGGTGGAGATGGGGCCCTGGTCTCATTACTGCTGGGTGGCCCCTTGGTTTCCTCTGACACTACACTGGTGGTGGCAGCGGGGAGACTGGGAGATGTCACCTCAGTCTGGCCAGGGTGGCTCCCCTTATTCCAGCTTTCTGCTAATGCGAACCTCGAGAGGTAGCATGTGATGGCTGAAGTACTCAGATTGCCCAGACCCGGCTGCCGTGTGTATTTGCTGTGTGAGAACTGTTTATGCCTCTGCAAAAAAATTAAGTATATAAATAAAAAGATGCATTAACATCTCTTCATGATTGCTACTGAGGAAATATTCTCTTGGAAAATATGTTTGTGAAGAATTCATAATAGTGAAATCTTCATCAGTCATAGTCTATTGAGGACCTGTGGAGTTTGTCATTATTGGAGAGCTGTTCAAGTGGCCAACACAGACATCGTATCTGCACCATGTAGGTGTGACATCAATTCAAGCACCCTAAAGTCAGTTGTGTCACTTAGAAGACTGAGTTATTTTGTGTCCTATTTCTACATGCATATGCATAACCATGATTGCTCACAAATCACAAAATATTTGATTTATACATTTTCACTAAATCTTTTTTTTTTTTTTTTGACAGGCAGAGTTAGTGAGAGAAAGAGAGACAGAGAGAAAGGTCTTCCTTCTGTTGGTTCACCCCCCAAATGGCCGCTACGGCCAGCGCTGTGCCAATCCGAAGCCAGGAGCCAGGTACTTATCCTGGTCTCCCATGTGGGTGCAGGGCCCAAGCACTTGGGCCATCCTCCACTGCACTCCCGGGCTACAGCAGAGAGCTGGACTGGAAGAGGGGCAACCGGGACAGAATCCGGCGCCCCGACCGGGACTAGAACCCGGTGTGCCGGCGCCGCTAGGTGGAGGATTAGCCTAGTGAGCTGCAGCGCTGGCCTTCACTAAAGCTTTAAATTCAAATTATTTCTGCAACTGCTGAAACTTCAAAGTACAACATCATAAAATGAAAAATAGTCAGTATATTGTTTTTGTATAAACATCCTTCAAACACAAAAGTGCTAACAACTGGTGCCTTGATTGTTTCAACAAACCTCATATAAATTTTCATTGAAAAACCTGTATGTTCTGCTGCACAGCTAAAAAGCACAGTGTCTACCATCATACAAAATGTAGGATGTGCAAAAAATGAGACTTTAATGTATGTCCAACAGCAACACTACCTGATCCTTTTAGTGTCCTACACTTTGAAGGTAAGTGTTAGATAGGTATCATATCACCTATACTAGATTGTCTTTTCCATTTATTTTTTAAAAGATTTACTTGAAAGGTAGAGAGACAGAGAAACACAGAGAGATCTTCCATCAGCTAGCTCACTCCCTAAATGGCCACGATGGCCAAGGCAAAGCCAGGAGCCAGGCACTCCATCCTGTCTCCCATGTGAGTAGCAGAGGCCTAAGGTCTTGGGTGTCCTCCAGTGCCTTCCCAGGTGATCAGCAGGAAGCTGGATTGGAAGTGCAGCAACAGCACTGTGGCAGTTTGACAAGGGATGCCAGTGTCACAAGCAGTGGCGTAACCCAGTGTGTCACATCACCAGTCCCTCTGCATGATTTTTAATTTGGTGACACGGGTGATTTTTGAGTTCTATCCAAAATTGCTAATTTACTAGCCATGTGACCTTGGCCATGACCCTACATCCTCAATGCCCCGGTTTTTCTGAGGGTAATGGAGACGTCACAGAGTTTGGGGAGGTCGGTGAAATAACGAGCTACGTGTGTCCGGCTCACAGCCTGTGGCCAACACACCTTTTATTACTAAGTGGGATAAAAATAGACTTCCTATTTCCAAATTCCCTCTGGGGGTTTCTCAAATAGAAACCCATGGACTCCTTCTTCTACTCATCATTTCTTCTTCAGTTGTTCAGCATCTTCATTCTCCTTGACACCAGAGGCAGAAGGAACACTGGACAAAGCGCAAGCTCCCGTATCCTGTTTGCCCGCAACTCTAGGGATTTTCACGGCATCCTTCACAGTGTGACAAGTACACACAGTTAAACCTGTATAAACCCCCTGTAACCAACTACTGCTGAATTTTTAAAACAGATTTATTTTTATTTATTTGAAAGACAGAGTTACAGAGAGAGGTAGAGACACAGAGAGAGGTCCTCCATCTGATGGTTCACTCCCCAGTTGGCCGCAACAGCCAGAGCTGTGCCAATCTGAAGCCTGGAGCCAGGAGCTTCTTCCAGGTCTCCCACGAAGGTGCAAGGGCCCAAGGACTTGGGCCATCTTCTACTGCTATCCCAGGCCATCGCAGAGAGCTGGATCGGAAGAGGAGCAGCCAGGACTGAAACCGGCATCCAGGCTGGCACTTCAGGCCAGGGCTTTAACCTGCTGCGCCACAGCGCCAGCCCCTGAATTATTTTTGAAGGAAGAGAATGACTAGGAATAGCTAGTTATGAAATAAGTCTCATAACTACACATTTCCTTAGGCAAATATTCACAGCATCTAAAAAAAAAAAAAGCTTCTGTAATCATTCCAACTCAATGCCAAGCACTTGAAGCAGGCAAGTATCACTCCCCCCGCCCCTCTTTAAACTCCCGAGGAAAAACGGGAAGGCAACACTCAGCTTAGGAGGAAACAGGCTAACAGCTGTGTGTGCTAAATCTTGACTTCATTTTGACCACAGGGACCTGACCCATCAATACTTGCTGTAAATACAACCACTTCCGATGCGAAGAAACTCGGATGATGGTGGGTCCGTGTCTTTTTTATTATATCTGATACACATTGGTTGGAGCATTTCCCCTCAGAATCTCAAGGTACTGGAAATACCGATACCCCACTTTCCTGCCTCAAGTCTGCACTTCTGTGTAGACTGTCATCGGAACTCGGAATACAAGTATTAGGTGCTGTGACTCACAGGCACCCCAGAGCACCCTGCCATAATTCACGGCACTGCGAAATCAGGGACGCCTAGATGATGCTTCAGCCATCTGAATTTTCTGACAATGAATTCGCTTTAGTATTCTCATGTCCTTGCTCCCAGATTTTCTTCCGACGTAATTCGAAGACCACCCCCTTCCCATCACTTCCTCTTGGGTCTGTCAGGCAAGCCAACATAAAACAAGCGAATGCATCTCACGGAGGAGAAGGCGACTCAAGCCCCAGGCCACCAGCCGCCACCGGACCCGCAGGCCTGGAGGAGACTCTGGGTTCAATCTGCCGCGCCCTCTTGATCCGGGTACCTGCGGAACAGCCCGATAACTCCAAGGACAGAGCGGAAGGAGAGGAGGAGGAGGATGAAGAGTAGGAGGAAAAGGAAGCGCGCTCGCGAGGCCCCGCCCGCGTAGCTGGGAGCCGGTGGAAGTATTGAGTGAGGCTGGGCTGGGCTGGGCTGGGTCCAGGGGGCGTGGCCTCAGGGGCGGAAGCAAAGGGCAAGGCAGCGGCGCGGCCGCTGGGCGGAGCCTCGTGGGGGAGGAGCATCGTGAGGGCGGAGTAGACGAGAGCCGGGGCGGGGCCTCAGGGGAAAGGAACTCCCAAACGGAAGGCGGAGACAAAGCCCGGGCCCCTTGCCAACTCGGAAGCGCCTGGTTTTCTGTTCTCTCATCTGCCTTAAGGGACTGAAGGGACCCGTGTGGGTCGCCAACCTGAGGGGTGGTTTCTTCTGTCATTCTCAGGGTCCGGTCCTGGCCGGCGACTTGGCGCGGCGGTGGTGGTGTGCGGGCAGGTGGTCCATAGCTGCACCTTCACCATGCCACCAGACCCCGAAATTTCCACCAGGCAGCGTTCCGGTAGCAAATACAGATACGCTGGGGTGATGATAAGTAACTGAATGAAGTGTTGCCAGGCTCCGACTGCCTTTCTGGATAAGTGGTTAACTGCCAAATTGGGGCTATTATATTTGTTTTTTTCTTTCACGTAGAAAGCCCCTGCTTGGGAAATAGCTAGCAGCTGTGGTGGCCAACAGGCCGTGGAACAATTTGGGGAGCAGACAGAATTCTTTCTCTGCTGGTGGTTACATGCGGCAGGGCTCCACTCAGAACTTCTCCATGCAAACGAGCTGTGCTTTCAGAATGAAAGTTCTGTGACAACTATTAACTGAATTCTTCACACTTCTGGTTCAACCTATGTCTTAATCGTGTCATCAAGCCCATTGCTAGCCGAGTTAAGACTTGGAGAGAAGCAGCCTTTCAAGGAATGAAACATCCATGTGATGGCCAATACAGAGTGTGCTCAGCTTCCAATGACTGAAAATATATTTGGTTTAACCAATCACCTTGTGTGCTAGATTCTGGAAAAACAAATATGACCCAGAAAGTAATGGGGAAGATAGACAGATATGAACATGACCATCACTCAGTATTTCAAGTTTTATAATAAAACCTCATACTAGATGCAAAGGAAACCAGATGAAGGAGCGGCTGATTCTACGGCATTTGGGAAGTGGTTGCCCAAGTAGAGAAGCCATCTAGGACTGATGCTCACAAACAGGACCATAAGGAAAGAAAGGCCATGAGGTAGATAATACTAAATAACTACAGAAGGCTAACTGACAACACAGACAAAAAAGTGAAATGTAGAGGTGCAGAGTTCCTTAAAATTGTTAATAATTAATTGGAAGAAAGGGGTGAAGAGGTTGAGAATCCTTTCACTCAAATCATAAACATAGAAATAAAATAATAGCCCTCCATCATTCCTACTCAGGAAAAGACCAGTGTTGTCGTATTGGTATATATTGCTTCAGGTTCTGTACTTATAGCCAACACTGTTATGTACAGAAATGGAATTTTCATTCATGGCAGGGTGGGGGGTATGGAAAAATGGTCATGTGTGCTGGCGTTGGCACTTTGGTGTCGCCTGGGCTGGCCTGCCAGGTCCCCTGCTTCCTAATTGTATCACTGTGGGAAGTGAGTCCCTTTGCCCCCATTTCTTCCTCTGCGGGGCAGGGCTGTACCTGTACCAATTATAAGTAGAGACCTTAAATGTGAGAGGGCTTGTTGTGCATGGGCAGGAACTTATAAAGCTGTTTGTGTTTTGATATCTGTATGTTTCAGGGCTAATTGTTATTATGCATTTAACCACATTTCTCAATTTTATTTCTAAATCTATCAATTTCATGTTAAAATAAATCACCTTCACTTGTTCTCTGATTAATGTTCAGTGAGCTTATTGAGATATTAAACTTCCCATTTAAGCACTAAATAGTAATAGCATCTTCTTAAGCTATGCATATTAAAAGTCACAAAAGCATACAGATCTAACAAATCAAATTTGCTCTTAACATACTTGAACACGGTTTATGAATTTCATTTCTTAAATTCCCTTAAGTATGTCAAATAGCCACATGGCTGTATTGGTTGTCTCGGTACTTCACGGCCCTAACAAGGGTGACTTCGCGGTCTGTGCGTTGCCGTGGCCTGGTCCTGAGTACTCGAGTATCCTATGGGGCTCATTCTGAGCTCTAAGAGGGCATTGATCAAGAGCCTGTGCTCCCAGCCTCACTGCTGCGCTTTAGATTCTGGCCCTGCCACTAATTGCTGTGGGACTTCGGGCAAGTCAGTGAGTCTCTGTGCCTCTGTCTGACCATCTGGAAAGGGGACAGACAGCAGCGGTAAGCATCCCACGGAGTTACTGCGACCCAGGGACTTCTGAACCTCAGAAGCAGGAAGACTCCTACAGAAAAGCTCTAATTGATCAAATCCTCAAGATTTCAATTAAAAATAAGTCTGTCAGATATTTTTCCAATCTGTGAAATTCTCTAAAACATCTAAAATATCTTCAACACAGAGAATGCAAACACAGGCAGCACAGTGAGATTATAGCTTTGCCATTACATCTGAGTAAATATAACTCGTGAATGGTATCATTAAAATTACGTGAGTTTCTTCTTTGTGGTCATTAGGGGTTGCAATGATTTTCTAATGGAAGAGAACAGATTTCTTTTGGGACTGTCAATCTGCTGTTGTATGTTCAAGCTTGTTGGTCACAGATTTGAGACTGGGGTTATGGATGTAGAGTTGTTGATCAATGATTCCAGGTAGCGGTGGGGAGGGGGAAGAAGGGGCTCACTCCTGGGGATTTCACCTGGGATGCAAGTAATCATTGGGATCTGTCCACCATTTAGTGGCAGCTCAAAGCCCAGGCATTTCCACTGGGATTTATTTTCACAACCTAAGGCATTGCCTAGCCTTAGGAATCCTACAAGTGTCACCTTTTCCTAATTCTTACAGTAAGTGCTTTCAATTTTTTCCTATTTGATTTGAGAGGCTGGAATTCTGCACCTTTCCACTGGAGAGTTCAGCTAATCTCCTTGCTTATTAAACTTAATTAAATTCTTTAATTCTTATTAAAGTTAATTAAATTCTTTAATATAAATCTCTTTTATATTTTACTTTCTCATCTCTCTAATAAAGAGATTAATGACACAGGATTGTGATAAGCCTTAAATGAAATTTTATAAATAATAATGCGTGATATATTCTAAGTGCTTGAGAAAGGTTAACTGGAGACGGCGCTGTGGTGTAGTAAGCTAAGCCTCTGCCTGTGGCACCAGCATCCCATATGGGCACCAATTCTAGTCCCGGCGCCTCCTTTTCTGATCCAGCTCTCTGCTATGGCCTGGGAAAGCAGTGGAAGATGGCCCAAGTCCTTGGGCCCCTGCACCCACGTGGGGAACCTGGAAGAGGCTCCTGGCTTTGGATCAGCTCAGCTCCGGCTACTGTGGCCATTTGGAGAGAACCAGCAGATGGAAAACCTCTCTCTCTGTCTCTGCCTCTTTCTGTCTGTAACTCTACCTATCAAATAAATAAATACAATCTTTTTTTTTTTTAAATGGGGTCGGTGCTGTGGCATAGTGGGTAAAGCAGCTGCCTGCAGTACCCACATCCCATATGGGCACTGGTTCAAGTCCCAGCTGCTCCACTTCCGATCTAGCTCTCTGCTATGGCCTGGGAAAGCAGTGGAAGATGGTCCAAGTCCTGGTGCCCCTGCATCCACGTGGGAGACCTGGAAGAAGATCCTGGCTCCTGGGTTTGGATCGAACTAGCTGGGAAATAAATCAGTGCATGGAAGATCTCCCTCTCTCTGCCTCTCTGTAACTCTGCCTTTCAAATAAATAAATAAATATATAAAAAAAGTTAACTATTATTGTCAGGTGTTACTTTTTTCAGCTTTTTTTCCCTTTAAACATTTTGGATTGTTTTTTTTGTGTTAGTATGTAGGAAAGGACTTCAAAAGGTCCATTGAAGGGCCGGTGTTGTGGAGCAGTGGGTTAAGCTACATGTGTAACAACAGCATCCCATAAGGCACCACTTCTGATGCGGCTCCTGCTAATGACCCTGGAAAGGCAGTGGATGATGGCCAACCTGATGGAGTTCCTGGCTCCTGGCTTCGACGTGGCCCAGCACTCGCTGTTGCGGCCATTTGGGAAGTGAACCAGTGGAAGGAAATTCTCTCTCTCTCCTGTGTCTTTTAAATAACAATTTTTAGACAGTTCATGGAAAATTGGTATTAAAAATATATACGCATTTCTTTTTCTTTTCTTTAATTTTGGCACAGACATAAACCTCTTTTTTAACTTTTTTTATTTTTTTTTTAAATTTATTTGACAGGTAGAGTTAGTAAGAGAGAGAAAGAAAAAAAGGTCTTTTTCCATTGGTTCACCCCACAAATGGCCGCTACGGCTGGTGTGCTGCGCCGATCTGAAGCCAGGAGCCAGGAGCTTCTTCTGGGTCTCCCATGTGGGTTCAGGGGCCCAAGCACTTGGGCCATCCTCCACTGCCCTCCCGGGCCACAGCAGAGAGCTGGACTGGAAGAGGAGCAGCTGGGACTAGAACCCGGCGCCTATATGGGATACTGGTGCCACAGGCGGAAGATTAACCAAGTAAGCCATGGTGCCAGCCCCCAACTTTTTCTTAAACTTTCTGAGGTGCCCCCATAGAGAGATTTCTTATTTTGTCCACTTAGCATTTCATTGGCTGTACCATCATTTACTTAATCTAAATCCTCTTTATTGGTATGTAGTTTCTAATTTTTTTGCTCATTTAAAAATATTTATTTTATTTATTTCAAAGAGAGTTACCAAGAGAGGGATAGAGTGAGATTCTTTGATCTGCTGATTCACTCTGCAAAAGGCTGCAATAGCCAGGGTTGGGCCAGGTTGAAACCAGGAGCCTGAAGCTCCATCTGGGTCTCCGACCTGGGTGCAGGGGCCCAAGGACTTGGGCCATCTTTTGCTGCTTTTTGTAGACATTAGCAGGGCGCCGGATTGGAAGTGGAGCAGCCAGGACTTGAACCAGTGCCCATGAGGGTTGCTAGCATCACAGGTGGCAACTTTACCTGCTATGCCACAACACTGGCACCACGGATATATATACATATATTTTTAAAGATTTATTTATTTATTTGAAAGAGTTACACAGAGAGGGGAGGTGGAGGGAGAGGGGGAGGGGGAGGCGGAGGGAGAATAAGGTCTTCCATCTGCTGGTTCACTCTCCAATTGACCACAATAGCCGGAGCTACACCGATCTGAAGCCAGCAGCTTCTTCCAGGTCTCCCATGTGGGTGCAGGGGCCCAAGGACTTGGGCCATCTTCCACTGCTTTCCCAGGCCATAGCAGAGAGCTGGATTGGAATAGAGCAGCAAGCACTCGAACCAGTGGTCATATGGGATGCCAGCACTGCAGTCAGCAGCTTTACCTGCCCCAGGATATATATATTTTTTCAAAGATTTTATTTATTTTTTGAGAGCTACAGTTACAGACAGAGAAAGAGACAGAGAGAGGTCTTCCACCATTGGTTCACTCCCCAGATGGCTGCTACAGCTGGAGCTACGCCAATCCAAAGCCAGGAGCCAGGAGCTTCTTCCCAGTCCCCCACATGGGTGCAGGGGCCCAACGACTTGGGCTGTCCTTCACTGCTTTCTCAGGCCATAGCAGAGAGTGGGATTGGAAGAGGGGCAGCTGGGACTAGAACCAGTGCCTATATGAGATGCCGGTGCTGAGGCGGAGGATTAACCCACTGTGCCACAGCGCCGTCGCCCCCCCACCCCGCCCAGGATGGTTTTTTTTTTTTTTTTTTTTACAGATAGAGTTTGACAGTGAGAGAGCGAGACAGAGAGAAAGGTCTTCCTTCCGTTGGTTCACCCCCCAAATGGCCACTATGGCCAGAGCTACGCCGATCCGAAGCCAGGAGCCAGGTGCTTCCTCCTGGTCTCCCATGCGGGTGCAGGGACCCAAGCACTTGGGCCATCCTCCACTGCCTTCCTGGGCCACAGCAGAGAGCTGGACTGGAAGAGGAGCAACCGGGACTAGAACCCTGCGCCCATATGGGATGCCGGCACTGCAGGCGGAGGATTAACCTCGTGAGCCATGGCGTCAGCCCCAGGTTATATTCTTAAAAGTGGACTCAGGGAGCCGTCGATGTGGCATAGTAGGCTAAACCTCTGCCTGCAGTGGAAGATGGCCCAAGTGCTTGGGCCCCTGCACTTGTGTGGGAGACCCAGAAGCAGCTCTTGGCTCTTGGCTCTTGGCTTTGGATCTGCCCAGCTCCAGCTGTTGTAGTCATCTGGGGAGTGAACCAGTAGATGCAAGACTTTTCTCTCTGTCTCTCCTCTCTCTGTAACTCTACCTCTCGAATAAATAAAATCTTTTTTTTTTTTTTTTGACAGGCAGAGTTAGACAGTGAGAGAGAGAGAGACAGAGAGAAAGGTCTTTCCTTTTGTTCACCCCCCAAATAGCTGCTACGGCCGGCACACTGTGCCAATCCGAAGCCAGCAGCCAGGTGCCTTCTCCTGGTCTCCCATGTTGGTGCAGGGCCCAAGCACTTGGGCCATCCTCCACTGCACTCCCGGGCCACAGCAGAGAGCTGGATTGGAAGAGGGGCAACTGGGACTAGTACCCAGCACCCCAACTGGGACTAGAACCCGGGGTGCCAGCTCTGCAGGCAGAGGATTAGCCAAGTGAGCCGCGGCACCGGCCATAATAAATAAAATCTTAAAAGACAAAGAAACAAACAGTGGACTCAGGGGCTGGCGTTGTGGTGCAGCAGGTTAAGCCTCCACTTGTGACTCTGACATCCCATTTTGGAGTGCCAGTTTGAGTCCCAGCTGCTCTGCGTCGGATCCAGCTCCCTGCTCACACACAAGGGAAAGTAGCAGGTGATGGCTCAAGTACTTGGGCCCCTGCCACCATGTGGGAGACCAGATGGAGGTCTGGGCTCTTGGCTTTGGCCTGGCCCAGTCCCTGACATCTCAGCCATTTGAAGAGTAAATCAGCAGATGGAAGACCTGTCTTCCTCTCTCTTTCTGTTGCTCTGACTTTCAAATAAATGAATGAGTAAATGAATAAATAAATAAAATAAAAGTAATAAATATTGCCAGACCGCCCTCCAATTTATACCTCAGTTACAGCACACTCGAGAGGCAGTGGATTTCCTCACAGAGGGCTAGGGCCGTTCTAGGAAGGAGTCGTACCACCCATGTTACTCCACTGCTTTGGGAAAATCCCAGCTCTCATCCAGCTCCATTCCTCTCTACAGAGCAGGTAGAGTTGAACCAGACCTGGGCCAGGGACTTACAGAAATCACAGGATCCGCAGCCTTAGATTCATGAAAGTGGGGATCGCACTGGATTATGGCTGTGTGATCTATTTTGATTTTTTTTTTTTTACACTTTCCAAGAAAGGGTAAGCATCTGTTTACATCAATAGACTTCCATGTAATTGTTAAGGAACACAGAATAAATAGTGTATTAATCTACAGTGACCTATGTAACCTGCTCCTTGACAGTAAACATTTAGAGTATTTGACAGAAACAGCGGTACAAAGGGCAGGCACCTTGCTCAGTGGTTAAGACACCATTCCGGATGCCCATGACTCATGTAAGCAGAGTGGGCTGCAGTCCTGGCCTCACTTTCTATTCCAGTTTCCTGCTGTGCACACCCTAGGAAGCAGCAGATAATGGTTCAAGTCCTCCCTGCCACCCATGGGGGAGACCAGATTGAATTTTGGGCTCCTGGCTTCAGCCTGACCCAGCCCTGGTATTAAGGCATTTGGGGGAGTGAACAAGCTCTCCAAATGGAAGCCGTCTGTTTCTTTCAAATAAATCTTAAAAATTTTAAAAAGAAACAACAACAGCAAGACTATCCTTGTAGCTAAATTTTAGTTTATTCCCTTAAATCATTTTCCTAGGATTTCCACTTCCCTGAAGTGGAATCCTGGCTGAACAGATACACCACATTTAGAGCTTTGGTCTGTATCCCAAGTTGCCCTCTGGGAAGGTTGATCCAGTTTATACTCCCAGAATCCAAGCATGAGAGCCCTTTGAAAACCTGGTGTGCTATGACTTTAAAAAAATCTCTGGTGACACCGTTTAAGGCCTTCAATTGTAGGTTTTATTTTTAAATTCCATATTTTTTTTCTAATTACAAAAATAATGTATATTAATTACAAAAATTCAAGTGTTAAGAAACATGTAGAAAGGGAAATACTCCTCATCATCCCAAGATAGCCATTTATCTGTCAATGTTGATTTATCAGGTGTTTTGGATCTCAGTTTTTCTATAAATATGCTAACATGTACTCTAAGCATATGATTTTACAAAATTATGCATTAATACTTAGTGATGGGGGCCAGAGCTGTGGCATAGCAGGTTAAAGCCCTGGATGAAGCGCCAACATCTCTTATGGGCACCGGTTCTAGTCCCGGCTGCTCCTTTTCCGATCCAGCTCTCTGCTATGGCCTGGGAAAGCAGTGGAAGATGGCCCAAGTCCTTGGGCCCCTGCACCCACATGGGAGACCCAGAAGAAGCACCTGGCTCCCGGCTTTTTATCGGCACAGCTCCGGCTGTTGCGGTCATCTGGGGAGTGAACCAGCGGATGGAAGACCTCTCTCTGTTTCTACCTCTCTCTGTAACTCTGTCTTTCAAATAAATAAAATAAATCTTTAAAAAAATACTTAATGACGTGCTTTTTCTAATTTTGGACATCTTTCTAGGATAATATAACTAGATCTATCCCATGTTTTTCTTGCTCTCCCTCCCCCTACTTTCTGAATCAGTGGTATGCTAGAACCTGTGGCTTGAGAGAACCAAAAACTTCAAATGTTTGTGGGAAAATGGAATTAAAAACTAAATTTATTTCAGTGCAAAAATTTTGAAATTCATCCATAGTCTTCTCAAAATATGTATTTTCCATGAATATTTTGAAGACTCCACATAGGCATCTCTTTTTCCAAGTTAAAGTTCAGTAACATCATCTTGGTAGCTCAAAACAGGCTACAGTGGGTAAATTTACACCATTAAAATTAATAAACACTACAGATCAAAGTTTTTGTTTATGTGTTTGCTTGTTTTGGAAATCAGTTTACTAGCTGAATATTATTCCATTCCACTGGCTAAAAACTACTCTATTAAGTGGAAGTACTATAATTTCTTTATCCAATCCCCTATGTTGGAAAATCAAGTTGTCTCTGATTTTTCTATTATTACAGGTAGCATTGTAATGAATGTCTTCAGGCATATATTTTTTCCATATATGTGTGTGTTTTATAGAATGAATACTGGAATTAGAGTAGTTGGAACAAAGGGAAGGAATACTTAAGATGTAGTTAGATGGTATTAAAAAGCCCTCTAATAAGTTTTCACCAGTGTACATTTCTGTCAATAGTGTACAAGAATATAAATTTCCCCTCAGTATGGGTTTGAAAATTAAATGGAATTAGAAACACGTGCCAAACTCCTTATCTTTCAGTAATAGGACTTTCAATAAATGAAATAATAATCTTATTATCTTTCAATCACATATTTAAAGCTAATCATTATGATTGTTAAGAGCAAGCCAGTATGACCATGCAGCCCTAGGGGAAACTGTGTCTTGTCCAAGTCAGATGTTTCCATAACTGGTGTTATGTTTTCATAGCTGGTCCATTTTGGTATTTGATCAATGTAAACAGGTCTTATTTTTGGCCAATAAGCCATCAATAACGTTTGTTGAATGAACAAATGAAGCTCAGTGACTGGAAAACAACTTTGTATGGAAAATACCGTGCAAGATATTCTTAGAATAGGTTCCTGGAGGCGAGACCGCTGTATAAAACATTTCAGGCTCTTGATACATACTGCCAAAATGCCTTCCAGAAATTTTATACCAATTTATACTTTCCTCGAGATTATTTGTCTCTTTGTACTATCTTTTCAAAGCAAGTTAATTTGATAGTTAGAAATGTCACCTCTATTTTGTTAGAAGTATGACTTGTAGGTTGAACATTTTTAATGCATTTATCACCAATTTGTTTTTCCTTTATTCTGAATTAAACTTTTATGTTCTCTTAAAAATTTTTTTTTATTTGAGACACACACACAGATCAATTTTCCATCTGCTGCTTTACTCCTCAAATGCCTACAATAACCAGGGCTAGGATAGGCCAAAGCCAGGATCCAGGAACTTCATTTGGATCTCCCAAATGAGTGGCAGGGACCAGGACACTTGCACCATTACCTTGCTTCCCAGTGTGTGCGTTGGCAGGAAGTTGGACTAGAACTGGAGAAGTTAGGACTCAAACCGGAAACTCAAATAAAGGGATATAGGCATTTCAAGTGGCATCTTAACCACTATGCCAAGTGACCATCATTGACTCAAATTTTTAAATATTGTGTTGGGGCCAGTGCTGTGGCACAGCTAAAGTCTTGGCCTGCAGCACCAGTATCTCATATGGGTGCCAGTATGAGTCTGGCTGCTCCATTTCTGATCCAACTCCCTGCTAATGCACCTGGGAAATCAGTAGAAGATGGCCAAGCCCTTAGGCCTCTGCACCTGCGTGGGAGACCTGGAAGAAGCTCCTGGCTCCTGGCTTCAGATCAGCCCAGCCCCAGCTATTGTGGTCAACTGGGGAGTGAACCAGCAGATGAAAGACCTCTCTCTGCCTCTCCTTCTCTCTTGTGTAACTCTTTCAAGTAAAATATATAAATCTTTAAAAAATATATTTTATAGTATTTTGGGCATACTATATGTATACTAAAATATGAAGCATTATATGATAAAAATCAGTCATAATTATAATTGTTATTCATTATTATCACTTTTAGGGAACAAATATTGGTAATAATCATGATCATAAACTTCAATGATAAGCACTGCCTTGTACTTCTACAAATAGTTTGTACTTGCCAGGAAGACAGCAGTTAACTCTTTGGGAGGGAATAAAACTAGGGCACACCAGTAAATTCTCATGGAATATTATGTAAATATCCTGGGTTAAGTTACCACATACTCAAAAGATGTTTGTCCTGATTGAAATGCAAAAGAGCTGTTGTCATTCAATCAAAATTTAGACTGGCACTGGCTTATGGTGAAACATTGTATTAGGGGCTGGTGCTCTGTCCTAGTTGTTTAAGCTGTTGTCTGCAGTGCTGGCAACCCATATAGGCACTGGTTTGAGTCCTGGCTGCTCCATTTCCAATCCAACTCCCTGCAAATATGCCTGGGAAAGCAGTGGAAGATGGCCCAAGTGCCTGGGACCCTGTGCCTATGTGGGAGACCCAGATGAAGCTCCTGGCTCCTGGCTTCGGCCTGGCCCAGCCATGGCTGTTGCAGTCATCTGGGGAGTGAACTAGCGGATGGAAGACCTCTCTCTCTGTGTTTCTCCCTCTCTGTAATTCTGACTTTCAAATAAATAAATAAACAAATCTTTTTAAAAATGGTGTTATTTTTCTATTACTGCTGTAACAAATTACCATAAACTTAGTGACTTAAAATAACACAAATTTACTTACAGTTTTGGAGGTCAGAAATCCAAGATGGTCTCCTGGAGTCCCCCTCAGGGCACCAGCTCTGCTCTGCCTTCTTCTGGAGGCTTCTGTGCCTTTCCTGCTTTCAGAGGCTGCCCCATGTTCCTGGGCTCCTGGGCTCCTGGGCTCCTGGGCTCCTGGGCCCCTGGACCCCTGGACCCCGCCCCCAGCCCCGCCTCTCTCACTCTGATCTCAGCTGCCATGACCCTGGCT
This sequence comes from Oryctolagus cuniculus, assembly GCF_051225735.1. Classification (NCBI taxonomy): domain Eukaryota; kingdom Metazoa; phylum Chordata; class Mammalia; order Lagomorpha; family Leporidae; genus Oryctolagus; species Oryctolagus cuniculus. The sequence goes on along the minus strand of NC_142868.1, from coordinate 146,262,206 downwards.
CACCTGACTCCCTCTCTCTCTTATAAGGAATTGTGATTACATTAGGCATACCTGGGGCCGGTGTTCGGGCACAGCTGGTTAAGCTGAGACACTGGCCTCCCATAAGAGCACTGGTTCCCTGCTGCTCCACTTTCAGTCCAGCTCCCTGCTAAATGTGCCTGGGAAAAGCAGTGGAAGATGATCCAAGTGCCTAGGCCCCTGCCACCCACGTGGGAGACCTTGATGGAGTCCCAGGCTTCTGGCTTCTGCCTGGCCCAGTCCTGGCTGCTGCAGTCATCTAGGGAGTAAAGCAGTGGATGGAAAATCTGTCTCTCTGCCTCTCTCTCTCTCTAACTCTGCCTTTCAAATAAACAAATAAATAAATCTTTTTTTTTTTTTTTTTTTGACAGGCAGAGTGGACAGTGAGAGAGAGACAGAGAGAAAGGTCTTCCCTTTTGCTGTTGGTTCACCCTCCAATGGCCGCCACGGCCGGCATGCTGCGGCCGGCGCACCGCGCTGATCCGATGGCAGGAGCCAGGTGCTTCTCCTGGTCTCCCGTGGGGTGCAGGGCCCAAGCACTTGGGCCATCCTCCACTGCACTCCCTGGCCACAGCAGAGAGCTGGCCTGGAAGAGGGGCAACCGGGACAGAATCCGGCGCCCCGACCGGGACTAGAACCCAGTGTGCCGGCGCCACAAGGCGGAGGATTAGCCTAGTGAGCCGTGTGCCGGCCCAAATAAATAAATCTTAAAATACAAAAACAAAACATTGGGCACACCTGTATGACCTGGGATACTCTCACATCACAAGAGCCTTCACATGGTCACACTTGGAATGTGCCTTTTGCCATGTAAGGCAATGTTTGCACGTGAGGACATCTTTGGGCAGCCATTATTTTGTCTGGCACAGGTATTATTCCTGAACTTTCTGATGCAAAAACAAAAATTGACATAATACCTTATCAAAGGGATGGAGAAAGGATTCTTATTTCACTGTTCTTTCAATACTGTTTGGTCAAATGCTAATAGTATTTGAATAAAAACACTTTGACAATTTATTTCCTAAGAACTTAGAAAGTTTTTAATTTAAAGGATTCTGAATACCTTCCAGGATTTATACATAGATAGACATGAGGTCAATATCATGTGTGTATATATCTCATCTCTCCAGAACACAACAACATACTAAAGCTTAGGAAGTTAAGTGTGTACACACAAGCAAGCTGTACTGAACAGCCAAAACACATTTCAAAATTCTTGTGTTTTACTCATAGGAAAACCTTAGACTCAGATCTTACCACTTGACATAAATTCTAATAAGCTTGGGTATTTTATTTCTGATCCTTGACTGATTTGAAGTAGAGAATTAGAAAGAGCAAGAAGAAAAACTCTAGGCAAGCAAACTGACAGAACAAAAAGACTTTAAGAAATCTAACAGCCCTCACTTACACGCTGTAGTCAAATGAAACAGCATTATCCTAAGTCTATGCACTCAGGTCAAGGAAGGAAGGTGGGGAAGAAGAAGTGTTTTAAGCAGAGTCTATAATTCTCAAACCTTTGGCCAATCACTGCTGCTCTGGGCTTTCATTTCATATTCAAAATATGAGATACTGATTATTTGCTGTCTAGGCTCCTGTCTTCTCTAGAAGTCTATGATTTCAGACGACAACAAATTGCTTGCCAGCAGAGACAAGCAAAAGTGTTATGTACTATTACTCCTTTTTAATTACGTTTGCTACTCCTACAGCTACAACCATGAACTAACAGTGTACTAGCATCTAAAAACCCAAGGCATCTGGGACTATTAAGAATGATGCATGGGGCCGGCGCTGTGGCGCAGCGGGTTAACACCCTGGCCTGGTGCACTGGCATCCCATATGGGTGCCGGCTCTAGTCCTGGCTGCTCCTCTTCCAATCCAGCTCTCTGCTGTGGCCTGGGAAAGCAGTAGACGATGGCCTGGGTCCTTGGGCCCCTGCACCCACATAGGAGACCTGGAAGAAGCTCCTGGTTCCTGGCTTCCAATTGGCGCAGCTCCGGCCATTGCGGCCATCTGGGGAGTGAACCAGTGGATGGAGGACCTCTCTCTGTGTCTCTACCTCTCTCTGTAACTCTGTCTTTCAAATAAATAAAATAAATCTTAAAAAAAAAAAAAAAAGAGTGATGCAGGCAGGACAGTGTCAGAGGCATCACTTCTTCGCAGCCAGGACAATGACTAACATTTATGTAACCAGCAGTCAATGAACAACCAGTAATGCTAAGCCTTCATAAGAAATTAATTTTTATATGTTTCAGGAGACAAGAAAAGAGCAATTTGGCAATAACTAAACTAATACTGTCCAAATATGTAAATGTTTTGACCTAGAAATTCTTCCCAGTAGCCATCCAACAGCAACTTTTGTGCAAGTGCCCAGACATCTGTTCGAAGTCGCTCATTTCTGCGCTATGTGTAATAGCTGGTCCCTGGACGTGACCTAAATGCCTGCGCATAGAATGAGAAACACCAACATAAACCGACCTGAAAAGACGCAGCATATATAATGCTAAATGACAAAAGAAAGTTAAAGGCAGTATGTTTTCCTTTTATTGATGTAGTGACATAAGTATATGAATGCAATATCCAAAGGCATACACACAAGTAATGATTAATAAAGGACTAGATTATGGGGATTGCTGTTTTTTAAATAATATTCACTTAAAAATAAATGCATTATTACAGAAGCAAAACAATGTAGGTAAAAGAATTCACAAAGGTAGACATTAAAAAAGGTTTTAACAAATTTTTTATGCGGAAATATCAGAACTTCATTTATTTATTTTTTTCTTCGGGATGCCGGCGCTTCAGGCCAGGGCCACAGCGCTGGCTCCGCAGAATTTCATTTAAAACAATGCATTTTCTACGAACTGGGAATGGCTGTCATCCCCCGGCAGTTCTCTGAGTAGCTGAACACTGTGAACTTCCCCGTTAGCCCTCTTCATCCTGGCTGGGCTTTCCACAAAGCTTTTCACCTGACGCAGGACAATAGCCAGGGCGTGTGTGCCGACTTGTTTACTGCGAGTCCCTCCGAGGAAATCATGTGCATCTGTCTGTTTAATTTTCCGTGGAGCCTAGAAGGTCACCTCTAAAAATAATTTTGCTCGGTGTCAGAGCTTCTGTGACACAGAGGTACATACCTCACATGCTCTGGCATTTAGTGCGTAAGCCAGGCATATCCATGACTCAGATCAGAGAAGGAGGGGAAGCAGCTGCCAGCTAAGCTGTCCAGCTACTGACTCCATCTAATCATGGGTAGAGAGGAAGCCTTTTCAGACATGGCACACACCTTTTCTCCTGGCTAGGGACGTGAGCTTTTAAGTATGTCCACTTCCTGGAGTTCCTCAGAAAAAGAAAACTTCTGAGCCAGAGCTGACCTGTGGTTATCTGACTTCGCAGTGGGCACCGAGCAGCCTCTAAGCTCTCTGGAAAGGGCCTGATGCTCTCACTGAATGGATGAGCCTGGGGACCTACACCTGTAGCCAGAGTGCACACTCCACTGCCCCTGTCTCCACCCTCCTCTTCCCACGCTGGGCTGGGACCACACTGTGGAGGCCTTGAAAGCCAGACTCCAGAGTGTGAGCAAGGCAGCAAGATGATGAGAGATTGGCCATAAGCAGATTACCCTGGCGTCAGTGAAGGCAGACTTGAGTGGGCAAGGTGAGGAGGAGCAAGATCAGCTCCAAGTCTTGTCATCCCAGTCAGAAATCATGACAGTGGGTGTGTGCCCTCCTGGTAAAGCCATCACTGCAGTGCCTGGGTTCAGTGCCCAGCTGTAGCTCCTGACTCCAGCTTCCTGCCAATGCAGGTCCAGGAAGGCAGTGGTGATGGCTCAGGTAGTTGGGTCCCTGGCACCCATGTTGGGTTCTTGGCCCCCAGCTTTGGCCTGGCCCAGTCCTGGCTGTTGTGGGCATTTAGGGAGTGAACCAGCAGATGACAGCTGTCTGTCTGTCTCTCTGCTTACTCTCAAGCCAGGCACTTTCTACTGTGGTTCCAGGCTGGCCCCGGCACTGCTACTCTCTGGCATTTGCACTCGCTGCTGGCCATTCTCTGCCTGAGGTCACCTTCCCACCTGTCTTCTCCTCCCGTGTCATTCCTACCAGTCTTCTCTGATTCAGCATAGATGTTCTCTTCCGTGGAGCTTTTTCTGGTCCCTTGACCCCAGCACAGCACTTTGCACGCTGCTGTATTCATCTGGACCTTCTGGGTCTGTCTCCAGAAACTATAAACCTGTGGATGGCAGGAGTACCTGGCAGACAGGGGAGGTCTGTTGCGTACATGAAGAGAGGTTGTCCTGCAGACCTGGATTTGAGCTTCTCCCCCTTCTGAATCTGGCTTTATTTTGTTTTTGCAGCAATTCCTTCCCACAGAGGTGTTGTGAAGGTTAAATGAGGTGGCTGCACAGGAGGGGGCTTGCAGTCACCGTGTGTTCCCACACTCGCAGCAAGGGTGAACTGGAGGGTTGGTGGGAGGTGGAGCAAGGCTGAATTCAGAGTTGGGTTGTACAGGAGAAGAGGCCAGCTGGGGACTTTGCACTGGGCCTGGAGCTGAAGTGACAGCTGGAGGCTTGGAGTCATAGTGTAGGGCACAGGCTGGGGCCCAGGAGTTGGGGGAGTGGTGCTTAGGAGAAGGCTCAGCCTGGGTGGTGGTGAGGAGGAGATGGGCCTCTGACAGAGCAGGAGCGGGGACGGTCCGCGGGCTGTCAGAGGGAGCAGGAGGAAGGGCAGTGGGTCACACACTCAGGGAAGTGGGGGGAAAGTGCCCGTGGCTTTGTGAGGTCACCGATGTCCTTGGAAAGAGGGTGGATGGTTGTTTTGTGTGGTTAATCATTTGTTCCAAGTCAGAGAAGGCAGAGGGAGCCACGTGGGACTCAGAGTTCCAGAGCAAAAGGCACCTGAACAGAAAAAGCAAGGCAGCAAGAGCTGCAGGTGGCGGGAGGTAACCAACCGCAGGGCTGCACGCGGGCCCTGCCTCGGGCCTCGCCACCCCCACTGACTCCTCCACATGGGCCCTGCCTCAGGCCTCGCCACCCCCTTGAACATCAAGGAAGAAGCAGGCATGGCTGGCAGGAGAACATGCTGTAGAAGCACACAGAAAAGCACACACAGAGGAGACTCGCATGTTTAATACTAACTACTGTGTCATTTTCTGTGTGGCAGGCATGATGCTAAATGTTTCATTTTACTTAATTTTTAAAATTTGTTTATTTATTTGAAAGACAGGCTTACAGAGAGAGAGAGAGAGAGAGAGAGAGAGAGAATCTTCCATCCACTGGTTCACTCCCCAAATAGCCAAAATGGCCAGGGCTGGCCAGACTGAAGCCAAGAGCCAGGAGCTTCATCCAGGTCTCCCAAGTGGGCGCAGGAGCCCAAACACTTGGGCCATCATCTTTCACTGCTTTTCCAGGTCATTAGCAGGGAACTGGATCAGAAGTGGAGCAGCTGGAACACAAACCGGTGCTCCTATGGGATGCCAGCCTCACAGATGCCACAACTCCGGCCCCTGTGCTAAATGCTTTACGCATATTACATCATTTACTCACAACAATCTTTACGGTTTAATGTCAATTTCTCAACAAGAACACTAATGCTCAGAGAAGGTAGTTAACCTGTTAGAAGTCAGATAACAGGTGAGTGAGCAGCTTAGATTAAAGCTAGGGTTCCTGGGGCAGGAGTTGTGGTACACAGGTTAAGCCACCACTTGGGATGCCTGCAGTCCACATTGCAGTGCCTGGGACTGAGTCCCTCCATAGCTCCTGACCCAGCTCCCTGCTCATGCACACCCTGGGAGGCAGAAGATGAGGGCTTGAGTCCTTGGGTCACTGTCACCCACCTGGGAGATCCAGATGGAATCTGGGGCTCCTGGCTTCAGCCCAGCCATTGCTGTTGTGAACATTTGGGAAGTGGCCAATGGATGGAAGATACCCCCCTCTCTCTGTTGCTCTGCCTTCCAAATAAAAATAAATATTTTTTAAACTGAAAAACAACCACCCCCCACCACCACTGGGACCCCTGTGAATCCAGAGCCCATACTCTTTACCGTTCAGTGGAGCAGCAACGCGGGGGATCGACCTGCAGAAATCTTAGTCTGGAGTCAAAGGAGAGGCACGGAAAGGCCTCCTGGAAGCTGGGGGACCTCTGTTGCATACACAACTCACTTCCACAAACTGCAGAGCCAAGTGTGGAGTGCATGAAGCTTCCATCGTCACCAAAGGCTGGGACTGTCAGGAAGGTGTAGTCTGAGTGCTTTCCGTGCCGGTGGAATGTTCTCCCTGTGCTGTCCATGACAGTGCCACTGACCAGCTGAGCCCACAAGCACGAACTGCGGCTACTGCAACCAAGAAACTGAGTTTTTGCTTTGTGAATTTTAGTTTACATTGAAAAAACTAATATTTGATTCAGTTATTGGAAAGTTTGAAGAGTTTTGAGCTGCTTGCTATATGAAACCACTTTTCCATTTATTTTATTTTATTTTTATTTTTGACAGGTAGAGTTACAGACAGAGAGAAAGGCCTTCCTTCCCTTGGTTCACCCCACAAATGGCCACTATCCGAAGCCAGGAGCCAGGTGCTTCTCCTGGTCTCCCATGCGGGTGCAGGGCCCAAGGACTTGGGCCATCCTCCACTGCCTTCTTGGGCCACAGCAAAGAGCTGGACTGGAAGAGGAGCAACTGGAACTAGAACCCGGTACCCACATGGGATGCCGGCACCACAGGCAGAGGATTAACCACATGAGCCATGGCACTGGCCCTCCATTTCAAATTTTATGAAATCTAGGTACAACTCAAGTATTTCAATGAGAATTTACCATCTGAATTGAGATGTTTTAAGTATAAAATATACTAGCTATCAATGTCTTACATAAAATAGAACACATAACAGCTCTTTTGACTACTACCTGGAATAGTCAAAATTACTTGGAATATTATTTTTTATATATTTGATTAAATAAATACATTATTAAAATTTATTTCATCCATTTTAGAAAAAACATTTAGTGTGGCTATTAGAAAAACTGGAATGAAATATGTGGCTTGTATGAGATGCCTTTGCACAGCCCTGCTGTAGCGGCAGAGACCTGGTGCTAACACAAGTCCCAGGGAAGCAGTGGCTGAGAGCGCCCTTCCCTACCTTTTACTAACTACAGGCCTCTCCACTCTTCCTTCGTCTCCATCCTTACTCCTCTCACTCTTGAGGCAGGTACCTAATTATACCTCTTCAGAGTATTTGGGGGTTTTAATATTGATTTGTTTAAAAAGGCAGAGAGAGAGAGAGAGGCAGACAGACAGACAGACAGACAGACAGATCTCCCATGTACTGGTTCATTCCCTAATCCCCAGGATCAGGCTAGGGACTGAATTAGGAGTGGAACCAGAACTCCAACCCTGACACTCCAATATGGGATGTGGATGTCCCAAGTGGTGTCTTAACCACTGTACCAAATGCCTGCCCAAGTGTTTGTTTTTGAAGATGAGTTTAACAAATATTTAAATTTAAATATTTAAATAGCCAGCGCTGTGGCTCACCTGGTTAATCCTCCGCCTGCGGCACCGGCATCCTATATGGGCACCGGGTTCTAGTCCCGGTTGCTCCTCTTCCAGTCCAGCTCTCTGCTGTGGCCCGGGAAGGTAGTGGAGGATGGCCCAAGTGCTTGGGCTCCTGCACCCACGTGGGAGACCAGGAAGAAGCACCTGGCTCCTGGCTTCGGATCGTGTAGCGCCGGCCATAGTGGCCATTTGAGGGGTGAACCAAGGGAAGGAAGAACTTTCTCTCTGTCTCTCTCTCTCATTGTCTAACTCTATCTGTCAAATAAATGTTAAAAAACCCAAATATTTAAATATATATATGTATATATCAACTTATTTGAGAAGCAAAGAGAGTGACAGAGACAGAGATCTCCCATCTATTGTTTCATTCCCCAGACACCTACGACTGTCAGGTCAAGGTCAGGGCTGGACCAAGGCCAGGAGCCAGGAACTCAATCCAGGTCTCCCATGTGGGTGTCAGGGACACAACCACTTGAGCCATTACCTGCTGCCTGCCAGAAAACAGTGGCAGGAAGCTGGAAATGGGAGATGAGCCAGAACTCAGACCTAGGCCCTCCAATACGGCACACAGGTATCCTGACCAGCCTCTTTTTTTCTTTTTTAAGATTTATTTATTTATTTGAAAAGCAGAGTGAGAGAGAGAGAAAAGCAGAGTGAGAAACAGAGAGAGAGAATCTTCCATTCCCTGGTTCACTCTCCAAATGGCACCAACAGCAAGGGCTGGGTCAGGCTGAAGCTAGGAGCCAGAAAACTCCTCCTGGTCTTCCACATGGGTAGTAGGGGCCCAGGCACTTGAGCCGCCTTCCACTGCCTTCCCAGGTACATTAGCAGGAAGTGGATTGGAAGCAGAGTAGCTGGAATTCAAACTGGCCCTCTGATATGAGATGAAGGAGTTGTAAGTAGCGGCTTAATCTACTGTGCCACAGTGCTGGTCCCTCAACCAGTATCTTAATTATTGTGCCAAATGCACACTCCAGAGCATTTAGTTTTATTTATTTATTTATTTATTTATTTATTTATTTTTATTTGGAAGACAGAGTTATAGAGAGAGGTAGAGACAGAGAGAGGTCTTCCATCTGCTGGTTCACTCCCCAGATGGCCGCAATGGCCGGAGCTGTGCCGATCCAAAGCCAGGAGCCAGGAGCTTCTTTCGGGTCTCCCATGTGGGCACAGGGGCCCAAGGGCTTAGGCCATCTTCCACTGCTATCCCAGGTCATAGCAGAGAGCTGGATCGGAAGAAGAGCAGCTGGGACTAGAACTGGTGCTCATATGGGATGCTGGTGCTGCAGGCGGAGGATTAACCAAGTGAGCCATGGCGCCGGCCCCCCAAGCATTTAGTTTTAAAAGAGAGTAGAATCACAAGGATGCTTCCCATAAGATATGACCCACTGGTATCAGAGTTCAGGCTTCTGGGAGGGAGGTCTTTGGCTTTGCAGGTATCTCTATTTATAAATGCCTGTGGCATCCTTATTTCTTGAATTTCCAAGTTTGTCCCCATTATGTGTCTTAGGACAAGTTATACTGAAACTTACCCCTAATTATCAACCTGGTAACTGGCAGAAGAGGTGGGCATAGCTCTTGCGAAGAGCTCTTGGTGCCTGGAGGGGAAGGGAGCTTCTGCAGTGTTTTCCTGCACAGGGAGGGGTGGGCCACTCACACAGATCCTCGGGGTTCCCAGGAGTCTTCAGAGACACTATCTTTGAAGGTCTCTGCCCAGATGTTCCCACTCCATGCATCAGGACCGAGATTTTCTCAACTAGGCTACAACCCACATACCTTGGCTGAGCATTCACTCATTTGGCGGGGGGCCTTTGATTCTATTATATCCCGAGTTTTTCCTCGGTTGCACTAGCTCTCCCAACTTATAAGCTACCAGTGAGACCTTCTAACACTTATTCTTAGCCATAACTACTTGTTAACTGCCCTTTATTTCCAATTATTCCTCTGTGGGGTGTCAATTCAGTTTTTTAATAATCAGTCAATTGCACTGTCATTGTATGCGCCATTTCACCCTCCCCTTGATCCCATGCTTTTCAAAGGCTTGAATTATCACATAAGCCAATGCATTCTCCACCTGCTGTCCCTCTCAAGTCCCTACTACTGATATTTTTAGCAATTGGGCAAGCACTTATGACCAGGATTGTCCTTGCTCACATACCACTGGGGATGGGGTTCCCCTGGCCAGCTGGCAAGCATGTGGCCCCATCCCCACACTGAGCTTGCTGTTTCAGTACCAACAGTATTGACTGGGTTCTTCAGGAAGTAGCCATCAAGGCAAAGTCAGGAGTGCAAGAGATTTATTGTGGGTCATACTTGTTAAAAAACACAAGAAGTGGAGCAGGAAGTAGTCACCAAAAGTCTCTAGGCCACAATGCAGGTCTGACATCTGTAAAAAGAGAGGAGAATGGAAGGAGGACTGAGAGGGAGGAGTCTCAGACTGAGAAATGACTCTAAGAAATCTTGACCCAACCCTAGAGTTGAGCACCCGGGACACGAACCAGTACCCAAATGGGATGCCGGTGCTGTAGGTAGTGGCTTTAGCAGCTATGCCACAGCGCCAGCCCCCCAAAATGATTTTAAAATAAATAAATTTGGTCTATGATATTAAATAAGTAATCCAACTGTCACTCAAGGTTCACACTGAGCATCTCAGAAAGAACAGAACTTTTATGGCCGGCGCCGCGGCTCACTTGGACTTGGCTAATCCTCCGCCTGCGGCACCGGCACACGGGGTTCTAGTCCCAGTTGGGGCGCTGGATTCTGTCCCGGTTGCTCCTCTTCCAGTCCAGCTCTCTGCTGTGGCCCGGGAGGGCAGTGGAGGATGGCCCACGTGCTTGGGCCCTGCACCCGCATGGGAGACCAGGAGGAAGCACCTGGCTCCTGGCTTTGGATCGGCGCGTAGTGTGGCGTAGTGCGCCAGCCGTGGTGGCCATTTGGGGGGGTGAACCAATGGAAGGAAGACCTTTCTGTCTCTCTCTCACTGTCTAACTCTGCCTATCAAAAAAAAAAAAAAAAAAAAAAGAAAAGAAAGAAAGAAAGAACAGAACTTGGTGCTAAGTCTTCATTAGAGTTTTTACAAAGGAGCCCAAGACAGTGTCCTTTATTTTGGGAAGCTGACCCTTTACCCTTTCCAGAGACATGAGACTCAGACACACATGGAATAGAAAACCAATCAGTTGAAAAGGAACAGCCAAGTTATGAGATCGTTTAGGGTAGAGAACCAAAGCTTATTCATCTATGTATACCCAGAGTCCTTAACAATATCTAGAATATCATTTACTGCTCCATAAATATGACTTGGTCAAAGGAAGAATGAATGCATGAACAACACTTAATGAAAAATGATTTCTGGGTGAGCACAAGGGAGTTGAGACTAGGGAGTAGTGTGGGATAGCCACAGAACTGGCAGTGCCATTTGTAAGTGTTTCAGCTATAAGATGATGACTCCTGGATCCTTACCTCATTTGTTCATACTTCAGACAAATATTTAAAAGAGCTAACTTGATATGGACACCCAGGTAGTTCAAAGGCACCCCAAAAAGCATGCTCAACTTTGAACTCATTTTCTTCTTCCTTTTTTATATAAGATTTACTTGAAAATCAGACAGAGAGACAGAGAGATACAGACACAGAGAGAGAGAGAGAGAGAGAGAGAGAGAGAGAAATCTTCCATTTGCTGGTTCACTCCCCCAGAAGGCCACAATTGGCTCGGGCTAGACCAAGTCTAAGCCAGAGCCAGGAGTTTTCATCTGGGTCTCCCACACGGATGGTAGGGGCCCAAACACTTGGGCTGCCTTCTGCTACTTGCCCAGGTCATTAGCAGGGAGCTGGATCAGAAATGAAGCAGCCAAGCGTCATACGTGATGCCTGCATTGCAGGCAGCGGCTTTACCTGCTGTGCCACAACATCAGCCCCTGAACTCATTTTTTTTCCCACTAATGTCTTATTCTTTCTTCATCTGCTACTGCCACCCAGGTCAGAAACTCAGAAGGCATACCAGACTTCATCTTCTCCTTCAGTCTTAACATTCAATTTGCTACTAAATCTTGTTATTTCTGGTTCTTCAATAGTTTCAGAATTTTTTTTCTGTCCTCTGATCTGCTTCCTTCCTGCTGTTTTTCCTTACCATCAATCTTCCTTATCACTGGCAAAATGATTTTGTTTCCAAAATGGAAATTTAATAATGCTCCTCTCTTCCTTAGATTATCTAATAGCTCCTCGCTGGTGTAGGGCAAAACTCATACTCCTTGGTTAGCCAAGCTGACGATGTCTTCCACGACCTGGTCCTGCTTTCTTCCTTTTAATTCCAGGAGTTTCTGGGGATGAAGACTGTATTCTCTTCATCTGTGGAGTTCTGGGGGCTAACACAGTTTGGGGAATTCAATACCATTTGCCTAAGTGAATGATTGAGGAGACAATACCTGAGTGGGCTGGAAGATGGATAAACTATGATAGACAATCTACTCTGGATTCCTAAACTATTACTGGATTTCTATGTTGAGTTTATCGATGAAAGACACTCCTTGGCCAGTGCTGTGGCTCAATAGACTAATCCTCCACCTAGCGGCTCCGGCACACCGGGTTCTAGTCCCGGTTGGGGCGCCGGATTCTGTCCCGGTTGCCCCTCTTCCAGGCCAGCTCTCTGCTGTGGCCCGGGAAGGCAGTGGAGGATGGCCCAAGTGCTTGGGCCCTGCACCTGCATGGGAGACCAGGAGAAGCACCTGGCTCCTGCCTTCGGATCAGCACGGTGCGCCGGCCGCAGCGCGCCAGCCGTGGCGGCCATTGGAGGGTGAACCAACGGCAAAGGAAGACCTTTCTCTCTGTCTCTCTCTCTCACTATCCACTCTGCCTGTCAAAAAAAAAAAAAAAAAAAAAAAAAGAAAAAAAAAAAGAAAGAAAGAAAGGAAGGAAGAAAGAAAGACACTCCTTGTTATTAATATTTCTATCTCCATGGCTTGTCAAGTTCTTGGCACAAAGTTCATATTCAAAAGATATTGGATTAATACATTAATGAATGGTGTTATAATGTAGTCAGCCAAGCAAACACTTATTTTGGAAAATGTAATGCTCAATTAATTACAGAACTCCTTATTTCATGAAGAGATGAACGCTCTTAATTCTTTGTGAAGGGGTCACTACGCTGGCCACATATCTGAGCAGAGAGAACAGGGCTCACGGCAATTTAATCAAGTACATATTTTATTGCCAAGAATGCAGACCTGCTGGGATGAGAGGACACCTGTCTTCTAGAGGTCAGTGGCTCTGGCCCTAGATTTATTAACTGTAACCAGATCTAGCCAACATGCTGCCAAAACAGGGATATCCCAAGGTGCTATTACCGGATGCTAATTTTGGATAAATACCTCCTTGAGGCTTTAAGTCTTTCAAAATGAAGACTGTATGCTCTAATCATAAATGTTATTGGAGTTTCCATGTCTGGTGAATAATTAAGCTCATGTTTTGCAGTTGGGATGTGTACCGGACATGCTCCATTTCTGTACTTACACTGAGGTTCAGAAATCAATATTTTACAAGATCCCAGGAACTTGTTTGCAAAGTAGCATATTTTGAAAAAGCAACTCTGGTGCAATATGATCACTCCCTTCGGAGAAACTGCAAGTAAATTTAGTAGTTAAAGCTCCTGCCAGCATGTTTCTGGCCAATAAAAAAGGATATCTCCCACTGCCAGTTACTCTTATCTGGTGCTTTTCCCAATGCCTAATTTGAAGAAACTGCATTTTGCTGCAGGTTCAGGCCTCTGGCTAATCTTACCCTTGAACTTTTCCCTAACTGTTAAGATCCTCCCAAGCTTTTGAGGAAACTCAGTGGTTCATCACGTAATTAGTGCTTTTTTCCTGAAAACACAGAAGTTACAGCTGGTTAAACTATCAATAGTCAAGACTGTACAACATCTCTTTTCTTGACAGGAAGGGTATTAATTGACCTTATTAGTTAAATGAGGAGGCTAAAAATAATAATCTTCCATCATTAAACTGCAATGCGGCTAAATGCCTTCTGCTATCATGCCAACGCGGAAGGATTTTTCTTGGTTTCAGTTCAACTTGTGAGAAACTTCAACAAGCAAAGCTTAAGTCTGAAAGTGAGACGGTTTCCTTTTGACCCTCTCGGGCAGAGAATGGAGAGGTGAAGAGGAAGGAGGCCACACATTCATCCTGATCAACACGAGGCATGGCTCTTTAGGGAAAGATTTCCCCAGAGATCACAGAGTGTTGTCTACAATTCTCTCTCTCTCTCTCTCTTTCTCTCTCTTTTTTTTTTTATTTGACAGGCAGAGTTAGACAGTGAGAGAGACAGAGACAGAGAAAGGTCTTCCTTCTGTTGGTTCACCCCCAAAATGGCCGCTGCGGCCGGAGCTACTCCTATCTGAAACCAGGAGCCAGGTGCTTCCTCCAGGTCTCTCATGTGGGTGCAGGGGCCCAAGCACTTGAGCCATCCTCCACTGCCTTCCCAGGCCACAGCAGAGAGCTGGACTAGAAAAGGAGCAGCCGGGACTAGAACCCGGTGCCCATATGGGATGCTGGCACTGTAGGCAGAGGATTAACCAAGTGAGCCACAGCACCAGCCCCCTATAGTTCTCTAAGAAATTTATTAGGCAATTTGATTTTTAATACTTCTGCAATCTTGGTGTAGTGGCTTTTTATAGCTCTATGTTTTGTGTTTAAATGCATATCTCCACATCAAAATGGGTAGCTGTACATATCACCCTGTCCTGCTGTTTCCAATATGAGTTATTTCTTAATTATTTGCAAACTTAGGATTCCATTTGAGAACAATTAGAAATGTCCCTAACTGTGAGCAAAGCTCCTCACCTGGTACCTTCAGAATCCGTCAGTAGCAAAGGCAGCCTGACAGATTTTGGTACCTAGGGATACTGAGGAGGGCAGGGTAGCCTGGGCTCTGGCAGCTGCTAAGTTACTTAGATTATTACCTGTGGACAAGGAACAGAAACAACACCTACTGAATGCAACACAGTGCTTTTAAATCTAACAGGTTAAATCTAAAGGTTAGGTAAACTTTGTCAGCTAAAAAGAAAATTAGCAGCAGCAGCAACACCTTGTGCCTACAACTTTTTGTTCTAGGCCCTGATGACATAACAGTATGTAACACACTGCCTGCTCCACCCTGCCCAGGCTGGCTGCAGAGAAAGGATATGTGCATACAAGTTGCTGTCGACATAGATGATGAGCTTAGGTGGCACATCTTTGAAGGGATGTGGAGTCAGGGGATCAGGGAGATTTGTCAAGGAGAAAAGCTGGAGCTTAGTCCTGGTGGAGGGGCAGGTAAGCTGACCAGTGGGCGGAGCAATCTCAAAGCCGTCACAGTTGCAAAAGCCACTCTTACTGACTTCACTGAACATCTTGGGTCCTCAGTGATTAAAAATTCATGGGGTAAGGAGTTGGGAGAGGACTTAAAAGTTATTGACTGGAGGCTGGCGCTGTGGCATAGGGGGTAAGGCCACCGTCTACAGTGCTGTCATTCCATATGGGCACCAGTTTGAATCCCACCTGCTTCACTTCCAATCCCACTCTCTGCTATGGCCTACGAAAGCAGTGGATGATGGCCCAAGTCCTTGGGCCCCTGTACCCATGTATGAGACCTGGAGGAAGCTTCTGGCTCTGGGCTTTGGATCAGCCCAGCTCTGGCTGTTGCAGCCATTTGGGGAGTGAACCAGTGGATGGAAGACCTCTCTCTCTCTGCCTCTGCTTCTCTGTAATTCTACCTTTCAAATAAATAAATCTTTTTTTTAATCATTGACCTTTTTTTTAAACTGAATATTTTCATTCTGGTCATGTGAGAATAAAAATTTGTTGCTTGTTTTAAAATACTTGTTTCGGAGGCAGGTGTGTGTGTCATAGCCGTTAATATGCCAGTTGGAATACATCCCTTATCAGAGTGCCTGGGTTCAAGTGCCAGCTCCACTCCTGATTCCAGTTTCCTGAGAATGGTGATAGCTGCAGTGATGATAGTTCAGGTAGTTGGGCCTGAAGTGGTGATGGTTCAAGTAGCTGGGTCCCTGCTACCCATCTGGGAGACCCGTGTTGAGTTGTAGCTCCTGGCTTCTGCCCGGCCCAGCCCTGGCTTTTGCAGGTATTTGGGGAATAGGCAACAGAAAGAAAATTTCTTTTTCCATATGCCTCTCAAAATAAATAAATAAATAATGCTCATTTTCTTTGACTAAATCAAGTACTTTGTGAAATGCAGAACAGAAAAAAATCTGGCATAAGACTAAAAAAAAATTTCTGCACCTATCTGTGCCTACCTTTCTTTTGGAATAACATAATAGACTTGATATTTGGCCTTAATATTTAATCATAATTCTGAACTTCCCAACTTTATATATAGTTTAACAAATCATACTTAAGGGAAGGCATTTGGTCCAATTTAGTAGATCAGGCATTCAATTAGGGTGGTGGAAATGAGGAGGGGGAGAAGTGTATAGATTCAAGATCTTCATAGGCCATTTAGTTTAGACATAACCTATTATGTGAAGAACCAGTGGGTGGGTAAATAACATCTTCCACAAGACACCTACCTACAGAACATAAAGGGATTTGATGCCCTATTGTAAGTAGAAATTATGAAAAGAGAGAAGGAAGACCAGCGCCGTGGCTCACTTGGCTAATCCTCCACCTGCGGCGCCAGCACCCTGAGTTCTAGTCCCAGTTGGGGCACTGGGTACAAGTCCCAGTTGCTCCTCTTCCAGTCCAGCTCTCTGTGTGGCCCAGGAAGGCAGTGGAGGATGGACCAAGTGCCTGGGTCCCTACACCCACATAGGAGACCGGGAGGAAGCACCCGGCTCCTGGCTTCGGATTGACGCAGTGCCAGCCGTGGCAGCAATTAGGGGAGTGAACCAACGGAAGAAAGACCTTTCTCTCTGTCTCTCTCTTACTGTCTATAACTCCCTCTCTGTCTCTCTCACTGTCTAACTCTGCATGTCAAAAAAAAAAAAAAAAAAAAAAGAGAGAGAGAGAGAAAGAGAGACAGAGTAGGAAAATAACCTAGTATTGACATACTGGGCATAGAGCCGCTCCCTTGGGACCCTACCTGTTCTTTATTCTTTCATTCATTTAAAAAATAATTTACTGTATTTCCCACTATTCACAGGTACTACCAGTTAGGAACTATATATACAGTAGTGAACAAAACAGGTATGTTTCATGCTTTCATTAAGCTATAGGAAGACAGATAATAAGTAGATAAGTAAAGTGGTATATAATTATGCATTCATTCATTGCAAGAAATAATTATTGCGGTCCACGTTGTAGCTAGTGGGCTAAGCCTCTGCCTGTAGCGCTGGCATCCCCTATGGGCACTGGCTCTAATCCTGGCTACTCCTCTTCTGATCCAGTTCTCTGCTGATGGCTGGGAAAGCAGTAGAAGGTAGCCCAAGTCCTTGGGCCCCTGTACCCCTGTGGGAGACCCAGAAGAAGCTCCTGGCTCCTGGCTTTGGATCAGCCCAGCTCCAGCCATTGCAACCATTTGGAGAATGAACCAACGGATGGAAGACCTTTCCTTTTCTCCCTCTCTGTGTCTGTAACTCTACCTACCTTTCAAATAAATAAATAAAATATTTCTTAAAAAAGAAATAATTATGGAACACATATGTGTTGGAAAATATGTTGGGTTTTGGGAACACAATGAGAAGCAATAAACAAAAACAAATAAGTCTCTCTCTTCCTAGAGTTGATTTTCTAAGAGGAGAGCAACTTACCCAGAGCTACACTCAAAAGGGTAATGATGTGGGGCCAGTGCTGTGCCACATGCTGAGTCTTTACCAAACTCATATCAGTTATTTGAAATGATAATGTATCTAGATTTCTCAAATTATAACGCACAGACTTTGCCAAGGAGATTTAACTCCATAAACTCAAAGTATCTCCCTAAGACTCAGTGGAATATGCTTAGATTTTTAATTATGAGACACCTCCAGACTTTCTGTTATAAGTTCAAGTTGAATTGGTATTTGTTAGAATGTAAGAAGATGCAAGTGATTTATATACATGCGTGCCAGTTAGAAACTCCAAATATATTCTTTATAGATTAAGAGGTGGGGCTATTTATGGCTTTAGAAAATTGTTGCAGGATTTATGATTATTTTGTTCCATTCTAATTTGTCCCTATAGTTGTGTGCTTCACATACTAACGCAAACTTCTTCAAATTTTTTTCCTAATTTCTCAGAAATCTAAAGATTTTGTGTATGTTTACAGCTTGTCCCTCAATTTTATGACTTTTCATTTTTTATTATGTTTTAGTCTGTATGAAAACATTACCCTAGCAATTGAGAGTCGCTAAACACTGCTTCCCTAATCAACATGGAGAAATTCTTTCATTTAAGAGGCTAGACAGAGCATGGAAAATTCACTATGTTCAATAAGTGCTTGATTCCATCAATTAGGCACTTTTGAAGACAATTGCCTTTCATGATCATCGCTGGCCCGTGACGATTCATATCATCACCAGCACAGAAACGTGTCCTGCTCTATTTCTCAGATCAGATGACTCATTCACTCTCGAAATGGCTATTTCAAACCTTGACTTCTGCAACCTCTGACCACTCCCTCCTGCCCTCTAATTGGCAACAGCTTACGTCACCTACATTGTAAAGAGAAGTCCCATTTCTCAATATAAAACATACAAGCCTACTTTTTCTCCTTCCTGTGCTACAGTACAGTGCATAGCCTCACTGCCCTTTAACGTTATTCCCTCTTTCCTCATTTAGATTCAAATCCTCCCTCCTCCTAAGGAACATGACACGACCACAGTATCAGCTGCCTTTTCTTCCTTTGTATACTCATTCTCCCTCCCTCTCTCTCTCTTTCTCTCCCTCTCTTGAGGTTACATCCTTCATATCAAGCTCTACATATGTTCAAGTCACTCCCAATTTTTTTTAATTTTAATTTTTTTTTTTGACAGGCAGAGTTAGTGAGAGAGAGACAAACAGAAAGGTCTTCCTTCTGTTGGTTCACTCCCCAAATGGCTGCTACAGCCAGTGCACTGCCATCCAAAGCCAGGAGCCAGGCGCTTCCTCCTGGTCTCCCATGCGGGTGCAGGGCCCAAGCACTTGGGCCATCCTCCACTGCCTTCCCGGGCCACAGCAGAGAGCTGGACTGGAAGAGGAGCAACCAGGACAGAATCCGGCGCCCTGACCCGGGACTAGAACCTCAGCACCGGCCAGATTGCAGGACTTTTTAAAAATTGGGAGTGGTGGCACTGTGGATCACTAGGCTAATCCTCCACCTTGCGGCGCCGGCACACCGGGTTCTCTGCAAGGGAGACCAGGAGAAGCACCTGGCTCCTACCTTCAGATCATCACGGTGCGCCAGCCATAGCGGCCACTGGGGGGTGAACCAATGCAAAAGGAAGACCTTTCTCTCTGTCTCTCTCTCTCTCACTGTCCACTCTGCCTGTCAAAAAAAAAAAAAAAAAAAGTCATGCAATCCCAATCTCCTCCAGCGATCATGCCCATCCCCCCTCTTGGGCCCTGATTTTAACTGTGTGATTTGTTCTTGCTGTGCTGCTGCTGTAGATGCTTTTCAAACAGCCATCTCCTCCTTCTTTCTTTCCTTCCTTCTTGCCTTCCTTTCTTCCTCTCTCTCTCTCTCTCTTTCTTGATGTATTTATTTCAAAGGCAGAATGACAGAAAGATGGAAAGAAAGAGAGATCTTCCATCTGTTAGTTCTATCTACAAGCGGCTGCAACAGCCAGAGGTAGGCCAAGCCAAAGCCAGGAGTGGCAGGAGCTCCAGTGCCTGGGCCATTATCTACTGCCTCCCAGGCATATTAACCAGTAGCTGGCCTGGAAGCACAGAGTAGACAGAACTTGCCCAGGTGTTCTGATATGGGCTGCAGTGTCACAAAC
The DNA here is from genome assembly GCF_051225735.1 of Oryctolagus cuniculus. Lineage (NCBI taxonomy): Eukaryota > Metazoa > Chordata > Mammalia > Lagomorpha > Leporidae > Oryctolagus > Oryctolagus cuniculus. The sequence continues at coordinate 146,242,771 of NC_142868.1, read as the reverse complement.
GGAGGTTTACCCTGCTGTGCCATTATGCTGGCCTCTCTGCTTCTAACAGAAGCTGATTTGGCGGTGGAGCAGCAATGGATCTAGTCAAAGAGCTATATTTCCTAGACTCCTTTGCAGCTAGGAGTGACCAGGTGACACAGTCGTGGCCAATGATGTGTAAACTGAAGCCAGACAGGGATGTATAGCGAAGTTTTGCTTTCTTGATACAGGCCCCAGACCTTTTCCCCAGATCTTTTCTCCTTCTTCCTATCTGCAACACTGATGCGAGAATGGGCAGACATCTTGAATTCACCATGAAAAAAAAATAAAAAGCCATACATTGTGGATGACTGAAGAGAAAGACCAAAGGATGATGTCATCATGGAGCCACTGCACTGACTCATCCTCCATCATTCTTGTTTTGTGAGAAAAACAACCCTATTTGGATAAGCCACTGTCATCAAATCCCCTCACAGTTGACCAAATACAGTTTCTCATTGATGCTCTTGCTCCCTCCATTTCCTTACCTTCCACTCTTGCTCAGACCATCCAGTTCTGCCTTCTGGCCCATCACCAGTGACGTACATACTGTCAAATCCAGGAGATATTTAGCAGTTCTCATACCACTTCACCTCAAAGCAGCATTTGACTCTTGTTGCCCTTGACCTCCTTTTTGAAGCACTTTCTGTCCATGGCTTCCAAGACCAGTACATTTTGAGCTTTCCCTTTCACCTCATACAAGGGACTCCCCCTGTCTCCTCCATGGGTTCTTCCTCTTACAGCCTCTAGGACAGGCCATGGCCTTTGCCACGTGCTGTTCCCTCTGTCTGAATGTTCTCTTTCTCCTCTAGTTCTCCATCCCTTCTTGGCTTTCTCAGGGAATCCTCCCTTGGTCTCCTTTTGAGATCATATTTCCTTATTTTCTGTTCCTTCATAGCTCTTAGCACAGTTACAACTTTAACTTATTTAAATTTAAATTTTTTTTAAAGATTTATTTATTTATTTGAAAGGCAGTGTTACACACAGAGAGAGAGAACAGAGAGAGAAAGAAAGAGATCTTTCATCCACTGGTTCACTTCCCATTTAAATGGCCACAGTCTGCTTGAGCCAGACTGAAGTCAGGAGCCTGGAACTCCATATGGGTCTCCCATCATGGGTGGTAGGGCCCAAGTACTTGGGCCATCATCTGCTATTTTCCCAGGTGCATTAGCAGAGAGCTGGATTGGAATGGGGAGCAGCTGGAACTAGAAACAGCACCCGTATGAGATGCTGGTGTCCGCAGGCTACAGCTTAACCCACTGGCACAATGCCAGCCCTGTTCTATTTTATATCAACACATAACATTCTCTGCTGCTAGAAATGGAATCTTATCTAGGTTTAATTTGTAACTTTAATAAATTCTAGCATTAGGAGCTCCATCTGCAATATTTAAAGAAAATTCTACTTTTGCTGTTATGTTGTAAGAATTTAAAAGTTCAGGGCTGGTGCTGTGGCGCAGAGGGTTAATGCCCTGGCTTGAAGTGTCGGCATTCCATTTGGGCGCAGGTTTGGGACCCGGCTGCTCCACTTCCAATTCAGCTTTCTGCTATGGCCTGGGAAAGCAGTTGAAGATGGCCCAGATCCTTGGGCCCCTTCACCCACATGAGAGACCTGGAAGAAGCTCCTAGCCTCTGGCTTCAGATCGGCACAGCTCTGGCCATTGCAGCCAATTGGGGAGTGAACCATTGGATGGAAGACCTCTCTCTCTCTCTCTCTCTCTCTCTCTCTCTCTGCCTCTCCCCTATGTAACTCTGACTTGAAAATAAATAAATAAACCTTAAAAAAAAAAAGAATTCAAAAGGTCAAGGCTTCTCAACCTGTGTTTTCATTTGTTGTTCCCTTTGATTCACACATCTGTTGGTAATGGTAGATCTGAATACCTTTCAGTTAAGTACTTACCCTAACAACTAATCATGATAAACATCATATTGTTACAATATTAGACCAGGTTCATGGAAGGAGTGGGGTGTTGCCCAACTGAGGAAATTTCTTCTTGTAAGGTGTTGTTAAAGTCACAAAACATAGGACTTTAAGCTACTTCCATTTTAGAAAGATGAAGGACATGTCCTGGATACAACTGGAGAATAATTTGAGGGAGACCTCTCCATCCATGGGAGATGAAGGTGGACCTCTCCCTATTGCCTTTGCCAGCTCACCTGGATTCCTGTCTTTCTCACTAACAGTATGCTGAGACACCTTTGGGAATAGGAATCCATCCCTTTCTACTCTCATTCCATTTGGCTTGGGTGGCACATCCACTCTTTAGATCCAGGATGAACATGCAATTCAAGCCTCGCTCATCTTTGCATTTCATCCACCTTGCAACAGTGACTGACTCAGAGGGAGAACTTAATTGAATACTCCAACCAGAGCTAAGATTTGCTGAAATTCTTTGGAAAGGAAGACTCTCTTTTGGTATTATTAAGCTAGAAGAATATAATCCTGGAGTCACTGGAGACATTTTCTCTCTGTTCAAAATTTCATGAAAAAAAAATGGAATTTAAAAATAATGCAGAGGGCAGGGATGGCATTGTGGCATAATGTGTTAAGCTGCCACCTGCAAAGCCAGCATCCCATATGGATGCCAGTTTGAGACCTAGCTGCTCTACTTCTGATACAGCTCCCTGCTATTGCATCTGGGAGAGCAGCAGAAGATGGCCCAAAAGTGTCTGGGCCACTGCACTTGCGTGGGAGATCCAGAAGAAGTTCCTGGCTCCTGGCTCCAGCCTAGCCCAGCCTTGGCCATTGCAGCCATCTGGGGCGTGAAGCAGCAGGTGGAAGATCTCTCCCCCTCTCTGTCTGTAACTCTGACTTTCAAAATAAATAAATCTTTAAAAATGCATATTTTCCATGAATATTTTGAAGCCCCCTTATATATCTAGCAAAACTAACTCAAGGGACCGTTGCTGTGGAGAAGTGAGTAAAGCTGCCACTTGCAATGCCATGTGGACACTGATTCAAGACCCAGCTGCTCCACTTCTGATCCAGCTCCCTGCTAATGGCCTAGGAAAGCAGCACAAGATGGCCTAAGTGCTTGGGCCCCTGTGACCCACATGGGAGTCCCAGAAGAAGCTCCTGGCTCCTGGCTTCAGCCTGGCCCAGCCCTGGCTGTTTTGGTCACCTGGGAGGAGTGAACCAGCGGATGGAAGATCTCTCTGTAAACCTGACTTTCAAATAAATAAATAAATCTTTTAAAAAAGAAAAGAAAAGTTGGACCCTCTGTTAGCTGTGAAGACTAGAAATCTTAAAACCCAGCCGTAGGGAGAGTGGCTAAATTCCATGTAGGCAATGGCATGCAAGGATGGTCCGATCTGAGGTCTCTCTTTGGGAGCTCTAGGTAATCGTCATGAGCCAAAGGCAGATCTGGACTCAGAACAGTTGGAAATAAAGGGACCAGGAAGAGCAATCTAGCTGGGAAGGCTGTGGATGCAAAGTGAGAACACAGGACAGGCTCCCGCAGGCTGTCCTACTTCACCGACTCCTCAAAACACCAACCTCAAGAAGCTACAGAAATCTTAGGTGTTAGTCCCTAATCATAGGCTGCTCAAGGAAAGAGAACCCAACTAAAGCTGCCATGTCAAGAGCTAAATTTTCTTGTGTATGTTTATCTTAGAATGCCTACTGCAAAAAAATGATATTTCTATTTCTGTATTCTATTACCCATTGGAATAGTTCTATATTCTAATCACCACTTTGGAGACAGCATTATCATACTCACTGGGGCAGATGATGGTAATAACACTATCATTTATTGCTCATTCTACATGCCCAATACTGTTCTAGATAAACTAAATCTCATTTTATCCTTTCCTTCAGCAACCCTCTGAGTTAGTTATTATTTTCCATTTACAGAAAAGGAAACTGATCCTATCCTAGAAAATTGAAGTTAATTTGCCCAGAATTCCACGGCTGATAAATGGCCAAGCCAGGACTGTAACCCTGGGCCACACTGTCCCAGTAAGGTGTTGAGTTCTTTAAGCAGTGTTGCTTAAATCATGATTGAATTAGTCTGCTTCTTCAGTAAGCAAAACTGAGATCACAGCCCATTTCTCAGGATCTGTTTCTAGACTGAAAGGATCATGCTGCCCCCTATCACCTATGGTGACTTTGCCCGCTGTTAATTTTGAGAAAAAATAATGTCTGCATTTATATTGTAATATACACTTCCAAAAACGTTTTACCCCAACTTACTACCTGTATTATAAGCATTCTAGCCCACCTATATGTGCACAAAAATTACTGCAAAAACTTTTGTGAATATGAATTCAATTTGTGGTTAAGGCTAGTTACACTCACGGTAATTTTACTCACTTTTCCTATGACCTATCTTGTAAAAGTTCAGGTCTTTTTCCTATAGAAGTAAAAAAGTGAGTTAATTTTTTCCATTCTTTCTTTTTCAGACCACTTCTTTTACTGGAAATTTTCAAGCGTACACAAATGCCAAGAGAAGAATGAGTCTCCAAGAATTACCCAGCTTCAATAATGATAATTTTTCCAGTAAGTTTGATTTTATGACTTCTGGTAGAGTTCTTTCTTAAATAGTCTCTGATCTAGTTATTATTTCATTCAGATGATATCTTCTTTACACTGATTAACCATGATTGACATAGGAGACATTGCATACACTCTTAGATGCTATTGTTGGAGTAATTCATCAGAGGCCACGTAGTATTTCTGTTTTAAGTGGGAGCATGAGTGCTTTAAGTGTTGGCTTAGCTTGGGTCTGAAAATGAATGTTTGGCATTTGTTAGACCCTTGAGTTGGTCCATACCGATCCTTTTATTTTTATTTTTTAAGATTTTATTTATTTGTTTGAGAGGTAGAGTTACAGAAAGAGAGAGGGAGAGACAGGTCTTCCATCTGCTGGTTCACTCCCCAAGTGGCACAATGGCCGGAGCTGGGCAGATCTGAAGCCAGGAGCTTCTTCCGGGTCTCCCACACGGATGCAGGGGCCCACGGACTTGGGCCATCTTCCTGCTTTCTCAGGCCATTAACGGGGAGCTGGACTGGAAGAGGAGCAGCTGGGATATGAACCAGGGCCCATATGGGAGGCCGGCGCCGCAAGCAAAGGCCTAGCCCACTACACCACAGCACTGGCCCCAGTCGTTCATTTTTTAAAAGCATTTATTTTTTTTAAAAAAATATTTATTTAACTTTATTTGAAAGGCAGAGGGACAGTGAGAGAGAGAGAATCTTCTGTCCACTGATTCACTCCCTAAATGCCTACAACAACCAGGGTTTGGCCAGGCTGAAGTCAGGAGCCAGGAGCTCAGCGTGGGTCTTCCCCGTGAGTGGCAGAGATCCAAGTACATGAGCCATCTATCACCTGCTGTTTCCCTAGGTGTTTGTCAGCAGGTAGCTGATCAGAAGAGCAGTGGCTGGGACTTGAACAAGGCATTCTGATATGGGATGTGGGCATCGGGTTTTTTTTTTTTTTTTAAATTTTTAATTAAAAAGGTTGATTGCATCAAGTGCACAGATAAATGAATTAAAATAGTACATGAACAAGTTTTAAGTTTCCCACACGTTGACATTGGTATCCATTCAACTGATCAAAAACAGACAGTCTATGGAGCCGGCATTGTGGCACAGCAGGTAAAGCTGCCACTTGCAGTGCCGGCATCCCATGTGGGAAGAGTCCCAGCTGCTCCACTTCCGATCCAGCTCTCTGCTATGGCCTGGGAAAGCAGCAGAAGATGGCCCAAGTGCTTGGGCCCTTATACCCACATGAGAGACGTGGAAGAAGCTCCTAGTTCCTGGCTTCAGATTGGCTCAGCTCTGGCTGTTGCGGCCAACTGGGGAGTGAACTAGTGGATGAAACACCTCTCTCTCTGCCTCTCCTTCTCTCTCTGTATAATTCTGACTTTCAAATAAATAAATTAATTTAAAAAATGTAGACAGCCGGGCCGGCGCCGCAGCTCACTAGACTAATCCTCCGCCTAGCGGCGCCGGCACACCGGGTTCTAGTCCCGGTCGGGGCGCCGGATTCTGTCCCGGTTGCCCCTCTTCCAGGCCAGCCCTCTGCTGTGGCCAGGGAGTGCAGTGGAGGATGGCCCAGGTGCTTGGGCCCTGCACCCCATGGGAGACCAGGAAAAGCACCTGGCTCCTGGCTCCTGCCATCGGATCAGCGCGGTGCGCCGGCCGCAGCGCGCCGGCCGCGGCGGCCATTGGAGGGTGAACCAACGGCAAAGGAAGACCTTTCTCTCTGTCTCTCTCTCTCACTGTCCACTCTGCCTGTCAAAAAAAAAAAAAAAATGTAGACAGCCCATCTATCTCTATTAGTAAGTTTTGAATAATAACAAATTCTCAAATTTTCTCCATTTTCAAACATCGTATCACTTAAATTTAAGCATATTGCAATCTTGCTTCCAAGATTTAGGGTTTGCCAAACTTTAACATTTAAAAATTAACATTCGGGGGGGGGCACTGTGACTGACAAAAAAATTTTTATGAAAATATTTCCTCTCCCAAAGCATAATTAAAACAAACAAATGGGCCAGCGCTGCAGCTCAATAGGCTAATCCTCCACCTGCTGTGTGGGCACACCGGGTTCTAGTCCTGGTTGGGGTGCTGGATTCTGTCCTGGTTGCTCCTCTTCCAGTCCAGCTTTCTGCTGTGGCCCAGGAAGGCAGTGGAGGATGACCCAAATGCTTGAGCCCTGCACCTGCATGGGAGACCAGGAGGAGGCACCTGGCTGCTGGCTTTGGATCGGTGCAGTGCGCCGGCCGTAGCAGCCATTTGGGGGGTGAACCAATGGAAGGAAGACCTTTCTGTCTGTCTCTCTCTCACTAAGTCTGCCTGTCAAAAAAAAAAAAAAAGAATAAATGATTCACATTAAACAAGAGAAGTTAAAGTCTTTTTCAATTTAATGATGAATGTATGCATGAACAAAATATTCTCCAAAGTACATTTTATTAAAAAACATGGATATTTAAAAGAATTTGGGGGTCACTTTATATTCTTTTTTAAAATATTTTTTGTTAATTTTTAAAAATTTATTTGACAGATAGAGTTAGACAGTGAGACCGAGAGACAGAGAGAAAGGTCTTCCTTCCCTTGGTTCACTCCCCAAATGGCTGCTAAGGCCAGCGCTGCACTGATCCGAAGCCAGGAGCCAGGTACTTCCTCCCAGTCTCCCATGCAGGTGCAGGGGCCCAAGTACTTGGGCCATCCTCCACTGCCTTCCTGGGCCACAGCAGAGAGCTGGACTGGAAGAGGAGCAACCGGGACTAGAACCCAGCGCCCATATGGGATGCTGGCGCCGCAGGTGGAGGATTAACCAAGTGAGCTACGGCACTGACCCTTTATATTCTTTTTAAAAAATATTTATTTATTTGAAAGGCTGAGTTACAGAGAGAGAGAGAGAGAGGGAGGGAAGGAGGGAGGGAGAGAGAGAGAAGGAGGAAGAGAGAGAGAGAGAGAGAGAGAGAGAGATCTTCCATCTCTAGTTCACTCCCCAAACGCCTGCAATGGCTGGAGCTGGGCTGAAGCCAGGAGCCAGGAGCTTCTTCTGGATCTACCTCATGGGTGGCAGAGGCCCAATTACTTTGGCCATCTTCTGCTGCTTTCCCAGGCACATTAGCAGGGAGCTGATCGGTGCCACAGGCAGAGGCTTTACTTAGCTATGTCACAGTTCCAGCCATATCTATACACACACACACACATACACACACACACACATACATACATACCTACATAGATATATATTTTAATGGACAGCCACCTCTAGTTAAGAACCATTTTAACAGCTGTGCCAAATGCTCACCCTCCATTTTGTTAACCATCCAGTCTTAACCTTTCTATTTACACAGAAAATGAACAGAAATTTATCCTCTGCAAAGATAATCGGAACAGAAGATTCAGCTGTCTACATAATGATAGTGTGCATGAAAATATAACTCACAGCTCTTTGCAGGAGGCCCTGGCCAAGCTTTCTGATGCTCACAGCCCTCTGGTGTGATGCCAGCATGCGCCTCCCTGGTTCTGTGGTCACAATTAAACCTGAATAAAACCTCCCTGGTTCTGTGGCCACAACTTATGACTCCTCAGCCAATCTTCTTCAAGATGTGACAAAGTGGGCCAGATAAGAGAGACTGAATATTTCAATCAAAACCTATCCTGCTATTGGATAATACAAAAATATCAACAACAGCAAAATTACACTACTGCCGTATATGCCTGACAGTGGTACCATATGATCGTAGTTTGATACAAATACAACTGTAGTTCAGGGTTTTCTTTTAGAAATTTAAAAAATGAGGCTTTCCAGGGCCAGTGCTGTGGCATAGCAGGTAAAGCTGCTGCCTACAGTGTTGGTGTCCCATATGCATGCTAAGGTCTGAGAAAGCAGAAGATGGCCCAAGTCCTTGGATCCCTGCACCTGCGTGGGGCGTGGGAGACCTGGAACAAGCTCTGGGTCCTGGTTTCAGATCAGCCCAGCTCTGGCTATTGTGTAAATCTGGGGAGTGAACCAGAAGATAGAAGACCTCTCTCTCTCTCTCTCTCTCTCTCTCTCTGCCTCTCTGTAACTCTCTGCCTTTCAAATACATAAATAAATCTTAAAAGACAGAGAGGGAGAGAGAGAGAGATTTTCCCCATCTTTTAGCTAGAAGATAGTATCTCATTTGATTTATAAAATAATTTTTCACAAATAAAAATTTCAAGCTAATTCTCTTCCCTAGGCCCTCAAATGTTTTTTAAATAAATCATATATATTTTGAGCATTTTTTTCTCTTGATTATACATGGTGTAGTTCAAGTCCCCAGTAACCTGGAGTTGGTTTAATATGATCTGATGGCATTATTTGCTCCCTTTACCCTTTCTTTTATGGTTAATTACTGTGAAGTAATTATAATTTCATAGATTGAGATTTTCTGATTTGTCTTCCAAGCCAATTGGCAAACTGATTTAACCCACTTGATTACATACTTAATATTTTAAAATATTTTCTTGGGGCTGGTGCTGTGGTGTAGCAAGTAAAGCTGCGACCTGTGGTACCATATCCCATATGGGTGCTGGTTTGCGTCCTGGCTGCTCCACTTCCAATCCAGCTCTCTGCTAATACTCATGGAAGACAACAAATGATGCCCCAAATCCTTGCATCCCTGCACCCACGTGGAAGACCCAGAAGAAACTCTGGTTCCTCGCTTGAGGCCGGCAGTATTATGAGGAAAAACAGGTAAGAGAGATGATTTCCTAAGACCACTGCATTATCCTTGCCTATTTCTACCTTACTGCCCCACAACGCAATAATTCCAAGTGTTTTCCTAACCATTTCCAGTGGACTCCTCCAGGCACATCCTCTTGAGCCTCTGTGTTAAAATCTAGCCCTGAATAAAACCAGCTACATCTGCAAGCAGGGCTCAGTGAACTTTCAAATCAACACCTTCAATCTACCCCGACATCCAGTGATATTTCTGTGCTTAGTCCTTGCAAGCTTGTCCATTCCAGCTGGACTCCACCACAGGTCCAAGCTCAGGCTGAATCTCCACTAAGTGACAGGCTGATGGGATCCCAGGTCTCCAACCCATTCTGTGGAGACCCCCAGGCCCCACCTTCTGGCCTCACCATATTTATCATTTAGCTGATTCTTTCCCCTCCTCTGAGAGTTGTGCAAAGGCCAGCCCAGCTGTGGTAGTCCTCCTTCCTCCTCTATCCTCCTAAACATGTGTCATGTTGAATGTTCTACTCTGACTCCTTGCTGGGTACTTGGGCACCAATTCTAGTTCAAAAAGTTTTCAACTGGCCGGCGCCACGGCTCACTAGGCTAATCCTCCGCCTTGTGGCGCCGGCACACCGGGTTCTAGTCCCGGTCGGGGAGCCGGATTCTGTCCCGGTTGCCCCTCTTCCAGGACAGCTCTCTGCTGTGGCCAGGGAGTGCAGTGGAAGATGGCCCAAGTGCTTGGGCCCTGCACCCCATGGGAGACCAGGAGAAGTACCTCGCTCCTGCCATCAGATCAGCGCGGTGCGCTGGCTGCAGCACGCCGGTCGCGGCGGCCATTGGAGGGTGAGCCAACGGCAAAGGAAGACCTTTCTCTCTGTCTCTCTCTCTCACTGTCCATTCTGCCTGTCAAAAAAAGAAAAAAAAAGTTTTCAACCATGATCCACAGTGGAAAAAAAAAAAAAACATTTGTATGACAAGTACATACAAAGTTCTTCCTAGACAGTACTTACTTTCTTGCCATGTGGCAATGCAATGTAATATTTCCTTTCACCTTCTATTAAAAAACTCAGCCACTAAATTGATTTCACTAAACACTAATGGGTCAAGATCCTCAGTCTGAAAAACCTTCATTTAGAGAGCACCCCCCAAGACTCTCAGCATTGTATTTATCAAATTCAAGTTAGATCTTACGAAAGCATATCTACAATCACCACCTTGTTTCCTGAATCTCCTAAGGAAGGGAAAGAGACCCCAGGATGTAAAAGATGTACTTGCAGCGCAATTTTGTTGGTAATGGTGGAGATCCATTTAAAGCCTTGTAGAAAATCCTCACAATTTATAATTGTATTAAAGAACACGGGGGGGGGGGGGGCGGCGCCGTGGCTCAACAGGCTAATCTTCCGCCTGCAGCGCCAGCACACTGGGTTCTAGTCCCAGTTGGGGCACCGGATTCTGTCCCATTTGCCCCTCTTCCAGTCCAGCTCTCTGCTGTGGCCTGGGAGTGCAGTGGAGGACGGCCCAGGTCCTTGGACCCTGCCACCCGCATGGGAGACCAGGATAAGTACCTGGCTCCTGGCTTCAGATCAGCGCGGTGCGCTGGTCCCAGTGCGCCGGCTGCGGCGGCCATTGGAGGGTGAACCAATGGCAAAGGAAGACCTTTCTCTCTGTCTCTCCCTCTCTCTTCCTGTCCACTCTGCCTGTTAAAAAAAAAAAACAAAAACAAAAACAAAAACAAAACAAAAAAAAAAAACACAGGGGGAAGGCATTGTGCTACAGCAGAGTAAGTCCTTAAGTCACCACCTGGGATGCTCACATCCCACACTAGAGTGCCTGATACTGAGTCCCACCTCTGCTGCTGACCCAGCTTCCTGCTAATGCACACCCTGGGATGCAGCTGATGATGGCTCAACTACTTGGGTCTCTGTCACCCCCACAAGGAATCTGGAAACCTGGATGGAGTTCCTGGCTCCTGGATTTGATCTGGCCCAGTTCTTGATGTTGTAGGTATTTGAGGAGCAAACCAGGGAATAGAAGATCAATTTCTCTCTGTCCCTGCCCACCACCTCATTATACCTTTCAAAAAATTAAAATAAATAAATTTGAAAAAATGGTATATATGTTAGGCTTTTAAAAAATTTATAAAGAACACAAGATTGAGCCCTTGTCTCTCCTGCCACTGATCATTTGCAGCAAAATTATTCAATCCCTCTGAACTGAGGGGTCTTGATCTAGAGAATGATATAAAAACCTTATGATTCATTCACTCATTCATTTGTTCATCATTCAACAACTACTTTATGAAGTATGTGCCAGGCAGGCAGAGGGCTGGTTCTTGCTGCTCATATGTCAATTTAAGCTGGGAGGGCCAACGTTATAAATTTATTACACGTTACATCTGATCATATACAAGGGTTCTTCTTCCATCAAATTCATGCTTCATCAGGCCCACAGGGAAATGAGCTGCTTCATATAAGCACATTACCCAGAAAAATTATGCTAATTTATAAAAACCGTGTAATAAAAAATTTCTCTAAGCTATTTAGAGACCATACTATACTTAATTGCACTAATGGTTCAATTAATTAACTCTAAGAGCAAGGAGCCTAATTTTATTTAAATTTTATGAATTCTTACTCAAGTTTAATTTTAAATGTCCAAAATGTAATTTTTGCTCTAATTGCCTCTATTTTTCCTTCTTCCCCTGTTTTTAACTCTTTTAGTTTAACTGTCACAACACCAGGTAAGCGAGTGCACTGAACAGTAACAGTATTACTAAAAGTCCTTCCTGCACCAGCAAGAGTAGCAATGACTTAACTGAACACAAGAGTGATGGTGAACTACATGAACTATCACACACAATCCAAATTAAATGTGCTCCCAAATCCTCAATTCAGCACATTCCCCAAAATGCCCACAGCACTCTGTGACACCTGACAGTCTGGTACATGGCAAGCCCCAGCCCCTACGTGCAGCAAAACCAAGGTTTCTTAAAGACTGCACAGTGACAGGAAGTGGCACAGAGATAGGTCAAACTGGCTGGATCATTCAGATTTTTTTTTTTTTTTTTTGACAGGCAAAGTGTACAGTGAGAGAGACAGAGAGAAAGGTCTTCCTTTGCCGTTGGTTTACCCTCCAATGGCCGCCGCGACCGGTGCGCTGCAGCCGGCGCACCACGCTGATCCAATGGCAGGAGCCAGGTACTTATCCTGGTCTCCCATGGGGTGCAGGGCCCAAGCACTTGGGCCATCCTCCACTGCACTCCCTGGCCACAGCAGAGAGCTGTCCTGGAAGAGAGGCAACCGGGACAGAATCCGGCTCCCCGACCCGGACTAGAACCTGGTGTGCCAGCACCGCAAGGCGGAGGATTAGCCTAGTGAGCTGCGCCGCCGGCTGTTCATTCAGATTCACCTCTGCCTGAACTTCAGTCTCATTATGCCCTCATTGGGATACATTAATGTAGTAACATCATGCACCCTAGCATCATGACACTTTGCAACCTGCAGAGGTAACCCTTGAAGGATAGGAAAGGGGTATTTCCTGGTTCTTGGAAATTGCTACCCCTTTCGCAAAGATGAAATATATATTCTTCTCCAATTTTAACACACATTTATCAAATTCCCATAAAAGAGGAACTAAAACAACTCGCAGGGGCCTGCTCCTTGTCACTTTGGTTAATAAAATTCCCTTGCTTTCACTTGGCTGGCTCACAAGTGATTTCATTCTGTTGATGAGGCCAAGAACCATTGGGGATCACAGCTGGTTGCTGCTTTTACAAAGACATAGGACTACGTGAACACACCATCAGCCAACTCTGGAAGGGCCTTGGACAAGTCAGGGGCCAGGCCCTTTGGCCTCACTAACTTCATGCTAGACCAGCTTCTGTGGAAATCAGATACTGAACTGAGGAGTGAGCATGCTGAGGCAGTTATGACCATGAGTATGGCTCAGGGGGTAACTGAATCTGTGTTGACTTTTTAACTCCACCATTTCCTAGTCTGTGGCCATGAGTAAATTACTTCATGTCTGTGTGCCTCCGTTTTTCAAACTGAACAAAGAGGAAAACAATACTTAACACACAGGGCTGTTACTGAAAGAGATAACGTGGGGCCAGTGCTGTAGCTGGGCTGGCATCCCATATGGGTTCCAGTTCGAGTCCCAGCTCTCTACTTCCTATCCAGCTCCCTACTAATGTGCCTGGGAAAGCAGTAGAAGATGGCCCAATCCTTGGGCCCCTGCACCCACACAGGAGACCCAGAAGAGGCTCCCGGCTCCTGGCTTCAGAGTGGCCAAGCCTCAGCCATTGCAGGCATTTGGGGAGTGAACCAGCAAATGGAAGACCTGTTTCTCTCTGGCTCTCTGTAAGTCTGCCTTTAAAAAAGGAAGGAAGGAAGGAAGGAAGGAAGGAAGGAAGGAAGGAAGGAAGGAAGGAAGGAAGGAAGGGATAATGAATAAAACTGTAGTATGGTTCCTGGCACATGGCTAATTCTAAAAATAAGAACAAGGATGATGTATATACAAAGACTATATACACAGTTATACAACGACAGTGGTGATGATCATGATGACCATACTGTAGTGAATACAAGAACTCAGAAGCTATAATCCCTCAGAGTTGAGGGATATAATGCTTTTTAATTCTATAATAAATGTTCCTGTTAAACAACTGTGTTTTTTAAGTTCCTTTGACTTGGTGTTAGTTTCCAAACTTTTTCCTGATTCTCTAATGAAATCTGGTGGAAATGACTTAAAATTTTTCTAATTTGAACAGAGAAGTAACACAAACAGGAGGATCAATGCAGAAAAAAAATGGCAAAAACTCAGAAAATGTTTTCACATTTCCAGGATCCAGAGATGTAACTAATTGCAAGGAAGACATCACTCAACACTGTCAATTGATTCCAGGAGTTGTGACTCCCTCCTTCTTAGCTCTATGGTCTCCTTTCCATCTTGCAACCCCTAGAGTTCTTTGCACAGGGTTAATCCTAATTTCTATTAATTTTCCTGTTTCATGCCTCTTAGTCTCTGTGTAACTAAAGGTTTTGGCAGCAGGGATAAAAGTAGGGATGGGAAAAACATTCTGCCAACCTCTTCTCCGCTTGGATTAGAGTGGCTCCCTTACTCCTCTCTCAAAGTGTACCAGCATCTGGAATGGCTACACAGACTTACAACACCCCTAGGAGCATTAACAACCCTCCATGCTGCTTGCTCAATGACCCAGAAAAGGAGAGAGGTGTGTGTATATATACATCGCATATACTTATTCTATTGTATATAAATGCTACTATATTATAGATTATTACATACTATATTATACTTTATTATAGATTATTACATACTATATTATACTATATTATAGATATTACATACACGTAATAGTGCCCAGTGTTTTGAGAAGCAGAAGTGACGTTTACTACTATTCTATTTCTAGAAGCAGATTAAAAATATCCACTTCCGGGGAAAGTTGCCAAAATGGAACCAACAAAATGCAAACAGTGAGCAGGAATTCATCACGGTCCCTGAGGACAAGCTGTAAGCAATCAAGGGCTTAAGATATTAAGACTCCCATTCGGGACAGAAACTGGAAAGATCATTGGCAGCACCATGCGCTTTCAGAGTAAGAGAATTTTTTTTTTCTTTTTCGATTGTGAATGTAGCCTGGAGTATCCCTGAAAGTAATGGTTCTTGGAAGATGTAGTACATTTTTGTTGAAGCATTTGATCATGGGAGATTGTAAGATTATACCAAAAACTGGATTATGTCTGAATTATTCTTTCCCTCTGCTAGAAGAAAATTTTTGAAAAGAACTTACTCATCTGACTTGGTCAGGTGCTCCAAGGACCACAATTTGGGAAGGAGTGTCTCACACCCGGTATTATTCAAGGATGAGTAACTGGCTTTGACCCTTGTGAGGTGACTACCTTATCTTGGTCACTTGGAGTCAGATCATGTTTTATGGTCTGAATAGGATTTAGCTCCCCAAACTCATGCA
This sequence comes from Oryctolagus cuniculus, assembly GCF_051225735.1. Taxonomy (NCBI): domain Eukaryota; kingdom Metazoa; phylum Chordata; class Mammalia; order Lagomorpha; family Leporidae; genus Oryctolagus; species Oryctolagus cuniculus. Next base: position 146,227,601 of record NC_142868.1, on the reverse strand, counting down.
GAAATTTAACCTCAAAGTCTTACATTAACAGTTAATGGGTTAATAGTGGGTGAACTGAAGGCCGGCGCCGTGGCTCAATAGGCTAATCCTCCACCTTGCGGCGCCGGCACACCGGGTTCTAGTCCCGGTTGGGGCGCCGGATTCTGTCCCGGTTGCCCCTCTTCCAGGCCAGCTCTCTGCTATGGCCAGGGAGTGCAGTGGAGGATGACCCAGGTGCTTGGGCCCTGCACCCCATGGGAGACCAGGAAAAGCACCTGGCTCCTGGCTCCTGCCATCGGATCAGCGCGGTGCGCCGGCTGCAGCGGCGGCCATTGGAGGGTGAACCAACGGCAAAGGAAGACCTTTCTCTCTCTGTCTCTCTCTCTCACTGTCCACTCTGCCTGTCAAAAAAACAAAACAAAACAAAACAAAAAAAATAGTGGGTGAACTGAAAGGGCCGAGGCTTGAACCAACTATGGTGTCTAAATGCGGAGTCTTTGGAAAGTGGTAAGATTGGATGAAGGAGCTGGAGTGCAGCCCCATAAGTGGATCAGGGTGGCTCTATAAGGAGAGAGCACGTAAAGGGTAGACAAGAGCGTCCATCCCTCTGCACCTGTTCTACCACCAGACACCAGACTCATGGGGCTGCCTGACCTTGGACTTCTCCAAACTATAAGCTCAAGTAAGCCTTCTTCCTTGCCAAGAAGCTCTTATCATTAGTTACAGTAATGAAGAGCTAACTAATAGACCATGTTTGAGGGTATCTCAAATAGATAAAAGAACCCCCAAACCTAACAAGAAAATAAACAACCCAAAATTCTAAGAAATGGACTAAATATTGGAAAAGGCTTTTCTTAGAGAAGATATAGAGCTAGGAAACAAGTACATGTATCTTAAAATTACATTAAGATTCTACAGCACTTATTAACATGGCCAAAATTAAGACTTACCATACTAAGTATTGACAAAGATAGGGATCAACCGAAACTTTCACACATTGCTAGTAGGAATGTAAAATGATACAACTACTTCAGAAAATTGGGATGTTTCTTAAAAGTGAAATATTTATCACACATGATCAGGCCATTCTACTTCCAGTAATCTACCCTGGAGAAATGAAAGCATATGTCCATACCAAAACTTGCACATAGGGGCCAGCGCTGTGGTGCAGTGGGTTAACACCCTGGCCTGGAACGCTCGCATCCCATATGGGCACCGGTTCTAGTCCGGCTGCTCCACTTCCAATCCAGCCCTCTGCTATGGCCTGGGATAGCAGTAGAAGATGGCCCAAGTCCTTGGGCCCCTGCATCCACATGGGAGACCTGGAGGAGGCTCCTGGCTCCTGGCTCCTGGCTTCAGATTGGCGCAGCTCCAGCCGTTGCGGTCATCTGGGGAGTGAACCAGCAGATGGAAGACCTCTCTCTCTCTGTCTCTACCTCTCTCTGTAACTCTGTCTTTCAAATACATAAAATAAATCTTAAAAAAAAAAAAAAAACTTACATACGATGGTCATAGCAGCTTTATTTGTAACAGCCCCGAACTGGAAACAATCCAAAAACCTTTCTGCCCATTAACTGGTAAGTGAGTTGTGGCCCATCCATACACAGAATGGTATGTAGGAATAAACTACTGGCACACACGACAACATGGATAAATCTCAAGCTAACTATATTGCGGGGGAAGCCAGACAGAAAGGCGTGCACACGGTGCCACACTACGTGTAGAAAGTGGGAACGAATGTACACTGACAGAAAGTGGATCAGCGGCTGCCCCCGGGGGGTGGGGGGGTGGGGGGTGGGGTGTGAGGGCAAGAGGACGGTTTTGCAAAGAGGGATGAGGGAGTTGTTGGCTGTGTTCCTAATCTTGATTTGGAGGTGATTTCTCTGGTGATATTTAAGTGCAAACTCATCGAATTGTGCACTTAAAGTATCTATGTCAAGGATACTGGGGTAAAGCTCTTAAAGATGATGTATCTTCAATTTCCTCTTTTTTTTTTTTTTTTTTTTTTTTTTGACAGGGAGAATGGACAGTGAGAGAGAGAGACAGAGAGAAAGGTCTTCCTTTGCCGTTGGTTCACCCTCCAATGGCCGCCATGGCTGGCGCGCTGCGGCCGGCGCACCGTGCTGATCCGAAGGCAGGAGCCAGGTGCTTCTCCTGGTCTCCCATGGGGTGCAGGGCCCAAGCACTTGGGTCATCCTCCACTGCCTTCTCGGGCCACAGCAGAGAGCTGGCCCAGAAGAAGGGCAACCGGGAAAGAATCTGGCGCCCCTACCGGGACTAGAACACGGTGTGCCAGCACTGCTAGGTGGAGGATTAGCCTATTGAGCCATGGTGCCAGCCCCAATTTCCTCTTATTTTTGGGGGCTGGTGCCATGGTGCAGTAGGTTAATCCTCTGCCTGTGGCGCTGGCATCCCATATGGGTGCTGGTTAGAGTCCCAGCTGCTCCTCTTCCAATCCAGCTCTCTGCTGTGGCCTGGGAAAGCAGTAGAAGATGGCCCAAGTCCTTGGGTCTCTGTACCGCATGGGAGAGAACAGGAGGAAGCGCCTGGCTACTGGCTTTGGATCAGCCCAGCTCCGGCCGTGGCAGCCATTTAGGGAGTGAATCAATGAAAGGAAGACCTTTCTTTGTCTCTCCCTCTCACTGTCTGTAACTCTACCTCTCAAATAAATAAATAAAATCTTTTAAAAAAATGTATTTTTAGGCCTAACTTGTAAAGCACTCACTCTTAACCAATCATGTAAAGAGGCCCACACTCCGACAGACAGGGAGAGTGTAAAGCAGTGGAAGCAGCAGAAGTCTTAACTGAGGATGATCACAATTGCTATAAATTGTATGAAAACATATGCCCATTTGAGTGCACAGCTAGGGCTCCCCTCAAGGCCTTGGAAGGAGCCTGTGATGGGAGATGACAAGCTACTGCCAGGGGGAGCTGGGGAGGAGGGCGGAGGGCGGAGGGAGGAGGGTGTGGATCCAGCAGAGGAGTGGCTCGGAGCCGTGGTTTCCCACTGATGTGAGCAATGAGAATCTCTGTTTCTAATCCTGTTTTTTTTCCCGCACAGAAGTGAAAGTTTTAAGCAGAGACTAGAAACGTGCGCAGATGGGAACAGCATTTAACAGGGAGGGAATAAACACACATTCGCACATGAGTGTGGTCCACTCTCCCTCCAACACAGAAATTGACGAGTGGGCCAGAGGGTTGCCCATGAACGAGGAAAAAAAAAAACCACCAAAACAAAAACGAGAACAGTACCTCTGAGGAGCATGGTGGTCGGTGTAAAGGGCCTCTCCCCTACTCTCCACCTCTTTTTTTGAGGTAGAGGGTGGATTCCACTCAGAAAGACAAATGGGGTGGGGTCTGAGCATGCGCCCTGGTCCTGGAAGCAACAGATGCATCCTGGGAAGGTGGGTGCATCAAGTCCACGGTTAAAGAAACAAACTTTACTTTGCAGCGACAGAAAATTCCTGCTCACCTAAAGTTCTACCACCTGCATAGTTACACCATATCACTAACAGAAATCAAAAAGAAAAACAAGGTCTCTAGTGTTTGAATAGCATTTGAATTAATTATTTCTCTTTAATAGTTTTTAGGGATGCTTTGTAGAGCCACCGACTTAAATAGCCTGTGAATATCCTAAACTTGCATTGCCTACCTCGATGATGGATAGGTAATCAGCACTAGGGGGATAGGGTGAAGAAATGTTTTTTCCTTCAGTCCCACTGACTCTATCTGCATTTCTTCCATATCGAAGGGAACAAATAAAGCCCTTACAAAACAGGTAAACTGATTGTCTCAGAATGATTTGGGGCATCACAGTGGGACAAAAACTGGTTGAATTACTGCAGGGTGACAACCAACCACATCCAACCCTTCGTCTTGTTCCATCCTTCAAATCACAACCCAAAATCCTAACAACAATAAAACAGGGACACATGAGGCCGGCGCTGTGGTGTAACGGGTAAAGCCACTGCCTGCAGTGCCAACATCCCATATGAAGTCCAGCGGCTCCATTTCCGATCTAGCTGTCTGCTACTGTGCCTGGGAAAGTTTTTGGGCCCCTGCCACCCACATGGGAGACCCAGATAGGGCTCCTGCCTCCTGGCTTTGGCCTGACTGAGCCCTGGCAGTTGCAGCCATTTTGGAAGTGATGAAAGATCTCTTTCTCTCCCTGTAACTCTGACTTTCAAATAAAGAAACAAATATTTTTGAAAAATAAAAATAAACCTTAAAAACAAAACAACGGGAGGGGGGGGCGGCACTGTGGTGTAGCAGGTTAATGCCATGGTCTGAAGTGCTGGCATCCCATATGGGCACCGGTACAAGACCTGGCTGCTCCTCTTCTGATCCAGTTCTCTGCTATGGCCTGGGATAGCAGTGGAAGATGGCCCAAGTCCTTGGGCCCCTGCACCTGCATGGGAGACCCGGAAGAAGCTCCTGGCTCCTGGCTCCTGGTTTTGGATCGGCGCAGCTCTGGCCGTTGTGGCCAATTGGGGAGTGAACCATTGGATGGAAGACCTCTCTCTCTCTCTCTCTTACTCTCTCTCTGCCCCTCTCTCAGTGTAACTCTGACTTATAAATAAATAAATCTTTAAAAAAAACACAAAGACATAATTTGGATTTACAGTGATGGTTGTTTTATGGATGAATACTTTCATTGACAATATTGTAAGTGTAAGAAGATATTTTAACAAACGTAAAAGGAAACATTAGATGTGAGCTATGTACTCTAAATAGAGTGCTTGGCAGCCCTCTTGGTTTGAAAACAACTCCTTTGTGTTTATACAACACTGTGTTTTCATTGGAATTTTACCACAATCTTTAGAGTAAGCAGAAAGATATTACAGAAAGGGAAACTGAGGCACAGAGAGGGACTGTGGCTGGTCCTCAGGAAGGCCAGGCTGGATTCCCAGAGCATGTCACCTTTCTGTTGTGGGGTCCCTGCTGTGCTGCCAGCTGTGTTGGTACAGCTGGGTCCCACACTGGGCTAGAAGCCTTTTCAGGGCTGTCAATGGGAGCCAGGCCCAGTGCCAGCAACCCTGTGTCCATTTTTAGCAATTTTATCAAAGTATAAGTGACTCTGAAATAATAAAAAATATGTGTACTGGGGCTAGCACTGTGGTGTAGTGGGTAAAGCTACCGCCTGCAGTGCCAGGTGGGCACCAGTTGTTCTACTTCCCATCCAGCTCTCTGCTATGGCCTGGGAAAGCAGTAGAAGATGGCCCAAGTTCTTGGGCCACTGCACTCACATGGGGGACCCAGAAGAAGCTCCTGGCTCCTGGTTCTGGATCAGACCAGCTCCAACCATTGCGGCCACTTGGGGAGTGAACCAGCAGATGGAAGACCTCTCTCTCTCTCTGCCTCTCCTTCTCTCTGTGTAACTCTGAATTTCAAATAAATAAATCTTTAAAAAAAAAAAGAAAGAAAGATGTGTGTTGATCTCTGATCTCTGCCCTGGTTCCAGAAGACTTAAAGGTGCTTAAATTCCTTGTAGATAGGGTTACCAGGAGACTCTTGCTCTAATGTTAGGTCTCAGGTTCTTAAATCCCTTGGAATATATTTCAGGTGATAGGAACATCTTGTCTTTTTTTAAGATTTATTTTATTTATTTGAAAGACAGTTACAGAGAGAGGTAGAGACAGAAAGAGAGAGGTCTTCCATCCACTGGTTCACTCCTCAAGTGGTCACAACAACAGGAGCTGGGCAGGTCCAAAGCCAGGAGCTTATTCTGGGTTTCTCCAAGGGTGCAGGGTCCCAAGGACTTGGACCATCCTCCACTGCTTCCAGGGAGCTGGATTAGACGTGGAGCTGCCGAGACGCAAACCGGTACTCATATGAGATGCTGGCGCTGCACGCTGGGGCTTTAACCCACTAAGTCAAGGCGCAGGCTCCAGAGCATCTTTTTAATGAGGTCACTCTTGCAGGGCTCCTGGAGAGTCTTGGGATGGGGCTGATGGCCAGGAGAACCAGCCTGGTGATTACTACTTCATGACCTCTGGGAAAGGGAGAGGGGCTGAGGTTTGAGTTGACCTCCAATGGCCAGTGGCACAATAATCGTGCCTACATAATGAAATCTCTATAAATACCCATAGGATGGGGTTGGAGAGCTTCCAGCCTGCTGCACATGTGGAGAGCAGGGCACCTGAAGACAGCCTGGGAGCCCAAGGCTCCTGCCTCCATGCCTCGACATTGCCCCTTCATCCAGCTGTTCATCTGTAACCCTCAGTGCGCCCCTTATTAATGTGATCATCTGGTAAGTGAGCTTCCCCGGGTTCTATGAGCTGTCCAAGCAAATCAGTCAAATCCAAGGCAGGGATCAGAAGATTTACAGGTCAGAATTAGAGGTGACAGCTTACTACTTGCAATTGGCACCTGAAGTCGGGTGCTATCTTATGGGACCCGGCTCTTAAGCTGTGGGATCTGACTCTAACTCCAGGCAAGAGGCGGAGAATGGAGCTAAGTTTTAGGGCGCTCAGGTTGGTATCCACTGAAGAACTGCTTGGTGTGTGAGGAAATCTTCCACACCTCTGGGTCAGAAATAAAGTACTGGCCAGCGCCACGGCTCAATAGGCTAATCCTCCACCTAGAGGCGCCGGCACACTGGGTTCTAGTCCCGGTTGGGGTGCCGGATTCTGTCCCGGTTGCCCCTCTTCCAGGCCAGCTCTCTGCTGTGGCCTGGGAAGGCAGTGGAGGATGGCCCAAGTGCTTGGGCCCTGTACCCCATGGGAGACCAGGATAAGTACCTGGCTCCTGCCTTCGGATCAGCGCGGTGCGCCGGCTGCAGCGCACCAGCCATGGTGGTCATTGGAGGGTGAACCAACGGCAAAGGAAGACCTTTCTCTCTGTCTCTCTCTCACTGTCCACTCTGCCTGTCAAAAAAAAAAAAAAAAAAGAAAGAAAGAAAAGAAAGAAAGAAAGAAAAAGAAATGAAGTACTGTGTTGAGTGTGTGGATTCTTCTGTTGTTATAGAGACATGCCATAAAGTGCATATATTTAAAATTTTTTAAGACTAGTGAATACATGTCCAATAAAACACTACCACAATCAAGATATTGGACGTATGGAACATATATATCACTCTCAAAAGTCTCCAGAAACATTTGTAAATGAACAAAAATCAAATATTCAGACTCCCAGACTGGTGCTGCTTTTCTTGTCCTTTGAGAAAGTCTATGTTTTTGTACATTGTCTGAACTTGATGTCCGTACATGGAAAAAAATCCATCACATTTTACCCATAGAAGCCGCATGCATGTACTGTGTTGATACTATGCATGCACTCTGCCTGTGGAAACGGGAACATCCAGGATGCTTCCTGGAGGAATTCCCAGTCCTTCCAGATACCAGGCCCTGGGCCTGCTCTGTGTACTGATACACACTCAGGTTTGTTGTGTCTTTATAATAGCTTGCCTTTCTGCTTTCTCCTCACCAGCTTTGCACTGTACTTGATGTATAGTCTAAGCAGTACACTTGCCATTGCTTGTCAGCTTCTTTCTGTTTAGCACCTGGGCTCCTAAACCAGATTGCTTGGGTTCAAATTCCAACTCCACTGCTTCTAACCTGTAGAGGCAGTTTACCCTTTTGCACAGAGCCTAGTGATCTGAAAGTCAATTCTTTTTTTTTTTTTTTTTTTTTTTTTGACAGGCAGAGTGGACAGTGAGAGAGAGAGACAGAGAGAGAAAGGTCTTCCTTTTTGCCGTTGGTTCACCCTCCAATGGCCGCCGCTGCAGCCGGCGCACCGCGCTGATCCAATGGCAGGAGCCAGGATCCAGGTGCTTTTCCTGGTCTCCCATGGGGTGCAGGGCCCAAGCACTTGGGCCATCCTCCACTGCACTCCCTGGCCACAGCAGAGAGCTGGCCTGGAAGAGGGGCAACCGGGACAGAATCCGGCGCCCCAACCGGGACTAGAACCCGGTGTGCCGGCGCCGCAAGGTGGAGGATTAGCCTATTGAGCCACGGCGCCGGCTTGAAAGTCAATTCTTGATAAATGTTGCATATTGCCTGCTTTAAAAAGTATCTTAGACTGGGTAATGTACAGATGATAGAAATTTATCGCTCACAGTTCTGGAGGCTGGAAAGTTCAAAATCAGGGTGCCAGCAGATTCAGTGTCCGGTGAGGGCTTGTTTGCTTCAAAGATGGTGCCTTACTACATCCTCAACTGGCAGAAGGAACAAGGCAGCTCCTTCCAACCTCTAATAAGGGCATGAATCCCATCCATGAGGGCAGATTCCTCATGATGTAATCACTCCCTCAAAGGCCCCTTTCTTCCTTTTTTTAAAAATTTTTAAAAAAACTTTTATTTAATGAATATAAATTTCCAAAGTGCTTATGGATTACAATGGCTCCCCCCCATAACTTCCCTCCCACCCGCAACCCTCCCCTCTCCCGCTGCCTCTCCCCTTCCATTCACATCAAGATTCATTTTCAATTCTCTTTATATACAGAAGATCAGTTTAGTATATATTAAGTAAAGATTTCAGCAGTTTGCACCCACACAGAAACACAAAGTGAAAAATACTGTTTGAGTACTAGTTATAGCATTAAATCACAATGTTCAGCACATTAAACAGAGATCCTACATGAGGAGTAAGTGCACAGTGACTCCTGTTGTTGACTTAACAAATTGACACTCTTGTGTCAGTAATCACCCTAGGCTGTTGTCATGAGTTGCCAAGGCTATGGAAGCCTTTTGAGTTCGCTGACTCTGATCATATTTAGACAAGGTCATAGTCAAAGTGGAAGTTCTCTCCTCCCTTCAGAGAAAGGTACCTCTTTTAAACTTTTTTTTTTTTTAAGGTCTTCCTTTTCTGTTGGTTCACCCCCTAAGTGGCCGCTATGGCTGGCGCAATGCGACCTGGCCAGCCCCGGCCCTTTTGGCCATTTGGGGAGTGAACTAATGGATGGAAGTTTCTGTTTTTCCTTCTCTTTCTCTGTAACTGGCTTTCAAATAAATACATAAATCTTTAAGAAAAATATTGATGGACACTAACATTCAGCAGTAGCAAATATTTTATCTGCATACTACCTCTGCTACCATCCAGCCCACCTAGCACAAATGGTTAAAATTCAGGCCTCACAGGATCTCCCCTTCCCCATCTCTGGTTTTTAAATCCATAGCTTTGGGGGCTGGCATTGTGGCATATCAGGTAAAGCCACCACTTGCCAGGAAGACCTCCCATTTGGGAGCCGGTTCATGTCCTGGCTACTCCACTTGCAATCCAGCTTCCTGCTAATGGCCTGAGAAAACAGTGGAAGATGACCCAAGTGTTTGGAGCCCTGCCACTCACATGGGTGGCCCGATGGAGCTCCTGGCTCCTGGCTCAGCCCTGGCCATTGCAGCCATCTGGGGCATGAATCAGAGATGGATGATCTCTCTCTCCCTCTCCTTCCTCTTTCCCTCTCTCTACTTCTCTGAGATGCTGACTTTCAAATAAATAAATAAATAAATCTTTAAAAAAAAGTTTTTTTTAAATCTGTATCTTTTAAGAGACTAATCCATTAAAAACAATTCCAACCAATAATATAATGGTCTAATTTGGAAAAATTACTAAAATCACTTTCACTTCTCCTGTATTTCCTTCTGGAACTGAATACTATTTTTAGCATTAATCCACATTAAAGGTGGTTTTGTGGAGTTTTTTTTCCTAGCAAATACACAGAGACTATATCTATTGTTACTCAAAGCAGACAATCAGCATCTAACATTCAGTATTCTTTAGAGAGTTAGCTGCTTTCAATATGTGCCTCGTGGCACATAGCATTAAGATGCTGTTTGGTGTAATCCCTCTGGCGTGAAGTGGCTGATGAAGACACATTCACAGAGTCACATCACATGCTGTAAACAGTTCTCAAGAGAGGACACACCTAGAGTTCTGTGCTGAGTCTCCACTGCTGTTAGGACAAAGACACTGCCTCTTCTCTTTACACCTCCTTGCCCTGATCAAATTCTCCCAAAGCGGTTAAATAGTTAACACTGTTTGGAATACCAGCAACCCATACCAGAGTCCCATCTCTGCTCTTAACTCAGCTTCCTGAAATGCATATCCTGGGATGCAGCAGGTGATGGCTCAAGTACTCAGGTCCCTGCTACCCACATGGGAGACCCAGACTGAGTTCTGGGCTCCTGGCTGTTGTGGCCATCTGGGGAGTGAACCAGCGGATAGAAGTCTTTCTCTGTCGGCCTTTCAAATAAAATGAAAAAAAATTTAAATCTTCTAATAATTTTCTATATTTGATTTCCATTGTCTTTCCTCTGTCTTCTGAATCTGCTCCAATCAGTTCTTTTTCTCACAGCTTCATCAAAACTGTACTGATCAAAATCATTAATTATGGGGCTGGCACTGTGGTGTAGCAGGTTAAGCCACACTTAAGTCTGCAGCACTGGTATCCCATACATGCGCTGTTTCGAGTCCCAGCTGCTCCATTTCCCATCCAGCCCCCTACCAATGCACCTGGGAAAAGCAGCAGAGGATGGCCCAAGTGCTTGGGCCCCTGTACCCACATAGGAGACCCAGAAAAATCTCCTGGCTCCTGGCTTTGTCCTGGCCCAGCTCCAGTCATTGTGGCCATTTGGAAAGTGAACCAGCAGATGGAAGCTTTCTCTCTCTCCTTCTCTCTCTCTGTAACTCTGCCTTTCAAATAAATAAATAAAATATTTTTTAAGAATCACCAACGACTTCTACACAGGCAAAAGGACCAGTCTCAGCTCTTACCTTTTTCCACCTGTTAGTAGCATTTGCTGTATTTGTTGGTTCCTTCTTCCTGAAACACATTCTTTACTTGCTACCTCCAAGTGAAGCTCCACCCTTCCTTGTTCTCCCCAGTCCTCAGTGGCCATTCCTTCTCTTATTTGTTGAGTTCCCCTTTATTTTCCCAATCTTGAAAATTTGCAGCACCTGGGTCTCACTTCACAGCCCTCTTCTCTATCTGCAGTAACTTACTCTTTGGTGTTCTCAAACAGCCCATGACTTTAAATACCACTTACAATCCACCACCTCCCACGTCCACATATCCAGCTATCTTAGTCCACTTCTGCTATTAAAAAACACCACAGGGGACGGTGCCATGGTGTAGTGGGTAAAACCGCCGCCTGCAGTGCCATATGGGCGCTGGTTTGAGTCCTGGATGCTCCACTTCTGCTCCAGCTTTCTGCTGTGGCCCGGGAAGGCAGTGGATGATGGCCCAAGTGCCTGGAGCCCTGCACCTGCATAGGAGGCCCAGAGGAAGCTCCTGGCTCCTGGCCTGGGGTCACCTCAGTTCTGGCCGTTGCGGCCATTTGTTGAGTGAACCAGCAGATACAAGATGCCTCTCTCTCTGTCTCTCTCTGCCTCTGCTTCTCTGTAACTCTGCCTTTCAAATAAATAAATTAAAAAAAAAACCATACACACACCACAGATTGACACTGATGGTCAAGATACACAGCATTTTCACAGTCCCATCAGCACAGGACCCCTCATACTACCCTTTTACAGCCACATCTGCTTCCCTCCAACCCCAGCTCCACTAACCTGTTCTCTCCCCACAGTTTTTTTTTTTTTAATTGCAGGAATATTATATGATGGAATCATACAGAATTAATCTTTTAGTGTTGTCTTTCTCAAAAGTTGGTTTACTTGAAAGGCAAAAAGAGATTTCTTCCATCTGATTGTTTACTTTCTAAATGCCCCTGAAATCCAGGGCTAATCCAGGCCAAAACCAGGAGCCCAGAACTCACTAATCTAGATCTCTTCAAGTACTTGAGCACCTGCTGCCTCCCAGGGTGTGTATTGGCAGGAAGCTGGATCAGAAGCAGAGGGTAAACTCACATCCACAGTTAAATGAGATGTATCTTAACTACTGAGCCAAACGCATGCGCTGGGATTCCATTTTGTACACTATATCTATAACACAGGCATACAATAAGTACTTATTGAATGAACTCCTAACTCTTTCACATAACCGTTAGGGTCCTCCAAAAACATGCTCACCTTTCAATCCTCATCTATCATTTTCATGACCACCATCCCACTACTGTGCTCTGCTGGCATCCAGACCCACCAAACACCTTGGCATTTATGGCAAGACTGCCTACTCTTTTTTTTCGCATATTTGCTGTTTAGAGCAGTGATTCTTTAATATGTATCAGAATTGTCTGGATGACTGAGTTTATGAAAACACAGATTATTGGGCTCCCACCCCCAGAGGTTTTGGTCCAGGGCAGGGCCAGAGAATTTGTGTTTCTGGTTAGTTTCCTGGTGGTGTTGATGCTGCCGGTTCACAAACCACACTTTGGAAATCATGGCCTTAGAACACTGCATTATTTCCCTCCTTCCTTCATCTGCCTGACTTCGTAACCTCCAGTACTTAGCACACCCAGAACAAGGTGTTCCATAGCATCCTCTGCTTTCCCTGTCACTTCAACTATGACATGGCACCGTGATGTTCTCAATGTTCTCACCCACCAGAGTGTATCCTAGGCACCGAGCACAGTGTGACACAGAGGAGGCATTCACTTTGTCTGATGACTGAGTGAGCTCCTGAATTCTGACACTTAAAAAGACCCAACAGAAACAACACCAGTACAGTCACAGGATATCTAGAAGGAATTGCTCCAATGTGTTAGCAGTAAAAAATGAAAACATAAAAGCAGGGATTTCTGTATTGACAGGTTTAAGAAAAACAAACAATAAAGTCTTCTAGCTGAAGCGTTTCTGGGAAGTTTCTGTGTTGATTGCAATGCTTTTCACCTGAAACACCTCACTGACATACTGCCTGACTACAAAGGTCAAGAATGCAAGTTGACAAGAAACCTCACCTCTCAAAATCTGTGTTTTGTTTTTCCAGAAGTATATTCATTGTTTTCAGACCAAACACCTCAATCACAAGGCTAATGCAGCCAGGATTTTGAAGCTCTTCAGAGGACCCCGAGAGCCAGCCAGCCGTTGCCATCTGATTGGACTTGCTTGCACCACAGACCACTGCCTATACTTCAAAAGCCTCGGTTCTCTGGAAACCTAGGGCTGCTGCAAACTCATTTGGCAGCAAAACCTGACCTTAACAGATGTATGGATGTTCCTAGGCTTTATCTATCTTCATTAGGATTAATATGTGTTCATTTTTGTATGAAAATTAATGTTTGATTACAAGATGCTGCTCCAATCTTACCCCCAGTGTAACAGATTATATGGTGTTATTTTATATTTTTGCCTAAAATCGCAAGAATTCTGAGTTCTGCCACGCATCTGGTAAGAAAGTGTGGGGAGCAATCCGGACTGGACTGAGTTACTGGAATTAAGACTTATTCTATGCATCTGCTCTCCCACAATATGGCGCTGGGAGAGAAGTAAACAGCTTCCGCACAGCTGCCTCCAGTTCAACTAATAAACTGTAGGACTTGCTCCTGATTGGAGAGCAGCGTACTCAGCGTGTGGGCAGCCGAGTTGGGATTGGCAGAGGAGGACTATAAAGGAGGAGAGAGACGGCATGCACCAGGAACATCTATGGGGAACATCTAGCTGAAGGAACACCTGTGCAGCCCCCGAGAAAGCCGGCCGGCGGTGTGCCGCTCCCCTGCGGAAGTGGGGAAGGTGGCCAGGAGGAACTGCCCTTCCACGGAGGTGGAAGGGATAGTAGCCAACCCGGGAAGAACCAGCAGCAAACCCGGGGAGGGCCGAGCAGACGAAAGAACAGCGCAGGGTTCAGTGTCGTTCCTCCACGAAGAGGGGGAGCGACATAATGGTGCCGTGACTCGGATAGGAAGCCTAGGCAGGACTTAGTGTCGTTCCTCCATGAAGAGGGGGAGCGACAGAAAGGATAAAATACTATGTGCCTGTGTTGAGTGAAATACCAACTTCTCTTAACCTCTTTGTTTTCTTCACTTTAATATCAGTTAAATGCATTGGAAACTCAATGTTCCTATCCACATATGACTTTCTTTTTAAATCAGTTTATGGGAAATTCTATACTTTGGGATCCTGTGGCTCATTTCCATCAGATGAATCACCATCACACTCATATGAATCATCCCCAGAACAATTGAAAGTATAGAACTAAAAAATACATCTGGTGGGAAATACGACTTTGGACTGCATTTCAAAGACTAAATGTCACATTTACAAGCCACCAACATTTGGCAGTCTCAAGCGGTCACTGTAGAATGTTTGGAGTTGAAGGTGAAAAGGGAATAACGACAAACAGGCATTACTATTGTATGGAGCAAAGAAATATCTAAAATATTTCTAGCAGTGAAGAGGAAATACATAGGATCTTTAAAGAAAATGCTACAGAGAAGCTTTAACACTGGGGTAGAGAGCCACATGTTGTTGGATGGTGTATTTGATTTGAAAACAGGGAAGTACTTCAGGTGAGCTTAAACTGAAAGGGGTTTATTTGAAGAAAGAGGAAGAGGTTCCTTATACCCAAGAACAGACAGGGCAGCAGAGCCATGGCAGAGGTAAGGCGGCGCCGGAAAAGCCCCAGGACCCTGGGCAGCTGCTCCACCACTCTCTTCTGGCCACATGGCTTAATTCTGCTTCTGTCTGTGCATCTCCTGATAGCTGTCCCCTTCCTTTCTCTGTCTTGTCTGCCGGTGAAGTGTGCCTCCCTGTTTTGTCCTTGTATCATTCACTTTTTGGACAAGAGACAAACTAAGGGTATTTAATTGCAAAGTTCTAGGAGAAAGAATCTGATTGGATCATTTTGAATCAGTTTTCTGCCAAATAGGTATCTGGTTTTGAACAAAGAATAAGGATGCAGACTGGGATGGGGGGTGGGTGGAGGCAAATCTACTGGCGTGTTCATTACAGATGAACAGATTCGCCATGTGGAGAGGCAATGTATCACACATGGTTGTTAGCAGCACAGATCTGAAGCCAAAACACCTGTGTTTGACTTTTGCCTTTACTACTTACTAGCTGCTTGACCTCGGGCAAATTTTTCAATTTTTCTATGCCTCAGTTTCCTCATTTGTAAAATGCGAATGGTAATAGAGTTGCTATATGGATTAAAGGAATTAACACAAGGCCCTCAGTAAAAACTATGGTTATTACTTTCATGGATATTAATTTCTCCTAAATCATTCTATAAAATTAATGCAATCCCAGTCAAAATCACAACTCCTTTTTAACTTGACAAAGTTCAAAGTTACTATGGGCAAAGTAATGTATCTCTGAAGAGGGCGCCAGGAATACAATGGGAGAAGCATTCAGGCTGATGCAAGTTATTGGTAATGTTCTAGATTTTAGGTTGGGTAGGCTTCATATTATTATGTTTTTAAACCTCCTTTATACTGCACAATTTTCTCATACAGATATCAAATGTACTCTAAAAAGACAATTAAAAAAAAAGGTTGGTTTATTTACTTGAGAGGCAGAGTTACATACAGAGAGAGAGAGACACAGAGAGAAAGGTCTTCCATCCGCTGGTTCTCCCCAGATGGCTGCAACAGCCAGAGATGAGCCAATCTGAAACCAGGAGCCAGGAGTTTCTTCCGGGTCTCCCACATGGGTTCAGGGGCCCAAGTACCTGGGCCATCTTCTACTGTTTTCCCAGGCCATAGCAGAGAGCTGGATCAGAAGTGGAGCACCCAGGACATGAACTAGTGCCCATATGGGATGCCAGCATTGCAGGCAAAAGCTTTACCCATTATACCACAGTGCCAGCCCCAAAAGACACAATTATTTTTTTTTAAGATTTATTTATTTATTTGAAAGTTGGAGTCATACAGAGAAGAGAGGCCGCAACTGGCTGCAATGGCCGAAGCTGGGCCGATCCGAAGCCAGGAACCAGGAGATTCTTCCGGGTCTCCCACGTGGGTGCATGGGCCCAAGGACCTGAGCCATCCTCCTTTGCTTTCCCAGGCCACA
Source organism: Oryctolagus cuniculus (assembly GCF_051225735.1). Classification (NCBI taxonomy): domain Eukaryota; kingdom Metazoa; phylum Chordata; class Mammalia; order Lagomorpha; family Leporidae; genus Oryctolagus; species Oryctolagus cuniculus. The sequence continues at coordinate 146,211,783 of NC_142868.1, read as the reverse complement.
GCAGAGAGCTCGATTGGAAGTGGAGCAGCCAGGTCTCAAACTGGTGCCCAGACGGGATGTAGGCACTTCAGGCCAGGGCTTTAACCCGCTGTGCCACAGCACCTTCCCCAAGAGACAATTCTTAAAGAAAACTACTAAGGAGGAAATTTCACCCCATCAGAAATTCTAAAATAATTTAAAGACACATTAATACAGTATCACTATCCAATAACAAATACATCAATGGAGTAAAAATTAAGTACATATGGTAACTTAGTATTTTATAAAGGTACCACTTTAAATCAGTAGGGAAGATAAATGGTAGGAGGCAACCAGCAAGTTATTTAGAAAGCAAAACTACCACATTGGATTCTTCCCTTACTCCTTATAAATAAACTTCAGAAAAGATTGAAATATGTATAGTAAAATGCTAGAATACACAAGCATGCCATCAAAGCCGGAAAAGACCTACCTACATAAAAATAGAAAACTTCCTCAGTAAATAAACATGATAGACTCTATTAAATGATGAAAGTAAAGAAACAGAACACAGAGCAAGCATTTACCCTAGCAGTTAAAATGCCTTGTCCCTCATTAGAGTACTTGGTTTTGATTGCCAACTCCAGGGCCCAGTCCAGCTTCCCACCATGCAGACCTAGTGAGGCAATTGTGATGGCTCAGGTGACTGGGTTCCTGCCGCCCAGGTGCACTTCCTTGTTTCTGCTTAGCTATTCTGGGCAGAGGAGCAGTGAACCAGTGGATGGCAACTGTTTCTCTGTCTTTTAAATTTTTTCAAAATTAAAAGCCAAGAAAAATATTTCAGGAAAAAAAGTTAATATTTCTAATACACGAAAAACACTTGTAGGGGCAGGCATTGTGGCACAGTGGGTTGGGCCACCATTTGAGCTGCCTGGTTCCAGTCTCAGCTACTCCACGCTTTTCATCTAGCTTCCCGCTAAGGTGACTGCGAGGCAGTATATGGTGATTCAATGTGTGTCTGGGATGAGTTCCTGGCTCCTGACTCCAGTAGCCTAGCCTTGATGTTTGAGGATTTGGAGAGTGAACCAGAGGATGAAAGATCTCCCTGTCGCTCTGGTTTTCAAATGATTATACCTTTTCCTAAAGAAAAAAAAGGGGGGGGGGGCAGGGGCTAGTGCTGTGGCATAGCCAGTAAAGCCGCCACCTGCAGTGCCAACGTCCCATATGGGTGCCGGTTCAAATCCTGGCTGCTCCACTTCCTATCCAGCTCTCTGCTGTGCCCTGGGAAAGCAGTAGAAGATGGCCCAATCCTTGGGCCCCTGCACCCACATAGGAGGCCCAGAAGAGGCTCCCGGCTCCTGGCTTCAGATTGGCCCAGCTTCAGCCCTTGCAGCCATTTGGAGAATGAACCAGAGGATGGAAGACTTTCTCTCTCTGCTTCTCTGTAACTCCGCTTCCAAATAAATAAATAAATCTTTAACAAAAGAAAGGGAAAAAAACCCTTGTAATTTAAAAAAATGAATAGTTTGATTAAAATGCAGAAGTCATGAACCAGCAATTCATAAAAGTAGAGCTAAGAGATAAGCATACAAAAGATGTTTTTATACTTATCTAACAAAATGCAAATTAAAACAGCATTTTTATTTCTATGTATTATTTTTAAGAGATGATAAAGGTAACACAAAAACTGACAACACACAAATTAGCAATGCAGACACCCCACTCTCCTACTCCGTGGGTGGCAAGGTACTAAATACATTTTTACGAAGTCTGGTGACATCATTCAGAATCTAAAAAATGTGCACTCCTCTTTGATCCAGTGATTACATTTCTATGAATTTCTGTTAAGGCAATAACCAGAGATGCACAGATTTATCTATCAATATATTCGTGCTTCAAAACCGTAAATGCCTTTAAAGTGGAACAATTTAGGATTTGATTGAACAAATGATTATGTAATCTATTTTAATTTACCTGGAACGTTGTTGGGAGATCATAACATAGTCACATTTTTCTATTTAAAAGAGCACCCTTCCATGTGTTTACGAAAACTAAATTTATATGGCAATATTATCCCTGCTATATTGTTATATTCCTTTGTGTACTATTGGACTATTACTCCTACAAAGACATGGCATAAAAAAGGGCAGTGTTATCGCAATAAGAAAATACAAAAGCACTGCCAGTGTGCAGGAAGAAATCGGTTCTGCGCGACAATCGCGCCCGGGAGGCGGCGAGGTGAGGAGAGGGGCAGGGGCCGGAGCGACCGGGAACACGCGCGCCGACGGGGAACTCGGGGCCACGGACGGCCCGAGAAAAACCACCTCCTCTTTCCTCTCGCGCAGCCATCGCTCACGTTTCTACCCCGAGCTATGCCGCGGGAAGGCAGAAGCGGCAGGCTTTGGCTTAAAAATGAAGAGCAGCGTTTGCCGCTGCCCGCTCGCTCTCACGCGCGGGGCCTGGAAGCCGCCCCCGGCTTGGCCGTGCCTGTGGTGACGACTGGCGCGAAGGCGACGTGCGGCACGTCGGCGCGCGGCCTATTGTGTTCGCACGCACGCCAGCCAGCCGTCGTGTTCAGGGGGCGTGGAGCGGAGGCACGCTCCGATTGGCCCGCGGCTCCGCGGCGTGCGCGTGCGCATAGGCGTCCTGCCGGCGCCTCTCCTCCACGCCCTTGCGGGGGGCGCGGGTCGCCGAACTGGGCGGAGTGGGGCAGTGTCCCAAGGCTTGCGGTTGGGTGCGCGTGAAACTGTGATACCCGTGTGTGACATGTTTCCTCCGAGGACTGAGGCGGAGGAGGGAGGGTCAGCTGCCTGCAGCTGGAGACCTCGCTGGATGGCGAACCGCTGAGAGGCTGATGGGAGGTGGAGAGGCCTTTCCTCTTGAGGGTCACCGTCCCGGTTCACTGGAAATCGGATGGACCTGTGCTGTGGTTGGGGAGCAGGTTGATAACCAGTTTTTGAGTGATTACCCTTAAAAACGAGTGGTCGCTGGGTTTGAGTTAGCAATAGGGCATTGGGGTAGAAGTATTAATGTCGGATCGTTTATGGCAATCTTTGAATTTCCTGTAGAAAGCACAGGTATTGATCTGTTGACTTAGGATATTATAAACAATCGTAGACAATGTAAAATGCATTCTGTTCTCTTGGGCTAGTCATCTAACCTTATGTTGATTAATTACTAACTTTGCTGTAAAAGTCCAGCGTTCTGAATCCCAGAGGATGGACAAGAATCTCGGAGTGCTGGGAGAGTACCAGCTCCACCGGAGTCTGGAAACCCGCCCAAGACTTCCTGGCTGGCGATTTCTAGACCAACTGGTGAATGGTGTTCAAAGGAAAAGTTAGGAGAGTGAGGGAAGTGTGGTAGTCTTTTTGGAACTGCACCTATGGAATGCATAAAATCTGTTATCTTTGCATTAATAAAAAAGTCTTTTAAAAATTTCATTTGCGATGTTCTTCAAGCTTAAGCACTGTTTGGCTTAACACAGATGATACAATTGTTAGAAACTTTAGGTAAATTATATTGGCCACTACTTTTAAAAGTTTCTTAATTATTGGCATTAGAGAACTTTTTATTTTCTTCTGAGAGAATTTTGTTTTAAATTAAATGAAAAAGTTGTAAAAAGAAGGCACATTTGAATGATTACACAAAATATCTGATATTTTAAGACACAAAAATTGCAACTTTTTCAAATAAAAGTTGATAAATAAGTAGGTGTTTATGCACACTACAAAATACAGATGAACAGAATGGGAGAAAATCACTAATGTCACTGACTGGAGTTGCCTTTCTGTTTTTTCCCTATTGTGTTTGTTTTACAAATATAGAATATCTTAACATAAGAAAGAGGAATACCAACCTGTGGCTCCTTCTGGCAGAACCATGAGAGACTTTCGCATACATATTTAGTATTATTTTGATTATTATAAAATGAGCACACATTACTTTTCTAATCAGAAAAACCAAAGGTATTGAAAATATGTCATGAACATTTTTTGTCACTTAACTATAACTGCAACATTGATTTTAAAAATTCATTATTTTGGGAGCTAGTATGCTACAAAGTAGCTTTTGATTCAGCGTGATAGATTAACCGTTTTCCTAGGAAAGCATGCTGAAATGAGAAAATGCAAAAACCCATAGGGACTAAAGGAGTGGGAGAATAACAACAGTGGATGAGAGATGTTGGCACGTTCCTGCTGGAAATAAAGGGGCCCTAAATGCAGAGGGCAGTGCCAATTGAAGTAAAACAACTGATGGTTCTGGGGCTAAGTTGGGGGTACCTCATCAATGCAAAGGGTGTGAAAGAAAGGCCAGGGGATTGAAAATTGTACAGAATAGACTTTGGATCAGGTCATCATGCCTATGCCAAGTAGTCAAGAGATAGAGGGTTTAGTCAGTAGAGAATCTGAATAGAGAGGTGCCATATTCAAAGACTCCAGGCAAAGCAAAAAAATAGATGAAGAATCTGTATACTGAATAAGACCTCCTCCTAATCCCTTCCACTGTTTGCTCTCAGAATGCTGACAGCCATGTATGTACACCAGGCAAGAGACTGTTTAGGGGCCACTGTTGTGGTGTAGTGGATTAAGCCACTGCCTATCGCACTGGCATCCCATATGGGGTTTGAGTCCTGGCTTCTCCATTTCCTATCCAGCTTCCTGTTAATGCACCTGGGAAAGCAGCAGGGAATGACCCAAGTGCTTGGACCTCTGCACCCACATGGGAAACCTGGAAGAAGCTCCTGGCTCCTGGCTTCGGATTGGTTTGGAGAGTGAACCATGGATGAAAGGTCTCTCTCCTGCCCCACTCTGATAACTTTGCCTTTCAAATAAATCAATATTTAAAAAAAAAAAAAAAGATATTTTAGGGGGCCAGCTCTGTGCTTTAGCAGGTAAAGACACCACCTGCAGTGCCAGCATCCCATATGGGCACCAGTTCCAGACCCCGCTGCTGCACTTCCAATCCAGTTCTCTGCTGTGGCCTGGGAAAGCAGTAGAAGGTAGCCCAAGTCCTTGGGCCCCTGCACCTGTGTGGAAGCTCCTAGCTCCTGGCTTCAGATCTGCCCAGCTCCAGCCATTTCAGCCATCTGGGGAGTGAACCAGCAAATGGAAGACCCCTCCCCCCCTCTGCTTCTGCTTCTCTGTAACTCTGCCTTTCAAATAAATAAATCTTAAAAAAAAAAAAGGGGGCGGGGGAGTCTGCTGGTTCACTCCCCAGTTGGCCACAATGGCTAGAGCTGAGCCAATGGGAAGCCATGAGCCAGGAGCTTCTTTCGGGTCTCCCACGTGGGTGCAGGGGCCCAAGGACTTGGGCCATTTTCTACTGTTTTCCCAGGCCATAGCGGAGAGCTAGATTGGAAGTGGAGCAGTTGGGACTTGAACTGGCACCCAGATGGGATGCTGGCACTGCAGACAGTAGCTTTACCTGCTATGCCACAGCGCTGGCCCTAATAAAGCTTAAAATAAAAGATTTTTTAGATAAAATCCCTTTACAAAATACCTCAAGGTAACACTTTGGGAAACACCCAACAGAATGGCCTGGTCCTTGTGCCTCTCCCCATCTTACAGTGAACTCTCTTTGTTGGTAAATTCTGCTCTGCAGTCTCTCTAGCTCTCACCAAAGACCTTGACCTCTGACACTCGAGAGAGGAAGCAGCCTTGCCCTGGGGTCTCTCGAGAGAGTGAAAGCCTTGAAGATGGCTGATTCACCTTTGGGGTCATTCTTCCCTTTTCTTGACAGGTAAAGCATATTGGCAGCTGAATTATCTGCTTTTGCTTCCTGAAGTTTTAGTTACCTGCAGTCAACATAGTGTAGAAATACTAAATGAAATCTTCCAAAAATAAACAATTGTAAGTTCTCAAATGCACCGGCTGAGAAGTGCACCGGCTGATGAACTCTCAGACTATGCTACGCCATTCCAGTGAGAATGTGACCGTACCCACGCAGTACCTGCCAGCTGCCCGTTAGTCACTTGGTAGCTGTCTAAGTTATCAGATGGACTGCTGAGGTATCACAGCCGGCTGGCAATTCAGAGTACACCAAAGAGAAGCTGTACAGTATTCCTTCAAGAGAAAAGGTGAAAGTTCTTGACTTAAGAAACAAAACTGCTGAAGTTGCAAAGACCTATAGTTAGAAGGACGGGTCTTCTGTGAAACTGTGAAGATAGAAAAAGAAATCTGTGCTACTTTTACTGTCACATCTCAAACTGCATAAGTTACAGCCACAATGTGTAAGTGCTCAGTCATTCACCTCACTTCATCACATAAGCAGTGTATCATCTCACATCACAAAAAGGGTGGTACAGAACAATAGGATATTTTGAGAGAGACCACATAACTTGTGTTATATTGTTATTCTGTTCGTTACTCTTAACTTCTTACTGTGATTTATAAATTAAGTATGTATGAGAAAAAGCATAGTGTACATAAAGTTTGGTATTAGCTGTAGTTTCAGGCATCCACTGGTGGTCTTGGAACATATGCCCCAGGTGTAAGGAAGGACTACCGTATGTGTGTTTTAACAATGGGCGCTAATTTACACTCTCCTAAGCAATGAGTTATTATAGGCTGCATGTGTCAATAGGAGATAAGAATTCCACAGAAATCCTAGAACAGAAATTAAAACACATGGCCAGCGCCGTGGCTCAATAGGCTAATCCTCTACCCTGCGGCGCCGGCACACCGGGTTCTAGTCCCGGTCGGGGCGCCGGATTCTGTCCCGGTTGCCCCTCTTCCAGGCCAGCTCTCTGCTATGGCCCGGGAGTGCAGTGGAGGATGGCCCAAGTGCTTGGGCCCTGCACCCCATGGGAGACTAGGAGAAGCACCTGGCTCCTTCCTTCGGATCAGTGAGGTGCGCCGGCCGCAGCGCACCAGCTGTGGTGGCCACTGGAGGGTGAACCAACTGCAAAAGGAAGACCTTCCTCTCTGTCTCTCTCTCACTATCCACTCTGCCTGTCAAAAAAAAAAAAAAAGAAATTAAAACACAGCCATGTCTCACAGAGACAAAAGTCATGGGATCCATCTCTGAAGCCAGATTTTTTGCACAGTCCCTCAGCTGCTCAGTTTGGAGACTCACAAGGTTGGGTTTCCACCTGTCACATGATTCTGCCATTGGCCCCTACTTCCCTGTGGAGAATTTTCCCCTCCTCTCAATGCCAACCACATTTTCTCTATATTTTTAAGTTCCACTTGGCAAAATTGTAAAGAATCCTGTTGTATTAGTCACCATTTGTGTCCCCTGCTGGGCAACCTAGCTTCCCTTGGTCTGGTACAGTGAGAGAGGAAAGCAAGGCATTGGGGAACAGTGTGGGTGCACAAGGAATTGCTGAGCCACTTCTTTATTTAAAAAAAAAAAAACTAATTTACTTGAAAGCAACAGAGAGGGTGAGAGAGAGCTCTTCCATTTGCTGGTTCACTCCCCAAATGCCCACAGCAGCTAGGGCTGAGCCAGGCCAAAGCTAGGTGCCAGGAACTCTGACCAGGTCTCCCACGTGGGTACAGGGGTCCAAGTACTTGTGCCATCATCTGCTGCCTTCCAGGCACATTAGCAGAAAGCTGGATTGGAAGTGAAGCAGCTGGAATTCAGACCAGCACTCTGATAGATAGATGACAGCATTGCAAGCTGTAGCTTAACCCACTGCACCACATTGCGGGTCCCAGAGCACCTACTTCTTACTTTAGGGATATTGTGTCCTCTGGGTTAATTTGGGGCTTCAACTTTATAAATACTAAGCTTTTCTAATGTTACATTGACTGCATCTTGTTGTGGACGTTGTGTGTTTCAGCAACTATTTAGCAGCCATATATTTATGGGGCAGGGAAGACTGAATTCTACTTATTTCTAGAGATAAGTTCTGGCTTGCTTAATCATAGAATTCTACCCCTCTTGTGACAATAATTGCCAAGTCCAAGTAAATTGGTGCCTGATATTCCCCTGACTAAAGGGTAATAAGTCCCAATTTCAGCCAATGAGGTATAAGAGGTTACCTAAGGGACTCTCAAAAAAGAAGGTCCTGAATCTTGAGAGAGCTACCAGGTGGATGTCCACTCGTCTTGGTTTGCCTGAAACAGAGGGGTTTCCCTGAACCTGAGTAATTTCAGTGCTAAGTCCAAGACAGTCATGGGAAATCTGTGATGGTTACCATAGTTACCATAAGCCAATCCTTTCTTTCAGAGCAGAGAGATGTAAGAATGTGATGCTTGCAATGTATGAAGACGTCTTGCCATAAAGAAAGAAGCTAGCCTTACAATGAAGTTGACTGAGCAGTTGGCTAGCAGAAAAATGCAAAGAAATTTAATCCATCATAGAATCAAAAACCCCCTGAATCTAACGTGAAAGCTCCCTGTCTTAGTCTGTTTTACGTTGCTATAACAAGGTGCCGGAAGCAGTCCACGATCTGGCAGCTGGACACCATCACAAAGTGGGAGTGTGTGCAAGAGAGGCGACCTGGCGCATGCAGAAGGGAGCGCCTAAACACAGGGGCAAACTTGCTTTATAACAGCTCACGCTCATGAGTCCCAAGAGATCCAAGTCACGCCCATGAGATCTAATCCCTTCTTGAGAGCAAGGTCCCCATGACCTTCCTAATCACCTCCCAATGGCCCCACCTCCTGACCTTGCCACTTGGAGGTTAAGGCTCAACATGAACAATGGAGGGTGCCAAACTGCGTTCAAGCTACAGCACTCTGTTTACTGCTGGTCTTTCTAGTTGAATAGCCAATCTACCTTCTTCTTTATGCTCATTTGAATTTAGTTTCTATTATAGCATTAAGATTTTTTAAGGATACAATCCTGTGACAGGGAATACTAATTGACTTTAAATAGCTGTTCTCCCTCTTTCACCAGTAGCAGAACTTTCATTGTGTAGATGCAGATAACTGCTCAGTATCAATACCTTTCCCAACCTGTCTGTGGCAAGGTGTGGTCTTGTGACTGTTCCAGCCGAAAAGATGTAGGCAGAAGTGCTGCATGCAGCTTCCAGTAAGAAAAGAACTGTGTGCCTTCTTTACCTTTTCTTGTGATGGCTGAACCACTTATAACCATTTGGATCATGAACTAATTATGAGGGAATCAAGGTCATACATGGCAGAGTATTAAGAAAGAAGGAACTTGGGTTCTTGACACAAAAAAACTGGCACCGTATCAACCCTGAACTTTTTACTTCTTGCTTTATATGAGGGAAAAACAGACATATATTATGTAAGCTACTGTTATTTTGGGATTTTCTTTTTTTGGTCATTCTATCTGAACCAAATCCTGACTAACACTAAGCCTTATATACATTACCCTGTGTGCTTCCTTTTAAATCACACTCTACCATGTGATTTGTGAATCAGAAACAAATCCCACTGCAAAGTTTTGAATTACTTGGATTTTTACGAAACACTTTTGAGGTGATAAGTTGAGTCTTAGCAATGTGTTACACTGAAACTAGAAAAACACATAATGGAAAGATCAGCATGAATCTGTTTTTCTTCTAATATATTGAATGTTCGAGTCTAAAATCCTCCAATTATTATTAGAAGCAATTATGGATTCAAGAGTTCAAATTATGATGTTAACTCACATGGGTCTGGAAATAGATTTTAAAATTATTCATAGTTATTCTGGTTTGAAATATTAGGAAACTACAAGTACAATCAAGTTATCTTCTCATAATGTCACGACTTCAGGACATTCCCAATTCCAAGTAAGGTGAGACAAGGACATCTCATCCTGTCTGTCCCACCGAACACAGGCACAGACCTGAAAGAATGTATGGACAGGTTATTTGAAGATTCTTCGGGGCAGGCCTTTAATGCAGTTATTAAGACATTTGGAAGTGCCTGGGTTCAAGTTCCAGTCTGCTCCCAATTGAAGCTGCCTGCTGGTGCACACCTAGGGAGCCAGGAGGTGAAAGATCAAGTACTTGAGTCCCTGCCACCTGTGTGGGAGACCCAGACTGAGTTCCTGGCTCCCAGTTTTGGCCTGGCTCAGCCCTGGCTGTTGTAGGTATTTAGGGAGTTAACTGAAGGATGGAAGACAACATGTTTTTCTTCTTTTCAAATACATAAAAATTAATTAAAACAAAAAAGATTCTGCAAAGTAAATGGAAGCAGAGATGTTGGGAAAGAGGCCACCAATCTGAAGGACCACCGACTCTGCAGAGAGCTTACTATTTTCCCTCTGATTTTGCTATCCAGAACTCAGTGCAGCCCAAAACCCTAAAGCCAGATCTTGTGTCAGAAAGAGTTCAAGAGAAGTCTTCTGGTTCTGGCTTGAGGAGTGAGAGAGGAGTTTCCTAATATACAGAGAATGGGGGAATCCTATGTGCTTTGGTTGCTTCCTTTTCTCCATGCAATAAGACCCAAACCCCAAATAATCCTGTAACAGCAGAAGTGAAATTGACAGTAATGGTATAAGGTGCCAGCAAGTGACTACAATTTTTGAGAAAAGGTAATTTTTCTTTCTGATCAGAGGAGCTGTGCTCACCCAAAAATTTTTTTAAAGATTTATTGATTGATTGATTTGAAAGACAGAGCAACACACAAACAGAGAGACAGAAAGCTTCATCCTCAAATGGCTGCAATGTCCAGGCTGAAGCCAGGAGACAGGAACTCCAACTGTGTCTCTCACATTGGTGGCAGGGGCTCAAATATTCCCAGGTACATTAGCAGGATGCTAGATTGGAAACAAGGTAGGTGGGAACTGGGAATCACAAACAGTGGCTTAATCTGCTGCACCACAATGGCAGTATCTCAAAACTCTGAAAGTAGGTCAGAGGGCAAACCCCTTTTGAATTTTTATTTCTGCCCTCCCAGTGCTTGGCACAAGACATGGGCACAGTCACAGGAAGTGAACAGCAAAGTGGGGTATAGAGACCCAAATTTCTCATCAGAGAACTATGAAAGGGGGCCTCGGGTAACTGGAAAAAAAAAAAAAAAAGGAGATAAGTAGAGGGGGGAGCTCCAGAAAGCAAAAATTGTTTAGGATTTCTAGACTAACCCCCAGCTGTGCATGTGCAGATGAGACCTTCAACACCTTACTGTTGGCTCTGAGAACTGAACTTGGTTCTTTAAGAACCGAAAAAGGTTCCTGCCCAGGAGCTTGACAGACCACTGTATGGTAAACATGTGGGACAGACCTGGATAACCTGCAAAGCTTCTGAAAATAGAACTGACATGGAAATCAGAACATAAAGAAATCTAGTTGGATATTACAGTCTTATCCCTATCAGACTGACTGCCTGCTAAAATAAGAATATCAATATTCTTTGTGGTGTTATAGCACAATATTAAAAATGTCCAGCTTCTTGCTAATACATGCCCTGAAGACAGCCAGATGCTTGGGTTGCTGCCATCCATGTGGGAGGCCTGGAATGAGTTCCAAGCTCCTGGCTTTGGCCTGGCCCAGCCACAGATATTGTGGACACTTGGGGCGTGAACCATCAGATGGAAGATTCTCTCTCTCTCTCTCTCTCCCTTGAAAATAAAACTGGAATGGTTACATTGGCAAGATATATTTCATAGTGAAGACAGTGGGGAATAAAGGTCAGTTCCTAACAACTAAGGAGTCAGCTCTTCAAGGGAGCACAAGAATTTCAATTTTTTATATACCTAACAACAGAGTTTCCAGGTACATGAAATAAAACACATAAGAGGCTGGCGCCGCGGCTCATTAGGCTAATCCTCCACCTTGCAGCGCTAGCACACCGGGTTCTAGTCCCGGTCGGGGCACCGGATTCTTTCCGGGTTGCCCTTCTTCCAGGCCAGCTCTCTGCTGTGGCCCGGGAAGGCAGTGGAGGATGGCCCAAGTACTTGGGCCCTGCACCTGCATGGGAGACCAGGAGAAGCACCTGGCTCCTGCCTTCAGATCAGCACGGTGCGCCGGCCTCAGTGCGCCGGTCGCGGCGGCCATTGGAGGGTGAACCAATGGCAAAGGAAGACCTTTCTCTCTGTCTCTCTCTCTTACTGTCCACTCTGCCTGTCAAAATAAAATAAAATAAAATAATTTAAAAAATTAAAAAAACACATAAGAAATGAAAAACAAATCCACCATTATGATTGGAGACTCTTGGTAATAGATAAATCAGTAAAGAGAAAATTAACAAGGACATAGAACACACACACACACACACACACACACACGAAGAACTGAACATCATCACCTAGATCTAATTGACACTAATAGAATACTCCGTCCAACAATAGTATAATACATTCTTTCCAAATGCACAGGGAAAACTCCCTAAGATAGACTACATACTGAGTCATAAGACAATAAAGTTAAAGAAAGGAAAATAATACAAAGTATATATGCTGACCATAGTGGAATTAAATTAGAGATCAATAACAGAAAAATAACAAAAAAAAATCCCCAAACACTTAAAAATAAAACAGGAGGCCAGCATCATGGCTCAGCAAGTTAAATTGTTGTCTATGACACCAGCATCCAGTATGAGTACTGGTTCAAGCCCCATCTGCTCCACTTCTGATCCAGCTCCCTGCTAATGTGCCTGGGAAACCCACAGAGGATGGTCCACGAACTTGGACCCCTGCCACCCACATGGGACAACTGGATGGAATCCCAAGGCTCCTGGCTTCAGCCTAGCCCAGCCCTGGCTGTTCCAGCCTTTTGGGGAGTGAGACAGCAGATGAAAGACCTCTCTCTCTCTCTCTCTCTGGAGCTCTGGAGCTCTGCCTTTCAAATAAGCAAAATAAATCTTAAAAGAAAAGAAATAAGGCTGGCGCCGCAGCTCACTAGGCTAATCCTCCGCCTGTGGCACCAGCACCCCGGGTTCTAGTCCCAGTCAGGGCGCCGGATTCTGTCCCGGTTGCTCTTCTTCCTGTCCAGCTCTCTGCTATGGCCCGGGAGTGCAGTGGAGGATGGCCCAAGTCCTTGGGCCCTGCACCCCATGGGAGACCAGGAGAAGCACCTGGCTCCTGCCATCGGATCAGCGCGGTGCTCAGGCTGCAGCGCGTCAGCCACGGTGGCCATTGGAGGGTGAACCAACGGCAAAAGGAAGACCTTTCTCTCTGTCTCTCTCTCTCTCACTGTCCACTCTGCCTGTCAAAAAAAAAAAAAAAAGAAAAAAAAAAGAAAGAAAGGAAAAAGAAAGAAAGAAAATGGGTTGGGGGCCAGCACTGTGGTGCAGTGGGTTAACGCCCTGGCCTGAAGCGCAGGCATTCCATATGGGCGCTAGTACAAGACCTGGCTGCTCCGCTTCCAACCCAGCTCTCTGCTGTGGCCTGGAAAAGCAGTAGAAGGTGGCCCAAGTGCTTGGGACCCTGCACCCATGTGGGAGACCCAGAAGAAGCTCCTGGCTCCTGGCTTCGGATCGGCACAGCTCCAGCCGTTGCAGCCAATCGGGGAGTGAACCATCAGATGAAAGACGTGTCTCTCTCTCTCTCTCTCTCTGACTTTCAAATAAATAAATAAATAAATATTAAAAAAAAAAAAAAGAAAATGGGTTAAGACCATATTGGAGTATTGGTTCCAGTCTTCTCACCTTATGATCCAGCTCCTTGCTGATACACCTGGGAGGCAGCCAGTGATGGCTCAGGTACTTGATTCCCTGCCACCTACTTGCGACCAGGACGGAGCTTCTGGCTCCTGGCTTTGGTCTGTCCCAGCCCTGGCTGTTGTGGCATCTGGGGAATGAACCAGCAGATGGAAGATATCTCTTTCTCTCTTATTCCATCTCTCTCTTCCTCTCTCTCTTTCATTCTGTCCTTCGAGTACATAAGTAAATAATAATAAAAAAGAAAAATATACTACTTTAAAATTTATGAAATGCTCCTAAAGCACTGCTTAGAAGGTAGAGCATTAAATGCTTTACACTAGTGAAAAAGGAAGTTCTCGAATCAGTGACTTGATTTCTTCTTAAGAAAACCAGAAAAAGAAGAGGAAAATAGTGGTCAGGATTGTGGCACAGCAGATTAAGCCTGCACTCGCAGTGCCGGCACCCCACAGCAGAGCACCATTTTGAGTCCCCATCGCTGTGCATTCAATCCATCCCCCAACTAACGCACCTAGGACAGCAGCAGGTGGTTCAAGGACCTGCCCCCTCTACCCATGTTGGAGACCAGTTCCTGGATCCTGGCTTCTGCCTGGCCTAGCCCTAGCCAGTGTGGCCATTTGGGGAGTGAACCAGTGGACTGAAGATCTCTGTCTCTCCCTCTCCCTCTGTTACTCTACCTTTCAAATAAATAATTATGAAGAAAAAGAAAAAGAGAAGGTTAATCCCAAAACAAGCAGAATGAAAGAAATAATAAAATGTACAAAAATCAGCTAATTTGAAAATAGGAGGGGCTGGTGCTGTGGTGTAGTAGGCTAAACCTCTGACTGAGGTGCTGGTATCCCATATGGGGGCCGGCTTGAGTCAAGTCCCACTTCATCCCTTCTAATGGCCTGGGAAAGCAGCGGAGGATGGCCTAAGTGCTTGGGCCCTTGCACCCATGTGGGAGACCCAGAGGAACCTCCTGGCTCCTGGTCTGAATCAGCCCAGCTCTAGCCATTTTAGCCATTTGGGAAGTGAACCAGTGGATGGAAGACCTCTATGTCTCTTGCCCTCTCTGTAACTCTGCCTCTCAAATAAATAAATCTTAAAAAAAAAAAAAAAGATAATTGAAAATGAATCTTGATGAAGAATGGGGTGGGAGATGGGATGGTTGCAGGTGGGAAGGAGGTTATGGGGGGGGGGAAGCCGCTATAATCCAAAAGTTTACTTTGGAAATTTATATTTATTAAATAAAAGTTAAAAAAAAGAAAACAGGAAAACAATAGGGCAAATTAATAAATCTAAAGTTGATTCTTTGAAGCAATCAATAAAACTGATAAACTAACAGCAAGACTGACAAAGCAATAAAAGGAAGATTACACAAGTTACCAACATTCAGACTGAAAAGGAGAATCTCTCTCGAGACTCTATCACATACTCTGCAGACATGAAAAGGATAAGAAGAGAGCAATATGAAAAAGTCTACATACATAAACTCAACAAGTCAGATGGGATGAAGCGATTTCTTGCAAACCACACACTACCAAAACTCACCCAAGATAAAATCAAAAGTTTAGGGGACGGTGCTGTGGAGCATTAGGTTAACGCCCTGGCCTGAAGTGCTGGCATCCCATATGGGTGCCGGTTCTAGTCCCGGCTGCTTCTCTTCCGATCCAGCTCCTTGCCATGGCCTGAGAAAAACAGTGAAAGATGGCCCAAGTGCTTGGGCCTCTGCCCCCTTGTGGAAGACTGGGAAGAAGCTCCTGGCTCCTGGCTTTGGATTGGCCCAGCTCTGGCTGTTGCAGCCATTTGGGGAGTGAACCAGAAGATGGAAGACCTTTCTCTCTGTCTCTCCCTCTGTCTGTTAACTCTACCTCTCAAATTAATAAATAAAATATTTTTTAAAATGTGTGGAATAACTGGGACTCAAATCTTTAATATGGAATGCAGGTATCTCAAGCCAAGGTTTAACCTGCTATGCCACAACACCCACCCATGTTAGTCCGTTGTCTATTTCTACAACAGAATATTACAGAGAGCACAATTTGTTTTTTTTTTTTTTTTTAGATTTTCTTCTTCATTCAAAAAATTTTTATTTATTCATTTGTTTTCATTTGATTTGAAAGTCAGACAGAAAGAGAGAGGAGTATAAGAAGAGATCTTCCATCTGCTGGTTCACTCCCCAAATGCCTGAAACAGCCAGGGCTGGGCCAGGCCTAAGCCAGAAGCCTGGAAATCAATCTAGTTCTCCCAAGTACTTGAGCCATCTGCTGCCTCCTGGTGCATGAAGCTGGATTAGAACTGAAGTAGCTAGGACTCAAACCTGCACCCCAATAGGGGATGCAGGTGTTCTAAGTGGTGTCTGTAACCACTGTGCCAAATGCTGGTCTCAAAGCACAGAAATTTGTATTGTAGATTTCTGGAGAGCAAGACATTCAATATCAGGGGTCAGTATCTGGTAAAGGTCTCTCTGTTTCATTGTGACATGGGAGGAGGCTTCACATGGAGAGAGAGCAAGCCTGCATGCACAGGTCTCCCTTCTTATTTAGCTGTTAATGCCATCATGGGATCCCATCCTCATGCTCTATCTAACCCTAATCACCTTTCAAATGGCCCACCCTCTGGGGCCTGTGCTGTGGTATAGTGGGTAAAGCTGCCACCTGTAGCACCAGCATCCCATATGAGCACTGGTTCGAGTACCAGACGCTCCAATTCCAATCCAGCTCTCTGCTATGGCCTGGGAGAGCAGTAGAAGATGACCCAGCTCCTTGGGGCCCTGCACCCATGTGGGAGACTGGAAAGAAGCTCTTGGCTTCTGGCTTTGGATCGGCACAGCTCCAGCTGTTGCAGCCATCTAGGGAGTGAACCAGTGGATGGAAGACCTCTCTCTCTCTCTGCCTCTGCCTCTCTGTAACTCTGCCTTTCAAATAAATAAATAAATCTTAAAACAAAACAAAACCAAAAAAACAAATGGCCCATCTTCAAATACCATCAACATCTGACTTTGGGGATTAGGTCTCCAACACATGAATTTTTGGGGGACAAATCCAAGCCATAGTAACATTATTTTGTTAATGTTAAGAGCCATCAGTTGTTACGATTGTGAAAAAAGTAATATAAGTGAGATAACTTCTTTTTAAATATTTACTTATTTTACTTATGTGAAGGGGGGAGAGAAAGAGAAACAGAGGCAAATAGAGTATTTCTATCTACTGATTCACTCCCCAAATGGCTGCAACAGCTAGGGCTGGGCCAGGCAGAAGCCAGGGGCTGGGAGATCAATCTAGGTCTCCCATGTGGGTAGCAGCTACCCAGCTACTTGAGCCATCATCTGCTACTTGCCAGCATGCTCATTAACAGGAAACTGGAATGGAGAGCCGAGCCAGGACTTGAAGCCAGGCATTCTGATACCAGATGCAGGTGTTTCAAGTGGTGGCTTAACTGTAGTGCCAAAAAGCTGCCCTGAGATACAACTTCTGTATCTTAATAGACTTTGTGCACATTTATATGGAAAGGAATGTACAGCTTTTGCAATTCTTTTCCTTTTTTTTCTGGTTAAATTCATTCTGATTATATTTACTGAAATGTAAAAATAAAAGCCAACAGTTGATAATGCATGAGAACCTAAAGTTGGCTCTTAAACATTTTGAGTTGTTTGAACATATGTCTAAGAATTTTGATTTACAAAAATACATTAATAGGGGCCAGCACTGTGGCATAGCAGGTAAAGCTGCCACCTGTAGCACTGGCATCCCATATGGGTGCTGGTTCAAGTCCCTGCTGCTCCACTTTTGATCCAGCTCTCTGCTATGTCCTGGGAAAGCAGTAGAAGATGGCTCAAGTCCTTGGGCCCCTGCAACCATGTGGGAGACCCGGAAGAAGCTCCTGGCTACCAGCTTCAGATTGTCCCAGCTCTGGCCATTGAGGCCAGCTGGGGAGTGAACCAGTGGATGGAAGACCTCTCTCTCTCTCTCTCTTTCTTTCTCTCTGCCTCTCCTTCTCTCTGTGTAACTCTGATTTTCAAATAAATAAATGTTTAAAAATGCATTAATATTCCAAAGACAGGATAAAGAAAGATCATTTTTTAAAAGATTTATTTATTTACTTGAAAGTCAGAGTTATACAGAGAGATTAGTAGAGGCAGAGAGAGAGAGAGAGGTTTTCCATCTGCTGGTTCATTCCCCGATTGGCTGCACGTCCAGGGCTGGGCCAATCCAAAGTCAGGAGCCAGGAGATTCTTCCAGGTCTCCCACGCAGGTACAAGGGCCCAAGGACTTGAGCCATCTTCCACTGCTTTCCTAGGCCATAGTAGAGAGCTGGATCAGAAGTGGAGCAGCAGGGATTCAAACTGGTGCCCACATGGGATGCCAGCACTGCCAGCTCCAAGAAAGAATTGTTAAGATAAAATATTTTTGGTGATTTTAAGTTCCTGAGTTAAGTTCTTATGGTGCTTAGGAAAAGAATTCATTGCTCATTTCATAAAGGCCTACAGCACTATCTAGTGAGTGAAAAATATTTTCACCTTATAGTTTTTGTATGCATATTTTAAACAACCTGTCCTTATTTGGTTAGTCATATTTGGAATAAAAAATGTTAGACAGCTCATGGGGAAAGAATGAATGTAGACATCCAGGACAAATTATTTTATCTGTAGACCCAAAACAGCAACACTCCCCTTTCCAGGCTGAGCTCTTAATTTCTTTTCCTTTTCTGAACTAGCAAGGAGGCAAAAAAGTATTTTATTTGGTATTTAAGAGTATGATTCAAGAAATGTTCACAGTTCTTTTCATCTTTTCTCTACAGACTAATCCAAATCTTTAAAATTAGCAGCAGACATTTGCAATTTTAAAAGCATTAAGTCTTCACTTAGGTGATTTTAAACTATTGCTTCCCTGAACACTCAAATATTTAGCACAAATAGCTCCACAGAGATGACAAAATGCATCTCAAACACAATTCAATTCTTTTCTTCTCCAGTGTGTGTGATCTGTTTCCATGGAAATTTCATGTTGACCAGGAATTGTAAAAGTGCTATATGCAAACATGTCTCAGAAGCAAACCTTTTTGAAGAATAATCGTGATTTAATTTGAATCATTCCATTAAAATTGTTGAAATAATAGAGAACTGTATTCTTCTTTAGCAGAGACCATTCTGCAATTTCCCTTAGCTTAATATATTAATCTAATAGAGTTGGAGATACAAGGACTTTAATTTGCCTTTTGATGAGAGTAAAATTAAATTTTAATGATTTAGGTAAATTTGTGCATTCCAAAAAAGATTAAGGACTTAGTCTGAGCAAGATATTGTTGGAGGTGCTGAAAGGAATGCAAAGACATCTACCAGTACAACACTTGACTACAGAAAGACTGACAGTGTGCTCTGGGAGTGAAGAGGAGGGAGTCAAGGAGGAAGGTCAAGGAGGAAGAGGAGGAAGGTCAAGGGAGTCTTAGATGATGTGGCATCTGAACTGGGCTTTGAAAAAATGAGAGTGTGAGGAGAGGGCCTTCCTGCTGAGGTCAACCATCAGAGTAAAGACACAGAGGTAGGAAAGTCAAGGGCAAGCTTAAGACATGGTGAGAAGCTCAGCTGATTGATGGGTGAAGGAAGCAGTGAGCTCAGAGGAAAAGGTGGGCTGAGTTAGGCTTTGCAGGACCTTGAATGTGTGCTAACTTGGATATTGTGCTCAGTAGCAGTGGTGTTCAGTAAGGGGATACAAATCTGAACTTGCTTTTGTATCCTTTTTTAAAGATTTTACTTATTTGGCCGGCACCACGGCTCAATAGGCTAATACTCCACCTAGCGGCACCGGTACACTGGGTTCTAGTCCCGGTCGGGGCACCAGATTCTGTCCCAGTTGCCCCTCTTCCAGGCCAGCTCTCTGCTATGGCCCGGGAGTGCAGTGGAGGATGGCCCAAGTGCTTGGGCCCTGCACCTGCATGGGAGACCAAGAGAAGCACCTGGCTCCTGGCTTTGGGTCAGCGCAGTGCACCGGCCGCAGCGCGCCGGCTGTGGCGGCCATTGGAGGGTGAACCAACGGCAAAGGAAGACCTTTCTCTCTGTCTCTCTCTCTCACTGTCCACTCTGCCTGTTAAAAATAAATACATACATAAAAATTAAAATAAAATATTTTACTTATTTATTTGAGAGATAGATTTACAGACAATGAGAAGGAGAGTCAGAGAAAGGTCTTCCATCCGCTGCTTCACTCCCCAAAATGGCCCCGACAGACAGAGCTGAGCTGATCCGAAGCCAGGAGCCAGGAACTTCTTCCGGGTCTCCCATGCCATTGCAGGGACCCAAGAACTTGGAAGACCTGGATGGAGTTCCAGGGTCCTGGCTGTGGCCTGGCCCTGCCCTAGCTGTTGTAGGCATTTGAGGACTAAACCAGCAGATGGAAGATTTCTATCTCTCTCTTTTTCTCTCTGCCTTCCAAATAAAGAAATGACAACAAATGGATAAAAATGACATATAATTTATTCATGGGATACAGTGCAATATTTCAACATATGTATACAACGTGCAATGATCAAAGCAGAGTGATTAAGCATAGCCATCACTCCATTTCTCATTTTTTGTGTTGAAAACATTTTGAAATATACAATATTGTTAGCTATTTTCACTGTAGTATAGAGTAACAGAATTTAATCCTCCTGATTCTGTGTGTGTATATATATACACACACACACACACATACACAGGCACACACGCACACAATCTAAACATTTATCATTTTGAAAGGCAGAGTGCGGGTGAGAGAGAGAAAAAGAGATCCTCCATCTGCTGGTCCATTCTTCAATTGGCCACTACATCCAGGGCTCAGCCAGGCCAAAATGAAGAGTTAGGAACCCTATCCTGATCTCCCACATGGGTGGCAGGGCCCACACACTTGAGCCATCCTCTGCTGCCCTCCCAGGTGCACCAGCAGGAATCTGGATCAGAAGCAAAGTTGCTGGGATTGAACTGGCCCTGAAATGGGACACTGGCATCACAAGCAGTGGTCTAACCCACTGCATCACAATGGCAGCCCCTCAGACTATATTTCTGAAACATTAACCAGCTCTTCTAAGTCTCCCTCGCCTCTCCCATTCCCAGCCTCTGGTAACCATTATCCTACTCTCTATCACAGCAACTTTTTAGTGTCTACATAGGAGTGAGCACTGAATTTGTCTTTTTGTGCCTGATTTATTTCACTTAACACAATGTCCTTAAGGCACATCCATGATGCTGCAAATAATAGAATTTCATTCTTTAATTTTTGTGGCTGAATGATACTCTATTGTGTATATATGTCACATTTTTATTTTTTTATAAAGATTTACTTATTTGAAAGGTAGAGTTACAGAGAGGCAGAGGCAGAGAGAGTGAGAGAAAGAGAGAGAAAGAGAGAGGTCTTTCATCCACTGGTTCACTCCCCAAATAGACGCAACAGCCAGAGCTCTGCCGATCTGAGGCCAGGAACCTGAAGCTTCTTCCAGGTCTCCAATGCAGGTGCAGGGGAGCAAAGACCTAGGTCATCTTCCATTACTTTCCCGGGCCATAGAAGAGAGCTGGATCAAAAGTGGAGCAGCCAGGACTTGAACCGGCACCCATATAGGACGCCAGCACTGCAGGAGGCGGCTTTGCCTGCTATGCCACAGCACTGGCCCCTACATTTCCTTTACCCATTAATCAATCCACTGAGGGACACTGAAGTTGATTCCATGTCTTGGCTACTGCAAATAATGTTGTAGATATCTCTTTGACATGCTGATTTATTTTCCTTTGACTGTATAGTACTTCCTTGTTCAGTGTTTTAAGAAATTCCCATATTGTTTTCCTTATGAATGTACTCTGGTTGACATCTTGATAAGAACCAGAATCATCACCAGCCAAGCTGGTCTCGTATTCCTGGCTTACAGACACTGCGAGATAGTAATGTTCATTGTTTTAACCTGCTGCATTTCAGAAAAGGGTAGTGAATGCTAGAAGTTTGAAATAGAAGAATCTTAAACATGTTTATGAGTTAAAATAAAGGAGCCAGTGGAGATTGGAGAATGAGGATTCCACAAGGAGAATGGAAATCATAGTTAGGTTAAGTGCTGGAGGAAGTTATCATGGGAATCTGTCACCCAGAAAAGGCGAGAAGCTGCTTTAGGACAGGAATTATATCAGGAAAATGTTCAGGTTGACAGAATGGGTGGTGAAATCGAGTCAGGTGTTTTTTTATTATTATTATTATTTGACAGATAGAGTTAGTGAGAGAGAGAGAGAGAGAGAGAGACGGAGAGAAAGGTCTTCCTTCTGTTGGTTCACCCCCAAATGGCTGTCACGGCCGGTGCTATGCCGATCCAAAGTCAGGAGCATACTCTGGATCTCCCATGCGGGTGCAGGGCCGAAGCACTTGGGCCATCCTCCACTGCCTTCCTGGGCCACAGCAGAGAGCTGGACTGGAAGAGGAGCAACCGGGACTAGAACCGGCGCCCTTATGGGATGCCGGCGCCGCAGGCGGAGGATTAACTAAGTGAGGCACGGCACTGGCCCCGAGCCAGGTGTTCTTGATTCCTTCGGTGAAGAAGAGCAGGTCATCTACAGAGATGACGGAGCCTTTGGGGGAGTAGACAGGATGGGAAGAGCTACTGTGAAATCAGTAAAGCAAAGGATACACCCTGGGGGAGTAAGCTGAGAAAGCAGACAGTGGCTGTTGCGGACATCTGGGGAGTGAACCAGCGTTTGGGAGATCTGTCTGTCTGCCTCTCTCTCTGCCTCTCAAATATATTTTAAATTTTTTTAGGAAAAAGAAAGAAATCAGACAGTGGAACACACCCAAGATTGGCAATTGATACGGTAGATGTGAAGATCAAGTGGACAGTTTTCTGAGACGCTGATGTATTCGCAGTGGCTGACCATTAAGTCCAGGCTGGGAACAAGGACACATGAAACTAAGAGGGAGTTAATGAGCTGAGACTATAAAAGGGTAGAATTTCTATAGCAACTATGTGTGTTATACAGCTCACATTTTATTCACAAACTGCCTGATAAGCTTCATGTAACTTTTTGGGTGCATATACCTAGTTGCCCTGGTGAGACTGTAACTCAGGGCACTGATCATGGTTTATTCGTTTTGTACCTTAGCAGCTAGCACACTGCTGCACAGGAATGCATGTATTTGTTGGATCACTGTATATAAACATACGGGCACTTGCTGTGTTTCTGTTACTGGGTTTTTCCTTTCTTCATAACAAGCATCCAACTGAAACTGAAGATCTGCTCCTTGTCAGCAGACAAACGTGTTCCAGCCTTGTCTTTAAGAGCCAAGATTTCTGGGTGCCTTTGAGAAGCATCATACAAAAGAGGGACAATACCTGATTGGCTAAAAATAATAACCTAATTATCCTATCTGAAGCAACCTTGAAATAAACCTTGGATGATTTCCCTTCAGCACGACAAGAGCCAGAATAAAAGTGAAAGGGTTTAGAGACAAAGGAGAGACTGGCATTCTCCAGGAAAATCAGGGGACACGGAGGCCTTCATTTAGAGGATCTCACAGAAGCTTGCGTCTGGGGCGAGGGCTCTAACACCGGTGCCAAGTCTTTGAAGATAACTGGGACAAATGGCTCCCAAGCCCAAATGGACATATATGTGTTCTTATCTGGTGTACTCTTCTATATCATGGCCTGTATATGTCTGATGAAACTCTTTTAAGACAAGGCTGAAAACTGGCATTTCTGCCTCTGAATAGGGTCAGTGATGGCACAGATACATAGGAGGGCCTTCAAACTTCTGCTACCTGTCCTATGTACTACACATTCACACCCCAGCCTCCATGTCAATCAGTTCAGACTTTATGCAGCAGCTTGTGAGGTAATATTTTTTTTGTAAGATTTATTTATTTATTTGAAAAGCTGAGTTACAGGGAGAAAGAGAGAGAGAGAGAGAGAGAATCTTCCATCTCCTGATTTACTCCCCAAATGGCTGTAATGGCCAGATCGAAATCAGGAGACAGGAGCTTCTTCTAGGTCTCCCACGTGAGTGCAGAGGCCCAAGCACCTGGGCCATTTTCTGTGGCTTTCCTAGGCACATTAGCAGGGAGCTGAATTGGAAGTGGAGCAGCCAGGACTCAAACCAACACCCACCTGGGATACTGGCATTGCAGGCAGAAGCTTTACCCGTTATGCCACAATGCTGGCCCCATGAGTTAATAATTTGAACTATGATACAGCCAAGAGTTTCAGTTCCCTTTTAGCAGTCACTATCTAGGTTGAAGAGTTTATCTATGCACTTATTTGAGGGGATTTTTTTTTTTTGCATTTTGTCCCTTTCGTATTAAAACAAAGAGAAGCAGATATGAAAGTGCTGACATCAGTGATCACAAGTTTAGGTTTCACACACTTGGTGCAATTAAGATAAAGATGTAAATCATTCTCTTCCCAGCCACAATCAGATGCTCATTGTAAAGGAAAAGAAACCAACACAAAAAAAAATATACAAAGTGCTGGGACCAAATAACTGAAAATTGCACTTGAAACTGAGGTGTAATTAGGGACTTTATAATAATTTTTAGATATTAAATCATGTTAGTTCTGTTGTAAGCCAGTCGAATGTATTTTAAGAATACATTATATTAGAAAGAAAAGAACTGCCTTTTGAATTGCGCTCCAGGAAGCAATGGGGAGTTTTCACAAGAGTTAAGAGAAGGGCACTGCAGGCCTTTAATCCTGTATTGGCTTCCACGAAAACCAAGTCCTTTTATTGTTTTACATTCAGAATTCTGAAAATGAATTCATTAAAAGAAAGGGTTACTACACAACAAAAGACTGAAAGTGACTGTCCAACCCTAAAACAGTGTTTATACAACAATGTAAAGTAGTTTGACTTTTGGGGGGATGATTTGCCTTACCAACTTTACCTCTAGCAATTGATTCTATACAAACAATCATTCACAAAAATATACACAGACAGGATTTATTATAGCATTGTTCATAGAGCAAAAGACTGAAAACAATGCAAATATCCATGAATATAAAATTGGCTATAATAATATCTGTATTAGGATCTCTACAAACTTCTTTTTTTAAAACATTTATTTATTCATAAGAAAATCAGAGTTATAGGCACAGGCAGATGCGGAGAGAGAGAGAGAGAGAGAGAGAGGGAGGGAGAGAGAGAGAATCTTCCAACTGCTGTTTCATTCCTCAAATGGCTGCAATGGCCAGAGCTGGGTTAATCTGAAGCCAGGAGCCAGGAGCTTCTTCCAGGTCTCCCAAGTAGGTGCAGGCGCCAAAGCACTTGGGCCATCCTCTGCTGCTCTTTTAGACACGTTAGCAGGGAGCTGGATCAAAAGTGGAGCAGTGGGGATTTGAACCAGCACCCATATGGGATACTGAGGAGGGCAGCTTTACCTACTACACCACAATGCCAGCCCCAAACTTCTTTTAATAGAATAGAATGGAAATATGTACAAGATACATTGTTAAGTGGAAAAAAGCAGGTTACAAACAGTATGCTTTGGGTCAGCATTGTGGCATAGCAGGTAAAGCTCCTGTCTAGGATACTGGCATCCCATTTGTGGACTGGTTCATGTCCCAGTTGCTCCACTTCCAATCCAGCTCCCTGCTAATGGCCTAGGAAAAGAAGCAGAGGATGGCCCAAGTGTTTGGGTCCCTGATGCCCACGTGGGAGACCCAGATGAAGTTCCTGGCTGCCAGCTTCTGGCTTTGGCCTGGCTCAGCCCTGGCGGTTGCAGCCACTTGGGGAGTGAACCAATGGATGGAAGATCTTTCTCTCTGTTTCTCCCTATAAATAAATAGATAAATCTTTTTTTTTAAGAAAAAAAGTATGATTCTATTTATAAGCCAAATAGTAAGTCAATAAGTTAAAAATATGCAAATAGCTGTTACTTTACTTATTAAAGGTATTACTAGAATTCATAGGTTTGTTTTAGTGTATATATAAAATGACATGATCTTTATTTAAGTACAAGATTAGCTTTGGAAACACTTTGGGGTTTTCCATAATTATTATGCCTGAAAGTCTAATTCCTTGTTCTGAAGAATAATTACATTTATTGTGTGAAGAGTTTTGGAGAGTGGAAAACACAGCATGTAAAGGCTTTGTGTAATTTTACATGTTATGAAGATTATTAGTAGCAATTTATGGAATTTACTCACATATATAACTAAAAAACAAGTTGAGCTCTCAAAGTCACTCGCAAACACAGTATCTCAATCACACTCAAGAGAACAGTCATTTTTGCTTGTTGGTATAGTAAGGGTTTCCATAATTTAAACTTAAAGAGCTGTTCCTCTTATTTTTCAGTATTAGTTGGGTGAGCCAAAGAGAAAAGATTGTGTTTACAGAAACACATTGCAAGGATCTGGTGAAATCATGGCACTTCACTGTGGTGGTTATCACTGACAAGTCCTGGCTGGCTTGTTTCCAAGCATGGCTGACTCGAGATGTCACAACAGAGGACATCTTTTCTTCAGGACCTCTATCAAATCCATAGAAAACGGGGGTGTTCAGCAAACTTTGTATTTCCATAGACACCGGGAAGAAAATGCCAGGGTGAATTTTACAAGTCAACTGAACTGATACTGTTATAAATAAGAGCTGAAACATGAAAATCATAGATTCCTTAAGTCTTATATCAAATCCTAACAATGATGTTTTTCAGTGTTTTAAAGACATTCCACTGGGAAATAGAGCACGGCTTTATTTGCCCATTTTTAATCAGAAAGATTGCTCTCTCATTCCTTAAATTGACCATCCCCAGAGAGCTCACACTGGCAAGACTGGAAGGGAGGAGGGACTCAGGACCTGGAAAGCAACTCAAGCATATGTTGTTGTGCAACAGGGCTCAGGCACATTCACAACCTCGCAGATCTGCCCTACAGGAGAAGGCACAGGGGACATGCTAGGGCCAGTGGGCTGCGTTGGCCACGTCATCAGTGAAGCATCGCAGCAAAAAGACATCCCTCTCATTTGTCTATCTCCTTCGAGACCAAACCTGGACATCCTTGTCCATGGGGTCCACACACACAACTTGGTACCAAGCTGTCTGGGTTCACACGCCAGCAGCCAGGAGTTGAGAAAGTGCGCCTCCCATCCTGACACTTGTGCTATGGGAAGCTGACTCTGGGAGAAACATTAAGGGCGAGGGTCACAGCTGGTCCGTTGTCCTGGCATCCCTGAGTTATCTCCGGGGGTCTGCCTGACGGTGGGCACTGATCACCGCCATCATTTTGAATATGAAAAGCCATCAAACTAGGGATTCCTTTTTTGTTAACATTTTAAGATGCCATAATTGTGTGCAAATTTTAGGACCTTTTGTAGGCTTTCCACCACTTTATGCCAGTTTAAACAAAACTTACATATTTTAAAAGCAGGCATTTTAGTAGACGTCTACGTCTTCGTGCCCTTCCGGCGTTGGCAGCGGAGTTCCCCGGGATTTGTCACTTACTCGTTGCCACCTGCTGGAGAACAGGAGAAGTGCTGCTGAGCGCTTCTTTCAAACCTGTTACCGCGCCGCCGCCATGGGATCCCGCGGCACCCTCCGAGGCGCGCCCCTGCCGCCCCAGGTGAAGGCCGAGGGCGGTGTGAGGTGTGGAGTGCGGAGAAGTTCCTCACCTTTCCCTCTCCGAGGTGTGCCTGCGGCCTGCCTCCATCCCTGGCCGGGCGAGCCGGGAACGCGCCGCGGGCGGGCGGCCTCACCTCGCGACGAGAAGGCGGCGGGAAGGCGCCCGGGGCCAACATGGCGGCCGCCCTTCCCGCGGCTCTGGGGCCTGAGCCGCTCTAACTGCTTCTATGCTGTGCGCGCCGGTTGGGTGTACTTATTCAGGCTATCGTCAGATGACCTTAGGAATAAAAATGAGGGAATGCTGCTTCGGTCCTTCCTGGGAGGTGTAAAATGAGGCGTCTACACAGGCAGTTTGGAAGCTCTCATTCGCCCAAGACCAGTAACATTTTTTTATGGCTCCAGGAAGGCATTTAACGGTATTGTTTCAAAAATAATGCTAGGGGAAGGTATGTGCCAAATATGTGCACTTTTCTCTCCCACTGGTCAGGTAACCCCGCCCCCAACCAAGCCTGACCCAGCTCTGCTTCCAGTCTTGCCGGCCTCCAAGCGAGCTCTCCCTGTGAGGAGCGTTAGGTGCTGCTTGCAAATCTTCCCATGGATTTGGGGGTCACTCAGAGGCTGACCAGCCTCTTCCCTGTCTAATCGGCCTCCGTTTCCCTTTCTTATACTTCTGGTGCCTCCTCCCCTCTTTCCCTCCCTCCCTTCTCCCTGGTGCTCCCTCCTCCCTCCCCCCCTACACACACACACCTTATTTGTTGGAGCACCTGGCTCCAACTCCTTGTTTAGATGTTAGCTTCCCCTTTTCAGAAGCGATCCTTAATAGGCTGGTGGGCCTCCACCTGCCTGCCTCTCCATGGCTCCTTGTTCTCTCTCTTCGCCTGCACTGCAGGCTTCCTGAGGCCAGTGTCTGGATCTTATTTTGTTGCCCAGTGCCTACTGTGTCTAGTATATATCCTGTATTTAGAAAAATACACGTTGGGGCTGGTGTTGTGGCTTAGCAGGTTGAGCCTCTGGTATCCCATATGGGCACCCATTCAAGTCCTGGCTGCACCACTTCCAATCCAAGCCCAGCTAATGTGCCTGGGAAAGCAGGGGAAGATGGCCCAAATGCTTGGGCCCCTGCCACCCACATCAAAGAACCAAATGAAGTTCCTGGATGTGGTCTTTGCCAGCCTGGGCATTGGGGGCCATTTGGAAAGTGAACCAGTGGATAGAAGATATCTCTAATTCTGCCTGTAAAATAAATTATTAAATAAATAAATCTTAAAAAAATGTGTTTCATAGACAAATGAAATAGCCTATTAGAAGCATTTGCAATTGCCAAGAAGAAATTTGAAACTATTTCAACAAGTGTGGAAATGGAATTAAATTATAAATGTATTTGGTGCCAAAAAATGGAAATTCATGCATAGGTTTTTCATAGTATGCATTTTCCATTTTTGATAAAAAAGGACTTCCATTTACTCTCACAATTTGATTTACTTAAAGAATTACTTTTATTTATTTGATATAGAGACTGTCCATCTGCTGGTTAAGCCTCCAAAAGTCTATCTACAACAGCTAGGGCTGGGCCAGGCCAAAGCCATGAGCCAGGAATTTAACCTGGATCTCTCATGTGTGTCACAGGGACCCAATCACTTGAGTTATCACATGCTGCCTCCCAGGGTGTGTACTAGCAGGAAGCTGGAACCAAAAGTAGAGCTGTGACTCAGACTCAGACACTCCAGTATAGGGGTTTGGGTGTGCTAAGCAGTGACTTGACTACCATGTCAAATGCATTCTCCTGACTTATTTTTAAAAATTACTAGCATTAGGAATGTAAACTGGTAAAAACCACTATGGAAATCAGTTTGGAGATACCTCAGAAATCTGAATATAGACCTACCGGATGACCCAGCCATCCCGCTCCTGAGAATTTACCCAAGGGAAATGAAATCAGCAAATAAAAGAGTTTATTACAGCTCAATTCACAATAGCTAAGACACGGAGTTAACCTGCATGCCTATCAACTGAAGACTGGATAAAGAAATTATGGGATATGTACTCTACGGAATACTACACAGCAGTAAAAAAAAAAAGAAGAGAGAGAGAGAGAGAGATCTGATCATTTGCAACAAAATGGATGAATTTAGAAAATATCATACTTAGTGAAATAAGCCAGTCCCAAAGGGACAAATACCATCTGTCCTCCCTTATCTGTGATAGCTAATAGAGTACCTAAAAGGAAATCTGTAGAAGTGAAATTGACACTTTGAGAAGCAATAACCTTAACAGCCCTTGTCTTGACTGTTGTGGAACAGTTTTTGTTTTTGTTTTTCTTAATGGAGAGTGGGATTGGGAATGGGAGAGGGAGGAAGAGGTGGGGTGGGAGGGTGGGTATGGTGGGAAGAATCACTATATTCCTAAAGTTGTGCTTATGAAATTTGCACTCATTAAATAAAAGGTTTCTTTGGGGAAAAAAGCTACTAACATGGAAAATAAACTGTTCACCCAAATGTGTTGGAAATTAAATAAGACTGGGCCGGTGCCGCGGCTCACTAGGTTAATCCTCCGCCTACGGCGCCAGCACCCGGGTTCTAGTCCCGGTTGGGACACCGGATTCTGTCCCGGTTGCTCCTCTTCCAGTCCAGCTCTCTGCTGTGGCCCTGGGAAGGCAGCGGAGGATGGCCCAAGTGCCTGGGCCCTGCACCTGCATGGGAAACCAAGAGAAGCACCTGGCTCCTGGCTTTGGGTCAGCGCAGTGCGCTGGCCGCAGCGGCCATTGGGGTGAACCAACGGAAAAGGAAGACCTTTCTCTCTGTCTCTCACACTGTCCACTCTGCCTGTCAAAAATAAATAAATAAAAGAAAAAAAAGAAATTAAATAAGACTGAAGAAAACCATTCAGCTCTTTTATTAGGCCTTTCTCAGAATATGTATTACTTGAGAATGGGATTTTTCAGGCCAGCTTTGTGGCACAGCAGGTTAAGTCAACACCTGCAACGCCAGCATCCCTATGAGTGATGGTTCTAGTCCAAGCTACCCCTCTTCTGATCCAGCTCCCTGCTAATGCTTCTGGGAAAGCAGCAGAAGATGGCTCCAATACTTGGGTCCCTGCCACCCACATGGGAGGCCCAGACGGAGTTCCAGGCTACTGGCTTTGGCCTGGCAGAGGCCCAGATGTTATGGCTATTTGGGGAGTGAACCAGCAAATGGAAGATCTTTTTGTGTAAAAAAAAATCTTTTTTTCATTATTTTCTATCACATTTGGCTATATGTGGCTATTGCTTTTTAAAATTTTATTTACTTATTTCTTTGTGAAACATTATTCAAGAAACCTCCCATCTTCTGGTTCACTCCTCAGGTATCTACAGCAGCTGGGGCTGGGCCATGCTGAAGCTTAGAGCTGAGAACTCAATCCGGGGGTGCCTAAGTAGGGAGTGAACTTCAATCCAGGTCTCCTGTGTGAGTGACAGGAACTCAATTACTTGAGCCACCACTTGATGCCTCCCAGACTGTGCATTTATTGTAGGCTAAAATGGGGAGTGGAACCGGGACTTAAACCGCGTCACTCCAGTATGGAATGCTAGAGTCTTAGCCACTAAGCCAAATGCTTACCCCAAGAATGAGCTTCTTTTAGCGGGGAGAGACAGATATCTTCCAACTACTGGCTTACTCCTCAAATGGCCATAAAAACCAGGGTAGAGCCAGGACCAAGCCAGGAACTAGGAACTGCATCTGGTTCTCACATTGTAAGTGGTAGGGACCCAAGAACATGGACCGTCATCTGCTGCCTCCCACATCAGTGGGAATCTGGATTGGAAGCAGAGGAACAAGGCCTCAAACTGGCACTCATATGGAATGCAGGCATCCATGCTGTGGCTTAGCCCACTGTACCACAATGCCCACCTCCAAGAATAAGACTTTTTTTTTTTCTTTTTAAGGCAGAGGAGAGATCTTTCATCCACCAGCTTACTCCCCAAATGCTGTAACAGCCAGGGAACCAGGAACCCCATATGGATCTCCCACATGGGTGGCAGGTACCCAACCATCATCTCTTGGTTTCCCAGGTGCATTAGCAGGAGGTTGAATCAGAAGCAGAGCAGCCGAGACTCAAACCACACTGCAACATGAGATGCTGCCTTCATAAGCAGTGGCTTAACCTGCTGTCCCACAATGCTGTCCTGAGAATGACATTTTTTTTTAAGACTTATTTTGCTTATCTGAAAGAATTACAGAGAGAGGTAGAGCAAGGTGGAGGGGGGGAGAGGGAGGTCTTCCTTCTGCTGGTTCTCTCCCCAAATGCCTACAATACCAGAGCTGAACTGATCTAAGGCTAGGAGCCAGGAGCTTCTTCCTGGTCTCCCACGTGGGTGCAGGGGCCCAAGTACTTGGGTCATCTTCCACTGCTTTCCCAGGCCATAGCAGAGAGCTAGATTGAGAGTGGAGCAGCTGGGACTCGAACTGGCATCCATATGGGATGCCGGTGCTGTAGGCTGGGCCTTTAACCCACTGTGCCACAGCACCGGCCCCAAGAATGACATTTTTTACAAGACTAAAATACTATTATGAAGGATAAGTGTGACTTTGCACTGATTAAATATGGCCATATTTAAATAATCTATAATATTCCTTCCTGCTAAAGAATGTAGACTGTGGTGTGTTTTTTTTGTTTGTTTGTTTTTCTAAAAAGGTAAAAACAAGGCGTTTAAATTCTGGGCTTCCACACCAAATTCCAGACAGGCTTAATAAGTGCCAAAATGACCTTGTTAATGATGCCGGTGTATCACTTCACTGTAGGTGCTCAAAGGCTGTTGGGGCTGCAGCTCTCCCTATGAAACCAGATATTACCGTACTCACTGGCACTTGGCAAGGACCCTGAGGCCACAGCCTTGTTTTGAGATTCAGCGATAATGGCTTTAAGTGGTGAGTGCTAACAATTTTATATTCTGTCTGCAAATTATGATGGATCTAATGATACCAGATATAAAAGGGTTTGTTCTTAGCTATTGCTGTGCCACCTCCACTGCTCATTAACTTAATTTTGTAGGAGTTTCTTGATGGAAGACAATCAAACATTTTTATGAATGAGTCACAAATACTATTACACTGATTCTTCAGAAAATACAATTCTTATTTTATAAGAAAATAGTCTTTGCCTGCAGTAGACTGAATGTCACTCCCTCCTCCAAAATCTTGACTTGAAGCCCCAGTCTCAAATGTGATGGAATTAGGAGTAGGGCTCTTTGGGAGTGATTAGGTTATCAGAGTACAGTTCCCTTGGAAAAGGAACTCCAGGGGCTGTGGCACAGTGGTTTGAGCCATGGCCTGTGGTGCCATCGTTCCATTTGGGCTCAGGTTTGAGTCCTGGCTGGTCCGATTCCAATCCAGCTCCCTGCTAATGCACCTGGGAAAGCAGCAGAAGATGGTCCAAGTGCTTGGGCCCGCTGCACCCATGTAGGAGACCCGGAAGAAGCTCCTGGCTCCTATCTTCGGCCTGGCCCAGCCCTGGTGATTGTGGACATTTGGAGGAGTGAACCAGCAGATGGAAGACCTTTCTGTCTCTCCCTCCCTCTGCCTATAAATCTGCCTCTCAATTAAATAAATAAAAGCTTTAAGAACAAAAAAAGTTCTAATTAAGTGATTCTTTGATATGTCCAGGCTACTAGTGGCAATTCTGGCAAAGGGTAATACCTTTGTGTCTAAGAATCAGACATTTCTGCTTCAATGGATTATATGCATTCCTTTCTATTAAAATCAATTTTGAAAAATTCATGCTCTAAAATCAACTGGACTTTGGAGGAAATATGCCTAGAGAAAACTGTTCAAATTCTATGCACTGTTGTAACAAGAGAACTGACAAAAACAATAATTCTGATCAAAATGGTATCATGTTCAATCTGCACTTGGAGGCTGGCGCTGTGGCATAACAGGTAAAGCTGCTGCCTGCAGTGCCAGTATCCCACATGGATGCCAGTTCGAGTCCCTGCTGCTCCACTTCCAATCAGCTCTCTGCTATGGCCTGGGATAGCAGTGGAAGATGGCCCAAGTCCTTGGGAGACCCAGAAGAAGCTCCTGGCTCCTGGCTTCGGATTGGCACAGCTCCAGCCATTGGGCCATCTGGGGAGTGAACCAGCAGATGGAAAGACCTCTCTCTCTCTCTCTCTCTCCTCTCTCTCTCTCTGCCTCTCTGTAACTCTGCCTTTCAAATAAATAAATCTTTTAAAAAAAAATCTGCACTTGATCTGCACCACCTTCATGGCCAGTCTTTGCAGTACCAAGCCCATCAAACCAGAAGGCTCACACTGCCCCCTTTCAGAAGCAGAGACGTGAGGGAATTTGAGGTCATTGTCGCTGGGGGAAAAAGTCTTGTGGAGCTAAATGAATGCTATGTACATCCAGCTACTTCAGCTTCTCTTTGGTTGCCTTTTGCCAGATGGCTTAACATTGGTGGAAAATATTGGTGGTGGTGCCTGAAGCCAGTAAACTACCACTTCGTGTACTAAAGGCAGGCGTTCCTGCAAGATTCTCAGTATGTTTCCTGTTAAGATCTTCATACATTGCTTCAAAAGTATTAATGTGCTGTGAAAAACAGCGCATCAACCAATGCGACTGCCCTGTTGTGCCGCCCCCCCATTTGCCAGTTGTACATTGTCACGGAAACGCATGTCGCAGAAGAATGAACTGTATTCAGCAGGGCAGGCAGGGGAGGATTTTGTGTTGTGTGGTCTTATTGGAGCTTTAAAGAATGTACAAAAATGGAAATACTGAGTGTAGCAGTCAGCGTTGCATCTGGATGCATGTAAACATAAGGCCGATTACAGCATTTTTACCAAATAGGGGTTTTGTTTTCTTCACATGGGAAGAGTCAAAAAGGTGGGCAGTGCAGGCTGCTGTGGCTGCTCAGGGCACCCAGGTGCATCCCAGCATCCTCTGCCATCCTCAGCTTGTTGCTTTCAGCTTCACTGTGGCAGGAAGGCTCCCCTACCATCAAGCATGCTGTGCATGAGTGAAGCAGGAAGAAGAATGCGCTTGTTCCCTGAAGCCCCACCAAGCCACTGTTCATAGCACTAAGAATTTTCCAGAACCAGGCTAAGTGACCATGACAGCAAGAGGGACCAGAGGTTCCATATTCTAATCGGGCACGTGGTACCCAAAATAAACTCAGATTCTCCCATCCAGTTCCCTGCTAATGCTCCTGGGAAAGCAGTGGAAGATGGTGCAAATGCTGGGCCCCTGCCACCCAGGTAGAAGACCTGGATGAAGTCTGGCTCAGTCCCAGCCTTTGCAGGCTTTTGAGGAGTGAAACAGCAGATGGAAGTTCTCTCTGTCTGTGACTCTCCCTCCTTCTCTGTAACTATGCCTTTCAAATAAAGTAAATCTTACAAAAAAAAAAAAAAAATTACCAGGGCCAGCACTGTGGCATAGTGGGTAGGGCCTCTGCCTGTGGTGCTGGCATCCCATATGGGCGCCAGTTCGAGACCCGGCTGCTCCACTTCTGATCCGGCGCTCTGCTATAGCCTGGGAAAGCAGTAGAAGATGGCCCAAGTCCTTGGGCCCTTGCACCACGTGGGAGACCCGGAAGAAGCTCCTGGCTCCTGGCTTCAGACTGGCACAGCTCTGGCCATTGTGGCCAGTTGGGGAGTGAACCAGTGGATGGAAGAACTGTCTCTTTCTCTGCCTCTTTTCTGTCTGTGTAACTTTGTTAAGTACATAAAAATCTTTAAAAAAAAATTACCTGTTGTTAAAGAAGAACTTGGCACTATTGAAATACTCAAAAGAATGCTTTCCAAGCTAAGAAATCAATTTCAATCCAGAAGGGTGGTTCTTTATACTCTCACGGTGGCTCACAAGATTTAGAACCACTCTGAAGGAGTCATCCCTGCTTAAATAAGTGCTATTGACATTGTTTAAAAACTCACATGATTCTTCAATCCCAGCTAAAGAATCTAGCGATCCTTCACGCAGTGCACAGTCCTCAGATGAGGCAGTGATGGGGGGGGGGGGCTATTATGCTGTCACTCTCCTAGTGAAATGTTCATTTTAAACACCAAGGAAGGGGAAAATCGACCATGCTTTAAAATCAGATAAAGGATTAATGGTCTTGAAACTTTAATATTAACTCTCAGTTTTTAGTTTTCATGCAGATTAACCTTTCTTATTTAGGAGTAAATCTAGGGAAAGAAGATTTTATGAGTAATTGATATTAAAAGTTTAAGTCATGTGTGTGCTCTTTTTCTTTTTTTCACGTGAAAGCAATTTTGCCCTCCACGTCTTTTTATTTGAAAGACTCAAATCTCACTTTTGTCAGATGAAATTGCTGCCTAAATGATCTAACATGATTTTCACATTCTTTTGTGGAAATCAAATTTTCTAAGGTGGTAGAATTCACTTAGAAGTGACAGCAATGTGCTCTTTCTCCCAGGGGAGCTGCTAATTGACGCTGAACCATTAAATGTCCTCCTGAAAGCACTCAAGCTAATGAGGTAACAAAACCCCAGAGGACAAAAACGAAGCAAAGCGAGTTAGTTCTTGAAATGAAACTCTTGAAATCCCAACTTGAGAAAACAAGGAAGCAGGAAGAAGGAAGGAAAAATAAACAGAAAAAAAGTCACACAATTAAAAGTATGAAATGAAAGATTATTCTGTTTAATTGGGTAGCTTTTCCAGTTATGTGCGTTGTGTCAATTGTACTGGACTTCGAAGTTGTAAAATGTATGTGTTGTGTGTCTCTTCTCTCACTACTGGAAACAAAGGAGAACTCCCTTGTATTTCACATGGGCAGGATTGCAACTTCAGATGCTGTGGGGCCACCCCCAGAGCAGGCTGTGCAAAGATGAGGGGGTCCCATGGCTGTGAGGTGCGTTCGTGCCTCTGCTTTCCAGTCATTGTGTGCTAGGCAAAGTCTGGGCTCAGTGCTGCTAGACATTTTAGTATTTTGTGTTTTTTTTTTTGTTGTTGTTGTTTTTTAAAAGAGAAACAGAGACAGAAAGAGATCCTCAATCTGCTGATTCATTCCCCAAATGCCTGCAATATCCAGAGCTCTAGGCCTGGCGGGAAGCCAGATCTTTCATGTGAGTGGCAGGAACCCTGGTAGTTGACCTGCCACCTGCTGCCTCTCAGGGTGTACATTAGCAGGAGGCTAGAATCACAAGCAAAGTCCAAGTCTGGACGTAAACCCAAGCACTCTGAGATGTGTTGAGGACATTACAAGCCCCTGTACCCAATATGTGCCCCAACATCCAGGCATTTGGAAGAACACTGTCTTGGTTTGGCTGGATTTGGGTGCAGGTATTTATTTGGGTGATGATCACAGGAAGTTCGGTGAAGGAGTGGGAGTGACCTGATCACCTGCCACCTGCCACCCACCACCCGCCAGCCTTCAGGAGGGGAGTGAGGAAATTGCCTAATCTTTTCGAAAGAATTATTCTGAGCCTTCAGTTATTAGCGGTAAATGTATTTAAAGCTTCTTAGTAATTAGTTACAGACAATGATAAAATTTTTCTAATTATGAGCTGAACCCAGGTTTTTAAGGTTGATTCTTTTTCTTTCTTTTAGGCATGGAGTGTACTATTCAGGAAATTAATAGCATTATTATGCTCTGGAATGCATGATAAGAATAAGTTCAGGAAATCTTGGAGGGAAAAGGCAAATTGTCACCCTTGGAGGAAAGGAGGGGACCAAATCATTCTGGGTAAAAAGAAAATGAGGCATGGATGGTGTGCACAATACCCAATCACAAGCCAATTATGCACGAGCATTAATGCTGACTTCCTTGTAAATATGAATTGTTTTAGGATTTGTTTTTATTTATTTGAGAGGCAGAGAGAGGAGACACACACACACACACACACAGAGCGAGCGAGAGAGAGAAACATTCCTAAATGCCTGCAACAACAGCTAGGACTGAACCAGGCTGAAGGCAGGCCTAGAATTCAATGCAAGTCTCCCACATGGGTGGCTGGGACCCAATTACTTGAGCCATTACTGCCACCTCCCAGGGTCTGCATTAGGAGGAAGGTGGAATCAGGAGCCAGAGCTAAGACTCAAACCCAGGTACTCTGATTTTGAATGCAGACATCTTAGCCATTAAACTGAATGTCCAACCATAAATATGAATTTGAAAAGAGCTTAAAATTCCTAGTTTTTTTAAAAAAAATATTTATTTTATTTATTTGAAAGACAGTTACAAAGAGAGATAGAGACAGAGAGAGAGGTCTTCCATCTGCTGGTTCACTCCCCAGATGGCCGCAACGGCCGGAGCTGCACCGATCCGAAGCCAGGAGCTAGGAGCTTCTTCCGGGTCTCCCATGTGGATGCAGGGACCCAAGGACTTGGGCCATCTTCTACTGCTTTCTCAGGCCATAGCAGAGAGCTGGATTGGAAGAAGAGCAGTGGGGACTCGAACTGGTGCCCATATGGGATGCCGGCACTTCAGGCCAGGGCTTTAACCCGCTGCACCACAGTGCTGGGCCCTCCTAGTACTTTTTTTTAAAGAAAGCTTTTATTTAATAAATATAAATTTCATAGGTGCAGCTTTTGGAATATAGCAGTTCTCCCCCCACACACACCCCCGCTGCCCTCCCACCCTAGTTCTTTTTAAATATTTGTTTGAAAGGCAAAGAGCCACACAGAGAGACGGAGACACAGAGAAAGAAAGAGCACTCCTGTCCACTTCTTCACTCCCCAAATGCCTATAACAGCTTCTGGCTGGAAGTTGAGGCCAAACTCAATCCAGATCTCCCAGGAGGATGGCAGAAAACCAACTACTCAAGGCAGCACCCGCGCCTCCCAGAGTCTGCACTAGTAGGCAGGTGAATCAGGAGCAGAGCCAAGTATCAGACCCCAGCCTCGAATACAGAATGCAGATGCCTTAACCACAAGACTAAATGACTGCCTCATAAATATAATTTTTAAATGGCTGAATTCAGGGTGGGCATTGTGACTAAGCTGCTGCTTGGGATGTCCACATACTATATCCAACTGCCTGTTCAAGTCCTGGCTACTCTGCTCCCCAGTCCAGCTTCCTGCTAATGCTGGATTTCCTGGGAAAGCAGTGGAGGGTGGCCCACGTAGTTGAGCTCCTGCCACCCATGTGGGAGACCCAGAAGAAGTTCCTGGCTCCTGGTTCCTGGTTTCAGCCTGGCCCAGTCCTGGCTGTTGTGGCCATTTGGAGAGTGAACCAGGAGATTGAAAATTCTCTCTCTCTCTCTCTCTCCCCCTTTCTCTCTGTTACTCTACCTTTCAAATAAATAAACATTTTTAAGATAAATTTATTTATTTATTTGAAAGGTAGAGTGACAGAGATGCAGAATGACAGAGATGCAGAGAGAGAGAGAGAGAGAGAGAGAGAGATAGGTCTTCCATCCCAGTGGCTCACTCCTCAGATGGCCGAAACGCCCAGAACTATATCAATCGGAAGCTAGGAGCCAGGAGTGTCTTCCAAGGTCTCTCACGGGTGCAGTGGCCCAAGGACTTGGGCCATCTTCTACTACTTTCCTGGGCCATAGTAGAAAGCTGGATCATAAGTGGAGCAGCCAGGACTTGAACCAGCGCCCAAATGGGAGCCGGCATTGCAGGCAGTGACTACCTGCTATGCCACAGCACCGGCCCCAACAAACCTTTTTTAAAAATGGTTTAAACCTCCTAGTTCACCTGTGTGGGTTTTTCCTAGTTTATTTTTTTAAAGATTTATTTATTTATTTGAAAGGCAGAATTACAGAGAGGCAGAGAGAGAGAGAAAGAGAGAGAGAGAGAGAGGTCTTCCATCCCCTGGTTCACTCCCCAATTGGCCACAACAGTTGGGACTGCGCCAATCCGAAGGCAGGAGCCAGGAGCTTCTTTCTGGTCTCCCATGCGGGTTCAGGGACCCAAGGACTTGGGCCATCTTCTATTGCTTTCCCAGGCCACAACAGAGAGCTGGATCAGAAATGGGTGCCCATATGGGATGCTGGCACTGGGTAGCTTAACCTGCTACACCACAGCACCAGCCCCCATAGTTCATTTTTAAGGTAACCCCTGTCTTCAGCTCTACACAAATCATGAAAAACATCCCAGAACCACAGAGGCTGATGAAAATGGTCACTGCACTGGCTCTCAAGGCTGCTGTCTCTCTTTGACTTCCTTCCGAAATCCTTCCATGTTTACACGGAAAAGTGAACTGTTTTACTTACCTCTGATTTGAATTGCAAAATAATTCTTTTTAAATTTTAGTATATGTACATATTTAATGTATTTGAAAGGCAGAGAGACAGAGATCTCTAAAACACTGGTTCACTTCCCAAATGCCTGCAACAGCAGAAGTTGCTCCTGGCCAAAGCTGGGGACAGGAAATCCACAAGAGGGGTTGCCAGGAAGCTAGAATGGAAAGCTGAGGATCCAGAACTGCAACCAGGCGCTCCAGCACACGGTGTGGGCATCCCAACTGGTGTCTAAACTGTGTGCCAAACGCTGCACCTAAAATAACTCCTATGCATGAATCGATGAGAAGATAATGAAGATGGATTTGAAATGCCAACACACATGAAACAGGGACCTTAAGTATCTTTACATGGAGAACATACAGAACTCTCTTCCTTGTCACAGTTGACCAGTGTTCTTAGAGACACTGAAGTCCTTGGCTTCCAGGACACCACTGTCACCCTAGGACCTTGCCGGATGTTCCTTCTTAGGGTCCTTTGCCAGCCTCTCAATATGGAATGACCCAGACTCAGTCTTCTGACCTCCTCTGTATCTCTGCACACATTCCTTCTACACTGTCATCCAGACCCGTGACTTGAAATCCTTTACCTGCATTTCAACAATTCCCACATTGTGTATCTGTAGCCCAAATCTCTGTTCTGATTTCCAGACTCATATACCTGACTTCAAATTCAAAATCTCCACTTGGATTTCTGCCATCAGTATCTCATTTAGTGCGCCCATACTGGAGCTTTGAGTCCCGCCCACCCTGAGCTTAGTCTATATTCCCGCAAAGCAGACTCAGAGACGTTGAGCGCAGTAGCTGTTTGGGACCAGGGGATATGGGTAGATTTGCAAAGACGGCCTCAACATCCTTCCTGCCTACATCCCTGCTTCTTTGCAATGTAACTTTGACATTCCTCCCTAAAAGAATTAGGTTTTGGGGACTGACACTGTGGAGGAGCAGGTTAAGCCACTGTCTGTAATACTAGCATCCCCTACCCACTTTCTGGTAATGTGCCTGGGAAGGCAGCAGAAGATGGCCCAAGTACTTGGGTTCCTGCCATCCATGTGGGAGACCAGATGGAGTTCCTGTCTGCAGCTTCCACCTGGACCAGATCTGGCTGTTGTACCTGTTTGGGGAGTGAACCAGTGAATAGAAGATTCTCTCTTTCTCTCTCTCTCTCACTCTCTCTCTCTCTCCCTCCCTCCCTCCCTCTCTCTGTTGCTCTTTCAAATAAACAAATCTTTAAGAAGTGGGATTTCTCTCTTTATCCTTTGAATCTGGTCTGTCAGTGATTTGCTTTAACCAAAAGAATACAGAAGCCACACTGAGACTTCTGAACCCAAGGTTTTTTTGTTTGGTTGGTTTTAAGATTTATTTTTTATTTATTTGAAAGAGTTACAGAAAGAGAGGTCTTCTACCTGCTGCTATGGCTGGAGCTGAGCTCACCCAAGCTAGGAACCAGGAGCTTCTTCTGGGTCTCCATTGTGGGTACAGGGGCCCAAGCACAAGGGTCATCTTCCACTGCTTTCCCAGGTCATTAGCAGGGAGCTGGATTGCAAGTGGAGCAGCCGATGGCCGGCGCCGTGGCTCACTAGGCTAATCCTCCGCCTTGCGGCGCCGGCACACTGGGTTCTAGTCCCAGTCGGGGCGCCGGATTCTGTCCCGGTTGCCCCTCTTCCAGGCCAGCTCTCTGCTGTGGCCAGGGAGTGCAGTGGAGGATGGCCCAAGTACTTGGGCCCTGCACCCCATGGGAGACCAAGATAGTACCTAGTACCTGGCTCTTGCCATCGGATCAGCACGGTGCGCCGGCCGCAGCGCGCTAGCCGTGGTGGCCATTGGAGGGTGAGCCAATGGCAAAGGAAGACCTTTCTCTCTGTCTCTCTCTCTCACTGTCCACTCTGCCTGTCAAAAAAAAAAAAGGAAGTGGAGCAGCCGGGACTTGAACCAGTGCTCCAGGCCAGGGCTTTAACCCGCTGTGCCACAGAGCCAGACCCGTGAACCCGTTTCAAGAAGCTCTGTAGCTTCCACTTTTGGCCCCTTGGAATGCTGCCCTGAGACAGCCATGTAAGGAACCCCCATCTAGGCCGGTGCTGTGCCGCACTGGGTTAAAGCCCTGGCCTGCAGCGCCCGCATCCCATATGGGTGCTGGTTTGAGTCCTACCTGCTATACTTCCAATCCAGCTCCCTGCTGATGTCTTGGGAAAGCAGTGGAAAATGGCCCAAGTGCTTGGGTCCCTGCACCTGCTTGGGAGACCTGGAAGAAGCTCCAGGCTCCTGGCTTCAGATCAGCCCAGCTCTGGTTATTACAGCCATTTGGGGAGTGAACCAGTGGATGAAAGACCTCTCTCTCTCTCTCTCTCTCTCTCTCTCTCTCCCTCTCTCTTTCTGTGTAACTCTTTCAAATCAATGAAATAAATTAAAAAAAAAAAAAAAAGAATGCCTGTCTAGCCTAGTCTTGGAGGAGCAGGCACAGGGAGTAGATGGGTCATCCACTATGAAGCCTCCTGGATTGTTGGATTATGGTAATTTCCTCCTCACTGCTCTCCTATGCAGCAGCCAGAGTGACCATTTAGACAGCCTAGGGTGAGCATTTGGTGTGGCAGTTAAGATGCCACTTGGGTGGCCTGTGATGTGGCTTACTGGGTAAAACTGCTGCCCATGGGCAGCCTGTTGGAGTCCCAACTGCTCCAGTTCTGATCCAGCTCCCTACTAATGTGCCTGGGAAAGCAGCGGAAGATGGCTCAAATGCTTGGGCCCCTGCCACACATGCAGACCAAGTACACTAGGAGGGAGCTGTGCCGCAATGCCGGCTCCACCCATGCCAGTTTTCTAACTTCACAGTGCTTTGCCTTACTAGTTTCCATGTAATGCCTCAGAAACCCACGCTCCTTCCCACCACAGGGCCATTGCGCTTCCTTGCTCCTCTAAGGGAGATGATTTTCCCACACACCCACAGCCTTAACTTCCTGCACACCTTGGCTCAAATGTCCTATCAGAAAGGCCCTCCCCGGCTAACCAGGAGACCTCTTCTCCCGTCTCTCTTTCTCCCCTTACCTTGCTTTTCCTTTATTATTCAGCCAGTTACTTTTATGTGGCTTATCTCTCCTCAACACTGGAATATAAATTCCATAACACTTAGGGACTCCATCTTTTTTGTTTGTTGATGTACTCTCAGCACCTAGATTAAATTTTTTAAAGATTGATTTATTTGAAAGGTATATATTTAGAAAGAAAAGGAAAGACACAGAGAGAGAGAGAGAGAGAGAGAGAGATCTGCCACCCACTGTTTCATTCCTCAAATGGCTGCAATGGCCAGGGCCGTGCCAGGCTGAAGCCAGGAGCTTCATCCCGGTCTCCCATGTGAGTGCAGGGGCCCAAGCACTTGGGCCATCTTCCGCTGCTTTCGCAGGTGCATCAGCAGGTAGCTGGATAGATGGTGGAGCAGCCAGGACCTGAATCGGTGCCCATATAGAATGCCAATATCACAGAAAACAGCTTTACCTGTTATGCCACAATGCTGGCCCCTAGGTTAAATTTTATTGACTGATCGAATTAGTTTGTATTATGAGACATTCTGATTATTTTGGATGGATTATTTATAGATGGGTTCTCTGGTTGAAATAAAAGCCTCAGGTAAAACATTGCATCCTTTACGACAGAGTGCTCACATTGTAAATTGTGTAGTGAATAGTCTTATGTTATGTTCCCATGGAGATTAAAGTAACAATACTAGGAAAAAGTTATTCTTAGAGATTGGTATTACTAAGGTGCTTACTGAAACATATTGTGCTTATTATAGATTGGTTCATTCCTCACTCAAAAACACAGACTAAGGCCTTCCTGTGTGCTGGGCTCTGGGCCAGCCCTGGGGATGGAAAGTTGAAGGGTCAGGTCCTGCTGTCCAGGGCACAGCCTCTCAGCAGCTACTGAAGAACAAGTGTGGGAGGGCTGCCAGGACTCTGAGGGAGCTCTGGGGGCCGTGGGAAGACCCCTCAAAGCCAGTGTGTGGGGGGGAAATGGGGCACTCCCGAGGGACAAGGGGCACAGGGTGTGTGGGATGGCTTTGGTGTCTCCTGCCAGAGAGGCACCTGCTGCCTGAGAAACAGGTTGGACCGCGGCCCCAGCCTTGAACCGCTGCTTTTCAGACTCTGCTACAGGAGAGGCAGAGAAGTGAGACGACTGCCTGAGAACTTTCCTCTTTCTTTTTGTTTTTAAAGATTTATTTTATTTATTTGAAAGTTGGAGTTACACAGAGAGAGAGAGAGAGCGCGAGAGAGCGAGGTCTTCCATCTGCTTGGTTCACTCCCCAACTGGCTGCAACGGCCGGAGCTGTGCCGATCTGAAACCAGGAGCCAGGAGCTTCTTCCGGGTCTCCCACATGGGTGCAGGGACCCAAGCACTTGGGCCATCTTCTACTGCTTTCCCAGGCCACAGCAGAGAGCTGGATCTGAAGTGTAGCAGCCGAGTCTCAAACCGGCGCCCATATGGGATGCCGGCAGTGCAGGCAGCAGCTTTACCCACTATGCCACAGCGCCTGCCCCAGAACTTTCCTCTTTCTTTCCTGATGTCACTGATCCCTGGCACCCAATGTTTGACGATGAAGGCTTTGGGAACTGGTTTCTCTGCTGGAAATCACCTGGAGTTCATCCAGAACTTAACCCATCTTCCCTGGGTTCCTAGGCTCCTGACAGTTTGCACTTTGAACTCTTCTGCCCTTTATCAGTTTGACCAGGTTTTTTTTTTTTTTTAAGATTTATTTATATATTTAAAAGTCAGAGTTATAGAAAGAGAGGGAGAGACAGAGAGTGAGAGAGCTTCTATCTGCTAGTTCACTCCCCAGATGGGACAGGCTGAAGGCAGGAACCAGGAGCTCTCTTAGGGTCTCCCACATGAGTGCAGGGGCCCAAGCACTTGGGCCATCCTCCACTGCTTTCCCAGGCATGTTAGCAGGGAGCTGGATCAGAAATG
The DNA here is from genome assembly GCF_051225735.1 of Oryctolagus cuniculus. Lineage (NCBI taxonomy): Eukaryota > Metazoa > Chordata > Mammalia > Lagomorpha > Leporidae > Oryctolagus > Oryctolagus cuniculus. Next base: position 146,167,659 of record NC_142868.1, on the reverse strand, counting down.
GAGCAGCCAGGAATCAACCAACGCCCATACAGGATGCTGGCGCCTCAGGTGGTGGCTTTACCTGCTACTCTGCAGTGCCGGCCCCTTAGCAGATTTTTGACTGACACCCACTTACTCTTGAGCTACTGAATGCCTTGGTCCCAGGTGGTGTGCCCTCCCCTCCTCTCTTACCATTTCCCTCGCTCTTTTGTAAGACTTGGATTCTTCTAGAGAGTTGCACTGTCAGTTCCCAATATGTGGTTAAAACCATCCTCTATTCTGAAAAATACTTTCTGTGTGAGTAAACGCTGTCACCTGGGTTGGGGATACTTTACAGCTTTCAGATTATAATACTTTACAGAACAATTACAGTCTAGATCTCTGATTGTCTTCCTGGTTAGAACAATTACAGTCTAGATCTCTGATTGTCTTCCTGTGCACCTGAGATGCCGTGGCCGTCATGTCTCGCTCTTATGGAACCCAGCAAGTTCCTCCCTCTTCTGAACTTTGGTTTGTCCCTAGCCACTCTGAAGAGTGAGGGATCAGCTCCCTGTTTGTTCACATCGGCCACCATCTCCACTTGTAAGCTGTTTATGGATGTCCAGGGATCCACAAAGAGGGAGCTGCAGTAGAACCTGCAACCCTGGGTCTGTTCTCCCTCTTTGCTGACGTCGCTATGCCTTCCGTAAGATCAGGAATCTTCCCTCCTCTAGGGATGTAAAAGAGATTCACAAATTAAGCTGTGGTTGTTCTTTAGGAAGTCACACTGGGATCTGGGAGGACCTTCCTCAGAGAGGAATTACAAAGATAGGTGTAATTACAAAGATAGGTGGGAAAGCTTTGTCCGAAAACCCTGCTGGCATGCTGCTTCCAGAGGGGACCCTGCCGTTGACTCGGCCTGGAGGGAAGGGAGGGATTGGGGCGACCATCCCTGGCAATCTTTGGCAGGGCCTTGCAGCTGAGCGTGCTGTAGACTGGCAGGATCTGCTGTGCCCACCCTGAAAGGTGTGCTTGTGGGAGCTGAGGAGCTGGGTCTGCTCACACAGTCAGAGACAAAGGATACTACTGCCAGGTGGTGACATCTGAACATTGACTAGTAAATTATATGTAGAGAAGATAGGGCAACGGAATGTCTTTGATCTCTAGGTGTCATGCTTTCCTGAAAATTCCATCATGTCACTTGAGAGAGAAGAGAGAGGAGAGAGAGAGACAAAGAGAGAGACAGAGAGAGAGACAGAGAGAGTCATTTAGCTGAGTAGTGGAGATACCTGCATCCAGGGTCCGAGTATCTCAGTTCAGTACCAGCCTCTGGCCCTTGGCTCCAACTGTCCTCTAACATAGACCCTGGAAGGCAGCAGTCATGGCTCAAGTAATTGAGTTCCTGCCAGCCATATGGGAGATCTGGATTGTATTCCTGCTCCTGGCTCCAGCCCCTGGCTGTTGTGGGCATTTGGAGAGTAAACCAGCAGATGGGGGTTCTCTCTCTCTTGAGTAAATTAAAAAGAGGAAGAACTAAATTAGGCAACTCAGGAACTCTGGCAAGTGTCTACAGATTACAGATTACAGAGAACAAAACACGAAAGAGCCCTGGGAAGGTTTTGAGAGTTTTTTTCTGAGGAGAGCACAGACTGGAAAATCAGGCCCTGAGCCCTGCTCTCGGATGCCTTAAGGCAAGGACATGGAGGCTGTTCGTCCTGAACTCTGTTTCCCAAAGACCCCTCTTCAGCCTCTCCCTATTTTCTGTCTCCCTTGCCCACTATATCTCCTTTGACCCAAGGAAAATCAATCCTCCTAACAAAAATAACACACCCCTTCTCCCCTTCTTCCTTGTGTCTTGTAAATTTTGCATCCTCCAAATTCTCAGGAAAAGCAGTTCTTTTCTTGAGCCCTGGAGCCCATAGCTGCAGGCTCTGCAGAGGCATAGAGCTCAAGGGTTGCTTGTTCCCTGCCCCCAGCCCCATCCCTTTAGGCAGGGCAAGCTCTGGATCCTTGGATGGCAGCGAGACTTCCATTCCACTCTGGCTTTCTCCCAGAGCAGGAACCAGACACACCTCCAACCCAAGCATGAGTGCTGTGTTCCTCTGAAGCCCTGTATTTGATCTGCACAAAGAAATCTTGTTCCCTTTCACACATTTTCTCATCTTGTTGTTTTGCTTTCATTCTCCCCACTGCCTGGGTCACATCCCAAAACATCTGTGACCTTGAATGACAGCAAAAGCATCCTTTTTTCCCTTGCCCAAATCCACAAAGATCATCCGATACTGGGGTTGGCGATGGAGTGGGGAATTCTGGTTCACCCTGCCTCCACCCAGTCCTCCTGTGAACTGAGCTCGTTGGCAAGTTTGATGATATGCGTGCACTTCCTGACGTGGAGCGCGGGCCCTTCATTCTCTTGCGTTGGCAGCCACATTCCTGCAGTTGCACTTCCCTCTGTCCATACTGCCTGCCTGGGCCACAGGGGAAGCAGGGAAAGCAGGTGGGAATCAGCTGCAGGGGCCCTGACCAGTCATTTCCAAAGACAAGTGCGAAGGGAGTAAGAAACTCTTTCCAGAAAGTTCCTAACAATCTCATCTAAAAGAGAAGTCTGAAAAGGTTCTGCCATTTTACTATGTGGATCGTCACTGGCTGCTCACGTGATCCACTCTGCAGACAGCCAGGTGTCACACTGGGACAGGGTCCTTCAGGTTCGTTTGTGTGGAACTTTGCCATGCGCCTCAGGTTGTGCGTGTCAGTAAACTTCACAGATTATATCAGCAGCTTTCCAAAACCAGTCCTCACAAAATGTACAAGTGGCTTAAAAAGAAAATCCTGCAAAGAAACCTCAGTTTGAGGATAATACTATTAACACAAGCACTAGGCAACGAGCAAGTATTTCATAGCCGGTATGAGCTCTTAATCAGCCACATCAGGAGACAAAAACAGCAGCGATCTGATCAAGTCTTACTTTGAACCAAGTCAAAAAGTATTCAAAATTATAAGAAGAATATTGAAATCAGGGTTTGCATCCACCGCAATGAACACTAAGCTCTTCATATGTGAATATTGGATCTTGAACACTGACCCCGTGGGGTATCTTCTCAGCATGACAGACATTCAAGCCCGTCGTGGAGACACACTCAACTCAGAGCAAATCCTTCAAACTGCTTCACCACAAAGCATTAGACCAACATTTCCAGAGAAGCACAGTCACTCCCCTTCTGATGCAGCAGGAGCTTTTATATGATTATTCTATTTTTAAGATTACTTATAAGATAATGTTACTATGCTAATATCCTTATAAATATTTTTGTACATGCTTTATAATGCACATCATGTTACCACAGCAGCAGACATATATCATAAATATACATTTATATGAGAATACAAAATAAATGATATAAAATATAAAACATATTTACATTCAAATGATATAAAATTTTTTTTTATCTTTTTATTTTATTTTTTATTTTTTGACAGGCAGAGTGGACAGTGAGAGAGAGAGAGAGACAGAGAGAAAGGTCTTCCTTTGCCGTTGGTTCACCCTCCAATGGCCACCGCAGCTAGTGCGGCGCACCGCGCTGATCCGATGGCAGGAGCCAGGAGCCAGGTGCTTCTCCTGGTCTCCCATGGGGTGCAGGGCCCAAGTACTTGGGCCACTCTCCACTGCACTCCCTGGCCACAGCAGAGAGCTGGCCTGGAAGAGGGGCAACTGGGACAGAATCTGGCGCCCCGACCGGGACTAGAACCCGGTGTGCCGGCGCCGCAAGGCGGAGGATTAGCCTAGTGAGCCGCGGCGCCGGCCCCAAATGATATAAAAATTTTAAAAATTGGAGGCGCATGCTCAAATTTCTTTTCCTCAAAGGGTACACACTCGTAAAAGGCTGGATTCCACTGATCAAAGTGAGAGGTGTCAATGATTTAGACTAGAATAGGGCAGTGGACTCAGAAAGAAGTGGTCTGATTATAGAAACACTGCAGCAGGATTTACAACAGGACTCATTGACAACTGGGGTACAAGAGGAAAATGAAGCAGTCAACAAGGATGGCAACTCCCAGGTTTCTTTTTTTCAATAAGTCATAATAAGTCAGTTTCTCTCTCTCTCTCTCTCAAAGGCAAGATGAGAGAGAGAGAGAGAGAGAGAGAGAGAGAGAGAGAGAGAGAAATCATCCATCTGCTGGTTCACTTCCTAAATGGATGCATACCCAGGGCTAGGCCAGGCTGAAGCCAGAAACCTAAAACTCCATCCAGGTCTCCCATGTGGGGGCAGGAGCCAAGCACTTGGGCCATCTTCATTGCTTTCCCAGGTGCATTAGCAGGGAGTTGGATCAGAAGTCAAACTGGAGCTCTAACATGGGATGCCAGTGTTGCAGGTGGCAGCTTAACTCGCTGTGTGACAACACTGGCCTCTCCAAAGTTTCTGACTTGAGCAACTGAGGGATGGCAGTGCTACTCAATGGGAAAGCAAGGAAATGGAAGATTGGCTTTGGGCGTGTTGCCCTGGAGTTGTATTCATCATTAAAAGGTGAAGCTCTAAGGAGTATGCTAAGGTTGAGTTATGCAGTTGGGAATTTTCATCTGCAGATGTTGTTGGGAAAGGGTGACATTACCTACGGAGGGAAAAGGAGATTAGGCATGGAGGCATGAGGAGTGTTCAGAGGGTAAAGAGAGTAGAAGCTGCTAGTGTCTTAAAATCGGACACATCTCAGATTTGCAATGTAGGTAATTTAAAAAGCCTCTGAAATGACTCTTCTGCTTTTGTCCATGCCACAGGCCATTCTCACCTAGCAGCACAATACCCTCAGTTATCAGATCATGCCACCCTACTCAGAAAGAGCCAGTGGCTCCCCATCTTACTAAAAAAAAAAAAAAAAAAAAAAAAAAAAAAGAAACAAAACCCTAAGTTTTTACAATGACCTCCAAGATTCCCTCCTTCTCTGTCCCTTTTTGTCTTTCTGACTCTATCTTCATTTTTTTTCTAAGATTTATTTATTTATTTGAAAGGCAGAATTACAGAGAGGCAGAGGCAGAGAGAGAGACAGAAAGAGGGGTCTTCCATCCGCTGGTTCATTCCCCAGATGGCCGCAATGGCCAGAGCTGTGCTGATCCGAAGCCAGGAGCCAGAAGCCTCCTCCAGGTCTCTCACGTGGGTGCAGGGGCCCAAAGACTTGGGCCATCTTCTACTGCTTTCCCAGGCCACAGCAGAAAGCTGGATTGGAAGTGGAGCAGCCAGGACTAGAACCTGTGCCCATATGGGATGCTGGCACTTCAGGCCAGGGTATTAACCTGCTGCACCACAGAGCTGGCCCTGAAAAATTCTTTTTCTATATGGAATAAAACCAAAAAGCCCTGACCATCTGAGCCATTTGCTCATGGTTTTGTTGGTAGCAAGCATCCTTGAAGAGAGACACATCTCCTCCTGCAACCCCAAACTGCAGGGTTGGTTCCACACATTGTGCAAGTGGTGATTTCCCCGAGCTCCTGGCCTAAGTGCCAGCATCCCATATGGGTGCTGTTCAAGTACTGGCTGTGCCACTTCCAATCCAGGTCTCTGCTATGGCCTGGGAAAGCAGCAGAAGATGGCCCAAGTCCTTGGGCCCCTGCACCATGCAGGAGACCCGGAAGAAGCTCCTGGCTTCGGATCGGCGCAGCTTCGGCCGTTGTGGCCAACTGGGGAGTGAACCAGCGGATGAAGATCTCTCTGTCTCTACCCCTCTCTCTGTAACTCTTTCAAATAAATAAAATTTAAAAAGTAAAATAAAATAAAGTGGCTTCAGGACAGGCATTGAATGTAGCACTTAAGTCACTGTTTGGGAAGCTCACCTCCCATATTAGAGTGCCCGGGTTCCAGTTTCACTTCCACTTTCAATTTAGCTTCCTGCTAAGGTGCACCCTGGGAGGCAGCAGGTAACGATGTCTAAAGTATTTGGGTCTCTCCCATCAGCATGGGAGACCTAGATTGAGTTCCTAGCTCCTGTTTTCAGTCTGTCCCTTTCTCGAGTATTATGGGCATCTGGGGAATTAAATCAGTGGGTGGAAGATCTCTCTCTCTGCCTTTGAAATAAATTTAAAATTTTTTTCTAACAAGGGCTGGTGTTGTGGTGTAGCAAGTGAAACTGCCACCTGTCATGCTGGCATCCCATATGGACACTGGTTCAAGTCCCGGCTGCTCCACTTCTGATCCAAGTCCTTTCTGATGGTCCAAGTGCTTAGACCCCTGCCACCCATTTCGGAGACCAGGATGAAGCTCCTGCCTTCGGCCTGGCTCTGCCCTGGCCATTGAGGCCACTTGGGGAGTGAACAAGCCGATGGAAGATCTCTCTTTCAAATAAATAAATATTTAAAAAATTCTTTTCTAACTAATGAATATTTTAATTATTTTGTATCTCACATAAGTAAAACATTTTGCACATATTTCATATGATCCTTTATATACCCAAAATAGCTATTAGCCCCGTTTTTATTTATTTATTTATTTATTTTTTGGACAGGCAGAGTGGACAGTGAGAGAGAGAGAGAGACAGAGAGAAAGGTCTTCCTTTGCCGTTGGTTCACCCTCCAATGACCGCCGCGGCCGGTGTGCTGCAGCCGGCGCAGCACTGCGCTGATCCGATGGCAGGAGCCAGGAGCCAGGTGCTTTTCCTGGTCTCCCATGGGGTGCAGGGCCCAAGCACTTGGGCCATCCTCCACTGCACTCCCTGGCCACAGCAGAGAGCTGGCCTGGAAGAGGGGCAACCGGGACAGAATCTGGCGCCCCGACCGGGACTAGAACCCGGTGTGCCGGCGCCGCAAGGCGGAGGATTAGCCTAGTAAGCCACGGCGCTGGCCACGCCCCGTTTTTTTTTTTTTTTTAAGACAAGGAAACTGAAGATTGATCCTGAAGCCATGTGTTCCCTGACCAAAGCCAATACTCTCCCTATGAAATTGAGAAGGCAGGGCCGGCGCTATAGCATAATAGGCTAAGCCTCACCCTGTGGCTCTGGCATCCTATATGGGCACTGGTTTGAGTCCCAGCTGCTCCTCTGCTTATGGGCTGGAAAGGCAGTGGAAGACAGCCCAAGTGCTTGAGCCTCTGCACCCATGTGGGAGATCCTGAAGCTCCTGGCTTCAGACTGGCCCGACTCTGGCCATTTGGGGAGTGAATCAGTGGATGGAAGACCTCTCTCTCTCTCTCTCTCTCACAAATAAATAAATCTTAAAAACACAAAAAACTGTGTGGGTTGTGTTTCACAGGTTCTCAATAAGCTGGAAGGGAAATATTATAATCCCATAGGTACTCACTTTGAAATAGTTTTAAGTATAATTAAAGACCATATTTTCCACTCATTAAAATCTTTATTATTTACCATATGTACAATATTGCTAAATACTAAGGGGAAACAAAGACAAAATTTTAAATGGTGCCAACTCTCAAGGAGTTTACAATCGAATGATAAGTAGTTTAACATACACTGTAGGAGGGGAATACCAGTAAACATTTACCCCTGAGAAAATTACCTTATTTTTCAATTTAAAGCATAAATTGCCTGTTGGGAAACACTGCTATTATACATATTTTTATTAGTTCATTCTTCTTAAAGGATATTGGTTGTTTCTGGAAAAGAAAATGTCTTACCCTGTAACATCTTTACAATTAATTTGATTAAAAACTTTTTTTTTGTTTAAAGAGGAAAAATTTAGATTCTCGGGGGAGGCATTTGGCACAGCTGTTAAGATGCCACGTGTGACAACCGAACCCACACTGGAATGGCTGTGTCTGAATGCACTCTCAGCTTCAGCTTCCTGCTGAAGCACAGGTTAGGAGGCAGCTGATGGTTCCAGGAGTTGGGTCCCCACCAGCCACACTGAGACCCAGATTGAGTTCTCGGCCCCCAGTTTCAGCCTTGTGTAGCCCCTGCTGCTGGGGCCATTTGGGAGTGATCCAGCAGATGGGAGACCTCTGTCTCTCTGCTTTTCAAATACGTAAACAATATACAAAAATTTTAAACTTGTAAATTCACAAAATCAAATTAACTTCATGCATAGACAAAGTGTGTCTGCAATAATAGGTAAAAAGTTGAGCACAACTAGGTCTAGCATCAAAGTATTAAACCTGAATTACTTTGGAGATTTGCCTTGGACAAGTCACTATGTACGAATTCACCATTTATAAGAGGGATATTTACCTCTAGTTAGGATTATAACTCATAGAGTCCACATTTTTTTCCATCTGTAATACTATGCAAGGTTTAAAAACTTTCCTATTAATAACTTACATATTAAAATAATTTAGACAAAAACTAGAGCTAAAAAAAGAGAAAATCATAATGGTATGGAGTAAACTCTCAGTGCAGAAATGAATGTAAATTTGCATGTCTATTTTCCCCTTTTATTCCTTTTTAAAAATGGCTCAGATAAAAAACTTAAAATATGTAGCAACACAAGCTTGAGAGCTCATTTTGTGAAATGCAGTGTAGAGAAAAAGAATGGGCAACATTTATAATTTAAAATATTTATTGATTCATGCCTTCCAGAATTTTTTAAAAGGTCAGTCACCAAAGGCCAACACGTTTTTCTGCTCTCAATACTAAGCCATGTTTTTCCACTGACAATAACGAAGTAATGTGTATTTTGACAGCTAATCAGTTGGTGACAGCTGTGAGTCTCTGTTTTTAAATACAAGATCAGAGTTGCAAACAGACCAAATGTAGCAACTGTAAAAAATGAATGGGCCAAGCCTTACTCTAAGTGACCAAATGACCAATCAGCCAGATGCAGCACTCCTAGGCTACAGATGTCTTTGCTCAACAGCTCCGCACATATCTGAGTTGTCTCCATGGATGTTCTCAACGTCACAAATGTGGCTGCGACAGCCCTGATGCTGCAAACAGTATGCAGAGAGCTCGCTGCATGATTCCTCAGTTTTATTCCTCAGCAGGTTTCTCTTCACTTTCTTCTTCAGCTTCAGCTTCTTCCTTGCAAGAATCCTGACTGTTGGCATCAACAAAATAACTTTCTTCCCCATTCTCTCTTTCTTCTATTTTTTCTTCTTCATGAAGGCTAGAGGAAGAAATTTATCAATCTTTGAAAGGAAAAATGAGCTAGCTTAAAGGTAAACAGACTCTGCAATGAATGCCATCGTGGAGCCAGTCTTCCTCAAGTGTCTGAGCTCCAATTTATTGAGAACCAGCTCTATAAAGTGCCAACTGGGAAATTAAATATTCCTCTGGAAACTAATTTATTTCAAATTTGAGCGACTGACTCTTTAAACCTCATATGAAAGAATGCTATTATTTTTGTTATCTATATCAGATAGAAATCATAGTCTGCAAAATACTCCATCACCATGTTAACATTTTGAATGTCAAACGTTAAAATATCAGTGTATGTTTTACAACCATTCATATGTATTCTTTCAGGAAAAAAACCCTTTTTAAAATGATATAGGACAGAATTTTATTCTTTCTTGCAGGTAAGATTTTTTCAAAGGTAAACCATTCATTTTACATATGTTACCTTTCTTTATCTTCACTGAAACTTTGCGATTCTTCATTGGCGAAGCACTCAAGTACTTTTCCACTTTGGCCTTTCCTTGAAACAAACTCATCAGATATTCCTAGTGCTTTTAGGGTGTTAGAATAATGCTTTTCTGCTGCCATCCTTGCATTTTTCTATAGGAAAGACAAACCTTTTAGATGAGAATAAAGACTTTATATTTCCATTAAAATATATGGGTTAAAAGCGCCAGTGAAAATTAAGTTTAACAATCACAGCTGGTTGAAAATATGCATGCTGGGGCTGGCACTGTGGTGCAGTGGGTTAAAGCCCTGGCCTGAAGTGCCTGCATCCCAAATGGGTGCCAGTTCTAGTCCCAATTGCTCCTCTTCCAATCCAGGTCTCTGCTATGGCCTGGGAAAGCAGTAGAATATGGCCCAAGTGCTTGGGCCCCTGCACCCGTGTGGGAGACCCGGAGGAAGCTCCTGGCTCCTGGCTTCAGATCGGCACAGCTCTGGCCATTGCGGCCATCTGGAGAGTGAACCAGTGGATAGAAGACCTTTCTCTCTGTCTCTACCTCTCTTTGTAACTCTGTCATTCAAATAAATAAAATAATTTTAAAAAAAGGAAATATGCATGCTGTATGATTAACAACTGCATTAGTAGATATATACCCACACAAAGTACATGTGAGACCTAGGAGATGTGTAGCAGACTGCTTAGGATAAACTGTGGGATCCTAAGACTGTAAACAGTCCAGATACCTATCAACAGGTAGATGAATAAATAACAACACAGTAAATGTTGTTATTTACTGCCCACATGGATAGTTAATAAAGAAATGAAAATGAATTAACTGGGGGCAGGCATTGTGGAGCCGCCAGTAAAGCCACTGCTAGAGGAGCCTGTATCCCATGTCAAAGAGCCAGTTAGAGTCCTGGCTACTTTGCTTCCAATCCAGCTCTGCTCCTAAGAGACAGCAGAAGATGGCTCAAGTGCTTGGGCTCCTGCTACCCATGTGGGAGACCTAGAAGGAGTTCTAAGCTCCTGGCTTTGGCTTGGCCCAGATCTGGTTGTTGGGAGGCATTTGGGAAGCAAACCAGTAGATGGAAGATCTGTCTGTCCCTCTCTCCCTGCCTTTCAAATAAAATGAAAAATAAAAATCAATCTAAAACATAATACTAAGTAAAAGAAGCAAATCCCAAACAAATATAGTATGATTCATTCACATAAAGTTCAAGAACAGTCGAAACTAAACCATATTGTTTGCAGTTATGCAGGTAGTAAAACTGAGAAGAAAAACAGGAAATGCCTATCACAAAAGTTAGAATGGTGGAACCTCTGTGGGAAAGGTAGGAGGCTGAGATCTGGAAGGGGCACAGGGTTACTGCCATGCTGGCAATCTATTTGTTAACCTGGGTGGTAACACATGAGTTTTGGCCTGTAATTATTTTTTACACACTACCTACGTTTCATATACTTTTATGACTGTATAAAGATACCTGGAAAAATCAGTAAGAAGGTAATTTCAGCACTGGCATTTGGCCTAATGGTTAAGATATTCTTATCTCGTATCAGAGTACCTGGGCTTGATACCTGGCTTTTCTTCTAATTCCAGCTTCCTGCACGTGCAGACCTGGGAGGCACTGGTGATGGCTCAAGTAATTGATTTCGATTTCTGCCATCCACGTGGAAGAACTGGATGAAGTCCCCAGCTTCCAGCTTTGGCCAGGCCTGGTCCCAGCCATAGTGGGCTTTTAGGGAATGAACCATAGGATAGGAGGTCTTTTTTTGCCTCTTAAATAGATAAATGGGAGAATAAATTCATGTGATAGTTGTCAGAAGGTTCTTCAATTTATATGCCTACTGTAATCTGTCAAAGACGATAAAATCTTCAGCATTGTTATCTTTGCTCTGTGGCAGAGGGCATACGGCAGAAAAAACACAGATTCAGAGCTGGATTCAAACCTCTGGCTTTGGGATCTGTTGAGTTAGGATGACTCTTACACACCTGGAGCAAATCGAAGGCATTATAGCTCCTGAGGCCACAGGTGTCACGAGCCGTAAGATGACTGGGTGGCTCAGGTCTAGTCCACTCTAGCCCCTGTTAGTGGATCTGAACGGGCACAGGGCTAAGAACTGCTCTCTGGGTCTTCAACCAAAGCAAAGGGAGAGACTGACCAGGTTCCAACACACCGATGAGAACACATTCTACGTGGGCATAAGGAAACAATGACCCTCCTTCAGAGGTTAAATGGTTCACTTAGGGTCACAAGGCTAGTGACTGTGGAGCCAAATCTCTCGTCTATTTCCTGGTTCCTCCCACCCCATCCTGCTGCTCTAAGCAGCAGTGGTCGTGTGGGAGTCTGAAGGTGGCCTCCACCTGACTTCAGCAATGCAGTTATCAGCTATCCGCTTAACCCAGGGATGCCAGCAGAATGAGGGACCACGGGGTTTGGTGCTCCACACGAGAAACCAAATAGCAAAGACAGATTGCAATCGATAAAGCTATCATCCGTGCATTTTCTGGTACTGTGGGAAACAGAAAAAGAAGCACTCAAACTACTTCTCAAAGGATCCACTATGAGTAACAATTTTCAGAAAATTAAAAATGCATCCACAGGTTGTGAATACCAACAGACAAGCTTGGTAAACTGAAAGACAGGACAAAGAAATGAGAACCATGCGCCAAAGGCTGCACAGAGGAATAAAAAAAAAAACCCAAACCTAACTCTGTATGCATTAACAGTATACTCTGATTTAAGCAAGTTAAATATAAGAGAGATTAAAAAAACACTAATCAAAGGTAATGCTAGCAAGCCTGCATCTGAATTTGGTTTAAAATTCAATTTAACATTTGTTCAGTTAATAAGTCCTGGGATTTCTAAGAAACAGGACAATATGGTTTGTTTTGCAATAGATCCTCAGCATATTCTGCTGGGGGATAACTCAACAGCCACGAGACCACAATTAACTCTTCTAAATGGGCAATGCATAGAGCTGCAAGTGAATCTATCAAACAACTGTTAATTAGCAGCAACAGTCACAGCAAAACAGGCTGGAAAAAAAAGCACTAATTTATGTTAACCAAACATGATGAGTCACTGTCACAGCCACTCTGTACACAGAATAATCTTTTCTAATATTTTACATCAAGGTGAATAATGTGTAACTGCTCCTAATTGGAACAAATATTTCACCATAAAAAAGAACCGTAGGGAGACGACCGGGAGGAGGAAATTCAGTTTCGTGGAGAGGCAACTGGAGCATTAGCGGGAGTAGAATTGGAAGTGGAGCAGCTGTGACTCAAACCAGAGCTCTGATATGGGATGCCAGTGTCACAGGAGTAAAACCATATTCTTTAACAAAAACCTCTGTCCTGATGTCCTGGAGGGTCCTGGCCTCAGAGGATTCTGTCACTCAACAGAGTGACTGGAAGAGATTCATGGAAGGTGCTACTTTTGCAACACTTCTAATAAGAATGATGTGCTTCAAGACACTCTATATTAATTCAGCTTGTACACGTGGGGAAGTTGGGAGAAGAAAGTGAGCTCTCTTTTAAAGGTCCTCCTAGGAGTGCAGTACTGTGTCTGGGATTAACGCATGGTTAAAAAGTGAACTTCAGGGGCTGCTTGATGTGGCACAAGTTTAAGTCACTAACTGCAAAGCTGGCATCAGATATTGGCGATGGTTTGTATCCAGGCTGCTCCAGTCAATCCAGCCCCATGCTAATGGCCTGGGAAAGCAGCAGCAGATGAACCAACTATTTGGGCCCCTGCCACTTACACGGGAGACCCCAAGGAAGCTCTTGGCTCTTGACTTTGGCCTGGCCCAGTCCCTGCCACTGCGGCCATTTGGGGAATGTACAAGGGGGTGGAAGATTCTTATCTTTCTCCCCCGCCCCCACACTTTGGTCTTTTAAAAAAAAGAACAGTGATTTTTACTTCTAAACAAAAAGTATTTACACTCCTTTGTGGAACAAACAAAAGAATTGGAACGATTATCAGAAACAATGAGTTTCAAGATACTGAATATCACGAAACAAAGGAAAATACCCCTGAGACTGGGAGGATATGACGTGAGCTGTGCAGTTGTTCAGGTTATTTCCTTGGGACAGTGTCCAAACCAGGGTTCAGAAAAGGGAAAACCAGGCAAAGCTTGATGATGCCCTAGCTGAGAGTATGAACCACCAATATGGGAGGACCAGAAGGCAGGAGTTTAGAGGGCACAGTATTGGAGAGAGCAAAGCTGCTGACAGTTGTGGAGCTCTGCAGAGGATGCTCATCCTGCAGGGTACTACTCAGGGTGTGCAGGTGAAGACACTGCTAGGACTGGGACTAGAGAAAATAACAACAAGGCTTACAGAGAGCTGAGAGGAGGACTGCCCTCACTATCCAGCTGGAACAATTGATAAATCTCAGGACGGTGGGTACAGTATGTAGAATTTTGCCTCAATAGTGAGAGAAAATTATCCCCAAACACTGCTTTCATTCCACTTAACATGTTTTTAAAAACATGAAGCAAGAGGCCGGCACTGTGGCACAGTAGGTTAATCCTCTGCCTGTGGCGCCGGCATCCTATATGGGCACCAGTTCTAGTCCCAGTTGCTCCTCTTCCAGTCCAGCTCTCAGCTGTGGCCCAGGAGGGCAGTGGAGGATGGCCCAAGTTCTTGGGCCCCTGCACCCTATGGGAGACCATGAGGAAGCACCTGGCTCCTGGCTTCGGATCAGCACAGCGCCGACCACAGCGGCCATTTGGGGAGTGAACCAACGGAGGGAAGACCTTTCTTTCTGTCTCTCTCTCTCTCTCTCTCTCTCTCTCTCTGTCTATAACTCTACCTGTCAAATAAATAAATTAAAAAAGTAATACTGAGATAACACAGATGCTAAAATTAGCAAGGAACACAAAACAGTAACTATAATTATACCACATATCATTAAAAAGCTACACAAAAGACAAAATATACTCAGTGTTTCAACTAAAGATATAAAGAAGACAAGCTTCTACAGATATAAACTTTCATATTTAAAAGTCAAATGACGGCCGGCGCCGTGGCTCACTAGGCTAATCCTCCGCCTTGCAGCGCCGGCACACCAGTTCTAGTCCCGGTCGGGGCGCCAGATTCTGTCCCGGTTGCCCCTCTTCCAGGCCAGCTCTCTGCTGTGGCCCAGGAGTGCAGTGGAGGATGGCCCAAGTGCTTGGGCCCTGCACCCCATGGGAGACCAGGATAAGTACCTGGCTCCTGGCTCCTGCCTTCTGATCAGTGCGGTGTGCTGGCCGCAGCGGCCATTGGAGGGTGAACCAACGGCAAAGGAAGACTCTCTCTCTCTCTGTCTCTCTGTCTAACTCTGCCTGTCAAAAAAAAAAATTTAAAAAGTCAAATGAAAGTAAATATAATTGGCCGGCGCCGCGGCTCAACAGGCTAATCCTCCGCCTTTCGGCGCCAGCACTCCGGGTTCTAGTCCCAGTCGGGGTGCTGGATTCTGTCCCGGTTGCCCCTCTTCCAGGCCAGCTCTCTGCTGTGGCCTGCGAGTGCAGTGGAGGATGGCCCAGGTGCTTGGGCCCTGCACCCCATGGGAGACCAGGAGAAGCACCTGGCTCCTGCTTTCGGATCAGCGCGGTAGGCCAGCCGTGGCGGCCACTGGAGGGTGAACCAACAGCAAAAGGAAGACCTTTCTGTCTCTCTCTCACTGTCCACTCTGCCTGTCAAAAAAAAAAAAAAAAGTAAATATAATTAACATTAGATTAAACATTTCAAAGACAATATTAGTAAAAAGTAAAGGTTAACAACAGAACTATCTGGAGCTGGGTATTTGATCTCCTTGTTAAGGTGTCCATTTCCCATATAGGTGTGCCTAGTTTCTATTACTGCCTCATGCTCCCTATTCCAGCTTTCCTCCAATGTATACATTTGGAGGCAGCAGGTAACCCAAGTACTGGGGTTACTGCCACCTATACAGGAGACCTAGATTGAATTCATGGTTCCTGGCTCTGGCTGCTGCGGGCATATGAGTGAACCAGTAACTGTAAGCTCTCATCCTCTATCTATATCTCTGTCTCTCTGCCTTACAAACAAATAGTTAGATAAATTGTTTATACATTAAAAAACAACTGTAAAGCATGAATTTCAAAAAACAGCTAAG
Source organism: Oryctolagus cuniculus (assembly GCF_051225735.1). Lineage (NCBI taxonomy): Eukaryota > Metazoa > Chordata > Mammalia > Lagomorpha > Leporidae > Oryctolagus > Oryctolagus cuniculus. The sequence continues at coordinate 146,152,086 of NC_142868.1, read as the reverse complement.
ACAACTTGCTATATCCCTTGCTTCTTCTACATCATAAAAATAACAATACTGATGATTTTTTTTCTCAATATTGATGGATCAAGGAATATGGTAAAGAGAAATTTTTTGTAGTAGGCACATAAAATAAAAGAACTCTCTTAACAATATTCCTATGAAATTTTCTTACTGCTTTTTCCAGGTATCTTTACACAATCATAAAAGAATATAAAATCTAGGTAGGCTATAAAGAATAATTACAGATCAATACTTATATGGCTATCACCCAGGTTAACAAACAGCATTATTTTACTAACAAAGGCTCTGAAAAAAAATTAGCTTTGTTTCTCTAGAAATAAACAATTGATGACAAAAATTTGTCTAAAATCAATGCCCTAGTTTGAAGGAAAAAAAATTTTTTTTGCAACCGAAAGTTTAATTTGTAGTAACTCTTTCATTTATTTAATAATTACTGAAAACTTATTTTGTGACAAGCTGTCTTTGGAGGCAGGAAGTGCGGGAGGAAAGAAAAGTTTTTTAGGTGAAGGGAAGAGCATATGTGAGGACCAAAAGTGGGAGAAGAAATATTAGCTATAAAACTAACCTAGGTCCCCTACTCTTCCCCAGCCTCTACCCTCAACTTTTATGAGGTCCACTGTTTTAGATTTTACAAGCTTCTCCATTCTTATTCTTATTCTTTTTTTTTTTTTTTTTTTGACAGGCAGAGTTAGACAGTGAGAGAGAGAGAGAGACAGAGGAGAGAAAGGTCTTCCTTCCATTGGTTACCCCCCCCCCCCAAAGGGCCGCTATGGCCAGCACTGCACAAGCTTCTCCATTCTGATTGTTCATGTAAAGCTGAAGTTTCTGTTTCAAGCATCATCTATGTAGCAAATTAATTTTCTATGCCTTGTGTGTATAACAAATAATATTGAAGTTCCATTCAACTCCAGGATTAGTCACTTTTTTTTTTTTTGACAGGCAGTTAGACAGTGAGAGAGAGAGAGACAGAGAGAAATAGGATTAGTCACTTAACAAGGGACTCAACTCATTAAAGTTATGTGCTTCTTTAAGGGATATACTTTTGTTTGTTGCAGTTTTCTATATAAAAATATGATAAACTCTGAACAAATTAATGTTTTCAATATATAAAATTTCCTTATGAGTTTAATTTCTTTTTAAAATTTATTTGAGAGAGATGGTGAGATAGAGTGTTCTCACCCTCTAGTTTATTCCCCAAATGCCTCAACATCTGGGGCTGGGCCAGGGCAAAGCACATAACCCACAACTTAATCCAGGTCTCCCATGCTGCTTCCTTGGACCTGCAGCAGCAGGAAGCTGTATCAGGAGCCAGAACCAGGAATCAAACCCAGGTATTTTGATGTAGGACATGAGTGTCTGCATTGGTGCCTCAACTGCCAGGCTAACAGCCTGACACCAGTATGGGTTCAATATCATATGTATTATTTATTTTGTCATATTTTCCAATTCACAGCATGACAAAATTGCTTAATAAAGCAAAACCTCATCATTAATATGTCAGAGTAGTGCTCTCTGCCTGGCCTAAACTCACAAAGAAAATGGAAGGTCATTATCTGGCTGATTGATCATAATTGTTCAGTATAGGTTCAACAAATGCTTATTGATGTTGCCCCTGTGTCAGACGTCATCTTAGGTGCTAGGTAAAATGATTCCACACCTCCCCTTAAAATTACCTACCTAGAAGGGAATAGAGACCACTCTGTAGCAGTGGCAGAAGACAGACATGTGTACAGGCTGGTCAGAGAACAGAGAAGGGCACCCGACCAAACCTGGAGAAATGGTCCAAGACGTGACTGTACAAGAAGACTAGGACAGAAAAAGACTTCTCAGAACGTTCTGACACAGCACAAATAAAGACTTCAAGTTTGGAACCAGCAGTCCACTAAGAGTTTGGTATGATGTAAGAGTAAAGGGTGACAGGACAGGAGATAGGAACAGGAAGACGGCAGCAACAGACAAAGAGGGGAACAGGGATCAAGGACAAGTCTGCATTCCAGGCTAAGACTCACGGATTTACCTTCTGGGAGGGAGCAGGACAGTTTACAGTTAAGTGTTTGAGACAAGCCAATCTGGGTTTCAATCCCAGTTCTACCATTTACTAACTATAGAATTTTAAAGTTACTTACCTTCCTTGAACTTCAGTTTCTTCATCTATAATATGGGAGATGTACTTTATGGCATTGTTTAGAGAAATTAAAGACAAGACTCCCTGATACCATTCACTGAAAATGGTAATCAGTGAGAATGGATGACTGGCACTGTTATCAAGAATTAACTGCCTACCCAGGGCCAACATGCTGGCAGCAGAACAGGAATGGCAAAATGAAGATACCATAGATGGCTTTGCAAAGGGCAAGGCAGCAGGACTCATCAAATTATTGTAGTAATTCATACAGGAAGTAACAGTTTCACCCAGCATTTCACCAGCAGAGATGGTGGAGGGCAGATCCAAGGATTATTTAGGAAGAAAAGGACCCATTCATATAAATTATACCCCCAACCAAAGCAGGGAATCAAGAGTAGGATTCAGCTGCGGGAAAAAGAATGTTGAGATGCAGATGGGAAAAATGAGTAGAGGTTACCAGAGAACGAGATATAAAAACTTGCAGTTCAGGGTTTCTTTGAGCCAAAAGTCACTCTATGGTATATAATACAGAACAGCTTAAAATGGTTTTTTTCCCTAAAGTTGAAACTGAGATGTTTAAAAAAATAAAAATCCACTCCATGAAATGAGATGCACTGCCTAAATTTATATCCAATTCAGCAAGTTAAAAGATAACTTTAACTCTGAAAGACTGTAATGTGCAGATTCACCCACAACACATGCCCATAATCCTCAGTGAGTCCCTGACAGGTACAAGCACAGTCCTGCAACTATGCTCATCTGCCACAGGCCAGTGCTGTCGATTGTCCAACTGTAACAGCTTGAGCCTCAAGGGATTTTGTCTGTTGTTGTTAAGCCATGTCACCCTTACAAACCCCTCCCTTATGGGGACAAAGGAGAAGATGACCTAAAATTGATAAAGACTGAAAAACTGAGTATAAATTTAGTAGCATGAGGGTCCTCTGTCTATAAGATCACAGTTTATTTTTCCTGTAGAAAGGAAGTCCTTTTAGTAGTTTAGTTCACAGAAAAATGAATTACAGACTCACTTAAAAAAAAAAAAAGAAATGAATCTGATTCAATCAGCAATTTTGTTTCATTTTTTAATTCTTCAGTGAACTCCAAATCTTATTATAAAGCCTCACTTGAATATTAGACCAAGTTGGTACTGAAAAAGACCAGCCACTAAAAACAGGTTGTGAAACTAGTATTGTGGGAATAATTGGGTTAGCAGTATGTTCTTTATCAAGCTTATGTGCCTCATCAACAACAAGATTCAGTGCTCAGATATTAAGCAAAATTATTTGGCTGATTTGATGAATAATGTACCTCTTTAACACATAGGAAAAACGGACTGTAAGTTTAGGAGCTAGAGATGTTAATTAAAAAAAAAGGAGAGGGGGGTTTGCTGACAGTAGCTCTTAAATTCCAACAAACACAACCTGAGCAACTCTTTCAAAGAGTAGTGGCCTCATTTTTAATTTTTCTTCTCTTTCTTCTAGTTCTTGTCGGTATTGTCTCATTCTTTCCTTTTCACTCTTTCTAAAATCAAATAAAAGGAATGGAATTATAAAAAAAGTCATCTACAAGCATACAAAACACCTAGCTTAGAGGACAAATCTAAATTCATGAGCATAGTTTACAGTTTACCTCACTTCTTTTTTCTAGACTGGTAAATTCCCATAGAAGGCAGAGTAAACATTTCAGGTTCTGAGAACACACATTTTATGCCCTAGGAACAGAGTGGGTACATTGACTTCTGAAATCTTCAAGGCATAACACACTGAAGAGTTTTAAACTAGGTTGAAGAGATAAATGAATGTTCTCTTCTCTAGTTTCTAAGTATATAAAACCAAGAAACTCAGTCCAAATTAGATACCTTCTCTTTAAGGGATTTCTTCTGAAAACAAGACCTACTCTGACTTTTTACCCTTAATGAGATCTCCTAAAGGTTATTGCCAAAGTTAATTAAATGGGAACAGATCAGGGAAGAAGATTCTAAGAATAGAATACACAGAGGAAAAGGAACTAAAATACAGATTTACCCTAAGTATACTTAATCTTTGGACAAGATCCTATTAACTATGCTATTTTGTCTATGTAAGATATATTAACACTATCAAGATAATGAGATTTCATGGATTAGAGAAAAAATTATATTTTAAAATGATGCTTAATTATATACAAGTTGGTATTACAAAAAAGCTAGTTTACTACCGAAGAGTAATTAGTATATTGTCAGGGCTGGCGCCGCGGCTCACTTGGTTAATCCTCCGCCTGCGGTGCCGGCATCCCATATGGGCACCGGGTTCTAGTCCCGGCTGTTCCTCTTCCAATCCAGCTCTCTGCTGTGGCCCAGGAGGGCAGTGGAGGATGGCCCAAGTCCTTAGGCCCTGCACCCCATGGGAGACCAGGAGGAAGCCCCTGGCTCCTGGCTTTGGATTGGCGCAGCACGCTGGCCATAGCAGCCATTTGGGGAGTGAACCAATGGAAAAAGGAAGACCTTTCTCTCTGTCTCTCTCTCTCACTGTCTATAACTCTACCTGTCAAATAAATTTAAAAAAAAATAGTATATTGTCAATTAATTTCTTGCCTAAGTTCACCAAATTAACCTCTCTCTATCAATGGATTAATGCTACATTATAAAGGAGTATTCATGATAAAAAATATTAATGCTATATTACAAATGAATACTCTATAATTAAAACAATTTACATAAAGTATATATATATATACACACACACATATATATGTTTTCATAAATCAGATTAGAAATAAATTAGATTACTTACCTGGCTTTGAGGGAGATATTTTCCTACTTAAACATGAACATGTTAATGTGTAACATCTGGAACACTGGTTTTCAAACTTTGTACTACTGAATTCTAGTGCTCTGTGAAGGGATTCTAGGGGTTCTGTGAATTTTTTTATATTGAAACTAATAAAAATGCAACACATACTACTAAACATTAACACATGTGTATTAGTTCATCACATAACTGATGTTAATTAATCTCAATGTGTCAATTAGTGCTATCAGATTTTGTGCATACCTTAGAACAAAGCTCTGTAATGTACATTTATTGAAAAATATCCTGAGATTACAGGACAAGTAATTAGAAAAGGGTTTTATCTGTGTGAATCAGGATTTTTCTCAACACTGAATTGTACAACCAAAAATAACATACAAAAAGATAAGATGCTGACATCATAAGATTACAGCTACTAACGATGGCCACAAGATGTTTCTGTTCATTAACATAGCTTCATGGTTCTCACCAAAGAGATGAGCATACAAAGGCACATCAAAAAGTTTGTGGAAAAATGAAATTAAAAGATAAGCTTATTTTGGTACAAAATAAAAATTGAAATCCGTACAAAGATTTTTTTGAGCATACACATGTTCCATAAACTTTTTGATGACCCCTTATACATGCTGGTTCTCACCATGAAGTGTGTGTGTGTGTGTGTGTGTGTGTGTGTGGTATAAATGATAAAAACTTGAATCCATAAACTAAAACACTGAAACCATTCTCAATCTGTTTATATCTTAGTATCCTAACCCTAACCCTAATTATAGAAAAAAAAGTTTGAAAACCAGTGTTCTGGAAGTTTAAGATTCTTTCATGATACCTGAGATATTTAACTCTGGATTTAGACATCTGAGCTAAACTTTGATGTGAGTCATAAGCCTTAGCCCGGGTTGTCAGGAGTTTCTGCATTTCTTTCATTCTTTGCTTCTGCTTAGTTAGGAGCCGATTTCTCTCTTCTTCCAACATTTTCTTTTCCTCAAGTGATCTCCTGAGGGCAACAAACTAAGGCTTAATTCCTTTTAAGCCAAGGAAAATGCTGTTTAACAAAGATTTAACATGGGGTAATTTTGAGGTTGGAAAATAAGGCAACCTTTGGAGAAGATCTGACTTGTGAAACAGGAAATCCAATCAAGGCTGACTGCAACCTATCCCCGGAAATTCATAAAATGGAAAATCTATTCATTTCTTAGAACAAACCTTCTGACAAAATGTTATACATTACATAGTAAAATATCTCACAGAAACAACAGGAGTTAACATTTTCAAATTCCACACGGAAGGATTTTTTACAGAGCTGCACGCACTGCTCGGATCCTGGCTGTTTACCTGATGGCTTCTCCTCGGGCTCTGGAAGAGGCCGTGGGCATCGGAGGGTTGCAGTTACAGGGCATGCGCTTTGAACCTGCACTCTTCACTGGTGACTTCCTTCTTGGGGACATGTAAGGCCAACGTGTTTCTTTTAAGTTTTCTTCATCTGCTTTAATGTCTGCCAAGACTGTCTCTCTTTTAATGGCACTGGAGGACGGCTGAACATCAAATGGTCCGTAGTCTGTCAGGAGTTTCGAGCCCTGGTACTCCGAGGGCAGTTTCAGATACGTCTTGGGCGAGTCTTCGTAGTCAGGAGGCTGGCTCCTCGCCTTGTGCTTCAGCAGCACAGCCTGGGCAGGATGCCCAGGGCTCCTGAAGCGTCTGTAAGCTGGCTTCAGAGACAGCGGGGAGGAGTTCTGTACAAGCTCCTGGGCTCTCGTCGGAGCCCTGAAGTTCCTATGCTGATCTTCCTCTTTTAACTTGTCACTAGCAATTGAACTGTAAATAGATCGAGGTACTGGTCTGGCTTTAAATCTATGTGTTTTCTTTTTAGACTTAAAAAAGTCTCTCAGTTGCTTTTCCCGGGCCGCCTGCTTCTGTTCCTCTCTTGCAATAAACTTAAATGGCTTTTGTGAAGCCAACAGAGCTTCTTTGTTTTTCTCCTTCGTGCTCCTCCTCCGTTCTTCATTCTGCTTGACGATGTCACGATAAAGGGGGAGAAAGACATATTCAGGGACTGGGTTGGCCCGGAACTTCTTAAACTCCTTCTCTTCTTCCTGTTTTTTGAGCAGTTTATGTACAACTTCAATATCTGATTTAGATTTCATGGTCTCTTTTTTCTTCTGTTCTCTGATCATCATTTGAAAAGGCTGAGGTACTGTGATCCTTGGCACCCATTCTTTTGGTCTCCTCCTTGGTTTTCCAACTGCTTGAAAGTGAGCATCTTCACCTTGAATATAATCTTTAACCTGAAAGTTTGTCCACATGTTGTTGATGAGCTCCTTGGCATAGGACATCACTCTGGTTTTCCTGGGAGAGTCTTTTTCTAGGTTGGGCAACTCCTCTTCAGAAGACGTGTACGAAGAAGAACGGCCTAAATCAGGCTCTGAAAGTGATGTCATTAAGGAGATAGGGTGATAGTAGTTCTTTTCTGAGACAGAGCTAAGAGAGGAGAATACTTAGGTTACACTTTCAGTTGTATGTGACCACATAAAAAAACTACGATAGAGGTGTATATATATATAAAGCTAAGATAGAGGTGCATATGTGTATATATATATATTAAATATTTATTTATTGATTTGAGAGGCAGAGTTACAGAGAGAGGGAGAGACACAGAAAGAGGTCTTCCATCTGCTGGTTCACTCCCTAAATGGCTGCAATGGCCAGAGCTGGGCCAATCAGAAGCTAGGAGTCAGGAGTTTCTGGGTCTCCCACATGGGTGCAGGAGCCCAAGCACTTGATCCATCCTCCACTGCTTTCCCAGGCCATTAGCAGGGAGCTGGATCAGAAGTGGAGCAGCCGGAACACGAACCGGCCCCCGTATAGGATGCTGGTACCGCAGGTGGAGGCTTAACCTACCACACCTGGCTCCAAGGTATATATATTCTAAGATCAAGGCATCATCAGGAGAATGGAGCTAACCAAGGCTTGTAAAAATTACCACTTTTATTTGGAAGAGCACTGGGAGATGGCTGTAAACTATCTAACTCAACTCCCTCATTTCCCAGGAGAGGCACTTGAGACAATAGAGGCTCCTTTCACCTACCTTCTGTTAACTTCTCCATGTTGAGAACCACCATCCTGAAATATATTTCTGATCACATCAATCCCTTGCTTTGAACTTTTTAATGAGTCCTCATTATTGCAATAAGAAAGTGTGGAAGCAGGGTTTTGGCCTACCAGTTAAGATGCCAACTGAGACACCCACAAAATGCTGTAAAAATGTCCCAGAGAGGATTTTCTAGCTTCACTTCCTGGCTCCAGCTCTTGAATCCAGCTTCCTACTAATGCAGACCTGGATGGCAGCAGTAATGGCTACTTGGGTTCTTGCTATCCACGTGGGAGACCCGGCTTGAGTTTCAAGCCAACCATACTGCCTCAAGCTTTTGGAATTCAACCAAAAGACAGAGGCTCTTACTCTGTCTACCTCTCTAATCAATAAAAATTTAAAAAACAAAAACAGTCTAGACTATAAAGCCCTGGAGCTGGTGTTATGGTGCAGCAGGTTAAGCCACTGACTGCTATGCAGGCACTCCATATGTGTACTGGTTCAAGTCCCTCTCTCCTTCTAACTCTGCCTTTCAAATCAATCAATCTTTGGAAGAAAAGAGACTAGCCCTGCCTACCTGTCCAGTCTTACCTCTTACTACTCCCTAAAGCCCCAGTCACCGTTCTTCAGTCATACCCAGTTCCGTGAAATCCTCACAAACACCCTGATTTCTCACGCCACTGCGCCTTTGCATACACGGTTTCGGCTGCCTACTCTCCTCTGTTTCTGGAACACTGAGTTACATCATGTGCAAAGCAATGTCAGGTCCTCAGCCTATCTTTGAGCTCCTTGAGGGCATTTTTCTTTGACTCTTCAATACCCAGGTAAGGTCTGGTGCACAAAGCTGCACATTGGACTGGATGAGTTAAGGGACTTGTGTGTTAAGTTTCAAAGTGAGAGGTTCACAGCAGAAATGGGGCTTGAAATTACAGACTATCTTGAAAATGGAAATCAGACTCATGCGTCCAAGGCTGAACTCTTTGTACATATCTTTAATGAGCTCGTGTTAATTCAAATATTACAAAAGACTATTTTTTAAAAGGAAATTATTTATTTATTTGAAAGCCAGAGAGAGGGAGAGGGAGAGAGAGAGATCTTCCATCTGCTGTTTTATTTTCCAAATGGCCACAACGGCTGGAGCTGGGCCTCTCCAAAGCCAGGAGCCAGGAGCTTCCTCCAGGTCTCCCATGCGGGTACAGGGACCCATGCCCTGGGGCCCTCCTCTGCTATTTTCCCAGGCCATTAGCAGAGAGCTGGATAGGAAGTAGAGTAGCCGGGACTCGAACAAGTGCCCATGTAGGATGCCAGCGTTGCAAGTTGGGGCTTTACCTGCTATGCCACGACGTTGGCCCCTATTAAAGTCTTTTACAATTAAACCACTGGGGGCCCGCGCTGTGGCGTAGTGGGTGAAAACATTGCCTATAGTGCCTACATACCATATGGACACTGGTTCAAGTCCTAGCTGCTCCACTTCTCATCCAACTCTGCTAATGGCCTGGGAAAGCAGAAGAAGATGGCTCAGGTTCTTGGGCCCCTGCTACTCATGTGGGAGACCAGATGAAGCTCCTGGCTCAGATCTGGCCCACCCTTGGCCATTGAGGCTACTTAGAAAGTAAATCAACGGATAGAAGATTCTCTCTCTGTTTCTCTCTCACATGCTCAGTAACTCTGACTTTCAAATAAATAAATCTCAAGAAAAAAAAACTTTAATATTCATCATTTAAAATGGCCCAGTCTAAACATTTTGATATGTATGCCCACAGGTCGATGAGTGGTGAGTCAGAGAGAAAATAACCAAACAGCTGCTACAAGGCCCTCAAAGCAAGAGGTTATCTCATAAGCTGGTAAACTGTTAAATATTATACATAAATCCCACCTCTGTATCTCATTAAGAATACAAAAGAATAGTTGAGAAAATACTGTGAAATAATTGTGTCTCTCACTTGTAAGTATATATTGTATTTTACAGTCCACAAATAACACTGAGTCCACACTTACCTCGAAGAGACACTGGGAACATCTTCCCTGACGATCACTGGCTGAACATCCTTTAAATTTAATTTATTGTGGTACAGTTTCTCTAATTTTGCCATAGTTTCCATGTGGGCAGCCTTCAGCTCATCTAGTTTCCTGAAATACTCGTCATTGGAGTGGTAAATGTCAGAAAAGTTTACAAAGTCCTCATAGCTCATACCACTATCCACCCCAGAGAAGTTGGTGTTAAAATCAACCTGTGGGAGAAAACACTCATGATATAATGTTTGTGTGTGAAAGACAAATTCAGTTAACACTGATCCAAATTCTGCTCCCATGTTGTTGTTGTTGTTGTTGTTAAGATCTATTTCTTTATTTGAAATCAGAGTTACAGAGAGAGGGAGAGACAGAGAGAGAAAGAAATCTTCCATCTGCTGGTTCACTCCCCAGATGGCTGAAACCAGGAGCCTGGAACTCCATCCAGGTCTCCAGCATGTGTGGCAGGGGCCCAGCTACTTGGGCCATCTGCTGCTGCTTTCCCGGGTGCATTAGCAGGCAGCTGTATCATAAGTGGAGTACCTGGGACTCAAACCAGTGATCACATGGGATGCCAGTGTTGCAAGTGGCAGCTTAACACACTACTACAATGCTGGCCCCCAAACACTGCTTCTTAAAGGGTCCAACTAGTTAGGCTATCAGTTACTTGTGGGATATGTAAATTTACCCTTAGTGATATTTTAAGAACAAGAGGCAGTGAGACTGAACTGCCAGGAAATAATATTACTTAATCCATTTTATAAAGAATGGTTAGATTCCCAGATCAATCAAAAAAAAAAGCTATTTAATCCATTATGTTCATTTAATCATAGGATAGAACCAAACCACCCTTCACAAAGAGCTTCTTAAGGAGCCTCCTTCTGGGCTGCGAGTTTCAAGCGAGATGACAAGGGAACACAGGTCCACCTGCTGTAAACCAAGCCACCACAGCTCAGTGCCTTCCCCGGAGCCAGGCTCCTGCCATGTGGCTTAAAGGGTGCCCCCGTGGAGAAGGCAAGGGAATGGGGCAGACATAGTTCTCAGTGGTGTATCGAGAAGCCAGCAGTGGGGTGAGACTTCAGACCAGAGTCAGGGGTCATGGGGAGGCACAGGAGGGATTTTCACCAAGCCACTCCAGCAGGCATGACAAGGACTGGAGAGAGAGAACAGACAAGGGCAACACATGGTTGTACTTAATATACAAGTCATGCCTGGAAGGGTCTGCCTGGAACCTTTCCCTCACTCCTTTCCATGCTTTCAATTGAAGCAACTAAGGAGATAAAACACCATTTTCTCCATGGATATAAAAATTGTTAACATGTTCTCAGTTGAGAAACAGTTGAAATTATTTATGATACTATGCATAAAAGGCTGCCAACCCTGGTTTTAAATTTAGCCTACTGCCTGGAACAGACTCAGAACAAAAAAAGCCTATTTGCTAAAGAGAATTATGGATCCTTAGGGCTGGTGCTGTGGCGTAATGGATAAAACTGCCACCTGCAATGCTGGCATCCCATTTGGGTGCTGATTCGAGTCCTGGCTGCTCCACTTCTGATCCAGCTCTCTGCTTGTTTCCTGGGAAAGCAGTGGAAGATGGCCAAAGTGCTTGGGCCCCTGCATCTACATGGGAAGGAAGAAGCTCTTTGCTCTTAACTTTGGCCTGCGTCAACCCTGGCCATTGCAGCCACTTGTGGAGTGAACCAACAGATGGAAGATCTTTATCCCTCTCTCTGTAACTCTGACTTTCAAAAAAAAATAAATCTTTTTTAAAAATAGAAAATAGACAAGAATAGAAAATCAATCTATTCAGCTTTTCCAAACAATACAATGCAAGATTGAATTATAAATAATGGGTATAGGAATGGTATGTTTTTAATGGGCAAAAATAGTGTAAAGTAGCTTGTGTTATACCACTTAGGGTAACAAAGAAAACAAATGAAAGAAAGCAAGTTTTTCAAATTAGAACAGATATGTAGAAACTTGCTACCAATAAACCTATGGATCAGAGAACTGCTTTATGCATGCCAAAACAACAGAATTCTCTGCTATCTTCTTATTTATTTATTTTTTAATTTGAGAGGCAGAGACAAAGCGAGTGACCATGAGTGCTCTATCTGCTGCTGCCCCCTGAGATGGGACAAGGGCACAGGCATCCTAACCACTACACCAGGAGCTACTGCTCTGCAATCTTCTGATGTTTCTTTTCCTTTTTTTTAAAATTTATTTGAAAGGCAGAGTTACAGAGAGGTAGAGACAGAGAGAGAGGAGAGACAAAGAAGCATCTTCTGTCCGCTGGTTCACTCCCCAAATAGCTGCAAGCGCAAGGGCTGGGCCAGACCAAACTGAAGCCAGGAGTCAGGAGCTTCTTCCAGGTCTCCCATGTGGGTGTGGGGCCCAAACACTTGGGCCATCTTCTGCTGCTTTCCCGGGCACATTAGCAGGGAGCTGGATGGGAAGTGGAGCAGCCAGCACTTGAACTGGCTTTCTCCGCTAAGCCACAGTGCCACAGCACCAGCCCTAAATCTTCTGATGTTTCTATATGTGCTCATTATCATTACCTCCTTTACTGTGGGATGAGTACTGAAAAGGAGTAATCACAAGCATAGAGGAAAGCCAGGGAGATGAGGTACAATGTATGGTGAAGAAGGCAATGTCTGAGTAGGGAACTAGGAAACGTGTCAGATGCTGCCTTTTAATGCCCTACTTTGTTCTCATTAGTTCTCCACTCTCTGCACTTTCATAATACAATTAATTCTTAATGAAACTGTATTTTATATTTTCTTATTAGCATGCTGTCATATTAATCCCTAAGAGAAAAAGGGCCTGTATTCTGTGCCTGGAAGAGGGTTTGGCACATAGAACCTTACTGAAGTGTTTGTGAACGAAATGCACCAAGCAAATGAGGAATTTAAAGCATAAATCACATTTAATGAACACAGCAATCACTAATGACCTTGGGAAGAGCAATTTGAGAGGAATGGTGGGAATAAAAATAAGACTCAATAAATCGAATAATAATGGAGGAAAGGAAATAGAGTGGATGCTAACATTAAAGATCTTTTTTTGAAGAATTTAAACTTTAAATAAAGAGACTAGTGTTGTGGCAGTGTGTTAAGCTGCTACCTGCGATGCCAGCATCCCATGTGAATGCCAGTTCGAGTCCAGGCTTCTCCATTTCTAATTCAGCTCCCTCTTAATGCATTTGGGAAAGCAGCTGAAGATGGCCCAAGGACTTGGGCCCCTCCTGTGGGAAACCTGGATGAAGCTCCTGACTCCAGCCCAGCCCAGCCCAGCCCAGCCCAGCCCCAGCCACTGCAATTCTTTGGGGAGTGAGCCAACAGATGAAAGATCTCTGTCTTTCCCTCTCTCTTTTTATGCCTTTCAAATAAACACATATACCTTTTAAAAACAAATTGATAAACTGATATGAAGGAGCTGGCGCCGCAGCTCACTAGGCTAATCCTCTGCCTTGCGGCGCCGGCACACCGGGTTCTAGTCCCGATTGGGGCGCCGGATTCTATCCCGGTTGCCCCTCTTCCAGGCCAGCTCTCTGCTGTGGCCAGGGAGTGCAGTGGAGGATGGCCCAAGTCCTTGGGCCCTGCACCCCATGGGAGACCAGGAGAAGTACCTGGCTCCTGCCATCGGATCAGCGCGGTGCGCTGGCTGCAGCGCGCCAGCCGCGGTGGCCATTGGAGGGTGAACCAACAGCAAGGGAAGACCTTTCTCTCTGTCTCTCTCTCTCACTGTCCACTCTGCCTGTAAAAACAAAAACAAAAATAAAAACAAAAAAAACTGATATGAAGAAAAAAATACCCCCCAATATTATATCATCTTATCCCGTAATGATAAAAAAGAAAAAAATGCTAGAGAGGATGTGGGAAAAGAAAACCCACATACACTATGGGTGAAAACACAAATAAGTACAGGCGTTATGGAAAACACTATGGTCATTCCTCAGAAAAGATAAAAATTGATCTAACATATGACATAGTTATCTTATTCCTGGCTATGTATCAGAAAAAAATGAAATCAGCATATCAGAGAGAGAACAATTCTCCCATAGTAACTCTAACAAACACAATTCACAGCAGCCATGATTTGGAACCAACTAGCTGTCCATCAATGAAAAAAGTGGATAAATAAATAAAATCTTTAAAAACAAAAAGAAAAAAAAGTGGACAAGGGAACATCATATAGACACACACACAAAAATAAAATATTGTTATATGCAAAGTGTATCGAAAGAGATTACTAAATTAATTGAAAGAAGCCAGACACAGAAACACAAATGTGACATGTTCCTTATCATCTACGGAAGTGAAAAAAATGTTATCTGAACATAGAATTGTGATTATTAGAGGCTGAGAAGAGTTAGAGGCTAGGGATAGAGGAGAATTGGATAACAGGTCCCAAAATACAGTGAGACACAAGTAACTTCTGTTGTTCAATAATACAGATTGATGACTACATCGCACCATATTAGGTAAAAGTAAAGAACTGGAGGAGAGGATTGGGGCTGGCACTGTGGCATAGCAGAGTAGAAGCCGCTGCTTGCAGTGCCTGAATTCCATATGGACACCAGTTCAAGTCCCGACTGCTCCACCTCCAGCCCAGCTCCCTGCTAATGCACCTGAGAAAGCAGCAAAACATGGCCCAAGTGCTTGGGCCCCTGCACCCAAGTGGGAGACGTGGAAGAAGCTCCAAGCTCCTGGCTTTGGATCAGCCCAGCTCTCGCTGGTGAATCAGCAGATGGAGGCTCTCTCTCAGGATGAGTACTTTGTTAATCTCCTGGTTCACTGAGAATTTGGGGAGCTAGTGTGTAGCCTAGTGGTTAAGACATCCATGGGGCCGGCACTGTGGTGTAGCGGGTAAAGCCGCCACCTGCAGTGCTGGCAGCCCATGTGGGCGCCTATCTCAGCTGCTCCACTTACAATCCAACTCTCTGCTATGGCATGGGAAAGCAGTAGAAAATGACTCAAGTCCTTGGGCCCCTGCCTGTGTGGGAGACCCAGAGGAAGCTCCTGGCTTTGGATTGGCACAGCTCTGGCTGTTGCAGCCATCTGGGGAGTGAACCATTGGATGGAAGACCTATCTCATTCTCTCTCCCTCTGCCTCTCTGTAACTCTTTCAAATAAATAAATAAATCTTAAAAAAAAAAAAAAAAAAAAAAAGACATCCTCGTCCCATATCAAAGTGCCTGGGTTCAAGTCTCAGCTCTGTACCTAACTCCAGGATCCCAATAATATGCACTCTGGGAGGCAGCAGATGATAGGCCAAGCAAGTAATTGGGCCCCTGCCACCCACCTAGGAGACCTGGGTGCAAGTTGGGCCCCTGCCACCCACCTAGAAGACCTGGGTGGATGGAGTTCCTGGCTCCTGACTTCAGTCTGGCCCAGCCCTGGCTGTTGCAGGCATTTGGTGAGTGAATCAGCTGATAAAAGATCTCTTTCTGTCATTCTGCCTTTCAAATAAATAAATAAAACTTATAACAATAACAGGAAAGGTATTCCAAAGAACTGTTTTTAGACAAAAACATCCATGTGCTTTCATTCTTTTTTTTTTTTTTTTTTTTTGAGAGGCATAGAGAGAGAGAGAGAAATCTCCCATCTGCTAGTTCACTTCCCAAATGGCTGCAACAGTATGGGTTAGGCCAGGAACTCAATCTGGGTCTCCTACTTGGGTGGCAGAGACTCAACTGTTTGAACCCTCACCTTCTGCCACCCCGGGTACACATCAGCAGGAAGGTGGAATCACAGGACTCAGACTGGGGCACTCTGATACAGGATATGGGTACCCCAAGTGATACTTTCACTGCTAGGCCAAACACCAGGACCTCAATCATTCTTTTAGAATAATTTTTGAAAGAAGATCTTATAGTAATAATTTTTACACAAAAAGGATCAAATTTATCTGGACTTGAAAGAACTGTTTGAAAAAGACACAGAGGGGTGAGTAACTTCAGAACACACTGGCGGGTCCGGGAAATTCAACTTATGTACTGACTTCTGCACAGCATCCACTCCACCATCAGCACAGCACTGCTAACACTCGCTTGAACTTTTCAGATCAACTGATCTCACAGTGTTTTACCTAAAATACAAGAATGGCTAACAAGTGACTTCCAATTCTAATTTCCTCTTTGATTGTTTCCACTAAGAAAACACTTAGTCCATCAAATAATTTAGGCATGAGCATTATTTGCCCAGGAGCCTTAAATAGTACTCTTTCCCTTTAATTGTCTGGCTTTTTTGGAACACTGCAAATGCAGCCACAAGATTAGAGGATAATCTTCCATAGACTGGCTTGACCCATTTGGATAACGAATCCTCATAGTACCTGCTGCGTCACCAGTGATAAGCCCCCATAAGGAATGATTTGTGGTGTAGTGTGCTTAGTTTCATCGGCAATTCGGCAACTTTTATTTGAAAAGTTATTTTTCATTGGGAAGGATTTATAAGAAATGAGGCAGGCCGGCGCTGCGGCTCACTAGGCTAATCCTCCGCCTGCGGCGCCGGCACACCAGGTTCTAGTCCCGGTCGGGGCGCCAGATTCTGTCCCGGTTGCCCCTCTTCCAGGCCAGCTCTCTGCTGTGGCCAGGGAGTGCAGTGGAGGATGGCCCAAGTACTTGGGCCCTGCACCCCATGGGAGACCAGGATAAGTACCTGGCTCCTGCCATAGGATCAGTGCGGTGTGGTGCACCGGCTGCAGCGCGCTGGCCACGGCGGCCATTGGAGGGTGAACCAATGGCAAAGGAAGACCTTTCTCTCTGCCTCTCTCACTGTCCACTCTGCCTGTCCAAAAAAAAAAAAAAAAAGAAAAAGAAAGAAATGAGGCAGATCCACAAGGACTAATGGTTAAACTCCCGCAAAATGAAGAGAATAAAGTTAGCTGAAGAACTATCTATCTACATTGCATAATAAGCTACCATATATTAAAGTATTACATTCACAGGAGACAGAAAAACGCCCTGATGAATGGCATACATATCAATTTCAAAATAGTTGCTGCCTCTGGGGAAAACTGGGTACCCTGATTTTCTGTCTGGAGGGAAAGGTGTTAAGATAGCCTAAGACTCATACATCCGTAACATCTGATATCTTAAAAGGACAAGATTTTCATGTATTACTGCCATAAATGAAATGTGACTTTTATAAAAGAAAAAGAGGGGGCTGGCCCTATGGCTTAGTGGGTAAAACCGCCACCTGCAGCACCAGCATCCCATAAGGATGCCAGTTCAAGCCCCAGGTGCTCTACTTCCAATCCAGCTCTCTGCTAATGCACCTAGGGAAGCCAGACCAAGTGCTTGGGCCTCTGCACCCACATGGGAGAACTCGGAAGAAGCTCTGTGTGGTCATCTGGGGAATGAACCAGAGGATGGAAGATCTCTGTCTCTGTCTCTCTCTCTCTCTGTGACTTTGACTTTCAAATAAATAAATAAATCCTTAAAAAGAAAAGAATACTTTGTTAATATTTTTAGTAAAGTAACAATGCCTAGCGGACCCTTAAGCAGCCTGGCTCTCCTGGTTTCCTTCTGGAAAATGGCACTGCACTCCAACAATACCACTTACCTTTCCCTGCTTCTCTGCCTGCTCCTTTCCCCACTTCAACTGCCCTGATAACCATGAATTTGATTTCTTTAAGAAAACAGAAATCAAGCAGGCGTTTTGGTGCAGTGGGTTAATCTGCTGCCTGCAGTGCTGGGATTCTATTTGGGCACTGGTTCGAGTCCTGGCTGCTCCACTTCTGATGCAGCTCCCTGCTAGCTGCCTGGGAAAGCAGAGGAAGATGGCCCAAGTACTTGGGCTCCTACACTCACACAGGAGACCCACAGGGGGCTCCTGGCTCCTGGTTTCACAGCCATCTGGGGAATGAACCAGCAGGTGGAAGAGCTCTCTCTCTGCCTCTCCCTGCGACTCTGCCTTTCAAATAAATCTTTAAAAAAAAAAAAAAAAACAGAAATAAAGAAAACAAAAGCCATCAGAAGGAAGTTCCTCAGCTTTCCCTCTAGAAGACCACCCTTCTTCCCTCCTGTCTCAGGGAAGAAGCCTCGCATCACCCAGCAGCATTCCCTACTTTCCCCTGCCTGCCATTAAAGACAACCACTGTGGGGCCTCTGCACTCTGGTGATACTCCTCCTACCATTCTCTTTGCCCTTTCTTCCTCTACCTGCCTTTCAAATAAATAAATCTTTTTAAAAATGTAAAGAGGAACACATTATACCTCTTAAAAGCCTTCCATGACCTCCCTCTGTACCTACACTAAATCCCAAACTCCTTACTTTTGTCCACACGCCCTGATTGATCAGGCCTCACTCACCTCTGCAACCCAGTCTCCTTCCACTGTCCTCTCTCTACCTTTCCCAGCCCTGCTGGCTTTCTTTTAGACCCTTACCCACACAAAGCTTTGTCTTCCTGCTTTAGGACCTCTGCATATGCTGTTCTCTCTGCCTGGAATGCTATTCCCACTCCCACTCTTCAAATGGCTGCTCCTTCTCACCCATCAGGCATGAGTATAAAAGTCAACAACTCATCTAAGTGGGCTCCTTCCTATTTCTTTTTATAAGCATAAACATTTCCAATCTTACAACCACTTCACAATCATATTTTATTGTCTAATTTCCCCACCAGACTGAAAGCTGGTGGGGATCTGAGCTGTTTCACTCACTACTGAAGTCAATGACTAGCACTTAACAAATACTCGGTATTTTCCAAAGTTGCTCCATTAGGAAATTTTGTAAAATTTTAACCATGAAATACAAAATATTGCTTTGCCCATGTCATCATTACCCACATAGCAGGACCTATAAACTGATATCTCCAAACTAGATTCAAGCACCATACCTAAGTGCCCAAACAAGGTCAAAGAATCACGTAAGGGTATATGTATACAGGAGGGGGTTATGGTGCATGGAAGTGATGGGGTAGACTGGCTTTGGCAAAACAAAAGGACTAACAGAAGCTTATTGTGATAGTTCTGGTGGGTATGGTATCTGCATTTACATGTTATATTTGACAAAACTGAAACAAATTAACCCTGAAAATTTGAGATAGAGACTCTAACCAATCTGAAGGCAAATATCTGACTCCTACACTCTCTTCCCTGTCTTTTCAGCACTTTTTCCTCCAGCCCCAGAACTTTCTGCCCTGTGGGACTTTCTGTGGTAGCTTATCAAGGTTTACTTCTGGGATCTGTCAGGTACGATGGCCTCAGAACAGTGTCAAACTCATAAGACTTAGTTTTCTTTTTTGGGTAGGTCCCCATCCTTTTGAAACTAGCTCATTGTACAAACTAATCTCTCCTAAGGTAATATTAGTTTGTAGTATACATTTTAGCTTAACAGGCCCTCTGGAAGTGTAATTACCACTACAGATAAATGACTGACTCCCCTACCACAGCAGCCAAATCACACTGTCATCTTAGGGCAAGTTGTTCAAATGGCAGTCCCATGGGCAGTTGTTTTAATTTGGGGTGGGTGCTTGGCACAGTGGTTAAGATACTGCTTGCATCCTGTATCAGAGTGCCTAGGTTCAAGTCCTGACTCCGCTTCCAATTCTAGCTCCCTGCTAATACATGACCTGAGAGGCAGCAGGTGATGGTTCTGATAGTACTTATGTACCTGCTATCCACGTGAGAGATCCAAATGGAGTTCCCAATTACCAGTATCAACCTGGCCCAGCCATATCTACTGCAGGCTTTTGGGGGACCAACATACGAAGGATCCCTCTTTGTCTCTGTCTCTAGCTCTCTGCCTTTTAAATAAATAAATTGAAAAAATTAAATAACTATTATTTATATAAATTGTGCTTTCAATAAAACATACATTATCTTATTTGGATCTTATATTAGCTAGGTCAGCTGGGAAAGAGAGACAATTATTCTTTTTGTTCAGAGAAAGAAACTGAGATTTTAAGGAAGTTATGTGCTAACATCACCCAGCACATGGCAGAGAATGGATTCGACTTCAGGATTCCAAATTCTTTTCCTCCATTCAAAGATTTTTTTCCTCCATCACTGTGCCTCCTTTGTTGCCCACTGAAAATTGTGTGAGGGGTGGGGGTGGGGGGAGCTTTATTACAGCAAAGCTGGTCCTCGGATGCTTCCCCTGGTTCATGTTCAGGGTCTCCAGCTGCCTTACTTAGGGATAACCATGAGTTGTTACCCTGTTGGAGAGATATTGGCCATACAAAATGCTGCTACAAAATTTTTCATTAATAGCTTTAGAGTACAGATAACAATTCCAAAACATGCAGTTATTTATTTCTACTAGACCCAGGCCATGACAGTTAGCTTATGAGACGCTTTGGACAAATTAAAGAACGCTGAACCTGGTGGACTTGCGAGCAGGACACATGTGGCTCTGAAAACTGATCAACGAATAGGCTGTTTCCTCCCACCCTGAGGAGTCATTTGGGAAGCACTGGAATCTCAGTAATTTGCTTCTCTGGCTATTTATCTGTACGTGTGTCGATTTACCCACCATCTTGATGTTTTAAACACCCGTCAGGTAACACTAAAGTACAATTGATAGCACAGCTGATGCACCTGTTTCTTCAGGGATTATCCACCAAGGGATAGATTAATTTTCCTCGTTAAGTAAACAAAAAAACGCGAATACTGGCTGTTCATTCCCAACAGATACTTAAAGAGTAGGGAATAAAATTCTGTACTTTGAACTGTCTAGAAAATGGAGTGACATGAATGCCCTCCAAGAAATTTTTATAGTAATCTCTTCGGTGAAAATTAAAAGGCCTTCCCACGCCTCCGTGTCGAGTATTTTCTGTGGGGGCAGAGAAAGAGGTGGGCCGGGGACCGGGTCGGGAGGATCTGCACGCGGCACCGCGTCTCCCAGCCGGAAATCAGCCTGGCGGGGACCGGGACCAGCCCTTAGCCCGCGCCCAGTCCCATCCCCGGTCGTGCCCCCGCTGTACCGCCACTCGCTCAGGCCGCACAACTTTGTAGTCGTCTTCATCCTCCGAGGCCGCCGCCGCTGCCGTCAGGGAAGTGAAGGGGTCTTCGCGTTCGTACTGGGCGACCCGCGCTCCGGTGTTGGGATTTACCGGGAGTTGGAGACTGGCGGCCGCCAGCCTGGCCTCTCGGTGTGAGGCGGCCATCACCCGCCTCCGAGGCCGGAGCGCCAGCGCTGGCCCGGGGCGGGTAAGCTGGCGCGGCCCGGGAGACCCGGCGGCTCCTCGCTTACAGCCGGCGGTTACTAGGGGCGCGGTAACTAGGGACGCTACAGGGGCTGCGAGGGATCAAAAGACTAAAAAGCTTCTCGGGCTGCCTGGGACCCGAGTCCGTCACTCAACTGGAGAATGGGAGTCAGAACTAAATCTGTTTGCTGGATTAGAAGATTGCGGACGGAAAAGGGCACCTCTTCCCCTCCGGTCACCTAAACGCAGACTTCTGACACTATCATAACACACCCGTTTTGTGAAGACAAGAGCGCATTTTTATTAACTGGAATACCAGGTTGGGAGGGGATGATGGCGGAGGAGAGTAGCATCTTATTGTGAAGTGACCTCAGAAGAATGTCAAGATTTGTATCCCAATACCAAACATGGCTGCCTCAGAGCAAGAGAAGGGGAAGGATTGACCTGAGCAGGAATCAGCCAATCAGAAGGAGGCTGCTAGGTGACTCTCGCGCGATTTTTTTGACCTGACCAATAAAAAGCCCAGGGTAGGGTGGCGCCTGGCCCGCCCACCAATGACGATACCCGTACAGAACGCGATGCTCGCTTTGGAGTCGCAGGCCTATGAGTGGCGGGGACTGAGGGCGCCAGTGTCCGACGCGCCATAGACACACCTTCATTCCACCTCACCCCCGCCACCTTCCCACTGGGCACTGGGGCGCCTCCACTGGCTCCTTCCCTTCACCACGTGGCTGCAAGAGGCCAAGCCAGAGTGTCACATGCTGCCTCAGCCCCTCCTTGGTGAGACCAAGGCCGCCGCCCCTTTCCTCGCCCTATCATTTGGATTCCTTCGCCCCTGGCCAAGTCTGCACTATTTCCCGTTCTGTTAAGGGCCTTTGTCACTCCAAAGTGTGGTCCCGCTTTCTGGCGAGTTCTAAGAAACACCGGGAGGAGCTGTCACACAAAGCAACTTATCTGGGGGCCTTCTCCGAGGCTCAATATGTTAATCCTCCGCCTGCGGCCAGGGGCGCCGGTTCTAGTTCCAGCTGCTGCTCTTCCAGTCCAGCTCTCTGCTGTGGCCTGGGAAGGCAGTGGAGGATGGCCCAGGTGCGTGCGTCCCTGCAGCCGCAAGAGAGACCCGGAAGAGGCTCCTGGCTTCGGATGGGCGCGGCTCCGGCCACTGCGGCCATTTGGGGGGTGAACCAACAGATGGAAGACCTTTCTGTCTCTACTCTAACTCTACCTCTCAAATAAATGAATAAAATCTTAAACAAAACAAAGTAACTTACCTGCAGCAAATGAGGAAACCACGAAGAATCATTTCCAAAGTCTAACTCCACAAGCAGGTAACTTTTATTTAGGGGGAAATGATTATTTAAGAGGGGAAGTTTTTATTTACTTTTTAAAAGTTTTTTAAAAATTTATTTGAAAGCCAAAGTTAGAGAGAGGAAGACAAAGACAGATCTTCGTCCGCAGGTTCAATGGCCCAAATGGCCACATTGGCTAGGGCTGCACCACGCCTAAACCAGCAATCTGGAATGCCATCTCCGTCTCCCCTGTTGTTTTTTAGGATTCATGTATTTATTTGAAAGGCAGTTAGAGAAGGAGAGATTGATCTTCCATCTGCTAGTTTACACCCCAAATGGCCATAACCGCCAAGGTAAGACCAAAGCCAGGAGCCTCTTCTGGGTCTCCCACGTAGGCCAGCTGCTTTCCCAGGTGGAGTGGAAGTGGAGCAGCTGGGACACTAATCGGCACCCATATGGGGTGCTAGTGCCACAGGCAGAGACTTAACCTATGTCACAGTGCCGGCCCGTTCATTGTCTTGATACAGGATATGCAGACAGCTAGAGCTGGCTAAGCTGGCAATCAAGTTCCCGTATAATTCTTTCTGGTCCTACTTATCAATCAAAATGCCCCGCTTCCCAGGATGCATCTGTTTCATCCAGGACTAAGGGAGTTCTGTGGAACTGGATACTGAGCTCTCTGTGGAGCTTGTAGATGGCTTCATGCCTGGAGACACCACCCCCAATCTCACAAGAGACCAACATAGGGAAGGAATTCTCCCTACTCCACTGTAGACTACAACTGAGGGGCTGCCTGGTGCTGTTTTCCCTCCCCCACCCCTTCTCCTTTCAGGCTATCCTCTGGCCCACTGCTCACTGTTTATAGATATTTCTGTGTGCTGTGTGGAGCAACCTATGCTCATGAGTGTGCCTTCTTTACCTTTTAAATACTTAACACTGCATAACTTTTATGTGTCAACACTTAGAATCTCTGTACATGACAAGAACCTGAGTGAAATTAACACTCCTTTCCCACATCACTTGTGACCAACTGCCACCAAAGCAGCCTCCCTAGAGGACATCCAGATCTCTTGAGAAACTCAGGTTATCTCCTTCAACAGATCCTCTAAGGCGTGGCATAGGGGGTTAAGCTACTGTTTGTGAGGCCGGCATCCCATATTGGAGTGCCTATTTTAATCTCTGTCACTCTGCTTACTATTCAGCTCTCTGCTAATGTGCCTGGGATAATGGCCCAAGTGCTTGCACTCCCTTCGAACCCACGAAGACAAGACTGGGTTCCTAGCTCCTGACTTCATTTTTTTTTTTTTTTTTAATTTTTTGACAAGCAGCGTGGACAGAGAGAGACAGAGAGAAAGGTCTTCCTTTGCCATTGGTTCATCCTCCAATGGCCGCTGCGGCCAGCGCGCTGCGGCCAGCGCACTGTGCTGATCCGATGGCAGGAGCCAGGTACTTCTCCTGGTCTCCCATGGGGTGCAGGGCCCAAGGACTTGGGCCATCCTCCACTGCACTCCCAGGCCATAGCAGAGAGCTGGCCGGGAAGAGGGGCAACCAGGACAGAATCCGGCGTGCCGACTGGGACTAGAACCCAGTATGCTGGCGCCACAAGGCAGAGGATTAGCCTAGTGAGCCACGGCACCAGCCCTCTGACTTCACTTTGGCCCAGCCTTGGCTGTTGTGGCCACTTGGTGAGTGAACCAATGGACAAATCTGCTTTTCTCTCCCTTCCTCCCTCTGTTCTCCTCTCGTCACTCTGCCTTACAAATAAATAAATACACAAATGTTTTTTAAAAATTCTCTAAGGTAGGGGCCAATGCTGTGGCAAAACAGGTAAAACCACCGCCTGCAGTGCTGGCATCTCATATGGGTTCCAGTCCATGTCCTGGTTGCTTAACTTCCAATCCAGCTCTCTGCTATGGCCTGAGAAAGCAGTGGAAGATGGCCCAAGTGCTTGGCCCCTGCACCTACGTGGGAGACCAAGAAGCAGCTCCTGGCACCTGGTTGGCCCAGCTCTGGTGGTTCTGGACATCTGGGGAATGAACCAGCGTTCACTCTGCCTCTGTTTCGCTGTAACTCTGCCTTTCAAATAAATAAATAAATAATTAAAACACATCAACCATAACATCCAGCAATTTCCACAAGCAAAATTTAACCACTCCCCAACACCCTAGCAGCCAATCACACAAGAAAGTTGTTTTTTGCCTCTCCAGGGAAAACTTCACATAGTGACAAAAATAAAAAGCTGAGAAAACAGTCCTCTGCACCAGCACCCAAATGCAAGTTACCTCAATCAAAAGCAGGTAGAAAGTGACACACTGGCAGCACTAGTTTGTGTGTGGCACAACATGGCCAACCTATGTTGTGGTGCAGGTTAAACTGCCACTTGCCAACACTGGCCACCCCTATCAAGAGTGCTGGTTTAAGTCCCAGTTGCTCCACTTCCAACCTAGCTCCCTGGGAACACTCATGGGAAGGCAGTAGAGAACAATTGGCCCTTGCCATCCTGTGGAAAACCAGCCATCTGCAGAGAGAAGCAGATGATGGAAGATCTTTCTCTGATGCTCTACCTTTCAGATAGTCTTAAAAAAAAGCAAATGCAAAACCTAGCTTGCTCCTTGTTCTTAAGTGATGATGGGAAATGACTGAAGGGTTCTATGTGAAAATGAAGACAAGACAGGATTTCCCAGAGTGCCTTTCCATCACCAAGAAAGTACCAGAAAGGGGGGCCAGCACTCTGGCATAGCCAGGAAAGCCACCTGCAACACCAACATCCCAGGTGTGTGCCAGTTTAAGTCCTGTGCTCCATGTCTCAGCTCCCTAGTGTGCCTAGGAAAGCAGCTAAAGATGGCCCAAGACCTTGGGCTCCTGCACCCACATGGGAAATCCAGAAGGAGCTCCAAGCTCCTGGCTTTCAATCAGCCCAACTCTGGCCATTGTGGCCAATTTGGGGAGTGAACCAGTGGATGGAAGATCTCTCTCCCTGACCTTTTTTTAAAAATTAAAAAATAATTTTTTTTCACAGGCAGGCAGTGAGAGACAGACAGAAAGATCTTCCTTTTTCCATTGGTTCACCCCAAGTGGCCGCTACAGCCGGCACGTTGCGCTGATCCGAAGCCAGGAGCCAGGTGCTTCTTCCTGGTCTCCCAGGCGGGTGCATCTACTGCACTCTCGGGCCACAGAAGATAGCTGGACTGGAAGAGGAACAACCGGGACAGAATCCAGCGCCCCGACAGGGACTAGAACCCGGGGGTGCCGGTGCCGCAGGTGGAGGATTAGCCTAGTGAGCCGTGGTGCCGGCTTCCCTTTCAAATGACACTGTACTGCATGAAAATGACCCCATTCTTAGAAAAAATAAATCTGAGCACTTAAGTCCACATCTTTCAAATTATTTAAAAGTGAATAGTTAAGTAACGCTTATTTTGAAAATCATGAATTCGCTATTGGTGAAGTTGAGTAAAATACTAATTTCACATTTGCTTGTGTGATTTCCTCAGGAAGAAATCCGTCAATGATATACCAGGTTGAACTGAGCTGCCAAAAACACAAAAAGCAAACCACATACTACTTAACAGGTGTTTATCAATCCACTGCCATAAAAACATCCCCCATAGCTGGCATTCCACCGCTTTACAACAGCCTGGGTTGGGCTAGGAGCCTGAAACTCATTCCCAGCCCTCACCTGTTAACTTCCAGGGTGTATAATAGCAAAAGCCAGAATTGGGAGATCTGGGACTCAAACCCAGATACTACAATACAGAATGGTGTTCCTAACTGGTGTCTGCTGTATGAAAACATACACCCTTGTGTATCCAAAGCTTTTAAAAAGAGTGCCTGGGCATTGTGGCATAGCAATAAAGCCATTGTCTGCCATGTCAGCATTCCATATGGGCACCAGTTTGTGTCATGGCTGTCCCACTTCTAATCTAGGTCCACGGTAATCTGGAAAAAGCAGCAAGAAGATCCAGTGTCTGGACCCACGTCACCCACAAAGGAGAGCTAATTGAAGCTCTTGGCTTTGGCCTGGCCCACCCCCACCTATTGTAGCCATCTGGGGCGTGAACTAGTACATAGATCTTTCTCTAACATTTAAAATGAATAAATAAAACATAAAACACCACCCCCCCCAAAGCCACATTTGTGCCTGACAAGTTCAAAAGGATCACTAGTGGGGCTGGTGCTGTGGTATAGCTGGTAAAGCCACTGCCTACAGTGCAGGCATCCTGTATGGGTGCTGGTTCGAGTGGCCGCTCCACTCCCAATCCAGCTCTCTGCTGTGGCCTAGAAAGGCAAAAGACGGCCCAATTCCTTGGGCCCCTGCACCCGCATAGGAGAACTGGAAGAAGCTCCTGACTCCCGGTTCCAGGTCGACGTAGCTCCGGCCACTATGGCCACGTGGGGAGTGAACCAGCAGACGGAAGACCTCTCTCTCTGCCTCTCTGTAACTCTGCCTTTTGAATAAATACATAAATATCTCTTCTAAAAAAATCACTAGCTAAAACGTGCAGATAAAATGTGAAAGTGACTAAAGCGAGATAGACTAACTAGGAGATGATGAACTATTCACTTGAGATCCAATGCTGCCTGGGATCAGAGCAGTGGCAATCAAGGTGTTTAAAAAGGAGCTGGCATTACAGTAATAGGCTGAGTGCTGCCTGCAACTCTGGCATCCCACGTGGGCACTGGTGCTAGTTCTGGGTGTTCCATTTCCTATCCATCTCCCAGCTAATGCTCCTGGGAAAGCAGCAAAGATGGCCCAAGTCTTTGGGCCTCTACAACCATGTGGAAGACCAGAATGAAGCTCCCGGCTATAGCCTGGCCCAGTCCTGGCAGTTGCGGCCATTTGGGGAGTGAACTAGCAGATGGAATCTCTCTCTCCCACTCTAAGTCTGCCCATTAAATAAATAAAGTCTTTAAGAAAAAAAATGTTTTAAGAAAACACAAGACATATTGATTAAAAATCCCTTTAGTGTAAGATTTGCTACATATAAGCACATACTCATTTGTAGAAGCACTGCCAATTAACAAAGTAGTGGTTACCCTTAGGGAAAGGGATTAGAAGGAAAAAGAAAAAGGAGGCTTTCACTTGTTTCTATCAGTCACTTTTCTAACAGCACTTATATTTTGATTTTTTTTTTAATGCCAAAGGGTATTTTTCAATGATGAACAAATTGGGCCATTTTTTCTGCTAGACTTATAAGTACCCAGGAGTAAACCATAATAAAGCCAACATGTAAAGATGTACTCTTTCTGCCTTTCAGAAATAATAGAATGTTTGAAGGGAATATATTAAGCTGCCTTTTGAAACCAAATATTTAATATTTTAATTAAACTTTTAATACAACTTTAAACAAATGCCAACTGGAAGACCAAGCCCAGTAATTTTTAGAGGAAAATCTTCCAAACAAGGAACACCAAGGAGATCATCTTCCACTCTGGCCACATTGATGTCAGTCAGTCAGTGTTACCCAGATTATCGAGTATTTACCTGGAAAGAGAAAAACTCAGTCTACAATGATAGAATTTTAAGACTGGTAATGTTTAAGGCATCCAAATTTCCCCCATGTTTACAGGTGAGAAAAAAATTAGTTAAATGTGAACTGATATCATCTTGTTGATTAGCAAACATTAAAAATAAAAACCTTCAAAAAATATGCCTTTTTGACCTAGTAGGGAAACTTGCAACCTGCATAGACTTACCACGTCATCAATTTTCAGAATGCTCCGGACAGTTTCAGTTGCTAGGGTCAGAGCACTGACTGAAACCAATAGAGGCTGGACCACCAGTTCCTCCAAAATGTTGGAAATACCACCCTGCAAAAGCACAAGTTGCTTTCAGTGATTGTGTGGAAAATGCAAATTAATGCTGGATTCTCCCAATCCTACTCCAAAACAACTTTTAAGTATCATTTATTTTAAAATAACCTTAAAAAATTAAGTAGACCCTTTAAGACTTAGATCACACCTGAATCTTATTTCTAAACAGAGCCAAGCACGCTCTACATTTCACCCCATTGTACTATCCTAATCCCTTTTAACCCAGGATTCACTGCTGACGGACATAACATCCATGCCTCCAGTCTTCTCTCCTTTAAAAATACTTTCACCAGCCGGTGCAGTGGCTCACTAGGCTAATCCTCCACCTGCGGTGCTGGCATCCCAGGTTCTAGTCCCGGTTGCTCCTCTTCCAGTCCGGCTCTCTGCTGTGGCCCAGGAAGGCAGTGGATGGCCCAAGTGCTTGGGTCCTGCAACCGCATGGGAGACCTTTCTCTCTGTCTCTGTCTAACTCTGCCTATCCAAAAAAAACTTTCATCATGGGTTCTTGCTTAAAAACCAACTTTGGTGAATCCCAACTATTGGAAGGAAAAGGGGCTCCTCATTCTATCTAGTACAAAATTTTTAACCCTGAAGTTGGCTACCTCACCAACATATAATCCATGCTTGGCCGGCACCGCGGCTCACTAGGCTAATCCTCCGCCTTGCGGCGCCGGAACACCGGGTTCTAGTCCCGGTTGGGGCGCCGGATTCTGTCCCGGTTGCCCCTCTTCCAGGCCAGCTCTCTGCTGTGGCCAGGGAGTGCAGTGGAGGATGGCCCAAGTCCTTGGGCCCTGCACCCCATGGGAGACCAGGAGAAGCACCTGGCTCCTGGCTGTGGATCAGGGCAGTGCGCCGGCCGCAGCGGCCATTGGAGGGTGAACCAACGGCAAAGGAAGACCTTTCTCTCTGTCTACTCTGCCTGCCCAAAAAAATCCATGCTGCAGGTTGCATCCTGTCACCAAACTGTCCCATCTGAAATTTTCTGATTCCTTACATGCCAAAATTGTCTCCTACATTAATAAAAAAGGGAACTTTCTTACTATTCTATGTTTACCTTCTATGATTACAACAGCTGATTCCAGTAACAGGAACAATGGCTAATATTTACAGTGTTAATTAGTAATGCATTTAATCCTCACAACAGACCTATGAAAGTACTAGTAATTTTTACAACTGGGGTCAGCACGGTGGTGGTGGAGCCCTTGGCGGTTGCATCCTCTATGGGCACAGGTTCAGGTCCTGGCTACTCCTTTTCTGATCCAGCTCTCTGGTTATGGCCAAGGAAAGCAGTGGAAATGGCCCAAGTGCTTGGGCCCCTGCACCCATGTAGGAGACCCAGAAGGCTCAGCTCCCGCTGTCACAGCCATTTGGGGAGTGAACCAGCAGATGGAAGACCTTTCTCTCTCTCCCTATCTGTAATTCTTACCTCTCAATTTTTTTTTTTTTTTTTTTTTTTACAGCTGAGAAATCAAATAACATACTAAGTACCAGAGAGATGGGCATTGGTATAGCAGTTACGACAACACTTGGGATTCCTGAAACCTATATAGGATTGCTTAAGTTTGAACGCCAGCTCTGCTCTCACTTTCAGCATTCTATTAATGTGGATCCTGGAAAGTAGCAGGGTCATAAAGTTTGGCTCTTGTCACTGAGGTGGAAGACTTAGATTGAGTTCCTAAAACTAAATTACCCACTCAATAAATGATTACAAAGCTTAGAAAATTTCATACTACTATTTTCTACAATGACTAAAGAGTTAAGTGATTACCTTTCGGACATTAATGCCTGTAGTTTTCTCGCCCTGGGCATGCCGGTTTCTTAGTTCTGTTACTGTAGAAATGGGATTCAGGCCAGCATTTTCAGCCAGTGTAGATGGAATGACCTCCATAGCATCTGCAAAAGCACGCACGCAGTAGGATTCCATACCACTCAATGTTCGTGAATATTCAGTCAACCGCAGAGCCAACTCTATTTCTGGAGCACCACCTCCTGCAATAAGAGCTCTGCAATTCACAAATATTTTTAGTTTATTTTGTCCAACAGAAAGCTACTTTTAATAATTTACTAATTATAACTTAAAAAGTCAAAATACAGAAGTTTTAGTGTTCAAAATGTTACTTAGTAATAACATTCACATTACCTCTTTTTCACTAAACAACGAATAACACACAGAGCATCATGAATGGATCTCTCCGCTTCTTCAATCACCAGTTTGTTAGAACCACGAACAACAATTGTAACTGTTTTCCCAGGGCTTGCACAGCCTGTAATCTTTAGTAAACAAACTAAATTAGGCATCTGAAGTGAAAATTAAAAAAAAAAAAAAAGGCCCTCACCAAATAAAAGCTTCATTATGATACTGTTACCTTGAGCAGTTTGCCAGAGCCGTTTAAATTGACCTCCTCTGCTAACTCAGCAGAACCCAGCATATCAGCAGTGAACTGGTCAATATGAGCAACTGGCTTGGTTCCAATTGTCTGGAAAAACAGTACAATCCAAAAATTAAGACATGTATTTTAATACTGGGAATTTTATATACATAGAGAGAGGTGTTAACATTTTACCTTACAAATGAATTCAATGTCTTCTCTCTCAATATCCTTAATCACCATAATCTTCATTTTGTTCAGGAAATGTAATGCAAGATCACTAAGAGCATCTCTAAAATACAAATCAGTGATTAAGCTAATGCTAGGTAAAACAAAAACAAAATCCCCCATTTTGCTGTTCAACTTCTTTTAATTATTTTACTGTTAAAATGGTCAATATTATTTCTGAAGAAAAATGCTCTAAATATCAGTTATAAGCTCAAAAGTCTTAAAACAATTTCCAATTATACTGGAAATTTCACTGAAATTCTAACACTAAAATATATTCCCCTTTTGCAGGCCTTATGGTGCAGCAAGCTTTGGGTCCTTGCACCCCATATCTGAGTGCCTAGTGTTGAGTCCTAGCTTATCCACATTTCCAATCCAGCTTCCTGCTAATGCATCTGCAAAGTTGTAGGTGGTGGCCCAAACACTTGGGTTTCTGCCACTCATGTGGGAGATCTGGATGGAGGGCCAGGCTCCTGGCTTCAAGTAGGCCCCACCATGGCCATTGTGGCTGTTTGGGGTGTGAACAGGCTGATGGAACAGATCTCCTTCTATTTCTTCCTCTGTAACTCTTTCATATGAATGAATCTTTCTTAATTTTATTTTTTTTTTTTTTTTTTTTTTGACAGGCAGAGTGGACAGTGAGAGAGAGAGACAGAGAGAGAAAGGTCTTCCTTTGCCGTTGGATCACCCTCCAATGGCCGCCGCTGCAGCCGGCGCACCGTGCTGATCCGATGGCAGGAGCCAGGATCCAGGTGCTTTTCCTGGTCTCCCATGGGGTGCAGGGCCCAAGCTCCTGGGCCATCCTCCACTGCACTCCCTGGCCATAGCAGAGAGCTGGCCTGGAAGAGGGGCAACCGGGACAGAATCCGGCGCCCTAACCGGGACTAGAACCCGGTGTGCCGGCGCCGCAAGGTGGAGGATTAGCCTATTGAGCCACGGCGCCGGCCCTTAATTTTATTTTTAAAAAGTAGTATGACTATAGCCTGGACTCCATAAATTTATACCTTTTGGAAAGATGAGCAATTTACTCAGTTTACATTTGCTTTAACATTAATTATTTATTAAAAACAAGTCTTCCAAGCCTTCACATGATCTATTAAAGATGAGCACCCACAGTCTTTCTGGCCTATTCATCAATAAATGAGAATATGCATACCTATTAGGAAAAAACAGATTAAGTGAAACTGGATAGTTCATTTTTTCTATTTTTTCAGAGTAGAAAGGTTTTTATTTATCCATTTTTTTCAAAAGGCAGACTGACAGAATTTTCCATCTATTGGCTCATTCCCCAAATGGCCGCCAACAGCCAGAAACTCCATTCAGTCTCCCACATGGATGGCAGGGTCCCAATTACATCAGCTGCTACCTTTCCAGGAACATTAGCGAGAAGCTGGATGGGAGTGGAACAGCTGGGACTTGAGCTGACCCTTCATTGTGGGATGTGCCACAACACCAACTTCAATTCTTTAGTATCTGGACTATGCAAAGCACTCTCCTCAAAGGAACTTCAAATTTCAAGGCCAGTAATTGTACAGATACCTAAATAAAGGTTTCTTTTAGATTTATTCATTTGTTTGACACCCCAAATGCAGATTCATTCTAGATTTTTAGTGGTTTACCCATAAAAAATTGCTAGCAGCGATCCAAAATCAATAATTAAGGCAGGGCTGGCATTGTGGTGCAGCAGGTTAAGTCGCTACCCATGAGTGCCAGTTAAGTTCTGGCTGTTCCACTGCCCATTCAATTGCCTGCTAATGTACCCGAGAAAGCAATGGAGAATGGCCTGAGTACTTGACCTCTCCCACCCACATAGGAGAACAAGATGAAGACCCAAGCTTTGGCCTGGCCCAACCCTGATCATTACAGATAGAAGATTTCTGTCTCTCCTTCTAACTTTGCTTTTCAAGTAACATTTTTTTTTTTTTTTGAAGATTTCTTTATTTCAGGTTAAGAGTTACACAGGGGCGGGGGGCACATCTTCCATCTGCTGGCTTACTCCCCAGATGACTGTGACAACATGGGCTAGGCCAAGCCAAAGCCAGGAGCCCTAGTACTTGGGCCATCTTCCTCTGCTTTTCCCAAACTGTTCCCTGGAGAAGTGGAGCAGCCAAGACTCAAACCAGCACAATATGTGATGCTGGTGTTGCAGGTGGCCCGTAAGTAATCTAAAAAAAAAAAACAAAAAACGCTATTGGGGCCGGCGCTGTGGTGTAGCCAGTAAAGCTGTCCCCTGCAGTGCCAGCATCCCATAAGGGCGCCGGTTCGAGTCCCAGCTGCTCCACTTCCAATCCAGCTCTCTGCTATGGCCTGGGAAAGCAGTAGAAGATGGCCCAAGTCCCTGGGGCCTTGCACCCGTGTGGGAGACCTGGAAGAAGCTCCTGGCTCTGGATCGGCCCAGCTCTGGCCGTTGTGGCCAACTGGAGAGTGAACCAGCAGATGGAAGACTTCTCTCTGCCTCTTCTTCTCTTTGACTTTCACATAAATAAATAAATCTTTCAAAATAAATGCTATTAAAGAATGAACAAAGCAAACAGCCTCCTACCTTAGGATGGACTTCTGTATGAGAAGGACATTACAGCCTGTTTTCTTAATTTGCTTCACTAAGTTTAAAATATAGGCTCGCTCTTCTCGTAGCACTCGGTCCATCTGGGCATAGTCAGAAACGACTATTTGATTATCCATCTGTTTACAAAAGAATCAATGATTTGCATTGGTAAAGAAATTTTAAGTGAAGTTAAGACTCTCACGCTGTTCCAACTAAATTCACCTAAATCATAGTCAAAAATAGATCGGCAAAGAAAAAGGCCTGGAGATATGTATTCCAAACTCGAGTGTTTTCAACTGTTGCCTTATTTATACTTTTCATATTAAAAAAAGTAAAATAAATATTCTATTTCTTGAATGTCATTTTTTCCACATCAAGAAAATTGTATTATAGAAATTTTAGTTCAATCCTTTTAATTTTATTGCTTGTAATAAAAATACTACACTGAGAAAATAGCAGAAATCTTATCTATATCAACACGTAAAACAGGAGAGCAAACTTACATAAGGTGACAACCCTCCCCCCCTTCAGAGAATGGCATTCATGACTAAAAGGGAAATACCTTAAGTAAAAAGCAATTTCTTCAGAGTACAGGTATTGAACTAAAGTTCCATTTGTACAAATGTAGAACAAGAGATACCCAAGTTAGTGGACTGGTGAAAGTTTCCATTCTCAGAAAGGTAGAAACAATCTGCAAATTCCACATATAACTTACAATACATTTTTATATCCCTGTTATTTGTCTTCAAGTCAGAATTCAATTTCAGTGAATATTCAGTTGAGGCGATATATTTGTTACATGTGTCATCAACAATTTCTATGTCTCTATTTTATTAATTCTTTTGAAATCTTTGCTTTTTAATTACAGCATTTTCTGTTTTCATTTTAATGAACAAATGACCCATTTAGAGGAACCAAGTTCACTTGGATTCTACTTACATCTGTTTTGGGAGCAGATAAGCAAAACTGAATAAGCCCGATCTTAGCCTTTTCAACTCTGGTTATGCCAGTATTTGCCACTTTTTGGGTGAGAACCAGTCCTTCCACCAACTCACAGTCATCAATTGTCCCACTCAAAAAAGAAAAGGAGGAGATAATTAGGGAGTAGAAATCTGCAAGTTTAATAGGTTAAAAAAGTGTAAAAATCATCAGTCCAAAAAATGTGTGAATCAAATGTAGTTGTGGCCCCATTTCTGAACCTCTCTGATTCACTACTGCCCCACCCAAAGATATTAACACAGTATATTGTGATTCCTATACTAACACAAATTTCCTATAAATACAAAACCAAAAGGAGAAAAACAAAGGTATATGATTGTTCTCTAGGTATTTTTCATTTTAACCTGTTTAAAAGCAGCTTATGCTATTGTATTTTTATTGAAATTTTATTAGAGATACTTACCCAAGCTTCTTAACTATCTTAATATCTCTAAGATCCACACTAGTAGCTGTGGCTGGGTCAATCACTTTCATCACCGCATTTACACTCATTGGAGAAAGCAGACTTGAATACTGAGACACAACCTACAATTAAAAACTGAAGTTACCTTCACAGTAAAACAAAACAAAAACCAACTGATTCTTCAATCACTGTTTGGGATACAGTAGAAAGAGGGGGAATAATTCCACACCAACTACTTTTTTCTACTCAGGTTATCAGTCACCAGTTGCAAAGAATATGCATGCTCCCCCTTTTTTTTTTTTTACTAATGTAGTAGCTGAGACTACCTAGATAACCAAGTTTTATAAGAAATGTAAAAAAAGCATCAAATTAATTTTATCTGGAGGTTTCCTATCTACAATGAATCAATGAATGAGTAATCAGGTATCAGAGTTATGCATGCCCACCCATAATACTGGAAAGGCTGACAGAAGCAGCCAACTGCCAATATTATCAACCACTTGCTATAAGCCAGGCAGTTAATTTAGCACTTAGACATTTAACTCATTCAATCTTCAACTGGGGGAAACTAAAAAAAAAAAAAAAAACACAAAACGGGAGGATTAAATTATCTGCCAAAGTCCCATGCTTAAATGCTGGAACCGGTATAAAACACAAACAGTCCAGACTCTGCTACTAGTACTTGCAACCTTTTTGCTATATTATTAGTTTAACACCAAATGCCATTTAAACGATCAAACACAGGCTGGCGCTTGTGGCTCAGCGGGTTAAGCCACCACTTAGAGCGCTGGCATCCTAAATAGGCAATGGTTCAAGTTCTGGCTTCTCTACTTCCAATCCAGCTCCCTGCCTATGCACCTGGGAAAAGCAGTGGAAGATGGCTCAAGTACATGGGCCCGTCACCCACATGTGAGAAGCCGTCGAGGCTCCTGACTCCTGGCTCTGGCCTGATCCAGCCCCCGCTGTTGAGGCCATGTGGGGAGTGAATCAGTAGATGGAAGATATCTCTGCCTTTCATTTATTTGAAAATCTAAATAGATTTTAAACAAACACATTTAATTGAGGCCAGTGTTGATTGAGGCATCAGGTTAGGCTGCTAAGACACTGGCATCCCATATGAGCACTGCTTCGAGTCCTAGCTGCTCCACTTCCAATTCAATTCCCTAAAGAGCCAGGGAAGGATGGCCGGAGTGCTTAGGCCCATGTACCCACATGGGAAACCCAAATAGAGTTCCAGGCTCCTGGCATTGGCCTGGCTCAGCCGTGGTTGTTGCAAATATTTGATTCACTAATCAGCGGATGGAAGACTTCTCGCACTCCCTCTATGTAACTCTGCTTTTCCAACAAACAAATCTTAACAAGCAAAAAAACACACAAAAAACCAGCCAGCCAGCTTCCTATTTGACAAAGATAATGCACATCCGGATTTAACACTGATGACAGGAAAACTGGGGTGGTGGTGGTGACATACCACATGATGGAAAGTGAAATCATATTTAAAAAAAAAAAAATTATTTGAAAGGCATACAGACAGGCAGATCAGAAGAAATGGAGATTTCCTATCCAATCATTGCCTTCCCAAATGCCTGCAATAGCCAAGTCTTGACCGGGCTGAAGCTAGGATCCTGGAACTTGATCCAGATCTCCTAAGTACTTGGCAAGGACCTAACTACTTGTGCCATCACCTGCAGCCCCCCACGGTGCACATAAGCAGAAAGCTGGAGTCAGAAGTGGAGACAGGACTTTAACTGAGGCACTCCAATATGGGACTGAGTCCCAGGTTGTGTTTTAACTGCTTTATCAGACACCTGCCCCTACATGAAACATTTTCTTATTAATTTACTTAAAACTTGCTGAAAGTACTTACTATTTTATATCTCACAAGAAATTTAAAAGTACACCACTTTTTGCTTTTAGTTTCATAACTAAGTAAAGCACCACAGGTTGGCCGGCACTGCGGTTCACTAGGCTAATCTTCCACCTTGTGGCGCTGGCACACCGGGTTCTAGTCCCGGTTGGGGCGCCGGATTCTATCCTGGTTGCCCTTCTTCCAGGCCAGCTCTCTGCTATGGCCTGGGAGTGCAGTGGAGGATGGCCCAAGTGCTTGGGCCCTGCACCCCATGGGAGACCAGGATAAGTACCTGGCTCCTGCCATCGGATCAGCACGGTGCGCCGGCCGCGGCAGCCATTGGAGGGTGAACCGACGGCAAAGGAAGACCTTTCTCTCTCTCTCTCTCACTGTCCACTCTGCCTGTCCAAAAAAAAAAAAAAGCGCCACAGGTTATCAGCTAACAGATGGGATGGACTGTGGATGAAGAAGCTTGCTGTGGGTTTGAATTTTAGTTACACCTCTTAGTAGTGGGACTTGAATAAGTTTACTCAACTTTTCTAGATCTATTATTTTCCCATCTGTAAAATGGGGATAATTATTTATTTGAAACTCTTGAAAATATAAAAAAAAATCTTTCAATGCTTGGCACATTCAAGCGGCAAAAATAAATTAGGATTTATGGCCCATTTCATCTCATAATCTTACTTAAATCAATTCAGTTATACAAATTAGTCACTCAAGATTTTACATATTGTATAGCAATAAGAATCACAATATAAGAGCAAAGCACCTTAAATTATTATTTGGCAACTATCCCTTAATGTTTGTCTCACCTTTGAATTCAGTGAAGTAGTTGCACTATTTAACAAAGTTTCTCTGTCACTCAGTTCCACAGGTCGAGACATGTCAGTCAAGACTTCAAGACCCTTTTCCAAAGCCTTTTGGAATGACTCAGAAATGATGGTTGGATGAATCCCTGTCATTGTAAAAGCACAGTTATTTAATTATAACAGCTATATTGCATTTCTGGCACAATCTAAAATCTTTGTACTCATTTAAAATGTCAAAAATTACAAATTACAAATTAATTCTTTAAAAATTTTTTTTTTAAGATTTATTTATTTGAAAGGTAGGACAAAGAGGGAGAAGAAGAAAAAGATCTTCCATCTGCTAGTTCACTCTCTCAATGGCTGCAATAACCAGGGCTGGCTCAGACCAAAGCGAAGAGTCACTATCTCCATGCAGGACTCCAACACAGATGGAGACCCAAGCACTTGGGTCATCTTCTGCAGCCTTCCAACAAATTTATTAATTGCAAACTAACTGATGTTTTAGTTGTAAATATAGTGGCATAAATAAGCTTAACTGCTGATAATGGTTAATAATTTACTTCTACTTAATTTGAAACACCAATTACAAACTCATGTAATAAAAAAACCAAATTTTAACTTTTTTAAAACATCACATATTAAGGAGAATAGTGACTGAGAATCACTATTGTGATTAAATATTATTTACCAGAGCAAGTATCCTTTCTTTCTCTGGCAATTCATCTTTCTCATTTATAATCTAAAATTAGTAAAAATATCATTTATTTTTGAAAAGCAAAATTCTAGTCAATTCCATTCAAAGCTGCCTGGCAAAAATCAGAAGCCAAAGGAAAAATTTTTTTGAATTTATATTACAGAAAAACCTAAAAACTTCTAGTGAAAAGATTGTCTTAAATTAATCTATAATATAACTTAAGAATAACTTAGCCTTTCATAAAGTTTGCTTTTTACAAAAAATTATACCTTTGGTCAGTAATAAAAAATGTTCTACTTACCTTTCTGAAGAAGCTTGGTACAGGAATCTAATAGAGAGCCAGCAATGATGACCACTGATGTGGTGCCATCTCCTGCTTCTATATCTTGGGCCTTAGACAGCTCCACCAGCTATATGAACAAAGCGCATAAATGTGCTCAACGAGTAATGTGAGAATTAAATAATAATTATTTCAAATAATCACATCAGAGTCACAAACAGACCTTGAAGATTCACTATAATTCCTGACCTCTGACTTCTTGGCCAACTTGAGTTTCACTCAAAAATGAAAACCAATATATTTGTAGGACACATAATTCTACTTAGAAATTTTCTCTGTAAGAGGTGATGCTGGGGCTGGCCCTGTGGCATGGCGGGTTTTTAAAGCCACGGCCTGCAGCACCGGCATCCCATGTGCGTGCTGGTTCAAGTCTTGGCTGCTCCACTTCCAATCCAGCTCTCTGCTAGGGCCAGGGAAAACAGTAGAAGATGGCCCAAGTCCCTGGGCCCCTGCACCCACGTGGAAGACCTGGAAGAAGCTCCAGGCTCCTGACTGACTCAACTCCAACCATTACAGCCATCTATGGAGTGAGTGAATCAGCAGATGGAAGACCTCTCTCTCTCTCTGTGCCTTTTAAATAAATATTAAATAAATAAATAAAATTACTATTATACCATTAAAAAAAAAAAAAGATTGGGAACCCAAGAAGTTACTCCAACTGAGCAAACATTACCAGTTTAAGAACTGACTCCATCATTTCAAAGTCATCTCTACATAACCAAGAGATTTATTTCAATAGACCTGTTTTTTTTTTCTTTCTTTCTTTTTTAAATTTTTTTTGACAGGCAGAGTGGACTAAAGATATTCCAGCACCTGGTTCCCTCCCTAGAAGGCTACAACAGCCAGGACTGAGCCAGGCTGAAAGCAGCAGCTTCATCTGGGTCTCCTACATGGGTGATAGGGTCCCAAACACTTGAGCCATCCTCTGGCAGGCCATTAGCAAGAAGCTGGATTGAAGTAGAGCAGCCAGGACACAAACCAGCGCCTATATGGAGAGTGAAATGCCAGTGCTGCAGGTGGTGGCTATACCCACTATGCCACAACACTGGGGCCTAGACATGAATTTCTAAGGTGACTGTTTTTGCCGATACGGTGATTTCTTGCCACTGGAATCTTCATGATCTCTGGTTATTTTTAATAAATGTCAGTGCAAGTTTAAACATGACTTACTCTGCATACAATTAAAATTATTTTGTTCTATCAAACATCCAACAATAATTTGTACTTTAAAAATACTACTTTGGGGGCCAGTGTTGGGGCCCAGTAGGTTAAGCTGTTGTTTGCAGTGCCAGTTTCAGTCCTGGCTGCTCCACTTCCAATCCTGCTCCCTGTTAATATGCCTAGAAAACAGAAGATGGCCCAAGTACTTGGGCTCCTGCTACCCCCATGAAAGACCCAGATGAAGTTCCAGGCTTCTGGCCACGCCCTGACCACTGTAATCATCTGGGAGAGTTAATTAGCAGATGGAAGATCTGTCTCTCTGTCCTTCAAAATAAACACATAAATCATTTTAAGTACTACTTTGTTTTTATCTTCTC
This sequence comes from Oryctolagus cuniculus, assembly GCF_051225735.1. Taxonomy (NCBI): domain Eukaryota; kingdom Metazoa; phylum Chordata; class Mammalia; order Lagomorpha; family Leporidae; genus Oryctolagus; species Oryctolagus cuniculus. Next base: position 146,112,041 of record NC_142868.1, on the reverse strand, counting down.
CTTCCTCAACTGTATGGCATGTTCCTATGGATGAAAATAAGGTGATTACATTTTATTATCATCTTGTACTGACTAGGACAAGGCTAAGCATACAACGTATCCTAAAAACAGCACTGTTACACATAAAGAGAAAAAATCTTTACCATGCTTACATGATACTATGTCATCAAATAAACAAATCTGCATATCAAACAATACACTTAAAATAATGATACTTACCATTCTGGCTGCTGGATGTAATACTTGCATTTGTTTTAGAATGGTGGCACCATCATTTGTAATTGTCACATCACCTTTTCCATCTTGAATCTGGAAAAAAAGGTGGTTTTTTGGGGACAAAATTGCATTTCATTGTGACTCGAAAAGCACTACTGAATTTTAACACTCCACAGTAGAGATCTGTGTAGTGCTTCATTTCAAATTCTCTCCCCTTCTGTCATAATTAAGAACACACAAACTTTACGAAATAACTGGCTTTGATCAGAATATTTTAGAAATGAATCAATCTAGATACACAAACACACTATCATTTATATCTTCATATTAATAAGAAACACAATTTCTACCATAGATACGCGAGAAGACTCAACTATACAATATGAATTCTTTTAGTTAACGCAGTAATTTGTTTCATGGTCGCCTCAAAGAACGGCAATAACATCACTAGGAAGAACAGATCTTATAACATTCAGAAATAATAATGACCTGTATATTACCCAGACAACCCTTTAAATCGCTTTTTCTTTTCAGTATTAAATAACATTGAATTATACTTTCCATCAAGCTACACAAGAACTACTTCTATTTTGCACTCTCCTTTAAAAGGCATTAAACAAAACATAAATTATAGGTCCCTATCCAAAATCTCTCCTCCAAACTCTGAAAGAAACACTTTAACATTTAATTCTGAAACAGCACATCTTAACCCTCTATCAAGACCTCGCAGTGTAAATAGTAGCATTCACTAATACTGAAAGACTTATCATTTTACCATTTTATCCATTCCTTTTGGTCCAAGGCTTGTTCTAATAGCATCAGCAACCGCTATAAACAGAAGAGAGAAAAAAAAAAAAAGTCAGATCTCCTTTAAAAAGTATTTTTCCTCTAAAACGATCATTTTGTCCTTACTAGGGTATAGCAGTATACAGCAGTTCACTGTACCTACAAAGAAAACTAATAATAACCTACTTGAAATAGTAATTCTTTTTTTTTTTAAAAAGATTTATTTGAAAGGCAGAGTTAGCAGCAGAGGCAGAGAGAGAGAGGTCTTCCACCCACTGGTTCACTCCCCAGATGGCTGCAATGGTCAGAGCTGCACCGATCCAAAGCCAGGAGCTTCTTCCAGGTCTCCCACGTGGGTGCAGGGGACCAAGGACTTGGGCCATCATCTACTGCTTTCCCAGGCAATAGTAGAGGGCTAGATTGGAAGTGGAGCAGCTGGGACTGGAACCAGTGCCCATATGGGATGCCAGCACTGCAAGTGGTGGCTTTACCCATTACTCCACAGTTCTGGCCCTAGTAACTTATTCTTTACATTCCTGAAGGTTCACCTTTTTTGTTGAAGTTGCTATATATAGTATTTGTGCTCTGCTTACGGCAGAATACATTGAGAATTTACCTAATCGTTCTGTAAATATAAAAGTGGTACAATGTACTGATAAGCTCTGATTGAGGACTGCAGTATTTCCTTCATTCCTTAAAACAGGACAGGCTATATCTTGTAACATACATTATACATTTTTTTGTCTGTCCTCCCACCACTTACAATCTCAGAGAGTAGACTTTGTTCACTAATGTGAATACAGATGGCACCCACTGTCAACAGAACAAACCAGTGGTTTGACCCCTGAAAATGCTGTAGAACAACATGTCCTCTGAGAAAACCAATGAACAAAACCAAGCAAATGCCAAAACCCTCAAATCATAGCTCTTAAAGAAAAGACATTTATTTATCCATATAGTTGAAGGACAGTGACAGAGATCTTCCATCTGATGGGTCACTCCCCAAATGACAACAGCTAGAAGTGGGCCAGGAACCAGGAACTCTACCCTGGTCTCCATCACATGGGTGGCAGGGGCCCACATACTTGAGCTACCTTCTGCTGCCTTCCCAGGTAGATTAGCAGGGAGTGGGACTGGAAACCAAGTGATCTCTCAAACTGGCATTCCGGTATGAAATCCTGCCATCCCAAATCAGCCCTTCAAATCCTAGCTTCTAGTCACTGTCACTATAGCCTGAAATATCTCTGGATATACAATCTATCTCTGGATATACAATCTATTACTCCAAAGTTATGTTCTTAAAATTACAAAAGTTAGGGGCCAGCACTGGGCTAAGTCAACACTTTTGAGTTGCCCCGTGTCTAAGACCACTGCTTGGGATGCCCACATCCCAATCACAGCGCCTGGGTTTGAGTCCAGGCTGCTTACAATTCCGCCTTCTTGCCAAAACATCCCAGGAGGCAGCCGAGTTACAACGGGAATACCGGGGTCCCCGCCATGCACGTGGGAGACCCAGACTGAGTTTCTGGTTTCCACCTGGCCCACCCTCAGCTGTCTGTGGGCATTTGGGGAGAGAATCAGCAGATAAAGATGGATGTCTTTCTGTCTTGCATATAAAATAAAAACATGTAAGAGGTTACGTTAATAGATAATTTACACAGCTTTTCCTTCCTATGTAGGTAGCTATCCTTTTCTGTTTCAATTCTCTTACATTACTGCTTCAAGGTTACTCAAGTCAATGTCCAATTTTGTCTCGTCTTTGTTAAAAATCAATTACTGATATATACTCTCTTGGTCATTCAGACAGAATTTATGCTCTAATTATGCCCCCTGGGCAACTATGTGCCAAATCTGACTTCCAGGTATATATTCTCCTAAACTTCAAGTGACTCCTAAATCCACCCACCCATCCCATCATTCTGATTTCTCCAACTCATAAGGCCCAAATTGGAAACCATCATCTTTTATTGATCACTGAGCTGATGAATGCAAATACTTATAAGGCGGACTTTATATATCCTACCCTTCCACACCCTTCTCTCCAGGTATTTTATTCTCCAGCCCAAACAAAACACTACACACTTGTGCAACATCCCTTAACCTTGTCACTTGTCCTTTCAAGACTGCCCATCTCAAATCGACTTCTCTTAATTCTCACAACTCTAAAAAATAAATATTTCTCTCAATTTTACAGATAAGGAAACTTTGGCTGAAAAGTCACAAAGCCACGAAGAAACTGAAGCTGTGCAAAGTGGTCTTGATTTCTACCAGGTTGCCACACTGTTCTACAAAAACCAGAACCCTGTGTTTCTTAAACTTCTTGTATTTGCATGTGCAGAGACGACTAAAAAGCACAGTTTACTTTTTCATAACTATTGCCCAACAAGACGGGTTAAGATGGGTTAGGTCAATTCCCCACAACCCGGTACAATGGGCACCCCTTCCCAATTTTGACGCATTTACACAGTTCAGCTCAATGGTTCTGTCGAGGGAAACCCATTTGAGCGCTTTTCTAAGAATTAAAAAAACTGAAACCTAATGTACAAACAACGTTCCACTACTGGGGTTCAGCTCTTCAATGTCGCATCCCAAGGGACTGCGGAACGCAGGCCTCCGCATTTCAGTCTGAACTGCTTTCAGCTCCAATGTGGTCAACAACTCACAACCCAGGAGGAGGAATTATGGGTGACTAAGATACAAAATGGGGCCGGTCCAAGGGACTCCACACTCGGGAATCATCAGCAGAGAACAGAACGGATTCCCCTCCGCCCCTCCGCCAGCGTCCACAGGGAACAATAAAGAATCATCTCAAAGAACTGGGAATGGGCCACATCCACGCAGGGTAAAAGTGGAGAGGTCCACCCCTCAGCAGTGCGGGGTCAAGCCCAGGGAGCGATACCTTTGGCGGCGGAGATGTTGCTGAAGCGAATCTGGGCCGGCTTGTCGCGATCCTGATAGGCGCCTTTCCCGCGGCCGCCAGCGGCCCCAGCGGGCCCCCCGCTTCGGGGTGCCACGTTCTCAGGCATGGCACACTCGGCTGGGTCTGTGCGAGACCGGGAAGGACGGATGGACGCGGATTCCGAACAGCGGCGGAGTAACGGTACGCGCCACCCGCCTGCACGAACCTTCCAGAAAGCGGCACCGGCGCCGGCAAGAGACGGGGGCGGGGAAGGGGGCCTGGCTGCCAGCGCGGCGCTGCTGTGACGTAGGAGGCTGTCCGCCGCGCGCCGGCTGAAAGTGGCTGTGAGTGGGAAGCTCCGCGCTTAGGGGTTTGTCGGCCCCGGGTGCTTCGGGTAGGGAGCGCCGTGCAGTCGGGTGGGGTGCATTCACTCGAGGCGTCAACGACGACGCGCAGTTTTATAGGCGGCTGTTGGGGGCACCCTTATCTCCCCATTCCCCCTCCCGGACTGTAAGGTCCCCTCGGCGTGCTGCCTGGCGGTGCCGACTCTCCGAGTACTCCTGGGTGGGTGTGGCTCAGCCGGTGTTCTAGTGGCGTTGACCTGAATTTTATAGATAGTTTTAATCCTTTTGGAAAGGATGCAGCAGAGGGAGATTTGGGTTGTTGGAAGCTTTCGTATTTTGAGTGTTGAGGTTGGTTGTTTTATACTGATTGATGTTGGGTGGTAGATACAGGTTTAAATTATGGAGAATCTTGAAGCTGAAGAGCTGGGACTACCTGCCAGTCAGGATTGCCTGTCTCGTTACTACAGTCTGCTCTTTTTCACTAGCTTCTCTTACATAACGTAGCTTCTGAGTCTTAGGGATCCTAAACGTTATAGTGATTGTTATTTGCTAAGCACAATGGTAAACCTTCACATGTTTTGTTCTACGTAATCTTCACAATAATCCTGCGAAATAGGTGCTCTTTATTTAGTGGATGAGGGAAGGAAGCCCAAGGTAAATATTCCGGTACAGCACAGGGACTCGGAAGTCATGAGCTAAACTGTAAAGCTCCAATTAGGACTATGTTTGAGCAGAGAAGTTTATGCAGGTCAGGTTCATTCAATATGCATCCACAGGTAATCATTAGGTGGCCATAAAAGGATGAATGCTTGCATAGATTCAAGGGGAATTGCTCAAAGCTCTGAATTCTGCGATCATGAGATGGTTTACTGCATTCAGGAGATTAGCACTAGGAGCTTGCTAGGTGCTCCGTGACCCCGGCTGACTTCTCTTCGTAGAACTGGGTTACTCCTACTCCCATGTACTGCGTACAGATCCCATGCTGGTTTTTTTTAGACAACTGATCAATATAATGGAAAGAAGTGTGTCACAATGGAAATAGCATTAATCTGGGAATCTGAAATCCTGAGCTACTTACTGCCCTGATCTTGGGAAAGCCATTTAAGTTTTCTGGTCTCATTTTCCTTATCTTTAGACTAGGAGGATTGAACTAAATGATATCTGAAGGTTTATTAAACTCTCCTCATTCTGTCAGTGTAAGGATTAGAACTGCCAACCACAGAGGACAGGGCCAAATTTGGAAGAGGCCTTTGTTGGCTTGTTGGAGTGCTCTCTGTAGGTATGACAATTGCTTTAATTATTTGAAATGTTTCAAGTTATAAACATGTTTACAATATTTTTATGCTAACTTAAATTGGAATTATTTTTGTTCCTTGGATTCAGCAATAAATGTTAAAATTTTGCTTATATTAAAATGTTGGTGTATGTTAATTCTCCATTGGAATGGGATTTCAACAAGTACTAAAAACTTTTGTAGGATGCTTTATGTAAACAAAGCACTGTTGCTAATGAAGAACAGAAATATGTGTTAAATCCTATCAGATATAAGCAGACATAAGGCATATGTGGGGATGTTGGCACTAACACTAGCTTTATGGAATTTCTTAAAGGGTGTGTGGTGCAGTGGTTAAAACACTCCTTAGGACACCTGCATCCCATATCAGAGTGCTTGGGTTTGAGTCCCTGCCCTGCTTCTGGTCCAGCTTCCTACTAATGTGCACCTTGGGAAGCAGCAAGTGATGGCTTAAATAACTGGCCCCTGCCACTCCATGGGAGATTTGGATGGAGTTCCATGCATCTGACTGCAGCCTGGCATCCCTGGCTGTTTGCAGACATTTGTGGACTGAATCAGCAGGTGGAAGCTGTGTGTGTGTGTGTGTCTATCACAGTGTTTTTCAAATAAAAATAAATAGGTAAAACTTTAAAAATACAATTTCTTTAAAGCTTTACAAAAAAATAATATCTGGCCAACTATTTAAATGAAGACTCAGAGTTGTATGGCCCACTGTGTCCTAGATCCTCAGTCATAAGATAGGGTCAGGCACTGGTTAGGGTTGGAAAAGGAGAGATGTATAATGTGTATATTTTATCTCTCATAGGTTTTTCTTCCATTTCAAAGACAATTTTTAGCGTTATGTATTACCTCTGTTTCTTCTCTTTTATGTTAGTTTATGTTGTTGAGATCACCATTAAGCCCTATTTTCTAAGCCATCCTGTTTGCATCATTCTTTTTTTAACTTAAGTTTGCAAAATCAACATGAAAGAGAAGCCTATTTTTGTTAAATATATTTGGATTTTCCTTGAAAGGTTTCTAGTACACAGTTTTTTTGATCACTCTCTAAGCCTCCCAGCAAAAAATATTTGTTTGAAAAATTGGAAAAAGAAAAGTCAAAGGATGCTGGGAAGCTCAGAAGTTTTGTGATGTGTAAGTAGGTAAGTAATAGGTTTTTCTATTTAAAAACAGAAATGAACTATTCTGCAATTACTGTGGTTCTATCGAGAGCTAGAAAAGTTATTAATTTTTTGACAAAATAAGTGATTGTTATTTTAGGGATTCAGGATGAGGTAGGGCAAAAACATGAAAAGCAAAGCAAAAGAAGCAAACATTATTTAACCCTGCTGTTTCAAATCTGACTAGGCTTTCTGCTAATGGCCTGGGAAAAGCAGTGGAAGATGGCCCTTGTGCTTGGGCCCTAGCCACCCATGTGGGAGACCTAGAAGAAGCTCTTGGCTCCTTGCTTCAGCCTGGCCCAGCCCTGGCCATTCATTGCAGCTGGGGAGGGAACCAGAGGATGGAAGATTACTCTCTCTCTGTCTCTCCCTCTTTCTGTAACTCTGACTTCCAAAAATTTAAATAAATCTTAAAATAAAATTCTATGTTATGCTAGCAGCAGCCTCATACATCTCACCTTTGACCTTCTCATGATTATATCGAGAGGATATATTGAGGGACTGGCCCGGTGGCATAGTATGCTAAGCCTCCACCTGTGGCACCAGCATCACATATGGGTGTCCGTTCAAGTCCCGGCTGCTCCTTTTCCCATCCAGCTCTCTGCTTATGGCTTGGGAAAGCAGTGGAAGATGGCCCAAGTGATTGAACCCCTACACCTGTGTGGGAGACCCAGAAGCTCCTAGTTCCTGGCTTCAGATTGGCCTAGCTCTGACTGTCGCAGCCATTTGGGGAGTGAACCAGAGGATGGAATACCTTTCTCTCTCTCTCTCTGCCTTTCTCTGTAACTCTACCTCTCAAATAAATAAATAAAATATATATATTTTTTTTTTGACAGGCAGAGTGGACAGTGAGAGAGAGAGACAGAGAAAGGTCTTCCTTTTGCCGTTGGTTCACCCTCCAATGGCCGCCGCTGCAGCCGGCGCACCGCGCTGATCCGATGGCAGGAGCCAGGAGCCAGGTGCTTTTCCTGGTCTCCCATGGGGTGCAGGGCCCAAGCACCTGGGCCATCCTCCACTGCACTCCCTGGCCATAGCAGAGAGCTGGCCTGGAAGAGGGGCAACCGGGACAGAATCCGGCGCCCTAACCGGGACTAGAACCCGGTGTGCCGGCGCCGCAAGGTGGAGGATTAGCCTATTGAGCCACGTCGCCGGCCATAAATAAAATATTTTTTAAAAAAGAGGATATCTTGAGTAACTGACCAAAGTCGTGTAGGTATGTATAAGTGTACTCTATGATGTCTACACAATGATGAAATCACCTAAGGATGCGATTCTCAGAACATATCCTTGCCATTAAAGTGACATGTATTGTAATCATCTTAAAGAAGCTCAGTGAGATATGAAAAAAACAACAAATAGACATCTAAATGAAATTAGAAAAACAATGCATAAACAAAATGAGAAGTTTAGTAAAGAAATAGAAAGCATTAAAAAAGAACCAAACAGAAATCCTTGAGCTAAAGGATATAATGATAGAACAGAAAAACTCAATAGATACATTGCTAATTGGACTTGGCTGATTAACAATTATTTAAATTCTCAGACAATTAAAAATATGTTTATGAGCTTCTTTTGTAGGCAGCTTACTAAGATAGTGGGGGGCAGGTCCTGGTGATAGATGGCCAAAGCCATCTGAGCAGTCTGTCAGCCATTGTGGCCAAGCAATACTGTTGGATTGGAAAGTAGTAGTTGCACACTGTGAGGACATCAATATTTCTGGCAGTTTCTACAGAAAGAAGTTAAAGAAACTGGCCCTCCTCTGGAATTGGATGGACACCAAACCATCCTATGGCCCGTAACACTTCAGAGTCCCTAGCCATATATTTTGGTGAACTGTGCAAGGAATGTTGCCCACCAAGGCTAAGAGGGGTTAAGCTTTTCTGGACCTTCTCAAGGTATTTGATGGAATCCCACTGCCCCATGAAAAGAAAAAGCAGATGGTGGTTACTATAGCCCTCAAGGTTATGTGATTAAAACCTACAAGATGCGGCTGGTGCTGTGGTGTAGTGGGTAAAGCCACTGCCTGCAGTGCAGGCATCCCATATGGGCACCGCTTCAAGTCCTGGCTGCTCCACTTCCAATCCAGCTCTCTGCCATGGCCTGGGAAAGCAGTGGAAGATGGCCCAAGTCCTTGGGCCCTGCACCTGTATGGGAGATGTGGAAGAAGCTCCTGGTCCTGGCTTTGGATCGGCTTAGCTCCGGCTGTTGTGGCTATTTGAGGAGTGAACCAGCAGATGGAAGACCTCTCTCTCTCTCTCTCTCTCTCTCTCTCTCTCTGCCTCTTTCTCTCTGTGTAACACTGACTTTCAAATAAATAAATAAATCTAAAAACACCAAAAACCTACAAGAAAGTTTGCCTCTCTGTGGCATCTGGCTCATGGGGTTGTCTGGTAGAAGAGGATGGAAAAACAGCAAATGATGATACAGAAATAGGCCAAAAAGAACATGGAAAAGAAAAAAATTCAAAGAGGTCTGCAAGACTCAGGTACTCCTAGTCTGAGCCCAGTAAAGACAGAGACTAAAAAACGTTTGAGTTGGGGCCAGTGCTGTGCATAGCAGGTAAAGCTGCTGTCTGCACTGCCAGCATCCCTTACAGATGCTGGTTCCAGTGAGTCCCAGCTGCTCCACTTCCAACCCAGCTCTCTGCTATGGATGGGAAAGCAGTGGAAGATGGTCCAGGTCCTTGGCTCCTGCTCCTGTGTGGGAGTCCGGGAAGAAGTTCCTTGCTTCAGATTGGCACAGCTCCAACTGTTCTGACCATCTGGGGAGTGAACCAGAGGATGAGTTGTAGGTCACTCTAGGTCAGCTTTAGCTCCCTTAACTGGTATGAACCTGCTTCAGGCAGGGAATCTATTTATCTTTGGAGCAAGAGGAACCAAACCCATATCATGTAGGCCTTGAGATAATAGAAATACCCCTGTATGGCTCAACCACTGCTGCCTCCCTGTCTTACCTGTACCAGAAAGAGGATATTTTTATTACCAAAGAGGAGGAGTCCTGGAATTGAGGACAAGAAATAAATGTAAAAAAAAAAAAAAAATCCTGGAGGGCCGGCGCTGTGGTATAGCAGGTAAAGGCATAGCCTGCAGCTCCGACATCCCATATGAGCACCAGTTTGAGTTCCAGCTGCTCCACTTCCAATCCAGCTCCCTGCTAATGCATCTGAAAGCAGCAGAGGATGTCCCAAGTGCTTAGGCCCCTGCACCCACGTGAGAGACCTGGAGGAAGCTTCTGGTTCCTGGCTCCTGGCTTTAGCCTGACCCAGCTCTGGCTGTTGTGGCCATTTGGGTAGTAAACCAGCAGATGGAAGACCTCTCTCTCATTCTCCGTCTCCCTTTCTCTGTGTGTCTCCCTCTCCCTTTCTCTGCCTCTGTAGCTCTACATTTCAATTAAATAAATAAATATTGAAAAACAATTTTTTTTGTCACACTAGCCTCTATTTTCCCAATTACTTCTCCTTGATCAATTGCACTAGCCCAAATCTCCATGTTTTCATGATTTACTATTCTTTGTCCAACTTAGCCTATAATCAAGAGACTCAAACTGCTTCTTTGTGTCTTCATTTCTTTATGAAGTCTCCTGTGTCATGTAAGACTTACATTAAAAAGGGACCAGCATTGTGGCACAGTGGATAAAGTTACGGCCTGTGATTCCAGCATCCCATATGGTGCCAGTTCCAGTCCTGTCTGCTCCCCTTCTGATCCAGCTCCCTGCTAATGTGCCTGGAAAAGCAGCAAAATGTGGCCCAAGTGCTTGGGCCCTACAACCCATGTGGGAGACCTGGAAGAAGCTCCTGGTTCCTGGCTTTGGACTGGCACATCTCTGGCCATTAAGGCTACTGGGGAGTGAACCAACAGAAGGAAGATAGCTCTCTCTTTCTGTCTTTCTGTAAACTTTGCCTTTCAAATAAATAAAATAAATCTTAAAAAAAAGCCCTTACATTAATTAATTTGTATAGGGGCTGGTGTTGTGGCACAGCAGGCTAAGCCACCACTTCCAGTTCAGTAAGCATCCCCTATCAGAGCACATGTTTGAGTCCTGGCTGCTCTGCTTCCAAAACAATTCCCTGAAGATGGCTTAAGTATTTGGGTACCTGTCCCCATGTAGGAGATCAGAATGGAGTACCTGGCTCCTGGTTCAGCCTAAGCCATTGCAGGCATTTGTTGAGTCAACCAGGAGATGAAAGATGTCTCTGTCTATGTGTATGTGTATGTGTATGTATATGTATATCTTTCTGTGCATGTCACTATGCCAAGTAAATTTTAAAAATCTTATTAAAAATACATTTGTGTGTTTTTCTTTTGTTAATCTATCTTTTGTTAGAATGCTAGCCAAGGGGCCGGCGCTATGGCATAGTGGATAAAGCCGCTGCCTGCAGTGCCAACATCCCATATGGGTGCCGGCTGTTCCACTTCCAATCCAGCTCTCTGCTCTGGCTTGGGAAAGCAGTAGAAGATGGCCCAAGTCCTTGGGCCCCTGCACCCATGTGGGAGATCTGGAAGAAGCTCCTGGCTCCTGGCTTTGGATTGACGTAGTTCCAGTCGTTGCGGCCATCTGGGGAGTGAACCAATGGATGGAAGACCTCTCTCGCTCATTCTGCCTCTGCCTCTCTGTAACTGTGCCTTTCAAGTAAATAAATAAATCTTTTTTTTTTTTTAAGAGAATGCTAGCCAAGAACCAAAGATGGGTAGAAAGTAGATTCTTTCTCTTGTATACTCCACAATGACCAAGTGTAACTGTTGTCATTACATGTGAACTCTCCATCTCTGTGTCCTAGATCCTGTCTCTTTTCAACCTTATTACCCTAGATTCCTGGCTTCACTCTTGCTACACTGTTCACAGGTCCTTCAGCACAACATTCTGTTCCATGCCTCCAAGTAGGAGTATGGGTGTAACTGAAAGCTCAGTCCCCATCTTTAGTGTCAAGTCAAAATAAGGAGGACAAGGTTTGGGGGTGAAGAAGTAGAACATTTAGTCAGTTGATAGATGGGAGGGTAGCAAATCACCAGGTCTCAAAAACTATGACGCTGCCAAGAGGGTATTTTTTTTTAAAGAGGCTACAAAGAAAGGGGAACCGGTAGGGTGAAATTACAAAGGAGCTACACGTCTCTGGTGTCAGGTGCCCAGGCTCGTCACCAGACAGATGGCAATACATTTCTTCTCTGTTTGTCATGGTGGTACTAGAGACACACAGATGTTGGCTGGCGCCGCGGCTCACTAAGCTAATCCTTTGCCTGCGGCACCGGCACACCAGGTTCTAGTCCCGGTCAGGGTGCCAGATTCTGTCCCGGTTGCCCCTCTTCCTGTCCAGCTCTCTGCTGTGGCCCGGGAGTGCAGTGGAGGATGGCCCAAGTCCTTGGGCCCTGCACCTGCATAGACCAGGAGAAGCACCTGGCTCCTGGCTTCGGACCAGCATAGCTCCGGCCCCAGCAGCCACTGGGGGGTGAACCAATGGAAAAAGGAAGACCTTTCTCTCTGTCTCTCTCTCACTGTCCACTCTGCCTGTCCAAAAAAAAAAAAAAAAAAAAAAAGCCTCAGGTGTTGCGATTAGACCTGGCTTGACCAGGTCATCCTGTTTTCTTTATCTGCAAAAGAAGTTGAGATAAAGAACAAGGCAGTATGTGCCTTAAGACATGGGTGAGTGGGAAACCAGCCATCCAGCCTTGATGCATCAACTGTCTGGCTTCACATTTACTATAAGTAGTTAAAATTATTAGTTTATGTTATTTTATATCTGGTTACATGGAACATGTTGTTTTACCTACAACATGGTCAGCTATTCATCATTAAGCCTCTCCTTGACCTATTCAAGCTGAGTTAATGCCTTCATTATCCTGCCAGCAACCTGACAGCTACTTTTTGGTACTAAATCATAACATTCCTTGGTTCACTGTATTTTATTTTTTAATGATTTATTTATTTATTTGAAAGGCAGAATTACAGAGAGGCAGAGGCAGAGAGGTCTTCCCTCTGCTGGTTCACTCCCCAACTGGACACAACTGCTGGAGCTGACCGATCTGAAGCCAGAAGCCAGGAGTTTTTTCTGGGTCTCATGTGGGCCCAAGGACTTGGGCTGTCTTCTACTTTCCCAGGCCACAGCAGAGAGCTGGATCAGAAGTGGAGCAGCCAGGATTGCAGGTGGCAGCTTTACCCGCTATACCACAGCGCTGGCCCTTCACTGTATTTTAATAATTTGTTTACATAATTTTCCTTTGCCAGAATTTAAGATTTTAAGGCAGAGACTGCCATTTATTTCTGTATCCCCTGGAGCCTAGTAAAATGGCTGGTACAAAGCTCTGAGCTAATATCTGTTTAGTGTTGGTTGACTGTGGAATGAATGGTAATAAAGGCAGAATTGCAAACAGGAGAGTAGAGATGGGAGCAGAGAGTGCTGCAAAATTTTGGGACCCTTGTATTTGCATACTATTTCAGTATCTTAATGTTTTCAGAGATAGAAGATCTTATAAAAATACCTATTGCCTGCCTGGGACCAGTTATTTAATAGAACTTAGAATGGAAACCCATTTGGCTACATGAGAAGGAAACCTTATAAGGAGAGCTGCTATTTAGGTATTTATAGTTTTCCCTCTGAGTCAAGGTTTCAGGGTCTTTGTTTTGTTATTGCCTTGCCTTAAACAATTCTTTTAATAGATCTGTACCCACGTTTGTTATCTACAAAACAGGTTGTGTTTTGAGATTTAGCAAAGTAAAGCTTTGTACTTTTTTTCTTGTTTGAAAGGCAATCTAGGTGGGAGGGAAGATATGGGGGGGGGGAAGACATTGTAATCCATAAGCTGTACTTTGGAAATTTATATTCATTAAATAAAAGTAAAAAAAAAAAAAAGGCAATCTAAAAATGCAGCTGCTACCAACTTTTAACAGCAGCATTGGCAATAGCAGCCCCTAGTGGCACAAGAGTGAATTTCTTTTATTGGTCACCCGGGTATTCTGGAACTTGCTGTAGGTTCAGGGAGGCAGGGTTATGTATGGTGATACATAGGACATGATCCTTTGGTAAAATAATTCAAGCTAAAACACTTAAAAATCAGCAGGTGCAACAAGTGTACTCTGATCCTTCTCTTTTTTCTTCCTTAAAGCAGGGGTTAAGAGTCTCATATGGAAGGTGTCCGTCCTCTGTGTACCAGAAGAAAAGTAACAGGGGTAGCAAGTGTGTCTGAGAAAGTTCTGTACAAACAAACCTTGTAAAAATAATTATCTGGCCGGCGCTGCGGCTCACTAGGCTAATCCTCCGCCTAGCGGCGCCGGCACACCGGGTTCTAGTCCCGGTCGGGGCGCCGGATTCTGTCCCGGTTGCCCCTCTTCCAGGCCAGCTCTCTGCTGTGGCCAGGGAGTGCAGTGGAGGATGGCCCAAGTGCTTGGGCCCTGCACCCCATGGGAGACCAGGAAAGCACCTGGCTCCTGACTCCTGCCATCGGATCAGCGCGGTGCGCCGGCCGCAGCGCGCCGGCCGCGGCGGCCATTGGAGGGTGAATCAACGGCAAAGGAAGACCTTTCTCTCTGTTTCTCTCTCTCACTGTCCACTCTGCCTGTCAAAAAAAAAAATATCTTCCTTTAGCCTCCCCTCATGGTTTAGTTATTTTTTCACAATTACCTCTCTCTCTCTCTCTTTAAAGATTTATTTATTTATTTGAAAGACACAGTTACAGACAGAGAGGGAAAGAGGGAGAGAGGGAGAGAGGGAGAGAGAAAGGGAGGGAGAGAGATCTTTGCTGGTTCACTGCCCATATGGCCATGACGGCTGGAGCTGGGACAAGTGGGAGCCTAGAGCCAGGAGCCATGATCCAGGAGCCAGGAGCTTCTTCTGGGTCTCTCATGTGAGTAGCAAGGGCCCAAGTGCTTGGGCCATCCTCCACTGCTTTCCCAGGTGTATTCTTTTTTTTTTTTTGAAAGGCAGAGTGGACAGTAAGAGAGAGAGAGACAGAGAGAAAGGTCTTCCTTTTGCCATTGGTTCACCCTCCAATGGCCGCCGTGGCCAGCGTACTGCGGCTGGCGCATTGCGCTGATCTGAAGCTAGGAGCCAGGTGCTTCTCCTGGTCTCCCATGCGGGTGCAGAGCCCAAGGACTTGGGCCATTCTCCACTGCACTCCCGGGCCATAGCAGAGAGCTGGCCTGGAAGAGGGGCAACCGGGACAGAATCCGGCTCCCCGACCGGGACTAGAACCTGGTGTGCTGGTGCCGCAGGCAAAGGATTAACCTACTGAGCTGCGGGCCGGCCTCCCAGGTATATTAACAGGGAGCTGGACTGGAAGTGAAGCAGCTGGGACATGAACTAGCATCCATATGAGATGCTTACATTGCATCTCTCTTTTTAAAACTTAATATAGGGGCCAGTGCTGTGGCATAGCAGGTAAAGCCACTGCCTATAATGCCAGCATTTCATATGGGCGCCAGTTTGAGTCCAGGCTGCTCCACTTCTGATCCAGCTAATGTGCCTGGGAAAACAGCAGAAGAAGGCCTGAGTGTTTAGGCCCCTGCCACCTTCAAGGGAGACCTGGAAGAAGCTATAGATTCCTTGCTTCTGCCTGGCCTGGCCATGGCCAGTGCAGCCATTTGGGGAGTGGACCAGCAGATGGAAGATTTCTTGTCTCTTCTCACTTCAAATAAAATAAATATTAAACAAAAAACAAAAAAACTTAGGGGCAAGCAGTGTGATGTAGCAGGTAAAGCTGCTGCCTGCAGTGCTGGCATCCCATATGGGCACTGGTTCGATTCCTAGCTGCTTCACTTCCGATCCAGCTCCTTGCTAATGCACCTGGGAAAGCAGTAGAAGATGGCCCAGGTACTTGGGCCCCTACACCCACGTGGGAGATC
Source organism: Oryctolagus cuniculus (assembly GCF_051225735.1). Classification (NCBI taxonomy): domain Eukaryota; kingdom Metazoa; phylum Chordata; class Mammalia; order Lagomorpha; family Leporidae; genus Oryctolagus; species Oryctolagus cuniculus. Next base: position 146,096,513 of record NC_142868.1, on the reverse strand, counting down.
TGGAAGAAGCTCCTGACTCTTGGCTTCGGTCTGATCCAGTTCTGGCCATTGCAGCCATTTGGGGAGCAAACCAGCAGATGGAAGACTTCTTTCTCTCTGCCTTTCCCTTTCTGTAACTCTACCTTTCAAACAAATAAATAAATCTTCAAAAAAATTTTTTTACTTTAAGACATATTACTTATTTAATAATTTAATTAAATACCTATTTTAAAAAAGGATTTATTTATTTATTTGAAAGGCAGAGTTACAGAGATATCTTCCATCTGTTGGTTCACTCCCCAAATGGCCACAACAGCTGGAGGTGGGCCAGGTTGAAGTCAGAAGCCAGAAGTCAGGAGCTTCATCCAGATTTCCCATGTGAGTACAGGGGCCCAAGTACTTGGGCCATCTTCTGATGCTTTCCCAGGTGCATCATCAGGGAGCTGGGTTTGAAGTGGAGCAGCCCGGACTGGAGCCAGCACCCATATAGAATGCCAGCACTGCAGACAGTGGCTTAACCTGCTGTGCCACAGCGCTGGCCTCTAATTAAATAACTGTCTTATTGCAACGTTTAGATAAATCAGGGAATTAGAAAGAGAAAATAAGGAACACCCTTATTTAGTGAGTGATGTACACTATAATGTTGGTGAATAATCTTCCAGACCTTTCTATGCATGTAGATAGATTCAACTATATAAACTCGAGACAAATATTTAAATATAGGTGACAAGCTTTAATATTCTGAATATATAAGGAGTTCTTAGAAATCATTGAAGTGTCAGAAACCCCTGTAGGGAAATGGACAAAGAAATCGGAAGAAATACAAGCTTCCAATAAATAAATAAATAAATAAAGTATTCACTCTGAAATTCAAGAAATGCAAATTAAACATAATATTTTTACATAATAAATGGCAAAGATTATAAAGAGTAATCAAGTTATAGTAAGGGGTAAGTAAAAATAAGGTATAGTAATAATAAGGTTATAGTAGGGTTTCATAGAAATAAATGGATACAGTCTTTCTGGTGGGTAATTTGGAAGCTGTGTTTTTAATAGTGCTGTTTTTTTTTTTTCCCACCTGTCACCATTTCATTACTTTTTTCCCCCAGTAAACCATTTTTTGCAACTTTTGCAGGCACACTTAACACAGTGTATAGTTTGTCTCTAGCTTGCTTTTTTTTTTTTGGAGCCATGAACACATCTCTAAAATTGCCTTTTAGGAAATTATTATTTTTTAAAAAATATGTATTTATGTATGTATTTATTCACAAAACAGATTGATAGAGACGAGAGAGAGAGAGAGAGAAAGAGAGAGACACAGAGAGAAAATCTTCTGTCTATTGATTCACTCCCCAAATGGCTGCAACAGCCAAGGGCAGGAAGCCAGGAGCCAGGAACTTCCTTCCCAGGTGCATTAGCAAGAAGTTGGATCAGAAGCAGTATAGCTGGAACTCCAAGTGGCACTCCAATATGGGATGCCAGTGTTGCAAGCTGTGGTTTAAACTTCTGTGCCACAATGCTGGCCCTCCCCCTAACTATTAATTTATTTTCTGTCTCTATGTATTTGCCTATTCTGGACATTTCATATTAATGGGATTGTCTACTGTCTGGCCTTTTGTGTCTGGCTTTTCTCACTTTAGATTGTTTTAAAGTTCATTCATGTTATGGTATGTATTAGTACCTTATTCCTTTTTATAGGAAGTTATATACTCATGTTATCCATGTATTTCCTTTCAGGATAATAAAGAAAGCTTTAGCAAAATATTTGCTACAGAAAGGAGCATGATCAAGGCCACAGATCTAATTGAAAAGTCAAGACATGGGTTTGTAAAATGGCAATTAACAACCCAAGTTGTCAGGAGATGGTTACATTTTCTTGGACAAAGTGTCTACAAAGGAAGAGTTAGACAGAGATTAGATCTGAGTGTAGAATCTATTCAGTTAATGGGTTGTCAAGTCCTGGAATGAGATACAGCCTCCCAAAGTTAAACTGGCCCCCTATGGAATGCTAAGTGCTCCCCACCAAGCCATCTCTTTCAGTAGGCATTGGAGTGCTGAAGCAAATCAGCGGAAGTAAGTGAATGAGCATTTCCGTTCTGGCTCTCAAATAAGATGGGTTTTGCAGAACAAAGCTGGGAATTGCCAATACTGACCCCTGGAGGAACCCCGCTGCCACGTTTCCTGCGAGCCTTTGCCCACACTATTTGGACCCGCCTCGGCCGCCGTTGGGGGAAACTGCGCTCAGCTGTTAGGGGGCGGGGCGTCGGCCGACCATGGCGGGTGAGCTTGAGAGCTGCAAGCCCTTGAGTGGGTTACTGAACGGCTTGGCCCAGGACGCGTTCCACGGGCACCCGGGCATCACAGAGGAGCTGCTGCGGAGCCAGCTCTATCCGGAGGTGCAGCCCGAGGAATTTCGCCCGTTTCTGGCGAAGATGAGGGGAATTCTTAAGGTACTGAGCTTCCTTGTGTAGTTTGCGCCGCGGAGCCCAGACCCTTCCCTTCAGCCCGCACCCGTACCCGCACCCAGCGCTAAAAGCTTTCTGCCTCAGGCCTCTACTCCATTAGCTGTACGTTACGCTCCTTCACATCTGGGGTGCTCACTTCGTCGCCCCTTCTCACCGTCCTAAGGGTGACCCTTTTCTATTCAGGCTCACTGACACCTGCGGCTGAAGACTCTGGGTTTTTTCCTCAAGACATCTCTGATGCTGGGTAGTCAACAGTTAGGAAGTTTCCTCGGCGGTTCTTTGAGCTCTGGACTTAAAGAACGATAGATGTCCAGTTTTCTTGGGTTGTGAGTCCGTGTCTGCCAGGGTAAGGGATGGGTTAGCCAGAACACTTGTCAAGCAGACCATGGCTTGGTTAAGAGAGCGTATTTACCGGCTAGAAGTCAAGGACAGCCAAACATAACAGGTGAAATTAATTTTAGTAATTATATTTTACTTCGTACCATATATTCAGAGTACCACCACTTCACACGTACTCAGTATACAGAATATTAATACGATTTTTTTTATTGTTTTAAAGATTTTGTGGCCGGCGCTGCGGCTCACTAGGGTAATCCTCCGCCTGCGGCGCTGGCACACCGGGTTCTAGTCCCGGTCGGGGAGCCGGATTCTGTCCCGGTTGCCCCTCTTCCAGGCCAGCTCTCTGCTGTGGCCCGGGAGTGCAGTGGAGGATGGCCCAGGTGCTTGGGCCCTGCACCCCATGGGAGACCAGGATAAGTACCTGGCTCCTGGCTTCAGATCAGCGCGGTGCGCCGGTCGCAGCACGCTGGCCACAACGGCCATTGAGCGGTGAACCAATGGAAAAGGAAGACCTTTCTCTCTGTCTCTCTCTCTCACTGTCCACTCTGCCTGTCAAAAAAAAATTAAAAAAAAAAGATTTTGTTTATTTATTTGAGAGGCAGAGTTATGGAGAGAAAGGTCCACCTGTTCACTCCCCAAATGCCTGCAGTGGCCGGAGCTGGGCTGATACAAGGCCAAGGAGCCAGGAGCTTCCTCCTGGTCTCCAACACGGGTGCAGGGGCCCAAGCACTTGGACCATGTTCCATTGCTTTCCCAGGCCATTAACAGAGCTGGATAGGAAGAGGAGTAGCTGGGACCTGAACTGGCACCTATATGGGTTGCTGGCACTGCAGGTAGAGGCTTAGCCTACCATGCCACAGTGCTGGCACTGCAGGTAGATGCTTAGCCTACCATGCCACAGTGCTGGCCCTGATTTTTTATTTTTTACATTAAGTCTTAGAAATATGGTTTGTTTTTTACACTTAAAGCACATATGTATATCAGTTTGGACTAATTACGTTGTGAGTGTTCAGTTACATGTGGCTAATGAACAGCTCTGGGGTAGACCAAGAACTAGTCATAGAAATGAATCTAGTGCCAAGTTGTACTGAAGAAACAGACTGTAAAAAATAATTACTGATTTTTGTGGGCCTCCTGTGTGTTAGGAACTGTGTTAGACATTTTACATTGTTATTTGTTTCTTGCAAAAGCATTACATGGTGGACACCTTTTTTAAAATTTTTAAAATTTAGGAAGGTAAACGTCTGCTCTAAGGAGCAGACAGCTGGGCGCGCACATTCGTAGCAGAAGGAAACCATCTGGAACTGGGGCCGACCGTGCTGGCCGACGCGAAGCATGTGTGCGCCCGCACCAGGATTGCTCTGTGTCCCCACAGATGAATGATGTCAGGCTGGGAATTCCCTCCACAGGGATCTGGCCTGATTGAGATGCAGTTCTACAAATGCGTATGTTTGTCTCATCTTTTTGTATAGTTTATTAAAGTATTAATATAGTTTTAATAAGTAAATATTTGTAGGTTGCAAAACTGACTCCTCATCTTTATATACTTACACACACACACACACACACACACACTCACCCAAAAACACCTCGGAATATGAAGAAAATAAATAAAGGCTGCGTACTCAGTGCTGTCAGTGTCACATCTTTCAGCCTCTGAAATATTGATCATTGTTAATTTGTTCTCATTTCTAAGTAATAAATTGCATTGTATTTGTTCAAAAAAAAAAATTTAGGAAACAGGCTAAGAAAGCCAAACAGCCTGAAATCACATTCTGTTAAAGTCAGCGTTGAAATTTCATCTACTGCAATTTTGTTTGATTTTTTTTTTCGAAACTGCTTAAGCTTTTCAAGGCAATTTAGTTTTTGTTTGTTTTGTTTGAGATTGATTTATTTGAAAGGCAGAGTTAGAGAGAAAGGGGGAGACAGAGAGGACTTTATCCGCTAGTTCACTCCCTAAATGGCTGCATCGACCAGGGCTGAGCCAGGCCAAAGCCAGGAGCTTCTTCCAGGTCTCCCAAGTAGGTGCTGGAGGCCCTAGCACTTGGGCCATCCCCTGCTGCTTTCCCAGGTGTATTAGCAGGGAGCCGGATCAGAAGTGGAGCAGTCAGGACTTGAACTGCGCCCATAGGGATGGCGGCATCATAGGCGGCTCTACCTGGTACTCACAAGGTTGGCCTAGTTATAGATATATGTGTGTGTGTGTATATATATATATTTATTTATTTTTTGACAGGCAGAGTGAGAGAGAGAGAGAGACAGAGAGAAAGGTCTTCCTTCCGTTGGTTCACCCTCCAAGTGGCCACTACAGCTGTAGTGCTGCACTGATCCGAAGCCAGGAGCCAGGTGCTTCCTCCTGGTCTCCCATGCGGGTGCAGGACCCAAGCACTTGGGCCATCCTCCACTGTCTTCCCGGGCTACAGCAGAGAGCTGGACTGGAAGAGGAGCAACTGGGACAGAATCCGGCACCCCAACTGGGACTAGAACCTGGGGTGCCGGCGCCGCAGGTGGAGGATTAGTCTAGTGAGCCGTGGCACTGGCCAAGTTCTATATTTTTTAAAAACTATTTTTGCAGGCCGGCGCCGTGGCTCAATAGGCTAATCCTCCACCTTGCGGCGCCGGCACACCGGGTTCTAGTCCCGGTTGGGGCGCCGGATTCTGTCCCGGTTGCCCCTCTTCCAGGCCAGCCCTCTGCTATGGCCAGGGAGTGCAGTGGAGGATGGCCCAGGTGCTTGGGCCCTGCACCCCATGGGAGACCAGGAAAAAAAAGCACCTGGCTCCTGGCTCCTGCCAGGATCAGCGCGGTGCGCCGGCTGCAGCGGCGGCCATTGGAGGGTGAACCAACGGCAAAGGAAGACCTTTCTCTCTCTGTCTCTCTCTCTCACTGTCCACTCTGCCTGTCAAAAAAAAAAAAAAAAAAAAAAAAAAACAAACTATTTTTGCAACACTGGCATTGTGGATAAGGCCGCTGCCTAGGATGCCAATGCTGGCATCCCCTAAGGGCGTCTATTCAAGTCCTGATTGCGCCACTTCTGATCTAACTCCCTGGTAATGTGCCTGGGGAAGCAGTGGAGGATGGTCCAAGTGCTTGAGTCCCTGCACCTACATGGGAGACCTGGAGGAAGCTCCTGGCTCCTGGCTTCTGCCTGGTCCATCCCTGGCCTTTGCGGCCGTTATGGGAGTGAACTAGCAGATGGAAGATCTCTATCTTCATATCTCTCCCTCCCTCCCTCCCTGTAACTCTGCCTTTTGAATAAATAAAATAAATCTGAAAAGAAAAAGTGAATTGTAAAGGAAAATAGTTCAGATATGATCCTAGACATCCTAAGTAATTTAACTTGATATAAACCACTAGTGAATGCCTCTTTCTATCAGATCTTACTCTTCAAGTAATCATGGAGGGTTTTCTAGAAAATTTGATATATCTGGATTTTTGAGGTGTTTGTGTGGGGGATGAAGGCAGGAAATTGCAGACTGAAAATAGCGTATGTGTAGTTAATGGCAATGTCTTAGGATTTCCAAATATTGGGGGCTATTGGTTACATTTTGGTGGTTTTGTTTTGAGATGAAAATTGTGGGATACCTAGAGAAGAGATTGCCTGCAAACTGCCCTCTTACTTTAAGTACATTCTTGAGCAATATCCAGGATACTTAAATTTTCTGAGTGGTTCTGGGTTGTTGAGCTGGATGGCTCTCTTGAAATTGGAAGTAGGCTACAGAAGATTTACCTGTGCTCAGGTGATTGGTCTGAGGAACTATGGGAGAAAGCCTTAGATTGATCTAGGGTTGAAAACGTGGGCCTAGGATGACATCTGCTTATTCCCTCCCTCCCTCCCCTCCTTCCTCTCTCTCTCTCTCTCTCTCTCTCTCTCTCTCTCTTTTCTTTCTTTCTTTCAGATTTGTTTATTTCAAAGGCAGAGTTAAAGAGGAGAGAGACACCTTCCATTCTCTGATTCACTCCCCAAATCATTGTAATGTATGCCATGGCCTGGGCCAGGCCAAAGCCATAAGTCAGGAGCTTCATCCAGGTCTCCCATGTAGGTGGCAGGGGCCCAAGTACTTTTGAACCATTTTCTGCTGCCTTCCCAGGCCCATTAGCAGGGAAATGGATTGAAAGTGGAGCTGCCAGGACACCAACTGGTGCTCATATCTGATACTGGCATCTCAGGCAGAGGCTGAAGCCACTGCACTATAGTTTTTTTTTTTTTTTTAAAGATTTATTTTGTTTATTTGAAAGGTAGAGTCTGGTTCATTCCCCCAAATGCCCACAACAGCTGAGGCTGTGCCAGCCTGGGAGTTTGGAACATACAGGACTCCCACGTAGATAGCAGGGGCCAAGCACTTGGGTCATCTTCAGTTGCTTTCCCAGGCACATTAGCAAAGAGCTGGATGTAAAGTGGAGCAGCAGGGACTTGAACTGGTGTCCATATGGGATACTGGCTTTGCAGATGGCAGCTTAACCAACTATGATGGCCTTGACAGCAGTTTCTAATCTTCATTTACCTTATGTAACACTTATGGTTAAATGTTTAATTCTTATGGAAACATTAAAAAGCAAACTTGTCTTTTACTAGTTTTTTAGAATATATTTATTTATTTCTAAGATTTTATTTACTTATCTGAGAGTGAGAGTTACTGAGAGATGGAGAGAAAGAGAGAAAGGTCTTTGATCCACTGGCTCATTTCCCAAATGGCTGCAATGGCTGGAGCTGGGCCAATCTGAAGCCAGGAGCCAGGAACCAGGAGCTTCTTGCGGGTCTCCCACGTGGATGCAGGGGCCCAAGCTTTTGTGCCGTCTTCCACTGCTTTCCCAGGCCATAACAGAGAGCCAGATTGGAAGACAGGCAACTGGGACTCGAATTGGTGCCTATAAGGGATGTCGCCGCAGGTGGAGTCTTAGCCCACTACATCATAGCATCAGCCCCTAGATTTATTTATTTGAATGGCAGAGCAGAGAGGGTGAGAGCGAGCAAGCTTCCTGCTGCTGGTTCACTCCTCAGATGGATGCAATGGCTGGGCTGATCCAGGCACCAGGAACTCCATTTAGATCTCCCCCATGAGTGGGAGTGGCCCAAGTACTTCAGCTGTCTTCTGCTGCCTCGTGTGTTTAGAGATACGACATCTTAAAAAAAATTTTACTCTCTGCTATATGCTGCTGTTTTAACCCTTTATATATTGTCCTGTATATAGGGAATCTATAAAAACTTAAGCAGTACATATGCCACTTACAGTAATTTTGAAATAAATATTATGTCATTGAAATATTCACAGAATTAAAAACTTGGACCTTAGTGAGATTTGCCTAATTTTTAAAAATTTAAAAAAACATTTTAAATTCAAGAAGCAGAGAGAGAGAAAGCAACCTATCATCTACTGGTTCACTCCTCAAATGCCCACAATGGCTAGCACAGAAACCAGGACCCAGGAACTCAATCCAGGTTTCCCATGAGGGTGGTGAAACCAAACTACTTGAGTCATCGCTGCTGTCTCCCGGGGTCAGCACCAGGCTTCCCTGCTTCTCATCTAGCATGCCTGCTAATGTACACTCTGGGAGGCAGCAGATAATGGCCCAAATACTTGGATTCCTGCCACACATGTGGGAGACCTGGTTGAGTTCCAGGCTCCTGGCTTCAGGCTGGCTCAGACCTGGCTGTTGCAGACATTTGGAGAGTGAACCAGTAGATGGAAGGTCTCACTCTGTGTGTGTGTGTCTCTTTCTCTCTCTGGCACCTTGTCAAATAAGTTAAAACTTAAGACCCTCTCCTTTAAAACATTGTTTTTCTTTATTCTGTTACCTAATTATATTTCTAGCATGTAGTAATAGTAAAAACAGTGATACAAATTTATAAAATAAGTAAATGAATGCATGGTGTTTAAATGTGGGTATTGCTACTAAAACGGTAAGGTAGTTTGGCCTAGCAGTTAGGATGTCCACGTCCCATTGGAGGGCCTAGTTTGGAGTCCTGGCTTCTGCTCCTGATTGTAGCTTCCTGCTAATGAGGACCCTGCTGAGGCAGCAGTGATATCTCAAGTACTTGGGTCTCTGCCATTCACATGGGAGAATTGGATTGAGTTCTGGGCTCCTGATTCTGGTTCCCTGGCTGTGTGGGCCTTTGGGGAGTGAACCAGTGGCTGGAAGACCTCTCTCTGCCTCTCCCTCCCTCCCTCCCTCCCTCCCTCTGTAACTCTGCCTCTCAAATAAATAAAAAAATTTTTTTTAAAAAAGATTATGGTGGGGATGGTGCTGTGGCACAGTAGGTTAGTCCTCTGCCTGTGGCGCCGGCATCCCATATGAGCACCGGGCTGCTCCTTTTCCAATCCAGCTCTCTGCTCTGACTTGGGAAAGCAGTAGAAGATGGCTCAAGTCTTTGGGCCCCTGCACCCATGTGGGAGACCTGGAAGAAGCTCCTGGCTCCTGGCTCCTGGCTTCGGATTGGCCCAGCTCTGGCCGTTGTGGCCATTTGGGGAGTGAACCAACAGACCTTTCTCTCTGTCTCCCCCTCTTACTGTCTGTAACTCTACCTCTCAAATAAACTCTACCTCTCAAATAAATAAATAAATCTTAAAAAAGAAAGATTATGGTAAGAGACTGTAAGAAATATTGAAACACCTGATTCTGTTTCTTCTGTTGAAGTCATGAAATTTGGTAATTTGAGAATTAGATACACTGGGAAGGAAAGACTCATGGTAATTCAGCTTTGTATATCTTACAATATCATTTGAAGGATGTTGTATTTAATTAAAAAAAAAAAAACTGTCCAGCAACCTCTGTGCCTATCCTTTATTAATTTAAAAAATGTTCATTTATTTATTTATTTGAAAGGCAGAGAAAAAGACAAATGTTTCCCATATGCTGGTTCATTTCCCTAACAGCCCAGCCTGTGCTACACCAAAGCCAAGATCAGGTAATTCATTCCAGGCATCCCAAATGGATGGCAGGGACCGGAGTACTTGAATCATCACCTGCTGCTTCCTAGGGTGCTCATTAGCAGGAATCTAGAATTGAAAGTGAACCTGGGACTTGAACCCAGGCACTCTTAAATGGGATGTGGGCATCCCAAGTGGCATCTTAACTATGGTGTCAAACACCAATCCAGACACTGTTTTTTTAAAATGTTGTTCTTCAGTGTTAGCAATTTAATCTGTTTGTATCCGGCACTGATGAAAGCTTTTAACAGAGGCTTTTGACAAACATTAAATTGCTAAGATGTTTTTGGGTATGCTGTAAATGCAAGAGTTTAAGTATCTGGAAAAGAATATGCCACTTAATCTTTTTTTTTATTTGAGTGCCTTATGAAAAAGCCAGAATGTTTTCAATATTGAACATGTTTTGTTTTTGCAAGAAGTTTTACATTTATTGTGTGTTGTAGAAAAGCTTTCTCATGTAAGATAATTTTTCATGTATTAAAATATTTTTAAAAGATTTTTAAATATAATCTCTTTAAAATGAAAAATGTAGTGTACCACCTTTAATAATTTAGAGTCAATTTAAGAATGAACTTTATTCTTGCATATTTTGAATAACTTGTAAATTTAGTAAGAAGTTAACCAATTAAGAATAATAGATATAAAACATATGGTCTTAAAATGTTAGACAGGGGATGTAAATTGAAGAGGTTGATAGCATTTGACTAATGAGGTCATACTTTATGTCTGAATCACAAAAGTAATTCTCTCTTTCCACTGTAGGTGGCAGTAGAATATTTGGTAGTGTACAGATAAAATATGCTAGAATCAACATAATGTTTGAATGTTCTTTCTCTGGAATGTTCTAGTTGTGAAAATGCTCAAAAATTGGCTACTCAACAATAAGAACTTCTTACCCCAAAAGAAATCTAAATATTTGGCTCATATTTTGAATTTAGATATATCATTATTTAGAAAATTTAAAGCTCTGTAAATAGATTAGTTTTGCTATAGTTTTTTTTAATATTTATTTATTTGAAAGGCAAAGCAACAGAAGGAAAGAGACAGACACAGAAACAGAGAGAATCTTCCATCTGTTTGTTCATTCCCCAAATGGCCACAACAGCCAGCAGCCAAGAACTTCATCATGGCCTCCCATGTGGGTGGCAGGGGCCCAAGCACTTGAGCCATCATCTGCTGTCTTTCTAGGTGCATTAGCAAGAAGCTAGATCACAAGTGGAGCCTCCAGGACTCAAACTGGCATTCTGATATGGGATGATGTCCGTGATGCAAGTGGTGGCTTAACCTGCTGTGCCGCAATGCCAAGCTCCTTTATGGTTTTTATGTAACTGAGTTGCTAATTTGAGCATTTTTGAGAATTTAGATGATAATGCGTGAGATATATTTTTAATTCTCTGAAGGATTGACCAGTGATTGTTATATTATAGAATATCACATGATAAAGCAGTGATTGCAGATAACCCAGCTGGGGTTTGCAGAACATTTTACCAGAATTACATTTTACTAGAACACTGTAAGGTATTCTGTAGGCTTTCTTTCTTTTCTTTTTTTTTTTTTTTTTGTTTGTTTTTTCCTGGTGCTCAAAAATAATTTTAAAATAGATTTAAAAAAATTTTGAAAGCCAGATTTAAAGAGAGAGCAACACCTTCCATCTACTGGTTTACTCCCTAGATGGCTGCAATGGCTGGGGCTGGGCCAGGGCAAAGCCAGGAATCTGGAACTCCATCCCAATCTCCTACATATGTGTCAGGGGCCTAAGTACTTGGGCCTTTTTCTGCTGCTTTCCCAGGCACATTAGCAGGGTTCTGGATTGGAAGTAGAGCAGCTGGGACTGAAGCACATGTTCCTATGGTATGCTGGCGTCCTAGCTGGTGGCTTAACCTGCTGAGTCACAATGCTGGCACCAAATTGAATTTAATATGTATATTTTTATTCATAATTGACATAATTGTATATATTGACAGAGTACAGTATGATTTGCATGCAATTATCAGATTAGAGTAATTAGCATATCCATCACCTCAAACTTTTGTCATTTCATTGTATTGGGAACAATCAGAATCTTCCCTATTAATTATTTTGAGATATGCAATTGTTTTCAGTTAATCTGCTATGCTGAGAAGATTAGAAGTTGTTTCTCCTATCCAAATACACTCCTGTACCCATTAATGATTCTCTCTGCATTCCCTCCTCGCCCCTCCCCTTTCCAGCCTCGAGTAATCATTATTCTCTTTTATTTTTATTTTTAAAAATATGTATTTATTTATTATTTGAAGGGCAGAGTTACAGAGAGGCAGCGAGAGAGAGCGAGTGAGAGAGGTTTTCCCTCTGCTGGCTCATTCCCCAAATGACCATCACAGCTGGAGCTGGGCCGATCTGAAGCCAGGAGCCTGGGGCTTCTTATATGTTTCCCACATGGGTGCAGGGGCCCAAGGACTTGGGCCAGCTTCTATTGTTTTCCCAGGCATAGCAGAGAGCTGGATTGGAATTGGAGCAGCCAGGACTTAAACTGGTGCCCATATGGGATCTGGCACCACAGGTGGTGGTTTTACTCACTACACCACAGCCCCAACGCCCTTCCTCCCCTCTCTCTCCCTCCCTTCCTTCCTTTTTTTTTTTTTTAAAGTTTATTTATTTAGTTATTTGAAAACCAGAGAGAGGAGAGAGAAAGAGAGAGAGAGAGAGAGAGAGAGAGATATTTTTCCATCCACTGGTTTGTTCCCCTAATGGCCACAATGGCTGGGGTTGAGCCAGGAGCCAGGAGCTTCTTCCAGGTCTGCCATGTTGGTATAGGGGTCCAAGGACTTGCCAACCTTGGCTAGTTTCCCAGGCGCATTAGCAGGGAACTGGATTGGAGGTGGAACAGCTGGGACTTGAACTGGCACCCATATGGGATGCTATTATGTATGGTTTTTATGCAAGTTGAGTATCCTTTATCTAAAATGCCTGGGACTAGAAATGATTTGAATTTTTAATGCATATATTTGATGAAATTTCTTGAGGATGGGACCTAGGTCTAAACACAAAACTGACTTTTGTTCGTTACATAATTTATGCATAGAATACAGTATTTTTAGTGTGCTTATTTTTTGACTATTTCCTGTTGTATGCATTAAGTCAGGCATGCAGTTTTCCACTTGTGGCATCATGGCCTTCTAGAAGTTTGGGATTTGAAGTGTTTGGGATTTGCATATGGAGGGATGCTCAGCCTGTGTAAGATTAGCTTTTAATCTTGTGTTTATATGGCTGCATGGAATTACCTCTGAAAGATACTTTCTTGGAGATTATTCCCTGTCATGACATATGATGGTAGTACAGCTCTCTTCCCTTATTTATTTTCTTTCTTAGATTTATTTCATTTTATTTGAAAGGCAGAGGTAGAGAGAGGGAGAGACACAGAGAGATCTTTTCATTTTTTGGCTCACTCCCTAAGTGGTCCCATCAGGCAGGGCTGGGCCAGGCCACAGCCAGAAGACTGGAATTCTGAGTTGTCAATGTGGGAGGTAAGGGTACCATCTTCTACTCCCTTCTCAGGCACTTTAGCAGAGAGCTGGATCTGTAGTGGAGCAGCTGAGATTCAAACTGTTTTGCTCATATTGGATGCTGGCTTCAGATGTGGTGGTTTTACCTGCTGCACCACGATGCTGGTCCTATCCCCAGTTTTCTGTAGACCTATATCTAAACAAGAAAGCTACCATTTATGGAATCCTTAGATTTCCATTATGTTTATTCAGAGCATTTGTTACTTTCAAGAAATAATAAACTCGTTTATAATCTAGTTAATATGTTTTCAGGCCCCGTGTCTAATACTGGAAGCATCAGTGTATAAAACACAATTTTCCTATCTTCTAGACCTACTTCAAGGAAGGGATGAGAATGAGAGTTTCCTGACATAAATAAGAATATGCATATAAGGGAATAGAATGCAGGAAATGTATCTTTTTTTTTTTTTTTAGGATTTATTTTATTTATTTGAAAGGCAAAGTTAAAGAGAGGCAGAGGCAGAGAAGAAAGAGAAGTTTTCCATCTGCTGTTCTCTCCTCATTTGGCCGCAAGGGCTGGAGATGCGCCATTCCGGAGGCAGGAGCCAGGAGCCTCTTTCGGGTCTCCCATGAGGGTGCAGGGGACCAAGGACTTGGGCCATCTTCTACTGCTTTCCCAGGGCATAGCAGAGAGCTGGATCTGAAGTGGAGCAGCCGGGACGCAAACCAGTGCCCATATGGGATGCTGGCACCAAAGACGGCAGCTTTACCTACTATACCACAGCGCCAGCCCCCAAATGTATCCATTTTTTACATGCTTCCTTCCTCCTCTTCACCTCTAATCTTTGATCGCTTAAAAGTATTGACAGAATTTACCTGGGAAAATGAATCTTTTTTAAAAACATTTATTTATTTGAAAATCAGAGCTGTGCAGATGAGGAGAGACAGAGAGAGGTCTTCAATCTGTTGGTTCACTCCCTAAATGGCCACAGTAGCCATGGTTGTGTCAGCCAAAGCCAGGAGCCAGGAGCTTTTTCCTGGTCTGCCACATGAGTGGCAGGGGCCCAAGCACATGGGCCATCTGCTGCTGCTTTTCCCAGGCCATTAGCAGGGAGCTGGATCGACAGTGGAGCAGCCGGGACTCAAACCAGCACTCACATAAGCATCTGTGTCGCAGGTGGCAGTTTTATTTGCTGTGCTGTAATCCAGCCCCTCTCCCTTCTAATAATGAATCCTGTATCATCAGTATCTTTGGCTTCTTATGAGAAAACCAGTAGATTTTTATAGTCAAAGTAGTAAATGTTAGTATTAGTTTTCTACACATTTGATGTTTAGAACAGAATATTTTCAGTGACTTATTTTGTTATCCAGATTTCCTTAGTAACATATAGTGGTTTTTTTCTTTTAAAACTTTTATTTAAAGAGAAACCCTCTCCCCCTATCTGCTGGTACAGCCCCCAAAGGCCCATAATGGCCAGAAGGCCAAAGCCAGGAGGCAGGAGGGAAATCTTGGACTCCCAGGTGAGTGGTAGGGGCCATCACCTCCTGCATGGGCAGGGCCTGGGGGTGGGGCAGCATTTGCAGGAGGCTGGAACTTAGAACTAAGCAGGGACTTGAACAAGGAAGGCCTACACCAGTGGCTTCCACCCTTAGCTTGTGGTTCCTGTGCCCCCTCTGGCTGCAAATCAGCCGCACTTAAAGATCAACCCCCACATTTCAAAGCCATAGGGAGAGGACTGCACAAGCCACTGGGAACTTTTCCTCCACCAAATGTTTTCCTGAGGCTGGACAAGGAGCTCTGGGATTTAACACTTGCCAAGCTGGCTTTCAGTCTTGCTTTGTTTCCATTTTCTGTGCCTGTCTCCTCCTTTTGGATTGGAATTGTATACCCTGTGCTTGTCCCACCATTTTATCTTGGAAGTATGTAATTTGGAATTTTAAGGCTCACAGCTAGAGTCTGCTTTGAGTTTCAGACTAGGCTTTATACTGTCGAGTTAATGGTGGACTGAGTTAAGAGTCCTGCCTAGAGACTTTGGAACTATTGGGGTTGAAATGAATATATACTGTATGGGTGAAAGACGTAAGTTTTGGGAAGCCCAGGGCAGAATGCTATAGTGTAAACGTGATTAGGTTCCACAACTCATACCAATGTTTAATCTCTAAGGGCACAAGTAAATGGAACTAGGAAGGTGAAGACTTGATCCAATGATGGTGTTCAGAAAGTGGGCCTATGGGAGGTCCTTTGGTGCATACCCTTGGAAGGAAGTTCTTGGAAGAGAGTTGGTTAGATAAGGTAGAGTAGAGCCTGCCCGATCTCTGTGTTCCTGGCTGGATGGGTGATGCTTCCTCTACACATGCTCCACCATTGCCATCTTCTGTCCTAACCAGATGGCAGAAATGATGGAGTCCCTTCAGCTTGGACCATGAACCTCCACAGCTGTGAGCCAAAGTAAATCTCCTTCTTCTGTGAATAGCTTTTCTTAGGTATTTAGTTGCAGTGATAGGGAGCTGACTAATACAGGGGAACCTATATAAGTCTTCACTTTCTCCTAAGAAGCAAGTGATGACCTTGACCAGGGAGCCAAGAGAAAGGTGGGTGTGGGGTCAGTATCTCTGTTGTTATGCAAGTTGGTTTGCACTGTAATACCCACTTTTGAATTTTATATTTGTTCAAAATAAAAATGTTAAGAATTAAAAAAAATAGAAATCAATTCATTCCATTGAGGAAGTTCCACTTCCAGAGAGATTGGCTGGGTTTGATACCCGCCTCCTACTTCCACCAACCCAGCATCGGGCCCAAGCTTCTGGATTCTAAACAGAGCCATCTGTTTGGGCTTAGCTCTAGGATTGCTGGGAACTTAATGTCCAAAGCAGTGTTACTGAGCCACCTTCCCAAGACCCCGGAAAACACCTTTTGGGTTATTACAACCCCCACAGTAGGGCACGATGACTGGCCCCCCTGCCCAACCCAGACTAGACCTTGGTATTCTTTCCTAAGCTCTGGGAAGTGCTCACCCATCACAGGCAGGGCCAGGAAGCTGCCACCACCCTCCCTCAACTCCCATCACAGTATATGCTGCTCATCTGTGGAGCAGAGGGGACTGATGTCCTGCCTAGAGGCTTTGTGGGCAGGAGGCTTCGAGGAAGATATGGACAGGAAATACCCGTGAACCTTCCTCAGCAATGTATAGTAAGTCTTTTGATATGGCTTTTTTTTTTTTTTATTTGACAGGTAGAGTTATATACAGTGAGAGAGAGAGAGAGAGAGAAAGGTCTTCCCTCCGTTGGTTCACTCCCCAAGTGGCCGCTATGGTCGGCGCTGCACCAATCCGAAACCAGGAGCCAGGTGCTTCTTCCCGGTCTCCCATGCAGGTGCAGGGACCCAAGCACCTGGGCCATCCTCCACTGCACTCCCGGGCCACAGCAGAGAGCTGGACTGGAAGAGGAGCTTAGTGAGCCACGGCGCTGGCCCGATATGGCCTTTTTTTAAAATTGAGAGTTCCACACTAGGTGTCCTACTCTCATAACTATGATATATCTTATTTACTTTTCCTTAGATTCTCTTTAATTATCCTTAAAGCCAGTAGGTCTTTACATCCTTCTTGGCTTTTTAGGTAGCTCTCTTGAAAGGATGCTTTGTGGCTGGTTCTGTGGCATAGCTCATTAAGCTGCTGCCTGCAATGCTGGCATATGGGTACCTGTTTGATTTCCTGCTGCTCTGATTCGATCCTACTTCCTGCCCATGTGCCTGAGAAAGCAGTAGAGGATGGCCCAAGTGCTTAGGCTCCTGTATCCATGTGGGGATGGATACAGAAGAAGAAACTACTAGCTTTGTCCTGGCCCTGCCCCACCGTTGTGGCCATCTGGAAAGTGAACCAGCTGATGGAAGATCGATCTCTCTCTGTCTCTCTCTGTAATTCTACCTTTCAAATAAATGTTTAAACAAACAGACAAATAAAAAACAAAAGAAAGGACACACCTTCCTTTCCTTGGCCTCTTACCAGCACAGGGCTTGCTGCAGCCCTGTGCCTCCAGGGCACGTCGCCCCATGCTTCCTGGCCTAGATGCTCCTCCATATGGCTGGTTCCTGGTACTCAGTATGAACCCAGATTTACCTCTTTCCTATAAATAGGAGAGATTTACCTCTCTCCTATGCACCTTTTGCACTGAATAAAAGCTTAAAATGTAAACAACAACAACAACAAAAAAGGACACTTTAATTAGATTTCTAATAATTTACCGGATTTAGCAAACATACAGAAAAGCAGACATGTCTTAGATGTGCCAGCTTAATGAATCTTCACAAACTGAATGTACCCATGTAACTAGCACCCGGAACAAGGAACCGAACACTTCCAGCCCCCAGTTACTAGGGCCCCACACCCGGGGGAATCACTTTCTAACTCCCCCACCCCATTTTAAAGATTTATTTATGTATTTGAAAGGCAGAGTTACAGAAAGGTAGAGAGAGAAAGAGAAAGCGAGCGAGCTGGGCCAGGCTGAAGCCAGGAGCTTCATCCCAGTCTCCCTTGTGAGTGCAGAGGTCCTAGCATTTGGACCATCTTCCACTGCTTTTCTAGGCCATTAGCAGGAAGCAGGGTGGGAAGTGGAACAGCTGAGACTTAAACTGGCACCCCTATAGGATGCTTAATGTCTTATGTCACCCCTTTAATGTCTAATGCATGGTTTAGTTTCACCTGTTTGTAAATTTTGTATTAATGGAATCCTATAGTACTCTTTTGTGTCTGGCTTCTTTTACTCAACATTATGTTTATGAGATTAAGCATTACTGCATATAATCATTTATTCTCATTGCTGTAGAGCAAAGGTCAGCAAACTACAGCCCACAGCTATATTTGGCCCCTTGGTTGTTTTTGTATAGCTAGTGAGCTCATAAGACTTTTTACATATAAAAAATGTTTTTTTTTTTTTTTTTATTTTTAAAATTTGTTTGAAAGGCAGTTACATACGGAGAGAGAGAGGAAGAGACAGAGAGATCTTCCATCTTTTTGGTTTACTTCCCAAATGGCTGTGACAGCCAGGGCTGGGCCAGGCCAAAGCCAGGAGCCTGGAATTCCATCCAGGTCTCCCACATGAGTGGCAGGGGCCCAAACCCTTGGACCATGGTCCCCTGCTTTCCCAGGACAATAACAGGGAGCTGGATTGGAAGTGGAGCAGCTGAGAAGAACTGAAGCCCAGATTTTTACATTTTTAAATGGTTAAAAAAGGGTGGGCAATTTGAGATGCCCACATCTCATTTTGGAGTTCCTAGATTCAAGTCCTGGCTCTGCTCCTGATTCTAGCTTCTTGCTAATGTGCAACTAGGGAGGCAGCAGGTGATGGCTCCAGTGGTTGAGTCCTTGCCACCCACATAGGAGACCCACACTGAGGTCTTTTTTGGCTTCAACTTGGCCCAGTCCAACTGTTGCAGGCATTTGGAGAGTAAACCAACAGATAGGAGAATTCTGTCTATATCCATCTCTTTGTCTCTTTGCCTTTCAAATAAATTAAATAAAAATTATTAAAACATAGTTAACTAAATAAAAAGTGAAGATATTTTGTGACACATCAAAGTTACATGAAATCCAAGTTTCAGTGTCCATAATAAAATGTGAAGTTGTTTTTACTTTGAAAGGCCAGAGTTGAATAGTTGCAACATAGATTGGATGGCCAGCAAAGCCTAAAATAATTGCTCTGGCCCTTCACAAAAAAATTTTTTTCCAACTTTTCCTTTGTATTCTAATATTTGAGTATATCATGCATAGTCTGTTGATGGGCATTTGGGAAGTTTCCAGTTTTTGCCTGTTATGAACAAGGGTCCCATTTATATTATTCTTATTGAAAGGTAGAGTGACTCTCCTCTCTCTCTCTTCCTTTCTGTCTCCTGACCTCTGTCTCTCTCTCTCTCTTACGACCTCCTCCTCCCTCTTTTCCTTCTTTGTCCCTTCCCTCCAGTCTGTCCCCCAATCAACTCTTTCCCTTAAAAAAAAAAAAAGGTAGAATTATAGGTAGAAATAGAAAGAGCCCTTCCTTCTGCTGGTTCACTCTGCAAATGTTCACAACAGATGGGGGCAGGCCAGTCTGAAGTCAGGAGCCAGGAACTCCATCCTGGTCTCCCACGTAGGAGACAGAGACCCAAGTGTGTGGGCCATCATTTGCTCCCAGGTGCATTAGCGGTAAGTTAGATCAGAAGCAGAGATGGAACTTGACTCCAGGCACTCATATGGGATGTAGGCATCCCAAGCATTGAGTAACCTGTTGTGCCACAGTGCCTACCTGAAGAGCCCTAATTTTTTAAAATTTATTTTTATATTTAATTTCTTTTACGATTTATTTTTTAATTTTTTAAAAAGATTTTATTTGAGAGATAGAGTTATAGACAGTGAGAGGGAGAGACAGAGAGAAAGATCTTCTGTCCGTTGGTTCACTCCCCAAATGGCCGCAATGGCTGGAGCTGTGCCGATCCAAAGCCAGGAGCCAGGAGCTTCTTCCGGGTCTCCCACGTGAGTGTAGGGGCCCAAGGACTTGGGCCATCTTCTATTGCTATCCCAGGCCACAGCAGAGAGCTGGATCAGAAGAGGAGCAGCCAGGACTAGAACCAGTGCCCATATAGGATGCTGGTGCTTCAGGCCAGGACTTTAACCCGCTGCACCACAGCGCCGGCCCCAGATAATTAGTTTTATAATCCTTTTAATATGGCAAATGACCAGGTCTTGGTGTCATAATGTTTTATGTTATTACACTAAAAAATTGATGGTTTTGGCATTTAATTGTTTTATGGGATTATTTTTTGGAGGAATCTAGGTCAAGGCAGAAAGCATTCTAAAGATTTCCCTTAAAGATAGAATCTTAAATTCTTAGTCTGATTTTGAAGATTCTGTGTCCATCTTACTTTTTGTGGTCATTCTATTATCTTATAAAAGTTTGTGAGTTTAGTTTTTTGCCCCTTTTGTAACTTTATTCAACTTGAAATTGATTAAAATAAATAAATGAGGATTAATTCCAGAGTTGCTATTAATTGCAGTTACTTGAATGAACCACATGTAGGCTTCTGGCCAGAGATTATATATTACCTATGTAAAAGACGGATAAGATGAGGATAAACATCTATGTGGAGGAGTATGATTAAGAATCAAATTCATGGGGCCAATGTGTGCAGTGGGTTAAAACATCCCATATTGGGGCTGGTGCTGTGGCATAGCAGGTAAAGCTGCTGCCTGTAGTGCAGGTTTGAGTCCTGGCTGCTCCATTTTCAGTCCAGCTCTCTGCTCTGGCTGGGAAACAGCAGAAGATGGCCCAAGTCCTCGGGCCCCTGCACCTGCATGGGAGACCCGAGGAAGCTCCTGGCTTCGGATTGGTGCAGCTCTGGCCTTTGCGGGTATCTGAGGAGTGGACCAGTGGATGGAAGACCTCTCTCTCTCTCTCCTCTTTCTGTCTGCCTCTCTGTAATTCTGCCTTTCAAATAAATAAAATATTAAAAAAAAAAGACATGCCATATTGAAGCTCCAGTTTGAATCCTGGCTGCTCTGCTTCTGATTGAGCTCCCTGCTTATGTCTCTGGGAAAGCAGTGGAGAATGGCCCAGCTACTTGGGCTCATGCCACTCATGCATGAGACACGACTGGAGTTGTGGGCTCCTAGCTTCAGCCTGGCCCAGTGCAGGCCATTGTGCCCATTTGGGGAGTGAACCAGCAGAAGGAAGGTCTCTCTCTCTCCATTTCTCCCTTTCATTTTCATTCCTTTCATTGACTCTGTCATTCTGCCTTTCAAAAAAAAAAAAAAAGTAATAAATTCATGGAATCACCATTGACTTTGCATGATTTCTGGGTTAGCACATAAATTAGTTTCAAAATGACCAAAATTATAGATCTTTCTGTTGAATAATAGTGTAATTTAATATAATCCTAATGTAGTGTTCCGTAATTAGACTTGGGTAATGTGGAAGGCAGCAAATTACTTTCAAGATATTTAGCCTCAGGAGGTTTTGCTAATACAGATAGTAAGCTATTCTTTTAGGCATTCAGAGTATTAAGATTTCAAAGTTGACTTGAAAACAGAAGATAGCCCTTTTTATAGAATAAAAGTTTTCATTATTACACTGTAAACTTTTATTTTATTTTTTTAATTAAATTTTTTTTTGACAGGCAGAGTGGACAGTGAGAGAGAGAGAGAGAAAAGTCTTCCGTTGCCGTTGGTTCACCCTCCAATGGCCGCCGTGGTCGGCGCGCTGCGGCCGGCGCACCGCGCTGATCCGATGGCAGGAGCAGGTGCTTCTCCTGGTCTCCCATGGGGTGCAGGGCCCAAGCACCTGGGCCATCCTCCACTGCACTCCCTGGCCACAGCAGAGAGCTGGCCTGGAAGAGGGGCAACCAGGACAGAATCCGGTGCCCCAACCGGGACTAGAACCTAGTGTGCCGGCGCCGCAAGGTGGAGGATTAGCCTAGTGAGCCGCAGCGCCGGCACACTGTACAGTTTTAATACTCCAATATGTTAGGCACAGTCATTAATTTTCTTTTGAGGTGGATAAACTGAATGATGAATGATACAGAATTGGCATCTTCCTTTTAATTAGCTGATAAAATAAGTATGAAGTCTTTTTAATTTAAATAGTGGTATGAAGTGGGCTTTTTTTTTAAGATTTATTTTTTTAGGGGCTAGCATTGTGGTATAGCGGGTAAAGCCACTGCCTAGCAGTGCCGGCATCCCATATGGGCGCTGGTTCTAGTCCTGGCTGCTCCACTTCCCATCCAGCTCTCTGCTATGGCCTAGGAAAGCAGTAGAAGAAGGCCCAAGTGGTTGGGCCCCTGTCTCCATGTGGGAGACCCAGAAGAAACTCCTGGCTCCTGACTTCAGATCAGTGCAGCTTTGACTGTTGTGGCCAATTGGGGAGTGAACCAGCAGATGGAAAACCTCTCTCTCTCTGCCTCTCCTTCTCTCTCTGTGTAACTCTGCCTTTCAAATAAATAAATAAATCTTAAAAAAAAAAAAAAAAGAACTTGAGAACAGATCTTTCTCATTATGTCAGCAGTGTACTAAGTAATGTTGCAAGAGAAAAAGACCACAGATTCAGAATTTAAAAATGAATATATTGCTATTGTGAGAACTACATGGCCGGCGCTGTGGCTCACTAGGCTAATCCTCTGCCTGCGGTGCCAACACTCCGGGTTCTAGTCCTGGTCGGGTCGCCGGTTCTGTTCTGGTTGCTCCTCTTCCAGTCCAGCTCTCTGCTGTGGCCCGGGAGTGCAGTGGAGGATGGCCCAAGTGCTTGGGCCCTGCACCCCATGGGAGACCAGGAGGAAGCATCCGGCTCCTGGCTTCGGATTGGCGCAGTGCCGGCGGTAGCGGCCATTTGGGGGTGAACCAATGGAATGAAGACCTTTCTCTCCTTCTCTCTCTCTCACTGTCTAATTCTGTCTGTCAGAAAACAAACAAACAAACAAACAAAAAAAACTACATTGCAGGAAGGAAGGAGGGGAGTGCTCACAAGATAAAGGGTGAGGACTACTCCATTTCCTTAGCACATTAAAATTGTAGCTTTTTTTTTTTTATTTAAAAGATTTATTTATTTATTTGAAAGGCACAATGATGGAGAGAAAGGGACATACACACACAAACACACATGCAGAGGGAGCATGTGAGCTTCCAACTGCTGGTTCACTCCCCCAAATGACTGCAATGGCTGGAGCTGGGCCAGACCAGAGCCAGGAGCCAGAAATTTTATCTCAGACTTCCATGTAGGTGGCAGCAGCCCAGATATTTGGACCATCCTCCACTGCCTTCCCAGGTATATCAGGAGGGAGCTGCATCAGAAGTGGAGTAGCTGGGATTCAAGTTGGTACCCAGGTGGGATGCTGGTGTCAGAGGTGGTAGCTTAACTTGCTGCGCCACAACACTGGTCCCTGTAACTTTATTTTTTATAGGGGAACTTTTGTGTAGGAGGGGTTGCTGGTGGAATTGCTTCTTTATCAGCAGAAAGGAGCTTCTCATGGTACTTGGGAGGAAAGAGATTTCTAGACTCACTGGAGACACCATGAAACAGCCTGGGAGAAAGGGGCCGAGTGGAGCCAGTAGTTATATTTTAGCAGATTTCAAAAGGGTTGTTCATTAGGCCCTTGATAAGAAACATTTGAAATGCAATATTTTATTTGCCCAGTAAAATATTACAGAATTAGCATTTATTCTCCAACCACTAAAATAAAACCTTATTAGGAAGGCCTAATTTCCTCATATCAATCAGGGCATTCTAAAGTTTGTTCCATTGAATATCAGTCTGTGAAATTTATTTTTTGTTTAGAAAAAATATTTAGTCATATTTATAATGGAAAATTTTGCATATTATCTACTTTCTTGGAGAGGGGCATTAACACATTAAAGACATAAAGAGATCTTTCATTCAAGAGGCCTGTTTGACTTTCTTTGACTCAGAGTTTCTACAATTTACTCAATATAAGAAATCTTTTCTTCCCACATCACCCATAATATTCTGTGCAATGGATGATCTGTAATAATGAACACTTATTCTTAATATAGTTCATGTACTGTTTTAAGTGCTTTATGTCTATTAGTTTGTTAATCCCTTTTCTTAAGCCACCTGTCTTTTCTTCCACCATGAGCCTGTATCTCACAGACTGTGATCCATGGAATAAGAGCCAGTGTAGTGTAGAAGCTGAGAGCCCAGATTTGGAACCAGGCCGATTGGATTTGAATCCCAGCCATGCCACTCACAATTTGTTATCTTCAAAAAGTCACTTAATTTTCTCTGTGCTTCTGTTTTCTCAGGATAGAGTTATCAAAATATTTAAACAAGAAAAATAGAGAAAAAAAATCCATTAGTTGATTTAATGAAGGTTAGCATTTTAAAGTCTATGTCATTTCTCTTGAATTTTTCTTGAAATTTTGTGAGCATTTCTAAGCCACATAACTAAATAGAATTAAGATAAAATTAATAATTCCTTAAAATTCAAACTTATAATCTTTTTAAAAATATTTTATTTATTTATTTGAAAGTCAGAGTTAACATAGAGAAGGAGAGGCAGAGAGAGAGAGAGAGACAGAGAGAGAGGTCTTCTATCCATTGGAGCTAGGAGCTTCTTCCGGGTCTCCCACACAGGTGCAGGGGCCCAAGGACTTGGGCCATCTTCTACTGCTTTCCCAGGCCACAGCAGAGAGCTGGATTGGAAGTGGAGCAGCCGGGAATCAAACCGGCGCCCATATGGGATGCTGGCAGTGCAGGCAGAGGCTTTACCTGCTACGCCATGGCACCGGCCCTGACTTATAATCATCTTCAGAAGTGTCTCTTATTGTTTTTTTTTTTTTTTTTTCAAACTAGAATCTACTCATAGACCACATTTTGCATTTGATTGTCGTATCTAGAGAGAAATTTAGAAGTAGAGATGAGGTTGAGGAACTTTATGATGAAGTCAGACATGGATTCCGTACAGAGACTGAGAGGTTCGAAGGGGAATTCGGAGTTTCAAGAGACTAGAAGAGATCAGTAATGAAAATAGATAGAGGTGGATAAATATATGCTAGGTAGTCTTTTTTTGTTGTTGTTTTGACAGGCAGAGTGGACAATGAAAGAGAGGGAGACAGACAGAAAGATCTTCCTTGGTTCACCCCCAAATGGGCGCTACAGCTGGCACGCTGCGGCCGGCGCGCCATGCCAATCCAAAGCCAGGAGCCAGGTGCTTCTTCCTGGTCTCCCATGCGGGTGCAGGACCCAAGCACTTGGGCCATCCTCCACTGCCTTCCCGGGCCACAGCAGAGAGCTGGACTGGAAGAGGAGCAACCGGGACAGAATCCAGCGCCCCAATGGGGATTAGAACCCAGGTGCTGGTGCCTCAGGCGGAGGATTAGCCAAGTGAGCTGCGGCGCTGGCCGCTAGGTAGTTTTTAAAGATTATTTATTTTATTTGAGAGGCAGAGTTACAGACAAAGAGAGAGATAGAAAGAGGTCTCTCATCCCCTGGTTCACTTCTCAAATGGCCCCAACAGCCAGAGCTGGGTTGATCTGAAGCCAGAGCTTCTGGGTCCCTCATGTGGGTACAGGGGCCCAAGCACTTGGGCCATCTTCCACTGCTTTCTCAGGCCATTAGCAGAGAGCTGGATCAGAAGAAGAGCATCAGGGACATGAATTGGCGCCCATATGGGAATGCTGGCGCTGTGGGCAGAGGCTTAACCTACTATGCCACAGTGCTGCCTCCATATAGGTATTTTGAATGGAAAAGAAAGCCGAGCAACAGGAGCAGAGGGAGTCCAACAGTGGATATCACTTTATTCAAATGGTTAAACTCAAACTCAATGTCTTATGTGGTCTATGAGTAGATTCTAGTTTGAAAAAAAGTGATAAAAGACACATATGTCAATTTGTCTAATTGATATCTGTGTCTCCTTATTTTACACATTGAACAGGAACAAAGCATGCTCTATATGCTGTTTGTGCCGAGAACAATAAACTGACTCTGATGAGGAGCAATTCTGGAAAACAACTAACAGACTCTTTGAAAGTTAGGAGAGGACTGGATCATTGAGTGTCTCTTGGAGACTGGCTAGAAAGGTTTTCTAAGGGAAAAAACTATTTTTGTGCAACATCAAAGTGAAAGTTCTATTGGGTTTGAGTATATAGACTAGAAAAAATTTGGAAAAGTAATTTTCTCTGTATCCTCCATAGTTCTTAGTTGAAATAGACTCATCTATCAAAGGACAGATGAATGAGAAAAACAAACTGACATTAATTACATGTAAATTACATACATCTCACATATGGGAGATACCCAAGGAAAAGTGAGTAAATATCATAGAAGTGGCTTTTGGTTCAGGATCAAATACCATCCTCAGCTGAGACATGGCGAGTGCCAGTAATGGGGAGAGGCCCAGAAAAAGCACAGGAAGCAAGGATAAGGTCTGGTGTGCAAATTTAAGTCACGGCCTTCTCTCTGGATAAGAGTTTTTGGTGATTTAGAGTCATTTTTCTCTAATTGGTACAGAGAGGAGATACCTTCACAAAATAAGATTCCTTTTATAGATGTAAATTTCTTGACAAAAAGGTAGCTGCTTTGATTTTCAGAGCTTCTCCTGGGTCTGCAGTTTCTTCAAACGCTGGTTTAAAATAATCTTAATACCAAAGATGCGTATTTTGGGGTGGATATTCTGGTCTCCATTAGTCATATTTTGGGGTAGCATACTTTGGTTTTTTACAAATATAAGGAGTTGGGAGTTTATTCATATTATATGACACATCCAGACAGATATAACCTTTTCAAAGGAAAGTTCAAAATAGCACAAATTTATATGAAATAAAGGAATAGAGGTGAACTGCAAATTAAAATAAGACAAGATTGGTTTCTCCTTCCCTGAGGGAGGAGGGGCTGTCGATTAAGTTATTACCTGACTGAGCAGGATTTACATATCTATCAGCTATTTAAAACTTGCAGAATATTGCTGAATAATTCAAAGATAAATAAAGGGACTTGATAGCTTGGAAGGGTGTGCTAGAGAGGCTGTACAGCATATTAGTGTTCTTTTCATTTGATCCTGACCACAGCCCAGTGAGGGGCTTGTTCTTACATTTACATAAGAAATGACAAATGGAAGCTTAGAATGGATAAATAATTTGCCCAAGATCTTAAAATGTAGAAAGAGTTAGCATATGAAAATGAAGCTGGCCCTCAGATGTTAACCTTGAATGCAGGTGCTTGGTGCCATCAGGCCATAGTCTCCTAGCCACTCCCCTGGACTTAATTCACTGAATTGAGGGAGTGGTACAGCAGGTTCTGCAAGATTCAAATCACTGGACTCTGCCTGTGGTGCTGGCATCCCATAGGGTGCTGATTCGAGTCCCAGCTGCTCCTCCTCTTCTTCTTCTTCTTCTTCCTTCTTTCTTCTTTCTTCTTTCTTCTTCTTTCTTCTTCTTTCTTCTTCTTTCAAGATTTATTTATTTTACTTGAAAGTCACAGTTACACAGAGGAG
Source organism: Oryctolagus cuniculus (assembly GCF_051225735.1). Lineage (NCBI taxonomy): Eukaryota > Metazoa > Chordata > Mammalia > Lagomorpha > Leporidae > Oryctolagus > Oryctolagus cuniculus. The sequence goes on along the minus strand of NC_142868.1, from coordinate 146,069,355 downwards.
AGGCAGGGAGAGGGAGAGGGAGAGAGAGAGAGAGAGAAATAGAGAAGTCTTCCATCTATTGGTTCACTCCTTAATTGGCCGCAACTGCCGGAGCTGCACTGATCTGAAGTCAGGAGTCAGGAGCTTTTTCCTGGTCTCCCACGTGGGTGCAGGGGCCCAAGGACTGCCATCTTCTACTGCTTTCCCAAGGCATAGCAGAGAGCTGATCGGAAGTGGAGCAGCCGGGACTAGATCCGGCGCCCATATGGGATGCCGGCACTGCAGGTGGCAGCTTTACTCGCTACGCCACAGTGCCAGCCCTTCAGCTGCTTCACTTCTGATCCAGCTCTCTGCTGTCGTCTGGGAAAGCAGTAGAAGATGGCCCTAGTCCTTGGGCCCCTGCACTCCTGTGGGAGTCCCAGAAGCAGCCTCTGGCTCCTGGCTCCTGGCTCCTGACTTCGAATTGGCCCAGCTCCAGCTGTTGTGAACCAGCAGATGGAATACCTCTCTTTCTGTCTCTCCCTCTCTGTAACTGCCTCTCAAATAAATGCATAAATCTTAAAAAAAATACAAAAACAAAAAAATTCATTCTCACATAGACAAAACATTATTGGGCATTGTTATTAGGAGATCTTTTGTTAAGGAGAATTCCAGGTCCAGGGCAGACAGTACTACCCCCTCCATATAGCCACCAGGCTGACTGATGCTCACTTGGCCATCATACCAGACAACCAGAGCAAGATAGCCTGGTCAGGCTAAGTGTGACTTCAACATCTGTGAACCTGCAAGACCTCCATGTTGAAACAGAGAAGGAATGCACTGCTGTCAGTCTAGGGATAAATCTTCAAGCCTGATGCCAGAGACTTGTGGCTCCTTTGCACTATTGCCAGACCAGCTCTCTCTTCCTATAGCCTCTATCCCCCTTCCCCACCTGTAGCCTCTTTAAAAACCCCAAAGCACCCTCATTCTTGAGGGTAGAAGTTCTCTAGACTTGGAGGTCCGCTCCCTCCTTGTCTGTCAATAGATTACATTTTCTCTTTCCTCTACCTTCAACTCTTGTCCTTGTTATTTTGATTTGGCACCAGGGACAGGGACGGGGATGGAATGCTCAGTAACAAAAACAGGTGATTTTGACTGTTTGATTTATAGTCTTTTTTTTTTTTTACTTTTTTCTTTTTTTTAATTTGACAGGTAGAGTTATAGACAGAGAGACATAGAGAAAGGTCTTCCTTTTGTTGGTTTACTCCCCAAACAGCCACTATGGCTGGCACCGCGCCGATCCGAAGCCAGGAGCCAGATGCTTCTTCCTGGTCTCCCATAGGGTGCAGGGGCTCAAGCACTTGGGCCATCCTCCACTGCACTCCCAGGCCACAGCAGAGAGCTGGACTGGAAAAGGAGCAACCGGGACTAGAACCCAGCGTCCATATGGGATGCCGGCACTGCAGGTGGAGGATTAACCAAGTGAGCCACGGCTCTGGCCCCATAATTTATAGTCTTGATTATTCACAATAGACAAAGAAGGGCCCTTGGCAGCACCTCCACCTGCGGTCTTCTGCAGAAGAAAGTAAGAGCCCCTACCAGTTCTGCTTGTGAACCCATCTGGGAATTATATGTTACCTCCAAAGGTTACAACTGGAACTTTTTTTTTTTTTTTTTTTTTTTTTTTTTTTTTGTTTTTTGACAGGCAGAGTGGACAGTGAGAGAGAGACACAGAGAGAGAAAGGTCTTCCTTTTGCCGTTGGTTCACCCTCCAATGGCCGCCGCTGCAGCCGGCGCACCGCGCTGATCCTGGCAGGAGCCAGGAGCCAGGTGCTTTTCCTGGTCTCCCATGGGGTGCAGGGCCCAAGCACCTGGGCCATCCTCCACTGCACTCCCTGGCCATAGCAGAGAGCTGGCCTGGAAGAGGGGCAACCGGGACAGAATCCGGCGCCCCAACCGGGACTAGAACCCGGTGTGCCGGCGCCGCAAGGTGGAGGATTAGCCTATTGAGCCACGGCGCCGGCTTTTTTTTTTTTTTTTTAATTTCTTTGAAAGACAGAGTTACAGAGAGTTAGATACAGAGAGAGAGGTCTTCCATCTGCTGGTTCACTCCCCAGATGGCCGCAATGGCTGGAGCTGCGCCAATCCAAAACCAGGAGCCAGAAGCCTCTTCCAGGTCTCTCATGTGGATGCAGGAGCCCAAGGACTTGGGCCATCCTCCACTGCTATCTCAGGCCACAGCAGAGAGCTGGATCAGAAGAGGAGCAGCCGGGACCAGAACCGGCGCCCATATGGGATGCCAGTGCCTCAGGCCAGGGTTTTAACCTGCTACACCACAGTGCCGGCCCCACAACTGGAACTTAATACCCGTATTTTCATGGTGTTCCTTTTTAAGTCCCAAATGAAGCAGATGCATTCTTGGAAAAGGGGTGTTTTGATTGACAAGTAGGAGAATAGAATTACCTGGAGGCTTGTGACTTCTAGGTCAACAGAACTGTCTAGATGCCTGCCTATCCCACATCAAGAGGAAGCCAGTGAGCAGGCGAATGCCTAAATGGCCACAACAGCCAGGTCTAGGCTAGGCCAGAGCCAAGAGCTAGGAACTCCATCCTGTCCACCATATGGTGGCAAGAGTTCAAGTACTTGGACCATCTTCTAATGTCTTCCTATGTGCACTAGCAGGAAGTTGGATCAGATATAGAGTGACTGGGACTCAAACTGATACTTCGGGCATCACAAGTGGTATCTTAACCCACTGCACCACAATACCAGCCCCAGTTTACTTACTGAGAGAGAGAAATCTCTTTTTCTGCTTGGTTCATTCCCCATATTCCTGCAATGGTCAGAGTTGTGCCAGGCAAAAGCCAGTAGCTAGGAACTTGGTGTGGGTCTTCCACATGGGTAGTAGGGACCCAAGTTCTTGAGCCATCACTGTTGCCTCCCTGAGTGCACATTTACAGGAATCTGGGAGCAGAGCTGGGAGTAGAATCAGGCACTTTGACTTGGGAGGGATCTGGGCATCCTAACTGGTAGGCCAAATGCTTCCCCCAACATGTTTTTCATTTTTTTTAAAGTTTGCTTTCAGCTACTTGAAAGGCAAAGTGGTAGACAGGAGAGAAAGAGATACTTTCAATTTGTTGGTTCACTACCCAAATGCCTACAACGACCTGAATTTGATCAGGCCAAAGCCAGGAGCCTGCAACTCATTCAGGTCTCTCATGTTGGTCCAAGTACTTAAGCCATTGTCTGTTGCCTCCCAGAATGCATTAGCAGGAGGCTGGATCAGAATTGGAGGAGCTGGGACTGAAGCTGGAACCTGGGATGTGGGCATCTCACGAGATGATTAAACTCTGGGCCACTATACCTATCCCCCAGTATCTTTTTTTTTTTTTTAATATCTCAAAGAGATAGCTATAAAGTTTTCAATTTTGGAAAGGGAATTGTCGTGTATAGGCTTTTTCAGGAGTACTACCTTCATGAAGTTCAGGTCATATATTCCAAACTATGGTATTAGCATATTGCATCTTTTTTTTTTTTTAAGATTTTATTTGTTTATTTGAGAAGTAGAGCTACAGACAGAAAGAGGAAGAGAAAGAGAGAAAGGTCTTCCATCTGCTGGTTCACTCCCCAAATGGCCTCAATGGCAGGAGCTGAGCTGATTTTGAAGCCCAGAGCTTCTTCCAGGTCTCCCGTGCGAGTACAGGTGCCCAAGCACTGGGCCATCTTTCACTGCTTTCCCAGGCCATAGGCAGAGAGCTGGATCAGAAGAGGAGTAGCCGGGACATGAACTGGCACCCATACGGGATGCCAATGCCGCATGTGGAGGGTTAACTTACTACTACACAGCACTGGCCCCTGAATTTTTTTTTAAGCTTTATTTATTTATTTGAAAGGCAGAGTTACAGAGAGACAGAGGCAGAGAGAGAAAGAGAGAGATCTTCCATCTGCTAGCTTACTCCCCATATGGCCGTAACACTGGAGCTGGGCTGATCCGAAGACAGGAGCTGCTTCTGGATCTCCCACATGGATGCAGGGGCCGGTGCACTTGGGCCATCTTCTGCTGCTCTCCCAGGGCATAGCAGAGAGCTAGATCAGAAGTGAAACAGCAAAACCAGCACCCGTATGGCATGCTGCCACTGTATGTGGTGGCTTTACCCACTACGCCACTGTGCTGATCCCCCCGACCCCTGCTGCTGCCGATGTTTTTTAAGCTGAAGGAATTTGAGAAAATAGCAAAAGCAGGAAGATTTCCCTTTGTCCCTTGAAGCATATCATAAAGCCAAGGGTGGTTACTTGGTTACTCAGGTTTAACTATTTCTTTAGGTCTATAGTTCCTTATGAAAAGCTTCTGTGTCATGTGTCATGTAAAACTTTTTTTTTTTTTTTTTTTTTTAATAGGCAGAGTGGACAGTGAGAGAGAGAGACAGAGAAAGGTCTTCCTTTTGCTGTTGGTTCACCCTCCAATGGCCACCACGGCCGGTGTGCTGCGGCCGGTGCATCGCGCTGATCCGAAGGCAGGAGCCAGGTGCTTTTCCTGGTCTCCCATGGGATGCAGGGCCCAAGGACTTGGGCCATCCTCCACTGCACTCCCAGGCCATAGCAGAGAGCTGGCCTGGAAGGGGGGCAACCGGGACAGAATCCGGCACCCTGACCGGGACTAGAACCCGGTGTGCCGGCGCCGCTAGGTGGAGGATTAGCCTATTGAGCCGCGGCGCCAGCCCGTAAAACTCTTGTTAAATAAATAAATTTGTATGATTTTCTCGTTAACCTGTCCCTTATCCTAAGTTCCTCGGCTATGAACTCTAAGATGGGTGAAAGGCAAGGCATTTTCCTTTTCCTACCACATATTGTTATTTTTATGTCATTGTGACAACATGTTGTTAGAAGTCCAGGTGACTGCTACTTAATTTTAAGAAAAATAGGGGGCTGGTGTCATGGCGCAGTAGGTTAATCCTCTGCATGTGGTACTGGCGTCTAGTATCTAGTCCCTGCTGCTCCTCTTCCAATCCAGTTTCTGCTATGGCCTGGGAAAGCAGTAGAAGATGGCTCAAATGCTTGAGTCCCTGTAGCCACATGGGAGACAGGGAGGAAGCATCTGTCTCCTGGCTTCAGACTGGCTTAGCTCCAGCCATTGCGGCCATTTGGGGAGTGAACCAACAGAAGGAAGAGCTTTGTCTCTGTCTCTCCCTCCCACTGTCACTCTACCCTCTCAAATAAATAAAAAAAATATTAAAAAGAAAAATAGGAGTTCTCTCATAGAGGGAAGCCATCCAACTGCCAGGACATTTGGACATTCATGTCTGGATGGCAGAACTTAGAGAGTGACTAGGATTGAGACCAGCGTTGTGGCATAGCAGGTAAAGTTGTTACCTACAATGCTGGCATCCCATATGAGTGTTGGTTCCAGTCCTGGCTGCTCCACTTCTGATCCAGCTCCCTGCTAATGCATTGAAAAAAAAAAATTGCTTGGGCCACTGCTATCCATGTAGAAGACTTAGAAGAAACTTATTGCTAGTGGCTTCAGCATGGCCAGCCCAGCCTTTGTGACCATCTGGGGATTAAACCAGCTGATGGAAGATCTCTTTTTATGTCTTTCCCTCTGTTTGTAATTCTGACTTTCAAATAAATAAATCTTTAAAAAAGGAGAAAAAAAGAGTAACTAGGATATAACATTGATGGTTTATACGCATCTTTTACCCTGATGTCCAGAGCAAATTAGTCTTTCAGAGAATGATCCAAGTAGACTTCTGTAAACCAGAAGGGTTTTTGGGCCACTGTATGGTTGAGCTTACCTATACATTTACCAGAAGGTTTGTATCTTTCAAAATAACTCTTTTAACATCAAATTACACAGAAGGCTGAGGTTATTAAATGGGAAGATCTGTGGATAGGCATGGAATTGGAGCAGAATGTCTTTGGGGTTTGGGGAGGAAGATCCAAGTTTCAGATATGCTAAAGATCTGGGATACTTGGTTGACAAAAGAAAATTCCAGAAGGCCTAATGAAAAATGTTGTGCTGCTATTTGAATAGGATTGGTTTCTTGAACTTGTGCTGGATTTTAAAACCCTGAAGTCTTAAGTTAATGGTACCAAGAGGATGAAAACTTAATTATGAAGTTTAGAAGGTGGACATAGTGAATGATGGTCCATAGGTCATTGGGGGGGCATTCTCTTCTTTTCTCTCTCTCTCTCTCTCTAAGATTTATTTATTTGAAAGAGTTAGAGAGAGATCTTCAATCCACTGATTGTCTCCCCAGATTGCAGCAACAGCCAGGGCTAGCCAGGCCAAAGCCAGGAGCCAGAAGCTTCATTTGGGTCTCCCATGTGGATGCAGGGGCCCCAGGACTTGGGCTGTCTTCCACTGATTTCCCAGGTGCATTAGCAGGGAGCTGGATGGGAAGTGGAGCAGTCAGGACTTAAACCAGTGCCCACATGGGATCCTGGTTTCTCCAGAATGCTGGCCACAGGGGATGTGGTTTTCAAAGGTAGTTCTCACAAGAGCATTGACTGTAAAATCTGACTCAAGTCAAATTATTTTCTGCTTCCTGACTTGCCATGGTAACCATCCTTCAGGATATCATGTCATTACCGTGCTTGGCTTTACTATATTCCCAACCAGTTGGGCCACTTGATCTTGAACTGTGAACCTCCAGAACCATGTGTTTTCTCAGGTATTTAATTGTAGTAATGAAAAGCTAATACAGACAATTGATACTGAAGAATGGGATTGTTATTATAAATAAATTTAAAGTGCAGAGGCAGCTTTGGAATTGGTTTATTGGCAACATTATGAGCTATTCTGGTGAAGGCTCAGATGACAGAGAAACTGGGAAAGAGTTTAAACATATTAAAGATTGACTAAGTATTATGACCAGAATGCTGATTGAAATGTGGATGATGAAAGTTGAAATGAGGTTTCAGTGGAATTGAGGATTCTGTTGGAAATTAGGCTAAAAGCCACCCTTGTTACACTGGCAGAGAACCTGGCTGTATGTGTTGCTGTCCTGAGACATTGTGGAAGGTCAGACTTAAAGATGGTGGACTGGTTGATTTGGCAGACAAGATTTCAAAACAGTAAAGCACACAGTCTGTGGCATGGGTGATATTGGGTGCTTTTAGTCAGTTTTAAAATGAAAATCAGGAGCAAAAAGGCAATCAGAAGGATTTGGAAAATTTACAGCCTGCCCAGAGTAGAATCACAGAAAAGCAAATTGGAGCGAGGTGATTTAGGTGGAAAACTGCTTGCTAAAGAGATTAGCACAGGGCTGGTGCTGTGGCATAGCAGGTTAAACCAAGTCCCAACTGCTCTACTTGTGATCTAGCTCCCTGCTAATGCGCCTGGGAAGGCATTGGAAGATGGCCCAAGTCCATGGGCCTCTGGACCTGTGTGGGAGATCTGGATGGAGTTCCTGGCTCCTGGCTTGAGCTTGGCTCAGCCCTGGCTGTTGTGGACATTTAGGGAGTGAACCAGTGAATGCAGGACTTCTCTCTGCCTCTGTATCTCCCTTTCTAAACTTTGCCTTTGAAATAAATAAATCTTAGAGAGAGAGAGAGAGACAGACAGACAGACAGAGACACATATAAAAGGGAGCCATGTGCTAATAAGGACAAAGAGCCTGAAAACACTTAAGAAATCAGTTGTTTCTTGGAAGCCCAGGACACTTTTCTGATTTTACCCAAGACTGCCACAGGATTCATTTGCCAATATTCAACTGAAGGCATGGTTCAGACGGGCCCAGATGCAGTTTGTTCTGGTGGCAGACCATGGTGTTGTCCACTTGATGGTGGTTTTACATATGCTCAGAAGGCAAGAGGTGATGGGTCATGGCATTCCCAGCAAGATTTTTTTTTTTTTTTTTTGACAGGCAGAGTGGATAGTGAGAGAGAGAGACAGAGAGAAAGGTCTTCCTTTGCCGTTGGTTCACCCTCCAATGGCTGCCGCGGCTGGCGCAGTGCGGCTGGCGCACCGCGCTGATCCGATGGCAGGAGCCAGGTACTTCTCCTGGTCTCCCATGGGGTGCAGGGCCCAAGGACCTGGGCTATCCTCCACTGCACTCCCGGGCCACAGCAGAGAGCTGGCCTGGAAGAGGGGCAACCGGGACAGAATCCGGTGCCCCGACCGGGACTAGAACCCAGTGTGCCGGCGCCGCAAGGCGGAGGATTAGCCTAGTGAGCCGCGGCGCCGGCCTCCCAGCAAGATTTTAAAGTAAAACCTAGCAGGCTAGACGGCATTGCTTCATAGGGTTGTACCCCATCATGGAACCCTTGATAAGGCAGTGCCTGGTGAGACTGTGGAACTGAAGCCAGTGTGGAGACATGGGAAAGAAATCAATTGGCAACATGTGTGTACTTCAGGAGAGCTGTGGACATCAGCATGCAATCTGGGAAGCCACGTGAGCAGAAGCCACCAGAGATATGAGGCCTCCACTCAGACTCTGCACAAACTGGGGGCTCAGGCAGAGACTGGTTGCAGGGATGGAACCACTGCAGAGAGCTCCCACTAGACATAGCTGAGCAGTAATAGGGGGTTGGAGCCACAGAGAGCTTCCACCAATGGGATTGAAGAGACAAGACTTTGACTTGTGGGAACTGAAGCATGAGGCCATAGGAGCAAGGCTGCTCCTGCCACAGTTTGCCCAGGATGCTGCTGGACATGGAATTTTAGAATTCAATGTTTGCCTGCTGGTGTTTGGTTTTGCTTTAGTCTGATTAATCTTTTCTACTTGACTATTAATCTTTTTGAATGAAAATGCATACTTTGTGCTTGTCCAGCCCTTGTGTCTTGGAAGTATGTCCCTTGATTTTGATTGTATAGGGGTTTACAGCTGGAGGGGTTTGCTTTGAGTATCAGATAGAGGTTTTGACTTTTTTTAAAGCTTTATTTATTTATTTGAAAGGCAGAGTTACAGAGAAGCAGAGGCAGAGAGAGATAGAGATAGATATCTTCCATACACTGGTTCACTCCCCAAATGGCTGCAATGGCCAGAGGTAGGCTGATCCAAAGCCAGGAACTTCGGGGACCAGTGCCATGGTGCAGTAGGTTAATGCTCCGCCTGCGGCGCCAGCATCCCATAATGGGCGCCGGTTCTAGTCCCGGCTGCTCCTCTTCCAATCCAGTTCTCTGCTATGGCCTGGGAAAGCAGTAGAAGATGCCAAGTCCTTGGGCCCCTGCACTCACATAAGAGACCTGAAGAAGCTCCTGACTCCTGGCTTCGGATCAGCACAGCTCCGGCTGTTGTGGCCATTTGGGGAGTGAACCAGCGGACGGAAGATCTTTCTCTGTGTTTCTCCCTCTCACTGTCTGTAACTCTACCTCTCAAATAAATAAATAAATAAATCTTAAGAAAAAAAAAAGCCAGGAACTTCTTCTGGGTCACCTCAGTAACTCTACCTCTCAAATAAATAAATAAATAAGTAAATCTTTAAAAAAAAGCCAGGAACTTCTTCTGGGTCTCCCATATTGGTGCAAGGGCCCAAGAACTTGGGTCTCTTCTTCTGCTTTCCCAGGTGTGTTAGCAGGGAGCTGGATTGGAAGTGGAGCATCTGGGACTCGAACCAGCACCCCTGTGGGATGCTGGCACTGCAGGTGATGGCTTTACCTAGTATGCCACAATACTGGCCCTGAGTTGGGAGTTTTGAATTATTGGTGGTCTGAGCTTAGACTTTGGAATTACTGGAGTTAAAATGATTATCTTTTGTCTGTCTTCCTTCCTTCCTTCCTTCCTTCCTTCCTTCCTTCCTTCCTTCCTTCCTTCCTTCCTTCCTTCCTTCCTTCCTTCCTTCCTTCCTTCCTTCCTTTCTTTCTTTCTTTCTTTCTTTCTTTCTTTCTTTCTTCAGGCAGAGTGGACAGTGAGAGAGAGAGAGACAGAGAGAAAGGTCTTCCTTTTCCCATTGGTTCACCCCCCAATGGCCGCTGTGGCCGGCGCACCGCGCTGATCTGAAGCCAGGAGCCAGGTGCTTCCTTCTGGTCTCCCATGTGGGTGCAGGCCCCAGGCACTTGGGCTGTCCTCCACTGCCTTCCCGGGCCAGAGCAGAGCAACTGGAAGAGGAGCAACTGGGGCAGAATCTGGCGCCCTGACCAGGACTAGAACCCAGGAGAAAGACATGAGTTTTGGGAAGCCAGGAGAATAATGCTGTAGTTTAAATAGGATTTGATTCCTGAGCTAATGATGGATTTTATTTTTATTTAACATTTAAAAAATCTTATTTTCATTTTATTTCAAAGGTAGAGAGATTGATCTACCATCTGCTCATTCACTCCCCAAAGGCCTGTAACAACCAGAGCCAGACCAAAACCAGGAGCCAGGAATCCTCTGGATCTCTAGTGTGGACTGCAGAAACCAAGTATTTGAGCTGTCATCTGCTGCCTTCCCAGGGTTAACATTAATAGGAAGTTAGATTGGAAGTGCAGCAGCTAGAATTTGGACTAGGGACTCTGTTATAGGATATAGTATCCCAAGTAATATGTTAACTACTGAGCTGGATACCTGCCCCCATGCTGGATTTTAAATTCCAAAGTCATTAGTTAATGGTTGTAGAGGGTAGAAACTTAATCCAGTTATAGCTTTTAAAAGTAGGCATATGGTAGTTCCTTAGGTCATTGGGGATGTGCCTTGGAGGTAATTCTTGTGATTGGGTTGGTTATAAAAGTCTGAGTTGGGCCTAGCCAGTCTCTCTGCTTCCTGGCTCATCATGTGATCCTTCCTCTGTATGTACTCTGCTGTTGCCATCCTCTGGCCTCACTAGATGCCCGATTAGTGAGACCACTAGATCTTGGATAGGTTTCTTCCAACATCTATTAGTTAACGAATTCCAAAGCTGCCTCTACATTTTAGGTATAGATTATATAAACATAAATAGAATAGAAATACTCCTATTCCTTGGTACCAGTTTTCTGTTAGCTTTTTTTTTTTTTTTAATTACAGTGAAATACCTGAGATAACCAACTTTATAGAGAGAAAATATTTATTTTGGCTCATGATTCTGGAGGCTCATAGTCCATGACTGAGTGGCTCTGTTGTTTGGATTCTTGCCACCTATATGAGAGGCCTGGTTTGAGTTTCCGGCTCCTGTCTTCAGACTGGCCCAGTCTTCAGCTGTTGTGGGCATTTGTGGAATGAACCAGCAAGTAGATTTCTGTCTCTGTGCCTTTCAAATAAAATTAATTTGTAAAGTTAGTTTTCCCACATCTTTTGTTAGAATAACAAAAAGCTGACTAGTATGTTTCCCTGGGAAATTAGAATTTTGAGAAGGCATATGCCAAAATAAATTGGCATTTGGGAATGTAACTGAACACTGCAGGATTTCTATCCCAATTTGGTCTGTGTCTGTAAGATCTTTCAGACTCCATGATCTTTATCATGAAGCTGACTGGCTTGAATAATGAGTACTCAAGCATTTGCTAACTAACTAAATAAATGTTGATATTTGAAATGTAGATAGTGAAATAGTTACAGCTTTATGGTCTTTCTTGCTGTGAGATACCCTGCTTTTTATCTTGGTCCAGCTTCCATTGTTTCTTCTTTGTGTCAGTACCTCTGATATATTGGTGGAGTTCTGGAGGCAAACATATGTCTCTGGATGCCCAGAATCAGCCTCTCCAATTTTTGGGAATAAAGCTTTAGATCTTGGTTTGTGCAATCATATTTTATTATGTTGTTATTTTTAAGTTAAAGTTTGATAGATTATTTAAAAAATCTCTTTACTTGAAAGCACTTTCTTTTCCCATTTATCCATCATATATATGGCAGTTCCAGACTGCATTGCAGACTGAACCTGTCTTTTTCTTACCATTTAATTTTGCCTGAGAATATGATATTGATGGGAATGAAACTCTACCAATTAAAGAAGCCATATCTCCTTTTCCAAATTGACTACAAATTTTTTCTTCCTTCTCTGCCTACATTCAGTAATGTCTAAATATGCAAAGTTTTTTGGATAAAATCTATACTAACATAGATTAATAGAAAACATTACTCTCATTCGTGAAATTTTTTGCTGTTATTTCAGTTGTCTCATTTGCTAAGAGATTCCAATACCACCCTGTTTTCCAGGTGCCTCAGTAGTAAAACAGGAAGCTGTATTCTGTGCATGGGGCTAAAATGTGACAGGAAAATAAGAGAACTTTTAGCTTTATGTTCTTTGCTCTAGTTCTTGGTTTATAATAGACAAAGCAGAGGTTGACACCAAGTCTAAGAAGAATGAAAAAGTGAACAAGGAACTTTTTTTTTATTAGTGTAATCCAAAATACCTAGATCTAGTTTAAACATCAATAACTATATGTATTTGTTTTGTGTATGTATTTATTTGAAAAGCAGAGACAGAAGAACAGCAGGTTTTCTGTCTGGTTCACTCCTCAAATGTTCATAATATCTAGAGCTGGGCTGAGGCCAGAGCCAAGAGCCAGGAACACAATCCAGGTCTATCACATCAGTGGCAAGAAACCAGCTGACCCAGGGTCTGCATTGGTGGGAACCAAACACAGGTACCATAGTGTACAATATGAGCACTTACCTGCTAGGCTAAACTCTCACTCCTCAGATTGATTTTTTAAAGTACCCCCTCCCCTTTTTGAGGGGGGATTTTTTTTTAATTTTAATTTTTTTATTTTTGAGATTATATATTTTCAAGTTATGTTCTAGTCAAAGGCTCAATGCTCCACTAAATAGATTTAAACAAGTGAAAAGTAAAAACACCATAGTTCAGCAGGGATATAGGCAAGGACTGAAACAATAATCAGATGAAAAGATGTCACCTTCCCTCAGATATAGTAAATTTTAAGATAGCCACATAATAATATGTTTTTCTTAACAATTTGTTTGACAAAGATTTAAAGCAAAGTTTGACAAAACACCATTTGCAGCAAAACTGTTACACACAGGCATTTCTTTCTTTTGTTTTATGTATTTTTTTGTTATTAGTTATTTAATGAGCTTCTCTTAGGAAATTCAGAACACCAGTTTGTGAGGGTAAATTCTGTTCGTTAGAGCAAAAAGAGATCGCAGGTAGCCCTGGAGCTGAGGCGCAGCCTTGATTTTAGGCAATATTTGCGAATCCACAGCTTTCTGATCAACCTTGTGCTGCTCTGTTATCTCGTATTTCTCTTTCTCCATGTCGAAGATCTCACCTTCCTGGTGTCTGGGCTTCCACAGCTGCTGCTTCTTGAGATAAGCATCAGTGAGGTGCATTGGGATTTCACACCACTGATGTCAATTTTCGTGGAGGTGGTGATAACAAATTTTTGGTGTGTTCTACACAGAGGAACTGATTGAGGGAAAGAGGTCCAGTCACAAGTAGCAAACCACTGCTCAGCTGCTTCAGGAAAACCAGCCTCTTGCCCCTGTGGCGCCCTGTGAGGATGACGAGGATGGTCCTGGGGTGATGCTGGCCCGCAGCTTCCTCACATGCTGACTGACGGGCTTTTTGCCATGGCTCAACAGCTTCCGAGGGACGTCTTTGGTGGGACAGTATCGGGCATTTTGTGAAGCTTAACCACCCTGGTGCCACCATTCTTGTCACCACCAACTGATTTTGTGACAGAAACAAGAACCTTCTCTTCTCTTCAATCCTGGATTTGGGAGCCACGTGCTTCCTCTTGTGCAGGGCTTTCCCGGAATACCTGGCAGTCTGGGAGTGTCTGCTAGTCCCTTCAGCAGGGCAGGGCTTCGGCTGCGGTGGGGCCTCCCCTTCCAGGGCCTCTCATCCTTGAGGTTCTTCTTTCTAGCTTTGCCGCTGGCATTACCTGCCTTCTTGGCTGGAGGATTCTTTTTCGTGTCCGGCTTTGGAGCTGGAGCTTTTTCACCCGCCACCTTGCAAGATGGCAAAGAGAACTGTTCTTTGATTTTTTTAAACTTTAGTTCCCACATATAAGGGAGAAGATACAGTATTTGTCTTTCTGTGTCTGGTTTATTTTACTCAGCATGATGTTGTCTGAATTTTTAAAGCTAAGAAGCCAAACCAAGAATTTGTCACCAGATTTCATCCGCAGTGCTTATAGATGTGGGTGAATTCTTTTCTTTTTAATGTCCCCAAAATGTTGTATGGTTCCTAGGCCCATGAGGAACTTATCTGTAAGTTCCTTACCTTACTAAGCTCTAAGTTTGGGAACTCTGTAAGTTAGGTTGGTTTTTCTTTTCATTTTTTTTTTTAAGATTTATTTTATTTATTTGAAAAGCTGATTGACACACACATACACTCACAGACACACAGACACACACACCCCACACAGAGATCTTTGAACTGCTGATTCGTTCTCCAAATGGTTGCATTGGCCGAGGCTGGGCCAGGGTCTTCCATGTGGATGGCAAGAACCCAAGTACTTGAGCCAAAATGGAGCAGCCAGTACTTGAACCCATACTCCAATATGGGATACTGGTGTTGCAGTTAGTGGCAGTAGCTTAACCCACTGTGCCACAGCACCACTTCCAGAATGGTTTTTCTAAACCCCTCCCACCAAAGAAAACTTTTATTTAACAAGTACAAATTTCATAAATACAACTTTAGGAATATAGTGATTCTTCCCACCATATTTGCCTTCCCACCCCGACTCCCACACCACCTTCTTCTCCATTTCCCATTCCCAGTCTCATTCTCCATTAAGATTCATTTTCAATTAACTTTATATACAGAAGACTAACTCTATACTAAGTAAAGATTTTAACAATCTGTGTGTGCACGCGCACACACACACACACATACACAACAAAAGCTGAGAATAAATTTTACAGTTAATTCTCGTAATACAGCTCATTGACAGAGGTTATGCATGGGAGATAAGTGCACAGTGACTACTGTTGTTAATTTAACAACACTTTGATGTATGATGCCAGTGATCATCTGAGGCTCCTAACATGAGCTGCCAATGCTATGGAAGCCTTTTGAATCCACAAACTCCATTAGTATTTAGATAAGACCATAAGCAAAGTGGAAGCTCTCTCCTCCCTTAAAAGAAAAATACCTCCTTCTTTGATGGCCACTTCTTCTTCTTCTTTTTTTTTTTTTTTGGACAGGCAGAGTGGACAGTGAGCGAGAGAGAGAGACAGAGAGAAAGGTCTTCCTTTTTCTGTTTGTTCACTCCCCAGTGGCCGCTGAGGCCGGCGTGTGTGGCTGGCGAGCTGCGCTGATCCGAAGGCAGGAGCCAGGTGCTTCTCCTAGTCTCCCATGCAGGTGTAGGGCCCAAGGACCTGGGCCATCCTCCATTGCTTTCCCGGGCCACAGCAGAGAGCTGGACAGGAAGAGGAGCAACCAGGACAGAACTGGCGCCCCGACTGGGACTAGAACCCTGGGGGTGCTGGCACTGCAGGCAGAGGATTAGCCTATTGAGCCATGGCACTGGCCTGATGGCCACTTCTAAGAGGTCTTTGAAAGTACTGACTCCCTTAAGTCAACCCTGATTCCTTAAAGTTGTGTGTTTGTATTTGATTATATGCATGACATTCTCCAATGTAACATTTCAGTCAAAGCTTTGCTGTAGTAACCAGTTTTCCCAATTATATCCTCTTAAAAGGAGAACAAATTCTCATTGAACTTATACTAATAACTATGCTGTCATTAAAGTGAAAGCATTCCATAAGAGTTTTAGAGTTCTGGAGAGTTCAGTTAGGGAGAAAAAGAAAAGTGTTTCATTTTTGTTTACAAAAGTATAATTTAAATTGTTGTGAATTATAAAGAGAAAAAAACAAAGGTGTTCCTAAGTCTAGAAAAACAGAAGATTTATAGAGCTAACAATGTTCCAGACAAGCAAACAAACCAACCCTAAAAATTACTTTCATTCTTTAGTTTATTCTGTTCCATATAATTTATTCTTGTTCTGCTTGATCTTGAGTTACCAGTTTTATGAACCTAGCAGCCTTGCTAGAGTTATGAAATTCTTAGTCAGTGTTACCATATGGCTATATAAGAAGTGCCATCAGAAATGTGTACCCCAGAGTATATTCTATGGGTCTCTAATGCTGTCTCTTAAGGTGAACATGAATCCTTTTGATATGTAGGTGTTTGCAAGAATTTTCAGGGAAGCATTGTGGTAAAACTATATATGAATGAAGACAGTCTTAAAATGGCTGTGGTTGAGGATGTACTGAGAATTCATTATAGAAATAATGTAAGTTGGGGATGGACTTTGTGATGTGGTGGGTTAATCTACTTCTTGGGATACCCACATTTTATGTCAGAATGGTTGAAACTGAGTCCTACCTCTGCTTCTGATCCTGCTTTTTACTAATGCTTCTGGGAGGTACTGGATGATGGTGTAAGTGCTTGGGTTCCTGCCACTCAATAGGAGATGGAGTTCCCAGGTTCTGCCTTGCCCAGCCCTGGCTGTGGAGGCATTTTGCATTTGGGGAGTGAGTGACCCTGCTTATAGAAGACATCTATCCTCGTCTATCAGTCTGCCTTCTAAATCAATAAGTAAAAACATTTAAAAAATCATTTGACAAGGAAATTTGATTTGCTGTGACATCCAACTTAAAAAAATTTTTTAAATTGTTTTTAAAGATTAGTCATTTGAAAGGAAAAGTTACAGAGAAGGAGAAAGAAAGAGAGAGGGGTGGGAGAGAGAGGTAGGACTAAAGCCAGGGGCCAGGAGCTTCTTCTGTATCTGTCTTGTGGGTTCAGAGGCCTAAGCAGTTGGGCCATCTTCCGCTGCTTTCCCAGGTGCATTAGTAGGGAGCTGGATCAGAACTGGAGCGGCTGGGACATGAACTGGCACCCATATGGGATGCCGGTATCACAGGCATTGGCTTTACCTGTTATGCCATGTTGCTGGCCCCAACATAGAACAGTTTAAGATAACTGGAATTAATAATGATAACATTATATTGGAACATATCATGGACAACTCAGGTACTCTCAAATTTCTTGAACATCATACAATTTCCCAAGTACTTATATTAATAACATTTACGTATAAGGTATAACCTAGAGATGATTAACCATCACTTCTTATTTGACAATGTTTCCCATGTAGTTTATCATTAATAAGACTGGGGCTGGTGCTGTGGCGTAGTGGGTAAAAGCTGCCGCCTGCAGTGCTGGCATCCCATATGGGTACCGGTTCAAGTTCTAGCTGCTCCACTTCCTATCCAGCTCTCTGCTATGGCCTGGGAAAGCAGTAGAAGATGGCCCAAGTCCTTTGTCCCCTGGACCCATGTGGGAGACCTGGAGGAAGCTCCTGGCTCCTGGCTTCGGAGCAATGCAGCTCTGGCTGCTGCAGCCCACAGGGGTGTGAACCAGCAGATAGAAACCTACCTCTCTCTCTCTCTCTCTCTCTCTCTCTCTCTGCCTCTCCTTCTCTCCATGTAACTCTGACTTTCAAATGAATAAATAAGTATTTAAAAAACATTAATAAGCCTAATCATTTTAAATATCTTTATTTATTTTGAAGATTAATTAATTTATTTGAAAAATAGAATGACAGATTTTCCTCTTGTGGTTCATTTCCCAGATGGCCAGAAGTCAGGAGCCTGGAACTCCATTTGGTCTCTCATGTGGGTGGCAGGGAACTAAGTACCTGGGCCATCATCCACTGCCTTCGAAGGCACTCTAACAGTGAGCTGTACTGGAAGCAATGTCAATAGGGGTGTCAACAACAGGTGGCTGGCTTGCCTGGATTATTTTTCACTAATGGAGTAATTAATTATAATTCAGAGAAACACAAGTAGGGATAGTAAAGCAAAGTTTATTAAAATACTTACCAAGGTTGCAGTGTTCCAGTCTGGAGAAATACGTATTGGGATAGTAAAACAATGTTTATCAGGAGGTAGATTAAGATGGTAGAGTAGGGAAGGAGCTTATTGCTTTAGTTTAAAAAAAAAAAAGTGGAAAGAGTACAGTCTCAGGGAAGAGTTATGGAGAAAACTGCAGAGGAATCTCTACGTGGAGGTCATGGACCCGCACAACTCAGGACCCCAGCAGCTGAGAGCCCCTGCACCAGTGTTGGAGAGTGAGGTGAGACTAAACTGCAGTAGCCCAAGCCACTGGCAGAAAAGCTGCAGGAAGACTCTAGAGGGAATCTGGCTTGGAGTCTCGTGGAGGATAGTGTACCTGCCATACTAGAGGAGTAAAAACAAAGTGGTGGGGAACGTTTCTCTTGCCCTGATCACCCTGCAACGGTGTCCAGTAACAAGCTGATAGAGAGCAGGTGCCATTTTGGACATATGTAACAGCTGTGCCAGCTCATGTCTGCACTCAGCAACCAGCCAAGCGGAGACTCCTAAGTCTGCTGGGAAGAACAGAGAGGTGGGCTAGGTGCTCATGACTGTGGAGGCTTGTGTGCCAGGACTGTGAAAATACTGAGGCTGCATGGGAGGACTCATGGTGTGGCTGGGACTTTGGGCAGTCACTGTGGGAGGCACCACATGATCAGGGCTCCCTGGTTACCTGGTGAGAGACATTGTTGGATAATCTGAGCCTATCCTGAGGACTGCACAGATCCTTTGTGTGATCCTTGTGGCAGAACAGACGAATAATACACCTACTAGGGCTAGCGCCCAGGCTCTGGTCTCCTTTGAGGAGAGGAGCTCAGCTCAGTCTATGCCTGCAGATAAGAACAAACTCCTCCCGTGATTAAAAAAAAAAAGGTTTACCATGCCAAACCTGGGTGTGTCACCTCAGAAATAGTCTACCCTGGAGCACTGAACAGAACTCCCTGGCCACATCCACTAGATACCTCTAGGTATTCACTGAAAGCAGACACTCCACTAATCTGCAGAGGCATAGTACAAAGATAAAAGATGCCACTGCGAAAAAACAAACAAACCAATGAGCACCTCCACAAATGCCAAATAACAAATGCACCAATTCAAGAAACAAGAATAAGGAAGATAACATGACACCCCCGTAAGAACATAAGAATTCAGTACTAGATTATGAAGATGATGAGATTGAAGAAATGTCAGAAATAGAATTCAAAAAATTGACCATAGGATTACTTAGAAGTAATCAGAAGCAAATGCAGGAACTAATAAAATCTGTACATGACATCAAAGAAAATTTCTCCCACAAAATTGAGATCTTAAAGAGAAATAAAAATGGAATCATGGAAACAAAGAATTCAATAGAACAAATAAAAAATGCACTAGAAAGCCTTAACAACAGAATCGGTGAAGCAGAAGAAAGAATATCCAACTTAGAAGACAAAGTACAGGAAATTATACAATCAGACCAAACACAAGAAGAAGAAATTAGAGAACTAAAAAACACTGTTGATAATCTAAAGAGCAGTATCAAATGACCCAACATATGGATTCCAGGAGTTTCTGAAAGTGTGGAAAGAGAGAAAGGATTAGAAGGCCTGTTTAATGAAATAATAACAGAAAATTTCCCCAATTTAGAGAAAGAAAGGGATATCCAAGTACAGGAAGCACATAGAACTCCTAATAGACATGATCAGAAAAGATCTTCACCACGACACATTGTAATCAAACTCTCCACAGTAAAGCATAAAGAAAGGCTCTAAAATGTACACAAGAGAAACACCAGATTACTTTCAGAAGATCTCCAGTTAAACTCACAGCAGACTTCTCATCAGAAACCATACAGGCTAGGAGAGAATGGTGAAATAGATTCCAAATCTTAAGAGAAAAGAACTTTCAACCCAGAATACTATACCCTTAAAAACTCTCATTTCTGAATGAAGGTAAAGACTTTCCATGACAAACAGAAATTGCAAGAATTTGTCACCACCCATCCAGCCCTGCAAAAGATGCCTAAGGATGTGCTGCACACAGAAACATAGAAACATGGTCATCACTATGAAAGAAGGTAAAGGAAGGATATCTTCCCATAAAAGTACAAAGCAAATAAAAAAAATAGGAATATTTATGGAAAAATGGCAGGGCAAAGTTGTTACTGATCAGTAGTCACTTTGAATGTAAATAGTCTTAACTCTCCAATTAAAAAACACAGACTGTTTGAATGGATTTAAAAACAAAACCCTTCTATTTGCTGCCTACAAGAAAAACATCTCACCAACAAAGATGGACGCAGACTCAAAGTGAAAGGATGGAAAGATATTCCATGCTAACAGAAACCAAAAAAGAGCTGTTGTAGCCATTCTGATATCAAAGTAGACTTTAACACAAAATCTGTTAAAAGAGACAAAGGCACTATGTAGGAGCAATGAAATAATTAAAATGAGAGAATAAACAAAATTGAAACAAAAAATACAAAAGATAAGCAAAATGAAGAGCTGGTTTTTAGAAAAAATAAAGTTGACACACCATTGGCCCAACTAACCAAAAAAAAAAAAATGGAGAGAAAACACCCAAATCAATTAAATTAGAGATGACAAAGGAAATGTGAAAACAAACACCACAGAAATAAAAAGAATTATCAGAATTTACTACAAAGAGCTGTAGGTCAACAAACTGGGAAACCTAGAAGGAATTGATGGATTCCTGGACACATACAATGTACTTAAATTGAGCCATAAAGACATAGAAAACCTAAACAGAACAATTACCAAGATGGAAATTGAATCAGTAATAAAGACTCTTCCAACAAAGAAAAGCCCAGGACCAGTTGGCTTTACTGCTGAATTCTACCAAACATATAAAGTAGAACTAACTACATTTCTTCTCAAGTTAATCAAACAATTGAAAGGGAGGGAACCTCCCAACTCCTCCTATGAAGCCAGCATCACCTTAATTCCTAAACCCAAAAACTACACACAGAGAAAGAGAACTACAGACCAATTTCCCTGATGAATATAGACACAAAAATCCTCAACAAAATTCTAGCCATTTGAATCCAACAACACATAAGAAAGATCATTTACCCAGACAAAGTGATATTTATCCCTGGTATGCAGTGATGGTTCAACATTCACAAATCAATCAATGTGATATATCACATTAACAAACAAGAACAAAAACCATACGATTATCTCAATAGATGCAGAGAAAGCATTTGATAAAATACAACACCCTTTCATGATGAGAACTTTAAGCAAATTGGGTATAGAAGGAACAGTCCTCAACCCAATCAAAGCAATTTATGAGAATCCCATGACCAGTGCCCTACTGAATGGAGAAAGTAAGTATTCCCACTGACATCCGGAACCAGACAAGGATGACCATTTTCCCCATTGCTGTTCACTATAGTCCTAGAAGTTTTAGCCAGAACCATTAGGCAAGAAAAAGAAATCAAAGGGGTACAAATTGGGAAAGAGGATGTCAAACTATTCCTATTTGCAGATGACATGATTCTATATGTGGGGGATCCCAAAGACTCCACTAAGAGACTATTGGAACTCATAGAAGAGTTCAGTAAAGTTGCAGGATAGAAAATCAATATACAAAAATCAAAGCCTTTGCATACACATGGCTGAGAAAGAACTTCTAAGATCAATCTCATTCACAGTAGCTACAAAAAACATGAATAAATTTCATCAAGGATGTCAAAGATCTCTACGATGAGAATTATAAAACATTAAAGAAAGAAATAGAAGAAGATACCCAAAAATGTAAAATCTTCCATGTTCATGGATTGGAAGAATCAATATCATCAAAATGTCCATACTTCCGAAAGCAATTTACAGATTCAATGTGATACCAATCAAAATACCAAAGACATTCTTCTCAGATCTTGAAAAAATGATGCTGAAATTCATATGGAAACATAGGAGACCTCGATTGATAAAGCAATCTCATACAACAAACGCAAAGCTGGAGGCATCTCAATACCAGATTTCAAGAAATCCTACAAGGCAGTTGTGTTCAAAACAGCCTGGTACTAGTACAAAAACAGATGGATAGACAAATGGAACAGAATAGAAACACCAAAAATGAATCTAAGCTTCTCCAACCAACTTATATTTGACAAAGGAGCTAAAGCAAATCCCTGGAGCAAGCACAGTCTCTTCAACAAATGATGCTGGGAAAACTGGATTCCCAGATGCAGAAGTATGAAGCAGGACTCCTACCTTACACCTCAACAAAAATCCATTAAAAATGGATTAAAGACCTAAATCTACAACCTGATAACCATCAAATTATTAGAAAACATTGGGGAAACCCTGCAAGATATTGGCACAGGCAAAGAGTTCTTGGAAAAGACCCCAGAGGCACAGGAAATCAAAACAAAAATTAACAAATAGAATTACATCAAATTGAGAAGCTTTTTTACTGCATAAGAAACACTCAGGAAAGCTAAGAGCAACGGACAGAGTGGGAGAAATTATTTTCAACCTATGCAACTGATAAAGAATTAATAACAAGAATATGTAAAGAGATCAAGAATCTCCACAATAACAAAACAAACAACCCAGTAACAAAATGGGCAAAAGACTCAAGCAGATATTTTTCAAAAGAGGAAATCCAAATGGCCAACAGACACAGAAAAAATGTTCAGAATCACTAGCCATCAGGGAAATGCAAACCAAAACCACAGTGAGGTTTCATCTTACCCCCATTAGAATGGATTTCACACAGAAATCAACAAACAACAAATGCTGGCGAAGATATGGGGGAAAAGGTACTCTAATGCACTGTTGGTAGGAACGTCAACTGGTAAAATCACTATGGAAGACCATATGGATATACCTCAGAAGTCTGAATATAGACCTACCATACGACCTAGCCATCCCACTCCTGGGAATTTACCCAAGGGAATGAAATCAGAATATGAAAGAGTTATCTGCACCCCCATGTTTATTGCAGCTCAATTTATAATAGCTAAGACATGGAAACTGTCGCTCCCCCTCTTCGTGGAGGAACGACACCAGACCCTGCGCTGTTCTTTTGTCTGCTCGGCCCTTCCCGGGTTTGCTGCTGGTTCTTCCCGGGTTGGCTGCCAACCCTTCCACCTCCATGGAAGGGCGGCTCCCCCTGCCACTTTCCCCACTTCCGCGGGGGAGCGGCACACCGCCGGCCGGCTCTCTCGGGGGGCTGCTCAGATGTTATCCGGATGTTCCCTGGTGCATGTTGTCTCTCTCCTCCTTTATAGTCCTCTTCCACCAATCCCAACTCTGCTGCCCACACACCGAGCACGCTGCTCTCCTCCAATCAGGAGCAGGATCAGCTCCTGCAGCTCATCAGTCAAATTGGCGAGAGGCAGCTGCGTAGAAGTTTACTCCTCCCCAGCGCCATATTGTGGGAGAGCAGATGCATAGAATAAGTCTTAATTCCAGTAACTTAGTCTAGTCTCAGTTGCTCCCCACAGAAACACCCAAATGCCCATCAACTAAAGAGTGGATAAAGTAACAATGGGATATGTACACTGTGGAATACTACACAGCAGTAAAAAAAAATGAAATCCGATCATTTACAACAAAATGGATGAATCTGGAAAACATCATACTTAGTGAAGTCAGTCCCTAACAGACTAATACCTATGTTCTCCCTGATATTTGACCTAAAAGGAAATCTGTAGAAGTGAAATTGACATTTTGAGAAGCAATGCCTTGAACAGTCCTGGTCTTCACTGTTGAGGAACAGTTTTTTTGTTTGTTTTTCTTCTTCTTACTATTTGTTGAACACTTTACTTAACTTAGAATTAATCATGGCCGGTGCCGCGGCTCACTAGGCTAATCCTCCGCCTAGCGGCGCCGGCACACCGGGTTCTAGTCCCGGTCGGGGCGCCGGATCCTGTCCCGGTTGCCCCTCTTCCAGGCCAGCCCTCTGCTGTGGCCCGGGAGTGCAGTGGAGGATGGCCCAGGTGCTTGGGCCCTTCACCCCATGGGAGACCAGGAAAAGCACCTGGCTCCTGGCTCCTGCCATCGGATCAGCGCGGTGCGCCGGCCGCAGCGCGCCAGCCGCGGCGGCCATTGGAGGGTGAACCAACGGCAAAAGGAAGACCTTTCTCTCTGTCTCTCTCTCTCTCACTGTCCACTCTGCCTGTCACCAAAAAAAAAAAAAAAAGAAAAAAAGAATTAATCATATGTGTATGATCTAAGTAAAAAATAAAGAGTGGGAATAAGAGAGGGAGGGAGGAGGAAATTTGTATAGTTCTACATATATTCCTATGGACTTCTAAGGGTGCCATGGCACTCCAAATCCTATTAAGCTGGCTGGTAAGAATGCCATCTTAAGTGTTAAAGTGATTATATTAAGTGTTAAAATGATCATACTGATTGGGCTATGTGTTAGAAGGATCATATGAATAATATTAAGTGTCTGGCAACAATAATAGATAGAATTGAAAAGGAGAGAATGGGGGCTGGTGCTGTGGTACAGTGGGTTAACGCTCTGGCCTGAAGCGCCGGCCCATATGGGCGCCAATTCTAGTCCCAGTTGCTCCACTTCTGATCCAGCTCTCTGTTATGGCCTGGGAAAGCAGTAGAAGATGGCCCAAGTCCTTGGGCCCCTGCACCTGTGTGGGAGACCCAGAGGAAGCTCCTGTCTCCTGGCTTCAGATAGGCGCAGCTCTGGCTGCTGCAGCCAATTGGGGAGTGAACCTCGGATGCAAGACCTCTCCCTCCCTCTCTGCCTCTCCTCTCTTTGTGTAACTCTGACTTTCAAATAAATAAATAAATCTTAAAAAAAAAAAAAGGAGAGAATGTTCCAACATTGGAACAGTCCATACAGCAGACTCACAGAATGACAGTCGCTTTAAATATCACTTTGACCTCAGATTCAGCCCTTAAAGCATTCTGGTCTGGCTGAAAAGCCCACAAGAGCATTTCAGGCATGGAAAGCCAAGACATTGTGGCAAAAAATGTCCTACATGGTGGACCTCAGTGGGTGAGACCCCAGTGCAAAGAAGTGGTCAAAGAAGGAGGTACTTTTCTCTGGAGGAAGGAGAGAACTTCCACTTTCCTTATGGCCTTGTCTAAATAGTGACGGAGTTTCTGGATCCAAGTGGCTTCCATAGCCTAGGCTGTGCATGTCAAGATCCTCAGGTGATCACTGACATCATATATGAGTGTTAATTGTTAAATTAACAACAGGAATCACTGTGCACTTACTTCCCATGCAGGACCTCTGTCAATGAGTTCTATTATGAGAATTAACTGTAAAACTTGTTCTCAAACAGTTTTTTTTTAAAAAAGATTTATTTATTTATTTGAAAGAGTTACACAGAAAGAGAAGGGGAGGGAGGGAGGGAGAGAGAGAGACAGAGAGAGAGAGAGAGAGAGGTCCTCCATCTGCTGGTTCACTCTCCAATTGGCCGCAATGGCCAGAGCTGTGCCTATCTGAAGCCAGGAGCCAGGAGCTTCCTCTGGGTCTTCCCACATGGGCTCAAGGCCCAAGGACTCGGGCCATTTTCTACTGCTTTCCCAAGCCATAGCAGAGAGCTGGATCAAAACTGAAGCATCTGGGATGCGAACCGATGCCCATATGGGATGCCAGCACTGCAGGCGGTGGCCGCTTCACCCGCTACGCCACAGTGCTGGCTCCAGTTTTTGTTTTTTTTTTTTAAGATTTATTTATTTATTTGAAAATCAAAGTTAACACACACAGAGAGAAGGAGAGGCAGAGAATGAGAGGTATTCCATCCACTGGTTCACTCCCCAATTGACTGCAACTGCCAGAGTTGAGCCTATCCGAAGCCAGGAGCCAGGACCTTCTTCCGGGTCTCCCATGGGGGTCAGGGGATCAGGGGCCCAAAGGCCCAAGGACTTGGGCTATCTTGTACTGCTTTCCCTGGCCATAGCAGAGAGCTGGAAGGAAGTGGAGCAGCCGGGACTCTAATGGGCGCCCATATGGGATGCTGGGACTGCAGGTGGCAACTTTACCTGTTATGCCACAGCGCCAGCCTCTCAAGCAGTTGTGTGTGTGTGTGTGTGTGTATGCGATTGTTTAATCTTTACTTAGTATAGAGTTGGTCTTCTGTGTATAAAGTTAATTGAAAATTAATCTTAATGGAGAATGGGATTGGGAATGGGTGAGGGAGGAGGAGATGGGTTAGGAGTAAGGATGGGTGGGGGCTTATGGTGGAAAGAATCACTATATTCCTAAAGTTGTACTTACGAAATTTGTATTAAAATAAGAGGTTTCTTTTGGGGTAAAAAAATAATGATTGACTATGAAAAGAAAATTTATCAATACATGTTCTTAGACCAGGGGAGATGGGCCAGTCAAGGCTTGTGCACCCTTTCTTCCTGGTTTAGGATTTTTATCCCTAAAGCTTGGGAGTATTTACTGGATTTGTGTCCATGATGGTGATGATTGACATTTGTGTTTGGTATGTAAGAGTTGCCTATCTTTGGGCTTTCTGCGTATATGGCTATAAACTAGACTATTCTGGCTGAGCTCCCATTTAATAAGGATACTTTAATGACAGTTTTCTTTCTTTCTTTCTTTCTTTCTTTCTTTCTTTCTTTCTTTCTTTCTTTCTTTCTTTCTTTCTTTCTTTCTTTCTCTCTCTCTCTCTCTCTCTCTCTCTCTCTCTCTCTTTCTTTCTTTCTTTCTTTCTTTCTTTCTTTCTTTTTTGACAGGCAGAGTGGACAGTGAGAGAGAGAGAGAGACAGAGAGAAAGGTCTTCCTTTGCTGTTGGTTCACCCTCCAATGGCCACTGCAGGTGGCCCGCTGCGGCCGGCGCACCGTGCTGATCCGATGGCAGGAGCCAGGTACTTATCCTGGTCTCCCATGGGGTGCAGGGCCCAAGCACTTGGGCCATCCTCCACTGCACTCCCGGGCCACAGCAGAGAGCTGGCCTGGAAGAGGGACAACCGGGATAGAATCTGGCGCCCCGACTGGGACTAGAACCCGGTGTGCTGGCACCGCAAGGCAGAGGATTAGCCTAGTGAGCCGTGGCGCCGGCTCTTCTATTTTTTTAAATGAAGACATTTTCCTTTTTAATTTTGTTTTTAAACATTGATTTTTATTTATTTGAAAGGTAGAGTTAAAGACACGTTTGTGTTGATACTTTTCATATCCTTGTTTGATGTCTCACCAGTCTCTGCAGGTCAACGATGAAAGCATTGTAGCTGATCTTTAGGTGATGGCATCTCTGTATTCACTGTTGGCACAGTGTACCAGTTGAGATTTTTTTGGGGGTAGTGATAAAGAGTCTACTTCTCAGGGCCAGCACTGTGGTTCATATGGGAACTGGTTTGAATCCTAGGTGCTCCACTTTGTTCCATCTCCCTGCTAATATGTCTGGGAAAGCAGCAGAAGTCAGCCTGAGTGCTTGGGCCCCTGCCTTCTACATGGGAGACTGGATTTAGTTCCAGGCTCCTGGCTTTGTCCTAGCCCAGCCCTGGTTGTTGCAGGCTTTAGTGAGTGAACCAGCAGATAGAAGGTCTCTGTCTCTGTAACTCTTTCAAATAAATAAGTAAACCTTAAAAAAAAATAAAACTAGTGAGAAGATTTTAAAATTTTTACTTAGTTTTAAAGATTTATTAGCTTACTGGAAAGTCAGAGAGAGATCTGCTGGTTCACTTCCAAATGGCTATGAATACTAGGCTGGGCCAGAACTTCTTCCATGTCTTCTACATGTGTGCAGGGGCCCAAGTACTTGAACCATCTTCCACTGCTTTCCCAGACACATTAGCTGGGAACTTGATCTGGAGTGGAGCAGCCAGGTGTTGAACTGGTACCCATTTGGGATCCTGCTGGCATTGCATGTGGAGGCTTTACCCACTACATCATAATGCCAGCTCTGAGAAGATATTTTTTTAAAAGTCAGCTTTATGTATTCATGACAACTAATCAGAGGCATTATGAAATTATGTAAGATTTCCTTAGATGACCAATTAATTTTATTCTTTTGTCTTATTTTAAAAATTTTCATTTTATTTCTCCACAGTGGAAGTGAGTACATTTAGTTGTTTTTGTTTGTTTGCTTGTTTTAAAGATTTATTTATTTATTTAATTGAAAGAGTTGCACAGAAACAGAAGGAGAGGCAGAGAGAGGTCTTCCATCTGCTGGTTCACTCCCCAGATGGCCGCAATGGCCGGATTGCGCCGATCTGAAGCCAGGAGCCAGGAGATTCTTGCAGGTCTCCCATGAGGGTGCAGGGGCCCAAGAATTTGGGCCATCTTCCACTGCTTTCCCAGGGCACAATAGAGAGCTGGACTGGAAGTGGAGCAGCTGGGACTTGAACTGGTGCCCATATGGGATGCTGGCAATGCAGGCAACATTTTTACCTGGTATGCCACAGTGCTGGCCCCATTTAGTTGTTGATATAGAATTCAAGCAATGTAAATTCATTTGAGAGAGAGCGCATTCCCATCTGCTAGTTCACTTCCCACTTGTCCTTAATAGTTGATCTGGAGCAAGGACCCAGGAATGCAATCTTGACCTCCCATGTAGGCAGCAGGAACCCAATTACTTGAAACATGACTGCTGCTTCCTGTGATCTGTGTTAGTAGGAGGCTGGATTTAGGACCCAGAGCTGGTAATAAAACCCAGGCACTCTGATGTGAGATGTAGGCTTTTTAACTATTGGGCTAAGTGCCTGCTCTTGACATGGAGGTGGTTTTTTTTTTTTTGACAGGCAGAGTGGACAGTGAGAGAGAGAGAGAGAGAAAGGTCTTCCTTTTCCATTGGTTCACCCCTCAATGGCCGCCGCGGCCGGCACACTGGGGCCGGCACACTGTGCTGATCCGAAGGCAGGAGCCAGGTGCTTCTCCTGGTCTCCCAAGTACTTGGGCCATCCTCCACTGCACTCCTGGGCCACAGCAGAGAGCTGGCCTGGAAGAGGCACAACCGGGACAGAATCCAGCGCCCGACCAGGACTAGAACCCGGTGTGCCGGCGCCGCAAGGCGGAGGATTAGCCTAGTGAGCCATGGTGCCGGCCCTGACATGGAGTTTTTACAGTAGCTTTTCTGGTTTTTAGTATTTGTAGAGAGAGTTTTTGTACTTACTACTGTTGCTTGATGATCCTTTTTAAAAGTATATTCAGTGGGCTGGCACTGTGGCTTAGTGGGTAGAGCCACCTCCTGGAGTGCCAGCATCTCATGTGGACGCCGGTTTGAGTCCTGGCTGCTCCACTTTTGATCTGGCTCTCTGCTATGGCCTGAGAAGGCAGTATAAGATGGCCCAAGTGCTTGGGCCCCTGATCCCATGTGGGAGACCTGGGAGAAGCTCCTGGCTTGGCCCACCTCTGGCTATTGCGACCATGGGGAGAATAAACCAGCAGATGGAAGATCTCTCTTTCTTTCTCTCTCTGCTTCTGCCTCTCTGTAGCTCTGCCTTTCAAATAAATAAACAAATCTTTAGAAAAAGAAAGTATATAAAAAAGTATATTCAGTGGTTAAGAATCACTGAAAATGTGATCTGTGGGTATGAAGGTATCATTTATCAAAATAAAAGTAATGCTTTTTCTATTGTCTTTGTAGTCTATTGCATCTGCAGACATGGATTTCAACCAGCTGGAGGCATTCTTGACTGCTCAAACCAAAAAGCAAGGTGGGATCACTTCTGAGCAAGCTGCTGTCATTTCCAAGTTCTGGAAGAGCCACAAGACAAAAATCCGCGAGAGCCTCGTGAACCAGAGCCGCTGGGACAATGGGCTTCGGGGCCTGAGCTGGAGAGTTGATGGCAAGTCTCAGTCAAGGCACTCAACTCAAATACATGCTCCTGTTGCTATAATAGAGCTGGAATTAGGAAAAAGTGGACAGGTAATTTCAACTTTAAGTTCTGTCTGTAAACTTATTTTCCCTTACATATTGGCTCATATAGATGAATTTTATGTGGCAGTCTTTGTATCATAAGAATCATAGGAAAAGACCTTCTATTCTAGAATTCCTTTTCACAGGTAGAATGACCTGAAAATATGGATATTCCCAGTTGTGGACAGAGCCTAAAAACTAGCCTCAGGACCCTGGCACCTGTGGTTCAATAAGGGGGTTGCACAGAAGTTAGCCACTACTGTGTTTTGGTTAGATCTCAGAATCCTTGACATTTGGTTAAAATCTGCAATGCTATAATAGTAATATGGACTATGAATTCAGATAAAACAACACAGAATGAAATGATCTTTTCTAGTTGTCTTCATAGTCAGGAATAGGAGGCAGTATATCTTAATTAATGTAATATTCCTAAAGACTCAGTATGCCATCTTTTCCCTAGAGTTCACAACTACTTCTCAGTTTGATCCTTTTTTTTTTTTTTAAGAATTTATTTATTAATTTGAAAGACACAGTAGAGAGAGAAATCTTCCATCCGTTGGTTTACTCCCCAAATGGCTGCAACATCAAGTTCTGGGCCAGGCTGAAACTATGAGTCAGGAACTGAAACCTAGTCTCCCATATGGACGACAGGGGCCCAAGTAGTTGAGCCACCTTCTACTGTCTTCCCAAGTGCATTAGCAGGAAGCTGAATTGGAAATGGAATAGCTGGAACCTGAACCTGCACTCCAGTAAGGGCTACTGAAGTGGCAGGCAGCAGCTTAACCCACTGCACCACAACGCTGGCCCCTGACACTCACCCAGTCTGTGTGCTCAGAGGCCTGTTGTAGTGCAAGAGCAGCTGCAGGCAGTATGTAAACAGATGGGCCTATCTGTGTTCCTGGAAGGTTTACCTATCTCAGTAGAATCAATAGGTCTTAGAAGACAGAGTCCTTAAGCAATTGTCTTTTTTTTACATAGGTAAATTACATAGGGGAGATGTTGTATCTTCAGTTTCTAGAGAGGGTATCAGAGATATGTAAGTGACCTACTTCATATGTAGCTAAGTGAAGTGAGAACTAAAATGGGAATCACCAAACTGATTTTTCAAAAAAAAAAAAAAAAAAAAATTCTGTGCCACAAAAACATGCTGGTTATACAGTATGGTAATCAAAAGGATAAGAGTTCAGGTTGAATATCCTTTATTCAAAGTGCTTGGAACCAAAAATGTTCAGATTTCAGAGTTTTTCAGACTTTGAAATATTTGTATAGACTTTGCTGGTTGAGCATCAGAATGGGATTTGGGAGCATTTCAGAGTTTTAATTTTCCGATTGAGACTGTTCACCCTGTACCACTCAACAATGGAAAGAAAACAACTTTTACATATGACCATATGTTTGGAAATCAAAATAATGTGCTGAATTAAATAAGCCATACCAAAAATATATAATATATTATTTTATTCATACAAAATTCTAGGAAATTCAAGCTAATCTGTAGTGACAGAAGGCAGATCAGTGATTGCCTGGGAATAAGAATTGGAGGAGGGATGGATTAGATTATGAGAAATGCATGAAGACTTTGTTTTTAGATTTACTTATTTTATTTGAAAGGTAGAGTGACAGAGAGTGTGGGTGGGGTGGGAGGGTTTGGAGAAAGAGAGAGAGTATATTCCATCTGCCCCAAATGCCTGCAACAACCAGGGCTAGGCCAGGCCAAAGTCAGGAGCCAAGAACTCAGGTTGGGTCTCCCATATTGGTGGCAGGAACCCAAGTACTTGGGCCATCATCCACTGCCTTCTAGGCACATTACCAGGAAGCTGGATCAGAATCACAGAGTAGCCAGAACTCAAACTGTCATTCCAGTATGGGATGTGGGTGTCACAAGCAGTGGCCTAATGTGCTGCACCACAACACTTACTCTTTAAGGTTGATAAAAATGTTTGTGTTAATTGTGGTGATAAATACATTAAAACTTAACAGAATTGTACTCTAAGTGTGTGCAACTTACTGTATATTACTTGAACTTAAAACTAGTAAAAAAAAAATGGGTCAGTGACAATTGAACATTGAAATTTCACTTTAACCTGCAAAATCTTTTATAATACAAACATTGTTAAACCAAACAAAGCTGCAAAGAAAAAGGTAAACATAATAATAATAATACCTAGACTGACAGCAAAATATAAAGTCCAAATCTATAGGACATGTTTTTGTGAGATATGGATCCTTAGTACTTCTGTCAGCTTTTGAGTGTTATTTATGAAATACAACACCAAGTTGCCAACTTTTAGAGTACCTGAAGGCATTGAAGTCAAAGTTACTTTCAAACTGCTGACATTGGATGAGTGTGTGGGAAAATTTATGATCCTGGGATATCAAGAAGTTGTATACACGAGGAATGGTCAGATTTAAAAAAAAAAAAAAAAAAAAAACTAGTCTCTGTGTGTGTGTGTTTTATATATATATTTTTAATTTTATTTATTTATTTGAGAAGTAGAATTACAGACATAGGGAGAGACAAAGAGAAAGGTCTTCCATCCACTGGTTCACTCCCCAAATGGCCACAATGACCAGAGCTGGGCTGATCCAAATCCAGGAGCCAGGAGCTTCTTCCAGGTCTCCCATATGGGTACAGGTGCCCTAGTACTTGGGTCATCTACTGCTTTTCCAAGGCCATAGCAGAGAGCTGGATCAGCAGAGGAGCAGCTGGGACTCAAACTGGCACCCATATAGGATACCGGCACCACTGGCAGAGGGTTAACCTGCTGTGCCACAGTGCCGGCCCCTGTGTATGTTATATTTGTAAATGTCTGTGTATATACTCCAAAGTAGCTAGGTTAATGTCTTCAATATATGTCATTTTAAAGTAGTGGTTTTTAGCCATGGTCATACATTAGAATTACTTGTGGAACTATTTTTGATATTCAGGCCACACCCCAATTACATAAGAATCTGTGGGGATGGGACATAGACATCACTATTTTTTAAGGCTATTACGGATGACCACAGTATTCATCCACATTTGAAAACTGCCACATTAAGAGTAAGCAAAATAATCTGATTTGATGTTTTAATAGTGCTTGTTATCAGATTTTTACGGTGAGAATCCTGTCTGTATATGTAGGCATATTCTACTTAGCATAATTTGTGAGGAATTTGGGCATTATTTACCTAGGAACTAGTGGTGGTATTTTTGTTTTTCCCTTCTCCCTATTTTTTTTTTTTTTTTAAGATTTATTTATTTATTTGAAAGTCAGAGTTACACAGAGAGAGAGGTCTTCCATCCACTGGCTCACTCCGCAATTGGCTGCAACGGCCAGAGCTGTGCCTGTCCGAAGCCAGGAGCCAGGAGTTTCTGCCAGATCTCCCACACAGGTGCAGGGGCCCAAGGACTTGGGCCATCTTCTACCGCTTTCCCAGGCCATAGCAGAGAGCTGGATTTGAAGTGGAGCAGCTGGGATTTGAACCGGCGCCTGTATGGGATGCTGGTACTGCAGGTGGCAGCTTTACCCGCTACGCCACAGCGCTGGCCCCCCCTTCTCCTTCTTTGAATTTCTTTCTCTTGCTCAACTTGTTATTCTTATTTGGTCTAAAAAGTGCATTTTAAAATCAGTGGCCAGGTGCATACTTTTTTTTTTCATTCTGAGTTTTTAATATATGATAACTTTCTGAGATATGAGGGAGACAATAGATAAGTAACTAAAGTATTATGTTTATGGAAAACCATAGAGCTAGAGAAAAATGAGTATGCACTACCAAACCCAATTACTTTACTTGTAGTGAGTATTTTTCTTCAACAGAAATAAAATTTTTCCAAGAATAAAACATGATTCAGTTGTAAAAGTATCCAGAAAGCCTTGAAGTGAATGTTTTGTTTCGTTTCCTTTCTTTCCTTCTTTCTTTCTTGATTTATTTGAAGGGCAGAGTTACAGAGAGGCAGAGAAAGAGAGAGAGAGATCCTTCATCTGCTGGTTCACTCCCCAGAAGGCCACAATGACCAGAGCTCCGCCTTTGTGAAACCAGGAGCCAGGAGCTTCTTCCGGGTCTCCCATGCGGGTACAGGGGCCCAAGGACTTGGGCCATCCTCCACTGCTTTCCCAGGCCATAGCAGAGAGCTGTGAAGCAGCTGGGACTCAAACCAGCGCCCATATGGGGCATCGGCACTGCAGGCAGCAGCCTTACCCACTATGCCACAGCACCAGCCCCAAAGTGGATATTTCATGTCCAAAAGATGAGCATCAAGTGCTTTACTTGTGTGACTGAGATCTTGTCACATTTGTCTGTAAATCACTGAGTGAGGGACTGAAGTCCTGAGGACTATTGGAGTCTGGCATGTTTTTAGAAAAATTTGATGTTTTGCTTATTTCTTACCATTGTTGTGTTTTCCTTTTCAGGAACTTCTGTAGAGATTATCACAAGAATATTTTTTAAAAGATTTTATTTATTTATTTGACAGGTAGAATTAAAGACAGTGAGAGAGAGAGACAGAGAGAAAGGTCTTTCTTCCATTGGTTCACTCCCATAATGGCTGCTATGGTTGGAGTTGCGCTGATCCGAAGTCAGGAGCCAGGTGCTTCTTCCTGGTCTCCCATGTGGGTGCAGGGCCCCAGGGACTTGGACCATTCTCTACTGCTTTCCCAGGCCACAGCAGAGAGCTGGATTGGAAGAGGAGCAGCCAGGACTAGAACCGGTGCCCATATGGGATGCTGGTGCTACAGGCGGAGGATTAACCTACTGCGCCACAGTGCCAGCCCCAAGAGTATTTTCTTAAATACTAATGGGGTGTGGGAGGGATGCTAATTTAAAAAAAAATACTTATTTATTTATTTGAAAGAGTTACCCAGAGAGAGAGAAGAGAGGCAGAGAGAGAGAGAGAGAGGTCTTCCATTCGCTTGTTCACTCCCCAGTTGGCTGCAATGGCTGGGGCTGTGCTGATCTGAAGCCACGAACTAGGAGCTTCCTCTGGGTCTTCCCACATGGGTGCAGGGGCCCAAGGACTTGGGCCATCTTCCACTGCTTTCCCAGGCCACAGCAGAGACTAGATCGGAAATGAAGCAACCTGGACTTGAACTGGCACTCATATGGGATGCCGACACTGCAGGCAGTAATGGCCTTACCCGCTGTGCCACAGTGTTGGCCCCAGGGATGGCTAATTTATATCTTTTCTGGAATTTCTTTATGGTTACTTTTTTTTTCTTTTTATTTCTTTGAGAGGCAGAGTTACAGACAGACGGAGACAGAGACAGAGGGGTCTCCCATCCTCTGGTTTACTCCCCAATTCCTGCAATGTCCAGAGCTGAGGCAATACAAAGCCAGGAGCCAAGAGCCTCTTCCAAGTCTCCCACACGGATACAGGGGCCCAAGCACTTGGGCCATCTTCTACCTCTCTACCAGGCCTCAAGCAGAGAGAGAGCTGGATTGGAAGAGGAGCAGCCAGGACACTAACTAGTGCCCATGTGGGACTGTAGGTGGAGGCCCAACCCAGCGCTTGCCCCTGTTTATGGTTACTTTTTTTTTTTTAATAAAAATATTTTATTTATTTACTTGAGAGGTAGAGTTACAGATAGTGAGAAGGAGAGACTAAGAGAAAAGTCTTTCTTCCACTGGTTCACTCCCCAAATGGCCCCGACGGCCGGAGTTGAGCCATTCCAAAGCCAGGAGCCAGGAGCTTCTTGCAGGTCTTCCAGGTGGGTGCAGGGGCTCAAGCACTTGGAGCATCTTCTACTACTTTCCCAGGCCATAGCAGAGAGCTGGATGGGAAGAGGAGCACCCGGAACTAGAACTGGTGCCCATATGGGATGACAGTACTTCAGGTGGAAGATTAACCTACTGTGCCCCGGTTACCTTTGTTTTTAAGCTTAAATTTCTTAAGAGATTTATTTATTTATTTGAAAGTCAGCATTAACAGAAAGAAAGCAAGCACGCATGTGCTTTCATCTGCTGGTTCACTCCCCAAGTGGCTGCAATATCCAGGACTGAGCCAGGCTGAAGCCAGGAATCATGAGCTTCATCTGGCTCTCCCACATGGGTGGCAGTTGCCCAAACAATTGGACCATCTTCCGCTGCTTTCTCAGGACAGTAGCAGGGAGCTAGACTGGAAATGGAGCAACCGGGATATGAAGTGGTACCCATATGGAATGCCAGTGTCACATGTGGTACCTTTACGTGCTATTCCATGATGCTGGCCCCTTAACGCTAAGTTATGCTACTTTATAAATGTATTGGGTGGTTGATGGTTTGTCTATTTCTTTTGATGATGGTGGGGTTTAATATCTATTTCTCTGAAACTGAAAGGACATTTTTTGAGGAAACGTTTAGTTTCAACTACAGAGCTAAGCCATTTTTGTAATGTTACTCCTCATTTCTTCCTCTCAATTTTTTTTTTTTTTTTTGGACAGGCAGAGTGGACAGTGAGAGAGAGAGAGAGAGACAGAGAGAAAGGATCTTCCTTTGCTGTTGATTCACCCTCCAATGGCCTCTGCGGCCGGCGCATTGCACTGATCCAAAGCCAGGAGCCAGGTGCTTCTCCTGGTCTCCCATGCAGGTGCAGGGCCCAAGGACTTGGGCCATCCTCCACTGCACTCCTGGGCCATAGCAGAGAGCTGGCCTAGAAGAGGGGCGACCGGGACAGAATCCGGCAACCTGACCGGGACTAGAACCCGGGGTGCTGGCACCACAGGCGGAGGATTAGCCTATTGAGCTGCGGCGCCAGCCTGAATTGTTCTTGCTTATACATTTTGAGATGCACTTCTTGTAGAGATTCTGAAATATACAGCTCTCTTTTTAATTTCCTTTTAAAAAAGTGGCATATTAATGTTTTTTTCTAGACTGACTTTGAGTGTAACGGGCACTCTTGTAATTTTGGGCTGGGTTTTCAGCAGACCTAGAGAGGAAGCTAGATTTACCTGTTCTGATCTGATTTTTTTCACTCCGACCAGCTCAATCTGTCATTTGGAAGCAGTTAAGTGAGAGGGATATGTACTAAACGTAGTCTCTGTTTCATAGAATCAGGACAGGTTGGGCTCTGCATGAAAAGCCCCAGCAGTTTATTGGAAGCATAGATAAACATCTAATCTTAGAGGGGGAGTATTAATTTATTCTTAATTTCCAAAATTATTTCTGAAAGAAAGTACACTTACCTTGTGAAATTCTGATTCATAAGTAAGGAGTATGAAACTGCTAAAAACCCATGATTAAAAATCATCAGTTTGGGGCTGGCCCTTTGGCTTAGTGGGTAGTTTGAGTTCTGGCTGCTCCACTTCCAATTCAGCTCTCTGCTGTGGCCTGGGAAAGCAGTAGAAGATGGCCCAAGTGCTTGGGTCCCTGTACCCATGTGGGAGACCTGCTGAAGCTCCTGGCTCCTGGCTTCGGATTAGCCCAACTTCAGCCGTTGAAGCCATTTGAGGAATGAATCAGTGGATGAAAGATGTCTCTTTCTGCCTCTGCCTCTCTGTAGCTCTGCCTTTCAAATAATTTTTTTTTTTTTTAAGATTTATTTACTTTCTTGAAAGAGTTACACAGAGAGAGGAGAGACAGAGAGAGAAAGAGAGAGAGGTCTTCCATCCTCTGGTTCACTCCCCCAGTTGGCCACAACAGCCAGAGCTGTGCCAATCTGAAGCCAGGAGCCTGGAGCTTCTTCCTGGTCTCCCATGCGGGTGCAGGGGCCCAAGGACTTTGGCTGTCTTCTACTGCTGTCCTAGGTCATTAGCAGAGAGAAAAAGAAACCTGTAACTCTGTAATGTCTCTGTAACTCTGTCTTTCAAATAAATAAATCTTTTTTTTTTTTTTTTTTGGACAGGCAGAGTGGACAGTGAGAGAGAGAAACAGAGAGAAAGGTCTTCCTTTGCCGTTGGTTCACCCTCCAATGGCCGCTGCGGCCGGCACGCTGCGGCCGGCGCACCGTGCTGATCCGATGGCAGGAGCTAGGAGCCAGGTGCTTTTCCTGGTCTCCCATGGGGTGCAGGGCCCAAGCACCTGGGCCATCCTCCACTGCACTCCCTGGCCACAGCAGAGGGCTGGCCTGGAAGAGGGGCAACCGGGACAGAATCTGGCGCCCCGACCAGGACTAGAACCCGGTGTGCCGGCGCCGCTAGGCGGAGGATTAGCCTAGTGAGCCGCGGCGCCGGCTCAAATAAATAAATCTTAAAAAAAAAAAAAAAAATAAGGAACGGGCTGGCATTGTGGTACAGTGGGATTAAGCCACAGCTTCAATATCAAAGCACTGGTTTGAGTCTCTGTTTCTCTGCTTCTAATCAAGCTTCTTGCTAATCTGCTTGGGAAAGCAGCAGATGATGGTCCAAGTAATTGGGTGCCTTACCCCCATGTAGGAGCTTTGTATGGAGTTCCTGGCTTTTGGCTTTGACCTTGCCCAGCCCTGAATGTTGTGGCCATTTGCGGAGTGAACCAACACATAGAAGGTCCCTTTCTCTGCTGCTGGATCGAGTGGAGCATCTGGGACTGGAACTGGTGCCCATATGGGATGCCGGTACTGTAGGCGGCGGCTTTACCTGCTGTGCCACAGTGCCAGCCCCATAAATAAATAAATTTTTAACAAAATCATCAGTTTATACAGTGCTGCAGCTCAATAGGCCAGTCCTCCTCCTGCGGCGCCGGCACCCTGGGTTCTAGTCCCGGTTGGGGCGCCAGATCCTGTCCCGGTTGCTCCTCTTCCAGTCCAGCTCTCTGCTGTGGCCCTGGAAGGCAGTGGAAGATGGCCCAAGTGCTTGGGCCCTGCACCCCATGGGAGACCAGGATAAGTACCTGGCTCCTGCCTTCGGATCAGCATGGTGCGCCTGCTGCAGCGTACTGGCCACAGCGGCCATTGGGGGGTGAACCAATGGAAGAGGAAGACCTTTCTCTCTCTCTCTTTCTCTCTCACTGTCCACTCTGCCTGTCAAAAACAAAAACAAAAACAAAAACAAAAACAAAAATAAAAAAGGGAAAATCATCAGTTTATATGATTTCGGTTATGTACCACTGTAGTTTCACAAGTCTGAAAAGTGATACAACCCTGTGCAAAGACAAGAGTGCACGTACACCCATACATACACATATACACACATTTATATTTGTGTATGTGTGCATGTATGAATATATGGAGAGATTTGTAAGGGTTGGAAGTAGAGTAAATAAAATGCCATCTTATTTTTATCAACACTCAGTCACCATTTTGAGATCTTGTTGCCTTACTTCGTGTAGCTACTGAGGGTGACTTAGATGTCTGCCTTGGTTATATAAGCTTCAGTACAAGCAATACAAGTTGGTCCATGATTATTCATATATTTAAGATTGATTTTTATTTCTAGTGACATAATTAATAGAGGAAAGCTTCCAAAGAAATGTATGAAACTAATCTTCTAATAGACATTTGGCCTCCCTTTGTCAGTAGGAATTGATGAAATTTAACAGCTGAGGATACTTAAGTCAGTTTAGAATGTATTTTTAAAAACAGGGATGGAGGGGAGGCCAGCGCTGTTGTGCAGTGGGTTAAAGCCCTGGCCTGAAGTGCCGGCATCCCATATGGGCGCTGGTTTGAGACGTGGCTGTCCCTCTTCTGATCCTGGATGAAAGAGGAAGGAAGATGGAGTTCCTGGCTTCTGTCTTTGGCCTCACCCAGCCCTGAATGTTGTGGCTATTTGAGGAGTGAACCAACACATAGAAGGTCTCTTTTTCTCTCTGTTTCTTTTGCTCACTCTCTTTGCCTTTCCAATAAATAAATAAATCTTAAAAAATAGTATATAAAGGGATTTTCCATGTTTTTTTTTCCATGTTATGTTTCATGTCAGGCTTAGAACATGGGATTCATTTAAACTTACATTGCAAATGAGTCGACTCTGCTGTAGCTCTTATGAAGTGTTTCTTAATAGTTTATGTTCTAAAGTTGTGATTCTAAACTTACAGTTCAAGGTATAAATTAAAGCAGACATTGCTTGAAGTCTGTAACAACAATGAAAAGGAAAAGCATGGGAAATTTCATTCCTTAGAAAGCCATTGTAATTTTATTGTGTTCATATAGAACTTATTTAAATTATAATTACTTCTGAATTAGTTATTACCAAAAATACCTTGTACAGAAGGGAGTATTTTACAAAAAAATGCTAGAGGAAAATGTTAATTTTACTCATTACAGTGAGTGGTTATATGTTAGAGAACAGTTAATAGCTAGCTAAAGAAAAATGTAAATTTTGAGTCATCATCTGGTTTTGAAAGAATTGAAACAAAATCAGAATTATTCAGTAGTTGATAGCTTGCCAATTGGACAGTAGACTTTTTTTGGGGGGTATGGTTTATGTAAGAATTGTGTAATAATAGGTGGCATTTAATGTTTCGAATGTGTTGAGGATTAGACTGTTCTATTAATATAATGCTTGTTTTTCTTAGTCAAGTCTTTGTTTAAAAATTTGTCTAGATAGTAGACATTTGGTTTAGTAGATAACATGCCTGCATCCCACATTGCAGTGTATGGTTTCAGTTTTCAGCTCTGGCTCCTTACTCTAGTGATCTGCTAATGGAGACCCAGGGAGCAGTGAAGATGGTTTAAATAATTGGTTTCCTGTCACCCACATAGGGCACCTGCATTACATTCCAGGCTGTGGCCCCAGTCTAGCCTTTGCCATTGCAGGCATTTGGGAAGTGAACCAACAGATGAGGGTGCATACTGTCTGCTTCTCAAATATAGAAAATATTTTAAAAACGATTAAAAATAGAAATTTACATAAAGTCCGTATGTCTATTTTTGATCTTAAAAATAGCCTTTAAGATTTCAGTTACTTGATTCAGAACATTTGACATTGAATTCTTTTTTTTTTTTTTAAGATATATCTATTTATTTGAAAGAGTTACAGAGAGAGAGAAGGAGAGGCAGAGAGAGAGGTCTTCCATCAGTCCCCTGGTTCACTCCCCAAATGGCTGCAACAGCCAGAGCTGCGCTGATATGAAGCCAGGAGCCAGGAGATTCTTCCAGGTCTCCCACGTGGGTGCAGGGACCCAAGGACTTGGGCCATCTTCTACTGCTTTCCCAGGCCATGGCAGAGAGCTGGATTAGAAGTGGAGAGCCAGGACACGAAGTGGTGTCCATCGGGGATGCTGGCATTGCAGGCGGCGGCTTTACCTGTTACGCCACAGTGCTGGTGAATTCTCTTTGAAATACTTGTTTTTAAGGACACATCATTGCCTGATTTTCATCCTAGCTTTAGGCCCATCCTTTCTTTTTCTTCTTTTAAAATCTCATTGGTTTCTTCTCATTTCCTCACTCTAAATGTTGGATTGCTTCTGGGCTCAGTCCTTGGTTTCTTTTCCTTTTCTGCTTCTCACTTCCTAGGTGATCTCATCATGTTCCATGGATTTAAATACTATACATATGCTAATGACTCCCAAATTTATATCTCCAAACTGGATATCACCCCTAAATTACAGATATATATATATTTATGACATACTTCAGAATTCATTTAAATGTGTAAAAGGTCTCAAAATTTTAATATGTCCCAGACTGAGTTCTTCATTTATCTCCCAAACCTGTTCCTCCTGGATTTTTTTTTTCCTCATCTCAATTAGTGGCAACTCTATTCTTCTTGTTTACATCCTCTTTCTCTTTCTAACACCCACATCCTGTCCATCATCAAACCTTGCTGGGTCTCTTTTAAAGTATATCTAAAATCTCACCACTTTTCACCACCACCCACTAGTCTAGTCTGTAGAGAGAGCCATCAATTCTCTCCTAGAGTATGACAACAT
Organism: Oryctolagus cuniculus; assembly: GCF_051225735.1. Classification (NCBI taxonomy): domain Eukaryota; kingdom Metazoa; phylum Chordata; class Mammalia; order Lagomorpha; family Leporidae; genus Oryctolagus; species Oryctolagus cuniculus. The sequence continues at coordinate 146,028,165 of NC_142868.1, read as the reverse complement.
CCTCCTAGCTGATCTGTTTTTGCTCTTTAACTTGTTCTCAACACAGCCTTCAGATTGATGCTGTTAACATATATCAGATAAGGTATTCATGGCTTCCTGTCTTGATCCCATAACTTGCTACTGCCATCAGAGTACTAGCTCTCTCCCTTTTTCTCCTCTGTCTACACCCACTGCCTTCCTTGCTGACTACAAGAATATACCAGGAATGCTGTTTCCTTCAGGACCTGTGTGTATCTACTGTTCCCTTTTTCTGGATTGGTCTTCTCCCAGAAAACTTCATAGTTAGCTTCTTTACTTCCTTGAATTCTGTTTTTAAAAATCACCCTCTTTGATGTGGGCTTTTGACTCATTGATTTAGGCACCACTTGGGATGCCCACATCGAGTGCTTGGGTTATGTCCTCATTCAACTCTGCATCCCAGTTTCCTACTGATGTGCACCATGGGAGGCAGTCATGATAATTCAAGTAGTTGGGACTCTGCCATCCACGTGGGTGACCCAGATGGAGTTCCCTTGCTGGCTTCAACATGGTCCAGCCACATCTGTTGTGGACATTTTGGAGTGAACCAGTGGGTGGAAGGCCTTTCAAATAAAGAAGTAAATTTTTTTTAAAATATGCTTTAATTTTGTATAAAATTTTTTTTTGGTCTGAAGATTTTTTTTCCATACTATGTAGAAAATACATGGTATGGAAAAACTATGCATGCATTTAAAAACTTTTATAATTATTTATTTTTCATTTTATTTGAAAGGCAGGCAGAGAGAAAGACAATGACAGAGAGATCTTCCATCTACTCTTTTTTTTTTTTTTTTTTTGACAGGCAGAGTTAGAGACAAGAAAGGTCTTCCTTCCATTGGTTCACCCCCTAAATGGCTGCTACGGCTGGCGTGCTGCACCAATCTGAAGCCAGGAGCCAGGTGCCTCCCCCTGGTCTCCCCAGATGCCTATAACAGCCAGGGCTGGACCAAGCTGAAGCCAGGAGCCAAGTCCATATGGTCTCCCACATGGGTAGCAGGGACCCAAGTACCTGAGCAATCATCTGCTGCCTCCCAGGGTGTACATTAGCAGGAAGCTGGGATTGGGAATGGAGTTGGGGCTTGAACCTAGGCACTCCTACATGGAATGTAGGCATCCTAAGCAGCATCTTAACTGCTGTGTCAGACATCTACCCTCAGATTTTTCTTTTTGCATCAAAATAACCTTATAGTTTTAATTCTATTTTTCCATAAACTTTTTGAAGAACCTTAATATAGTCAAGAGGGAATCTAAGATATTGAGTTCCAGGGGTGGGAGGGAATCATTAATGTTGGAATTATTATACTTTTTTAGAGATTTAGTTTTTGGAAACGCTGAGTTACAGAGAGAGATCGTCCTTCTGCTGGTTCACTACCCAAATGATCATAATGTCCAGGGCTCGGCCAGGTCAAAGTTAGGAGCCTGGAACTCCATCCAGGTCTCCTTTGTGGGTGGCAGGGACCCAAGTGCTTGGATCATCTTCTGTTGCTTTCTCAGGTGCGTAAGCAGGGAGCAGGACTGAAAATGGAGCAGATGGGACTTGAACCTGTGCTTTTATGGGATGCTGGTGTTACAGGCAGCCACTTGACTTGCTACACCACAGTGCCTACCTCTGGAATTACTTCTTTAAAAACAGATCTCTTCCAGGAGGAAGCACCTGGCTCCTGGCTTCGAATCAGCACAGCACGCCGGCCGTAGCAGTCACTTGAGGGGTGAACCAACAGAAAAAGGAAGACCTCTCCCTCTCTCTCTCTCTCTCACTCTCACTCTCTCACTGTCTAACTCTGCCTGTCCAAAAAAAGAAAAAAAAAAAAAACAAAACCAGATCTCTTGATTCCAAGCATCTAAAGTAATGAGGTAAAATAAGATCTCAAGGTTTAAATGAAAAAAACTTCCTACTTCATTCTTTTAGCAAGATTAGGTTTTCAGAAGTTAATGGAGCCAGTATTAATGTTTTACTTCAAGAAAGAGTAGAAATGGGGTTACATGGATTTCTGACATTTCCGTTTGTGTTCCTCATTCATGACAATTCTATTATTTTTTCTTAAATTGTAATATTTTCCAAAATGTCAGGAGTTTTTGTTTTGTTTTTATTTATTTGACAGAGTTAGACAGTGAGAGAGACAGAGACAGAGAGAAAGGTCTTCCTTCTGTTGGTTCACCCACCCAAAATGGCCGCTATGGCCAGAGCTACGCGGATCCGAAGCCAGGAGCCAGGTGCTTCTTCCTGGTCTCCCACGCAGGTGCCGGCGCCCAAGCACTTGGGCCTCCTCCACTGCCTTCCTGGGCCACAGCAGAGAGCTGGACTGGAAGAGGAGCAACCGGGACTTGAACCGGCGCCCATATGGGATGCTGGCACCACAGGTGGAGGATTAACCAAGTGAGCCATGGTGCCGGCCCCCAGGAGGTTTTTTTTTTTTTTTTTTTTTTTTAACTTAGTATTATAACTAATAAAAAAGTCACTGTTTTGGGAAAAACATAGAGCCAGGAGGAGGCTGCTGCATTGGTCTGGGTGAGATAATATTAACAAGGTAGATGGAGATAATTTAGCAATGAAAATGGAAAGAAGTGAGCAGATAGAAGATGTTTTGAATGTAGATGGGCTGCTTTCAGATGACTTGGATGGGATGTAGGGATGAAGGAAAGTGATGAATGGTAAATAGCTCCAAGTTTTTTCTTGCATGAATTTGTAAGTAAAAGTTGGTCATTGTTTGACAGTGTTCTTGATAAATTGACCATTTAATTTACAACTTAAAATTTAAAACAATTATTTATCTTATTTGAAAGAGAAAGATGCAGACTGGCAAGAGAGATCTCCCATCTGCTGGTTCACTTCTACAAATGCCAGTAAACAGCCATAGCTGGGCCCAGCTGAAGCCAAGAACTGAAAACTTAATTCAGGACTCTCACAAGAGTGGCAGGAACCAAACTATTGTAGTCATCACCTGTTAGTTCCCAGCTAGGTTCTCAAGTGGTGTCTTAACCACTGTGCCAAACGTCAACCCCAACTTATGTTTTTTGATAGCTATAATCACTTCTTCCACTTGGGGAAAAGAAATTAACATTTGGCAGCTAAGAATGTTGTTTGTGTGGAAATATTTTTATTTTTAAATTCCCAATTTATGAAGAGATGAATTTGAGTATACTGGACTTAAATTTTACCTAACAGGCTTTAAAATTTCTTTGTTTCATTTGATGTACCCTTTTCTGTATGTATATTAAACTTCAATAAAATGATTCAAAGAAGATGAGGACGAGAGATGCATGCTTTAGCAGACTCACTGACCCTGTGAGAACAGAACTTTGGCACTGCTGAAACCTCAGCCTCTGCTAGCCTGTTAGCTGCAGCCCGTGGTGTGGGGCTTCTTTCATACTGTTGCCAGTCAGCCAGTCTGTTGCTGTTCTTGTGGACAGATGCGCTTGAGAGGAAGCCAGGAAGCTAAGCCTGAAGAAGACTTGGAGTCAGTTTTTGAATGAAGTTCTTTTGTCCCAAAGTCAGGGTTACAGTGTATCCTGCCCAGGAATGTTGAAACTGCTTGTATTCGTCTAGTTTTTGTGTACTGGGTGGTTGAGTATGGGCATTATTCCATGTGTGCTGCTGCTCCACTGCTAAGATAAATGTAGAAGGTCTCTGATCCATGTCTATTTTTAGCACATTTTTAAAAACTGTGGCAAAATATACATAACATAAATTATACTGTGTTAGCCATTTAAAAATGTACAATCCAATAGTAGTATGTATATTCACAATGTTGTATAACCATCACTGCCTGTCCATTTCCACAACTTTTTGTTATCCCAAAGTAATCCAGTACCTTTTCATTAATAACTTTATTTTACTTCTCTTGAGCTTTTGGTAGTCTGTATTTTACTTTCTGTCTCTATGCACATGCATATTCTAGGTACATCATATAAATATAAATAGAGCCATACAATACTTGTTCTTTTTGTCTGGCTTATTTTACTTAGCAGAGTGTCTTTACAGTTTATTCTTATTATAGCATGTGTCAGAATTTCATTCATTTAATGGCTGAATAGCATTCCATTGTGTCCTCAGACATTTTGTTTAGCTCTTCATCTGTTGGTGCACATTTGGGTGTTTCCACCTTTTAACTGTTGTGAATAATGCTGCTGTGAACATGAATGTTCACAGATATCTATTTGAAGGCTTTTAATTCTTTGGGGTGTATGCCTAGGAGTAGACTTGATAGATCATATGGTAATGCTTTTGAACTTTTTGAAGAGTTGCCAAACTGCTTTCCACAGTAGCTGTAACAAGTTAACACCATTTTATGTTCTCTGCAACAGTGCATGGGGGTTCCAATTCCTGCAGATACTCACTAATACTTATTTTTGTATTTTTATTTTTGGTAGCTGCCATCCTAATGGATGTAAAGTGGTTTCTAATTGTAGTTCTGAGTTAACTTCCTTAGTAATTAGGGATATTGAACAGCTTTTAATGTGCTTATTGACTATTTATGTATCTTCTTTAGAGAAATGTGTATTCAATGTCTTCCCCATTTTTATTTACTTATTGATTTTAAGATTTATATATTTATTTGAAAGGCAGAGTGGCAAAGAAAGGAGAGAAAGAGAAAGGTCATTCATCTGCTGGTTTACTCCCCTGAAATGGCCGTAATGGTGAGGCCTAGACCAGGCCAATGCCAGGAGCCTAGAATTCCATGCAAGTCCCCTATGGGGTGGCAGAATCCCAAGCACTTAGGCCATCTTTCTCTGCCTTCTCAGGGGCATTAGCAGGAAGCTGGATCAGAAGCAGAACAACTGGGAAGCAAACTGATGCTCATATAGGATGCTGGTGTTACAGGTGGTAACTAACTTGCTTGACCTTACTACAATGCCAGGTCCCCCATTTGGAAATCAGTTTGTTTTCTGTTAGAATTGTTTTGGAGTTGTAAAAGTTCTTTGTTTACTCTGGATCTCAATCTTTTATCGGATTATAATTTGTATCAGACATGCAGATTTTTTTTTTCATCCTGTGACTTGCCTTTTAACACTCTAGGTAATATTCTTTGATGTGCAAAATTTTTAAATTTTGATGTCATTCATTTTATCTGTGTTTCCTTTTACTGCCTTCCCATTTGCTCTCATATCCAAGAAATAATTGCCAAATACAGCATCATAAAACTTTTCCTCTATGTTTTCACCCAGGAATTTTTAGTTTTAGCTCTTAGGTTTAAGTCTTTGATCTGTTTTGAGTTAGTTTTCTGCATGGTGTCAGATCATTCTTAAAACATTTGTATGAGTACCAGCATTAAGGCACAGCAGGTTAAGCTTCTGCCAATGGTGCAGGCATCCCACATGGGTGCCAGCTCAAGACCTGGCTACTCTACTTCCCAGCCAGTTCCTTGCTAATGTGCATGGGAAAGCAGCTGAGAATGGCCAAAATCCTTGGGCACCTGTCTCCACATGGGAGACCTGAAGAAGCTCCTTGCTCCTGGCTTTGCTACCAGTTGGCAGACTGAACCAGTGGATGGACTATCTCTGTCTGTCTCTCTTTCTCTGTAACTCTACCTTTCAAGTAAATAAATAAAGTTTGAACAAAGAAAAAAAAAACTTAAGCAAGATTTCTCTCTCTGAAACTCTGCCTTTCAAATAAATAAAAAATAAACTTAAAAACTTTTGCATGAATTTAAAAAAATGATACATGCAGAACTTTTAAACTTAAAAGCTGACAAGTTTTAGGCTTTTTCCTGTTTCTGAACTTTTCTTTTTTTTAAAGATTTATTTTATTTATTTGAAAGAATTAGAGGGAGGGAGGGAGGGAGGAAGGTTGGTTGGTTGGTTTTCTGTCTGCTGGTTCACTCCCCAAATGGTCGCAATGGCCAGAGCTGAGCCTATCCAAAGCCAGGATCCAGGAGCTTCTTCTGGGTCTTCCACGTGGGTGAGGGGCCTAAGGACTTGGGTCATCCTCCATTGCTTTCCCAAGCACATTAGCAGGAAGCTGGATCAGAAGTGGAACAGCCAGGACTTGAACTAGTGCCCATATGGGATGCCAGCACTGCCAGCTGGGGCTTTAACCCACTGTGCCACAGCGCTGGCCCCATGTTTCTGAACTTTAAAAAAAAATTTATTTCTTTGAAAGGCAGAGTTTCAGAGAGGGAGGGAGGGAGAGAGGAGAGAGATAAATTGAGATTGATCTTACATCCACTAGTTTACTGTACAAATTCCTCTATCAGCAAGGCTAGACCTCACCTGAAGTCAGGAGCTGGGAGCATTAGCAGGAAGCTGGGTTGAAAGCACAGAGCAGCTGGGATTCAAACCAGGCACTCCAATATGGGATGTGGTGTCCCAGGTGGTGGCTTAACTTGCTGCATTGTAATGCCCACCCCCATATTTCTGAACTTAGTAGATAGTTCTCTGTGTAGTTGATTAAAAGAACTCAGAGGCAGTCTTTTAGGGTAGCAGTAAAGCTGCACTTGGGGTGCGCACATCTCATATCAGAGTGCCTGTGTCTAAATCCCAGCTCTTTTCCCAAAGCCAGCTTCCTGCTAATGTGAACCCTGGGATTGGGTCCCTGCCACCCCCATGGGAGATCTGGATGGAGTTCCAGGCCCCTGGCTTCAGTCTGGCCTAGGCCTGACTGTTGTGGGTATCTGGGGAATGATCCAGTGATGGGTGTTCTCTCACGTGCACATCCCGCCCCCCCTCTCTCTGTCCCTCCTTCTTTCTCTCTCTCTCTTTCAGGAAAAATATTCTCCTGCACTGTGGCCTAGTGGGTAAGCTACCACCTGTAGTGCTGGCATCCCACATGGGTGTCAGTTCCAATTCCAGCTGCTCTACTTCCAATCCAGCTCTCTGCTGATGCACCTGGGAAGGCAATGGAAAATGGCCCAAATGCTTGAGCTCCTGTACCCACTGGGAGACCCAGATGAAGCTCCTGGCTCCTGGTTCTTGGCTTCAGACTTGCCCAGCTCTGGCCATTGCAACCATCTGGAGCTTGAACCAGTTGATGGAAGATTGATTTGAAAGGCAGAGTTACTAGGAACCAGCTCAGATTAACTGCCAGATAAACTAACTGTGGTTTGAAAAAAAGTTTTTTCATGTCTTTCATTTATTTATTTTTAAATTTTTTTATTTAGAGAGATCTCTCATCTGCTAGCTCACTCTCCAAATGTCTGCAACAACTGTAGCTGGACCTCAGTCCACATGGGTGGCAGGGTCCCAAGTGCTTGAGCTATCACCTGCTGCCTCCCAGGGCATGCATTAGCAGGAAGCTGGAATGGAGAATGGAGCCAGGACTTGAACGCATGGGATGAAGGCATCTCAAGTGTAGCTTAACTGTTTTATCAAACTCTCACTCCTAAACTTGCTTAAGATTTTTGTGTGTGTGTGTGTGTGTGTGTGTGTGAGAGAGAGAGAGAGAGAGAGAGAGAGAGAGAGAGAGATCCCATCCATTTGTTCACTCTTCAGATACCAGCAACGTCTGGAATTGGGTTGGATTGAAGTCAGTATCCAGAGACTGTAGCCAGTTCTTCCACATGGACTGTAGGAACCCAGTGATACTTGAGCTGTCACTTCTGCCTTCAAGATCTGCATTAATAGAAAGTTGGGATCTGGACCTAGAGCCAGGTATGGAACTCAGGTACTCTCATATGGGATGCCAGTGTCTTAACTGGTATCTTAATTACTAGGCTAAATACCCACTCCTAAATTTGCTTTTTGTTGCCTGGGTTATTAATCTTAGTAGATTAGAAATCAGTAATAGAAGAAGTACATCTGAATTCTAATGTCGTTTACTAGTGGTAGTCTTGTATATATAAGAAAAAGCCTGAACTGCATTATGATGATAAAATTAATGACTGCATAGTTAAGTGGTGACATACAATATTGATCACAAAAATGTGTTTTATCTGTCTTTTCTATAATACTGCCCATACCCTTCCTTAGTCTAGAGCAGAGGTGGGAACTTTTTTTTTTATTATTAGTCAAGAACCATTTGGATATTTATAACATCATTCGCAAAGCCATTCAGAATTATCAGCTTGAAAAGTATCTGCTATAGATTTATTGAGATTTTTTAAAAACTACTTATTTATTTGAAAGTCAGAATTAGAGAGATCTTCCATCTAGTGGTTCATTCCCCAGATAGTCGCAATGGCTAGGGCTGGGAAAGGCCAGAGCCAAGAGCTTCTTCCAGGTCTCCCACATGAGTGGCAGGGGCCCAAGCACTTGGGCCATCTTTGCTGCTTTTCCCAGGCTATGAGCAGGGAGTAGAGCAGCTGGAAGACAAACCGGCACCTATGTGGGATGCTGGCGTTGCAGGCAGCAGCTTTACTCTATATCACAGTGTCAGCTCCAGATTTAATGAGTTTTGAGTCATGCCTGTCATTGCCTTGGCAGGGCAAGAGCAGATGACTTTGTGGGCCTTTTGGGGACAAGATGTTCTTCCCCCTTAGCCTAGAGGAATCAGTCTAGTCTTGTAACAGTAACATTTAGGGCTTTTGAGATCCATTATCAGTTTATATTGTACTATTTAACGATGTTAGATTGTATTTTCCCTACATATTCTTTCTTATTGCTACTTAGGATTTTTTTTTCAATAGTTATTTATTTATTTGAAAAATCAGAGTTAGAGGGAGAGGCAGAAAGAGTGAAAGAGTTCTTCTATTGGTTGGTTCACTCCCTGGATGACCACAGCAGCCAGCACTGGGGCTAGGCTGAAGCAAGGAGCTCCTTCCAGGTCTACCACAGGGGTAGCAGGGACCCAAGCACTTGGGCCATCTTCTGCTACTTTCCTAGGCCATTAGCAGGGAGCTGGGTTGGAAGTGGAGCAGCTGGGCCACGAACCAGAGCCCATATGGGTTGCTGGCATCTCAATCAGTGGCTTTACCCACTATGTCAGAATGCTGGCCCCCTACTTAGGATATTCTTTGTCCATCCCCAGTTCTGCTTGCTAAGATTCTCTCCCTTCTTTGATACCTGTATTACTGAATACCTTTGCTATGAATTCCTGTCCAGTATGTCAGTTGAATCTGATAACTTGAGTTCCTATGATATTTTGAAACTTCCTTTAACATTTAATACACCTTAGATTTAAAAAGCAAATGACAAAAACACTTACATTAGTGTCAGACTCACTTAATTAAGCAAAAAAAGAAATCAGTGGGTTACACATTGAGGAAGCCCAAATGTAGTTCCTGGCTTCAGATACCTGTTTGTGTGTCTGGCACTGTTCATTCTTTTTCTTTTTCTTTTTTTTTTTTTTTTTTTTTTTGAGGGCAAAGTTAGACAGAGAGAGAGAGAGAGAGACAGAGAAAAAGGTCTTCCTTTTCTATTGGTTCAACCCCCAAGTGGCTGCTACGGCTGTTGTGCTGCGCTGATCTGAAGCCAGGAGCCAGGTGCTTCCTCCTGGTCTCCCATGTGGGTGCAGGGCCCAAGGACCTGGGCCATCCTCCACTGCACTCCTGGGCCACAGCAGAGAGCTGGACTGGAAGAGGAGCAACTGGGACAAGAACCCAGGGTGCTGGCGCCGCGGGCAGTGGATTAGCCAAGTGAGCTGCGGCGCTGGCCAACTGTTCATTCTTTAAATGAGTTGACTTTATATGGAGATCAGATAATGGCTAGCAGGCCCAGGCTCATCTTTTCAGGTGCTTGCTCTGTCTTTCCAACATATGTGTATAGACAAGGGGTGAATTCTTATTTCACATGGCTACTAGTGGAAAAGTCACTGTTTACAGGAATCAGTGTAATTTACATATTTAGTATTTGCTCTGCCTTTTGACCAAGGATAAGTTAAGTATCTCAGATTGCAACTGATACCATGTGGAATAGATGAGGCCCTTGGAATTTTTAAACATTTTAGATTTACATAGAAGTTGCAAGGATAGTACAATGAGTTTCTTATCCAATTTTCCCATCTTAAAATTACCAAGAAACATCTGTCAAAATAAAAAAACTAACATTGTAAATAAATAAATCCTAAAAATGAAAGAGAGAGGGGCAGCATTGGGGCACAGCCAGTTAAGTTGCTACTTGTGTCAACAGCATCCCATCTCAAGGTGCTGGTTCAAGTCCTGGTTTCTCTGCTTCCAAGCCAACTTCTTAATGTACTTGGGAAGTCAGTGGATGACAATCCAAGTGCTCAGGCCCCTGCCACCCACATGGGAGACCTGGATGGGGTTTCTGGCTCCTGGTTTTGGCCTGGTCTAGCCCAGGCTGTCGAAGCCATTTGGGAAGTGAACCAACAGTTGGATGATCACATTTTCTCTTTCTCTCTCCCTCTTCCAATGTGCCTTTAAAATACATACATGCATACATAACTTTTTAAAAAGAAATGAACATTGGTACTATTTTTACTAACTAAATTCCAGATTTTATTTATACTTCTTGGTTTTTTCCATATATATTCTCTATTTTAGGATCCAATCTGAAGAACTATTAAGTTGCTAAGTAAACTAAATTAATTGCATTAACTAAATGATGTTATTTGTATTTATTTGTCATGTTTCCCTTATGTTCTCTGATCTCAGTCTTTCCATGTTTTGTTATGCAATTGACAGTGGTTTGTTTTTTTAGCTTTATTCAACAAATAAAAATTACATATATATAGGAGATGTTCAACTTGATGTTTTGGTTTACAGCATTGTGAAATGATCTTGACAGTTAAAGAGTACTAGCCAGATATCCTGTAATAACTGTTTACTGTTTTTGTTGTGATTAGCCTAGCTTTTGTGTGGCTTAATCTGTTTTGTGCTGCTGTAACATCATAACTGAGACTAGGTAATCTATAAACAACAGAAATTTATTTTCTCACAGTTCTAGAAATTTTAAGTCCAAGATCAAGATACCAGTAGGTTTGGTGTCTAGTAAAGCTCCAGTCTTTGCCTCCTTGAATGCTGTGTCACCCAGAGGGTGGGAATACTGTATCTTCACATGGCAGAAAGTAGACAAGTAAAAAGGGACTGTCCTTACACGGTAGAAGGGCAGAAGAGAGTAAGCCCATTCCCGGAAGCCCCCCCCCCTTTTTTTTTTGGTTAAAGATTTATTTATTTATTTCAAAGTCAGAGTTACACACAGAGAGAAAGAGAGGAAGAGAGAGAGAGAGAAAGAGAGAGAGAGAGAGAGAGAGAGAGAGAGAGAGAGATGTCTTCCATCCACTGCTTCACTCCCCATTTGGCTGCAATGGCCAGAGCTTCACCAATCCTAAGCCAGGAGCTAGGAGCTTCTTCCAGGTCTCCCACATGGGTGCAGGGGCCCAAGGATTTGGGCCATCTTCTACTGCTTTCCCAGGCCATATCAGAGAGTTGGATCGGAAGTGGAGCAGCTGGGACTCGAACCAGAGCCTATATGGAATACTGGCACTGCAAGTGGCAGCTTTACCTGCTACGCCACAGCACCTGCCCCCAGAAGCCCTTTTTATAAACAGCATTAATCCATTCATGAGGGTAGAGCCCTCATGACCTAAACCCTCCCAAAAGGCTCCACTTTCCAATGCTGTTACACTAAAGTTCAGGTTTCCAGCACATGGATTTGGGGGAGTGCATTCAGATCTAGTCATAGGCTTGGGGAAATAATACAACAGTGATGAAGTGCCCTTTCTGTCCCACCATGTTAGGGGATAGATGCAGTCCACACAAGTTCACCGTTGACGTTAACTTGTATCATTTGATTAAGGTACTATTTACTTGATTCCTCCACTGTAAAGTTATTGTTTCCCCTCTTCCTACTCTGTTCTGTGGAAGTTGCTTTTTGATTGTAGAAACAAATCACCAAATCCAGCTTTCACTTAGGAGAAGGGGAGTTAGGCTGTCCCTTTGGAAGGAAATGTCAGAGAATTTGTGAACATATTTTCAGCCACCACAGTATGCTCTGTAGGCAAAAATTATTTACATTTATTTCACATACAAATTACACTCAGCATCTCTAAGAGCCTTTCCCTTACAGAATCACCTTTCATTCCAGGATGTTGTCATCTGAATCAGGTCCAGCTGTAGATGAGGCTCCTTAGATGTAGTTTCTTAATTGCTTTAACTGCCTTACCTTTTATCTGAAGACTTGTGAAAATGAAGAATCTGCCCCCCCCCCCCATTTAAAATACAGTGGGTGGGTAGGCATGAGATAACCACTTTCGGCATCCTTATTCAAAAAGAGGCAAAGTGTTGGCATAAAGGTGTCTTTACTTCATATCAGTTATGAAATTCTTCTGGGTAGTGGTTAGTAGTTCCTTAATTAGAACTCAAGGCCTGGTAATAATTCTATATGGCTTTTTATTCTGCTATTAGAGCTTTTGGTTTTGCATTCTGAGTCACACTTCCTTTTCTATAAAAAGTAGGCTATGTTCCCAGCTGTGTAGTTTGCTTTACCTGGTTCATGCCTACACAAGTTTGGGAGTCCAGGGACCTCTTTTAATTTTGTATTTTTCTGTTCATTTCAGTCCAAATGGTATTTCTACCAATGTAATTTTTTTCAAACAGTGAGTCTCTGGTACCAGGTGTTTAGCCAAACAGTTAAGGCACCCATATCTGAGTGTCTGGTTTGTTTCTCAGCTCTGGCCTCTGATTCCAGTTTTCTGCCAGTGTAGACCTTGGGAGGCAGCAATGATGAATCAAGTAATTGGGTTCATGCCACCCTGCTGTATTGTGTTCCCAGCTCCTGCCTGGCTCCAGCTCTTGCCCAGCCCTGCCTGTTGTGGGTGTTTGGGAAGTAAACCAGCAGATAGGGAGAACTCTGTTCCCTCCCCCCTCTCTCTCCTCCTCCTCCTTCTCCTCCCCCTCTCCTCCCTCTCTCTCTCTCTCTCTCTCTTTTTTTTTCTTTTGACAGGCAGAGTGGACAATGAGAGAGAGACAGAGAGAAAGGTCTTCCTTTTCCATTGGTTCACCCCCCAATGGCTGCTGCAGCCAGTGCGCTGTGGCCAGTGCACCGCGCTGATCCGAATCCAGCAGCCAGGTGCTTCTCCTGGTCTCCCATGGGGTGCAGGGCCCAAGCACTTGGTCCATCCTCCACTGCACTCCCTGGCCACAGCAGAGAGCTGGCCTGGAAGAGGAGCAACCGGGACAGAACCAGCACCCCTACTGGGACTAGAACCCGGAGTGCCGATGTCGCAGGCGGAGGATTAACCTAGTGAGCCTCCGCGCCGGCCCTCTCTCTCTCTTTCTCTTTCTCTGTGTCCATGTCCCCTTTCCCCCTCTCAGCCTCTCCAATAAATAATAAAAGCCTATGAGTGTCCTGTAAATCTTATTTGAGCTTATGTAATTAGACAGAAGCTACTGAAAATCTCTTTGAGGGAAAGGCATTTAGCCTAGCAGTTAAGATGCCTGTGTCCCATATTGGAGTTCCTGGGTTATATACCCAGATTTGACTCCAGACTCAGGTTTCCTGCTGATAGAAAGCCAGCAATGATGATTCAAGTAACTGAGTTCCTGCTGCTCCCATGGGCTACCTAAATTCAGGCTGCTGTTCTGAGTTCCCAACTTTAGCCTCTACCCAATCCGCCACCTTTGTAGCTGTTTGAGAAGTGAACCAGCAGATGGCAGTGCCTTTCTCTCCCCCTCCCCCCCCACATTATTCATTTGAGAGGTAGTTTAGAGAGACAGACAGACAGACAGAGAGAAAGGTCGTTCATCAGCTGGCTCACTCTCCAAATGGCCACAATGGCTGGAGTTGGGCTGTTCCGGAGCCAGGAGCTTCTTCCGAGTCTCCCACATGGGTTCAGGGGCCCAAGCACTGGGCCATCTTCTACTGCTTTCCCAGGCCACAGCAGAGAGTTGAATCAGAAGAGGAACAGCTGGGACTTGAACTGGTGCCCACAGGTGGAGGCTTAGCTTATTATGCCACAGCACTGGTCCCATTAAATAATATTTGTGAAGGATAAATAAGATACAGATTTGCATATGTATTATACTGTAAACTGTTTTGGTAAAATACACATAACATAAAACCATGAATGACATTTTAGTTCATTCACAATGATAATCCAAAATTTTTAAATATACTTGCGATTATATAGAGAAAATGCCAAAATAAAATACACAAAAGATGTAATGAATTATTGGCCAAGTTACTACATAATTAGCCTTTGAAGGACTGTGCTAAAGATGAAAGATGATGTATGTTATATATATAAATGTATATAGAAGATATATATAAATGTATCATGATGCCTGTCATATTTAACATATGATAATGGTTTTTAAAAATTCATTATTTCCAAAGATTATCTTGAAACAGAAACCTATGATTAAAAAAAACTTTTCAAAAATCTCTGTTTAATTACATTTGAAATAGACAGAGATCTCTCATCCACTGATTCATTCCAAATGCCCACAACAGTCAGGTCAAAGCCAGGAGCTGGGAACTCCATCAAGAAATCCCATGTGGGAGGCAAGGAATCAACTACTTGGACCATCTTCTTCTGCCTCCCAGGCTCATTAGCAGGAAGCTGAATCCAAAGTGGAGTATCTGGGACTTGAACCAGCACTCTGATAAGGGATGCAGGCACTGCAAGTGGTGGCTTAACCTTCTGTACTGCAACTTTCTTTCTTAACATGACTCTTTTCTGTCTACCATAAAAATCAAGAGCTATAAGATTTAATAAGGCCATAGTTCTAGTGTTTACCATTGCTATATAATTTAAAGAGTTAACTATTATTGCAAATCTTTAGAAGAGCATGGATAATTATTCCACTAAGAATGACTGTTATTTTTAGTATCATATTCTACACAGAATTTCTATTTGCACTTGAATTTTTTGTCATACATTTCATGTGAGGTTAAAGGCAACACGGAACACCTCCTTTAAAACTATGTTGAATTTGGGCTTTGAGTGTATATTTTAGAGACTTTTAAATCATTAGCACAAGCTTATGACAGAAAAGGGCAACAGTGTCTTTGAGTTCCTAAGCCTTAATCTAAAAATAGGGAGTAACAGCAAACAAGTTCCTAATTTGGTAGTCCATGTCACCCTGTTTTAGGCATTAAACAGTATATAATCCTCTTCACTCTAGAATAGAGGCTCAATGACCCTTTAGAATGTTCAGGAGCTACAGGGCCGGCACTGTGACATAGCAGGTTAAGCCACCACCTGTAGCTACAACATCCTATATGGGCACCTGTTTATGCTCCATCTCCCATCCAGCTCCATGCTAATGTGCCTGGGAAAGCAACAGAAGATGGCCCAAGTGGTTGGGCCCCTGTACCTGTGTGGGAAACTTAGAAGAAGCTCCTGGCTCCTGGCTTTGGCCTGGTTCATCCCAGCTGTTGCAGCCATTTGGAGAATGAAGCAGTGGATGGAAAACCTTTCTCTCTCTCTCTGCCTTCCAAATAAGTAAAATAAATCTTTCTCTGTCTCTCTTTTTTTTAAGAATATTCAGGAACTAACCACCAACCTGGGGAGTGCTGCTGCCAAGATGACTCCAGTGATTGTGGTTTTGTGTGGTAGTTTCTCACAGGAACGGTTTTCAGCATGATCACTCTGTCTTTAAGGTTCTGTGTAGGTCTATAGTACAGCCTTATTTTTTCCAGTGTAAAAGGAAAGTAAGTGGTTTTCTGAGAGAAAAGAGGTGGCAAGTTTTCTGAACTTTTGCGGGGTGAACGAAGGAGGAAGAGCTTAATTTCCTGTCTTAATATACTTTAATATTTTGTAATCATTTAGCAAAAATTACTTGCCAAAATTTATTTTTAATACTTTATCTAAACAAATTTTGTATCTTTTATAATTCAAAAGCAGTATTACAGTAGCCACCTTAGCCCTCCATCCAAGGTTTCACTTTCTGCTGTTTCAGTTTCCTTTGATCAACTGAGGTCTGAAAGTATTAAATGGAAAATTCCAGAAGTAGACATGCATAAACTTTAAATAAGTTTTACTGTTTTCACATATTGTTATAATTATTGTGTTTGGTTTTTAGTTATTAATGTTAATCTCATATGGGATGCTGGCACTGCAGGCAGTGGCTTTACCTGCTATGCCTCAGCGCTGGCCCCTGCTTTCTATTGGGTTACTTTCTGTAAGTCAGGGCATCAGGGCCAGTGCTGTGATGTGGTGGGTAAAGCCGCCACCTGCAGTGCTGACATCTCATATGGGCACCGGTTTGAGTCCTGGCTGCTCCACTTCCCATCCAGCTCTCTGCAATGGCCTGGGAAAGCAGTAGAAGATGGCCCAAGTCCTTGGGCCCCTGCAGTTGGGGAGACCCAGAAGAAGCTCTTGGCTCTTGGCTTTGGGTCGGCACAGCTCCGGCTGTTGGGGCTAATTGGGGAGTGAAGCAGTGGATGGAAGACCTCTCTCTCTCTCTCTCTGTTTCTCTGTCTTTCCTTCTTTCTCTGTGTAACTCTTTCAAATAAATAAACAAATCTTAAAAAAAAAAAAAAGACAGGGCATAAATGCATAAGTACTTTTTTTTTTAAAGAATTTTGTTTTATGCATTTAAAAGACAGGCATGGAGAGGGAGACACACACACATACGCACATGCACACACACACAGATCACCTGCCCACTGGTTCACTTCCCAAATAGCTGCAAAGGCTGGGGCTGGGCCAGGCCCAAGCCAGGAGCCAGGAACTTCTTCGGGGTCTCTCAGGTGACTGCAGGGGCCCAATCACTTGGGCCATCTTCCACTACTTTCCTAGGCCATATCAGAGAGCTGGACTGGAAGTGGAGTAGCCGGATCTTGAACCTGCTCCCATATGGGATGCCAGCACTGCAGGCTGTGGCCTTACCTACTACACCATGACGCCCCAAAGCTATTTCTTAAAAAGGAGGGAAGACAGGCACTTAAGTTGTCCACATCCTACCTTAGAATGTGTGGATTGACACTGGCTCCAGCTCCTGACTCCATCTTCTGCTAATATGCACCCTGGGAGGCAGCAGTGAGGGATCAAGTAATTGGTTCCTTCTACCCATGTGAGGAACCTAGATTGAGT
This sequence comes from Oryctolagus cuniculus, assembly GCF_051225735.1. Classification (NCBI taxonomy): domain Eukaryota; kingdom Metazoa; phylum Chordata; class Mammalia; order Lagomorpha; family Leporidae; genus Oryctolagus; species Oryctolagus cuniculus. The sequence continues at coordinate 146,011,274 of NC_142868.1, read as the reverse complement.
TCCTGGCTCCTGGCTTTGACATTTGGGGAGTGAATCAGCAGCTGAGTTTTCTCTGTTTCTGTCTCTCTTTCTCTCCGCTTTTCCAAAAAAAAAAAAAAAAAAGGAAACCAAGTCCTTTTCCTCAATACCTTTTTCTGGCCCTTAGCATCTCTCTCTTAGGTTTAATTTCCTCTGTCACAACTCTGATGATTATGAGAAAACTCCTTATTAAAGATGAACTCACTAAATTAAGGGAGTGGTATATGGGTCAGGCCAGCCCCACGAGACACCAGATCACAAGACTCAGAATTCAGTGACCACCTCTGTTGTGAACATCCTAGCACTAGACTCCATTTTGAGACACTTGACAGGAACCGCAGGCCCTGATGAAAGTACCTGTAGATGCCAGACAGACCAAAGCTCGCTTTGCCATCACAGCATTTTCAGAAGAACACACAGATCTGCTATCACTGACATATCAGAGGAAGGCCAGGACTACAGTGGACCAACCAAAGACCTGTGTACGAGCCGTTCACATACTGCTCAACCCCAGTGTTAACAAGATTCGCCACCCTCAGTCTCTTAGGGAGTCTGGGAATTGAGCAGCAGCTGCCTGACTCCTTGCTCTGCTCATTACAAAGTAGGAGTCTGCTTTCTTCACTACCCTGGTGTCAGTGATTGGCTTGCTGCACTTCAGGAAAGCAAGTCCAGGTTTTATTTGGAGTTTTACAACAGAAATGCCTTAGCAGTAAGAATTGAAGTATTGTTTGAATTGCTTTACTGTCACATTACTACAAATAAGTTTGCATCCTAGGCTTCAGCTGGTGGATGTATTACACAACACATTATGGGAGGTGAAACCCATAAAGGAGTGTGACTGCCTGCTTTGTTCTCTGCATTTGTGATGAAAACCAAAGGTAGATAGTGTATCAGAAGAGACTGAATTTAGAAATTCAGCCTGTTGGTGTGGAAATTTCAGGTAGGAGACTGTGTTTTGATTTGGTTTCTATTAATTGTCACACTCAAATTACGTCAAAGAATAGAGGATAATAAGAGGAGCATGTGGACTGGGTCTAAGCCTGGGTAGCCCCAGGATTGCTTCTGGACTCAGACTCTTTGGTCCTCTGTTTTTCTGTCTCCTCCATTCCTTCCCTTTTAGAAGGTCACTTGCAGTTTCTCTCTGTACACTTGCTCCACTGTCCTCCTTCTTTGGACTGGCTACTTTTGCTCACTCCATCAAGCTACCATATGTAAAATTCTCACATTTTCCAACTCTTCTCTACATTACAACCTTTTGGTGTAACTTGTCAGTAATAGCTAACAAATTCTCCAGTATTTTCTGAATATTTTCAGATGACCAGGACTGAACTTATCATTTTATAATCAGGTCATGTCCACTTGACCAGGAAGTTGTTGGAGTATAAAATACATAGCCGTTGCATTATGATAGCTAGTCTACATGCATGTGTTTCATGGATCACCAATCAAGTTTTCTCAGTGAATGTAATACATACCAGGAGCACCTTTGCTCTTTGTAAGCAGAAACAGTCTTGTAAAAAGTGCATCCTGTGTTTTTGAATGCTAGACTGTTAAAAGCTTTAGTTTAGACATATACTACACAAGAAAACCAAGTGATACGTGAGGCTGTTAGCACGAGGCCCAAATGACGTGCTTCATGCTCGTCATCTTTTTTTTTTTTTTTTTTCAAAACATCCAAACCGTTACTGAGTACTTCTTCGGTGTCAGATGTTGTTCCACATATTTAATGCCCTTGACTCCTCCGTTGACACTTGCAGGAAGCTTGGGATATGATTTCAGTCTTTGGTTTAGACAGAAATTTCTGTTGGACTGCTTGGTGGCCATAGCTACTACCTACAGACCTCTGCAGCACGGGGTCTGGGGCACAGTGGAGTAGGCATTCACTGTATGCCTAAACGAATTGTCATTTTGTATACCGATGTGTTTTTCAAGTAAAATATGGCACCTCTCGTTTAATGCTTTCTCTAGGAGTCTTCACAGCATGCCCTCCACTCTTATTTTAATATGTTATTAGCCGGCACCCCGGCTCACTAGGCTAATCCTCCGCCTGCAGTGCCAGCACACCAGGTTCTAGTCCTGGTTGGGGCGCCGGATTCTGTCCCAGTTGCCCCTCTTCCAGGCCAGCCCTCTGCTATGGCCTGGGAAGGTAGTGGAGGATTGCCCAAGTGCTTGGGCCCTGTACCCGCATGGGAGACCAGGATAAGCACCTGGCTCCTGGCTTCGGATCAGCGCGATGCGCCGGCCGCAGTGCACCGGCCGCAGCGGCCATTGGATGGTAAACCAACGGCAAAAGGAAGACCTTTCTCTCTGTTTCTCTCTCTCTCACTGTCCACTCTGGCTGTCAAAAAAAAAAAAAAAAAAAAGTTATTTATTAGGTTAAAATTGAAAACTCAACTGAAAAACTCAGGCAATTAAGTTGTTACTGACATTGACATCTGGTGGATGAGGAGGTCTCACTTCTCTCTCTCTAATGTTGAGAGAGAGCCAGAGCATGTATATCATCTGTAATTATCAAGATAGGATGGTTGCTTAGTATAGATGATAGGGCTTTTTCTTATTCAGTTAACAGTGGTAAATTAATATGGAATCTTTTCATGTTGAGTTTAAAAAAGATAAATTGAGACTTTATTTGCTATGATTAGTTGGTAAAATGGATGTCTTTTACAGTTGATAAGAAAAAAATTCTGAGATATCCTACATTTAATTGTAATAGGCTAGGGGATGGAAATGAGGAAAGATAGAGGGAGTTTAATTATTAAAAAGCTACCAGCAGAAAAGAATAAATGACTGTTTTACATTCTTTTAAAGGTTTATTTTATTTATTTGAGTTTATTTTATCTATTTGAGAGTTACAGAGAGAGAAAGAGAGATCCTCTATCCACTGCTTCACTCCCCCAATGGCTGTGACAGGCCAGGCCGAAGCCAGGAGGCTAGAACTCCATCCTGGTCTCCCAGGAGTGGCAGGTGCCCAGGTACTTGGGTCATCATCCATTGCTTTCTCAGACTCACTAGTAGGGAACTGGATTGGAAGTGGAGCAGAAGGGACTTGATCGGTACTCAGAGAGTATGCTGGTGGTGTAGGCAGCAACTTAGCCTGCTGTGCCACAGTGCTTGTCCTTATTTCATGTCTTAGATGTGTGTTAAAACATTGACTCAGATCTTATCCCAGGCCCCCTGGGTGCCGTTGCATCCTGCTTCCAACCCCAACCAATCCAGAGTCCACACTTGCTTCTTGTGGATTGCCTCCCTATCTCAAAGCCTGCCTTTCCTGTCAGGTATCCTGCAACTCTTATCAGTAGCCATTGTAGGTTCAGTATAAACAGCTTGTGCTTGCCTTCCCCAGATTTTCATTATAAAATACTTAGGCTTATGTTTCCAACTGTTACCTAACTCTGCTGCTTGGGGCTGTGGAAATTTGTCCCAATACCAGTACTTTATGGTTAACATTTGTAGTGATTCATTAAATCTTTTATTTCAGAGTCTTTTGTGTTTTTTTTTTTTTCTTTTTTTGACAGGCAGAGTGGACAGTGAGAGAGAGAGACATTGAGAAAGGTCTTCCTTTTGCCGTTGGTTCACCCTCCAATGGCTGCCGCAGCCGGCGTGCTGGAGCCGGCGCACCATGCTGATCCGATGGCAGGAGCCAGGTACTTATCCTGATCTCCCATGGGGTGCAGGGCCCAAGGACTTGGGCAATCCTCCACTGCACTCCCTGGCCACAGCAGAGAGCTGGCCTGGAAGAGGGGCAACCAGGACAGAATCCGTTGCCCTGACCGGGACTAGAACCCGGTGTGCCGGCGCCGAAAGGAGGAGGATTAGCCTAGTGAGCCGCGGCGCCGGCCCAGAGTCTTTTGGTCTTAAAAGTTTTGGTTTAACACAATGTGCATATATTTAGCACTTCAAATCTCTCTTTTTTTTTTTTTTTAAGTTTATTTGAAAGGCAGAATTACAGAGAGGCAGAGAGAGAGAGAGAGAGAGAGAGAATCTTCCATGCGCTAGTTCACTCTCCAAATGACTCCAATGTCTGGAGCTGGGCCGATCTGAAGCTAGGAGCTTCTTCCATTTCTCCCACATGAGTGCAGGGGCCCAAGCACTTGGACCATCTTTTACTACTTTCCCATAGCAGAGAGCTGGATCTAAAGTGGAGCAGCTGAGACTCCAACCAGCACCCATCTGGGATGCCGGTGCTGCAGGCAGCAGCCCCACCCACTAGGCCATAGCGCTGGCCCCTTGTGTTTTTTCTTTAGGGCAAGAATTTTCCTCAACTACTGATCACCATTTCCTCTTCACTCTGCTGTATTCCCTACTTCCAAGATATTATGAAGATATTTTTGGTCCATGACACAAGAAACTTTGTTTTTTCTCCAGATATCCATTACTCACGTAGAGAAACAGTATTACATTTAGTCATCAGGAGCCATCATCTAACATAGGCTGTGCTTCAGCCTGAAGCTGTGTTTATTCATGGCTTTAGTTTATTTTAAATGAATCTCTTTCTAGTCTCTAGATTAAAAATTCTGGATCTCTAATTTGTTTATAGTGAAAAATACTTATAGTTTTCTTTGATAGATTACATTTATAAAGTTGATTTGTGCTTTCTTTTGCCAATTTTATTAATAAAAGAGGTTGAGTAATTACAGAGCTGTTTTTATGCATTTTGTATGCTGACACTGAGATAATGGTGTCACTGTTTATCAGGCAAAAAAAAAGCCTTTCCAAAGATACTTCGAAGAAATTGAAATAACCGTTTTGTCTTTAAGGCCAAACAATGCTGTTTTCTGTGAAAATTAGGCATTCAGAAGACTGTCAAGTATCCTCTTACTTAGGACTAAGGAACACTGAGTGTATAATCTTTTCATCCACTAACCACACCTTGTTTTATTCAAAGATGTCAAGCCCTGTCATCGTTTTGAGATTGTGAGTCAGAACCTTTGGAAATACCAGCTAAGCTGGTGATACTCTGTATAGCTTCTGGCAAAGGGAACAGTTTGTTTCTTGGCCCATTGGAGATTAAACAAGGATAGCAGTTACTGTTCACTGAGTATGCCTCTGTTTACTAATGGCTGGGTGGTATTAGAATACCAGAAGGTAAAGCCCTGCCTGCAATGCCAGCATGCCATATGGCTGCTAGTAGGAATCCTGGCTGCTCCACTTCCAATCAAGCTTCCTGCTAGTAGCTTGGAAAAGCAGTGGAGGATGGCACAGGTGCTTGGGCCCCTGCACCCACATGGGAGACCTGGAAAAAGCTCCTGGCTCCTGTATTCAGGTAGACCCAGCTCCGGCTGTTGGGACCATTTGGGGAGTGAACCAGCAGATGGAAGACCTCTCTCTGTTTCTCTCTTTCTCTCTGTCTGTAACCCACCCACCCTTCCTTTTCTTTTCTTTTCTTTTCTTTTCTTTTCTTTTCTTTTCTTTTCTTTTCTTTTCTTTTCTTTTCTTTTCTTTTCTTTTCTTTTCTTTTCTTTTCTTTTCTTTTCTTTTCTTTTCTTTTCTCTCCTCTCCTCTCCTCTCCTCTCCTCCCCTCCCCTCCCCTCCCCTCCCCTCCCCTCCCCTCCCCTCCCTTCCTTCCTTCCTTCCTTCCTTCCTTCCTTCCTTCCTTCCTTCCTTCCTTCCTTCCTTCCTTCCTTCCTTCCTTCCTTTCTTCCTTCCACACAGAGAGAGAAAGAGAGAGGTCTTCTATCCACTGGTTCACTCCCCAATTGGCTGCAATGGCCGGAACTACACTAATCTGAAGCCAGGAGCCAGGAGCTTCTTTCCAGGTCTCCCACGCAGGTGCAGGGGCCCAAGGGCTTAGACCATCTTCTACTGCTTTCCCAGGCCATTAGCAGAGAGCTGGATTGGAAGTGGAGCAGCCAGGACTCGAACTGGCTCCTCCTATATGGCATGCCAGCACTGCATGCTACGCCATAGTGCCGGCCCCAGTAACTCTTTCAAATAAGCAAATCTTTTAAAATAAAATATCAGACTTGAGTTCACTGCCTTATTTCATATTTCTTTGTTAGCTACCCTCCCTTTAGTTTTTTATATGCATACATACATATATACATGTATATGTGTACACACATGTTTTGTGTGTGTGTGTTTAGAACCCAGTCTGTTTGGAATTTTTTCATCTCATGAAGGAGGAAGGAAGGTTTTAATTTTTTTTATTTTCATTTAATAGTATCCCACATGCAGAAAATGTGTCCCTATTTGCTCCATCCTAGTTTCTAATGTGAATTAACTTGAACTTTATTTTTGTATGTTAGATCTAATTAAATCTACTAGCCAAGTGCTTGGCAACAGAGATCCATACTTACATAGTTTTCTTGCCTGCACATACATAGCTATTAAATTCAAGGTGTTTTAAGGTTTGAAATACTTGAAATGAGTATGGCAAACAATGTAAGAAGGTGAAAGTACTATTTATTTATTCTTGATGTGAACAGCAAAGGAGGAAACGTTAAGTGCTTTTCCTGGGAAACATAACAAGTTCATTTTTATCCTTCATCACCCTCAAATGTCCTTTGATTATGGAGATTTTTTTTCTTGACTTTTTTACTTTTTGTAATGCTTGTTACATTTGTAGTTAATTATTTAGTATCATCTCATCAGAATTTAAGGGCCATGAAAGTAGGAATAATGCTCTCCGTATTCCTTTGTAAAAAAAAAAAAAAAAAGTATGCCACTGGGGCTGGCACTGTTGCATAGTAGGCTAAGCTTCTGCCTGCAGTGCCGGCATCCCATATGGGCGCTGGTTTGAGTCCTGGCTGCTCCACTTCCAATCCAGCTGTCTGATTATGGCCTGGGAAAGCAGTGGAAGGTGGCCTAAGGGCTTGGGGCCCCCTTACACCACATGAAAAACCTGGAAGAAGCTCCTGGCTCCTGGCTTCAGATCAGCCCAGCTCTGGCTGTTGCAGCCGTTTGGGAAGTAAACCAGTGAATGGAAGACCTTTCTCTATGTCTTTCTGTCTCTGTGTCTGTAACTCTACCTCTCAAAGAAATAAAAATCTTTTAAAAATTTTATATCATTAAAAAAATTTGGCAGTGGGGTGGGCATTGTGCTGCCATATGGGATGCCTGTTTCTCATTTTGGAGTACCTGTTGGAATCCCAGCTACCTTATTTTTGCTCCAGTTTCCTACTAATACTCCTGGGAAGCAGTAGATGATGGCTTGAGTACTTGAGTTCCTGCCACCCATATTGGAAACCTGGATGGCTTCAGCTTGGCCATTTGGGGAGGGAATCAGCAGATAAAGGATCTCTATGCCTTTCAAATCAATCAACCAGTCTGAAAAACATAATAAAACTTATTTAGAAAAAGCTTTTCATACAGATATATAAGTATTACACATACTTTTTTTTTTTTTTTTTTTTTGCCAGGCAGAGTAGACAGTGAGAGTGAGAGAGAGAGAGAGAAAGGTCTTCCTTTGCCATTGGTTCACCCTCCAATGGCCGCTGTGGCCAGGGCGCTGCGGCCAGCGCACCGCGCTGATCCGAAGGCAGGGGCCAGGTGCTTTCTCCTGGTCTCCCATGGGGTGCAGGGCCCAAGCACTTGGGCCATCCTCCACTGCACTCCCAGGCCACAGCAGAGAGCTGGCCTGGAAGAGGGGCAACTGGGACAGAATCTGGCGCCCCGACCAGGACTGGAACCCGGTGTGCCGGCGCCGCAAGGCGGAGGATTAGCCTAGTGAGCCGCGGTGCCGGCTCTTATTCTTTTGGAATCACGGTTATACCAAATGGAAGCTTATTGCATTAATGGGCAAATGAATGGTCGTACAATTTGAGAGGCTAGAAATTCTTGATAAAGATTTGCCTAATTTATTGTTAGTCCCCTAAACAAATCAGTCTTCTCTAAATTTTTGATAACTACTTTGAGTAGATGGAGGAAGGACATTAATCATGAATATGATGACAGGTATTCTGAGGATCCTATATAAATGTACAAGATGGATGGTAATTTGTTTTTTGTTTTTTTGATAGCCATGAGAGCATTAAGCCATTTGTTTCTGAATTTTTTTTTCTTTTTGTATTTTATTTTTCTTCTTATTTTTGATTAGATTGTCAGGAGCTTTTTTTTGTTGACTTTCGTTTTTGTTTTTTGATGCTCATGTCAATTTAGGGGCTTTGTCAGAGCATTTGTTTTATCTATAAAAGGGATTGTGGACATATAGGTTTTCACCATAGTAACTAGCACAGAGTATATGTTCTTTTTTGTGTGGATAGAACCTGAGAGATGAGAAGGAGTACAAAAATTACATGAATTGTCTGTCAGAACTCAGAACATGATACCTCAAAGTATGGCAATGGGGTTGCCAAGTACTTTGAAGAAAATTGGGAAGGCCTCACAACAAATGTCTTGCACACTGTCTCCAGTCCTCCTGTTTCTTGCCTGCTTTCTTTCCCTGAAGCAAATCGTAGAAACCGTAATTCCTTTTACCCAAGGTGGGTCATAGAAACTTGAAGACCTTGCTCCCAAAGCAAGTCATAAAACATAGAAAGGTCACTTCCTTTTTGTTTTTCCTTTGAAGACCCTCTTTGAAGAGAGGTCCTGCACTGTGCCTTGTGGAAGGAATGCTACAGAGGCCTAGAAGAGTCTGAATGAACAGGCCTATTTGGCTTCTCCCCAGTCTGTTACATTAGATTATACCCTTTTGTCCAATCACATTTTTACATGACCATCCATTCTTCAACTAACCTGATCATAAAAACAGTTTCCCCTGCATCTCCGGGGATGTATGTCATGTGAAACTTTGTTGTGTAAAACTTCGATTAGTTTGTGTTACTAATTTCTTGTTAATCTGCCTGTTAAGAATGTCAGCCTTTACCCTTAGGATGAGTGAGGAAAGTTCTCACACCTTTATGCCCCTACAAATAGTTGCTTTATAGTTAGTGTTATTGTTCATGATAATAATGTGCCGCTCTTTGTGGCACTGAGGAATATTTGTTATGTCATTTGTAGTATATTTTTGTTTCTCAGCAGGGAGTGGAATTCAACCATTTTACTTAAAGAAAAATCATGATCCTGATCTAATTAAGTTTTGTTCTTTGCTGCTTTTATGGTCTCCCTACTGATACTCACCAGGTGTTGGTTTTGCCCTTTGGCTTTCCTCTTATTTATGTTAAATATACTACTAATTAAGTTCCAGCACCTTTACGAACTTTGGCAGCAAATTTTAATCCATTTGGTTATTATTTTCCTTCATTATGAGTAACCAAAATTAGTTAACTTGAAGATTGACTTGAATTTGTGGTTTTTGTAACAAACCTTCATTTTGTTCAGCTAGTCTTTGTAACATTAGGTTACATTTTGAATGAGAGGTCTTTATCTTACATTCAATAACCTTCTGAACTACTTCCTGATTAATCTCTTTCTTTTGTTTTTTGTTTATTTCTCTTTGTTGCGTTAAACCTCGTTACTGATTTTTGTGTTAACCTCTGTTTTTTTAAACTACAATTTTAAATTGGAAATTAGGCACAGAATTTATAAATGTAAAACTAGCTCTTTAGCATGTTTGCTTGCATAGTGCTTTTCCTCCATAGTGCTTTCTGATTTTATAAGTGTTTTATTTGTCTTTCTGGCGTTATTGCAAAAATAGATTTAAAGATGGAGATTATTCTGTTTCGTTTTTACTTTTTTTTCCCCTGTGAAAGAGAAACCAAACACTGTGAACTAGCAGTGTCAGAACTAAAAGGAAGTAGCACAGCAGGATATAGAAACCGAGGTTCCATTCCTTCTTCTATCACCTACCAATGAAATAGGTGAGAATGAGTTTCTGATCATTTATACATAAGATCTCTAAGGTGCAGGCTCCTAACCATAAGAATCGCCTATTTTCTTCTGTATAAATCATTAGAGGATTTCTGTCATCATGTTCATGTTAATTTGATTGTGATAAAGACATCGGAAAATGAGATTATTAGTACCATTTTTATTAATAACTTACCAAGAAATTGAGTCCTTGGTAAGTCATATAACTTCATTTTTTTAAAAGATTTAGCTATTCAGTTATTTATTTTAAAGACAGGGTGACAGAGAGAGAGGAAAAGGCAGACACGGAGATCTTCTATCCCCTGGTTAACTCCCTAAATAGCCACAACAGCCAGGGCTGAGCAAGGCCAAAGCTAGGAACCTGGAATTCCATCCAGGTCTCACCGTGTGGGTGGCAGGGGTCCAAGTACTTGGGCCATCTTCCGCGTGTTTGTAGGAATGTTACAGAGAGCTGGATGGGAAGTGGAGTAGCCAGACCCCAACTGGCACTTTGATATACATTGCTGGCATTGCAAGTGGTAGCTTAACACATTGTGTCACAGTGCCAGCACCAACTTAATTTAAAAAAAGTTTTGAAGACAACTTTTATTTATTTGTTTACTTTTTAAAAAATATTTATTTTGTTTATTTGAAAGACAGAATTACAGAGAGAGGTAGAAACAGAGAGAGGTCTTCCATCTCTGGCTCACTCCCCAGATGGCCGCAACGGCTGGAGCTGCGCAGATCCGAAGCTAGGAGCCAGGAGCTTCTTCCGGGTCTCCCACGTGGGTGCAGGGGCCCAAGGACTTGGGCCGTCTTCTACTGCTTTCCCAGGCCGTAGCAGAGAGCTGAATCAGAAGAGGAGCAGCCGGAACTAGAACCAGTTCCCATATGGGATGCCAGTGCTTCAGGCCAGGGCTTTAACTTGCTGCGCCACAGCGCCGGTTCCTATTTATTTACTTTTAATTTATTTTCTTTTATTTGAAAGGCAGAGAGACAAAGACAAATTCTTCCATTCACTGGCTCACTCTTCAAATACCTAAAACTGCCAGGGATGGGGTAGGCCGAAGGTAGGAGCTGTGAACTCAATTCAAGTCTCCCATTTGGGTGGCAGGAATCCCAGTACTTGAGTTGTCACCTGCCATCCCCAGGCTGCACATTACCAGGAAGCTGAAATTGAAAGTGGAGCTGGAACTCAAACCCAGACACTCTGATATGGAATGTGAGTGTCACATTGGCTGCTGCTGTGTAACTCCATTCTATTTTAGCTTTACTTCAACAATTGTTAGAAAATGTGTCTGGGGGCAAGATGTTTGGTGCAGCAGTTAAGATGCTGCTTGTGATACCCACATCCCATATTGGAGTTCAAGAACTGTCTCCATTCCCATTTCTAGCTTCCTGCTCATATGTACCCTGGAAGGCAATAGGTGATGGATATATTGAGGACTTAGGTTCCTGCCACCTATGTGGGAAACTCAGATTGAGTCTTGGGCCTTTGACTGTCCTGGTCCACCCCCTGGCTGTTGTGGGCATTTGGAGGAATGAAACAGTAAATGGAAGATTTCTGTGAGTATGTATATCTTTCTTTCAAATAATAAATAAAAATAAATATATAAAATTTATATTAAAAATGTGACTAGCTTTATACAATAAATAATATAGAATGTAAAGAACTTGGGCTGGCCGAAGATAAGATAGGTACTTATATCTGCAGTTTTTGATTAATAAATTAATAAATTTTATAAATTTTGAGACAACAATATTAGGTATAAGGATTCATAAGCTCTTCTCTTTAACTTTTTTTTTAAGATTTATTTATTTATTTATTTGAAAGACAAAGTTCTAGAGTTCCAGAGAGAGGGAGAGAGAGAGAGAGATATCTCCCATCTGCTAGTTCACTCCCCAGATGGCTGCAATGGCCAGAGCCGGCCTAATATGAAACCAGGAATCAGAAGATCCTTCCAGGTCTCCCATGTAGGTGCAGGGGCCCAAGCACTTGGGCCATCTTTCTCTGCTTTCCCATGCACATTAACAGGGAGCTGGATTGGAAGTGGACTTCCTGTGCTGGTGTCACAGGCAGTGACTTTACCCACAGTCAGAAGGACTGTGGACAGAAGCAATAGGCAACTCAAAGTCAGGGGAAATCAGGCTAATCAGAAACAGTGTTCATAAAATGGTGACTTAACTTGGACGGAAAAATAGGGTAGAATTTATCTGGAGCAACATAACAGATATGTGATCTGTTGTCCTTTGTTGTATTCATTATATGCTACCTCTTTCTGCCTGAGAATTAAGAGTAAGGTATAATTCACCATGACACATTCAGTTAAGAAGTTGAACAAAGGGCCGGCTCTGTGGCATACTGGTTAAAGCCATTGTCTGCAGTGCCAGCATCCCATTTGGGTGCTTGTTCAAGTCCCAGCTGCTCCACTTCCAATCCAGCTCCCTGTTAATGTGCATGGGAAAGCAGAGAAAGATGGCCCAAGTGCTTGGGCCCCTGCACCTACATGGGAGACCTGGAAGGATCTTCTGATTCCTGGTTTCATATTAGGCCGGCTCTGGCCATTGCAGCCATCTGGGGAGTGTACTAGCAGATGGGCGATCTCTCTCTCTCTCTCTCTGGAACTCTGGAACTCTGGAACTTTATCTTTCAAATAAATAAATAAATAAATCTTAAAAAAAAAGTTAAAGAGAACAGCTTATGAATCCTTATACCTACTAATGTTGTCTCAATCCTTTGAATGTACTTGATTTTCCTTACAATATATCTTTTAATTTCCTTTTTAAAAAAATTTATTTATTTGAAAGAGTTGACACACACACACACACACACACACACACACACGGGGTGGGGGGGGATCTTCCATCCACTGATTTATTTACAGGTGGCTGCAATGACCAGGGCTGAGCCAGGTCGAAGCCAGGAATGAGGGGCTTCATCCAAGTCTCCCACATAGATGGCAGGGGCCTAAACACTCAGGACATCTTCCACTGCTTTTCCCAGGCCATTAGGGAACTGAAATGGAAGTGGAGCAGCCAGGATAGGAACCGGAACCCATAAGGGATGCTGGTGTCACAGGCAGTGACTTTACCTGCTATACCATAATGTCAGCCCCCTTGCAATGAATCTTGATAACTTATTCAATTCAAATTTAGAAGATAGAAGTCTTGATAAAAGAAGTGATGGATTTCTTTTTTTCTTTGTCTCCAATTCATGATTTACAAAGTAGGAATTCTATCCAGGTTTCCTATGTGGATGGCAAGGGCCCAAGGAGTTGGGCCATCCTCTGCTGTTTACCTAGGTGCTTTAGTGGGGAAGTGGATTGGAAAGTGAAGCAGCCAGGATTCGGGGTACTGGTGCCCATATGGAATGCTGGTTGCAGATGGTAACTTAACCTGCTGTGCCGCAGTGCAGGCCCCTGGACAATACTTCTTAAAGCGTGAGGCCTTGAGGTGAATTCTAAAGAGTAAGCCAAGTGAAGAGAGAGAAACCAGATAGAGAGAAGCCTACGCCTAACATTTCTTGTTTCTTCTCTGAATAGTCTCCTGAGCTGCTAGGTCCTCATCAGATTCCTATTGGGGTTTGCTTGCTTGCTTATGTGAATTTTCATGGCGTTGTTCTTTCTCTCTTTTACTATACTGATGTTCCAAGAGTCATAATTGGTTTGGATAGAGTTGTTACTGGTCACATAAAATGTCTTCCCAATAAATTTTTAAAAAGATTTATTTTATTTGAAGAGCAGAGTTCTGGAATGGAGTTGAAAGGGTGGAGTTTATCTTCCATCTTCTGGTTCACTCCCCAAAGGCCACAACAGCCTGAGGCTGGGCCAGGTCAAAACCTGGAATCAGAAGCTGGAAGCTTCATCCTGGTCTCCCAAATGGGTGGCAGGGACCAAGTACTTGGGCCATTTTCTGCTGCTTTCTCAGGTGTTTTAACAGGGAGCTAGAAAGAAAGTGGAATAGTTAGAACTTGAACCAGCACCCATATGGGATGCCGGTGTTGCAGGTGGCAGCTTAACTCTATGCTGCAGTGCTGGCCTTATTCCTAATAATTTTTAGGTATGATTTAATTAGTAGGATCTATCTTCCTTCCTTCCTTCCTGTGAGAAGAATATCTTTAAGACATGAACACATGTAGAAATGTTGTTTTAGCAGGAAAATTGAATAATCATTAACTGTTCAATAATAACTGTGATATCTGTATGTTTTACTTAATTTAACTAATCTGAAAATTTGCCAAATACTTAATATATACCAGAAACTTCTGAGCATACAGTTACCAGAAAAAAAAACACATAGCTGCCATGAAACATTCAAAAGAAATCCCACAGATGTGTGTGTGTAATTTGTAAATTCATTTATACTTAACGATATGTGTTTTTGGAAAATACTGAGATCATTGACCTATATTGGCAGGACTTTTTCTTTTCTATCCTTCCCCCATCCACTTTCTTCCCTTTTTTTCTTTCTTTTTTTTAAACTTTTATTTAATAAATATAAATTTCCAAAGTACAACTTTTGAACCATAGTGACTTTTCCCCCCATAACCTCCCTCCCACCCACAACCATCCCATCTCCCACTCCCTCTCCCATCCCATTCCTCATCATGATTCACTTTTAATTATCTATATATACAGAAGATCAACCCAGTACATACCAAGTAAAGATCTCAACAGACTGCACCCACACAGAAACACAAAGTATAGAGCACTGTTTGAGTAGTAGTTTTACTGTTAATTTGCATAGTACAAAAGATTAAAGACAGAGGTCCTACATGGGGAGCAGGTGCACAGTGACTCCCATTGTTGATCTAACAACTGACACTCTTATCTAAGACTTCAGTAATCATCCGAGGCTCCTGTCATGAGCTGCCAAGGTTATGGAAGCCTCCTGAGCTCGCCAACTCAGATCTTATTTAGACAAGGCCCTAGTCAAAGTGGAAGTTCTCTCCTCCCTTCAGAGAAAGGTACCTCCTTGATGGCCCTTTCTTTCCACTGGAATCTCACTCACAGAGATCTTCCATTTAGGTGGTTGGTGTTTTTTTTTTTTTTTTTTTTTTTTTGTTTGTTTGTTTGTTTTTGCCACAGTGTCTTGGCCTTCCATGCCTGTGAAACTCTCATGGGCTTTTTAGCCAGATCTGAATGCCCCAAGGGCTGACTGTGAGGCCAAAGTGCTCTCTTTCTTTCATGTTATTTGAAAGGCAGAGACAGAGATATCTTCCATTTGCAAGTTTACTCCCCAGATGCTTGCAACAGCTGGGGCTGGGCTAGGCTGAAGCCAGGAACTCAATCTCCGTCTCCCATATGGGTGGCATGTACCTGAGGCATGATCTGCTGCCTTCGCAATAGCAGATGGAACCAAACTAGGCACTCCAATATGGGATGTGGGTATCCGAAGTAGAGTCTTAACCAGTGTACCAAATGCCCTCCTCCAGGATCCCTTTCTGTTGATTGTTTTCCTTTTAAATGTGTGTTTTCATGGAGCCTTGGTAGCAGTTGCCCTCATAGGAAATTCAGCATTGTCTGGAAACATCTTTGGTTGTTTCAGTTGGGTATATGCAACTGGTATTTAGTACCTGGAATCTAGGGATGCTGCTAAATATCGCATAACAGACAAGACAGTTTCACAACAAAAACAAACCATCCAACTGAAAATATCAGTAGTGATAGTGAGAAGAAACCCTGCCTAGGATAGTATTTTAAAGTAACTGAAAAGCCAAAGTTGTTGAATAGGCCTTGGCAAGGTAGAGGCAGGGCTTATTTGGTATTGCATTACTTCAATATCATACCACTTTGTGGTTCTAGTGTTTCCTCATTAGTGGATTTCAGACTTATAAAAGTTTCTCTGCCATACCTATAATCTGCTTTTGGTCCATTTCAGTGGATATGGTTAATGTAATAGAGGGTGGTGGCCAGAGTTTGAAGTTTAGAACTCTGCTGTTTTTTTTTTTTCCAAAATATTGTGGTATGGTTTTTTTTTATTGTTAATGATTATTTGTTTATTTTCATCTACATGAAGGCAGAATGACAAGGAAGGAGGGAGGGATGGAGGGACGGAGTGCAGATCTTGCATCTGCTGGTTCACATCCTAAATTCCCACAATAGCCAGGGCTGTGCCAGGCTGAAGCCAGGAGCTCAGAACTCTGTGTCTCCCACATGGGTCACAGGGGCCTTAATACTTGAGCCATCCAGAAATCTCCCACTGCTTTCCCAGGCCATTAGCAGAGAGCTGGATCAGAAGTGAGGCAGCTGGGGCTCAAACTGGTGCCCATATAGGATGCTGGCACTGTAGGCTGCAGCTTTACCTCCTACACCACAGTGCTGGCCCTACATTATGCAATTTTGTAGTTGCTTTTGTTGGGAAAAAAAAAAAAAACAGAAGGAAAAACTGCCCTTTTTGTTTCCCCTTGTTTGTCTGCTCTGCTAGTATGTCTGGTTGTTTCGCCTTGAGTGGTTCATTTCAGGAGAGAATTTGTCACTTAGGAAAAGACGTGCTAAAGGCGATCAAGGAACACATGGTTTGCGCTAGAGATTTCATTTTGTAAGCTGGCTTATGTCATATAGCAATTAAAAATATACTTCTCAGGCCGGCGCCATGGTTCAATAGGCTAATCCTCCACCTAGCAGCGCCGGCACACCAGGTTCTGGTCCCAGTCGGGGCGCCGGATTCTTTCCCGGTTGCCCCTCTTCCAGGCCAGCTCTCTTCTGTGGCCCGGGAAGGCGGTGGAGGATGGCCCAAGTGCTTGGGCCCTGCACCCGCATGGGAGACCAGGAGAAGCACCTGGCTCCTGCCTTCGGATCAGCGCAGTGCACCGGCCACAGCGCGCCAGCCGTGACGGCCATTGGAGGGTGAACCAACGACAAAAGGAAGACCTTTCTCTCTCTCTCTCTCTCTCTCACTGTCCACTCTGCCTGTCAATATATATATATATATATATATATATATATATATATGTTTATATATATATATATATACTTCTCATTACTGAGAAAAAACTAAAATGATTAAATTTGATTTTGGTTCTCCTTAAAGATGCACGGTTGATGTTCTGAAATTTGTTCTAGTCAGGAATATGGCAATTCTATTGAAATTGATTTTTTTTAAAGAAATCCCTTTTCTTCCTCATAATCAGCAGCTCAATGACAAATGTGGGACAAATATGCAAGTACACCTTGATATGTGCAGTTGCTCCAAGTTTGTGTATGGGTTAAATATGTGTTATCAAGAATCTTAATTTTCTTTTACTCATATGAATAGTTCATAAATACCCTCTAATGAGATGATTGTAAAGAAATTTACAGATTTTTAGAAGTAATTACTCTTTGCTCTATGCTTTTGGTGTAGCTCATTATCCTAGTATTTGTTTACTTTAGATAGGCTCACTATCTTTCATGATAGGCTTCTAGACTGGCAAACAATTACATTATGGTGGGTTTTTTTGGTTTGTTTGTTTGGATATTTATTTATTTAGTTATTTGAAAGTCAGAGTTACACACAGAGAGAAGGAGAGGCAGAGAGAGAGAGAGAGAGAGAGAGAGAGAGAGAGAGGTCTTCCATCTGCTGGTTCACTCCCCAATTGACCTCAGCAGCCAGAGCTGTGCCGATCCAAAGCCAGAAGCCAGGAGCCAGGAGCTTCTTCCAGGTCTCCCATGTGGGTGCAGGGGCCCAAGGACTTGGGCCATCCTATACTGCTTTCCCAGGCCATAGCAGAGAACTGGATAGAAAGTGGAACAGCAGGGACTTGAACCGGCGGCCATATGGGATGCTGGCACTGCAGGCAGCGGCTTTACCCGCTACACCACAGCGCTGGCCTCTGGTTTATTTTTAATATGTGCATCTTAATTGTCAATCTAAAAAGTCAGTGACTTAAACTTTTGTCTGCTCATCTTTGGTCTTCATTTTTTACAACTTTTTAATCTTTCAAGACTTTTGATAGTTTCTTTAAATTGACAAATTTCAAATGTGGTTTCATAATCTATCTCCTTGGATAGTCAGCCCTGTTAACGCTGTTGTGAATTATTTTTTTATGGATTTTCTTAGGTGTGACTCTTTCAGGGAATGGATTTTTAAATCTCCTGTGGTTGTATGGTAATTGGTTCCATTTGGGCTTCCTGAAGTTGATTGAAAGCCACACTATAAATGGTCCAAAGGTTTTAAGAACCTTATGTTCAGTGAAGCTTACTAATGGTTTAGTAAGCTCACGTACTCTGTCAAGCTATCAAGGTGATTAGGCTTTATAGCAACTGATAATATTCTGTGAATATGCCAAAGACTTAGCTCATTCATTCAGATGAGTTCACTTTTTATACAAACAATTCTGCAGATCTACTATGTTATAATGGTGGAATAGTGTCAAGCAGTTCCTGATCTCCTTTCTCAAGGGGGGATGTATCATCTTTCATTCAGTCAGCTTCAGTACAATGACTCTACAACTCAAAAGGAGTCTAAATTATTTTGTTTTCATTTATCTGTTATATCAGTTGGGATTAACTTTAGCTGCAAATAGTAGAGGTCTAAATTAAAACCTCAAAAATATAGAAGGTAGGCTTAAGTACTTGGGTCCCTGCCACCCATGTGAGAGACCCAAATTGAGTTCCAGGCTTCTGGCTCTGGCCTGGTCCAGCCCCAACTGATGCATGCATTTGGTGAGTAAACTAGCAGATGGAAGATCTCTTTCTGTGTGTGATTGTCTCTCTGCCTTTCAAATAAATAAATGAATTTTTAAAAAGAAGTTTGTCTTACATCAAAGTCCCAAGATAGGCTTGGTTCCACATAGTCTTCAGAGTCCCAGACTTTTCTGTCAGATCTCTCCATTGCCCTTTGGATATGATCCTTGTCCACAAGGCCCAAGGGGTTATTATATCCACATTTCAGGCACTGGGTTACAGGAAGGGTCAAAAAAGAGACAAGCGTAAAGTACATATCTGCTATCTGTTAAAGAGGATCCCTTGAAGCTAACAAAATAATTCTTCGAATTACAACCTATTGATTCCAACTTAGTCACATGGCTGTATCTAGCTGTAGGGGAGGGAGGAACATTTTTTATTTTGAGTGGCTGCATGTCCAGTTTATTACTGCAGAAAAAAGGATATTGAGGAACAAATGGTGGCCCAAAAATACTTGCCATGTTGCTATTCCATCCACTATAATTGAGCAAAAAAACAAACACAATTTTATGTCAATTTTAGCATAGTGTCTTTAGGATATTATTGATAAGAACTTTTTAAGAAAAATGTATTCATTTGAAAGGCAGAGCCAGAGGTCTCTCATCTACTGTTCATTCCCCAGATGCAACAGTTGAGGCTGCCCAGGCTGAAAATGGGAGCTGGGAACTCAGACTGGATCTCACTTATGGCTGGTAGGGATCCAGGTCCTTGAGCCATTAGCTCCTGCCTCCCAGGTATACATTAGCAGGAAGTTGAAACCAAGAACAGAACCAGAACTTGAACCTAGGCACTCCAACATGGGTTACAGATATCCCAAATGGTTTCTCTCCCTTTCTTCCCTTCTTCCTTCCTTCTTTGTTTTCCTTCCTCCCTTCTTCTCCCCTCCCCTGACCTGACCTGACCTGCAAGGCAGAGTTACAGAAAGAGAGAGAAAGAGATCTTCCATCCGCTGGTTCACTCCTCAGATGGCGGCAATGACCAGGTTCAGCCAGGCCAAACCCAGGAGCCAGGAACTTCGTCCAGGTCTCCTACGTGGGTGCCAGGGACCAAGGACTTGGGCCATCTTCTGCTGCTTTCTCAGGCCATTATCAGGGAGCTGAATAGGAAGTGGAGCAGCCAGGTCTTGAACTGGCACCCATTTTGGATGCTGGCATCATAGGTAGCAGCTTTACTCGCTACACCATGACACTGGCCCCCCAAATGGTTTAACTCTGTCTGCCTGCTCATGAACTTTTTTAAAAAAATATTTTGTTTATTTTATTTGACAGGTAAGTTACAGACAGTGAGAGGGAGAGACAGAGAGAAAGGTCTTCCTTCCGTTGGTTCACTCCCCAGATGGCTGCAGTGGCCAGAGCTGCGCCAATCTGAAGCCAGGAGCCAGGTGCTTCTTCCTGGTCTCCCGTATGTGTGCAGGGGCCCAAGGACTTGGGCCATCTTCTACTGCTTTCCCAGGGCACAGCAGAGAGCTGCATTGGAAGAGGAGCAGCCGGGACTAGAACCGGCGCCCATATGGGATGCCAGCGCCACAGGCGGAGGATTAACTTACTGCGCCATAGCACCGGCCCCTGTTCATGAACTTTGATGAAGGTACTTGTAGATTAAGATTAGGAGGAAAAATAGAACTGACATGAGCAATGTGTCTGCGTATTTTCTCTTCTCTTGAATTTCCATATATCACTCTAGAGTTTATTTTCTTACTAGTCACTGCAGTTTCTTTATCATTTGGGTAGAAAGGATAGCTAATTGTTAGTTATGCTTATGGAAGATCCTTCCTGTCATCAAATAGTTTTGGGTATAAAACCTAGGCTGATAAAAAAGAACCATTTTCAATACCTTTCATGATTCTGGTGCCTACTTCACATCCTTAGAATGCCTTTCTCACCTTTGAATATAGCAGAGTATTAAAATGTGAGTCACAAAATCATGTAAAGAAGATGGATATGGAAGAAGTTACAGGGAGAATAATGAGAGAAATAAAATGTTATTTAAAGTGTCCTGAATAACGCAGGACATTTAAGGCAGGCTACTACTCATAGAAATAGAATATAGAACCTTAAAAAGTTATGGTCATTGGAAAGGAAATGAAGACCTAGATCAGCTAATAAAAAATAATGTACTGCCACATTTCAGGAGGTATTTGTCTTTATTAATTATTGGTATCAAATTTTTAAGTGCTATTTATTTTCATTTTAATCAAAAGCAGAGAGACAGAGATCTTCCATCCACTGGTTCACCCTCCAAATGCCCATAACAGTCCAGCTTGGGCCAGGCTGAAGCCATGAGTCTGGAACTCAATCTGGGTCTCCCACATGGGTGTTAGGGACCCACATATTCGAGCCATTGCCTCTGCCTCCCAGAACACATTAACAGGAAGCTGGATTGAAAGTAGAGGACCTGGAACTCAAGTCAGGCCTTCCCAATATGGGATGTGAACATCCTCAGTGGTTAATTTGCCAAATCCCCCTCCATTATCAAATTTTTATTAATAGAATTTTGTGTGATGAAAAAAATGAGGTGATGCTTCTCTCTTGCTTTCCTGGTGAATTATAGAAAACAATATTAATTCTCAACTTTTAGTTAGCATGCTTTTTTAAAAATTTTTATTTATTTGATGGAATAGTTACAGAGAGAGCAAGGCAGAGGCAGAGGTGGAGACAGAGAGAAAGGTCTTCCATCTGCTGGTTCTCTCGCCAAATGGCTGCAACGGCTGCACCGATCCGAAGCCAGGATCCAGGAGCTTCTTCCGGGTCTCCCATATGGGTGCAGGGGCCCAAGGACTTGGGCCATCTTCTACTGCTTTCCCAGGCCATTAGCAGAGAGCTGGATCAGAAGGGGAGCAGCTGGGACTGGAACCAGCGCCTATGGGATGCTGGTGCCGCAGGCGGAGTCTTAACCCATTACACCACAGCGCCGGCACACAGTGTGAATTTTTGAGGCCAACGAGCTAAGTCTAAAGTTGAGACTGAGAAGAAGGAATAAAGAGGGCCAATTCCTTTTTCTGAATTGTCCAGATGGCCTCATTGAGTTCCTGTGGAATTGACCAATCTCAGCAGTAGGATTTCAGATACTGAAATAGTTGAATTGACCATAATGCAGTTCAACTGGACATCTGAAAACACATTTGACCAAATCCCAAGAAATAGTGGATGTGTCCAAGGACATCAAACTGATGTCAACACACTTTACTCCAGTGAAGAGGGCTTTTTTGTGCATGAAGTGTTACAGTTGGCATATTTTTGCATATGCATTTCCATAAGGCTAAATGTTTCACTTTTACTTTAAAAAATAAGTTTTATTTATTTGAAGGACAGAGTGACAGAGATTGACTCCCCAAATGGCTGCAGGAGCCCGAAACTCCACTAGGTCTTCTACATGGGTGGCAGGGCCCAACTTCTTGAGCCATCATTCTGCTGCTTCCCAGGCACATTAGTTGGAAACTGGTTTGGAAGTGGAGTAACCAGGACATGTGGGTGCCTCAAATTGCAGCTTAACCTGTTACGCCACAATGCCAGCCCCTCCCTATCCCTCATTTTAATTTTTATCCACTTAAGGCCTTTTAATACAAGAATTTAGTGTCTTTTATTAAATTGCAGCTCTTTTAGAAATAATTAAAGGTGGGGGCTGGCACTTTGGCTGAAGTGCCAGCATCCCAAAAGAGTGCCAGTTCGAGACCCACCTCCGATCCAGCTCTCTGCTTTGGCCTGGGAAAGCAGTAGAAGATGGCCCAAGTCCTTGGGTTCCTGCACCCGCATGGGAGACCTGGAAGAAGCTCCTGGCTCGTGGCTTTGAATTGGTGCAGCTCCAACCATTGTAGCCAATGAGGGAGTGAACCAGCGGATGGAAGACCTCTCTCTCTCTGCCTCTCCTCTGTTTGTGTAACTCTGACTTTCACATAGGTAAATAAATCTTTAAAGAAAAAAATAAATAATTAAAGCCAAATTGAAGGATATATTTCATATCTGTGGAACACTTTTGTGCAATTTCAGCACTATAAAAGTAACTTGTAGAGGCAAGCGTTTGGCCTGCCAGTTAAGATACCCGTGTCTGACACCAAAGTGCTTGGTTCAATTCTTGATTCGAGTTCCTGATTGCTACCAGTGCAGACCCTAGGAAATAGCAGATGATGGCTCAAATAATTGGGTTCTTGCCACCCATGTGCAAGACCTGGATTGAATTCTTAGCTCCCAGCTTCCACCTGGCTGTCCTCAGCTATTGTGGTCATTTGGGACATGACCCAGTGGATAGGCATACTGTCTCTCTCTTTCTAGCTCTCTAACAACAACAAGAACTTGTATATGAAATTCAAAAGAATTTAAGTAGAACAGTGTGTTAGGTACTTATTCTCATCTTTCCAACACATTTGGGTACTATTAATATCAGTAAAATTTATATAATTCAGTTTTTAGAACTAAATTACTTGATTCTCATTTAAGATTAGCAGAAAAAGTATTGCAGTTTTTAAATTTTTTTGTCCAGTGAAGACTATGAATTTATGAGACTTGTTAAGGTCTTCCAGCATTGTTCCAGCAGGGTAACTTGTAACACATCTGCTACTTGTACTGTCATCTCAGCACCACCTACTAGTAAAATAATGTATTGTCCACCAACTGTACTCAGCTTCTAAGACAGCAACAAACCATAAAGGCACACCTGTTTAACCAGCTGCTGTTGAGTCAAGATGAAGCCCTTAAACACATCACACCTGGACCATCCCTGGATAATAAATTTACTCTAATTGGAATCTGCACTTCCAGTTGTCTTCCCAGCAGCAAGCATGCACTTGTGCTGATCTACTTTTTTTTCTTTAAATGTATTTATTTATTTGAAAGACAGGATTACAAAGAGGCAAAGGCAGAGAAAGAGTGAGCACGAGCGAGTTCTTTTATTATTATTATTATTATTTTGACAGGCAGAGTGGACAGTGAGAGAGACAGAGAGAAAGGTCTTCCTTTTGCTGTTGGTTCACCCTCCAGTGGCCGCCGCAGCCGGTGCAGGAGCCAGGAGCCAGGTGCTTTTCCTGGTCTCCCATGCGGGTGCAGGGCCCAAGCACTTGGGCCATCCTCCACTGCACTCCTGAGCCACAGCAGAGAGCTGGCCTGGAAGAGGGGCAACCGGGACAGAATCCGGCACCTCGACCGGGACTAGAACCCAGTGTGCCGGCGGTGCTAGGTGGCCTTCAGGCCAGGGCATTAACCCGCCGTGCCATAGTGGCGGCCCCCATTTATGTGATTCTTTACACTTTGCTTTCATTGTATTTTTTTTCCACTCAAAAGGATGTTTCAAATATGGAGGTATGTTGCATCTAACATTGTAGAAACATTGGCTTCAAAAGAGTCAAAGAAAATAAAGGTTGAGGAGTTTAAGTCCTAGAAATTTTTGTGATGAATTGATGGTTGTAGAGTAGGCCCTGCTGAAGAGCTCTGGTGATTCATAATGAGTTGGAAGACCACTGAAGACTCTCTTAAAGCAGAAAAGCACAGACCTTTGAATAAATTGTTTACTGTGGTGACAACATTGGGTTGTGAAAAGTTAGTGCCCTCAAAACAGTGTTTCCTGATACATTTGCAGTGCCATGCCAATTACAAATGAAAATGGATTGTTGCGGTTCTTATCTTTCAAGAACTTTGAAGGGTCTGAGATTTTATCCTACTTACAAGCTGGCAAGTTAATCTCCTGTGGTTTTATTTTTTTAAAAAGATTTTTATTTATTTATTTTGAGAGAGTTTCAAACAGTGAGAGGGAGAGAGAGAGAAAGGTCTTCCTTACGTTGATTCACTCCCCAGATGGCCACAACAGCCAGAGCTGTGCCAGGTTCTTCTTCCCAGTCTCCCATGTGGGTGCAGGGGCCCAAGGAGTTGGGCCATCTTCTGCTGCTTTCCCAGGCCATAGAAGAGAGCTGGATTGGAAGTGGAGCAGCTGGGACTTGAACTGGTGCCCATATGGGATGCTGGCACTGCAGGTGGAGGATTAACCTACTACACCACAGTGCTGGCCCCGTCCTGTGGTTTTATGAACACTGGTAGAAATAGTGAGATTCCTGGATTTAATTGATGGCTGTAGCAATAGCCAGAGTATTAGCATTAGTGCCATTTGCCTGAGACTCATTTCTACCGGGTGATACAAGAGGTCCTGGTGACATCTGCACATGCAGTTGGGTCTATTACAAGAGAGGAACTCTGAGCCCTGGGCAGACATTATTTATACTGATAGTAACAGGCCTGACCTCTGCTCCAGGTGGTGACACTTTCTCTGCCTTCTGAAGCTGTTCACCATACTAAGATTATTGAAAAGGTGTTTTAGAAAAAAAAGGCAGTCAGTGCTTCCCAAAAAATTGGCAGAAATGTGTTAGACTTATGGAGATTTGTTTCTCAGTGCTGTCTTTTAAGATTTAAAGCACAATGTTACGTGGATCATGAGAAACCTGTGTGAGTTCTCAGCTTCTGGCTTCCACATGGCTCAGGGCCAGCTATTGTGGACAACTGTGAGGTGAACTAGTGAATAGAAGCACTTTCTCTTTGGGTGTACCTGGGTGTACGTGTGTGTGTGTGTGTGTGTGTCTGCCTCTCAAATACATATTTAAAAATTTTTTTAGAGTTTTATTTATTTGAGAGGTAGAGTTACAGACAATGAGAGGGAGAAACAGGGAGAGGGGTCTTCCATCCACTGGTTCATGGCTGCAACAGCTGGAGCTGTGCCAATCTGAAGCCAGGAGCCAGGTACTTCTTCCGGGTCTCCCACATGGGTACAGGGACTCAAGGACTTGGGCCATCTTCCACTGCTTTCCCAGGCCATAGCAAAGAGCTGATTGGAAGTGGAGCAGCCGGGACTCAAACTGGCGCCCATATGGGATGCCGGCGCCGCAGGTGGAGGATTAACCTACTGTACCATGGCGCCGGCCCCCATATTTTAAATTTAAAAATAAAATCCACTGGGGCCGGCGCTGTGTTGCAGTAGGTTAACGCCCTGGCCTGAAGCGCCGGCATCCCATATGGGCACCAGTTCGAGACATGGCTGCTTCACTTCCTGTCCAGCTCTCTGCTATGGCCCGGGAAAGCAGTGGAAGATGGCCCAAGTCCTTGGGCCCCTGCACCCACGTGGGAGACTCAGAGGAAGCTCCTGGCTCCTGGCTTCGGATCAGCGCAGCTCCGGCCTTTGCAGCCATTTGGGAAGTGAACCATCGGATGGAAGACCTCTCTCTCTCTCTCTCTCTCTCTCTGTAACTCTTTCAAATAAAATAAATAAATCTTAAAAAAAAAATCCACTGACTTTTCAGCTCCTCCTTTGCTTTTGGTTATCCCATCCATGCTTTTTTTTTAAATAAAGATTTGTTTATTTACTTCAAAGAGTTACACAGAGAGAGGAGAGGCAGAGAGAGAGAGAGAGAGAGAGAGATCCTCCATTCTCTGATTCATTCTCCTGAAGGCCGCAACAGCCAGAGCTGCACCAATCCAAAGCCAGGAGCTTCCTCCAGGCTTGGGACTTGGCCATCTTCTACTGCTTTCCCAGGCCACAGCAGAGAGTTGGATCAGAAGTGGAGCAGCCAGGACATGAACCGGCACCCATATGGGATGCTGGCTCTGCAGGCGGCGTCTTCACCGCTATGCCACAGTGCCAACCCCATCCATGCTTTTTTTGAGCCTAGTCATGTATTTAAAAGGATGTTATATTTGTCCCATATTTCTCAATGTCTTTTAAGAGGTATTTTTTTAAGGATATCTTGTCTACCATTTTCTCAGAAATCAGACTCCAGCTACTTGTACTCAGATGATATGACTAAAATTATTCTGCATGAGTAGATGTAAATGTGTAATCCAAAGGAACACAGTCACTCTTTTGTGGCTGTGTTTTTCATTGTAAATATGTATGCTGTTTTTACCTGGCAACTGTATAATGAAGTTTGACATTCTGTCAATTGGATGCAGAGATTCAAAATGAGTGAATCAAAACTAATTATAACTCCAGGCCATTGTGACCCAGAAAAGCACAGTAGTGAAATTTTGTGACCGACTTTAAACTGGGAATTTGATTTTTATTTCAAATGCTTTTTTTGGGAGTATTATTTACGTGAAAACAATATATTGTTTATTATAATTATTCATTTGTTTTTATTGAAAGCATTTTGGTGAAACTTTTGATAGGTTGTGCCTTAAGGGAAAAATTAACCTACATGTTTCTGTGTAATTTAGAAGAGAAAGAACCATTCAACTGGAAGGTTCTTTATGATGACTTGAATTCTGTTGTGCAGTTTAATTATTAAACTAGAATTTTAAAAGCCATGAAAGAAAGTGAAAGGAGCAAAATAAGAATGAGAAATAGTCACAATGGAAGGAGTGTGTGACAGACCCAGATGTGGTGGTTGGGTCTTTCCATTTGCAACCCTGGTAGTATATCAGAATTTCCCACCCAGTTGGCAGTATAGGCAATGAAACTGCTGTTACTTAGCCTTAATTTGAATTGACTAAGAGTATTCATCTTTGTTTCTTTTGAACAGTAAAATTGGAGAGGACAATTGTATTCTTGAATTATTTATCATTTCTAATCTCACAGTTATTTCCTGAAATGACCTGTAGATACCCACCTCCTTTTTATCATTACTGTGCTGTAAGTCATAAGGTGTTCTTTTTAGCACTTAAAATACCCATACTGTAGATTGAGGAGAAGAGGGCAGGATATCTGCCTGAAAGTGATTATGAAAATACTCAACTCCCAGGTGACAGTGAGGGGAAATTTGACTACAGCTGCTTCACTTCTATAATGACTGATCAGGGATGCAAATCAAGATCAAATCTACAGATTTAGTGAGTTATTGCCAAAATCCCAAGTTCAAGTTTGAATATCACATGTGGAGAAAAGGTTGGAACCTAGTTGTCGTGAGTTCTTAAAATTAGTTTCTTAAGTGAAAAATCAGAATAAGCTTTGTATTTGTGTAACTCATTTGTAGCATTTTCTTGTCTGTTCTGTCACTTGACTTTCATGTTCCTTTATTGTTAAGTATTATTTTTCTCAAGACCTATGGAAATTGTCTGATTAGGATTGTAGGGGAGAAAATGTGATTGCAAATTTCAGCGCTAACACCCCAATAAAACAAAAGACAGATTAACAAGAGAAAAATCACACAAATTTATTAAATACAAATTTTATATGGCATGGAAGCCTTCAGAACAGAATAGCCCAGGCTGGCTTTGTGGTACAGTGGATTAAGCCACTGCCTGTGATGCTGCCATCTCACTGGGGTGCCAGTTTGAGGCTGCTCCACTTCTCATCTAGCTCCCTGCTAATGACAGCAGACGACCTAAGTCTTTGTGCCCCTGCACTTATGTGGGAGACCTGGATGGAATTTCAGGATCCTGGCTTTGGTCTGGCCAAGCCCCGGTTGTTGCAGCAGTCTGGGGAGTGAACCAGCAGAGGGAAAACTTCTGTCTCTCCCCGTCTGTCTGTAAGTCTGCCTTTCAAATAAACAAATACATCTTTTTTTTTTTTTTAAAGAAAGCTTTTATTTAATAAATATAAATTTCATAGGTACAGCTTTTGGAATATAGCACTTCTTCCCCGTACCCACCCTCCCACTCCCACTCCCATCCCACCTCCTACTCCCTCTCCTATCCTATTCTTCATTAAGATTCATTTTTAATTATCTTCGTATACAGAAGATCAACTCTATACTAAGTAAAGATTTCAACAGTTTGCACCCACTGCCACACACAAAGTATAAAGTACTGTTTGAGGACAAGTTTTACTGTTAATTCTCATAATACAGCTCATTAAGGACAGAATCCTGCATGTGGAGCATGTGCACAGTGACTCCTGTTGTTGATAATAAATAAACCTTAAAAAAAAAAAAAGAAAGAAATGAAGACCCAATGACCCAGGAAAACAGTATTTTTGTGCTTAGATTAGTGAAACATGAACAGTTATGTAGAAGTATGATTGAACAAAAAGAGAATTTGACTCAGTGGTAATAAAATGCAAAGATTCACAGCTCCGACTTCTGGCTCCAGCTTTGGCTTCTGACTTCAGGTTCCTGCGAATGTAGACAACGAGAGGCAGCAGCTGCCATCCTTGAGGGAAATGAATTGTGTACCTGACTTCCACTTCAACCCAGGCTGGCCCTGGCTGTTTGGGGCATTGAGGTGTCAATCAGTGGATAATAGTTCTCGCGTTCTCTCTCTCTTCTCCTTTCCCTCTCTTTCTCTCCTCTGCCTCAAATAAATAAATGAAAGTGCCTGCCAATGTTACTTCAAAGATAGTGGTTACCTCAAAAGGTAATATTGGAAAAAGCAGTTGGAAAAGAGGATGCAGAGACTTCAAAGACAGTGGTGTTGTATTCTTAAGCTTAGTGAAAAGATACTGAAGACCTTTTTGGAGAATAGGAATACTGCAGTCAAATACAGTTTCATGTAGTTTTGTCTAGAATCATAAATAATAGTTAGGATTTAGGAAAACTGGTTTATGTAACAAAAGGTAGCTATTTTATATTCCGACTTTTGTACTTTTTCTGGAGCTGACATCAAGTTTTTTTTTTTTTAAGATTTATTTTATTTATTTGAAAGAGTTACAGAGAGAGGTAAGAGACAGAGAGAGAGGTCTTCCATCTGCTGGTTCACTCCCCAGATGGCCCCAACGGCCAAAGCTGTGCCAATCTGAAGCCAGGAGCCAGGAGCTTCTTCTGGGTCTTCCACACGAGTGCAGGGGCCCAAGGACTTGGACCATCTTCCATTGCTTTCCCAGGCCATAGCAGAGAGCTGTGGATTGGAAGAGGAGCAGCCGGGACTAGAACCGGCATCCATATGGGATGCCAGCACCACAGGCAGAGAATTAACCTACTGCACCACAGCGACGGCCCCACATCAAGTTTTAATATGGAATTAACTCTGTGTGTTTTAGGACTCCATAAAACTATAACAGAAGCAGATATGGGAGATATGAAGATCCTCAGTGAGACAGCCAAAAATAAGTTAACAATCTGATAGGAAACAATGCAACAGAAGGAGAAATTCTCATTGCTTAAGGCTAGGTACTTTATTTGGCTTGAGAAAACAACTAAGATAATGTTATAAATAGAAACTCAAGGTCCGAGGCCAGTTGAAGGGGAAGGAGTTGATAGGGATGTTGTGGAGGGCACACACTTAAAGTTGAGTGAAAATAAGTAAGAATACATAAAGCTGGGTACTGAAGAACAAACTTTCACTGGTTGTATTTCTGGTTGGCAGGCTTGTGACAAGAAGTTTTCAGGGGAATAAATGTTAGTTTTCTGTTTTTTTGCTTTAAGAAAGAGATAATTACCAAGTTGACTTTGTCTTTTCAGTGTAACATTTGGCACTTGCTTTGCTAACATAATCACTTGTGGCTGAGATACAAGCTGTTGAATTTTGCCTGTAAGCTAAATTGTTGGCTCTGGGTTGTTCCTGAGACTGGAATTCTTTCTGGCATCAACGATTTAGATCTATCAAAATGTGTTAATAGTGTTAAATCTTACACTTAGAGGAAATGCTCTTGCAGTACTGCAGTATTTCAGTGCTGATGCTAACCATTCTAAGGTGGTGCAGACGCCACAAGTTAAAGGCACTGTTTTCAACTAGACGGTCATCACATCAGACATCTGCTAAAAATTTTAGAGTCTGGGCCACTGGCAATTATAATAAAAATTCAACTGGCTATGAATCTAAAGAATTTCCACAACTGCCCTTAAGTTTGATAATTAGCTAAAATAACTCAGAAAACTCAGGGAAGCACTTACACTTAGAATTACAGTTTAATTATAGACAGTGGTGGGTAATGCAGCACAGAAAGTTAAGCCAGTGCAGCTCTTCCACTTCTTATCCAGCTTCCTGCTAATGCATCCTGGAAGGCAGCAGATAACAGTTCAAGTACTTGGGTTCTGCCACTCAAGTGGAAGGCACAGATGGAATTCTGGGATCCTGGCTTCAACCTGGCTCAGTCCTAGCTGCTATTGCGGACATTTGAAGAGTGAACCACTGGATGGAAGAACAATTGCTCGCTCACACTCTCTTTCACTCTCTCTCTTTCACCCTGCCTTTCAAAGAGATGAATGAACATTTGGTTATAAAGTATATAAACTAGGATCAGCCAAGTGAAGCACATAGGGCTAATTCTAGGAGAGTTCCTAAATCAGAGCATGCATTCCTTCTCCCCTTTGAATCAGGGCACATCACCTTCCCACCACATCTGTGTATTCTCCAGCCAGATGCTCCATTGAATCACTGGGTCCAGAGTTTTCATTAGAATCAGAACATAGACATGATTGATGGAATCACTAGCCACATGATTAAACTCAGTCTCCATCATTCCTTCTGTCTGCAGATATTAAGCTGATACTAAGTGGTTCAGAGCTCCAGTCTTTCAATCACACAGTTGGTCTTTCTAGTTTGGCCTGTTCCCATATCATTAACATAGGCTCTCTAGGGACTCACAATGAGTTACTTCTTGGTGTAAACTATCAGAGCCCAGCATGAATAATAAAGACACTCCTGTCACTTGGGAAAATCCAAAGGTTTAAATTTTTCCCAACCAGGAAATTGGGGAAGACCAATCAAGGTCTATATCATCTAATACCCTGAATTCAGAAGTTTAACCAGTATTCAAGGCCTTTGTTTTTGTATTTGTTATTTTCTCTGAAGAATGGTATCTAATTTACCTTGTCATCACTTTTTCCATGCAGGGGAAATTAAGAACCCAGCATTGAAACCATAACTAAACATTACTTTCTACTCTTACCACATCTTTGAAGCTTCCAGCAAAGGAATTATATTTGTTGCTTCTCCCTTCTCTCATGGTCATTAAGACAAATTACAGGGCTGGTGTTGTGGCTCAGTGGGGTAAGCCACTGCCTGCAGTGCTGGGATCCTGGATGAGTGCAGGTTTGAGTGTTGGCGCCTCCACTTCAGATCCAGTTCCCTGCTAATATACCTGGAAAAGCAGTGAAAGATGGCCCAAGTATCTGGGCCCCTGCCACCCACTTTGGAGACTTGGATGAAGCACCTGACTCCTGGCTTTGGTCTGACACAACTCCCGCCGTTTTAGTTATTTAGGGACTGAACCAGCAGAGGGAGGATCTCTCTGTCTCTTTCTCTAATTCTACCTTTCAAATAAATAAATCTTTAAAAAAAAAAAAAAAAGACCACCAAAACTGCAAACTGATGACAACAGGTTTTAGCTAGCAGATGTTTTATTTGGTGCTTACACTTTTAAAACAGTTGATTTACCTGTCAGTGTTTTTTAAAAATGAACTGGTTCAATGCTAACTTTTAGACTTCTCTTAAAAATTTAAAAAAAAAAATATCTATAAGTCTGTGTTCCTGTGTAGCAGTACTTGGCTGAAGTGGAATAGAAGTTACTCTGATTTATCAGAATCTTTACTCTTTCTCACTCCCATCCCATAGCTTGATCTTTAAGGAATGTTTGAGCAAAACAAAACAAAACTGCTCATCTATAGTGTGTCCATCTCTGGCTAGAGTTACTTATGTTCTCTTATTTAATTCTGGGTATAATTATGAGACAAACATTGGAGTTTCCGTTTTGTCCTTATGAAACTGGGTGAGTGAATTTCCTAAGGACTCATAATACATGGAAGAACTAAAATGCAGAATTCATTCTTTTAATTTTTAAAAAAGATTTATTTATTTGTAAGTCAGAGAGTTACACAGAGAGAAAGAGTCAGAGAAAGAGATCCCTCCCATTCACTGGTTCACTCCCCCAAATGTTCTCAATGGTTAACAATAGGCCAGATTGAAGCCAGGAACCTGGAACTCCATCCGGGTCTCTCACCTGGGTGGCAAGGGTCCAAAGACTTGGGCCATCCTCTGCTGCATTCCCAGGCATATTAGCAGAGAGCTGGATCAGAAGTGGAGCAGCTGGTACTTGAGCCTGCACTCATATGGGATACCAGCATCAACCATGGAAGCTTAAACCCACTATGTCATAACACTGGCCCCAATCTCATTCTTTTGCTTAGCTGGCCCCAGACTTCTGGCTCTCAGCTCATTCTAAGAATAAGAAACTAACAACATGTGCTTAAGTGTCTAGCACAACTTTTTGCTAAGTGTAGTAGCACAAATGTGAATTGAAATCAAAATTAAGTGATACATTTATTGATAGCTGATTGTATGGCCCATATGTTGTCTCATGGAATTATAATGATTTAGAAGCTCTAGAGAAAGATATTTTCCAGCTGAGTTGCTGGACTACCCCAGTATGAGAGCTTTCTAACTCTAAGTTCCCTAGGACATTTCCTCTGAATTCTATGGGGAGAGACCACAACAAAAGGAAAGGAAAAGGGCCTGCAGTTGTAATATCCTTTTCCCTCTGGAAACTATACAATGAGTTTGACTTTTCACATTCTCCCTGACTCTGCCTGACTGCGGTACAAGCTCTTATCCTTTCATCAACTGATCAGTGAATACTTACTGTATTCAAAATACTGTATAGATTATTGTGAATCAGACACTTATGGAGGAAAAGAGCTGTGTTGTTTCAAACTATAGTCTTTGTTTAGGAAAGGATAATTGCCAGGAGTGTGGACAGATAAAGTACTGAGAAGGGACCAAAATGAGGCAAGAGAGGGTGGGGTTGACATCCGAGAGAGGAACGTAGAAGAGAATGTCTTTGGCTCAAGCCTTTCAAGGTATCCTTTCAAGTATCTTTTTCAAGGATGGGTAGATCCAAGATAACAGTGATAGAAGAGAGGCCATTTCAAGCTGAAAGGTTATTGAAAGCTGGGAGAGGAAATAGAACATAGGGGTGCTTATCAAGAGAAGCAAGTAGTTTGTTGACTAGTTCAAGGGTATTTGAAGGGAATAAGAGTGAGGTAATTTGGCAGAGTCAGGTGGAAAGGCTAGATATTTTAAGTTCAGAGGTTAGGTGGTGGGGGCTAGCTTTATGACCCAGTGGGTTAAGCTGCCATTTGTGACACCTACTACCCATATGAGCACCAGTTTGAGTCCTGGCTGTTCCACTTTTGATCCAGCTCCCTGCTGATGTACCTGGGAAGGCAGCAGAAGATGGCCCAATTGCTTGGGCCTCTGCCACCCATGTGGGAGACCCAAATGGAGTTCCTAGGTCCTGGCTTCAGCCATTTGGGAAGTGAACCAGCAGATGGAAGGTCTCTCTGACTCTCTTTCTAACTCTGTCTTTCAAATAACTAGATTAAAAAAATTTTAAGAAGCTGGTTGGAGGGTGAGCTTTTAGTACAGCAGTTAGGATGCTGCTTGGGGTGACCACATCCCAAATCCAAATGTCTAGGCTTGAGTCCTGGCTCTGCTCCTGATTCCAGCATCCTGTTAATATACACCCCGGGAGACAGCAGGTGATGGCTCAAGTTATTGGGTCCCTGCCACCCACCTGGAAAACTAGGATTAGATTCTGGGCTTCTGGCTTCAGCTTGGTCCAGGTCTGGCTGCTGCAGGCATTTGTGGAGTGATCAGCGAACAGATGATATCTGTCTGTCTCTGTCTATCTGCCTTTCAAAAAAATACTTAAGACTTTTTACTTAAAACTTCAGTTGGACTCGATCAAAAAGGCAATATAAAAGATTATTAAGTGGGGGCTGGCGCTGTGGTGCAGCAGGTTAAAGCCCTGGCCAGAAGCGCCGGCATCCCATGTGGGCGCTGGTTCTAGTCCCAGCTGCTCCACTTCTGATCCAGCTCTCTGCTATGGTCTGGGAAAGCAGTAGAAGACGGCCCAAGTCATTGGTCTCCTGCACCCATGTGGGAGACCCGGAAGAAGCTCCTGGATCCTGGCTTCAGATCAGCGCAGCTCCAGCCATCTGGGGAGTGAACCAGCAGATAGAAGACCTTTCTCTCTGTCTCTACCTCTCCGTAACTCTGACTTTCAAATAAATAAAATAAATCTTTTAAAAAAAGATTATTAAGTGAAAAAGAGAGATAATTTAGCTATGTTTTGGAGAGCTTATCTCTTTACAGTGAGTAATTTGTATATATTGGAGTTAAAAGAAACTACCAGTGGTAGCCCCTGTAGGAGATGAATGCAGTGATCCAACTGGTGGAAGGTAAAGACCTAAAGTAAGATGTGGTTATGGCTTTGGAGAGAAAACAACAGACTATTTGTAATGATTTTAGCATTTGGGGATAATACACTGTGGCCTTCTTAAAGACGAACTGTATGTCTTATTCTTTCTTTCTATCCCTTATCTACTTGAGCACAGTGCCTGTTGAACAGAGTGGGTGCTCCTCAAGTATTCATTGCATTCAGTTGGATTTCTCTGGGTAGAACTGAAAGATGTAACAACTTACTGGATGTTAGTCACAAAGAAAAGGAACATGTCAGAGGGAGCCAAGGGCATTTATTGATGACTGGAAAGATGAAGTTTGTTGGAGACATAGGGGACATGGGTAGCAAGCTAGTTTGGGAAAAAAGATAACTAGTATTTTTTTAAAGATTTATTTATTAATTTGAAAGAGTTACACAGAGAGAGAAGGAGAGACAGAAAGTGAGAGAGAGATCTTCCATCTGCTGGTTCACTCACCAAAAGGCCGCAATGGCGGGAGCTGCGCTGATCCGAAGCCAGGAGTCAGGAGCCAAGAGCTTCTTCCAGGTCTCCCACGTGGGTGCAGGGTCCCAAGGACATGTGCCATCTTCTGCTTTCCCAAGCCATAGCAGAGAGCTGGATCGGAAGTAGAACAGCCAGGACTCGAACCAGCGCCCATATGGGATGCTGTCACTGTAGGCAGTGGCTTTACCCACTACATCACAGCCGCCGGCCCTTGTTTTTTTAAGTTCTATATTTTTATTTATTTAAAGGCAGATATATAAATATGTATATATATGGGGGTATGAAATCTCTGTGTGTGTGTGTGTGTGTGTGTATGTGTATGTGTGTGTATGAGGGAGATACCTTTGGTCTGATGGTTCACTCCTCATATAAGCACAACGACCAGGGCTGGGCCAGACCCAAGTCACGAGCCTGGAACTTCATCCAGATCTCCTTCATAGGTGGTAGGGATTCAAGTACTTGTACCATCATTTGCTGTCTGCCAGGTGCATTAGCAGGAAGCAGGATCAGAAGAAGTAGAACTCAATCCCAGGCACTCTGATATGGGATACTGGCTTCTCAACTGGCAACTTAATCCACTGTTGCACAGTGCCTTTTTATTTATTGGAGAGGCAGAGTGAGAGAGAAACAAAAGCAGAGAAAGATCTTCATCTACTGATTCCATCCCCAAATACCCACAACAGCTAGGGCTCGACCAGGCCCAAGGGGCCCAGAACTCCATCCAGATCTTACATGTCTGGAACAGTCTCAAGTGCTTGAGCCATCACCTGCTACCTCCTTTGGTGTGCATTAGCAAGGAGCTGAATTGGAAACAGAGCCTGGACTCCAACCCTGGTACTTGGCACACAGAAAACATCCCAAAATAGTGGCAGGTGTGTCGTGCAATGGTTAAGATGCCACTTGAGACACCTCAATTGCCAGACACTGTGCTGAGGTCTTAATATGGATTATTTTGTTTAAACATCCTAACAAACCTTTGCTGAGGGTACTGTAACTATATTTTACAGGGAGGAAACAGGTTCATAGTATTTTAAGTAATCAACCCATTGTGTCACAGCTAATATGAATATAGTGATAGAATTAGAATCTCAACCCAGGAGTATATGGTACTAGAGTCCATTTCTTTAGACTTGTTTGATTTAAAACACTAGGAGGATGGCCTTATGACAATATCTGACATATAGCTGGAAATACAGGAACTGTGGTCAGTAGATACATCAGGATCTAATTAATTAATCTGAAAGTAAATTACTTTGTCATAACAGTGTGTTGGTTTACCTTTGCCTAGAGACAGATCCAAAGCCAGAAAGTTAAGGAACATCTGTTTACTGAGAGAAAGAAGTAAGATTCTTTGTATCTTTGGAAAATAAGAGTAATTTTGTATTTATTTTTTGTTAAGAGTAATTGTCATTAGGCAAATTCAGTATCATGTTGTTTGAGTGCTGCTTAGTGGTAGCTATTTAGTCTGGTTTAAGACAGTGAAAAGACATTACCCAATTTCAATTTGTAATAAAACTAAATTCAAATTTACTTTATTAAGTATACTTATTAGAGTGACTATTACAAAGGAAGCAAATAGTGAATTTTAAACAGAGATGACTAGTTAACAAGTCAGTCCTTCTTTTTCTATTTTGAGAAGTCACTGATCAGAGATTTTTTTAAAAAATCCCATTTGAAGACATTTTTATATTTTAAATGGGGATTTCTTTGCAATCTGCCTACCAGGCAGAATTGTTAGTTTAAAAAAAATTGCTTGAATGACAGAGAGAGAAAGAGCTCAATCTTCTCTGGTTCACCAGGAACTTCATTTGGGTCTCCCATGTCAGTGGTGGGGCCCAAGAACTTGGGCCATCTTCTATTGCTTCCCCAGGTGCGTTAGCAGGGAGCTGGGTGGAAATAGAGCAGACAGGGTTCTACTTCTTCTTCTTCTTCTTCTTCTTTTTTTTTTTTTTTTTTTGACAGCCAGAGTTAGAGAGAGAGAGAGAGAGGTCTTCCTTCTGTTGGTTCAACCCCCCAAATGGCCGCAACGGCTGGCACGCTGCACCCATCTGAAGCCAGGGGCCAGATGCTTCTTCCTGGTCTCCCATGCGGGTGCAGGGACCCAAGCACTTGGGCCATCCTCCACTGCACTCCCGGGCCACAACAGAGAGCTGGACTGGAAGAGGAGCAACTGGGACTAGAACCCAGTGTGCCGGCGCCGCAGACGGAGGATTAGCCTAGTGAGCCGCGGCGCCGGCCTACTTCTTTGTGCTCCTGTATGGGATGCCAGCATCACAGGTGGTAGCTTAACCCACTGTGCCACTACACCAGGCCCAACACTTTACTCTTAATTGTTCCCCAGATCTAGAGAGTATACTTAGCAGCCAGAACCTGTGTTGGATATAGATTATTTGTTTTGTTAACTTCTAGATGAAAGGGCATTTCTGCAGGTAAAATTTTGGAACAATTGCTAAATAATGTTCCTTAAATAGCAAAATATATTTTTAAGTTAACAACAAAATTATCAAAGAATGATGTGAGTTATTAGTCTTTCTAAGCTTCTTAATTTTTGTTCAAGTGTCCCAAAGTTTAATGATTTGGAAATAGAGTCCTATCAGGGCTGTGGTACTCCTAAAGCCATCAAAGAAAAAGCTGAATGCAATTGGAGGGCGGGTAACAGCTCCCATTCTAAAAACCTGTACTTGGCATGCTTGTATAAAAATAGGATCTTGAATCTTTATGATAACCAACTTCTTCCACTTTTTTCTTAAACTGTTCTGGCAGAAACCAATAGCTTTTTAACGGCCAGGTTCAACTTCGTCATCTTATTTCTTGGTTTTTTTTTTTTTTTTTTTCTGCCTGTCATATCTAGTACTCTGACCTCTTTTCTCCCTTGACTTCTTTGACATTGCTCTTTACTCTTTTGCTTTCTTTTGTCGTGTTCTGTTTCCTTCGTGATGCCGTTCTTGACTTTCCTGCTTGTTCTGTCAGTACACTTGGAGCCTCAGCTTCCTTCTGTTTGTGCTTTCACTTGAAAATCATCTCCTCCATCTACCACTGCTGTCTTCATTCTCAGTACCTTATGATTTGCTTCCATGTCTATATCTTTAGCTCTCCTTTTCCTCATAGACAGAGATCCACATTTCTTTTTTTTTATTTTTAAAGATTTATCGATTTATTTCAAAGGCAGAGTTACAGAGAGAGATGGAGGGAGAGAAAGAGAGATCTTCCATCTGCTGATTCACTCCCCAAATGGCCTCAGCGGCTGGGGCTGGGCCATGCCAAAGCCAGGATCCATGGAACTTCTTCCGGGTCTCCCACATAGGTGCAGGAGCCCAAGGACTTGGGCCATCTTCTGCTGCTTTCCCAGGTGCATTAGCGGAGAGCTGGATCGGAAGTGGAGCAGCCGGGATTCAAACCAGTGCCCCTATGGGTTGCCATCCAAACCACAGCACCTGCCCCAGAAGCATATTTCTTAACTCTGTGGTAAACAGTGCTGCATAAGTTCAGTGCAGGGACTTCTGGCTCAGTATTTCCTGTTTCAGTTAATGTTATCACCATCATGCTCATAATTCAAATAGAAAATATGTGGTTTTCATTACTTTTCTGCCTGTTTTCTCTAGTCTGTTGAGAGATTGTAGTGCTGTATGTCCACAGTGTTTACCCATCCATCCAGCTATTGCACTAGATCAGGTCATCTTCTGTTTTCTATAGTTTACCTCTGTAGTCCTCATACTGCTTCCTGAAGTGTATGCTTGACCACTTGACTCTTGAATGAATCCTGTGGGATATTTTTATTCACAACACCTCTGATATCAAATATGTGGAATTTGTTTTCTCAGACCAACCCATTCTCTTAACTCTTAGTACCTACCAGACACTACCTGGGTTTTCTACAATTGAATTTTTTTTTTTTTTTTTTTTTGACAGAGTGGACAGTGAGAGAGAGAGAAAGGTCTTCCTTTTCCATTGGTTCACCCCTCAGTGGTTGCTGCAGCCGGCGCACCGCGCTGATCTGAAGCCAGGAGCCCTGTAGGTGCTTCTCCTGGTCTCCCATGGGGTGCAGGGCCCAAGCACTTGGGCCATCCTTCACTGCACTTCCGGGCCACAGCAGAGAGCTGTACTGGAAGAGGAGCAACCGGGACAGAATCCGGTGCCCCGACCTGGACTAGAACCCGGTGTGCCGGTGTCGCAGGCGAAGGATTAGCCTATTGAGCCATGGCGCCAGCCAAAGTTTATGTTCTTTAGCAGTGTGTATATGGGCTGTTTTGACTCCAGGATATTTTCTCTAGAAGAGCATAGTTCACCTAACTTTGTATTTTGATTTTGCAGTTTATGGCTAAAGTCACTAGCTCTATTCTCTCCCAACCATTTGTCTTCAGGAATTCTTCTAGGAGAA
Organism: Oryctolagus cuniculus; assembly: GCF_051225735.1. Classification (NCBI taxonomy): domain Eukaryota; kingdom Metazoa; phylum Chordata; class Mammalia; order Lagomorpha; family Leporidae; genus Oryctolagus; species Oryctolagus cuniculus. The sequence goes on along the minus strand of NC_142868.1, from coordinate 145,971,958 downwards.
TCAACTGGGCCGAAACCACAAAATCATTTGTTGCAAAAGAAAATGAAAATGGGGGTGATTGTTTGGCACAGCAGTTGGGATGCCACAAACCATATCAGAGTGTCTGTGTACAGATCAGGTAACCTGGTAGCAGCAAGTATTTGGCTCCCTGCAACCACATAGGAGATATAGATTAATATCCAGGCTCCTGGCTTTGGCCTGACCAGTCCTGGCTGTTGGGAGTATTTGGGGAGTGAACCAGCAAATTGAAGATATCTTTCTGCCTTTGAAATAAAATGCAAATAAATAAATAAATCTTTTAAAAATGAAAATGGCTCTGAGGTTGAAACATGAATTGCTGTATGCCTAGCTCTACATGGCCAATATGGATGACGCTGTGTTCTGGGGTTTTTGTGCCTGGTTGAAGATTTTTGTGAAGCCAGTGTTCCACATCCAGTTTCTTGGCAGCTGGCAGGCAAGTCTTGATGAGAGCACTGCCTGGTGATGAACCTGACAGTCTGCCAAACTGTCCAGAATCAGAATCCTTTTCTTGACGTTTTAATTCTAAATGTTTTTATTGATCAGAAAGAAATAGTCCTTCAGAGATCATTTAATTTTTTCTTTGAAAGCCTTTACCACCACCTTGCCAGTAGAGTTGACTCATTTTCATGGGTCAATATTCAGCCTTATCTTCTACTTTGAAAAAAATGGTAAGAATGGTTAACATATAAGGCCGGTGCCACGGCTCACTAGGCTAATCCTCCGCCTTGCGGCACCGGCACACCGGGTTCTAGTCCCGGTCCGGGCGCTGGATTCTGTCCAGTTGCCCCTCTTCCAGGCCAGCTCTCTGCTGTGGCCAGGGAGTGCAGTGGAGGATGGCCCAAGTCCTTGGGCCCTGCACCCCATGGGAGACCAGGATAAGCACCTGGCTCCTGGCTTCGGATCAGCGCGGAGCACCAGCCGCAGCGCGCTGGCCGCAACGGCCATTGGCGGGTGAACTAATGGCAAAGGAAGACTGTTCTCTCTGTCTCTCTGTCTCTCTCTCTCACTGTCCACTCTGCCTGTCAAAAAAAAAAAAAAAAAAAAAAAAAAGAAAAGAATGGTTAACATATAATCCTTGACAAGATGTGAAATACTGGGGCCAGCGCTGTGGCTAGGCCTCCGCCTGTGGCACCAGCATCCCATATGGGTGTCGGTTTGAGTCCCAGCTACTCCACTTCCAATCTAGATTCCTGCTAATGGCCTGGGAAAGCAGCAGAAGATGGTCCAAGTGCTTGGGCCCTGCACCATGTGGGAGACCCAGAAGAAGCTCCTGGCTCCTGGCTTTAGATCAGCCCAGCTCTGGCCATTAGGGCCATCTGGAGAATGAACCAGTGGATGGAGGATCTCCTTCTGTCTCTTTTTCTCTCTCTGTAACTGTGCCTTTCAAATAAAATAAATCTTTCTTGTAAAAAAAGTGAAATACTGGGGCCGGCGCTGTGGTGCAGCGGGTTAACGTCCTGGCCTGAGGCGTAGGCATCCCATATGGTCGCTGGTTCGAGACCTGGCCACTCTACTTCTGATCCAGCTCTCTGCTATGGCCTGGGATGGCAGTGGAGGATGGCCCAAATGCTTGGGTCCCTGCACCCATGTGAGGGACCCGAAGGAAGCTCCTGGCTCCTGGCTTGTATTGGCGCAGTTCTGGCCGTTGCGGCTAGTTGGGGAGTGGGCCATCGGATGGAAGACCTCTCTCTCTCTCTCTCTCTCTGCCTCTCCTCTGCTGTATAACTCTGTCTTTCAAATAAATAAATAAATAAATCTTTAAATGTGAAATACTGTACAATCATCCACTTCCTCATAATGCTTCTCTATTTTCTGTAGACTTTAAAACTTAATAAAAACCATAACTCTGAGAATTCAGTGCCTTTTCTAATTAAAAAAATCATTTTAAAAGTGGAGAGAGAAAGATCTTCAATTGCTGGTTCACTCCTCAAATGCTTGCAACAGCTGATGCTGGACCAGGCAGGAGTTGGGAGTTAGGAACTCCGTCTGCTTTCCCACCTGCATGGCAGGAACCCAGGTTCTTAAAACATTGCCTGCTGCCTCCCAGCGTGCACATTAGCAGGAAGTTAGAACTGGGAGCAGTGCCAGGACTCAAACCCAGGCACTCCAATATGGGATGCAGGAATCCAAGTGACATTTTAACTATTGCACCAAACACCTGCCCCAATTATATCTCTTTAGATGGTAGTTGTACTCATCCCTTTGGTCTCACCATTCTTCACACTTCCCATGTTGTCCCAGCCATCTATTTGTCAGGTTGGCCCTCTTTTCTTGTAGATAACTGAATTTAAAATGGTGGCTATACAGATATTTAGGAAAACCAAGGTACAGTCTTCCAAGGAGAGAGATTATCAAGGTGCTTGATGATCATTTTCTTAACAGCTAAAGGGGGCAGGGGTGATTTCATACTTACTTCCTAACTCCTAATTGAAAGTAATCACAAGAATAACTCACAAAGAAAGAACATTTATCATGGGAAAGTGTACCAGAAAATGGAATACCTTTCAGAAAGTGATTTTCTGGTTATAGCTCAGTTGGGGCAGGGAAAAGGCTAATCGCTAAAAAGAGCTCACTGTGCTCTAACTTCACTTTTTGGGACCTCCAAAGGGTGAGCCTTTGGGGCATAAGAACAGAGGAGATTTCAAAATAATCAGTATACAGAAGCAGGGTTTCTGTTTGGTCTGCAGTGTAGTTCCTCTTGTCTTTGGTTCTCATATGAGTATTCCTATAAATGTTATAGTTACTCAATTATAGATAGTATTTGATTAGTGTTTTTAAATTTTTCAAGTATTTTCTGTTTTTTATTTAGATGAATTTTTATATTTTATTTGAATACAGAATTACAGAGAGAGAGAGAGAGAGAGAGGTCTTCCATCTGCTGGCTCACCTCCCAAATGGCCACACTAGCTGGAGCTGAGCTAATCCAAAGTCAGGATCCAGGAGCTGCTTCTAGGTGTCCCATGTGGGTGCAGGGGCCCAAAAACCTGGGCCGTCTTCTGCTTTCCCAGTTCAATAGCAGAGAGCTGGATCAGCTGGGACTAGAACCATTGCTTCAGGCTGGGGCTATTAACCCGCCGTGCCACAGTGCTGGCCCCCTCCGGTATTTTCAAGTATGTTATTGCCTTATTAAAACTTCCTAAAAATCCTGTGAACTGAGATTGAATTGATGGAGTAAGTTAGCCTCTGAGCATTCAAGTGAATAACCTAAGTTCCCACGAATATTAAGTGATAGAATTGGAAGTAGAGCCTAGATCTTTTGACTTCTAATCTTATGCTCTGTAATTTTATACTGATTGGATCTTCTTTATCTCCCTATGAGTGATGTCATCCTGCTTTTGTATATTATCAGAGGACCCAAGCAGGACACAGGCAGTGACGCTAACCGTAGTAAGTAGACAATAATCTGAGAATTGAATTTTGTAACTGGGTCAACCTCTGTCTAATTAATTCGGTCTCTACCTTCTTGAATAAACTATTGGGAAATAGGTAACAGTTTTCTCATGACTTCAAGTTTTGGTCTACATGTCTACTAAAACTGCCTTTGAGTTGTTTTGTCTCCCCACTCCTGCCCCATTAAAATGGGATCTCTTTAAGGGCAATGACTGTGTTATTTAAAACAGAATCCACAGTGTCTGGAACTGTACCTGTCAAGTATAAGACATTCAGTATTTTATACCTAATTTACTAACTTAAAAGTTTTATGATTCTTAAATTGAAAGCTACCTGCGCAAGTCACAATATCTGCTGCTTTTCTGATGTCCAGTTTCTCCTTTAGGTCTGACAGGAGTGTAGTGATCAGTGTGAACACTGACCCTGAGCTATTTACCATTGAAACATTTAGGTTCATATGCTAAAGTCTGTATTAGATGGCAAAGTTTATCTTTGTATACCTTTTCTCTCAATGCCACTTTCACTTGAACCCTTTGTGATGTAGAGGGAAGAAAAATAATTTTCTTCTCCATTCTTCTTGAATTCTTATTATACCCTTCTAATAAAAGACAAAAAAGAGAAAAACAAGTTTACACATATACCTCCTGTATACTTGGGAGATAACCTAGAGAGATGATTAAATCTCTAGAGTAGATCTCAAGGGTAGTTTAAATTTTAGCTTAAATACCATCATTCTCTGCAACAGAGAAGGATAAGGGCAAAATCCCTGATTAGATGAGGGGACGGAGAGCACCGTGTAACAAAGGTAAGGTTTATTACGCATGTTTAAGTCCATGCCTCCTCTGTTGAATAAGAGTGGCTCATGATTGCTCATCATCCGTTTCCTGGTACAGAGAAGGAGAAGCCATTATAAATGGAGATTTTCTTTATAGATGTGAATTTCTCTCTCTCTTAAATACTTATTTATTTGAAAGACAGAGCTACAGAGAGAGAGGGAGAGACACAGAAAGAGATCTTCCATCAGCTGGTTCACCTCCTAGATAGGCACAATGGCCAGGGCTGGGCCAGGCCAAAGCCTGGAGCCAGGAGCTTCCTCCAGGTCTCCCATGTGGGTAGCAGGGGCCCAAGGACTTGAATCATGCTTTTCCTAGGCCACTAGCAGGAGTTGAATTGGAAGTGGAGCAGTTGGGACACAAATTGGTACCTGTGGGGAATGCCAGTGTTACGGGCAGTGGCTTTACCCATTACACACAAGGCCGGCCCCAAAAGATGTGAATTTCTCATAGGAAGATTAACCTTTCAGGACTTCTATGTCTGTAGTTTCTCAGAAGGAGCCTTATGCCATAGAGGGAAATTTTACGGTAGCATATTCTGGTCTCCTACAGCCTTCTTTTTGGAGTGCTATATCCTGGGCCCTATCAGTAGTCATCAGTATTTTCTTTTTTATTTTTATTATTTTTTTTGACAGGCAGAGTGGACAGTGAGAGAGAGAGAGACAGAGAGAAAGGTCTTCCTTTGCTGTTGGTTCACCCTCTAATGGCCGCTGCAGCTGGCGCACTGCGGCTGGCGCACCGCACTGATCCGATGGCAGGAGCCAGGTACTTATCCTGGTCTCCCATGGGGTGCAGGGCCCAAGGACTTGGGCCATCCTCCACTGCACTCCCTGGCCACAGCAGAGAGCTGGACTGGAAGAGGGGCAACTGGACAGAATCCGGCACCCCGACCAGGACTAGAACCCGGTGTGCCGGTGCCGCAAGGCGGAGGATTAGCCTAGTGAGCCGTGGCGCCGGCCAGTCATCAGTGTTTTTAAATCTGTTTCACTCAGACCATTCCAAGAGTGCCCTGTATAAAGATCTATGAAGGTATTTTTAAAAGTTCTAGAAAATGGAATTAAAAGATAAATTTATTTTGGTGTGAAACTTTTGAAATCCATACATAGAGTTCATGAGAAATGCATATTATAAAAAAATTTCACAGATTTCAGTTTTTTACACAAAAACTTATCTTTTAATTCCATTTTCCAGAAACTTTTGAAAGTACTTTTAAAGTGGGAAAGATTGAGAAGTACTATTTGATTAAGCTGTAGTCAACTTCTGAGATTTTGGACTTAAATAAGAAGTCCTCTGTATCGTAGGAGTTCTTTGCTAATGTAGGTAAGGGAAATACATAGACACGTTTGAATCAGTACAAAGGCAATCTGCTGTTTCTGAGAACAGGATGCAAAAAATTCCTATTCTAAAGGTTAAGAAGAGCTTACTATTTAGTCCTGAGATGTTGCCAGTTTTTTTAATAGTTGAACCTGTCCTTATCTGATTCCTAATGTTTGAATCCATTGGGTGGTCTTGTTGAATAAAGATCTGTATTAAGAAAGGAAAAGAGCAAATGGTGTGCAGGGAGAAAGACTCTTGGAAGGGCCCTATGTTCTCAGGATGTAAAGTAACACTGTAAAAACATGCAGGGAGGGATTCACTGGGGCTTGTCATAGCCTGAAGCAGTTGGTGCTGTTCTACATTGTGAGAACTTTTTTGTTTTCTGGGACAGTGTTGGCTGTCCCAGTGACTCTTTCACATGACTGTTTGTTACTATTAAAAGCCAAGTGCTTGTTTTAAAGAAAAGAGACCTGGTAGTTTAAGTTTTTAGTAGAAATACTTATAAAGTATTATGAGACAGGTGTGACTGGATGGAAAGACTTACGTTTATTGAGAGCCTGTTTCACATCGCATACAATGTTGGGTGCTAATACATCAGCTATCTTAGTCTTTATAACAGTTCTATAAAATAGCCAGTATTTTTTCATTTTTTAGATTTAAAAAGCAAGAAAGTTAAATTTTTTCCCAAGCTAATACAACTAATAATAGTTAAGCCAGCTCTAAATCCAAGTAATTTCAACTCTCAAACCAATGATTCCATTCCCCCCCACCCCACCCCACCCCGCCCTGCCACAATACTGCTTTGAGTTTCCTGGATAATGATGGAGATAATTCACTCCCTGATTTTCTGTAGAAAGAAAGGGAAGTTGGGTATAAAGTGGCAAAATTTCTATGCAAATGCTTTTCTAATCCTAACTTTCAAAATACTTCAAATATAAGGAACTTTTACATATAATTCCAAGATCTCATGAGTGATATAGTAGTAATAGGGGCTAAGGAAACTTCTTCATCCTCTGAAGGTTTGGTAATCAAGTCTGCTGAGACAAACTAACAGTGGATAGATTAACTGGAGAAAAGGCGAGCAGATTTAGTAGCATGCAAACTGATGGGAGTCACACAGCTATGAAAACTCAAGAAAGGGTCAGGTGGTTTACACCTATGTACCCTCTTCATAGGACAGAGGAACTGGGGAGCTATAGGCAACTTCAGATGAAGAGCAAATGACTTTTAGGGGAAATAAATAGGCCCAAAGAACAGAGAGTAATAGCCTGGGACAGAGCTTGCTTGGGCTCTCTACGTGGTGTCCTTCTTTCTACAAGGTAATCTGGTGGACCCAGTCTTTGGGTAAGTAGAGGAACTTCAGACCCTTCCCATGCTTCAGGAGAGAAAGAGGATCCAGACCTGGTGAGGAGGGGAGTAGAGGCGAGGGTCAGAGAGATTCTGAGACTTCTTCCTAAGTCCAGCGTTTCAAAGCACCCTACTTTGGGCTAGCATTTTCTGCAGCCAACACAGTGGAGTGAGTTGAGAAGAATGTCACTCTGTTTCAAGATTCGTTTTATGTATTTGAAAGGCAGAATTAGATACCTTCCATCCTCTGGTTCTCTCCCCAATTGGCCGCAACTACCAGGAGTAGGCCAGGTCAAATCCAGGAGCCTGGAACACCAGCCAGGTCTCCCACATGGGTGGCATGAAATAAAGCACTTGGGCCATCTTCTGCTGCTTTCCCAGGTGTATTAGCAGGGAGCTGGATTGGAAGTGGAGCAACTGGAACTTGAACCTGTGCCCATATAGGATGCTGGTGTCGCAGTCAGCAGCTAAACCTGATCTATCACAACTTTGGCCCTAAGAATTCACATTTTAAAAACTGTTTATTTTACTGCATTTCTCAGGCAAATTCATGTTTAGGGTAGTGCCCCTACCCTCTAAGTGGCAAAATTATTGGAAGTTCTGTTTTAATGTTAATGTTGCAGTGAATTTACTCTTTGTTGATGAAGATAAAATAAAGGCTTTGCATTAGAATTTTTTCTCTTTTCTGATTGCAGATGTAAATCCTCATTATAGCCCAGTGATGAGGATATAATATTTTACTAGCTTTGCTAGAGACTGATCCTCACAGCTTGAAATGAGTGAATCAGGGGTTTCCTTGTTTGTTTCATTTTTTACCCCTAAAACGCATTTGACTTTCATTTGAAGTCCTAATTGGCAGAGGGGAATACAAAAATGATAGACTTTTTGAATTAATGTCATAAAAAAATCCAAACTAAATTTTATTACAAATCTCAAAGTGGGTTTGTACTTCTATACTTGGAAGAATTGATGCAGCAGCAATCAGCTAAGCTTTGTTTTGTTCTTTTTTTTTTAAAGATTTATTTTATTTATTTGAAAGACAGAGTTATAGAAAGAGGTATAGCCAGAGAGAGAGAGGTCTTCCATCCACTGGTTGACTCCTCAGATGGCTGCAACGGCTGGAGCTGAGCTGATCTGAAACCAGGAGCCAGGAGCTTCTTCTGGGTGTCCCACGCGGGTGCAGGGTTCCAAGCACTTGGGCTATCTTGCACTGCTTTCCCAGGCAATAGCAGAGAGGTGGATTAGAAGTGGAACAGCCAGGACTCGAACCAGCACCCATATGGGATGCAGTTTTGAGGCCAGGGCTTTAACCCACTGTGCCACAGCGCCAACCCCTGTTTTGCTCTAATATCCGACATAAAGGATTGATTTAACATAAAAAGAAATAGTTTTATGTTTTTTTTCCAGAGCTGGAGAATATGAGATTATCATATCAAAGCAACAGATTGGAAATGCTCCTCATACCAACTCCCAGCCTTCTTGCTAAGGGCAAGGGAATTATGGAAATGAAGTAGAACTTCCTGATTTTCAGTGTTATTATTGAATATTACAATTATTTCTTAATTTGATTATTCTCTTCTTCTTTCTTAAGAGATGAGTAGATAGGAAGGACAGAGTTTACACCTGCGCTCTTGACCCCTGCTTTTAGTCAGAATGTGCATTAGTAGTCCTCTAATCAGGTTCACGTTCTTGGCAGCTCCAGCCTGGAGTCTTGTTTGCATTCAGTGCCTAATTATATTCTTCTCTCTCTGCTGCACTGGCCAATGTCACAGGCAGACCTTGGTGAAGGAACACACTGGACTGTGGACTTCTGATATTCTTCCTCTGGCTAATGGACATGTATTTCTTAGGCTCTTACAGGCAGCAGCAGAATATTGGGAACAGCCATTAGGAACACCCAGGAAGTGGGATGCTGCTGCTGATTTCAGGCCTTGAAAGATACGTAAAATTTGGAAGTAGTGATGACTCTCCATGTGGGAATAATAACAGGAGTAAAAACAGTAATGCTGGGCCGGCGCCGTGGCTCAATAGGCTAATCCTCCACCTTGCGGCGCCGGCACACCGGGTTCTAGTCCCGGTCAGGGCGCCGGATTCTGTCCCGGTTGCCCCTCTTCCAGGCCAGCTCTCTGCTATGGCCAGGGAGTGCAGTGGAGGATGGCCCAGGTGCTTGGGCCCTGCACCCCATGGGAGACCAGGAAAAGCACCTGGCTCCTGGCTCCTGCCATCGGATCAGCGCGGTGCGCCGGCTGCAGCGGCGGCCATTGGAGGGTGAACCAACGGCAAAAGGAAGACCTTTCTCTCTCTGTCTCTCTCTCTCACTGTCCACTCTGCCTGACAAAAAAAAAAAAAAAAAAAAAAAAAAAACAGTAATGCTGACTAAGTGCAATGTATGATCATTGATTTGATTCTGGAGAAGAAAAAAAAGTTGTACAGGACATGACTGGGGCATTTGATAAAATTTGGATATAGACTGGATTACACAGTAATTTATATAAGTGTTAAGAGTGGTTGGCTGGCGCCGTCGCTCACTTGGTTAATCCTCTGCCTGTGGTGCCAGCATCCCAAATGGGTGCCGGGTTCTAGTCCTGGTTTTCCTCTTCCAGTCCAGCTCTCTGCTGTGGCCCGGGAGGGCAGTGGAGGATGGCCCAAGTGCTTGGGCGCCTGTATCCGCGTGGGAGACCAGGCTCTTGGCTTCGGATCAGCGCAGTGCTGGCCGTGGTGGCCATTTAGGGAGTGAACCAATGGAGGAAAGATCTTTCTCTCTGTCTTTCTCACTATCTATAACTTTACCTGTCAAATAAAAAAAAAAAAAAGGAGTGTCTATGTAAGAGAATATTTTTGTCTTTAGGAAATATACGGTAAAGTACATAGGAATAAAGGGCATGACATAGAGTCCTTATTCTTGTGTTTAAGGGAGAGAATGACAGAGCAAATGTAGTAAAATAGAAATAATTGGTTAATCTGGGTGAAGAGTTTAGGAGAGTCATATTTGTATTTTTGTATGAATATATATGACAAAAGTATTTTAAATGTCTCATATTTATAAATATGGCTAAAATTCTTCAGAAACCAGCAAAACCCAACTGAGATATCAGCCAGGAGTCCAAAGTCCATATTTGTGTTCAAGTTTGCTCCATTGTCAAAGAACTTGCCAACCAAATTGACAGGGTGACTAGAGACTGTAATTTCACAGAGGAATATAGAAATCATATAGTCAAGATGTTTTTTCTTTATTTTATTAAACTTATTTGACAGGTAGAGTTATAGACAGTGAGAGAGATGGAGAGAAAGGTCTTCTCTCCGTTGGTTCACTACCCAAATGGCCACTACGGCTGGCGCTGTGCCGATCCGAAGTCAGGAGGCAGGTGCTTCTTCCTGGTCTCCCGTGCAGGTGCAGGGGCCCAAGGACCTGGGCCATCCTCCACTGCCTTCCCGGGCCACAGCAGAGAGCTGTGCCATATGGGTGCCGGTGTCGCAGGCGGAGAATTAGCCAAGATGTTGGCACCGTCCCCAAGATGTTTTTTCTCATACCTCCATTGCAGACGTATCTCATTTTTCTACAAAAATAGCCAGTTGTTTTGGATAATTTTGTTTCATTTTTTTCACTCATTATTTGAGAGACAGAGAAAGATGTTACATCTGCTGGTTTACTCCTGAAATGCCTACAACAGCCAGGACTAGAAATTCCTCCTGATTGTAGATGGAAAGAACCCCAGATTTTTTTTTAGGATTTTATTTATTTATTTACTTACTTATTTGAAAGATTTACACAGAGAGGGAAGGAGAGGCAGAGAGAGAGAGAGAGAGAGAGAAAGAGAGAGAGATCCCCCATTCACTGGTTCACTCCCCAATTGGCCACAATGGCCGGAGCTGTGTCCATCCAAAGCCAGGAGCTAGGAGCTTCCTCTAGGTCTCCTACATGGGTGCAGGGGCCCAAGGACTTGGGCCATCTTCTACTGCTTTCCCAGGCCATAGCAGAGAGCTGGATGAGAAGTGGAGCAGCCAGGACTCAAACTGGTGCCCTATGGGATGCTGGCATTGCAGGTGGCAGCTTTACCCACTATGCCACAATGCTGGCCCATGAACCCCAGTTTTAAGCAGATATTTTGGTTTTCCTGACTCTGACTTAGGATGATGGGAGAAGGAATTTCATTCACAGAGCTCCACACATTGCCCCACAGAAACAGAAAGATTCTGTGTTGCTGATGGTAACAAGTAGCTGAATATAGTGAATCCTCCCTGTCTCCTGGAATAAAGAGGCCACCCCAGGATGTTTGTCCATTATCTTCTCTGCGGAGTTTGTATTGACCCAGCTGTGCTGCTGTCCATTACACTATTATGTTCATGCCAGAAATCTTCCAAATGCAGTTAGGATGTACTCATTGACTACCCTTGACATGATTTTTAGAGGCAATTTTATATTGACTTTAAGTATCATGCTAGCAGCTCCTGGCCTTCCTTGGAGTCTTTCTTGAAGTTAACTAAATGATAGAATATAAATTTCACATGTGGATACTTAATGACTACTATTGATGGTACTTACTTATGAATATGAGTCAAGATTGTGAAATGGTTAAGTGTTTTAGTTTTGAAGCCAGAGAGACGTTGGGTTTGAAACTGCCTCTGCCACTTACTACTGGGTTGCTTCAAACAAGTTACTTACCATTTTGCCTTATTTTCCTCATCTCTAAAACTGGATAAAATTATTTTCACCAACATGAAATACTACATGTACAGGATTAGTATGATGCATGGCATTTTGTGTGTGCTCAGTGTTAGCCATTGTGTTATCATTACTTATTATTTTAAGTGTTACTTCTATCTCTCATGAAATTAAAAATATCTTCAGATTTGTCAGAACTTCCCCACAATGTTCTCTTTTTTTTCTTTAAACTTTTATTTAATAAATTTAAATTTCCAAAGTACAACTTTGGGATTATAGCGGCTCTTCCCCCCATAACCTCCCTCCCACCCGCAGCCATCCCATCTCCCACTCCCTCACCCATCTCATTCTTCATCAAGATTCATTTTCAATTATCTTTATATACAGAAGATAAATTTAGTGTATACTAAGTAAAAATTTCAACAGTTTGCACCCACACAGAGACACAAAGTATAAAGTACTGTTATTTGTATCTTCTGTGCTGATTGTTCTTTAGTTCTGTAGGCATTTCATTTTTGCAGAGGACCTAGAGAGGATCCCTGCATTTTCTGTCCCCAGTACACACACTTTATATTTTCTCCACCACTTCCAAAGTCTACTTCATGAATGATGACCAAGAAAGAGTATTTCTTCATTAGTCAGGACCTGATTGTCTGCTTTGTTTTCTGCTAAGCACTGAACTTTTAAACTAATTTCTAGATCTGTGGGCAATTTTAAGTTTAATGAGCCCTTTCTTTTCATCCATAAATGTGCTCAGAAGTATAGCAAAAGCCCATGAGATCTATCGCATTATGTGACAAAGTCTGCTGGGTATGGCTAAAAAGATCCGCTTTATGTCAGATGGGCAAATTCTGTCACTTTTACAGTTCAGAGTACCTTATCTTCTGACTTGGTGTCTTCCTAATTCCCAAGAGTATTCTAAGCATTAAATGAGATCATGCATGTGAAAGGGCTTTCTAACCTATAAAGGACTGCATGTTAATGTACGGGATGATTATTAACATTTGAATAAAGGCCTCAACAACCCAAGTAATGTTTGAATTCAACCACAGATAATAAAGATGTAACTTTCTATCTTCTTGCCTTCCTACACACCACCTCCAAAATGAGGCAGTAAGCTGTTTGAGAGGCCGATGACTAACCTCATGTAGCTGCTATTAATCTTTCTTCTTCCCTCTTCCCCACATTATTGGCTCACTGAATAGTGTGCCAGATCCTGAGTCAGTCCTCAAGGTTAGGCTTTGGGAAGCAATATGGCTGGCAAGGCATTCAGTAGGATTTAGAGGTGAGGATTAGGAGAGACATTCTTTTTTAATTTTTAAAAATCTTATTCAAGTTATACAAGTTTCATGTATTTCCTATATATAGATTCAGGGACATAGTGATGCTTTCTACCCTGCCTTCCCTCCCACCCATGTTCCCACCCTTCTTCCTCCTCCCTCTCTTATTCCCATTCTTAATTTTTACAAAGATCTATTTTCAGTTAATTTTTTACTCATAGGATTAACCCTACACTAAGTAAAGAGTTCAATATATATAGTATGAGGAAAAAAACACTGCTCCTTAACAGTTGAGACAAGGGCTGTAAATAACCCTCAAAATGTCAATTTCACTCCTATAGATTACCTTTTAGGTACTCTGTTAGTTACCATTGATCAGGGAAAACATGGTATTTGTCTTTTGGGGACTGGCTTATTTCACTAAGTATAATGTTTTCCAGTTGCATCCATTTTGTTGCAAGTGACAGGATTTCATTTATATTTTTTTACCACTATTTAGTATTCCATAGTGTATATATGCTGTAATTTTTTATCCAGTCTTCAGTTGTTGGACAACTCTGGGTTGATTCCATTAGCCATTGTGAATTGAGCTGCAATAAATATGGGGAGAAAGATCACTCTTTCATATGCTGATTTTATTTCATTTGGGTATCCCAGGAGTGAGATGGCTGAGTCATATGGTGGGTCTATATTCAGATTTCTGAGGTATCTCCATACTGTCTTCCACAGTGGCTGTACCAGTTTATATTTCCACCAACAGTGAATTAGGGTACCTTTTCTCCCACATCCTTGCCAGTGTTCATTGTTCGTTGATTTCTATACAAGAGCCTTTCTAACTGGGGTAAAGTGAAACCTCATTGTGGTTTTGATTTTCATTTCCCTGATGGCTAGTGATCCTGAGAATTTTTTCATGTGTCTGTTGGCCTTTTGGATTTCTTCTTTTGAAAAATGTCTGTCCAGGTCCTTTGCTCATTTCTTAACTGGATTGTTTTGTCATTGAGTTTCTTGAGCTCTTATAGTTATGGACATTAATCCTTTATCATAGTTTGCAATAATTCATAGTTTGCAAATAATTTCTACCATTCTGTTGATTTCCTCTTCACTTTGCTGAGTGTTTCTTTTGCTCTGCAGAAGTTTCTCAATTTTATGTAATCTCATTTGTCAGTTTTAGCTTTGATTGCCTGTACTTGGGGGTTTTTTCCAAGAAGTCTTTGCCTATGCCAACGTCTTGCAGAATTTCCCCAATATTCTCTAATAATTTGGTGGTATTGGGTCATGGATTTAGATCCTTGATCCATTTTGAGTGGATTTTTGTGTAAGGTGTAAGGTAGGGGTCTAGTTTCACACTGCTGCATAAGGAGATCCAGTTTTCCCAGCACCAATTGTTGAAGAGACTGTCCTTGCTCTTGGGATTGATTTTTAGCTCCTTTGTCAAAGATAAGTTGGTTGTAGATGCATGGATTGATTTCTAATCCCCTGCCTGACCATTTTTATCCTGGCAGCCCCACAGTTTAAATGACATTTCAGAATCAAGTTCAGTGCAGACAAAGCAAGATATGGCTTCTGCCAAATGGAGCTGGTAGACAGCAGATGGCTTTTGTGTATAGTATGTTTTTCTTATTTCTGTATTGATTGCTAGAAATTCTTTATTTGTACAATATGAGCAAGAGTTAATAAGAATGAAATCATCATCAACCATGCAAACTGGATGCCTGCTAAACTTAGGGCTTTCTAAGCATTGGAGATTGTTATTGACTGAATTATTTACCCCCAAAATTCATATATTGAGTTTCCAACACCTGTCCCCTCAGATGTAACCCTTTTTGAGATAAGGTCATTAAAGTAGTGATTCTGTGAGGCAGCAGATTAAGCCTCAGCAGGTTAAGCCTCAACCTGTGATACTGGCATCCCGTAAGAGCACTGATTGGAGATCTGGCCACTCCAATTCCAATTCAACTCCCTGCTAATATGCTTGGGAAAGCAGCAGAAGATAGCTCAGGTGCTTGATCCCTTGCCATCCAAGTGGGAGACCCAGATGGAGTTCCTGGCTCCTGCTGTCAGTTTGTCCCAGCGGCCATTTGAGGAATGAACCAGTGGATAGATCTCAACCTTCCCCTACCCCTACAACTGCCTTTCAAGTAAATAAATAAATCTGATTTTTAAAAAAAGTGAAGTGGTGATTGAGTTAACAGTGAAGCTGTTAGACTAGAGCCCGAATCATAGTTACTTGGACATGGAGAAAAGGCTATGTGAGAAGGCAATGGAGCCAAAGGGAGGGCTCTGCAGGATTGAAACCTGCTGACAGCTTCATCTTGGCCTTCTAGCCTCTAGAACTGTGACAAATGAATTTCCTTTTTTTTTTTTTTTGTTAAATTACATTTTTATACATATATTTTAAGATGTATTTCGGAACCCCCGAGCACCACCCCTAGTCCCCCCCACGGCCCCGTTTCCACTTGGACAAGATGACAGAAACTATCATGAACCAGGAAGAACTGCAGACAGAAGTGCACACTGGTGAGAAAGGAACTGCTTGCAGAAAGAGGTGCTTCATAGAACAGCAACAGCAGATGATAAAAAACTTCAGTTCCCCTTAAAGAAATTAGGGGCAAACAATATCTCTGGTATTGAAGAGGTGAATATGTTTACAAACCAAGGAACAGTGATCCACTCTAACGACCCTAAAGTTCAGGCTTCTCTGGTGGCAAACACTTTCGCCGTTGCAGACCACACTGAGACAAAGCAGCTGACAGGAATGCTCCCCAGCATCTTGAACCAGCTTGGTGCAGACAGCCTGACTAGTTTGAGGAGGTTGGCTGAAGCTCTGCCCAAGTAATCTGAGAATGCAAAAGCACCACTTGCTACTGGAGAAGACGATGACAATGAAGTTCCGATCTTATGGAGAATTTTGATAAGGATTCTAAGAATGAGGTGAACTGAATGGAGTCAACTTCTGAAGAAAATAAAACTTGAAGAAGTTACTGGAAGCTGCTATTTTGTATTATGACTGCTTTTAAAAATTATTTTGTTTATGATCTGATAAAATCTAGATCTCTAATATTTTTAAGCTCAAGCCCCTTGGACAGTGCAGCTGTTTTCAGTTTTTGCTTATACACGATTTGTTCTTTGCAGCTAATTAAGCTGAAGAAGCCTGGGAATAAAATTTGAAACAAAGGTTAATAAATTTCTTTGCCTAGTTAAAAAAAAAAAAAAAGGGTATGGAGTGTATGAATGAGAGCACCTGAGAAACTGAAGCTGTTTCGCCTGCTTTTCTGTGCGTGTGTCTGATAGGAGTTGCAGAGTCAGAAGAGGGATTTGCCTTTGGTACTTTCCTGGTTCTTTTATGTTTTGTGCTCTACTTATTCACCCTCCACTCCCAGTTACTCCTCCTCCTCCTCCTCCTCCTCCTCCTCCTCCTCCTCCTCCCCTCCCCTCCCCTCCCCTCCCCTCCCCTCCCCCCCAAATGGCAGCAGTGCTCCTGGGCTGGGCCAGGTCAAAGCTAGGATCCAGGAGCTTTAGCAAGTCTCCCACATGGGTGACAGGTGCCCAAAGCACTTGGGCCGTCCTCTGCTGCTTTCCCAGTCACATTAGTGAGGAGCAACAGGGACTCAAACCGGCACCTACACGGGATACCAGTGCTGTAGGAAACTGGTTAACCTGCTATGCCACAAATGTAGGCCTCTGTTAATTCTCAACCCCTATACTTTTAAGGCAAACAACTTGGATTCATATTTTTGGGAAAAAATAAGACTCTTAATTTTTAAGTAATAGAAAGATGTTAATGACTTAGGTATTACCTCTCCTGGGAGTATTTGTGTTGTTGTTTTGTTTTGTTTTGTTTTGTTTTTACAGGCAGAGTGGACAGTGAGAGAGACAGAGAGAAAGGTCTTCCTTTGCCGTTGGTTCACCCTCCAATGGCTGCCGTGGCTGGCGCGCTGCGGCCGGTGTACCTCGCTGATCCGATGGCAGGAGTCAGGTACTTATCCTGGTCTCCCATGGGGTGCAGGGCCCAAGCACTTGGGCCATCCTCCACTGCACTCTCTGGCCACAGCAGAGAGCTGGCCTGGAAGAGGGGCAACCGGGACAGAATCCGGCGCCCCGACCGGGACTAGCACCCGGTGTGCCGGCGCCGCAAGGCAGAGGATTAGCCTAGTGAGCCACGGCGCCGGCTAGGAGTATTTGTTTTAAAGACATAACCAGGCCATTTTTATCCAGAATCATCTTCATTTCAAATACAATTGCTAACAAGTCCCACATCTACTATATAAAGAATATACAAAGGATATGAACATTTTTCAAAGCATGATGTACAAATGACCAATAGACATACTTTCATGTCCTTAGCATATTCTTTAATGGCCTGAGTAAGGATCATTGGTAGTGATATTTATTGGTAAAAACAAAAAGCCTGTATTGAAAGATAAACAAAACAGTTCATAAATCATGTAGGTTGTAGAGATGAGGCCATGTTTCTGGTATCAAGGACTTTTGATGCAAATTCCTCATGAAATCTTATATTCTGTTGTTATTGGTGGTAGTCTTCCTCTTCTTCCTTTTCTTCCTTCCCTCCCTCTCTCCTTCCCTTTTTTTTCAAAGTACTACCCTACAAGATTTCAATATCAAATGATAATTTTTTAAAAAATCAAATGCAGTTGTTTCTTCTTATCCATAGTCTTGCTTTCCATAGTTTCAGTTACCAATTATCATCTTCAGTCAGAAAGTATTAAATGGAGGGGCTGGCACTGTGGCCGGTGATGTTGGCATCCCATATGGGCGCTGGTTCTAGTCCTGGATACTCCACTTCTGATCCAGGTCTCTGTTGATGTGTCTGGGAAAGCAGTGGAGGTTGGCCCAAATACTTGGGCCCTTACACATAGGTGGGAGACCTGTGTAACTCTGACTTTCAAATAAATAAATAAAATCTTTTAAAAAAGATGGCCCCAAAGTGCAGCATAATAGTGCTGACAATTCAGATCTGCCAAAATGAAGTCCTAAAATGCTCTTTTTAAATGAAAAGGTGGGCCGGAGCTGCGGCTCACTAGGCTAATCCTCCGCCTGTGGCGCCAGCACCCCGGGTTCTAGTCCCGGTTGGGGCGCCAGATTCTGTCCCAGTTGCCCCTCTTCCATTCCAGCTCTCTGCTGTGGCCCAGGAGTGCAGTGGAGGATGGTCCAAGTCCTTGGGTCCTGCACCCGCGTGGTAGACCAGGAGGAAGGACCTTTCTCTCTGTCTCTCTCTCACTAACTCTGCCTGTCCAAAAAAAAAGTGAAAAGGTGAAAGTTCTCAACTTAATACAAAAAAATCATGTACTGAGGTATCTGAGATCTACTATAAGAAGGAATCTTCTGTCCACGAAATTGTGAAGAGGCAAAAGGAAATATGTGCTAGTTTTCTCTCACCTCAGACTGCAAAAGTGGTAGCCATACTGCATGAGAAGTGGTTAGTTAATATGTAAAAAACATTAAATTGTGTATGTATGTATAGGAAAAAGCATAGTATACCTATATAGGGTTCTCCTGTCTGTGGTCTCAGTCATCCACTAGGGGTCTTGGAACATATTCCCCATATGTAAAGGAAGGGAGGGAGGACTTCTATATTGGTTCTGGCTCATTCTGTTACTTATCACTTGGAAGCAGCCTTCTTACCAATTTAGACTTGATGAAAATCTTTGCTCATCTTTGAAGTTTGTGCTTTGTTGTTATATACTTTGGTAGTCTGAGGAGACTCAGTTTTATTCTTGCTTATGTGAACCAGAAGAGGCAGTATTTGGGGTCAGTAAATAGGAAATGAATGATACTTCTACGTCAAAGATATTGGAAGCCACAGCAGAGGAGTTGGGAAATAAACATCATTACCTCTCTCTTCCCTTGCCTGAACCCAGCTGTAAGCCAGAGAACAGCAGAGTGACACAACCCTTAGAGTATAGCTTCCTAGGATATGGATCTGAAAAACAAACGGTCAGTAATCACCACGGTTTTCAGGGAACTGTAAAATTTTAACTTTGGATAAATAGTTCCTAGGAAGGAGCTTGAGCATCCTTTGCTGCAGAGAGGCAGTTTCTGGAATTCACAGGCTTCCGAGGCGCTGGGGAGCAGTAACAGTGATTGTTCTGAGAAAGCCGTTGGATGTGTGGCAGTGGTGAACACAGGTTTAAGTTCTGACTTTCTCTGGCAGACAATGTTCGGATATTTTATTATACAGTTGCAGTTCCAAGAACCCATTGTTGTTTTTGAATTCTGCCTCATGTCCTGTCCCTTTCCTTTTTTTTTTTTTTAATTTAAAGATGAGTTTATCTTAATGCAAAGAGTTTTGAAATCCTTGCATAGTTTTTCATCATATGTATTTTTGTGAACTTTTGCTTTATATCATTTTAACTGACATATAAAAATTGTACATATTTATGGGGTACTGTGTGATGTTTCCATACATGTGTGTACTACATAATGTCAATCAGAGAAAACATATCTATCTCCTCAAACATTTGATACTTTTTTTAAATTTTATTTAAACTATACCAGTTTCATGTATTTCATATGTACAGATTTGGGAACATAGTGATACATCCCACCCTAATTCTACCTCCCTCTTGTTCACACACCTACCCTTCCTCCTCCTCCCTCTCTTATTCCCACTCTTAATTTTTACTTTAACTTTTTACTTTATACTCTTAGAAATCACAGAATTATACATAGTTGCAGGTTATAGAATTCTTTTGAGTTTATGAAAGGACAGTCCAGATGGAAGATAAGTATTATGGCCCAAGTTTGTGCTCCATAAAGGTATCTTTGTGTCAACAAATGAAACCTAAAGAAAAATTGGGGAATAAGCCTTAGGAAAACCTGGCTAGCTTTGTGTGGCCTTCTTCAATCTATTTGTTAGCTGGATCGTATGGCAACCTTTGCCATTCTTTCTCTTTATCCTCCAATTTTATTACTTAATAAGAAACCACAACACATTAGAATTTACCGAGTTTATATCATAATGCTAAATATTAAATCAGTAAATTGGGTGATCAAGATTTGTGAAAATTTTGCATGGGAAATATTAATTGAATAGAAAATAGATTATAGGAGTTTTGTTTTTTGTTGAATTTGCTCTAAATGTTTACACTTAAGTTTTTAGATTTTTATTTATTTGAAAGAGAGACAGATCTCCCATATGCTGGTTCACGTCCCAAATGCCCACAACATCCATGGCTGGGCCAGGCTGAAACCAGGAGCCAGGAACACAATCTGTGTTTCCCTTGTGGGTGACAGGTGCCAACTTCTTGAGCTGTCACCTGCTGACTCACCAGGATGCACATCAGCAGGAAACTGGAATTGGGAGCAGAGCTGGGACTCAATGCTAGGCACATCCATATGGGACTCAGGCATCTCAAGTGGCATCTTAACCACTAGACAAAATGCCATCCTCATTTAAGTGTCTAATAAGTCATAAATCTTTTTATTATTATCTATTTTTAGCATTTTGTCACTGTAGTATGATTTTACTGAAATTACTTGGGTGTGCTCATTGGCCTAGATAAGGAGGTCATTTAGTGGACATGATACACACAGAGGTCATTTAGTGTATAGATAAAAACCAAACAAGTACTTAATAACAGCCTTCATTTTTGTATAGACTAATAATCAGTTATACTCTCTAACTCCCCAGAAAATGAGCTTAAGCATTAAAGATTTAGGCTTGACAAGTAGAAGCTTCCTTAGGGGTATACAGGAGTTCCTTAGGAGTATAGCCTCTTCTGGAAGTGTTAAAGCTGGCTTAGTTTATTTTTGGTTTGGAGAGAGTAGCCTCTCAAGGTTATCTAGGATTTCATGACTAGTGTTTGCACTTAAAAAGTTAAAATTTTGAATATTTTGCCTTTGCTTTCTATTTATTTTGGTGTGGTTATTTAACCCCTTGAATTTCATATGCTGCTATACTCCCTATGATCATAAAGTACAAGTTAGGCCCAGATAAAGAAAATGACTGAAAAAATATATCAAGTGTTTTCAGATTTTTTTTTTAAAGATTTATTTATTTATTTGAGAGGCAGAGTTACAGACAAAAGAGAGGAACAGACAGAGAGGTCTTCTGTCTGCTGGTTCACTCCCCAAATGGCTGCAGTAGCCAGGGCTGGGCCAGACTGAAGCCAGGAGCATATTCCGGTTCTCCCATATGAGTATAGGGGCCCAAGCATTTGGGCCATCTTCTACTTATTTCCCAGGCCATAGCAGAGAGCTGGATTGGAAGAGCAGCAGCCAAGTCACAAAATAAATATCTTAGTGAAAAAAATCCTGAAATTCATGTAGTTTTTTCATAATATACATTCTTATGAACTTTTTAAAGCCTCCTCAGATACATGCATTTCAGTTTTTTGCACCAAAAGAAACTGATCTTTTAGTTCTATTTTCTTTAAAAAAATTTATTTTTATTTATTTGAAAGAGTTACAGAGAGAGGTAGAGACAGAGAGAGAGGTTTTCCATCCGCTGGTTCACTCTCCAATTGACTGCAACGGCGGAGCTGAGCTGATCCATCAGAACCAGGAGCTTCTTCCAGGTGTCCCATGTGGGTGCAGGGGTCCAAAGACTTAGGCCATCTTCTGCTGCTTTCCCAGGACACAGCAGAGAGATGGATCAGAAGTGGAACAGCTGGGACTTGAACTGGTGCCCATATGGGATGTTGGCACTTCAGGCTGGGGCTTTAACCTGCTGTGTCACAGTGCCAGCCCCTTCCATGGACTTTTAAAAAGTCCCTTTAGGTTGGTAATTATTAGTTTCTAGACCATTGTTTCCAAGGCCAACTGTTAAAAAATTTTTTTTCAAATATCACAGTGTTTATGGATAGATACAAGTATATAAAATCAGGGAATAAACATGACTTAATAAATTAAATAGACTTAATTTCAACATTATAATAAGAGGAACGAATTCAGATTCTCACAATTTGTTTCACACCTACAAAAACCACTTCAAGGGCATTAATGATCTCAATACTGTTCTATCTTGTGCAAGTAAACCTTATTTCATTTTTTTAAAGATTTTATTTATTTGAGAAGTAGAGCTACAAATAGAGGAAGAGATAGAGAGAAAGGTCTTCCATCCGCTGGTTCACTCCCCAAATGGCCGCAACTGCTAGAGCTGGGCCAATCCAAAGCCAGGAGCCAGGAGCTTCTTCTGGGTCTCCCACACAGATGCAGGGGCCCAAGCATTTGGGCCATCCTCCACTGCTTTCCCAGGCCATAAGCAGAGAGTTGCATTGGAAGAGGAGCAGCTGGGGCACAATCTGATGCCCATATGGGATGCCAGCACCACAGTGCCAGTCTCCATGTTTCTTTTGAAAAGACATGTGCACTTGGGGTTGATGTTGTGGTGCAGTGGTTAAACTGTAGTCTGTGATGCTAGCATCTCATGTGAGCACCACTTGGAGTCCCAGTTGCTTTGCTTCTGATCCAGCTCCCTACCTATATGCCTGAGAAAGCAGCAGAAGATGGCCCAAGTACCTGGGCCCCTGCCACCCACTTAAGAGACCCAAATGGAGCTCCAGGCTTCTGCCTTCAGCTTTAGTCAGCTCTGGGCATTGTGGCCATTTGGAGAGTGACCCAGGTGATGGATGCTCTCCCTCTCTGCGTCTCTTTCTGTAACTCTGCCTTTTAAGTAAATAAATAAAACCTTTATTAAAAAAAAAAAAAAAAAAAAAAAAAACAAAACTATGTACTTGCCCAGGCTCAAGGACATTAAAAAATATTTTAAAGTCAAGCTAAAGATCTAGATAAAATGGAATGGAGAACAAGAAACTTTCTGATCTGAGATGTGTCCTTTAAAAAAAAAAAACCAATTTATTTGATAGGCAGAGTGACAGAGAGGGGAGAGAGATCGAGAGACTTTTTTTTTTTGGGGGGGGGGGGTCTAGTGGTTCATTCCCTGAATGCCTGCAATAGCTAGGGGTGGGCCATGCTGAGATCAGGACCCAGAACTCCATCCAGATCTCCCATATGGATGGCAGGATCTCAAGTACTTGGGCCATCACTTTGGGCTCAATGAAAATTTAAGTTTCTAAACAGTTGTTTGAGGACAGAGTTCCTTTAAGCAGCAAAAGAATCTGCCTTCCTCCATTTGGAAGCCTTTTGTCTGAGAGGCCCCTTTCTCTCTGCCCCGATTTCTCCTAGGACGTCCAGTGCATTCATTATAGACTTAGTAAATCAGCTTAGCAACAACAAAGATACTTTTTCAAAATAAATTCCTTTTAGGTGATAGCAGAATGGCTCCTTCCTTCTGAAGATGCTTATTGATCTTTCTTTACTGGTCGCTTGGGGATGAGAGTGGGAAATTCCCTGGTATAGTTGAGCAAGAAAAAGTTTTCCTTTACCATCTTAGGTTATGTCTGTGATGCCTATAAATTAAGTGTAAACAAACAAGAAAAAGTTAATGAATTTTATTCATGTTGATGTCTTTAACATTACATGCACAGGAGTTTCAACAACAACAACAAAAAGTAAAGACCCAAAGAGGCAGTTAGCCTTGGAATATTATATGCCATTTTAACAAAGAGGGATAAATTATGGCCCAGAGACTAGTCAGTGTATAAAGGGGTTGGGCTTCTAAGGACAAACGAAGTAAGTATATGGGGAAACAAATGGCAAATAAGGGTTATTTTAACAAGGTTTATTTGTGTAGGCTCCTCTTGTTGCCAACTTTTCATATTTTTCATGGCTAGAAAACTCCCCCAGAGAAGAGATTTATAACTGTCCTTATTTACCAGAATTTTCTGCTTCTAAGTCATATAAGGGATACTGCAAGAAGACTTCTTTCTCCATCTGTTGGTTCTCAATTGCCTTCAACTCAAAATAATCCATATGCCAAAGTAGAATGTTTCGGAGTGACATAGTCTGATTCCCTTCAATATTTAGAGAGGAAAACAGCTGATGAATCTGCCATCAATAGAGGGATATTAGGCATGTCATTTAACATGGCTAGATATGTAATTTCATTACCTGGAAAAAAAGACAACTAGGTTATATGATCTCAAGATTCACACTGCTTTCAAATTGCTTGATTTTGGGGCTGGCACTGTAGCACAGCAGGTTAAAGCCTCAGCCTATAGCACTAGCATCCCATTTGGGTGACGGTTCGAGTCCTGGGTACTCCACTTTTGATCCAGTTCTCTGCTATGTCCTGGGAAAGCAGCAGAGGATGGCCCAAACCCTGGGGTCCCTGCACTGCATGGGAGACCTAGAAGAAATTTTTGGCTCCTGGCTTCAGATTGGCTCATCTCTGGCCATTGTGGTCATTTGGAGAGTAAACCAGTGGATGGAAGACCTCTCTCTTTCAAATAAATAAATCTTTTTAAAAAAATTGCTTGATTTTGTTTTTATGGATCTTGAATGTAGTCACTCTTGGATATATACAATTTGCCCTTATCTCTTAAAACACGTCCTACTAGTCAATGAACATGAAATTTCTACCACTGTACTTCAAAGACCTTATTCTTCAGTATCTACCTAACCTAGGATTGATTGACCAGTCCTAACAGTGAATAAAGGGAATGTGTTTGAGGGTGCTGGAAGGAGGGTGGGCTGGCAGCAACTGGAAAAACCCCAGAAAATGTTTGTTGCAGTTTCAAGATCTGGTTATCTTTCAATTATCTGATAGTTCCCAAGCAACTTGTTACAGCTTCTTGGCATAACCACTGCTTCTGAGTTATCTCAATGCCGAGGCTATCTCAGAGCCAATCAGAATCCTTCTTTTATTATTATACTACAGGATGCTGTAGAGACGATATGGACTTTGGAGTCTGCCAAACACAAGCTGACTCTGTTTTTTTCTATTTTTTAGATACAGTTTAATCTTTCTGGGCCCCATGGTTGTCATCCATAAAACAGCAGTACTTAACTCCTTGACTTAAAAGTCATCATAGGGTCAAATGAGACAACAGACAGGAACAGCTTCTCACATGCCTCATAGTGAGAGCACCTGACATATGTATACTTGTACCATTTATAGAACATTATCAAAAAAAAAAAAAGCAGTTTTGTTTAAGGCATTGTGTGTATTTGCTTTGCTGGGTGAAATATCACTTAGGTATTAAAGGTCTGAACTAGGCTTGCTGAGTTGGGACCCTGAGCCTTTGGAACTTGATCATGACAGGATGCCTCAGGGGTGCCCTCTAAAACATCCTTTTATGTTTTCCAGGAATCTGAATTTCTGTGTTTGGAATTTGATGAGGTGAAGGTCAACCAAATCCTGAAGAAGCTGTCAGAGGTAGAAGAAAGTATCAGCGCACTGATGCAGCCAGCGTAACTGCAGATGACACAGGAAGGAGTTGGAGTTTTTGAAGGAAAGGTGTTCGTGATTCCTCCTCTCTGACTTTTTTTAAAAATATTGTTTCCCCAATGGTATTAAATTTTCAAATTCAAATCTTGCCAGTCTCTTCCTCTTGGGATTTCTTTTGTCCTTTTCATTCACTCTTTTGTTGTTGTTCTTAAAGATTCACTTATTTGAAAGGCAGAGATACAGAGAGAAAAGGAACGAGAATCTTCCATCTGCTGGTTCGCTCCACAAGTGGTTGCAATGGCCAGAGTTGAGCCAAGCTGAAGCCAAGATCCAGGAACTTCTTCTGGGTCTCCCGTGTGGGTGCAGGGGTCTAAGAACTTGGGCCATCTTCTACTGCCCTCCCAGGTGCAGTAGCAGGGAGCTGGATCGGAAGTGGAGCAGCTGGGATTCAAACTGGCAGCCCTATAGGACACCGGTACTGTAGGTGGAGGCTTAGCCTTCTATGCCACAGCGCTGGCCCTTGCCCCTCATTGACTCTTTGAATTGTTCTAGTGCAGAAATTCTCATACTTCAGCATGTGTACAGACCATAAGGGGCACTTGTAAAAGTATTGAGATTTAAAAAAGAAAAGAAACAAGGCAGCAGGCTTTCAGGGTCCTATCCCCAAAGACTTGGATTCAATAGGACTAGGGCAGGTGGAGTCAACTTTGGAAACCATTTTTATCAAGCTTTGTTGGCGAAAAGGATTTTAGTATTATGTGTAACAAATCAAGAATTGGAAAAGGAAGAAAACCCCATTTTAGTCATGCAAATACAGGACTCACCAAGGTGCCATTTGTCCTTAGTTGAGGCTTACTGGACCCTTCCCAAATTAGAAGAGATTTACCTGACCCTAGTAAAACCCAAGGTGCTTCTGGACCTGGTTTGAGCATTTGGATTAGTTCTGCCTGAATCGGGGAGGTAAGATAAGTCTGGTTTGGTTTGAACTACAGAAACACTTTGACTTTTGTGGCACCTCGAACTAAACTGGCCTCCTAACAGAAGGATGTCTTCACTCACTTGCCTCATGTCAGGATTGCTTAGAGGGAAAAATGTCTACTGGGGTGATAGGAAGTCTTTTACCTCAGAAAATTTTACCTGAATCATCAAATAAAACTTTTCCAGGAAAACTAATGTAATAAAAATGAAATCCTTATAGAGAAATTACCAAATACTAAGAATATTCACAGGGGAGGAGATTGTCAAACAGTATATTGAGGCTGGAGTCTTAGTTGAACAGGTTTTGTCATCTGACACTGACAGTATTTCAAAACTTCAGTGGCCTTTGGGATCTAATGTGTTCAAAATATGTGGTTCTCTTAGTCTGTGGTTACAGCTTATGTCAGTCCTAATGAGTTTATTGCAGAGCAGAAATAATTCCTCTTCTGTTAAGCAGTTTCTCTTAAGTCAGTTTGGAGACATTTTAGTACCTTTTCCAAAAACCCAAGCTGAAAATATTGGCTCTTCTTCGATTAAGACCATCCCAGCAGTTAGCAAACAATGACCAGAAGGTTTTGTATGTAGTCCCTGTGGACCCTTTAGAGAAGATCTTGAAAGATGTGTTTGAAAGAGTGCTGTAAATAGATTCAGAAAAGGCATATGGTTTGACAAAAAAAAAATAATAATAAAATAAATTGAAACTTGCTTTCTGTTCCCAGTGATTCAGGAGAATTTAGATAGTGTCTTTTGCTGTAACATGCAGGAAAAGAATATCTCATCACATAATGGTATTCTAGCGGTCCTTGGAAGGAGCATCTATGCCTTCTAGATCTGTGGAAGCATGAAGGAACAGCCCAGGACCACTCATCGTTGTGGTCTGAATCTCTGTCTCATCCCATGAAAGTATCAGCCACAAAAATGGGCATGGGCTTGTTTATTTTATCTCCAAACACTAGATGTTAGAAAAACAACTGTTAATATGTACTGAGTTTTTTAATAATTATAAAACAAAACAAAACCTAATTGTTAAAGGTGGTCCCTCACATTTAACACTTTTGAATGAAAGTTGTTTAGGACAGGATATGTTTAATGTTTACTGAAGATTTTTTAGTTTTGATTACCACACAAATATGTTTATTATATTCCATTGTAAAAATACTGAAAGAACCGTTAAATGAGCCATCAATATAACATCCAGCGATAAAGCTAGAGGCTGACTGACATGTGTTACACACGACATGTGACATGCTACATGCAGCATGTGATGTGTTGCTGCTTGGGACACCTGTATTGCTTGTTGGAGAGCATGGTTTAAGCCTTGGTTACTGTGCTTCCAATCCAGCTTCCTGCTAACGTGCACTCTGGGAGGCAGCAGCTGATGGTCCAAGTACTTGGGTCCCTGCCACCCACATGAGAGACTTGGACTGAGTTCCAGGCTCCAGACTTTGTCCTGGCCTGGCCCTGGCTGTTACAGACTTTTAGGGAGTAAACTAGTAGATGGGAGAGCTCTCTCCATCTGTTTCTTTTTTCCTTTTAAATAAAATGAAAGAAAGAAGCTGGAACTAAGAGAAAAGGTGACTTTGCTTGAATAAATTCCTGAAAGTAGAATACAGTGTTCTTAAGGCTTTGATAATCATTGCCACGTTGTTCTCTAATAAGGTTATATCAGTTTGTATCCCCTTGAGGAAATATGAGAGTAAATCGCTCCCCTTCTTGCCCAATTGGATATTAACACCACCACCACCCCCTTTGATATCTCCTAGGACTGAGTTGTTTGGGTAAACTTTTATCAGGAAGACTTGCATTAAACCAGAGCATCTCCTTGGTGATAATGGAAACGTGGAGAAAGGATCAGAGGAGAAAACTAGCACAAGGATCCCAGAGACGCCGCTCGTTTTTATGTCTGTGTGATCCTAAGTTTAAACTACTTTGAATTCAGGAAATAGGGGCCAAAAGAAAAATAATCCTCAGCCTGAACTGGGCCTGTAGCAGTGATCACTGCTTGAGCAATAACATTCTAACTTTAGTCTGTTTAGAATCAGTGCAGCTGAAACAAAAGTTAGCTCTCAGAATAAAGTTAAAAAGTTAACTCCAGACTTGGGTAGTTTCATGTTGATAGGGAGCAAAGGATTTGGCCTTATTTTCGTGTTTGACTTTTATTGGAGGCTCTCGTTCTCATCACCTTCATCAGCAAAAGTCAAATTTCACTCTCTTCCTCTGTCACTCTCTTTCCCTAGTCTTAATTTAATGACAATTCAAAAATATTTGCAGCGTTTTTAAAATTTATTGTAACCATTCTCCCCGAAATACAAGAAAGCAGTGAGAAACAAAGGATGACACTGCGTATCTGAAACCTTAAATACTTGGCATGGTATCACGTCGTTATTGAAGTTCTCTTTTTAGACCTGGGTAAAAATTTGGAAAACAATAGAAATAGAAATTAAAGGAAAATAGAAAGTTAAACAGATGTTAGAAAAGATGTTACTGATGTGCATATTACAGTTCTAGACCAGTGAGAGAGACAGGAGAATAGAAGAAATCCTTCCAGGATCAAACAGAAATGACTGGAATTCTTCCTAAAAGAACAGGGTGCTACAAAGAATAGAATTTGTGGGACAGTTGCTATCTTAAAATTCTTAGCTCTCCAACTTTATAGTCAGGGTTTTAAAATATTTTAGATGGAGATTTAGCCAGCAGAGCAGAGAGCCCAAATAGAATATAAATAGCTTAAACTTAAATCTAGTTGTAGATTATGTAGTTTTTAACCTCAACACTTCAAAAATAGGAATTTTTATCTAAGTGCAGCCAATTTTCCGTTCTGTGGGATGGCTGTAATTGTGTCTTACAGCATCACAACTATATGCAACACTGAGCTAGCCTTTGTTGCACAGGAACCCGCCTGGACCTGCTTCCTGTGAGATAACAGTGCCAACTGACATGATTTGCAAGTTCAGTACTTACTTCAGTTATCAGAATAATATACTGAAGTTATACCACAGCAGATAAAAATTTGCATATTCACATCACTATTCACCAAGGACTGTAATCAGGCCCTTTTCTACCCCTCTCTTAACTGCTTTTGGCTAGTTTTGTGTTTTCTGCTGGTGTGAGAGTTTCAAGTTCTGTTGGTTGACAGAATTCAGGAGGGGGTGGGGAATATGGATTTGATTGATCAAGTAAAGTAAGATTAAATTGTTAGTTTAAAGGAATTCAAGGATGAAAAATTGAAATAAATACTTTCCTTTACTGCTGTTATTATACTATTAGGAAATAAGCATAAATTTGAGGGTTTTATATGATTTATATTCTGTCTGCTTTAAGAACTATGGCTAAGAATTGGCAAAGATCTTAGAACGGCTGATTTGTATATAGGTTTTGGTAGAAGCTATTTTAGTATCTTTTCAAAAATGAGGAACATCTGGACAGACAGGCCAAATGACTTATACAAGGCCATGGTCAAGAAGAAATAATGGGACTGCTGTCTTCCATTTCTATGTTCTGCTTACCAGGTCCTTCAAAAGAATAATTTTTTTTTTTTTTTTTTTTTGTGCTCATTGTGTTTAGATGATGACAGTTCCTACAGAGAGGGTCACCTGCATCCTGCGTCTGTGTTAGATCTGTCTCTGGGTCTGGGCTGTTGTTGCTCTTTGTAGAACCTCTTTCTGTTGTGATGACCTTGGCCTCACTTTCTATGCAATGCCAGCAATCTCTGGGTGCAGTGTGTTAGATGAATGAGTCTGTTGCCACATAGGACTTCCTGACTACCCACAGTACCCAGATTGGCCTCAACCAAGCTTCCTAAGCACAGCCATTAGTTAATTGTAACAATATCTGTTGTGAATTCTGTAGAATATTTACTCCTCACTATGATGGTCTTCTCAACATGGTCTACACATAGTACAATAAAAACAGAGATCATTTTTTATTATAAAAGCAATACATATACATTACAAATTACTAATTAACTTTTAAAATTTATTTTTAAATGGTTATTTATTGAAAGGCAGAGATACAGAGAGAGAGATCTCACTCCCATCTGCTTGTTCACCCTCAAATGCTCACAAGAGCTGGGGCTAGGCCAGGCCAAAGCCAGAAGGTAGAAACACAATTTGGGCTCTCAAATGGGTGGCAAGTTCCCAACTACTTAAGCCATCACCTGCTGCCTTGCAGGGTATGCATGAGCAGGAAGCCAAATTCAAGAGTCAGAGCCAGGACTTGAACCCAGGCACTCCTATATGGAATGCAGACATCCCAAGCAACATGACTATTATACCAAATGCCTTCCCCTAATTACTTAATTTTTCAGTCAGCACAGAATTGTTTGGAGCAGAAAGTGAATCTCCTTTTCTTTCTACTTAAAGAAAATTCAACCCAGAAGTGGTTGTTAGGCATACTTTCTGTGTGTATAAAAACATGTGTTCTTGTGTGCGTGTATATATATTTATGTATAGGTATATTTAAGGATCTATTGCTATATATACAGGTATAACATCATTTTAGTGATTCATAACTTTTGCATGGCACTTTAGATCATTAAGAATCAAGGAAAGCCATGAATTTTCCTCCCCAGGGGAAAACACACACACATGCACACACATTCACACAGAAAATTTTTTATTCAGTGTCAGTAGTTCAACAGTTTCCTACAAGAAATTTGTGACTGTCCTCACCCCATTTCCCAGATTTTGTGGTAACCTATAGAATAACAGCATTTCATAATAAATTTGGAGAGGATGATGGCTTATGGCAAAAACCTAATGAACCAGAGTACTTAGGGTGCTGTTAGTTTCTGGACAGTGGAGCTTATCACAAAATCTGTTTTTATCAAAGCCTTTTTTTTTTCCTTCTTCTTTTTTTCTTATTAAAAGGTGAGCATTTGGTGCTATGGTAAAGTCACTGCCCATACTGGAGTGCCAGTTGGAGTCCTGACTCTTCCACTTTTGACATAGCTTCCAGCTTGTACCCTGAGAGTCAGCAGGTGATGGCTGAAGTACTTGGGTCCCTGCTGCCCATGTGGGAGACATAAGTTGAGTTCCATGCTCCTGGCTTTGGCCTGGCCTAGATCTCTGTGTCTCTAGCTTTCAAATAAAATGAAAATAAATAAAAAGAAAATAAAAAAAGAAATAAAAAGAAAACAAAGTTTTACAAATGGTGAAAAGAATTCTGGGTCTGCTTCCCTATGTGACAGTCCCAGGAACCCCAGCACATTGAGAACTTCATCTGTCTTTGTGCCTGCTGAACTTCCAGAACTGCCATCACAGTACCTCCATTATTACCTCCTGATCTGCACATCTGTCTTGTCTCTCCCACTCTGTCAACTCCTTAAGGGCGAGGACCTTATCTTCACATCTTTGTATCTCCACCCTGTCACACACACTCTACTTACAAAATCCTTTCTACAAATGTGCGTTGAGTTGAATGATTATCAGAGAGGTGCTGGTTGAGTGTTGATTGAACCTATGGTTTCCAGTTAATGTGGGCAAAGAAAACGTTAGAGCCAGATAGACCTACATTTGAATCACAGCTCTGCATGGGGTTCTTGATCTCAACATATTTAGTTTTCTCATCTGAAAATAGGGATGATAGGGGCTGGTGTTGTGCCATGGCAGGTAAAGCTGCCACCTGCAATGCTGTCATCCATATGGGCACTGGTTTGTGTCCTGGCTGCTCTGCTTACAATCCAGCTCCCTGCTAATTGGCCTGGGAAAAGCAGTGGAAGGTGGCCCAAATGCTTGGGCCCCTTACACTCACGTGAGAGATCTAGAGGAAGCTCCTAGTTCCTGGCTTTGGCCTGGCTCACCCCAGCCATTGCTGCCATCTGGGGAATGAACCAACGGATGGAAGATTTTCTCTCTGTCTCTCCCTCCTGCCTTTGTAACTCTGACTTTTAAATAAATGAATAAATCTTTTCTTTTTCTTTTTCTTTTTTTTTTTTGACAGAGTTAGTGAGAGAGAGAGAGACAGAGAGAAAGGTCTTCCTTCCATTGGTTCACCCCCCAAATGGCCGCTATGGCCGGCGCGCTGTGGCCAGTACGCTGTGCCAATACGAAGGCAGGAGCCAGGTGCTTCCCCCGGTCTCCCATGCGGGTGCAGGGCCCAAGCACTTGGGCCATCCTCCACTGCCTTCCCAGGCCACAGCAGAGAGCTGGACTAGAAGAAGAGCAACCGGGACAGAATCTGGTGCCTCAACCGGGACTAGAACCTGGGGTGCCGGCACCGCAGGCGGAGGATTAGCCTAGTGAGCCACAGCACCGGCCTCTTTTTTAAAAATTGGGAATGAAGGCCGGCGCCGCGGCTCACTAGGCTAATCCTCCGCCTAGCGGCGCCGGCACACCGGGTTCTAGTCCCGGTCGGGGCGCCGGTTTCTGTCCCGGTTGCCCCTCTTCCAGGCCAGCCCTCTGCTGTGGCCAGGGAGTGCAGTGGAGGATGGCCCAGGTGCTTGGGCCCTGCACCCCATGGGAGACCAGGAAAAGCACCTGGCTCCTGGCTCCTGCCATCGGATCAGCGCGGTGCGCCGGCCGCAGCACGCCGGCCGCAGCGGCCATTGGAGGGTGAACCAACGGCAAAGGAAGACCTTTCTCTCTGTCTCTCTCTCTCACTGTCCACTCTGCCTGTCAAAAAAATAAATAAAATAAAATAAAATATTAAAAAAAAAATTGGGAATGAAAAACCTGATTCACAGGCTTAGTTACTGTGGAGTAAATGGAATTTAGGAAATAGTGTGAAAGGTATCTTTTAGAGACCTAAGGGCTAAATAGCTGAGACAGGTCTTTGCTCTTTCACTTACTGGTTGTATAACTTTGGCCACTTCTATGCTTCCTTTTCTCCATTTGTTAAAAAAATAAAAATAGGGGCCGGTGCTGTGGCGCAGTGGGTTAAAGCCCTGGCCTGAAATGCCGGCATCCCATATGGATGCCAGTTCTAGTCCTGGCTGCTCCTCTTCCGATCTGGCTCTCTGCTATCGCTTGGGATAGCAGTAGAAGATGGCCCAAGTCCTTGGGCCCCTGCGTCCATGTGGGAGACCTGGAGGAGGCTCCTGGCTCCTGGCTTTGGATCAGCACTGCTCCAGCCATTGCGGCCATCTGGGAAATGAACCAGTGGATGGAAGACCTCTGTCTCTGTCTCTGCCTCTCTCTGTAACTCTGTCTTTCAAATAAATAAAATAAATATTTTTTAAAAATGTGGTGATAATCCAATTGTACCTTCCAAGGTAGGCATATTAAGGGGAGTAAGATGAACTAACATGTTTCCACACATGGAGTGGTAGCTGACACAGAGCACATACTCATGGTTTGCCACTGGTATCACTGTCACCATCATTACTACTGCCAGGAACTGTCTCCTTAGGAAGCTGAAAGCAGTAACCGTGAAGCTGTTGATAAGCTGAATTGAGTGATGTAAACAATAGTTGCTTTGAGAATTTCAGCAAAGAGAAAGGTCAAAGGAACCTGGAGATGAAAGGTTTTAAGCAAAAAATCAGGCAACTTTGAGAAGGATAGAGGAGTATTCTGCCCTAGGGTGGAGAAACCAAATAAATGAAAGTAAAAACAGTGTATTTGGATTTGGAGCTGGGAAGGCAACACATACATGTCCAAGAAGAGGTGAGGTCAGAGGTTTTATGGAAGAGGGCTTTTTTCTCTTGATGGCTAGTTACCCACCTTAGTGATAGCCAGCTCAGGTTCTTGGTGACAATCTGTTGTAAATGGAGAGCTGAGGAAAGGAAGACTAAGCAGTTGTGTTCCCATGGAAGACAATCAGAGCTAAATATAGCCAGAGCACCAGAACTTAAAGCTGCTACCAGATGTGGGACTGTGCAGCTGAACAAACCCCAAGGCTCACCATCTCTCTCTGGGGGGTTGAAGCCAGGAACAGTTTTTGTAGCATCCGTATCAGAGCTGTGGGGCCTTTCTGGCTTGATTGGGAAGGCAGGTGATGTCTCTTGCTCTTTAAGGGGTCTTTTACCTGCCTCCTGGATCTGGGATCACTAGAGAAGAGAAAGTGGGGAGATTATTTTAAAAAACATGTGGGGCAGGTGTAGCGCAACAAG
This sequence comes from Oryctolagus cuniculus, assembly GCF_051225735.1. Taxonomy (NCBI): domain Eukaryota; kingdom Metazoa; phylum Chordata; class Mammalia; order Lagomorpha; family Leporidae; genus Oryctolagus; species Oryctolagus cuniculus. The sequence continues at coordinate 145,937,832 of NC_142868.1, read as the reverse complement.
TTAAACTGCTGCTTGCAAAACCAGCATCCCACATCACACTGCCTTTTCTGTATCCCAGCAACTCCACTTCCTATCCAACTTCCTGCTAATGCGTCCTAGGAGGCAGCAGATGATGGCCCAAGTGCTCAGGCCTCTGCCACCCACGTGAGAGACCCAAATGGAGTTCTCTGGCTCCTGCCTTCAACCTGGTTCACCCTTGCTGTTTGCAGGCATTTAGGGAGTGAACTAGCCAAGGGAAGATCTCTCTCTCTCTCTCTCTCTCTCTCTCTCTTTCTAGCTCTCCCTCCCCCATCTCTTTCTCTCTCTCCCTCTTTCTCTTTCTCTCTCTCCTTTCTCCACCCATCACTCTTGCCTTTCAAGTATATGGGAGTAAATTAAAAAAAAAAAGACATTGAAAAAAAGAACCATTTTCTTGTTAGCCCATGAGATTCAAGTTCATGTTCCTAAAGCAGATTGCCAAAGGAAATAAGGTGTCTTTAAAAATAATAATAATGTCTTCCTGCTCTTTCCCTCAAAGCAGAATTATATTATGGAAGACTTAAAGGGAGTGAAGGTTGTTGCTCTCTGCAAAACTAACTTTGCTCATTGGGTTTATATTTACTGTCAACCCATATCAGCCTAAGAGTAGTATGAGAAAGCAGGCCAGCCATGTAACATTTCATTCTTTCCAGAACCCTGGGGCTGGCCCGGATTGGCTGGCCTAGGTGTGGCTAGAGGTGACTCTGGACTCTCTGGGTATATGCCAATCACATTGACCCAGAAGGTGCCTTTCCTCTGATCCACTTTGACTGAAAGAAAAGTGATTTAATGGATAACCCACTTAAACCATAGAGACAGCTACTTACTGACTAGTATACCATCACTTCGATACAGTCTGAGAGAATTTAGAGAAAAATGTTTGGCCCCACAGTATCAGGAAGTTAACAAGTAAATAAATAACCAGATGACTTGGGACCAGGAGCATCTGGTGGGAGAGTTATCAAGCCCACCCAATCTTTATGCTGAAATGGATGAGAAAAGCTGACTTTCTCCTTGTTAGTGGTTATGGATACCATTTAAGCAAGTGGGGATGATAATGCAAAAGTTGTAATAAACAATTCCCTTTCCTCTCTCTGTTCGCAGGGGAACAGTTGAATAAAAAGCTAAGGGAATTTAGTTCTGAAGGTCCCCAAAGAGCTGGAGAGATCTCCTCACCGTGGAGAATTAACTTGCAGCCCTTTTGGGCAACCAGCACAAAACTGTTGCTGTAAGGGCAAGACCCAGCAAGTCCCTGTTGTCTTCAGTCAGTCCTGGGAGAGAAGTGGTTACTACAGTAACCACAGCCTGTGCCATTCTTTGTAGCTCAAATGCCACACCTAGTTTTGCACCTGGAAGTTTAACAAGTTAACTGTGTGCTTGGTTGTTAGGGTGCTGGTTTGAGGAGGCTAGTAGACATTAAAATCTTGTTGTCCTTCTCTTTGGGAGGACAACTGAAAATCACTAGTTTTCACTCTTATTGTTTGCTGCTAAATTACCCAGTAAATCAGAATTAAGCATATACATCTATAGCTAAACCAAAAATTTTTTGAGAAATTAAAAAATTTCAAATATCAAAAGTATCCTCAAAGTCATTACAGGAAAAAACAGAGCTTTGTAGAAGTTACTTCATAGTGGTTTTGTTTTGAATTATAAATGCAAAGGAGGGAGAAGCAGCATTTTTCCCCTACTTTTAAGGAGGCCTCTGGAGAAAGAGAGATCATATTCCACGAGTAAGACTCCCTCCACTTTCTTGGCCTTTGGGAAGCTTATGGATATCATGTCTTCATGGAGTTATTTTGCTTTGATTTTAACTTTACAGAAATAATCCATATATGTATTGTCCTTAGGAAGCATCCAGACCTTATATATAAAGCTGAAGTCGCCTTTGACCGCTATCATCTGTCCTGGTTTCCTTTTCCACTTCCCTCTCACTTTGAGGGCATCTCCATCCATATTGTTTTTGTGATTTTAACCTATGTAGTAGTCAGATTTTCACTACTTTAACTAAAATACTTAAGAGGAGCTCTTATGAATAAGAGTTTATTTTAGCTCACAGTTGCAGGATTCACAACCCGAAGATCTGGCAGCCCCATTAGTCTGTGTCTGATGGAGGCTGTCAGTGGTGGAGCACGTGCAGAGAAACGATCATCTGGTGAGCCTAGAAGCAGAAGAGGCCGTTAACTCAGCTTAACTAGCCAATAGCAGGAACAAGTTCCCTGTGGCCTGAAGACCTCCCACCAGGCCCACCCCTAGATGCCATAATTAGATCAAGCCCCCCCCCCCCTTTTTTTTTTAATTTTTATTTATTTATTTGACAGGTAGAATTATAGACAGTGAGAGAGAGAGACAGACAGAGAGAGAGGTCTTCCTTCCGTTGGTTCACTCCCCAAATGGCTGCAATGGCCGGAGCTGCGCCGATCTGAAGCCAGGAGCCAGGTGCTTCCTCCCAATCTCCTATGCCGATGCAGGGGTCCAAGCACTTGGGCCATCCTCCACTGCCCTCCCAGGCCACAGCAGAGAGCTGGACTGGAAGAGGGCAGCCGGAACTAGAACCGGCACCCATATGGGATGCCGGCACTGCAGGCGGAGGATTAACCTAGTGAGCCACGGCTCCAGCCTCTAGATCAAGTCTTTACTCTTAATTCACTAACCATTAACATAAGACTTTGGGATACAAATGTCCACATGAGTTGGGGGAGCCAAGTTCTGTTCAGGCCACAGCGACCTACTTGCATATATACCCATATTTGCAGTATTGTTTTCTGTATTTCTGTAACACAAATGCAGTCGCTGTGTATTATCCTGCATATTGCTTTCCCCCCAACAATATGTCTTGAGACTTTTCTGCATTAGTACCAAAGAAACCAACACCCTGACAAACCGATACTGAGAATACTTCAAAGTGGAAACATCTGAGCTATGGAAGATGCACAAAGATCTCTTACCTGAACTTCCCTATCTGACTAAAAAAGAGCTTTGCTACAGTCATCGCCAAACAACCTCCCTCGCTAGGGAGGTCTTTAGTCAAGGAGTCACTGACCTTGAACATTGGGAAATCCCCCCCCCCAAAGTATGTAAACAAGCCTCATCAGAGGTTTCCATCCTTTGAAGCCCTAAATTCCTCCCTGCTTCTGAAACTGTTAGGTTTCTTTACCCTTAGATGTTCTTGAAGCGCCTCTCTTCAGTGTACAGCTGCAAAGTAAGCTTTTACTTAATCCACAGGTCATGGGCCTGAGTTAGTAGAGACCTTTTCCTCCCAATAGTTTATATACATTTATCTCATTAATTTTAACTACAGAATGGTATTCCATTGACAAAATAGGTTGGAGTTGTTTGTGAATTCCCTATCAATGTGTTTAAGGTTGTCTCCAAGTTTTCCCCACTGCAAACAATGTTGGACATACCTGCCTGTATACATGTGCAAATGTATGTTAGGAAACAGAACTTGCTACCTAATGGGTTATGTGCTTTTTAGACTGTAGACACTGTCAAGTAGACTCTGGAGTGCTGATAAATGTTTAACAACCCATCTTCCAATAAAAGGGGTGGGGCTGATAGGCAACATCTGCTGCTTCCCACAGTGTGAATTTTCCTTCCATGACTTATTTCAAGCTACTGTGATGTAAACCAAAGGGCACACAGTTTATTTACGCATGTGGGCCTGACTAGACTTATGTCTCAAGCCCCATCCTTTGTCTTTTTCTACCTTATACCCTAAATTAGCAAGAAAGTAACAAGGCAGCTGGGGGGTGGGGCACTGTTATCTTGGGTATTTCAGGAGTTAACACATCACAGCTACCAGGTAAGATAGTTTTATGACACCCTAACTAGTAAATCACAACTTGAAGGCAATTTTAGGAGGCATACAACTATCTTATTGTAGAGATGCAACTAAGCTTTTAATGGCAGCTGGGGAAAGGATTTCTAAAGTCATCATTGGCCCATTCAGACCCTGCTGGCCTTTTGATAAGGGGAAGGGAGTCTGCAGCACTCTCTCTGAAGCCAGCGGGAGGGGCTTGGTAACACTCCCTCGAAGAGGCTCTTTAATGACAAGCAGGAGAGGGTTTGTAACATTCCCTCCTTTTCTTTAAGGTGCTTTTAGAATCCTCTAAAAACTTCATCTTCCAGGGACTGGTCCTCTAGGGGCCAGTACTCCAGTGAGGAGTAGCTGGAACTTGACTTTAGCAATTTGTGAGTCAATAAAACGGGTAACAGCATTGAGTATGCAGGGGCCAACCACAGTTATCAATAACAGGAGAACCAGGGGCCCAATAAAAGGTGATATCCGATCCATCAGGGAACTTCATGTAGACGGTGACAGAGCCTCACGTCTTTTATTGATTCTGTCTTGAAGTTGTTGTTGTAGGGTCTCTCAAACTACACCTGCCTCTTTAGTATAGAAACAGCACTCTTGGAGGGACAGACAGATGCTTCCATGGGCAGCGATCAGGAGATCGAGTCCTCAATAGTTTTGAAAAGACATGGTGGCCAAGGAGTCTGTCTTTGGAGGGCCAAGGCAAACCAAGTCGGGTCTGTGAAGTTAATAGTGATCTGTTCAGTGAGAATTCGGTATTGAGCCTGGAACAGCCCTATACCTGTGGCCCCCACAGCAGCTAGGAGAACAGCAGAAACTGGACTGCGTTTATATCTATGTGGACAGTTAGACAAGGAGGGAACCTGAGACCCCAGAATCAGGGAGAGATCAGGTAACAGACTAATAACCTGGCAAGAGGAGTTACCCGGCAAGACGCAGGAAAGGACACCGATGGGAGCAGGCCAGGACAGTGTGGTTGGGACTGCAGACCGTGATAGATCCAGATATGACAGAAGAATTTCCATAGATAGAGACTGGGGCCATCAGTAGTGTGTCAGTGCAGTTCTTACTCGAGGGGCTAGCCTTGGAGGAATTGCCAGCTAATCTGATATATCACAAGGGCCCTGGGGTCAAGTACATTCAGCTGTCCTAGCCAGGTCTGGATCGGATTGACTGAGAGCAGTGTGGGTAAGATTGAACACTTGGATAAGTTGGGCCTTGCTCTCTTGCTTTGAGTGGAGTCTGTAACTACTGGGCTGTCTTCAAGGGATCTTAGTTATTCCAAGAAGACTTTAGTCTTACCAGGTTGCTTCTGGGAGGGCTTTGTTATATCTAGCCTCTCCCAGGCGTCCTGGAGCTTTATGTTCTGAACCACACCATGAGGAGCAAGCCTTGCCTTAACCTTAAAAAGGACCGTGGGGTTTTTATTAGGGCATGAGTGGTATTGGCCCAACTGGAGGATGGTTCCAGTGGACCATAGGCCATGTCAGGCTTAAAGACAGTAATGATGAGATTAACACATTCACTGTGTCTACAATTTGTTTTTGTTTGTTTGTTTTCAAAGACCTATTTTATCTATTTGAAAGTCAAAGTTACACAGAGAGAGAAGGAGAGGCAGAGAGTGAGAGAGGTCTTCCATCTGCTGGCTCACTCCCCAGTTGGCCGCAATGGCCAGAGCTGCACCGACCCGGAAGCCGGGAGCCAGGAGCTTCTTCCAGGTCTCCCACCCGGGTGCAGGGGCCCAAGGACTTGAGCCATCTTCCACTGCTCTCCCAGGCCACAGCAGAGAGTTGGATCGGAAGTGGAGCAGCCGGGACTGAAACCGATGCCCATATGGGATGCCAGCACTGCAGGCGGCAGCTTTACCTGCTACGCCACAGCGCAGACCCCTCTGTCTGCAATTTGATGGAGGCCTCCCGCCATTCCACCATAAGGATATGGGGATGTCTTGACAGAGGTTTTGGGGCCCAATGCTGAAGTAAGTGCTGGGGGCCTTAAAGACCCAGTACTCTCAACCCCAACCAGGTGTGCAGTATTGAGTGCACTTTTTGGGGCGAGTGGGGATGGGTCCACCTCAGAGGTAGGTGTCAGCCAGGAAGTAATTAGTGTGGGGTTCCCAGTAAGAGCAGTGTCCAGCTGTTATCTTTGGCGAAGCCTAGGAGTGCACACCCATTGAAAGTGAGGCTAATGGCTGTTGACCTTGAGACCAAGTGGCTGAGGTGATACGATTTATCAGATCATGGGGGAGTACTTCAGAAACCCATGTGTCCTGGAACTTAGCAAAACACGTTACAGGAAACAAAAATTCCTCCTAATGGACTTAATATTCCTATATAGAACACACCTAGAGCAACTCTCTGTGGCCAGCTGCTGTCCTTTGGGCCAACCTCAGCTAAACCTATAGACAACGGTAAAATCAACATCATTATTATCCACAACAGAATACGGTGACAGCATGACCCCAATACCAAGGTGTCCCTTGTTAAGTTTTCCAGGCTTTCGCCATGCATTGACCGTTTGGCCTCCAGGTTTGTGGTTGGAGCAAAGGCTGTAGATTCCTCAAGCTTCCACCATGCTTAGACCGACCCGCCTCTGGTGTGTGGTCAGGGCAAGGTGTCAGTGTCTGAGTCAGGTGAGCTTTCTGAAAGGGATGGCTCTTGTGGTCTCCTGTCAGGGCCCTTAGACAGGAGGAGCTTCAGGGGCTCCCAGGAACCAGGTTAGATGACCAGGTAGTATGTGGAGCCAGCTTAACCTGAGTGTGATGAATCCAAGGGGTCAAACCTGTAACTTTGAGAGCAGTGGGAGAAACGAGCACAAAGAATATGGTCCCTACCATAAGGGCTCAAGAGGGTCTGTTTTCCAATCTGTGACTAAAAACAAGGTCACCTGGCTGGTAGGGGTGAGTTTCATTGCCCAAGGCAACTGGGGTACGTTCTAAGACAGTTTTATGAGTTTTGTGAACAATCTTCCTAATGACTGAAGCTCACTTTCTAGGTGAGCATCTCCCAGTGCCTAGAGGCTACCTTTAAAAAGGCAGAGCAAAGTGGGAGGTTGGCCATAGAGTATCTCAAATGGTGAGGACCCAGCGGGCTCTGAAGTGGACCTGACCCTGAGCAAGGCTAATGGGAGCAGGCTGACCCATGGCAGTCTGGTTTCAAAACAAAATTTTCCTAAAATGTTTTTTGAGAGTCCGATTTAGTCTGTGAACCTCTCCGGAGCTCTGCAGCCTCCAGTCTAAATGGAGCTTCCATTTGATGCCAATGGCTCTGTCTGGCTGCTGGACTATATTGGCCACAAATGCAGGACTGTTATCACTCCCTGTTGTTAGGGGAAGTCCGTATCATGGAAGGATTTCCCGTAGGAGAGCCTTGACCACTTCTCTGGCCTGCTTGGTCCCGGTGGGGAAAGCCTCAACCCATCCAGAAAAAGTGCAGACTGTCACCAGGAGATACTCGGATCCTTGACATGGCTTCACTTTAGTAAAGTCAATGACCAAGTCCTCAAATGGAGATGTTCCCGTCCTCTGGATTCCCGGGGCAAGGGCCAGGGAATTCTTTGGGTTGTACTTAGCACAGACCTGGCAGCGGCTGGTTACAGCCATGTTTAGAGTGGACAAATGGGGCACGAAGATTTGGCTGTTTTTCCTGGGAGGGTTAACTGGTGATTTGATTTTACTAGGACATAGGCCAAATGTTGGGGTACAGTCCGGCATGTGTCGGGTAGTACCCGCCATCCATGAGACTTTTCTTCCCTCCCTCCGTCTGGGCCCACTCTTCTTCTGGAATATAGGCAGGTGTCCCCAGATGCCCCAGGTCCTTTACAGGTACAGCAAGTCCCAGGATGGGTGGCTGCTTGCACGTCTTGCTTCTCTGTCTGCTAGAGCACTCCGCTTTGAGATGTGGTCGGTGCCAGTTTGGTGGCCCTGGCCGTGCATGACTGCTGCTTGCTGGGATCCCAGATAACTGAGTAACTTTAAAACCTCTCTTTTGTTTTTAATTTCCTTGCTGCTGGTGCTGAGGAGACCCCTTTCCTTGTAGATGGCCCTGAGGACATGTGGGATAGCACAAGCACACCTAGAATTGATATAGATGCTGGCCTTTTCTCCCTTTCCTAGCTGGAGGGCTCATCTTAGTGGGCACCTTCAGCCCTTGTGATCTGGTATACAGTGGCTCTGGCACAGTTCCTGGAACCCCTCAAAGTCACAATACAAATAGATTTTGGCAAATAGCTTTCTGAAGTATCCCAACCAATTTATTAGACTTTTACAAGCAGTGTATGAGACTTCTCCCTGGCAGTGGTTAATAATATCAGATTTGCTTACCAATATCAGACTTGTTTATCTAAATCATCTTTGCAGTTGAACATCTTTTCATGTCTCCCATTTGTAGTTCTTCTTCTGTGAAATGGCTCTTTTCTTCTAAGATTTACTTATTTGAAAGTCAAAGTTACACTGAGAGAGGAGAGGCAGAGAGAGAGAGAGAGAGAGAGAGGAGAGGCAGAGAGAGAGAGAGAGAGGTCTTCCATCCAGTGGTTCACTCCCCAGATGGCCGCCCATATGGGATGCCGGCGCTTCAGGCCAGGGCTTTAACCCACTGCACCACAGCGCTGGTCTCTGTGAATGGTTCTTATTTGTCTTTTCCTTACTGGTTTTTTGGATCCCTTGATATAATCTGGAAACACATGTTTGTCGTGAAGTTCTCAGTATATCCTAGAGAATCAAAGAGGGAGAATGTTCCTGAGTTATATAGAGTATTTGCATATGAGCATACCCAACAAGGGCTGGGGCTGAGAGAGAAAACTCCATTTACAGGTTTAACATTGTGGCAGGGTTCTGTTGAATACTCACACTAGTGATAGTAATCAAAAGTAATTCCTAGGAGTAGTGAATAAACTCAGTGTATTATATTTTGGCTCAGCCTATTTTTTTTTTTTTCACAAGCATCCTAATATTCCTCAGTTCCTTTGGTCACTAGGTCACTGATTTTGTTTTATTTTTTGAGAGATGACATTAGCACCTCCTGTTCTCACTCCTTAGTGGATTTTCCTGTGAGTCTCTCTTTCCTTTTCACTGTTAGTTGTGGTCTGCAAAGGTAGAGTGTTTTTCTCCTCAGACGGTTTCTCCCTGAAAATGACTGGCCGTCCCACCTGCTTCCATCCTCTAGACTGAGTTAAGATGCTCAGTTTTTCTGTGCTATGAGCTGTCCTGTGCAGTATGCAGGAGGTAGCCGGGTCTTGGAAAGGCAGGGTTGTAGGGGAGTGAACCATACAGTTGTCATCTTCAGTAGGAGTGCCTGCACAGTGCAAGCTGGAGCTGCTTCTCACCTGCTGCTTAGGAAAAAATCCATCCTTAAATCAGATGCGAACATTTTAAGTTGAAAAAATACTAAAATGGTGCCAGGTAGTAACGTAGACATTAGTTACAGAAGATAGCTCACGAATCCCTCAGTTCCCTGGCATTCTCATCCTCCTCCCCAGCACCCAGCTCTTGTCCAATACTGATTTTAGCAAATTCTGAAAGGTGACCTCAATGCTGCGAATTTGCACCGAGGTCTATGGTAACATGTTAAGTAAGGCACTAAATGGTTCTTTTTTTTTTTTTTTTTTTTTTGACAGGCAGAGTGGACAGTGAGAGAGAGAGACAGAGAGAAAGGTCTTCCTTTGCCGTTGGTTCACCCTCCAATGGCCGCCGCGGCCTGTGCGCTGCGGCCGGCGCACCGCACCGATCCGATGGCAGGAGCCAGGAGCCAGGTGCTTTTCCTGGTCTCCCATGGGGTGCAGGGCCCAAGCACCTGGGCCATCCTCCACTGCACTCCCAGGCCACAGCAGAGAGCTGGCCTGGAAGAGGGGCAACCGGGACAGAATCCGGCGCCCCGACCGGGACTAGAACCCGGTGTGCCGGCGCCGCTAGGCGGAGGATTAGCCTAGTGAGCCGCGGCGCCGGCCCCTAAATGGTTCTTAACTAGGGATGGACATCAAAACCCCCTGGGGAATGTCTGCTAAGTATGCTCAGCCTGCTGAGCAAGAGTCTTGGTGGAGGGCAGGCACGGATATCAGAGAAAAGCTCTGGGAATGATCCACGTGCCATCTTCACCGGGAACCACTATTTTAGTGCCACGCAGGACAAGATTGGCACAAGCTTCTGCAGTAACTCCACAGAGTATATCTGTCAGAGGAATGAGTTTGGGCTTGTATTTTCCATGGATTTTATAGCTTATAAAATGATCAGTCTGTGATGGTTTGGAAACTAAAAATTGCTGGAGAAGTGCTGTTCTTGACTGGTTTAGTTGTGTCCAAGTCAGACAGGCACAACTCTGGCGTTAAAATAGTTGAGAGGCTGAGACGCCTCCAGTGCCTTAAGTCCCCCCTCCCCTTTTAAAGACTATTTATTTATTTATGTGAAAGAGTTACAGAGAGGGAGAAAGAAAAATCTTCCATCCACTGGCTCACTCCTCAGATGGCCACAGTGGCCAGGGCTGAGCCAGGCCAAAGTCAGGAGCTTCATTCAAGTCTTCCACATAGGTGGCAGGGGCCTAAGTACATGGGCCATCATCTGCTGCTTTTCCCAGGCCATTAGCAAGGAGCTGGATAAGAAGTGGTGCAATCAGGACATGACTGGTGCCCGTGTAGATGCTGGTGTCGCAGGCAGCAGTTTTACCCACTGCACCACAGTGCTGGCCCCAGTGCCTCAAGTTTCTATGTGAACAATCAAAGCCCAACTCAGCAAATGATCATAGCCTAGTAAAACCAAATTTAAGTTTAACCAATCCCAACCTGCCAATTAACTTTTTATTTTTATTTTTATTTTTATTTTTTTTATTTTTTTTTTTTATTTTTTTGACAGGCAGAGTGGACAGAGAGAGAGAGAGAGAGACAGAGAGAAAGGTCTTCCTTTGCCGTTGGTTCACCCTCCAATGGCCGCCGCGGCCGGCGCGCTGCGGCCGGCACACCGCGCTGATCCGATGGCAGGAGCCAGGAGCCAGGTGCTTTTCCTGGTCTCCCATGGGGTGCAGGGCCCAAGCACCTGGGCCATCCTCCACTGCACTCCCTGGCCACAGCAGAGAGCTGGCCTGGAAGAGGGGCAACCGGGACAGAATCCGGCGCCCCGACCAGGACTAGAACCCGGTGTGCCGGCGCCGCTAGGCGGAGGATTAGCCTAGTGAGCCGCGGCGCCGGCCCCGATTAACTTTTAATAAGAGAATTTACCAATCAGAAACCACTAATTAACTTTTAACTAGGGATTTTCCACTTCAACCAAATATTTTGTTTGTCTTCCATCTTTGAACACCTTACAAATGGTTTCCCACTTGATTCATGAATCACTGCTCAAATAAACCATTTAAAATTTCAGGTGCCTAAGTTTATATTTTAACACTGGTTTGTGGCTTCGTGACCTTAGGAGAGTTACTAAATTTTAATGACCTCTTCTGGTGAGTTGTTGAGAGGGTTTGAGATAATGATGTATCTGAAGCACCTAGTATTATGCCTGACATTAACAGAAGTATACAAGCCCATGATACAATACTTCTTAACAAAACTATCTTCCAATTGATTGTTGAAGAGCAAACAGAATCCTGGAGGGTGGTAGGTAAATCTTTTCATTCAGAGTCACGCATCGTATTCTAACCAGAGATTTGAATGGACTCTCTAAACTGTTCAACTTGGAGTATAGCCATGGGCAAGAGGGCCTACTGGTCATGGTAGGACAGGTCCAACCTCTGGTAGGCAAACCTACCCCCAACCTCTTCTTCCTGGCCCCTCTTTCATATTTCCCATCTTTATGGTGATTTTTCTCTTTTGTACTCCACTGAACCTTCCCCTAAATGACCCAGCGTTTTTTATTTCTTACCTCTAGTACAATCATTTTCTGTTCCTAATGGAGGGTGAGACAGGTGAAGGATGGAAAGTTCTGGCCACTGTGGTCTAGTCTCCTATTCGAGCATCTAAAATAACCCAGACATTCATACTGGGTCAGTTAACCCCCTGTTGTCCTCAGTCCTGTGCTATTATTTTTCCAGAAGAGTATCCCTTCCTTTGACTTAAATTACAAAAAGCCTTTCTTTAACTTTTACCTTGTGTAGTAACTGTTATTACTACCGGGAGCAGCACTGTGATAAATACAGGTGTGTTGCTTTGGGGCTGGCAACTTGAATTGGATTCTGACTCTGCCATTTACTAGTTGTGTGGCTTAGGGAAAAAATTTAATTATGATAATTATTATTAGATGCAACAGTAGCAGGGATATTTATTCTGCTGGAGGATGGGTTTGAGCTCCTTCACCTAACTTCAGTATTGAGGAAAGTCAAATGTAGTAAAAAGCCATCTTTTCTTTCAGAATCCACAGTTCTAGATGGCAGTGAAGACCACTGACTATAATTCTGAACAAGAAGTTCTCTGGTTCAAGTTTTTAATTTAGATCAATGTGATTCAAAATTCCTCCATCCCCTGAGGATGTATTTCCTGTATACCAGAAGTTAATACTAGAATCTTTAATAGTTCATATTAAAATTTGGGGCAAGAGGGGCCAATGTTGTGGCACAGCAAGATAAGCTGTTACTTATGATGTTGGCATCCAATATCAGAGTACCTGGACATAGCCCAGGCTGTTGCAGACATTTTGTGGGAGGTGGGGTGACCAGTGGATGGAAAATCTTTCTGCCCACCCCCAACCTCTGTAACTCTGCCTTTCAAATAAATAAATCTTTCAAGAAAAAAGTTCTTGTACCCCCCAAATTTTTTTTTAAAGATTTATTTATTTACTTGAAAGGCAGAGCAGCAGAGATTGCAAAAGAGAGAGACCTTCCATTTGCTGATTCACTTCCCAAATGTCTACAACAGCCAAAGATTAACCTGGGTAAAGCTAGGAGCCAGGAACTCCATCTGAGTCTCCCACGTGGATGGCAGGTCTCAAGGACGTGGGCCATCTTTCACTCCCTTCCTAGTTGCATTAGCAGGAAGCTGGATTGGAAGCAGAATAGCTGGGACTCAGACTGGCACTCCAACATGGGATGCAGGCATAGGGAGTTGTGGCTTAATCTAGTGGGCCACCATACTGGCCCCAAGAATAATTTTCCTGAGCCTAATTGCTACACAGATTTAATTCTGGTGACTAGTAGCTACTGGCTTCCCCATCTTCCCTATGCTCATCTCAACTGACTTGGTCACCCTTCCAGCCTCGACCAAGCCATCACTGCCTCCTAGAAGTTACCTCAGACCCTCCAAGTCTTACATGTAGGTTCCTTCCTTTCCTAGCTTCTCCACAGGGATTTCTAACTGCATGTTTGCCCATCTGTGAGCTTCCTGTAGTCCACCACCTCCCATACTGTTTCACACTAATCATTTTCTCCCACCACACGGTGTGGCCCCCTACTTTTCAAGTACTTGATACCTGTGCATTCTTCAACTGTCACCTCAAGTGTCGCACCCTCGGAGTCAGGTTCCTATTGTACAGGTTCATACTTCCTTATACTTTCTTTCTTAGCATTAATTGCAAGTTATTGCTGGGTTTCCTTTTCTGTGAATGGTTGTCTCACAGTTTGACCATAAACCTATTGGAAACAGAGCCTGTATTTGCATTTACTTAATGCTGTGTCCCCAGTACCTAGCATGGGGCTTAGCTCCTTGTAGCAGTTACTAGATATTTGTTGGGTAATAAAGAGTCCTGTTGCATTCATTCAGCTCCTCTGGGACAGGAACTGTCATTGTTGCTTGTGGCCTTGGAATCTAGCTGGTAGGTGCTGCATAAGGTTTTTCACACAGGTACACAATTCCTTCATGGAATGAGATAGATGCAGGAAAACCAGGTCTATAGGGAGGTGAACAAGATGGAAAAATAAGTCTGTATCGTCTGTGAACTCTTATTCTCAAAAGTGTTTAATTTGAACCTAATCAAGCCTTTAGCCCTAACTTTTTACAGAAAATCCAGAACTAGAGAAACATGCTTGATAACACCACGAGGAAGCAATCAGACAAATCCAGAATGCCACACATCTTGCTGCACAACTGGCTTGAACAAAAGGTCATGAAAAGAGAAAAAAAATTATTCAAAATGAGAGATTGAATAAACATAATAGCCAAATGCATTATATGACCCTTGGTTTAATCCTGGTTAGAAAAAAGATAATTATAAGAGACATTGTGAGTACAACTGGGAAACTTGCAATACAGACTATAAATTTGATAATTTGAGTTATTGTTACTTTTATTAGATATGGGGGAAAATTATCCTTAGAAGATATATGATGAAATATTTAGAAGTAAAGTATTCTGATACTTGCAATTTTTTAAAATGATTCCACATATAAAGTATAGATTAAGCAAATGGCCAAATATTAATAGCCATTAAATCTGCGTAGAAGGTACACATGATTTTTTGTTTAATTGGTTTTGAGATTTGTTTTAAAAATCAGATTTATTGGGACATGGTTTACATAGAACACAAATTCACCTATTTGTAAAATTTTATGAATTTTGACAAATACATGCAATTATATGTCTACCACCACCACCAAGATAATAGAACTATTTTACCAATTATCCCAAAAATTCTCCCGTGCCCCTTTGTAATCATGTCCTCCCTCTACCCCAGTGCCTGGCATCATTAATCTGTCTGTCCTCCATCCCTCTGATTTTGCCTTTTCTGCAATATCATAAATGGAATTGCACGGTATTTTGCTTTTGAATCTGGCTTCTCTCACTTAGTTCATTAATTTCTCAGGGCCATTGTAATGAAGTACCACAAACTAAGAGGCTTAAAACTACAGAAGTTTATTGACTCATGGTTCTGGGTGGTAGGAATCCAGAAGGAAGAGCCATGTTCTCTTAAAAGCTGTAGGGCAGAATCTGTTCCACCCCTTTCTTTTAGCTTCTGGTATCACCAGCAGTCCTTGCCATCCATTATCTTACAGTTGTGCAACTCCAGTATCCGCTCCTGCCACTGCGTGACGTTCTCCCCGTCTCTGTATGAGGACACCACCCTGGTGAATGGCCCGCTGTGTTCCAGGATGACCTCATCTCGCGTATTTACATCTGCAATGACACTATTTTCAAATAAGATCACATTTGAGGTATTAGGAAGTTAGAACTTCATATTTTGGGGAGAACACAATTCAGCCTCTGACATAAAGCATCTGAGACCCATATTTTTGAATGTGTCATAATTTCTTCCTTTTTATTGCTCTGTAGTATTCCATTATTTTGCATACACCCCTCTTTGTTTATCCGTTTATCAGCTGAAAGACATGTGGGTTGTTTCCATGTGTTAGATAACTGAAAAAGCCATTATAAACATTTTCATGGGGATTTTTGTGTGAACACAGATTTTCACCTCTCCTGGGTAAATACGAGATCCCTGGGTCTGACTTGTTCCCTCAGCTACTCTCCTCCAGTCAGGAGCAGGTCCTGCAGCTTGTCAAGTTGGTGAAAGGCAGCTGTGTAGAAGTTGTTTACTCCTCTCCCAGCGCCATATTGTGGGAGAGCAGATGCATAGAATAAGTCTTAATTCCAGTAACTTAGTCTAGTCCGAGTTGCTCCCAGTTGCTCCCCACAACTCCCAACTGCAGAGTTATCAGGCCTCCCTGCCTCTGCCAGACCAGGATGGAAGGCTGGCTGATGCTGCAGAATCTGTGACCTGAAGGGCAGTGGTTTCCTCTTGTTGCAGGCCGAAGTCTTCCAAAAACAGAAGATAAGCAGATAAGAAGAATTCCAATCTCTGTCCTGGCTTCCCCTGTAGCTCCTCTCCCATCTCTCCTGGGCACAGATTTGCCTGCCACATCCCTCACTCCACCACCTCTCTGATTCTTTGAACTTGTTCTAACGGCTCTCTAAATGAGAGGCTGGGACAGGCTTTCTGCATGACATTTCCCAGGCAGGAGCCAAAGCAGAGGAAGACTTAGCACATTTTTTTGCACATGCCCTTGTGGTTTCTCTTACTTTCCATGCTGCTGCATTTATTCACTCTGCCAAAAAGAAGAAAGTCGGACACAGATGGATGCTTAATTCTATTTGGGTCCTAGTTTAGATTTTTGGAATAAGTTTAGATCTTTGGAATAAGTCCTCTGGGTGGCTTTTGGGAGACCTCCTTCTGCTGAAGTCTGTTGTGGGTGAAACCCAGCGTTATCACACGTTCAAAAGTGGGCTTCTTCCTGGGAGAGGGTGCCGCTCCTTATCAGGCCACAGCTGGCCTTGTCTCCTGCTGGGTGCTTCCAGTCCCTGGGTAATAGATAATTGGAATGGTCCTCCAACCCTGTCTGTGGTAGTTTTTGTGTGTCATTGGCTTCCCAAAATTCATTCCCTGTGAATCATTTAGACCCTATTTTATGCCTACTGTCATCATTTTGGATTTTTTTTTTTAATTTTTTGACAGGCAGAGTGGACAGTGAGAGAGAGAGACAGAGAGAAAGGTCTTCCTTTGCCGTTGGTTCACCCTCCAATGGCCGCCTCGGCCGGCGCGCTGCGGCCAGCGCACCCCGCTGATCCGATGGCAGGAGCCAGGTACTTATCCTGGTCTCCCATGCAGGTGCAGGGCCCAAGCACTTGGGCCATCCTCCACTGCACTCCCAGGCCACAGCAGAGAGCTGGCCTGGAAGAGGGGCAACCGGGACAGAATCCAGTGCCCCGACCGGGACTAGAACCTGGTGTGCCAGTGCCGCAAGGCGGAGGATTAGCCTAGTGAACCATGGCGCCGGCCTCATTTTGGATTTGTCCTGTGATCCACATTTTCTCTCAGTCAGCTTTGGGTGCTACCCAGCTTCATGAATTCCTGACCCTGGAGAACATACTGAATATGACTAGACTCCACCTTGCTATTGGTCTGTGGTGGATGCTCCCATTAGAACAACAGCTGGGACTCCCGCCATGGCTAGAGTGGGGCTGAAAGCAATAACGGGACCTGGCTGACCCAGAGGCCAAATTTGAAGAAAATCTAGAGAAAGGGAGAGTCACAAATCATCCCTTATAGAAGACACAGAAATGGCAAGACCAGCACGATAAGTACATGAAGCCAATGCAATACAATGTCCCGGGGCCACTCATGCCAATCAGCCTGGCTGCACAGCAGGCTCATGCAGGCAACTGTGAATTAACACACTACGATGTGGAGATGACTATAATACAGTGTGTCCATGAAACATGCACCCTTCACATCCCAGTGCTTACATCAGTCATCCTCAACTTGTGGGTCACAAGCCCCATGGAGCCTCAGGACTTGCCATGGATGTCTCCGGCTCACATGTTTTCACTGAGGGGACATTAGGCTGCTATGTGATACTCCCTGTGTATTTCCAGTGCACCGAGGGAGGAGACACCAACATGCATTCCTAATTCACAGGCAAGTCCTCATGCCTAGCCATAGCTGCAGCGAGGTCTCTGTGGAAATGACTCACAGATGTCTAGTGATTTACCAAAAGTATTAGACTTTAAGGCACAAAGAACCTTGTCCTGGTTTTTCACAATTCATTTTTAATTATTTTGGAACTTAGTAAATATTTCTTAAACACATTTACCACATTTGGAACTAAAAGATGAAAGAAGAAAATGTGGATGTGGGGCGGGCGCTGTGGTGCAGCCGGTTAATGCCCTGGCCTGAAGTGCCAGCATCCTACATTGGTGCTGGTTTGAGACCCAGCTGCTCCACTTCCAATCCAGCTCTCTGCTATGGCCTGGGAAAGCAGCAGAAGATGGCCCAAGTGCTTGGGCCCCTGCACCTGCCTGGGAGACCCGGAAGAAGCTCCTGGCTCCTGGCTTCGGATCGGCACAGCTCCAGCTGTTGCGGCCAATTGGGGAGTGAACCAGCAACTGGAAGACCTCTCTCTCTCTCTGCCTCTCCTCTCTTTGTGTAACTCTGACTTTCAAATAAATAAATAAATCTTTATTAAAAATGGATGAGACTCATAGGAAGAGATATTAAATATAGCTAATGAAGACTCTTTCCTTAAAGAACTTCAATTGATGATAGATATTACCATTCAGATTTTGAAAGCTCTGAAACAGGATGGTGATATTCTAGTGACAACTAGTGTGGACTACCAGAAGTGGATTAGAGAACTTTACAAGGCTTGAACAAGGATGCTGAATGAGAAAATAGACGGGACATTGTTTCAAGAAAGAACAACAGTTGGGGTGGATGTAGTATTTTTCTATTTGAAAAATAGGACTAAGCATACTTAATGCTCATCCTAGACTTGTAAAGTCGTATTACCCCCACTTTTCTGTTGAAAAATCTGACTCAAAGATGTTATTTCCCCATGGTCACCCAGCTAGTAAGACGTAGAACTGGGATTTGACTCAAGATTTCTGAGGAAAATAAGAAAACACTTTAAAAGTGTTTACTTACTTATTTTCATCTACTTGAAAGGCAGGGAAAAGAAGATCCCATCCACTGATTAACTCTCATGTGCCCACAACTGCCAGAGCTGAGCCAAACCAAAGCCAGGAGCCTGGAACTCCATCCGCGTCTTCCATGTAGGTGGCAGGGAGCACTTGAACCATCATCCACTGCCTCCCAGAAAGGCATCAACAGGAAGCTGGATAGAAAACAAAGTAGCCAAGACTCAAACCAGGCACTCCCTTATGGGACATGGATGTCCCAAGCAGTAGCTTAACCCTTTACACCATGGTATCTGCCAGGGCACCTGTTTTAATATATAAGACTATCCCTGGAAGGATATATAAAAAACTCATTTTATGAATGGTCTATCAGTTGAGGAGGGTGGGT
Source organism: Oryctolagus cuniculus (assembly GCF_051225735.1). NCBI lineage: Eukaryota > Metazoa > Chordata > Mammalia > Lagomorpha > Leporidae > Oryctolagus > Oryctolagus cuniculus. Next base: position 145,919,290 of record NC_142868.1, on the reverse strand, counting down.
GATAGGAGGACAAGAGTGGCAGGAATACCTCCTACCATGTACCCTTCTGACAACTGTGTTACTGTGTTATCCACTAAAAACAAAAACAAATGCCTTGTTGCTGCCTGATCTGCTTCCTGTATTGGTGACTAGCTTAGACAGCTGCACAGCTGAGGGTACCAAGACAATTTGCCTGTGTAACTGGCAATATTTCAGGTGTAAAATTAAAGTACTAGCTTCAGTTTTCCAGCATGAATCCATTCAACATTAGAAATGAAAGGAAATTAGAGAGGAAAGAAAGGAAAAAAAAAGAAAGCTCTGTTTTTCTTTTCAAGGCCAGCAAGACCTGAGTTGTCTGGGCAGAGCACATTAGCTGGCCTGGTAGGCAGCTGGGACTGCAAGGAGGCCCATCACTTCCACCCTCATCTGCCACAGAATTGCCTGAGATGATCCTACTATCCCAAGAATTTAGAAATTTTTTGCAGGTGAGGGATTTTATCCTGTATCAGATTCTTGGTCATATTAAGGATCAAGCTTTGGGGACTCAGACTTAAGAATGGTAGCATAAGGAGCTCAAAAGACCCTCTCCCCAGCAAACAACAAGTTGAAAATAAGAAAAAGAGAGCTTCCATCATTGGTTCACTCCCCAAATTCCCACATCATTTGAGGCTGGAACAGGTTAAATCCTGGAGCCAAGAACCCAATCCAGATCTCCCACGTGGGTGACAGGGACCCAATCACTCTAGCCACCACCTGGTGTCTCTCAGGTTGTGTGTACATCAGCAGAAAGCTGGAAACTTACTTTTTTTCCCAGAAAACTTTTATTTAAGTAATATAAACTTCATGCATTTCAAAAATGCAACTTTAGGAATATAGTGATTCTTCCCACTGTAGCTGCCCTCCCACCCATACTCCAACCCTTCTTCCTCCTCCCTCTCCTATTCCCATTCTTTTTTTTTTTTTACTAAGATCTATTTTCAGTTAACTTTGTACACATACTAAATAAACTTTGTATGGAGAAAAAAATGCGTCAACAGTTGAGACAAGGACTGTTCAAAGTCATTGCATCTCGAAGTGTTAATTTTACTTCTATAGATTACCTTTTAGCTGCTCTATTAGTTATAACAGATCATGGAGAACATATGGTATTTGTCCTTTGGGGACTGGCTTATTTCACTAAGTATGATGTATTCCAGTTTCTTCCATTTTGTTGCAGACAACAGGATTTCATTTTTTTAACCTCTGTGTAATATTTCATGGTGTACATATCCCATAATTTCTTTATTTAATCTTCAGTAGATGGGCATTTGGGTTGATTCCATATCTTAGCTATTGAGAATTGAGCTACAGTAAACATGGGGGTACAGATAACTCTTTCATTTTCTGATTTCATTTTCTTTGGGTAAATACCCAGGATTGGGATGGCTGGGTCATATGGTAGGTCTATATTCAGATTTTTGAGGTATCTCTATATATAGTCTTTCACAGTAGCTGTACCAGTTTACATTTACACCAACAATGGATTAGGGTACCTTTTTCCCCGCATCTTCACCAGCATCTGTTTGTTGATTTTTGTATGAAAGCCATTCTGATGGGAGAGAGGTGAAACCCTGAGAGCTAGTGATCTTGAGCATTTTATTATGTGTCTTGGCCATTTGGATTTCCTCTTTTGAAAAATGCCTGTTTAAGTCCTTTGCCCATTTCTTCACAGGGTTGTTTGTTTTGTTGTTGTTGAGTTTCTTGATCTCTATATATTGTTATTAATCCTTTATCAGTTGCATAGTTTGTAAATAATTTCTTCCATTCTGTTGGTTGCCTCCTCACTTTGCTGAGTGTTTCTTTTGCAGTACAGAAGCTTCTCAATTTGATATAATCCCATTGTAACTTTTGGCTTTTATTGTCTGTACCTCTGGGGACTTTTCCAAGAACTCTTTGCCTGTGCAGATGTCTTGCAGGGTTTCCCCAATGTTCTCTAAGTATTTGATAGTTTCAGGTCATAGATTTAGATCTTTAATCCATGTTGAGTGGATTTTTGTATAAGGTGTAAGGTAGGGGTCTTGCTTCATACTGCTGCTTGTGGCGACCAGTTTTCCCAGCACCATTTGTTGAAGAGACTGGCTTTGCTCCAGTGATCAATTTTAGCTTCTTTGTCAAAGATAAGTTGTCTGTAGATGCATAGGTTGATTTCTGGTGTTTCTATTCTGTTCCATTGGTCTATCCATCTGTTTTTGTACCAGTAAAAGGCTGTTTTGATTATAACTGCTGTGCAGTATGTCTTTTTTTTCTAAAGATGTATTTATTTATTTGAAATGCAGAGTTACAGAGAGGCAGAGGCACAGGCACAGGAACAGAGGTCCAAGGATTTGGACCATTTTCCACTGTTTCCCAGGCATATTAGCAGGGAGTTAGATCAGAAGTGGAGCAGCCAGGATTTGAACCCGTGACCATATGGGATGCTGGCACTTCAGGTGGCAGCTTTACCTGCTGAGCCCCACTGCTGGCCCCCAGTGCAGTATGTCTTGAAATCTGGTATTGTGATGCTTCTGACTTTGTTTTTGTTGCTTTAGCAGTAGTATGGACATTTTGATGATATTGATTCTTCCAATCCACAAGCATGGAAGATTTTTCCATTTGTGTGTGTGTGTGTGTGTGTCTTCTATTTCTTTAACATTTTTGTAATTTGCATTGTAGAGCTCTTTGTCGTCCTGGTTAAATTTATTCCAATGTATTTGATTTTTTTGTAGCTATTGTGAATGGGATTGACCTTAGAAATTATTTCTCAGCTGTGGCATTATCTGTGTATGCAAAGGCTGTTGATTTTTGTGTGTTGATTTTATATCCTGCCATTTTTACCAAATTCTTCTATGAGTTCTAGTAGTCTCTTAGTGGGGTCTTTTGAATCCCCTATATATAGAATCATGTCACCTGTAAATAGGGATAGTTTGACTTCCTGCTTCCCAATTTGTATCTCTTTGATTTCTTTTTCTTGCCTAGTGGCTCTGGCTAAAACTTCCAGGATTATATTGAATAGAAATGGTGAGTGTGGCCATCCTTCTCTGGTTCTGGGTCTCAAAAATATGCTGCCCATGGGTTGTCATAAATTGCCTTGATTGTGTTGAGGAATGTTCCTTCTATACCCAATTTGCTTAAAGTTTTCATCATGAAAGGGTATTGTATTTTGTCAAATGCATGTCTGTATCTATTGAAATAACCATATGGTTTTTGTTCTTTAGTTTGTTAATGTGCTGTATCACATTGATTGATTTGTGAATGTTGAACTATCCCTGCATACCTGGGATAAATCTCACCTAGTCCAGGTAATTGATCTTTCTGATGTATTGTTGGATTCAATTGGCTAGTATTTTGTTGAGAATTTTTGCGTCTATGTTTAACAGGGAAATCGGTCTGTAGTTCTCTTTCTCTGTTATATATCTTTCAGATTTAAGAATTAAGATGATGCTGGCTTCATAGAAGGAGTTTGGGAGGATTCCCTCTCTTTCATTTGTTTTGAATAGCTTGAGAAGAATTGTAGTTAGTTCTTTAAATGTCTGGTAGAATTCAGCAGTGAAGCCATCTGATCTTGGACTTTTCTTTGCTGGGAGGGTCTTTACTACTGATTCAATTTCCACCTTGGTTATTTGTCTGTTTAGGTTTTCTTCATGGCTCAATTTAGGTAGGTTGTATGTATCCAGGAATCTATCCATTTCTTCTAGGTTTCTTGATTTGTTGGCATACAGCTCTTTGTAGTAATTTCTCATGATTCTTTTTATTTCTGTGGTGTCTGTTGTTACATTTCCTTTTTCATCTCTAATTTTATTGATTTGTCTGTTCTCTCTCATTTTTGTAGTTAGTTGGGCCAATGGTGTGTTAATTTTGTTTATTTTTTCAAAAAACCAGCTCTTCGTTTTGCTGTTCTTTTTTAGCTTCAATTTTGTTGACTTCTTCTCTAATTTTAATAGTTTCTTTTCCCCTACTGGTTTTTGATTTGGTTTGTTGTTGTTTTTCTAGATCCTTGAGGTACATTGCTAGCTCATTTATTTGGTGCCTTTCTGTTTTCTTGATGTAGGCACCAATTGCTATAAACTTTCCTCTTAACACTGCTTTTACTGTATCCCATAAGTTTTGGTATGTGATATTATCATTTGTTTCCAGAAATTTTTTGATTTCTCTTTTGCTTTTTTCTCTGACCCACTGTTCATTCAGGAGCATGTTGTTCAATCTCCATGTATTTACATATGTTCTAGAGATTCTTGAGTTGTTGATTTCCAACTTCATTTCATTGTGTTCAGAGAAGTTGCATGATATAATTTTGATTTTGGGGGGGGGGATTTTCTGAGACTTTCTTTATGGCCTAGCATGTGGTCTATCCTAGAGAAAGTTCCATGCACTGGTGAGCAGAATGTGTAGTCTGCATTTGTAGGATGAAAAGTTATGTAGATATCCATTAGGTCCATTTGTTCTATAGTGTTGATTAACAGTTGTTTCCTTGCTGATTTTCTGTCTGGTTGATCTCTCCATTGCTGAAAGTGAAGTATTGAAGTCCCCCATTACTATTGTGTTAGAATCTGTCTCCATTTAGATCTATTAACATATCTTTTGAAGAGCCAAGTACCCTGTAATTAGGTGCATATATGTTTATAATAGTCACATCATCCTGTTGAATTGATCCCTTAATCATTAAATAGTACCCTTCCTTATCTCTTTTAGTAGCTTTTGTGTTAAAGCCTATTTTGTCTGATATTAGGATGGCTGCACCAGATCATTTTTAGTTTCTGTTAGTGTGGAATATGTTTTCCATCCTTTCAATTTGAGTCTGTATCTTTGTTGGTAAGATGTGTTTCTTGTAGGCAGCAAATAGATGTTTTTTTTTTTTTAATCCATTCAGCCAGTCTATATCTGTTAACTGGAGAGTTGAGGCCATTTACATTCATGGTGACTATTGGTAAGTAATAACTTGCCCTGCCATTTTCCCATAAATATTCCTAACGTTTACTTTGAATTTAATTTGTACTTTTATTGGGAGACTTTCTGCCTTCACTTTCTTTTGTAGTGCTAACCTGTTTCTGAGTTTCTTTGTGTATTACATCCTTAAGTATCTTTTGTAAGGCTGGATGATTGGTGGAAAATTCTTTCAATTTCTATTTACTATGGAAGGTCTTTATTTAACCTTCATTCATAAATGAGAGCTTTGCAGGGTATAGTATTCTAGGTTGACAGGTTTTTTTTTTTTTTTTTTTTTTTTTTTTCTCTCTTAGTATTTGGACTATAACTCACTATTCTCTCCTGGCCTGTAGATTTCTGATGAGAAGTCAGCTGTGAGTCCAATTGGAGATCATCTGAAGGTAATCTGGCATTTCTCTCATACACATTTTAGAATCTTTTCTTTATGTTTTACTGTGAAGAGTTTGACTACAATGTTTCTTGGTGAGGATCTTTTCTGATCCTATCTATTAGAAGTTCTAGGTGCTTCCTGTACTTGGATGTCCCTTTCTTTCTTCAAATTAGGGAAGATGTATGTAATTATTTCACTAAAAAGACCTTTTAATCCAATCTCTGTTTCCCTGCCTTCAGGAACTCCTAAGAACCATATGTTGAGTCATTTGATAGTATCCCATAAATCTCCAACACTGTTTTTTAGTTTTCTAATTTCTTCTTCTTTTTAGGGGTGGGCTGACTGTACAATTTCCAGAGATTTATCTTCTAACTCAGATATTCTTTCTTCTGCCTCATCAACTCTGTTCTTAAGGCTTTCCACCATATTTTTTATTTTTCTATTGAATTCTTCATTTCCAATATTTCATTTTGATTTCTCTTTAAAATCTAAGTTTTGTGGGAGAAATTTCCATTTATTTCATATACAGATTTCTTTAATTCATGTATTTGCTTCTTATTACTTGTAAGTAATCCTATGATTAATTTTTTGGATTCATTTCTGTCATTTTGTCATTCTCTTCATCTTCGCATTCTAGTATTGAAGTGTTGTGTTCTTCTGGGGCATGATGTTGTCTTCCTTATTCTCGTTTCTTGAATTACTGCATTTATTATTAGGCATTTGTGGTGATACTTATTGTTGTTGTTGTGTTGTTTTTTGTTGTTGTTGTTGTTGTTGTTGTTGTTTTTGCCCTTGATGACTCTTATCTCTGGAATATTCCTCTGTGGCTTAGTAGAGTGCTCACTATTACAATGAATACCCAGAGGTGTGTGCTGGGTGTAGTCAGGGAGATCTGTTCGGTGCTCCAGGGTGAAGGGAGTGCCCAAAGTGACACCCAAGTTGGCATGGTAAATATATATATGTATATATATATATATGCTCTGTTGGCATATTCTCACACTCACCTGTTCTCCTCAAAGGAGACCAATGCCTGAGTGCTAGCCTTAGTGGGTACAATTTTCCTCCATGCTACCACAAGAACCACACAAAGGATCCCTGCAGTCCTCGGTGTGAACATGGATCCTGCAGCAATGACCCTCACCAGGGAATAGGGGAGCCCCAAGCATGTGGAGTTACCCATAGTGACTGCCTAAAGTCTGAGCCACACCCAGTACCCTCCCATGCAGCCAAAGTGTTTTCACAGTCCCAGCACACCAGGCTCCCACAGTCATGAGCACCCAGCCCCCTCTCAGTTCTTCCAGCCAGAGTCAGGCATCTTTCTCACCCGGTACTTGGGTGCACAGGCACGAGTTGGCACAGCTGTTATACATGTCCAAAATGATGTCTGCCCTCTCTTGGCTAGTTATAGGATGCCGGTGCTGGGTGGTCAGGAAGAGAGAAATGTGCCCCCTTTTTGTCCCCTCTAGGTTGCCAGGTACAGTGTCCCCTACAGGGCTCCCAGCCAGGCCTGCACCAGGCTCTTCCTATAGCTTTATCACCAATGGCCTAGGCTACTGCAGTCTGGTCTTGCCTCAATCCACAGCTGGCGCTGAGGCTCTTGGCTGCTGGGGTCCTGAGCTGTGCGAGCCCATACCCTCCATGTAGATTCACAGTGTCCCCCCAGTTTGCATGGGATTTCCTCTGGAGTTTTCTCCCTAACCCTTTCCTGAGATTGCACTTTATCCACTTTTATTTTAACTATCCTCCACTAGACTAGAGCAGTAAGCTCCCTCCCTATTCTACCACCTTGAAAAACTCTCTCTGGCCGGCGCCGTGGCTCAATAGGCTAATCCTCCACCTTGAGACGCTGGCACACCGGGTTCTAGTCCCGGTCGGGGCGCTGGATTCTGTCCCGGTTGCCCCTCTTCCAGGCCAGCTCTCTGCTATGGCCCGGGAGGGCAGTGGAGGATGGCCCAAGTGCTTGGGCCCTGCACTCGCATGGGAGACCAGGATAAGCACCTGGCTCCTGGCTTCGGATCAGCGCGATGAGCAGGCTGCAGCGCGCTGGCCGTGGCGGCCATTGGAGGGTGAACCAACGGTAAAGGAAGACCTTTCTCTCTCTCTCTCTCTCTCTCTCTCACTGTCCATTCTGCCTGTCCCCCCCCCCCCAAAAAAAAAAAACCCTCTCTCTCTGGAAACTTATTTTTTGAAAAGCTTTTATAGTCTCTGGGAGTTATCCTAAGAGCATACAGCAAATGAAGAAACATTCATTCAAGTAAATCTACAACTGAAAAACAAACTCCTTTACAGTTTTCCCCAGCTTCATATTCTAGAAGTCACGCCTCAGGCATTGTACTCCATGCAAGCACAGCTCAGAAGACAGGGGCTCTCTACCCCAGAGCTCACAGGCTATAGTCACAGTTTGTGCCCAGGATGGAAGGCTGCCATGTTTCTCACCCACCCCCAACCCCTTGTTCTAGAGACGCTGTGACAGGACAGTGCCTCAGAAAGAACCAGGTCTCCCTTCCCGCTCTGCCTCTTGTGCAGCAGGAAGCCGGATCTCTCAGACATCCTTGGAGGGAATGTGAAGTGGCACACCCACGCCGGAAATCAGTTTGGCAAGCTCTTTAAAAACTAAATATACAACTTCCATACAACCCAGCAATTTCAATACCAGGCATTTATCCCAGAGAAATGAAGACATATGTTCAAACCAAACCTGTACACGTATGTTTACAGAAACGTTACTTGTAATAGCCTGAAACAGGAAACAACCCAGATGTCCCTCGACAGGTAAATGACTAAACAAACTGGTGTAGCCCTAGGATGGACTGCTACTCAGCAATAAAAAGAAATAAACTACCACTGAACAGCCTGGGTGAATCGCCAGAGAATGGAGGGGAAAAAACCAAAGTGCCATACTGTATTATTTCACTTCTATATCGTTCTTGAAATAACAAAAGTATAGAAATGAAGAACAGCTTAGTTGTTGCCAGGAGTAAGGAGAGGGAGTGGAAGGGAGCGGATATGGCTGTAAAAGGGCAGCGTGAAGGATGCCTGTGGTGGTGAAACTCCTTTGTCTTGACTGCATCAGTCCATGTTTTGGGTATGACACTGGAGTACAGTTTTACAAGATGTTACTGTGGACAAAGCCAAGTAGAGGATCCTCAAATCCTCTCTGTATTATTTCTTGGAGCTGTATGTGAATCTGTTATTACCTTAAAATTAATAGCTTAATTTCTTAAGAAAGGATTTGCAGAGATTTTTTTCCAAAGGAGATACACAGATGGCCCATAGTATATGAAAAATGCTAAACATCATTAGTCATTAGGGAAATGCAAATCAAAGCCATGATGAGATATGATGCTTGTAATAAAAAAGCCAGATAATAGGCAACATTGAGCAGGATGCAGAGAAATTGGAACCCTTGTACACACTGATGATGGGAATATAAATGGTGTGACTGCTTTCGTAAGCAGTTTGCTCAGAATCATAAGAATCATCAACAATTACCATGTGACCCTACAGTTCCTACATATACCCAAGAGAAATGAAAACACACATCCAACCAAAGCTATTTTTCAGCAATAAAGGAATAAAATACTGGTATGGCGCAATATGGATGAATACCAGAAACATTCTGAGTAGTAGGAGAAAGCCCAGGCATTGGGCATAGTGGATAGGATGCAGCTTGGGACACACCCATCCCATATTGGAGTGTCTGGGTTTGAATCCCAGCTCCATTCCTGATTCCAAGTTCCTGCTAATGTGCATCCTGGGAGAAAGCAGATGATGGCTCAAGTACATGGGTCCCTGCCACCCATGTGGGAGTCTCAAATTGAATTCCAGGCTCCTGGCTTCAGTTTGCCCCAGCCTTGGCTGTTTTGAACATTTGAATGGTCAACCTTTGGGTGGGAGTTCTCTTTCTTGTGTGAATATCTGTATTTCAAATAAAGAAAGAAAGAGGGGTAATGTTTCACTTTAAAAAATACATTGGTCATAACACATATTGTATAATTGCATTTATATGTCCAGATTGGCAAATTGAAGAAACAAAATAGATTAGCAGTTGCTTGGGGGAGATTTGTGTGACTGCTAATGGGTCTGAAAATTCTTTTGGGGGGAATAAATGTCTAAAATTAGATTGTGGTGATGTTTGCACAACACTGTGAATTTACTAAAAAACATTGACTGTAAATAAAATGTTAGAATTGATTTTATTTTTAAGTGTTTATTTATTTTCATCTACTTGAAAGGCAAGCAAGAGAGACAAAGATAGCAATCATCTATCAACTAGTTCACTCCCCCAAATGTCTGCAACAACCAGGGCTGGGCCAGGCCAAAAACCAGGAGCCTGGGCCACCATCCAGGTCTCCCCCCATGGGTAGCAGGAACCCAAACGCTCAGGCCCTCCCCTGCTGCCTCCCAGAACACAGGAAACTGGATCAGAAGCAGAGTAGCGAGGACTCCAGCCAGCAGTGATACAGGATACAGGTGGCCAGAGTGGCAGCCTATACTGATGTGCCAAAACACTGACCCCTAAAATTGACTAAAAAAGAATGAATAACTTTAAATTAAATTTATCTTTTGATAGGTGAATAATTTGGTATGTGAGTTAGATCTCAATAAAGCTGTTTTTTTAAAGGAGGTGGAGAAGCAAGCTTAAATCCAAGCTATGTCTTTTTCTTTGTTTAAAATGTTTCATTTTGAAACAATTTCAAGGTTATAGGAAGTTGCATCAGTTATTAACATTTTGGCTGTTGAGGACAAATTCTATCAGCTTTTGGCTGATATATTCATTGACCTTTTTTGTGGGCCTGGATTTCAGTTATGTAGCTTATTCTACCTCACTGATTCTCAGGCTATCTGGCACTGCTGGGAGACATTCTGGGTTGGGGGTTGTTGCTCCTGGAGCCAGGGGTGCAGCTAAACATCCCTGCAAGAAAATATATGCACCAAAAAGCAAATAGTACTAAGGTTGAGAGCCCAGCTCTACTCATTGTATTTATTAAAACAAGAAATATCATAGTCTGATGTAATAGAGGATTTTACTCTCAGGAGTTTGAAGCATGGGAAGTGTGTATCTCATATATTTTTATTATTATTATTATTTGGTCTTCCTGTTGGTTCTTCCATCCTAAACATTTGTCCGTTGCTGGACTTAAAGTACTGTAACAGGGGCAGGTATTGTGGCACAACGTGTTAAGGCACTGCTTGGGATGCCTGCATCGCATATCAAAGTGCCTGGGATTGAGTCCTGCCTCCACTTCGACTCCAGCTTCCTGCTAATATGCACTCTGGGAGGCAGCAGGCAATGGCTCAGATGTTTGGGTCCCTGCTGCTCCATGCGATTCCTGGATGGAGTTCCAGGATCCTGGCTGCAGCATGGCCCAGCCTTGGCTGTTGTGGGTATCTGGGGGGTGAGCCAATGGATAAAAAATCAATCTCTCTCTCTCTTCTCCCCCCCTCTCTTCTTCTCCCTCTTCCTTCCTCTCGTCACTCTGCCTTTCAAATAAATAAAAATAAACTTTTTTAAAAAGTGCTTTAATAATCTGTGTACCACCCTAAACTAGTGATCACATACGTATTTGGAAAAGATAAAGCAGCAGCTGGGAAGTCAGGTGGCAGCATGAACATTGCCCAGGACATCGGTGAGGACTTGAGTTGGGGAGATCTGGTCCCAGTTTGAGGCAGCCTTGTCTTGGCACTGGGCTACAATCACAGGATTTAAAGTGTCCAAAGGGTCATTTCGTATGTGACTTTTTTGTACTGGATTTCCTTTGAAACTGGTAGCCTGTGGTCATTTCTCGAGGCTGAACAGCAGAAAGGGTTACTGTGTGCTAGGATATGTCTACTCATAACTAGTCGAGGCATTTCAAAGCTGCTTCAGCCAGAGTCTGCCCCTGCTAGTTCTATGTGATGGGCGTGGGCCAGGTTTCTATAGCCCTTAAGGAAGATTCCCATGGTGGTGGTGGGGGCTCTTGATTCTTCTGAAAGGCCTTAGCAGAGTGAGTCAAAACTCCCACCCACTGTTAGGTGTATGTGGCATGATGGCCCTTAAGTAGGCCAGGAGTGTGGGGCTCTTCGGCCCCTGATTCCTGTATTTCTACATAGTCCCTAAAGAATACGCTTAGCTTCTAATATCCAAATGCAGCAGCACTCTTTTAGAAAGCCATCATTTGTCTTTTCCCATATGATGTCTTCAAAATTCAATTTATGCTCCCATATTTTCCATTTTGCTATCTTGTTTCTCAATTACTGAGCTCTTAGTGGCTAATCACTTACATCTTAAAAAGGACTTTGCAGTCCTTCTTTGGCAGTATGCTGGTCAGGGAAGGCTCTCAACTCTCAGTAAATATTTGAGTCTCCACCGTGACCCAGGCATCATGTGAGGACACAGCAGTGGACAAGAGAGAAGACTCCTGCCCTCCGAGGTTAACATACTTTTTTTTGTCAGAAAGACTTTCTTTTCTTTTCTTTTTTTTTTTTTTTTTTAGATTTTATTTATTTGAAAGACAGAGTTACAGAGAGGTAGAGCCAGAGAGAGAGAGAGAGGTCTTCCATCCACTGGTTCACCCCCCAGATGACCGCAACAGCCAGGGCTACGCCAATCCGAAGCCAAGAGCCAGGAGCTTCTTCCAGGTCTCCTACATGGGTGCAGGGGCCAAAGATTTGGGCCAGCTTCTACTGCTTTCCCAAGCCATAACAGAAAGCTGGATTGGAAGAGGAGCAGACAGGACTCAAACAGGCACCCATATGGGATGCTGGTGCTTCAGGCCAGGACTTTAACCCACTGGCCACAGTGCATGCCCCTGATGTTACATACTTTTAAAAATTATTTATTTATTTCAAAGGCAGATGAGAGAGAGAGAGAGAGAGATCTTCTATCCACTGGTTCACTCCCCAAATGGCCACAACAGCCAGAACTGGACCATTCAAAGCCAGGAGCCGCAAAAACTTCTTCTGGGTCTCCCACATGGGTGCAGGGGCCCAAGGACTTGGGCCATCCTCTACTGCTTTCCAAGGCCAGCAGGGAGCTGGATCAGAAGTATGGCAGCCAGGACTCGAACCAGTGCCCATATGGAATGCCAGCACTGCAGGCAGTGGCTTTACCTACTATGCTACAGTGCTGGTCCCACCATATTTCTTTTTAAAGATCTATTTATTTATTTATTTGAAAGAGTCACAAAGAGAGAGGAAGAGACAGAGTTCTTCCATCTGCTGGCTCACTCTCATAATGGCTGCAACTGCTAAGGCTGGGCTGGGCCAGGCCAAAGCTAGCAGCCCAGAACTCCATCCTGGTTTCCTACATGAGTGGCAGTGGCCCAAACTCGGGCCATCTTTCACTACCTTCCCAGGCACATTAGCAGGGAGCTGGATCGGAAGTGGTGCAGCCAGGTCATGAACTGATGTCCATATGGGATGTTTGGTGTTGTAGGTGATGGCTTTACTCACTATGCCATGGTGCCAGCCCTGGTAGCGTTCATTAACAGGAGCATCTCAATATGTGTTTATTCATCAGGTGATCTGGCTGTCTTATTTAGTTTGGGCTGCTGTAACAAAATACCACAGATTAAGTGGTTTAAACACTTACTTCTCACGTTCAGATCCTAGGAAGTCCTAGACCAAAGTGCTGGCTGATTTGGTTCCAGGTAAAGACCCTCTCCCTAGCTCCCAGACAGTGGCCTTCTCCCTGTGTCAGATGGCAGAGAGAGAGAGAGAGAGAGAGAGAGAGAGAGAGAGAGAGAGCTCTTGTCTTAGTCCTACCCTGAGGCCCTTACCTTGTAGACTGCTGAAGAACCCCATCTGCAGCCATCCTCACATTGAGGGTTAATACTCCAACATACAGATTTCGAGTGAGGGTTGAGGGACACAGCTCAGTTTAGGGCACCGACCTGGTCAGATCTCTGCAAGTTTTCAACAGGAGGCTTTGGAGATGAATCTTGTGTGTCCAAAGAAGCCATCTGTGTTGTTTTCTAGAAGGGATAATGGTCATCAGCTGGAGTCTTGGTCCACTGGGAAGTCCTTTTTAAGATGTTTATGTAAGTGATAAGCCACAAAGAGGTCAGTAATTGAGAAACAAAATAGTGAAATGGAAAATATGGAAGTATAAATTGAACTTTGAAGGCATTGTATGGGAAAAGACAAATGATGGCGTTCTATGATTATTGTTGCATTTGAATATTAGAAGCTAAGAATATTCATTCAAGCAAAGTATTATTGTGGATGTTAAATGTAATTGTGGCCATATCTATTTTTCTGCTTCTTTCAATTCATTTTTGTTTTGTTTTAATCCTCCCCTTTTTTATTTGAAAGTCAGACTTACAGAGAGATAAGGGGGAGGTGTGAGAGAGGGAGAGAGCGAACAAGAGTGAGCTTCTATCTATTGGTTCACTCTCCAAATGGCCACAACAACCAGGGCTGGGCCAGACTGAAGCCAGGAGCCAGGAACCCAGCGCCCCCTCCAGGTCTCCGAATTGGGCAGCACTTAGGCCATCTGCTGCTGTTCCCAGGCCATCAGCAGGGAGCTGAATCTGAAGTGTAGCAGCCGGGCCACAAATCAGGGCCTTTATGGGATGCCGGGGTCATAGGCTGTGGCTTTACCTACTGCACCACAATGCCTGCCCCTGTTTTCCATTTTGTTATCCTATTTTATAGCAGAAAACAGTTTAGTGTTAAATTTCTTCAAAGAAATTGGAGTACAGCATAGTATAGATAAATATGTTTTCAAAACTCAGTCTGGAATGTGGACAATGGATGTCTCCTGGAGTGGAGGGCAGGAAGAGCAGGTGTGGAGGAGGGAATGCTGGGAAGAACAGAAAGTTCCCAGAGAGCATTACTGCTGTCTAAGGTCCTGAGCACAGTGTTCTGTGTCATTCCAGACAAAACCGACCTTTGTCTCAAGAGTTGTTTTTTTAAAAGCCAAGTATTTTTGATACATGCAGGCCCTCTGCTCTTTAGATAGCTGAGGTCCATTAATTGTAAGTAATGTGGTTTTACCCACAACTGTCAGTAAATGGAACTTACTGTCCAGGGCTTCATTCAGCAGACAGGAGTTGAGGAAAATGAGTTAGAGTTGGATGTGGGTGGTGACCTGGGAGTCTTCTCGGCAGGATCCAGTGGGGAGGGATGCAGTGTTCTCAGGTTGAAAATCCATCCCATTTGGCCATAGGTGAGCAGGAGCTTTTGTTAGCTTTGTCCTCTTTCTTTGCAAAACACAGAAAGAAGCTGAACCCCTTTTTGAAGATCAGAAAAGCATCTTCTTTGAATGCCATTTCTCTCCCCTAGATCTTCAAGGTGCTGATGTTGAGGCTGGGCTGGACCCAGACCGTGATTCCTGCTTTCCTCCTTCTGTAGAGTTGTTTTCCCCCCTGAGCCAGGTGGTCCACAGAGAGGCTGTGCTGGACGCAGGTTCCTCTCCGGTGCAAGGTTCATCATCCAACACACATCACTGCTGCTGAGTTCTGTGAGCCCATGGGGCTGGGAGAGCTGACTTCAGAGAAAGTAGCTTCCTTTTGCGCTCTAGTCTTGCCTCTCTGTTTCTTCACATGCAGAAGCTGGCTCTTTGCCACACGCAGAAAGAACCTAACTCTTAGCCAGGCATAGAGGAAATGCAAACTAGTTAGTATTGGCTCAGTTGCTTTAAGATCTGTGCTCAGCTTTATTAAAAAAAAAAAGTATGCACACATCTACCAGAACGACTACAACACAGTTAGTGATAATACCAAATTCTAGCAAGGATACAGAAACATAATCACTCATACACTGCTGGTAAGCATGGAAAGCAGCTCACATTTCCTTACAAACCTAAACATATACTGAGCATATGACCCAGCAATTAGTACTCCTGAGAAATAAAACCCTATGCTCACACAAAAACCTGTTCATAAATGTTTTTAGGAACTTTTTTTCATAATAGCCAAGATGTGGAAATAATTCAAATGTCCTTCAACAGGTGAATAGTAAAACAAACCAGCACTTATATATCATAGGATACTATACTGCAATAAAAAGGATTGAATTACTGATACATGAAACAATTGAGATGGATTCAAGGAGTCGAAGAAAGCCTATCCAAAATGATACATACCATATGATTCAGTTATATTCTTGAAACAGAATTACAGCAGTGGAGAAGAGTTGGTGGTTGCCAAGGATTAGGGATGCGGAGTGAGGAGATGGGTATGGCTGTAAAAGGCAACCAGAGATCCTTGTGGTTATGAAACGGTTAGGTTTCTTGACTGTGGTGGTGGATGTACAAATTGGTACATCCATACAATGGAATGTTATAAAGCAATAACATGAAATGAGCTGTTCAAGATGGAGCTGACTCTTCAATGCAAACACTAAGTGAAAGAAGCCAGTCTGAAGAAAGCAGCACACTGGATGAGTCCAGTTATATCACATTCTGGAAAAGACGCAACTGTAAAACTGGTGAAAGCTCAGTGGCTGCCAGCAGTGTAGGGCAGGGAATGCTTGCCTGGGCGAAGCACAGGGGATATTGTTTAGGGTGCTAAAGCTACTCTGCGTGATACTGAATGGTGAATACAAGGCAGTAAACATTGTTCAAAATCCACAGAACTTAGTATTGTATTGCAAAGAGTAAATTTTAATGTATCCAAATTTGGAGACTGGTGTTGTGGGACAGTGTGTTAAGCCACCACCTGGGAAGATATGGGCACCAATTTGAGTCCTGGCTGCCTTTATTTATTTATTTTTTCTAGTTTGGTTACGGATTTTATTTGACACACCAATATTTTTTAAAAATTTATTTTACTTTAAAAATATTTATTTGTTTATTTGAAAGGCAGGGTTACAGAGGTAGAGGCAGAGAGAGAGAGAGAGAGAGAGAGAGAGAGAGCAAGCGATCTTCCATCCACTGGTTCTCTCCCCAAATGATCACAATGGCTGGAGCTGAACTGATCCAAAGCCAGAAGCCTGGAGCTTCTTCCATGTTTCCCACATGGATGCTGGGCCCAAGGACTTGGACTACCCTCCACTGCTTTCCCAGGTCATAGCAGAGAGCTGGATCAGAAGTGGAGCAGCTGGGACTCGAACCAGTGCCCATATGGGATGCTGGCACTGCAGGTGGCAGCTTTTCTCACTACGCTACAGCAATGGCCCCAAGATTTATTTATTTATTTGAAAGTCAGAGTTAGAGAGAGAGATGAGAGATCTTCCATCTGAGCGAATCACAAGTAGAGCAGCTGGGACTTGAACCAGTGCCTATATGGGGATGCCGGCATCTCAGTGACTTTACCTGCTACACCACAACATCAGCCGCTGGCTGCTCCACTTCCAATCCAGCTCCCTGCCAATGCATCTGGGAAAGCAGCAGCAGATGGACCAAGTGCTTGACCTCTGCACCCACATGGGAAATCCAGATGGAGTTCTGGGCTCCTGGCTTTGGCTTGGACCAACTTAAGACATTGTGGCCATTTGGGGAGTGAACCATCAGATGGAAGATCTTTCTATCTGTCTTTCCCTCTCTCTTTGCAATTCTTCCTTTCAAATAAATAAGTAAATCTTTTTGTAAAATGTACACAGATTAAAAAAAATTATTTAGGAGATCGGAGGGATCCCAAGATAGAGTGCAGATCCCAAGGCTATTTTTTGTAACTTAATATAAATCTATGATTATGTCAAGATAAAAACTTAAGAACGAAGCATGTAGCAGAGGAGCTATGTATAGTGGTGACTCAGCCATTGTAGCTACCCTGAGGAGGTTTAATCTAGTGGAGAAGAATAGAGAGTGATAAGGAAGATGCGAGTATGTGCAGGTGGCTGCCTGCTGCGGAGATGAGAGGAACATGGGAGCCAGGGAGGCACCATCAAGGGCTCACTTGAATTGAAGAGCCAGGCTTTCATCATGGGAGTTCCACACTCAGAGGCCACCCCTGGGGAGGCCCTCATTTATTTCTTCTCAGATCTCTAGGTACTGCAGCTGAAGCCGTGTAGGACAGGGATGGAAGCACACTCTGATTAAGGCTAACGCTCCTTGCTGAGGCTTTTTCTCTGTAGCACAAGATGTTCAAAGACACCTCCGTCTCTGACCGAATCACTCAAAGAGTTCAAAATGTGCAGACTGACTTCCTTTACAAAGGACTCCAGGAGTGGTGTTTAAACAGCAAGGGAAAACAGGGTTGTGAATGCTGAAAACATGTTTTAAAAAGATTTATTTACTTATTTGAAAGGCAACGTTACAGAGAGAGGAGGAGAGACAGAGAGAGAAAGCTTCCCTCCTCTGCTTCACTCTGCAAATGGGGTTGGGCCAGGCCAAAGCTAGGAGTTTCTTCCGCATCTCTCACATAGGTGGCAGGGATCCAAGCACTTGGCCTGTCTTCTGGTGCTTTTCTCAGGCCATTAGCAGGGAGCTAGATCAGAAGTGGAGCAGCCAGGACTCGAACTGTTGCTCATATGGGTTGCCAGCACTGTAGGTGGTAGTTTAACCTACTATACCACAGCACTGGCCCCTGAAAACATTTCCTTTAACTTTTAATTTTGAGACAATTCCAGACTCACAGGTGCATTGGTGTATTTCCTTATGCAAACATAAACAAAATATTTTAACGCCCCCTCTCTCCACACACATAGAAAAGCTAGCAGCCTATGTGTACTGTTCTGGACTTGGCGTTATTTAACAATGTAGCTTAGAAATATTTCCAAACTAGAACACAGGAATGCCTGTCTTGAGTTTTGAGGCCTTTGATACTGACCTCCGCCCAGTCCCGCTGCTCTTCACCGTCACCTCCAACATTGTTTATGCTCAGATCCCCAGTTCTCCAAGCATAGTTCATTAGTTCATTCTCTGTGCTGACAAGCCCAGGGCTTCTACGGACTCCAGGCCGCATGACTGCAGCAAAGCCACTGACATGCTGTGCTATCAGAAGCTCAGGGCACATTCAGAAGCAACAGTAGGAGGGTGATGATTGCCTCAGTCTGAGCAACACCCCGAAGAGATCACTCTGGGCCAAGGAGAAGAGATGGTGTGGAACAAGGCCCTGTTGCCAGGCAACCCCAGAGGGGATGAAATTAACGCAGTCTGTTTTTCATGTAACTGCATCTCAAATGAAAGCTGAGGCCAGAGTTGATCCCATGCAAAATTAATAATTACCATATGATTCTTTCTCTTAAAGGGCTATTGCCAGAAGACTTCGAACTAAAGAAAACAGTGTATCCTGTGCCCTTTTTTTAAAACGGATGAGAGAAAGGGAAGAAGAGAAAACAAATAAATTCTGATCTTGTGTTTTTCCATTTGCGTCTGAAGTAGGAGCTCAGACATTTCTCTCCTAGATTCCTGTTGAACCTGCCTGGTGGGAAATGTGCTTTAAAAGCACATCTTAGGCAGACAAGATAATATGTACCAAAGAGCTGGGAAAAGATAATTTTTTAGCAATAAGAGAAAGCTTAGGATAATTGGAGACCTTTTTAATGTCCTTTTCAGAATATCTAAAATGTGCTTTTCTCCATTAGCTTGTTCAGGGAAAGCAAATTGTGGTAAAAATGAAAGTAACCCTCCTGCTCCTGGCCCCTCTCTCTAACCCTGTACTTAGGCTGAAAGGGCACAGCTTGAGATGGCTAGCCCCCCTTGCTTTCTTAGAGCTTATCAATATTAAAAAGGCAAAAATGGGATAGAAAAGAACATTGCACCCCCATCCTGCCTCTGTGGCATTGATTTGGGTCAGTTAACTGTATGATTGCAGCAGAGCAACGGCCCCTCATGGAGAGAATTTTCTGCTTCTGTAGTTGTGCAATAAAATGTAACTCAAAATAAGGCCCAATTTTGATCTAAGAAGGAAAGCTTTCTTGCATGGCAGGAGGTTGGACCCAGACTTCATTCTCGGGCATGGTAGCCACTGAGTCAAGTGTCCACCTCACTTTGTGTGGGCGCCTGAGGGGCAGCTCCTCGCTGCCCTCCTGCCCGCCACCACCCTCACCTCCCACTGGGCCAGTTTGAGCAAACGTCCTCCCAGCCCCCTTGCCCCTGGGAGGCTGGGCTGGAGTGGGTACAGCTAAGCAGAATGTACCAGCACTCAGAGCACCAGATAGCAACAAGTGCAAGCTTGAGTTCTGGAGCTTCTATCAGTCAGGGTCTCAGCAGGAAAGGGATGACACGCTCATTGTGGGTGGTTTGAGCAGTGTTTAATAAAGGGATTGATTGTTTATGAAGGTTGGTGGGGACACCACAGAAGACGGGGGTAACTCTGGGCTGGCAGCATTGGCCTGGAGTCAGTACCGTGTCCGGGCCTGAGAACGGGGAGGCAGGGGAGAGGGCTGTTTCACAGGAGTGTGATGCCACGCACCTTCCCTCTGACTCTGGCCAGGGTCCTCATCTGCCTGAACCCCACTGGAAGTCAGAGGACAGGGAAGCCCTTAAAGGGAGTGCCCACAGGGCAGCCTCGCTGTGTGACGCAGCCGGGAGAGATCAGGACCCACAGGCCACAGCCAGCACTAAGCTTCAGTAGTCTTTCTGGCTCACAGTCTCTCCAGTCACTCATTCAGCCAGCAGTTAATGATCACCCGCTCCGTGCCAGCCCAGCCCTGAGCAAGGAGAGCAGCAGTAAACATCACAGCCCTTGTGCAGCTCGCAGTCCCCGTGGTCTGGCAGGCCTGACAAGCTTCAGATGGCGTCCAGACGGGTGTCACATGGCACAGTCCTGCAGCCTGCACCAGGGCTGTCCTGTGACTTGCCCTGTCCTCTTCCCTCCTATTGGAGGGGAGAGTCTCTGGTTCCCATAGCAGTGGCAGTAACAGGGCGTGGCCATGTTGCTCTGCATTAAGGTATGGGTATCGAATGAGTGCTTGCTTATACAGAAGAACCCAGAAAAAGGAATCAGGGTCTTTGAGCTTCAGGAAAGGCAAGACTGCTGGAAAGCCAAGTTTCAGGAGCCTCAGTGCAGCCCATGGCTGTTGATGTGACCCAGGTCCTGCCTATGCTCTGACCCTGTGCCTCCTCCACATGCGCCCAGATTGTAGCTCCCACTCCCGTAGTTTTGGCCCAGCTCATCTTTCCATGCCAGCAACTCCCAAGGTCACTTCCTACCATAAGGTGGGGTGAGGGGGTGGCCCTTGGGCTCACCCCTGGTCCTGGCCCAGTAAACATCCATTCCTGGGCATAACACAGCTTGGTGTCATCTCTGAGCAGGGGCTATAGGTTGGGCCCATTCCCTCTCTATAGAGGACATTTGGTTTGGCAGAGCCCATAGCTGACATCCCAGGGCTTCTAAAAAGATGATGAATTCCTTGAGGTCGGGGACCTGGGTCTTAACATTAGTTTTCCAGTAGTGTGTGGCATTCTTTTGTGTAAGACAGCCACTAAGTTGCTATTTACTGAATTAGAATGGGTGAGATTGCCTTTCATTACAGTGGGATACCTCAAGCACATGGGTGCATAGAGATCTTTTAAAGCTCAAAGACATTTGTCGAGAAAGACACTGCTGATCCACAGATAGGGAAGGCAGCCTGTGTTGTGCTGATGAGGGGCAGGCTGGCGAGGGGTGCATCCTGCTGCAGGCAATGGTCCCCTCTCTCCTGAAATGCCTCCTAGGTGTGCAGATAGAGTTAGACTGAGAGAGAGACAGAGAGAAAGGTCTTCCTTTCATTGGTTCACCCCTCAAATGGCCACTACGGCCAGAACTATGCTGATCTAAAGCCAGGAGCCAGGTGCTTCTTCCTGGTCTCCCATGCAGATGCAGGGCCCAAGGATTTGGGCCATCCTCCAATGCCCTCCCGGGCCACAGCAGAGAGCAGGACAGAAGAGGAGCAACCAGGACTAGAACCTGGCGTCCATATGGGATGCTGGTGCCACAGGCGGAGGATTAACCAAGTGAGCCACAGCGCCGGCCCCCCCCTCTCTGTATTTCTGACTTTCAAATAAATAAACAAATCTTAGAAAGGAAGAGAAGAGGAAATCTCCGACAGTAGCAGGAGAGTAGGTGAAATGTCTCTTCATGCGTGATGATCCTCTCGTTCTGTTACCGTGATACAAGAGCTTACTGTGGGACACGGATGCCACCCATTCTTCCCTGGGCAAAACTAGTCTTTCTGATGGCCTTCCCCTACTCTGTACCAGAAAGATGCTTTCTCCCTGGGTGAATCTGGGGGATGGACTTCCCTTGGCTGAAAATGAGATCTGTGCAGCGAAAGCTGCTAGTGGAAAAGCCTCAGGACCTTCCTCCATGTCTGGTTCAGAACCTCCAAGGGAGAGAACACCTGTTTCTCTTGTAGGGACAGCGGGAATTTTCTACATGGCACAGTTTCCAAATCAAGTTCGCAGGTCCTTGGAAAACTCATTCACTTGGAAACTCACAGGATAGGAATCAGAAGGCTGTGCTCAGGAAAGAGGAGGCGGTAAAGAACTCCATCTGAGAAACGCCCAAGGACTTTTCAGCTGCTTTAGAATGCTCTGTTCCAAGTTGCTGCAGTGCCGAGGTCATAGCTTCCTCTTTCTGGGACCCAAAAGTGACTTCTGGAAGCAAAATGAGAACAGCTTTTGGCCCCCTACCCTGTAGCATATCAGCCAGGCTTGGGTCTTGCCACTAAACCGGGAAGAAGCAGTCTCTGGTGTCTCTTGGCCGGAGGGGCACGTTTGACCTCAGGCATGCGGCTCGGCAGTCTTGCAGCAGACTGCAAGTTTGGCTGTTGACCCTCTGCTAGGGTCTGCGTCTTCTCCCGGCGCTGGGGATTTGATGGGCAGCCACGTATGGAAAGGCCAGCACTGCTGTGCTGAACACCAGGAGTGGGAGGATGATGGCCCTTCATTACCGTGAGGCCTGACAGAGGGCACTCGTCGGCACTAACGGATCTAAATGCGGAGGAAAAGGGTGTATGGATTTTTTCTGGTGGAAATGCGGTGCTGCATCTTTTCAAACCTGGACATCCCATTCTTCCATCCAGGGAAGAGTAACTGAGCCCCTTCTGTCTGGCAAGCACCTGGCTTGGTGTTGGGGGATAGAGCAGTAAATCAGAGTCACACATTATAAGGACGAGGACCATGCTCCATCCTTCTTTGTTTTGCTCATAGCAGGTATTCAGGTGATATGTCGCTGAGATTAAATCGTCCCCACAGTCACCTGGCTTCCCCAGTGGGCGTCTTCAGCCTGCTCCCTCCTCTGACTGATCTCCCATCTCACCGAGTGAGACAAATGCAGTCTTCCCTGTGCAAGCTGCTGCCTTGCACAGAATCTCACCCTTCAATCAAACCAAAAGAAAACCAAAGGGGAGGGGAAGTAGAAGTGGTTTCCCTCTGAGCCCCACCTAGTTTCCATCCAGCATGTCCTGATTCTAAGTAGCTGCTGGTCACATAGGCAAAAAGCATTTCTCCTTAACCCTTCCTCCCCAAATTCCCATTCTATCATAAAAAAAAAAATTGACATTTCCTGACAATAAAAACAAATAAAACATTGTGCTTGGAAAAGAAAGCACAATGTCCCCATCCCCACTACAGGTGAAAAATGACTTTCTGGGAGAATTTCTGAAGCCATGGTTGGCCCTTCCCTCTCAGGGGTTTCCTGAAGAGATAGGCAAGTAAACTCCTTCATCTCTCTAATTTATGAATTTTTTTTATTTATCTGCACTCCTTTTGAACAGCTGGGAGACAGACAGAAATCTTTCATCCACTGGTTTACTCCTCAAATACCCGCAACATCAAGGACTGGTTCAAGCCAAAACCAGAAACCTGAAACTCAATCCAGGTCTCCCAGACAGGTGGCAGGGACCCAAGTACTTGGGCCATCTGCTGCCTCCCAGGGTGCACATTTTCAAGAAGCTGGGTCAGAAGCAGGAGAGCTGGGACTGGAAATAGACAATCTGATGGGAGATGCCGCTGCACTGAGCAACAGCTCAACTGCACCTCCCACCCTATCTCAGATCCTCAACTCCCTCATGATACCTGGTGCCCAGCGAGAAGCCCAGTGCCTGTGATTTCATGCAGATAATCACAGCTGCCCAGATGTTCATTTTAACCACATTTCACTCTTCAGAGTAAAGGAGAGTCAACCTACCAATCTGCAAGTGGCCACCATGGAGGCCTAAGAGCAGGCCCAAAGGGGCCCCTGAAGCTGAAAGGCATTGCAGAACCAAGTAGAGGGGCTGGTGCTGTGGTGTTGTGGCATACCAGGTAAAGCTGCCACCTGCAGTGCTGGTATCCCGTATGGGTGCTGGTTCGAGTCCCGGCTGCTCCACTTCCGAGCCAGCTCTCTGCTATGGCCTGGGAAAGCAGTAGAAGATGGCTCAAATCCTTGGGTTCCTGCACCCACATGGGAGACCTGGAAGAAGCTCCTGGCTCCTGGGTTCAGATCAGCACAGCTCTGGCCATTGCGGCCATCTGGAGAGTGAACCAGCAGATGGAAGACCTCTCTCTCTCTTTCTCTCTCTCTCTCTCTGCCTCTGCCTTTCAAACAAACAAATCTTTAAAAAAAAAAAAAAAAGTGGTAGAAGAAAAGGAAGGCTAAACTCCTGAAAGCAATGGAAACAAGTGGAAAAAAAATAAATGGGCAGAAGTGGCAGCACTGTCTGGAGACATGGACCCCAGCCTTGGGAAGCCTTCAAGAAAATGGCAAGAGGCAGGTGCTTTGGCACAGCGTGTTGAGCTGCTGCTTGGGTCACCCACATTCCATGTCTGAGTGCTGGGTTTAAGTCCCTGCTACTCTGCTTCAGATCCAGCTTCCTGCTAATGTGTATCCTGGGAAACAGCAGATAATGGCCCAAGTACTTGGGTTCGTGCCATCCACGTGGCAGACCTGAATGGAGTTCCTGGCTCCTGGCTTCAGCCTGGCCCAGCCCTGACTGCTCTGGGCATTTGGGAAGTCAACCAGTGGATGGAACATCTCTGTCTCTGTGTGTGTCTGCCTTTGAACTAAAAAATAAATAACATAAAAAAAAAAAAAAAGACAAGTGGAAAAGGTTGTGGAGAAAGCGTCCAGGAAGCTTTCTCTGGATCCCACCAGGAGCGTCCCAGCGCCCCCGAGGTCAGCAGGATGCCCTGCCCCAGCACAGCTATGGAGAGGAGTGCCGGGAGACAGAAAGGTAAGTCAGGCCTCCGCCCCCTTGTATTTTCTGGAAACATTCTGTTAGGTATGAACTTGAATCTTCTGCCCAGATGTTTCTTTTTGGAGCTGTGTGCTCTCATTCCGGAACTTGATTAAAGTTGACCTTTAGACAAATAAAAAGTGAAGGGGCCCAGTAGTGATATCTTTTTATAATGGGTGTAGCAGCGAGGGCTGACCCATCAGTTTGAGTCTGGCTTTGCCAGTAGCCAGCCGCTACCCTGAGCAGCCCCCTCAGGCTGCGAGCTGCTCACTTACCAGCTAATGCTGTTGATCCAATCCCCTCGAAGACCCAGAAGCTGCCGTGATAACAGCGTTTAGGAAGCAAACGTGTCTTTGGTTAATCTACTGCCTCCCCTACTGTGGCTCTTTGACCTCCACAGCCGCCATCCTGCCCAGCTCTCGGTAGCCAGAGCGGCACCGCAGCCGTTGGGTGAGGACTGGGGCGCCCTGCTTTCCAGCTGTTTGCGCCGTCTTCTGGCCCCATCGTTTTCAGCCTCTGCCTCTGTGAGCCTTCTGTTGTTTTCCCAGTCTTTTATCCCAAAGGAGGCCTCCCACCGGCAGGTTTGCCTCTCTGGTCTGTGGCTTTGTGGGCATGTTAAGCAAATAAGCAGTAACCACCTGGCCGGAGCCAGGAATCCATCCAGCAATCTAATATGGGATGCCAGCGTTGCAGGTGATGGCAATACTCACTGTGCTACAACAGCCTCCCCTTTGGTGCCACTTTTTGAAGAGCTGGGACTCGAACTAGCACCCATATGGGATGCCAGCAGTGCAGATGGAGGCACAGCATCATTCTATGCCATTGTGCGGGCCCCTGCTCCACATCTGATCCAGCTACCTGCTAATGGCCTGGGAAAGTAGCAGAAAATGGTCCAAGTGCTTGGGCCACTGCACTCAGGTGGGAGACCTGGAAGAAAATCCTGGTTTTGGCCTGGCCTGGCCCTGGCCGTTGCAGCCATCTGGGAAGTGAACCAGTGGATGGAAGACCTCTCTCTCTTTGTCTCTTTGTAACTCTTTCAAATAAATAAGTAAATATTTTAAAAAGAACAACAACAACAACAACAACAAAAAAGAATTACAGCAAAGACTATAGGCCTACATGAGAAGGAATGGCTTTTATCAGACCAGAGAGGGGAAAGCAAAAGCTACATTTATTTGAAGAATACACAATGTACACGTATATTGAAACATAACCTGCTACTCTGGGAATAGGTACATTGTTAACAGATCAGTTAAAAATTCAGAAGTTTCAAAAAAGGAAAAAGAAAGTAATTGTTCATTCTCCTTTCCCCAAGACAGTGAATAGCCACTGGCCTTATGTCTACAGAACCAAAGCAACCAATGGTTCCCTCCCAGGACATGTACGCGGCTTTCCTGCTAGAAGGAGGACACTTTGTTGTTCAAAAGATGATCATAATAAAGAAGGACTACCCGGGGCTCCCTGGGCTGGTGGCAGCCGCAGTGTGAGATTTGTGCATCTCACTCTGCCGTTCGGGTGGCTAACCTGTTTGAGGTTTGGTGCCTGATGGTACTACAGTCTCAGACACATGCTCGTGTAGATGGCTTTAATTTGTAGGTGTTTAACTAGACCCCAACAACGAACAAAGTCATTCTCCAGCCCCTTTCGGTGACCACTGTTTTCACACGCTTCTAGGAGCTGGCACTACGGCCAGATTAGCAACAGAGCCAGGGAATGTTCTGGGGGGTGAGGGGGCGGAAGCAGCAGGGCAGCAAGGAGAGCTGAATAAAATGTTAGTTTAGGATTTCTGTGGGGAGCAATCCGGACTAGACTAAGTTACTCGAATTAAGACTTATTCTATGCATCTGCTCTCCCACAATATGGCGCTGGGAGAGAAGTAAACAGCTTCCGCACAGCTGCCTCCAGTTCAACCAATTAACTGTAGGACTTGCTCCTGATTGGAGGGCAGCGTGCTCGGCGTGTGGGCAGCCGAGTTGGGATTGGCGGAGGAGGACTATAAAGGAGGAGAGAGACGGCATGCACCAGGAACATCTATGGGGAACATCTAAGGGAACCCGTGCAGCCCCCGAGAGAGCCGGCCGGCGGTGTGCCGCTCCCCTGCGGAAGTGGGGAATGTGGCCAGGGGGAACTGCCCTTCCACGGAGGTGGAAGGGATAGTAGCCAACCCGGGAAGAACCAGCAGCAAACCCGGGGAGGGCCGGGCAGACGAAAAGAACAGCGCAGGGTCCTGTGTTGCTCCTCCACGAAGAGGGGGAGCAAAATAATGGTGCCGTGACTCGGATAGGAAACCTAGCTCGGATAGGAAACCTAGGAGGGAAAGACCGGGAGGAAATGGGAAAATATCGGAGAGAGAAACTAGCAAAGAGCCTAGGGAAATTACCGGAGAAAGAGACTAGTAAACAGCCTAGGGAAAAGCCGGACGAAAAAGGGTGCCGGAAGAAGCTATTGAAAGCCTAGGCATAGACTCGGATACGGACTACGGGGGGAAGCTGGGAGAAATCTCTAAGGTCGAAAGCGAAAGTGAAAGCTAGAACAAACAGACTCGGATGCGGACTGTGGGGAGAGGCCAGGAGAAATGAGGGAGGAATATTGTTGGAAGAAAACTTAGGGAAACATACCGGGTAGAGAAAAATGTTAGGGAAATTGAAGCCGCGGGGGGCAGGCCAAGGCGGAAACGAAAGCCACTTTGGGATTCTCAAGTTAGCCCGGGAATAGGGGGCGAAAAGTTGAAACCAGAAGCTGAGACGCAAGCCAGGTTGGGATCCGTCTGATTAGCCCGGGGAGCAAAGGACGGGAAGCCAAACCGTGGGGCGGAGACGTACGCTGGGTTGAATTCGCCAGGCTAGCCCGGGGAACTTGGATTGAATGCTAGTGGTGGAGACGCAAGCTACGCTGTGTTACTCGCGGAAGCCGCCGCGTGCAGAGAGAGCACGGGGCGTGAATAGATAGGGAACGCTGGCGTAGGCCGTGGTTCAGACGCGAAAGGGTTAAGCGTGGAGACCGCGGAGCGCGCAAAGCCGAGCCGCGCAAAGCCGGGAAGCTGCGCAGATGAGAGAGGCGCGCGGGCTGAAGCGGCGCAGAGCCGGGAACCCGCCGGCGGGGCGAGGTGCCGGGAAGCTGCGGGGATAAGAGAAACAGAAGTTTGGAAGTGAAGTAAAAGAGAAATGGGAATGCTGGAAGATAGAAGTGAAATGGGAGAGGTAGGAATGCCCGGAGATAGAGAAATAGAGAAAAATAAGGCCTCCCCTCAACATGCCAATTAGAAGGCTTGGATTCGGTCTGCCCGATTAGTGAGGCGATGAGCACCTGGGCGGCTAGCCGCAGGTCACCGAAGACAGGCACGAATTAACATCAGTAAAGCTTCCCCACAATACCGCAATTAGGAGGCTTGGATTCGGTCTGCCTGATTTAAGGCGGTAAGCGCCAGCAAAGCTCGACCAGAGTATGAGCTGCAGGTCACCGAAGATAGGCACGAACCAACACTAATAAGTCTCCCCCACAATAAGGCAATGAGAAGGCTTGGATTCGGTTTGCCTGATAGGTCTTGTAAGTCCCCTGCAGGCAGAGCAGAGCATGCGCTGCAGGGCACCGAACACAGGCACGCATCAGCGCCTAAAAACCTCCTCACAACACGGCGAAGAGAGGACCCGGATTCGGTTTTCCTGATTGATAGGACTTGTAAGAGCCTGTGGCAACTCTAGCAAGTAGAGCAGAGTGTGTGCCGCGGGACACCGAAGACAGGCGCGTATCAACGCTAAAAAATAAAAAGAAAGGGGGATCTGTGGGGAGCAATCCGGACTAGACTAAGTTACTCGAATTAAGACTTATTCTATGCATCTGCTCTCCCACAATATGGCGCTGGGAGAGAAGTAAACAGCTTCCGCACAGCTGCCTCCAGTTCAACCAATTAACTGTAGGACTTGCTCCTGATTGGAGGGCAGCGTGCTCGGCGTGTGGGCAGCCGAGTTGGGATTGGCGGAGGAGGACTATAAAGGAGGAGAGAGACGGCATGCACCAGGAACATCTATGGGGAACATCTAAGGGAACCCGTGCAGCCCCCGAGAGAGCCGGCCGGCGGTGTGCCGCTCCCCTGCGGAAGTGGGGAATGTGGCCAGGGGGAACTGCCCTTCCACGGAGGTGGAAGGGATAGTAGCCAACCCGGGAAGAACCAGCAGCAAACCCGGGGAGGGCCGGGCAGACGAAAAGAACAGCGCAGGGTTCAGTGTTGCTCCTCCACGAAGAGGGGGAGCGACAATTTCCAATGAGACAGAAAAAAATTCGCAGAAACATCTTCTCTCCCTCCCTCCCTTTTGTTTTGTAAAGCCTGTCTTTGTCCAAAGCTCAGTTTGGGATTAGACCCTTGTTGACTATGTCTGTTTAAGTCCTAGATAAAGGCTTATTTATTTGACCTGTGTATCCATAATTGCTTGAACTGCTCATTTTGATTTTCCTATTGTGTTGACTGTGTTGGGAAGCTTGGCAAGAGGCGCACTATGGAAATGTGGAACTGAACAGTTTAATTTGTGTGATCTGGGAAGTTCAACAGATGCCAGGGCTCAGCGGGCTCCTGGCTTGTGCAAGACTAATCCTGTGGATTTTCATTCTTGTGGGCATCATGCCCCTTAAGTCTGAGGACTTGGGTTCTGCATAGCTGCCTCCTGTCTGTCCTACTCTTAAAGACCAGGATAGTGGCTGCTGCTTGGACACGCTCTTGTTTGCTCTCTGTCCAGGAAGTAGAGGAGAGAGACAGTGAGGTTCCAGAGATGATCCTGGTCAAAGCTGCCATACGATGTTTTCTCTGGACATGAGTGTGGACAGGGTGGTTTCCAGGAGGCCCTAATAGACCACCCACCCAGTAGCCATCTCCCCTGTAGTGAATGTCATGTTGTGTCACCCAAATGCACCCTCCAAAACTGAAGCCCCTATTCCCCCATCTGCTAGGAGTGTTGATGACAGACCTGCCAGCCGAGTCCCTCTCTGAGACAGGTCCTCTGCTGTAGAGCCACCCTGCCAGAGGTCGCCATCACGTGGACGGTGGGCAGCCCAGGTCTGATGAATGATGGATGTCAAAGGCGTCGTCCTCTCCCCTCAGTTCGGAACAACTCTGAGGCATCCCAGCACCAGAGCCCCCGAGGATGAGCCGAGGCCTTTGTCCTGATAGCATTGGAGGTCATTTTCTTTCCATGTCCATCCTTGCTTTCTTCACTTCCCAAGGCACTGATACTGAGATTACGCCTCAACAAACTTCCAACATGCAAACCTGTGTTACAGAGCTGGGAAACCCTGCCTGTCACACCTTTTCCACTCTACTTGGTCAAGCCCTGACTGTGTGAAGGCCCATAGCCTCTTCATGCGAAGAATCAGGAGTAAATGCTAATTGGTTAAGCTATTCAGGGTGGTGCTGATCACTTTTGCCAAGGATTGGCTAGGGAAGCGTCATGTGTCTCCATCCCAGTCAATGAGGTAAGAAGAGAAATCTGGTAGGGAACTATGGAAAAGGTTTCCTGGGCCATAAAAAGAGACAAGGGGAGAAACAGTCCTTCTGTTGAATGTTGGTTTTGAGATACCTAAAATAGCTGCAGAGAGGAAGAGACATGGGAAGAAGATGGAGACGAGAACAGCAGAGAAGACCAACTGAGGCAAAGCCACAATCCGCTGGGCTGAAGCCTGCCCTGCCTACCCTCTTGTCACATGAGATAAATTCCCTTCGCCATCACAGAAGGGATTTGTCATGGAGGTGCTTAATAATGGCCTTGCATCCACAACTGGCAATTTTTGTTCTAGGTCCAACTGCCCATTCAACCCTACCACATTTTAGGTGACCTTGCTTTTTGAAATGCTTGATTGTCAGGATTCTTTCTATCTGGGATTCTCCTGGTGACCCAAACACTCTTTTTCCTGATTTTTAATGATCATGAATATGTCTTTGGTGGATCAACCGAACCGCTGTTTTTCTCTGTCGAATTATGGACATGACATTTAGAGAGCCGGTGTTATGCAATGATGTGTATGTACTGCCGGGGATGGAAGATGCTGATTCTGGAAAATCATTTCCTGGATCACCTTGGATGAGAAAAGGAGGAAAAGGTCATGAAAATATTTTCAAATCATAGAGGGCCAGAGCTTGAATCCAAATTGTTAACCCAGTCTCGGATATTTTTAGAAAAACACATTCCTAGGGCTGGTGTTACGGCATAGAGGGCAAAGCCACTGCCTACAACGCCCGCATTCCATATCAGCACCGGTTCATGTCGCAGCTGCTCTGCTTCCAATTCAGCTCCCTGCTAATAGCTTGGGAAAAGCAGCAGAAGATGGCCCAAGGGGTTGGCCCCTCCTAGTCATGTGGAAGACATGGGAGAAGCTCCTGGCTCCTGGCTCCACGTGGCCATTGCAGCCATCTGGGGAGTAAACCAGCAGATGGAAGATCTCTCTGTCTCTGTTACTCTGACTTTGAAATAAATCCTCAAAAAATAAAGGAAAGAAAAACGCATCACCCTTCTCCAGTTGATTTTGAAGTGTCAGTTCATACTGGCAGCGGGGCAGTTGCCTGACAGGGGAGCTGCGCTGATGGGTAGGGAACAATCTTCTTCTCCCCTGGCCCATGCTCCCCCCTGCATAAAATCAGTTGCTCCTTTTTTTCCCCTTAATTTAAATATAACAAATACAATGTCCCAATGTCAAGCAGCTAACTTATGAAAAAGATTTATTTTTTTCTGGAAAAAGTGCACAAATCTGAAGTGTATAGTGTGATGAGTTGTGACAGGAATGCTTGCTTATAATCACATATTTTCCATTGAAAACACAGAACATTTCTGGGATAAAAGAAATGTCTCTCATGTCTCTTTCCAGCTAATTTTCTCCTTATCCCAGAAGGAACTACCATTCTGAATTCTACCACCATGGATTAGTTTTCACCTGTTCTTGAACTTCGTATCTGCTATGTGTGCTATGTGTGACTGCCTTCACTCAACATGTTTTAAGATTCATTCATGTTGTGTATATCCCGATTCCCTTTTAAGACTATCCACAGGGTCTCTTGTTCTGTAATTTCCCTGTCTATCTTCATGTTGAAATTTATATAATGTATTTTAGAGACAGAGAGCTCTTCCCCCTGCTAGTTCACTTTCCAAGTGCTGGCAACGGTTGGGGCTGGGCCCGGCTGAAGCTAAGAGCCAGGAACTCAATCTGAGTTCTTATGTGAGTGGCAGGAACTCAACTACTTGAGCCAGCACCTGCTGCCTCACAGGTGAGCATTATCAGGAAGCTGGAATTGGAGCAGAGCCAGGACTCAAACCCAAGGCCTCTAATATGGGATGGAGGCATCCCAAGCAGTCCCTTAACTGCTGTGCCAAACACACATCTCCCTTTCTAAAAACAAAACAAAACACAAATTACTTGAGAGAGAGGGGCTCCCATCTACTGGTTCAGTCCTCAAATGCCTGTAACAGGGGTGTGGGGGGCAAAGGCAGGAGCTGGGAACTCATTTTGGTTCACCCATGCAGGTGGCAGGCCATCACTGGTGCAGTGTAGGGTCCTCATTAGCACAAATCTGGAATCAGGAGCTGAAGCTGGGAATCAAACCCAGGTACTCTGATGTGGGATGAGGGTATCCCAACTGTCAGCTTGACTGCTAGGCCAGACACTTGCCCCATCAGTTGGCGCATTTGAGGAGTAGGCCCTCCCCTTCCAGTGATGGTTTTACTGGAAGACAAACTTGCCAAGTAAGTTTCATAGGTCACAGTCCTGAAGTGGCACCTCCCCAGGATAATCAATTGTTTCCTACATTCTGGGTTGTGGGGAGCAACTGGGAGCAACTCGGACTAGACTAAGTTACTGGAATTAAGACTTATTCTATGCATCTGCTTTCCCACAATATGGCGCTGAGAAGGGAAACAGCTTCTACACAGCTGCCTCCAGTTCAACCAATAAACTGTGGGACCTGCTCCTGATTGGAGGAGAGCAGCGTACTCGGCGTGTGGGTAGCAGAGTTGGGATTGGTGGAAGAGGACTATAAAGGAGGAGAGAGACGGCATGCACCAGGAACATCTGAGGGGAACACCTGTGCAGCCCCCGAGAGAGCTGGCCGGCGGTGTGCCGCTCCCCCGCGGAAGTGGGGAATGTGGCAGGGGGAGCCGCCCTTCCACGGAGGTGGAAGGACCAGCAGCCAACACGGGAAGGACCAGCAGCAAACCCGGGGAGGGCCGAGCAGACAGAAGAACAGCGCAGGGTCCTGTGTCGTTCCTCCACGAAGAGGGGGAGCGACATAATGGTGCCGTGACTCGGATAGGAAACCTATGCAGGGTTTAGTGTCGCTCCTCCACGAAGACGGGGAGCGACATGGGTGATGATGATGATGATGCTGTGATGATATCAGAACCCTCTGGAAGGAAAACAGAGTGGTTCTTCCTTTGAGCAGCCTAGGACAAATGTTGAGAATCTCAAGGATTCTACGCCGAGATACCATCTGTACTTCATTCTGGTAAGGACTTTGTCCCATGGCCAAGGCCAAGGAGGGAAACATTTATTAAGCACCATGAGTCTGCAGGAACTTGGTCATGAGTGACATTTCCTTTTCCTGGAAACTTTGAGACAGGTGTTACTATCCTTATGAGGGTCACACTTGGCTTCTTTCCAGAGTAGGATTTTTTTTTTTTAAGATTTATTTATTTGAAAGGCAGAGTTACAGAGAGGGAGAGAGAGAGAGGTCTTCTAACCACTGGTTCATTTCCCAGATGGCTGCAACAGCTGGAGCTGAGCCTATCCGAAGCTAGGAGCCAGGAGCTTCTTCCGGATCTTCCATGCAGGTGCAGAGGCCCAAGCACTTGGGCCATTTTCTACTGCTTTCCCAGGCCACAGCAAAGAGCTGGATCAGAAGTAGAGCAGCCAGAACTCAAACCTGTGCCCATATGGGATGCTGGCACTGCAGGCAGCGGCTTTACCCAGAGTAGGATCTGAATCTGGATTCGGAGACTCCCCTGCCATGACTTCTCACCAGATGTAGCCAAGTCCTGGACCACGGCGTCCCCCTGAATTGGCTCATGCAGATGTCCAGGTGGTGGTCTGACCTCACATTTAGTTCTGTCCATGACTGGGCTGCTGCGAGTGTCTGTAGGACTCAGAGCCAGACACACTTCCTTTCTCAGCAGCAGCCAGCTTGAGCTGGTGGACAGTCTTCATCTTCCTTTTCCAGAAGTGTTTTCGCCTTAGCCAGATGGCTTTGACCTTTGATAAAGGTCAGCAGATTTTTGTTATATCCCTTGGAAGTCACTGTTTTGCAACAGTTGTGTTTACAACTGAGACGGTTTCTACTCCCCAGGAAGCTTTACACAGGATGATGCCAGCAAAGAGGCATTAAGTTCTCTAATAGGCTTATGTCCAGATAATCATATTAAAGGCATCATCTCACGCTGGATGCTGCAATTATGCGCCTCTCCTCTTGAACATCATGTTGCAGTTTGATGAGCATTAAGAGTATGATGTTTGCATTTCTCTTTAATGAGGGCTCCATTTCCCAGATAGGCCGATGACCCCAATAGAAACAGCTGTTCTTGCTGACCTTACACAGCACTCACAAGGTCAGGCCATATAGGAGCTGGATTTTACCTATCTGGAGGTTTTGAGTTCTCGCTGCATCTGGACTATGGGCAATGGAAGGAGTCCTCTGGGAATCCCAGCCTTTGTTTCTGGTCTCTGCATCTGCTAACAAGGTGCTCTGTTTTTCTGCTGTTGCAAATCCACAGTAACCTTGGGAGGTGAAGTTTGACTTTAGGAACCAGGTGATTTTTAACCTGGAACTTAATTGTGCAACATTCAAGATTTTATCTCTAGCATCAGGTGTTTGGCCTCCAGAAACTGAGTTTTCAAACCTCTTCTTATTTGCCAGTTCCAAGGGATCTGGAGTAGAATTCTAAGAATTCCATACTTGCCATCAATAATGAGTCTCTCGGCCCCTGCCAGAGGTGGTTGTTCCTTTCAAGGTCCCACCTGGGACTGGTTAGCAGACTGACAAAACACTGCTGTCCTTCTGAGGTTCACAGTGAGGTTCATAGTGTGGCTGAGCTTTGGGGACTGCTGTTGCCGATGTGTGCCTGGCCCCTCAGCATGCTGGGACCTTGCTAGGCCTGTGATAAAGGAGGAGGCACCTGTGGGCCGAGGCACAACCATGGGGCTGGCCCCTGGGGAAAGAGGCCTTCATTCTGAACTACATGCAAACATCTGCAGGGGTTGGTTGGTTGGTTCCAACAGAACCAAGGAGTAGAAGGCAGCTCTCAGCTTGTAGATGCTTGAGCTCTGAGCCAGCAGATCTGTGGGGCCTGTACTGAATACTGGTTACAGGACACACCTGGCTAGTGAAACAGAAGCCGTGAAAACCGAAGGAGGCAGGTGTAGCCCAGCAGGTGCCCTGGGCTAGTCAGGTGAGCCGCAGGCATTAAAGGCTAAGAAGTACATCCAGGTCTGCTTGCTCAAAAGCCAGGCAAAACCCAGATGGGTGCTAGCTAAAGGGGACACAGGTAACTTGCTGAAGGTCAGCCTCGGTTTCCTCACCAGAAAAATGGTGACACTGGAAATCCAAACATGAGCAGCCTGGGAAATGCACATAGCATTCTTTGTGTAGTGCAGGCCGCTGTCCACCTAGGAGGAGCACCTGGCAGGACTGAGAGGGGCTGGGGCTACCAGAGTGACAACAGGCTGGGAATCAGGGTGCGAAGAGAAATCCATGACTTGGAAGCTTTTGTAGACTCAAGTCACACAGTCAGATCCGCATGAGGATATTTGCAAAGGTTCTCCTTGGGGGCCTAAGCGAGCAGTCTGGCACCTCCCACCCTACCTGTTCCAGGAAGCCTCCGGACTTTCCCAATCCTGGCTAATTTTCTCTTTTCTGATCTCAGAGATCTTATTGTCTGTGCTTCACAATTTAGCACTTAAACAGACACAGCTCCGCCTTCCTCGCCAGTTGTTCTGAGCGTGTTTGCCTTGCATCTTCCTCCGGGAGCAGAGATTCAGTCTTCTCGGAGGGCTCCTGAGAGAAACCCAGGGCTGTATTTGGGGGTGCGCGGGGACTGTGACCCAGGGGAGTCACTCACAGTCACACAGGGCTTTCCAGTGTGCAAAGTGCTTGTCCTGAAGTTCCCTCCTGCTCCTTATGGCAGTCCTGCCAGATAGTTGTGCCTTACCACCTCCATTTTACAGATGACAAGACTGAGGCCCAGAGCCCAACAACCTGTTCAAGGAAGAGAGAAGGAGTCGAGGTAGGCTCAGTCCTGGGTTCTCTCGAATCATGACTGTACAGCACCCACAGAGGCTCAAGGCCCCGAGGGAGGACCACCAGGAGAGCACAGGGTGGGGTGGGAGCCTCAGCTTGCCTTTCCTTGCTGGGAGTCAGGGAAGGAAACGAAAGTGGGGGGCATCGGACCCTGACCGGCGACCGGAGGAGAAATCCGCGTGCCACTCCCTCCGCCATCATTCCCTCACACGTCCTCTGCCCTCTGGCATTACACAATGCCCTGCTCTTCCTGGCACCGCCGGCCCTTCTACTAATCCCCCCAAACCCTTTCACGTGATCCTCTGCAACTGCTGATTTCAACCAGCAAACTGAGTTGAACTTCCTCCTTCCATGCCTCCACCCATCCGCCTCTGCTCGGCATTAGGTTCCCCCCTTCCTGACCTTCCCTGAAGCGCTGGGAGATGAGGCTGCTTTCACCCTGTGCCCCGGAGCGCAGAGCTGGGCTGGGCCCTCTACCTGGTCCTCTCCACCACCCTGCACCTCGTGCACGCGCCTGTTCCTCTGGGCAGAAGCCGCTCAGACATCTTCCTCTCTCCTTCCTCTCCTCTTCCTCCCACCTTCTGACTTCCTAGTCACTCCCTCACCACCCGCGCCTAAACTTTAGCTCCTGGCTCCTTGACTTTCACACCATAGCCCCAATTCCTTCTCAGATCTGGGGGTGGGGGAGGGGCTTCACTGTCCTCAACACCCCAGCTGCTCCCCAGCACGTCCTCGTTTTGCCACGGCCTTAGACTGCATTCAGACCTTGGGCCCCACAGACACCTCTCACAGCCGAGTCCTGACCCTTTGATTCTCTATTGCTTGGACTGCTGTCCTTTCTCTCTGACGACGCATCGTGGTAACCTCTCCTTTGCTAAGGCTTGCGATTCCTTGCTATCTTGCGCCAGCAGACCTGGACCTGCACAAGAGGAGGCAGCTGAGCTGCTGGAGGAAACCACACAGGAGGGCCTGAGGGCACGGTCAAAGTTCACAGCCATCCACCTCCGTGGGCTGCCTCACTCTTTCTCTGCGCATCGCAGCCCTTGCAGTCTTGCGCAATGGCTATTGTGGAACTTCTGCCGTTCTCTCAGATATCCCGTCTCTCCTTGACCCATCCCTGCCTCCTCCATGCTACAGAGAAGAAGAGACCAAGTGGGAAGATTCAGCTACCTACAGCCCCTCTCCCCTGCTCCCTCCTCTTCCATCAGCCTCCTCCCGGTCCTGTCTTCCCAGGCATCCTGTGGCTCCGCCCTT
This sequence comes from Oryctolagus cuniculus, assembly GCF_051225735.1. Taxonomy (NCBI): domain Eukaryota; kingdom Metazoa; phylum Chordata; class Mammalia; order Lagomorpha; family Leporidae; genus Oryctolagus; species Oryctolagus cuniculus. The sequence continues at coordinate 145,882,454 of NC_142868.1, read as the reverse complement.
CGTGGGCACATGCACCTTTAGGGTCCATTGACCTCTGTCTGCATACCTCATTTTCCTGTCTTTGGGATTCCCTGCTCTGCATTTACGCTCTGCATTTAAACCCACCAAATCCCTGCATCCTACATAATAGTGGCACACATACACAAACTAAGAGAAACCCACTGCCGACCTCTTCCTTGCCAGCCATTTCCAGGTGCAGATGCCTCACGGTCAAGCCTTTTCAGAGTCGTCTGCACTCCGTGGCTTTCTTCATCTCCTCTCTCCTTCACCCCTCGGTCCACCCTGTCCCTCACCAGTGTCTGCTCTGGAAAAGACCTGGTGACACTGAGGTTACCAAATCCAGCGGGCAGACTGCATTTCTTGGCTCTCACAGCCATTTTGATAGCCCCCTACTTACAGACTGTGTTCCCACTCCCCCTCGTTCTTCCTGCCTCTCTGGCTGCTCTGCCACCTCCTCCTCTGCCCAGAGAGTTTGCATCTGTCCAGCCCGTGGATAAGGGCTCCCCCAGGCTTCATCCCAGCTCCTTTTCTGGTCTAAGTTGTATTCTCCCTGACCGCCTCACTCCTGTGGCTTCTTTACCCCAGCCCAGCCTCCCCTTGGAGCACCAGACTGCACCAGCCACCTGCAGCACATCCCCACTTGGACATCTCACAGGTACGGCAATGCTGACCTAGGACCTCGGGAGGTTGTTCAACCCTCTTCTCCCCAGGTCAGTTCGAAATGGCAACACAGTGTACTACCTCCTTAAGGAAGCAGAGGTCTGGGAGCCTTCATTCCTCCCCTTTTCTTCCTCTGTTCTGCTCAGTCTGGACATTTACTTCCACTCTGCCCCTCCCCCATTCCTTTTCACAGTCAGAATGATCTTACCAAAATGCAAATTTCACTTCTTTCTCTTTTCAAATAAGGAGACCATGGGGACCCACCTCCAGAGCTGTGACTCCCTGAGCATGGGACGAAAAGCATGCAAGAGATGAAGTTCTTTCTTTAAAAAAAATTTACTTGAAAGGCAGAGAGAAAGATACGGGTATCTTCTGTCTGCTGGTTCACTCCCCAAATGTTCCCAACAGCCGGAGGTGGGCCTGGTCAAAGCCAGGAGATCAGAACTCAATTCAGGTCTCCCATAGAGGTGGAAAGGGCTCAAGTACTTGAGCCATTACCTGCTGGAACCAGGAGCAGAACGGAGACTTGAACCCAGGCACTCTGATATGGAATGCAGGTATTCAAGTGTCTTCTAAACTTCTGCACCAAATACCCACCCATCAGATGTCTCCTAGGATATAGACTAAGCTCTGTAACATGGCATGCTAACCCCTGCATCCCTTGCCAACTTTCGTCTCAACCACCTCTCCCTTTGCAGCCTGAATCAAGTAGCAACTTTTCTTGCACTCCCATTGACCCATATCATGATTTTAATTCTATAATTTAATGATATAATTCTATAATTCATTTAATAGGTAGGCCTCTCTTTAGGCTAGATTGAGAGCTCCAAGAGGGAAGTGTGTCTACCATGGGCATCCCCTCCCTTGCCTAGCCCCTAGTAGGTGGTCAGCATATATGAGATTATGTGTTGAATAAAGGAATACTGTATCCACCTCTGCTGCTGCTGAACCCTGGTTCCAGTCTCAGAGAAGGCACTAAAGCCAGGTGGGCGTGGACTCCAGCACTGAATGATTCCCCAGAAGACAGTGTAAATGCTGCAGCTACACTCCCAGCTGCATTAGTTAATGGCACCACCGAGAGAATGCCCTTAGTTTTTTTAAGTTTCAGGGCCTGGGCAGCCTTTGGCAGCTGTGAAGGACACAAACTTAATTTCCTTCTTGGTTGCCAGCTGACATTGGAGCAATTCCTTGACTAAAAACTCCTTGGCTGGCAGCCTGCAAGCGTGTCTCCAGCGTGCTCCGAGTACATTTCAAAGGAAGAAGACAGGCACGGTAACAATATATCCATGTGATGGCGCTGAACCTCTTCAGGTGTCTGCCTTGCCCCATCACAGCAATTTAAGGATCCCAACAGTAGCCTAGAGACATCTTTTTTTTTCTTTAGATTTTTATTTATTTATTTGACAGGTAGAATTACAGACAGTGAGAGGGAGAGACAGAGAGAGAGGTCTTCCTTCCACTGGTTCACTCCCCAAATGGCCTCCACGGCCGGCGCTGCGCTGATCCGAAGCCAGGAGCCAGGTGCTTTCTCCTGGTCTCTCATGCGGGTGCAGGGCCCAAGCACTTGGGCCATCCTCCACTGCCTTCCCGGGCCACAGCAGAGAGCTGGACTGGAAGAGGGGCAACCGGGACAGAACCCGGCGCCCCTATGTGATGCAGGCGGAGGATTAACCAAGTGAGCCAGGGCGCCGGCCCCTAGGCATCTTTCTGTAAAGTAAGGAGCAGGACTCAAGATTAATTTGGCACAGAAATTCACCTCCTTTATCTGCTATACTTTCTGTAGAGTTCATAGATAACTTCCAGTTTTTAGCTCTTTCAAAATGTTTTATTAGCATTCTACATCATAAAAGTAAGCAAAACCGGAAAAATACAAAATCCACAGTAGGTAAGTCTACAGTTGACCTCATCTCCTTGCTGGGCCCCAGCCGCACGGCCGCTCGGCCGGCGTGTGTCCGTCCAGGCGTTTTTTCTGTGACTATACAAAAACCCAGCTTGTGTCTTGGACTTCCACGGCGCAGTCTTCAGAGACTCTCGTGAGCAACGTAAAAGCAAACAGGTCTGCAGGCTGCACAACCGCACATTTCCAGGTCTCTGCCCGGGAATTCCGTTCCTGGAGGACAGCACTCAGGGGCTGTGCACATCCAGCAACAAGGTGCTCTTCCTTCGCGGTTCCGAAGAGGGAGGACCCACACGGAGCGGGCTGAGCTGGCAGGGGTCTGGAATGCCTACCTTGGGAATTCCCTCTCTCTGGCTAATTTCGCCTCTGAGAACTTCCTGGTGAAAAAAAAAAAAGCAAACCGTTGGGAATGCAGTGTCCTTAATTCCTCAGTCCCATTATCTAGAGGGGATCCTTCGTGGCCTGGGAAGGGGCGGTGTCTGCCTCCCCGCGCGGCCGCGCAGACCAGGGCCACTTCCCTATCCGGTCGCGCGGGCCTCACCAGGGGCGCCGAAGCGGCGTCCACAGCGGGTTCGGACTCACCTCGGGACGCAGTGCTCTGGAGAGCCGCCAGGGGCGCCGCGTAGCGGGGCGCGGCGAGGGGTCCGGGGCTCTGGCCGGTGGGCGTGGTCGGCTTCCCGCGGCGCCGCGAGCTGCTCGGCCGCGGTCCAGCCGCTGGGGCCGCGCCCGGGCGTCTGCCCTGCCCTTTGGGCCGCGGCGCGGGTTCGCGGCCGGGGCCGTGTACTTTGTTTCTTTGCTTGGCATCACGGGGAGAACCGCGGCACGGCCTCCTCCCCCCGGGTCTCCGACGACTTCGTAAAACTGTCAGTGTCAAGGCCTTGGGCACCCTAGGAGGTGGCTGCAGGTGCTGGGCTGGCAGGGTGAGAGGGTTGGGGCCCCCTTTCGCCCGGGCGTCCCTGTCCCCCTTCCTCGGTGGGACCTTTCCTCACGGGCCCCAGCACGTGCGGAGAGGCGGGCATCCGATCTGGGCCCAGCTGCAAACTGGCTCTGGGCAGCAAAGGTCCTTAGTGTTCAGGCGAAATGCCTGGCGCCCACTCCGGACAACTCGAGGCAGGACAGTGTTTTGGAGTTCAGGCTGCTCTGCTTTTCTGGGGGAGGGGTCTACTTCTAGGGGGCCCCCTCCTCTCCCAGCTTAGCACCTGGCTTTCCAGGTGTGGGCGTGGGGGCTGGCGGGTCCCCGGAAGCCGCAGGCGGCACGAGCCTGGGCGGGTCCCGGGAGCCCGGCCTGCCCAAAACTTGGGGCGCCGGGCGGTGCCGGGCAGTGACGCGAGGGGCGGCGCTGGGCCCGATTGGCGCTCCCCGCGGGGGCGGGGCTGGGCTGGACGCCCGGAGGCGGCGGCGGCGGCGGCGCCGGGAGCCGGAGCCGGAGCCGGGAGTGAGGCGCAGCGGCGGCGGCGGCGGCAACAAGTGCCGGAGGCGAGCCGAGCCGGAACCGGAGCCGACGCTGTCGGGCCGCCCGTCCCGGGCCCCGCGCATGGAGCGTGAGCGGCGGCGGTCGCCGGGCTGAGCCGCGCCGAGCGGCCGGGACGTGCATGCGGCCGCGATCTCCCGCCCCCGCCCTGCCGAGCTGGAGCCGCTCCTGGACAAGGTAGGGCCTGGGCGGGTGGGCGCCGCCGCCGCCTGGCTCCCTTCCTACTCTGCGCCGCCGCCTCCGTGGGGCCACGCGGCCCGATCCCCCTCCCTAACCCCAGCCTCCCCGGTCCTGGCCGGTTCCGGCTCAGTCCTTGCGCGCCGGCGGTGGACACCGTCCCTAGGTGGCTCCTGCCGCATCTTAGCCGCCTCCACCTTTCCCGACCCCGAAGGGAGCCGGTAACAAAACCGCCAGCAGCGTCTTGGGCGCTTCTCGCCCCATCTCACTCCCGCCGCCGAGCCTGGGGACACCCCCTCCCTGCTGCGCCTCGACTTCCGGGGACCCCGTGCCAGGCGATGCGACTTGCGGGAGGGAGGGCGTGGAGCTCGCACTAGCACCCCGCGCCAGCCCTCGCGCGGCGCGGGCCCGGGCGCCGCAGGGGAGATCAGGTGCTCCGCGCCCCGCCCCCACCCGCCGCCGCCTGCGGGTACCCGAAGACGGGTTTCGGCGAAACTTGGGGCGCACATTTAGCTTTGACCTCTAAAGACAGATTCCTCGTCGTCCACCTTGAATGATTAACCAGGCGGCTCCCCTGGGGCCGGAGCGTGGTTCAGGCAGGTGGGCGCGGGGCTGCCCCAAGCGGCGCGGGCCCTCGGAGGGCCGCGCAGCCGACCGCGCGGTGCGCTCCAGGCCCGGCGTTTTGCCCTCGGGGTTGGGGCTCCGCCAGACCCCGGCGCCACCAGGCGGAGACGCGGACGAGAGGCCCCCACGAGTGTCGTGGCGCGGTCATTCCCAAAAGCCGCACGTGTGTCTGTAGCCCTGGGCGGCGACCTCCTGCCCAGCGCGTGGGGGTGCTGGGGCTTCGCTCCCCGCCGGTCGGCCACCTCGAGCTCCCCAACTTCGTAGGGCTGTTTAGAACCGCGGAGCCGCGCCTGCCCTCCCATCCCTCGCTGGAGCCTGGCCTTGGGTTCCCCACTGCGGAGCCGGCTGGCGAAGATGGGCTTCTGCTTGTCGCAACAGATTCTTGCCGTGTAATTACTTGTGGCTGGAGAGGCTCCGGGACGGGTGGCGACGGGGCGCGGGCTGGGAGCCACGGTGGGGACCCCAGCTGCCGTCCTGCCTCTCGCTTCTGTTGCTTTTGAAGAGAGGTTGTGAGGGCCGGTGGGAGCCGGGAGTTTGTGCTCTTCAGCTGGACTCCGTTTTCAGCCCAGAGAAGTGCGGAGCCCTGCTCAAGTCCCCCGAGTCCCCCTTTCGCGCCCTGCCCGGCTGCTCCAGAAGCGGCTGCTGGAGACCAGCTCTTCAGTGGCAACCTTGCTTCTCCCCCTGGACGCTCCCCGTCGCGACTTGCTGTGGGTTTTTTCGGCAGACGGTATCTGTGTGAGGAAAGGCCTTCAGACAGGAGGTTGCCACCCTCACCTTTCGCTTGCCTTGGTTCTGCCGCCTCTGTTCAGCGACCTTGGGCGAGTTACTTGTCCGCAGAGCCTCGTTGTCTGTATCTGCTTAGAGTGTCATAGTGTCTGCTCTTACAGGGTTGCTTCTGAGGACACACAGGACGCCTGCCAACTCCTGGCGCTGCACCATGGGCCTCAGAGCGCCTCATGAGTGGTGGTCATTGCTGTAATTAATATAGAAGTTTCTCCCCCGCAGCTTCCCCTTAGCAAAATGGGAGTCCTGTGGGAGGTGTGCAGATTGGTCGGCTCAGACTGAAAGGTGCCACATTTGGCAGCTGCAGGTTGCAGATTTTTTTTTTTAAAGATTTATTTATTTGAAAGGCAGAGTAGAGAGAGAGAGAGACAGATCTTCATCCACAGATTCACTCCCCAGATGGCCGCAAGAGCTTCCTTTGGGTCTCCCTCGTGGGTGCAGGGGCCCAAATACTTGGGGCATCTTCTGCTGCTTTGCCAGGCGCACTAACAGGGAGCTGCATTGCAAGTGGAGCAGTCTGGACGGGAACCTGCACCCATGTGGGATGCCCGCACTGCAGGCCCCGACAGAACCTGCTCTGCTGCGGCGCCGGCCCCCAGGCTGCAGGTTTTTTAAATCCAAGCAGTTAAGTCATCTTCCGAAGAAAATAAACTTAATTTGCTTGTGGAAAATTATGAATTTTGGGGGGCTTTTTACGAAAGCTTTGTAGTTTTCCTTGTGCTTTAAAAAAAATCAAACCATAACTTAGATTTATTCTAACATATTATGGTTATGCTAAAAATACTAAGGTGGAACTAATAATTCATGGTTGATTCACTTCACTATACTGTGAAATAAATGTGTGTTTTTAGAGTTGTATTAGGAAATGAATGAGCATCCCAAAATTATTATTAATCACCTTACTTTACATGATACGTTGCTGGGTGTAAAGAATTGATAACAGCAAATGGCTGCTTTTATAGACATTGAAATCTTGCAGCCAGGGTGCTCTTTGGTTATGCAAGCTATTGCAGCACACTTGGGGGCGGTGCATAAATTACCAATACTGAGAAAGTCTCCTAATGGTCTTTGGAGCTTATGTGTATATATGCGTGTGAATGCCCAGGGGAAACTAAAGTCATTTCTGTCAACGGTCAGGTATTTTTTGGGTGCTTACAGAGGGTTAAAACATAAATTAGGCTGTGGTCATTTGAAACGGCATAGGTTAAAGCACCTAGCAAGAAAGACAGCAGGTACCGCCCAGCCCAGCCAGCAGGGCCCCAGCTCTCTGCCCCTCTCTCCAGTGGACAGCCGTTACTAGCTGCTTGCCAAAGATGCCTCCCAATTGTAGGATGAACAAATTCCTGTCTCTGGAGAGGCAATTACTGTTTGAATAAGAGGTGTGTGGGGTGAGGCTTTGCAAAAATTGATGTAATGGTTTCATCACCACCCATTGGTGATGAGGCTTTGCCAGTCTGAACAAGGCTTCGGGGAGAATTGTCTGATCGCACGATTGCTGCTGTTGTACCAAGTTTCCTATGTGTCCCACTCTCCCCGTTCTGATTGTTGCACTTAGTGGGTGCCCCTGCCCTGATGAGTTCCATGCCCTTTGCTGCAGCTTTGTCTTCATTATAACAGAATCTGCACATTTGAGCCAGCACCATTGATGAAATTCTAACATGTGTCTTGACATTTTGTGTAGTTTTAGCTGTAGATAATTCCGTGGATAACTCCAGGAACTTCCTTACTATTTCTTTTCTGTGCAAGCATAAACATTGCCTTCTAGCTGAGTTGATTTAAAAAAAAAATCTGTTGCGGCTATAGCAGGGAAATCCCCGGTAGCTAGGAAATCGATACTTTTTCCTCTTTCTGTGGCATTTTAAAACAGGTGTCTTGTTCACATGTCTTCACCCTGTTGTGATAGGTTGTGTGTTGCTTACCAACATGTTTTTAAAAACTGATTATCCAGAGTGATCAGTTCTAGGGTCTGGCTGGGTTCTGTCGGAGCGGGTGTGCGGGGGTTTGGTGATTATGAGCAGGAACTGGGGTGGATCATAGGAGGAGGTTTTTACCTGGAGGTCCAGTGCACTGAGAGTGGGTGTAGACATGTGAACGTGGGTCCACCTCCCAGCTGGAGAAGTGAAGGTTTCCACTACCAGGGCAGGTTCCAGTGGTCCTTTCTGGTCAATAGCCAGAGGAAATAGAGGAAACTGATACTCTTCCTCCAGTCAGCACAGTCACAGATCATCATAGGTGGGTTTGCCTGTCTTGAACTTCTTGTGAATGGAATCACAGAAACCTTGTGTAGCCTTTGTGAAACAGAGCTGGATTTGAATTCTGTTTTTTTATGGCTTGCTGAGTGACACGTAGCTTCGGTCTGAAACTGGTAAGACAAGGCCCTGTGTGATAGACTTGCCAGGGAGATGGTTGTGAATGCCCCAGCGCTGTGCCTGGCGTGCAGTTTCCGCTTCCCCTTTTCGTTCTTTAAAAAGATAAGCAAAGCAACTGTATTTGCTGTGTTGAAATAAGCTATCTCATTACAAAAGTTACGCAAGTCTGTACTGAAAGTTAAGAGGCCAGGTCCATGTAGATTCAACCTCTCTTGGTGTAGCATTCAGCTTGAATGAGTTATTTGTTGATAGCTGGTCCCCTGTTACTGGTGACTGACATTTCCTCTCTAGTGACAGTCACTGAAATGTCCTCTCCCGAGCTGTTTGGTCACCGGTGTGATAAGAGTGCAGGTGCAGAAGGTGTCCAGTGACGAGAGCTGCTTAAGCAGGGCATGGAAGAGTTTAGTTTACACGGGAGTCAGCAGTGAGTGCTCAGGATGCTTGGCCACTTACTGCTTCGTGTTTTGTGAAATAATTATTTCAGAAGTGAAAGCACACAGCCGGCCGGTTGTTTCAGTTGCGTGAGTCAGGCCATTTAAAATGTTTTCAGCTTTTGTAATCCGACTTCATAGGTGATGTTGTATGTATTCAGGGGTGTCGTGTCTACATTTTGTGGATGCGTTTGATTTTTATTTTTGAACCCATTCCTTAGATCTTATTTGGGTGGTATTTGGGCATTCTTTCTAAAAGCAATTTTCTTATGCTTCTTTAGAGAGAAATATTCAAGATAAGGTAAAGGGAATTAAAGTGAATCCCAGCATTTCTGAACGCTGTGACAGCCATTAGTGATTTGATTGGGATGCTGCTAGGCCCTCTTCTGCATCATTTATGCCCTGCTAGAGTGACCTTAGGGGAAACACATCCCCGACACTCAGGCAAGTCTCAGACGGGGTACAGGGGCCTGCAGAGGCAGGAAACGGTGAAGGCCTCTGTTCAGATCCTGCATGCTCTACTCCCTACTGCGCTCTCATGTGTCAGGCATGCTGGGTACACAGTGCCCCGAGGCTGCAGCCGGGGCCTCCGGCCTCCAGATTATATGGTACATGAGTGGGGAAACCCCTCTTTGAGTCTGCCTCCCCCATTGGGACCTCAAGATGGTGTCTAGCAGAATGGATGGCTTGCTCACTTAGCCAGCACGTGTTGATGCAGCACTCAGTGTGTGCTTAGCAGTGCTTTGCCCTGTGTGTGTTCACAGATGGGTCAGGCACATTGCTGCCCCATGGAGCTGGCAGCCTGGAAGGCGCTGACCAGGAACTGGCCAAGAGGGCTCCAGTAGAGGTGTGAGCAAAGTGCATGCTGGGGACAGCCAAGAAAGGCTTGCCAAGGAAGCGGCATATGCTTAGTCTTGAAGGATGAATAAGTAACACTTCAGGGGCAGAGAAAGGAAGGCAGAAGTGGCCAAAGGATTGTGGGCTGAGAAAATGCAGGGCGCAACACAAAGGCTCCTGGAGTAATTTCCTGGGGGACACATCAGGTGAGTCTGTGGGTTTGGAGTGCAGGCGGTTGAGGGCTGTAGTGCATATATGTGGCACTTGATGGCTATGATGGCATTGGGGAGCCATTGAAAATTCTTGCAGTGCAGAGAAGGTCATGGTCAAGTGTGACATGTCATGGTCAGGTTTACATTAAGGAAAATGAGCTGGAGCCCGACAGGTGGAGGAAGGGCAGGTCTGACCCCGGGCCAGGGCCGTCTTACAGTCTCTTGAGGGGCTCTCTGCCACCCGTTTGCCACCGTTGGTTTATTCTCAGACACTGGGCTATCATTAAAAACTGAGATGACTGGAGGTGAAGCTTTCTTCTCTAATTCAGAATCTCCCAGTGGCTCCCTGTCTCCCTTAGAGTAAAGCCAGTGTTCTTAGGTCACGTACAAGGACTCTGTCCTCCTCTCCTTCTCCCCTCAACTCATTGTGGCCACGCTGGCCCAAGCTTCCCCACGTCTAGCCTCCGCTGGGATCTGTGAAGAGAGAATTTCTGATCACCCTGCTGCCGCAGCCTTCCCCTTAACCCTCCTTCCATGCTTTCTATTCCATCTAAGGGCCTATCAGCCTTGTAGCTCCCAGCCGTGTGGCTTCATTCTTCATTGTGTGGTTCTAAACACTGCTTGGTTTAAATGGGTGCTTGATACTTGTTGAATTAGGCCACTTTAGTAGTTGGAATGGAGAGAAAACACTGCCCAAACCAGGACAGGGATGACACACATCGAAATGTGTTTGTGCTTTATTTGAGAGAGGTGAGAGATAAAAAGACTCGGGGTGAGTGGGATGGGATTTGGAAAGGAGTTAAGGGAGGTGTGACAGGCAGGCTGTGGCCCCAGGTATGTTGGGGGTGTGTTTTAGCATATGGTGAGTTGGAGTTGCAACATGCCGGAGGACCTGGGGCTCCAGGCGCATGGGGTAAGGTAGCGCCTGGCACTAGACTTTGGCTCCGCACTGTGCAGGGGGCCCCTCCAGGGGCTGAGGCGAGGAGAAAGGCTGCCAGGAAGCAAGGAAGCCAGGAAGAAAATCAAGGGGCTAGACCAAGGCATGGTCCTGAATGGAGAGTGGGGGTAGTGGCGGTGGCAGCAGTGTGGGTGCCCTGGAAAGCCAGGGGAATGAAGGACCATGAAGGGTACAGGGAATTGAAAGGTCAAGGTAGGACAGCGGGCATGACCAGGCGCGGAGGCCTTTGAGGTAGAGGAGTAGGTGGAGATGCAGTTGGCACAAAATCCCAGGGGAGCGAGGTCTGTGGGGGAGCCAGGAATCCGGGGAGGGAGCATTCCCAGGGTGGGCGTGAGAGTGTCTCAGGCTGATGTGAGACCTTTGAGAAGTAGGTTTTGTTCTCCAAACTGACATCAAATATCTTTGTAACCATGGCAACCCACTTCTGTTTCCCACCCCTACAAAATGGAATAAAACCTGCCCAGAATCAACTTGTTTATTGTTCGAATTCACTGAGATCATGACTGTGAAAGCATGAACACTCTAGTAAGGTAGGTCTATGGACCATAAGCTTGCTGCAGCTTATAACTTGTGCTTCAGGCTTTTTTTTTTAATTGTTTGTTTTCTTTGAGAAGCTTTTTTTTTTTTTTTTAACAGGCAGAGTGGACAGTGAGAGAGAGAGACAGAGAGAAAGGTCTTCCTTTTGCCCTTGGTTCACCCTCCAATGGCCGCCGCGGCTGGCGCGCTGCAGCCAGCACACCGCGCCTATCCGAAGGCAGGAGCCAGGTACTTCTCCTCGTCTCCCATGGGGTGCAGGGCCCAAGGACTTGGGCCATCCTCCACTGCACTCCCGGGCCACAGCAGAGAGCTGGCCTGGAAGAGGGGCAACTGGGACAGAATCCGGCGCCCCGACCGGGACTAGAACCCAGGGTGCCGGCGCCGCTAGGTGAGCCGCGGCGCCGGCCCGAGAAGCTCTTAATGTCCAAATGTTTGTCTGAGTCCTGATCAGGGAGTATCACAATTATTGAGCATGCTTTTAAAACAACCCCTTCAGCTCTGGCTCTGGGTTGTTCAATGGGAAGCCTAAAGATGTTTTCAGGATCAAATGGAGTTTGTTATAAGCGCCATTCTTTCTAAACACAGTCCTGCCTCTGGATCTTCAATTTCTACATCCACAGAGTCAACCAATTACAGATGGAAATATTCAGAAAAAATTAAAATGGTACAAATAAAAAATGTTTAATAGCTATTTGCATATCATTTATATCATATTCCATATTGTCAGTAATCTGGAGATGATTTAAATATGTGGGATGGAGCTGGCCTTGTGCAGCAGGTTAGGTTGTTGCTTGTGATGTCTGCTTCTTGTATCAGAGTGCCAGTTTGAGTCCTGGCTGCTCTACTTTTGATCCAACTTCCGATCCAGCTAATGCAGCTGGGAAGGCAGTAGATGATGGCCCAAGTGCTTGGGCGCCTTCCTCCCATGTGGGAGACTCAGAGTTTCTGGCTCCCGGCTGTTGTGGCCTTTTGGGGAGGGAAGCAGCAGATACAAGATCAATTAATCTCTCTCTCCCTTCCTTCCCTCCCTCCCTCCCTCCCTCCCTCCCTCCCTTTCAAGTAAATAAATAAACAAATAAATCCTGGAAGTGTATGGAAAGGGCTATTTGGTACAGCTGTTAAGATGCCACCTGGTGTACCTACGTCCCATATCTGTACGCCTAGGTTCTAGTCCCAGCTCTGCCTCTGATTCCAGTTTCTTATTAATGCACATCCTTGGAGGCAGCAGTGATGGCTCAGGTAATGGGGTCCCTGCCACCTGTGTGGTAGTTGGAATTTGAGTTTCCTGCTCCCAGCTTTGGCCTGGTTGAGCCCTGCCCCTGCTATCTTGGGCATCTGGGGAGTGAACCAGCAGATAGAATATCTATATTTATCCATTTCTCTGTCTCTCTCTCTGCGTTTCAAATAAAAAATTTAAAAATGAGATACTTTTTTTTTTTTTTTTTTAGGATTTATTTATTTATTCGAAAGGCAGAGAGAGAGAGAGGTCTTCTATCCTCTGGTTCATTCCCCAAATGGCTGCAACTGCCGGTGCTGTGCTGATCCGAAGCCAGGAGCCAGGAGCTTCCTCAGGTCTCCCACGTGGGTACAGGGGCCCAAGGACTTGGGCCATCTTCTACTGCTTTCCCAGGCCATAATAGCAGAGAGCTGTATCTGAACTGGAGCAGCCTGAACTCCAAACGCCCATATGGGATGCGGCACTGCAGGGGGCGGCTTTACCTGCTATGCCACAGCACTGGCTCCAACAAGATACTTCTTAAAAAAATAAAGTACACGGGAAGATAAGTGTAGATTTTGTGCATTTTAGGTAAGAGACTTGAGCATCTATGGGTTTTGGTATCTGAGGAGTCTTGGCACCAGTTCCCTGCCACTGGGGGAGATTGTATGTGACCTTTGGAACTAATGAGATGGCTTTACATGTAGGATTTTATGGCTGAGTGTGAAGCTTGTTTGTAAGAAACTTTTGTTACTTTTATTGTTTAAATGAGATGCAGCCAATTTTTCTTCTCTCCTTTTACCACATAAGGAATTATTTTCTTCAAATGAACCTAAAATATCTCTCATGAATACTCCTATTTTTAACTGAGTGTTTCTCTCTTGTTCCTCAAGGTTCTGATGGATCTTTTTTTTTTAAAGACGCCTTATAATGGAAATGTTTCAAACAAGTGCAGATGCAGAGAGGTGTGGGGGGCCTGGGGTGGAGCCTCACCCTTTCCCGAGAGCTCCACCTCTGCCTGGGGCGCCATGGGCACCTTCCGGGGCGAGGCAGGTCCTCTGGACTGCGGCAGTGGATGCCCTCTCTGTGGGGAGAGCGGAGGCTGGGAGGCAGTGGACGCTCAGGGCTGCCTGGTGGTGGAGGTTGGACGGCTGTGGTTCCCGAGTTCCCACGTCATGATAGCTTCCTGTGCAGGTTGAGCATCCCTGGTCCAAACATCCACAGTGCTCCAAAACCCGAAACTCTCAGCACCGACATTATCCCACGAGTGGAAAATTCCATACCTGACTTCCCCTGGCAGGTTTCAATCAAAATGCAGGCATGCTAGAATTACTGTGTAAAATTTCCACCAGTCTATGCATATCAGCTGTATATAAAACATAAGTGAATTTCATGTTTTGTCTTGGGTCCTATCCCCAAGATATCTCATTATGTATATAAAAATATTCCCAAATCTGAAGAAAAAAATCCCAACTGCGAAACACTTTGGGGCATTTGGAGAAGAGATCCTTAGCCTGCATATGAGGGCAATATTCAGCCATACTTTTGTTTTGTTTTGTTTTGTTTCTCTCTGTAACTCTGCCTTTCTTTAAAATGAAAGATTTTCCACCTGTGAGTTCACTCCCTAAATGGCTTCAATGGCTGGGACTGGGCCAGACCGAAGCCAGGAGCCAGGAGTTTCTTCCGGGACTCCCACATGGGTGTAGGGGCTCAAATATTTGGGCCATCTTCTGCTTTTCCAGACACATTAGCAGGGAACCGGACCAGAAGTGAGCCCATATGGGATGCCGGTGCCACAGGTGGCAGCCTAACCCATTATATCACAACATCAGCCCCATGGATATACTTAAAGCTGGAGTGGTTCAGCTGCTTGGTAGAAGAGGTCCAATTTCTAAGCTGCTCAGTAGTGTGTCCACATAGTGAGCAAACAACATGTTCTCTTTTGCTTTGGAAACACAAAGTTTTCTCTACAGAGAAAGCTATGTTACTGTTTCACCTCTAACTCAAATATGTACACATAACTCTTGGTTGAACGATTGAACCTCCAACCATAGAATATTGGAAGATTCTAAAAGGCTAAAATATCATTGATTTGAGGGTATGTATTTTAGGTCCATACAATTTATTCCATTTATTTTTAAATTTTTAGTTATTTGAAAGGCAGAGAAGACACAGAAAGATCTTCCATCCTCTGGTTCACGCCCCAGATACCTGCAAGAGCTGGGACTGGGCCAGGCCGAAGTTAGGAGCCCAGAACTCCATCTGCGTCTCCCATGTGGATGGCAGGGACCCCAGTACACGAACCATCACCTGCCACCTCCCAGGGTGCACTTTAGCAGGAAGCTGGAATTGGAAGTGGAGCTAGGACTCGAACCGGCTGTGCATATAGACCAAGCAGTGTCTTCACCACTGTGCCTAACAGACACCCTGAATTGTTTTGATAGTCGAAAAACAGTGGCCTAGGTGTCGGCACTGTGGCGTAGAAGATAAAGCCGCTGCCTTTAGAGTTACAGAGAAAAGATCTTCCATCTATCCGCTAATGTCCGCAGTGGAGCTGAGCCAATATGAAGCCAGGATCCAGGAGCCTCTTTTGGGTCTCCCATGTGGTTGCAGGGGCCCAAGCACTTGGGCCATCTTCTGCTGCCTTCCCAGGCCATCAGCAGGGAGCTGGATCAGAAGTGGAAAAGCTGGGACTTGAACCATCACCCATGTGGGATGCCGGCATTGCAAGTGGCAGCTTTACCCACTATGCCACAGTACCAGCCCCATATGCTGAAATCTAGCCAGCATTTGAGAAAGGCAGGAAAGGTCCCCGAGAGACAAGGTCCGGGGAGGAAGGGGAGGTTTTGTTGCTTGTTTGGTGCTCTTCGTTGAAGTTGCCACCCCAGGGCCCCATGTCACAGAAAGGCTGTCTTCTGGGAAGAAGATGGTCTGACTCTGGAGAAGAGAAGAGGTGGTGGCCCGGGGCGGGGGGTGGGGGGGTGGGGCGGCGGCAGCATAATTGGCTTCTCTTGGTGTGAGGACGGGGTGCTGTGCAGCCAGCCCCTTCATGGCAGTTGTGGCACTTGGGGGATGGGGTGCACAGTTCCTTCCTCCCTCAGAGTCAAGAGCTGGACTTGGCTCTTCTGGAACCTTCCTGTCTGGGAGGCATTGCTGGAGCAGGAAGGGGGATTCCAGGTGACTTTGTTACTCCCTCTGACGGACCCCAGGAGGAGAGAAATGCAAGGCACTGGGGCAGCTGAGGCAGGCCTCGTGCCGGAGGAGGCAGGGTTTGAACCTGGCTGTCCGGGATTGGACTGGGACTGGATAGCCGGAGAAGGGGCGTTTCAGGCTGTGAGGTGCCAGCCGGAGCCCAGGCGGGGGTGGGGGGGGCAGCCTTTGGTTAGGGTGCTGCTGCCCAGAAGCCCTCGGGGAAGGATCAGGTTTTTGCGAGAGGGCCTGATGAAGATGAGGCTGGGTTGCCTTTCTCTCCTGCACCGGGAGCATGGCACCCCTACCCCCGCAGCTCCTCCACTCTGCTTGGGTGTGTCATGCAAGTTTCTGACCCTGGCAGCTGGCTTAACTGACCTGTGGAGTGAGGACCTCAGCCGCCACTTTGCAGGGCTGTGTATCCAGCTGGGCCATTGGCACTTGTGCTGGCCCACGGACAAGCCCTGTTGAATGGGTGGAGACCGGCGTGCAGTGGTTAGCTTGTCTCGTTACAAGGAGCGTATGTGACACCTCTATCTCTCTCTTCCCTTTCTTCCATCCCACAGGGTGTCAGACTCTTGAACAGCCTTCCTGTTGGTTCCCTTTCCTCAAATGCATTATTTAAAAATCCCTGCACAGGCCAATTTTGCGGAATTTTCTATGCTTTCCGTGCCCGTTTTCTGAGAGTGGATCAGACGCGCTCTCTGCGAGTCGCCAAGTCCTGGGTGCTTGGACCCCTGGTGCCGGCTTCCCTGGCTGTCAGGGCCAGTTCTCTCTGGAGAAAGCACATCACTGGAGAGCTTCGTCCTAAGGGCCGAGACACTGAGACTTCCCCAGGGAATTTATGAAATGACTTAAAATACACACAGTGAATGTCACTGGTATAAATTTAAATATTTATTGAAGTTACAGAAGAGTGCTATTTTTAATAAGCTGTATGTAATCCCGAGTTGTGGCCTGTTCAAACAATGCTTTCCTGGCCACTGTGTTTATTCTAGAAGGGAAACAAGTGTGAGTATTGGAGGAAAATGACAGAGATGCTCTCGAATTGTGTTTCCTGGGGAACGAGACTTGGCAGATATAATTTAAAGGCCCTGGGAAGGGCAGTGATTATTTTGAAAGAGTATTTTGTAGAGCGCTGACTGAAAATAATATACATAGTCCTTTATGCCAGGGAAATTGGCAGATTGAATTTGGGTGCCCAGCTGCTTAATAATAAAGTGTGATCATGGCATTACCACACCACCTATGAAACTAAGCCGTGGGAATTCAGGTACTTTTGGGAGTCAATCTGAAAGATTTGAGGGGGTTGACTTTTAGTTTTGTTAATTGGTCATCTGTTGAAGTTTTGACGTGTCTTATTACGTAAAACGACGTAATCGCCTTCCAAGTACCTATGTGAAAGTATTCTTAACCGATGTCACCAGCTTTTCTGCGTGTGTCTGCAGACCGAGTAGCCCAGGTGACAGTCACCAGGTCTCCCTCCCATGCCCGTTGCCAGCACACCAAGATTGCCCAGCCAGGGCGCGTGGCCTACTTACTTTCAGAAGCCTTTATGCAAGGTCAGTTGATAACTTAGTTTATGTAATGAGCTTCTGTTTCTAGCTCAGTACTTGTAATTTATGCTTGTGCATTTCCATTAATGTTTAATGGGCTTCTGCCTCCCCTCCCCCCTCCTGGGGGGCCTGTGTGTTTATAGATGGCTCTAATTGTATGTGACTGTTTCCTGGGAAGTGTGTTCAGGTGACTGTTGCCTTGAGATGCCACCAGATAAAGCTGACTGGAGGGGGAGGGGGAGGGGTTGCCGGGAAGCCGGGGTTCTGCACCCTTATGGCGAGGAGGGGTGGGAGAGGGGTGCTCTGTAGGGGCCTGGAACGCAGGGCTTGTGTGTGAACTTGTCCAAGAATGCTGTAAAGACTCCTGCTGGGAAAGATCAAACAATGAAACCTTTCCTTTAGCTGGGTGCTGGCTCCTCCCCACTCCTCCCCTGTGTGTCCTTTCCTGTCCTCACATTTATTCTCTGTTGAGCGGCAGACACTGGAGTCCGCCTCTCTGGGCGTGGGTCCTGTGGGTGCCTGTGACGTGTTATCACTCGGCATGATAAGTCAGATGGGTGGGTGAGGTGTGGAAATCGCAAGGGGAAGTAGTGGTGGCCTGGGATTGAAGCTCTAGACTGAATGAAGCCTTTGTCGCCACTGTCCTCTGTCCCGGGGCCTGTGGGTTGGCCATCCCTTCTCTGCCGGCGACCTCAGGTGGCTCCTGCCACGCTGTGCCTGGGCTGCCACCTCTGGAAGCCCTGTGGTGCTCTGTAAGGCTCTGAAACAGAAGTTCTTGTAGCTTCTTTCTGGTAGCAAAACCGGGACGTGATCTGTGTTTGCAGTATGTGTGCGTGTTGTTCAGAAAACAAGAGTGGAATGGTTCATTTTGTGGCTCACGAAGGTTCTCTGGTCTGGCTGGCTGATGTCTGTGAACAGGGGAGCTGGGGGCTGGGCCTGCTCTTCTGGCCCCTGCAGTTGGAGCCGGTTGCAGGGCTGAGCTGGCTCCCTCACCTCGGGCTGTGGAGCCAAAGGGGAGTGTGAAGGGGAGCTTTCTCCTGTGTCAGCAGCTCTGCCCGAGGTGTTGTGATGAGGCTTGGCTCTGGCTTCCTAGCGTAGGTGAGTGATGAGCAGATCACAAGTGACTCAGGACCCACATCTGCAGGGGATTCTGCCCGTGGTACACACGTGCCCCTGGACACCTTCAATCAGGGAGTGGTGTCCCCTAGCCACTTTGTTGATGCTGCTCCTTTCTCTGGTTAGAATAAACATCTCAATCTCTTTGGCTTTCTTTGGAATTATCTGCATCTTCCTGGGTTTCCACAACTGCCGTGCTTTCCATTCCTTGATTGTTTTTGAGAAGTGCAGCTTTATTGGGAGAGTTGGGAAGTCCTCCTTGAGCTTTGACCAACATTATCACATGGTAAAAGGTTTAAGAGCTAAGGTTGGCATTGTGGCGGAGCAGGTAAAGCTACCGCCTGCAGTGCTGACATCCCATATGGGTGCCAGTTCAAGTCCTGGCTGCTCCACTTCCAATCCAGCTCCCTGCTAATGGCCTCGGAAAAGCAGCCGAGAATGGCCCAAGTGCTTGGGCCCCTGCACTCATGTGGGAGACCCAGAAGAAACTCCTGGCTTTGGTCTGGGATAGCCCTGGCCATTGAAGCCATCTGGGGAGTGACCCAGTGGATGGAAGATCTCTCTCCCTCTCTGTGACTCTTGACATCCAAAAGTGTAAGAGTAGACTGGGTGGGGGAGTTGGGTTCAAAGTCCCAACTCCACCAGGATTAGCTCCTATGACCTCAAACTAATTGCTTCACATTTTTGAACCTGTGAAGATTAAATGAGATGAGAACATCTCGGCATAGAAAAATGGGCAAAGGGCAGAGGGAATGGGAGAATCAAGAAGGAAGCACATGGAGAGAGGGCGTGAAGTAGACACGGGGACGTGCTTCTTTGGGACAAGCTCGTCCACGTGGGAGACTTGGTGCCTCTTGGTTTGGAGGGTAAAGTGGACTGGCCGCTATCTTCAGTGGGACATGGGACTGAGGGAAGAACAGTAACTTTTGATTATGTGCTAAGTGACTTTGAAAGTTCGTGTTCCCTTTCTAGTTTTTCCTTAGGAAATAATCTCATGATGAAAAAAATGTGCAGATTATTCTTCACCTTTTTTTTATTATAGGAAAAATCATAAACAGCTCGTACCCATTCGTTAAAGGTTGATCAGACCAAGTGTGCCTGTTTTTTTTTTCAGAGGTGCATTAGAGACCTGGTGGTAGAAGAGAGACTACCGTGAACTGAATCTGCTTTGCAGAAACTAAATCTCAGAGAACACAAATGCCAAATATATTTGTAGTCAACATGGATATCCAATTTGGAGTGCTTAGTTTTCCCCTTATTTCATATTTCTATAATGTGTAGTCAGGTTTTTTTTTTTAATTATTTCTTTTTATTTTATTTGAAAGACACAGAGAGAGATAGAAATCTTCCATCTGCTAGTTCACTCTGCAAATGCCCACAACAGCCAGGGCTGGGCCAGGCTGAAGCCAGAAGCCAGGAACTCCATCCGGGTTTCCCATGTGGGTGGCAGGGGCCCAGACACTTGAGCCATTACCCGCTTCCTCCTAGGGTGCACATTAGCAGGAAGCTACGGAGTAGGAAGTGGAGGAGCTGGGATGTGAACCTGGCACTCTGCTGCAGTATGCAGGTGTCCTAAACAGCGACTTAACTGCTGTACCAGGCGCTGCCCCGTGGGGTGTTTTTAAATAGAGGAGATGTGAAAGAAAACACATTGCTTCAACCTGTCCAGTAGCAGCATTTGTCAGGTTAGATGTTGGCCTGGCCCATCTTCTAGCAGAGGCTGCTGCCTGCTCTGTCACCTGAACCGACCGCCCATGTGCCTCACTGCCCTGCTTCCCCCCGCGTTCCTGAAATCGGCCCTGTCATAGGCACCACTCAGGTCTTACGGCTCCCCTGCTGCTAATGTTGTGTGTTTCTTGCCTGTCTGCCAAGGACCCACGTTTTATGCCCTTTTGCTTGGAGATGAGTTTGGGTTGGTGAAACGGAGGTCTAAGCTGGTGCCAGTTTTCAGCGGAGGATGTAGCTGGCCTTACGACACTCACAGCCAGCGTGTTTTCCAAGATAGGTTCGTAGCAACCCTGGGTGGAGCAAGTCTGTCAGCACCACCTTCCCAACAGCTCAGCATGTTTTTTTTTTTTTTTTTTTTTTGACAGGCAGAGTTAGATAGTGAGAGAGAGACAGAGAGAAAGGTCTTCCTTCCGTTGGTTCACCCCCAGATGGCTGCTACAGCCGGCGCTGTGCTGATCCGAAGCCAGGAGCCAGGAGCTTCTTCCTGGTCTCCCATGCGGGTGCAGGGCCCAAGCATTTAGGCCATCCTCCACTGCTTTCCCTGGGCCACAGCAGAGAGCCGGACTGGAAGAGGAGCAGCCGGGACAGAATCCGGCACCCTGATCGGGACTAGAACCCAGGATGCCGGCACCGCAGGCGGAGGATTAGCCTAGTGAGCTACGGCGCCGGCTGCTCAGCATGTTTTTTAAACAAAGTATTTTTAAAAAATTTATTTATTTACTTGAAAGAGTTACAGAGAGAGATCGATCTTCATCTGCTGGTTCACTCTCCAGATGGCCACAATAGCTAAGGCCTTGGGTGCAGGGGCCCAAGAACTTGGGTCATCCTCCACTGCTTTCTCAGGTCGTCAGCAGAGAGCTGGATCAGAAGTGGAGCAGCTGGGACTCGAACCAGCACCCTTATGGGATGCTGATGTCACAGGCAGCGGTTTTGCCCACTGCGTCACAAGGGTGGCCACAGAAAGCATATTTTGATGAAGATATGTGTGTTGTTTTTTAGACATAGCACTGTTGTGTACTTAATAGACTGCAGTGTCCTGAAGTATAACTTTTATATGCACTGGGAAACTGAAAATCAAGTGACTCATTTTATTTTGAGATTTGTCTCATCGCGGTGGCTGGAGCCCGGTATGAAGTTGGTCCGAGGCACACATGGTGCCCCTCGAGCCACAGCCACCCTGGGCCGCCTCATCTCCGGAAACGGAGCCGCACCCATGTACTTCCCTTTGTCCTCTGTAAGTGCCACAATCATCTGACAAGGACCTCGGAGGTGGAAGGGGCTTTCCTGGCCACTCCCTGTGTGTGCATGGGACTCTGGGCTCCCACTCCCTGTGTGTCCAGGGACTCTGGGCTCCCACTCCCTGTGTGTGCATGGGACTCTGGGTTCCCACTCCCTGTGTGTGCAGGGACTCTGGGCTCCCACTCCCTGTGCATGCAGGGACTCTGGGCTCCCACTCCCTGTGCGTGCAGGGACTCTGGGCTCCCACTCCCTGTGCGTGCAGGGACTCTGGGCTCCCACTCCCTGTGCGTGCAGGGACTCTGGGCTCCCACTCCCTGTGCGTGCAGGGACTCTGGGCTCCCACTCCCTGTGCGTGCAGGGACTCTGGGCTCCCACTCCCTGTGCGTGCAGGGACTCTGGGCTCCAGAGGCCCTGTTTGCTTTTCCGCAGCTTGGTGCCTGCAGGGCACAGTGTTCTCCAGCATTAGGCTGCTCTGCTCTCTCCCGCCCTGGCAGTAGTGCTGGCACTGGGTGCCTGCGGCAGGCCAGCACGCCCAGCCTGGTCACTGCTGCCTGTGCCCTCTCCCAGGCTCCCATGGGTACACACCCTGAGGCCCATGCTGCTGGCCAAGCAGGGCATCCTGAGCCTGGCCATGAGCTGCTTCTGTCCATGCCCTGCCCTGACGTGGAGAGGCCCTTGGGTTCCTGGTTCCGGCAGCACCCTCAGCACGCCAGTGGGGGGTGTGTGAGCTCCGCCCCTCCACGGCCCTCCATCACTGACCTGCAGCACTGTTTGTGTTCTTACTCCATCTTCACAGGCGCTCAGTTATCATCGTCTCGTAGTAAACTGCCCTTGCTTACGTGACAGCCTGGTTTCCACCTCCGTGGAAACTGTTCCGTGCAGCCCTGCTAAGCCCGCAGCAGGCCCCATCAGAGAAGTCTGCTCACACCCGGGTCCGAGGAGTGTGGAAACATTGACCAAGCCCTCACCACCTCTTACCCAAGGGCTTCCAAAACACGGCCAGCTCCTCAGTAAGAGGCTGCCCGCCTCGCAGCATCGCTCTCCTTCCCTTCTGTTTTTTTAAATGTTTATTTAATTTGAAAGGTAGAGAGAGATCTTCCATCCACTGCCCGTGACAGCTGGGGCTGGGACTGGCAGACGCCAAGAGCCTAGAACTTCATTGTGTCTCCTATGTGGGTGGCAGGAGACCCAACTACTTGTGCCATCACAGCTGCCTCCCAGGGCAGGAAGATGGAATCGGGAGCATTTGGGACTCAAATCCGGGCTCTTGACGTGGGCTGTGGAGCATCCTAGTGGTTAAAATGCCACCCACCTGGGCAGCATTTCTTTCCCAAAGTGGTCACTCCACCTTAGGTCAGCAGGTGGCAAGTCAGGACTAAGGCCCCTCCTTCCTTTAGGCGCACACGCCTAGCCTGCTGCCGTCATGGCCTTGTGGGTAATAATTGCCGGAGATCCGCCCCTCACCTGGAAGCGGGTGGAGGGGCCTCGGTTTCAGAAGAGGATGGAGGGAGAGGTAGCGTGGGTGTGCTGTGTGGGAGGGATGGAGGCCTTACCTGCAAACTCTGCAGTGCCACACACCTGCATCCTGCCTTTGGCGGGTGGGGCTGCCTGGGAAGGGAGGGCCATGGCTGCACTTCCCACCCCAGTTTAACCTGCGCAGAGCTCGCCTCTCTCCCCGCACAGGTCTAAGATGAACTCGCTGCTTCTGCAACTCTCATCTCCCCTAACTCTAGAAAATCCTCTAAATGTTTTCTGTTGCCCTTTAGTACGTAATAAAGTGAGATAGCTTTATAGAAATGAGCATGCGTGTAAATGATTCACCAACACACCCCTAGTGGTTTTCTGGCGTCCTCTCTTCCGGGAGAGGATGAGTATGTTTCATTCATCTCATTTGTGCCGAACATTCACTGTGTTCAATGAACTTGACCAGCTGACCAGAATATCTCTTTGTTCAGCAAATACTGAGGGACTGTCGGGTGTAAGAGTGGTAGAGTGGAGGCCTTGGTCATGGAAAATGCCCTGGGATAGGCCAGCCCGGGCAGGAGAAGGTAGCCAGCTCGTGGGAGGTGAGGCTGGTGTTCAGACTGAGACCTAGCCTAGGGGGAGATCTCACAGGAGGGGCGAGGAGGCCCTGTGAGTGGACTCTGGCAATGGAGAAGCAGCGTTCTAGAAGGCAGCATGAATTCAAGCTCAGGTTTAAGGGATCAGTGGCTTGGTGGTGGTGGTCTGACCAAACTGGGGTGGGTGGGGTGGGGAGCGTGGGCAGGGAGGGTACGTGCCAGGGCCTGAAGACTGGCTGGCTGGGGAGTAGGGTGTAGTTGGAAGCACAGTGGAAAATGAAGCTTTAGGCTGTGCTGTTTGCCAACATCAGCCTGAATGCAATAGAGGAAGGTGAGGAAGAGGTGCAGGAGACGCTATGGAGTTGGGAACAGTGTGAATGCAGGCAGCAGGGAGAAAAAACAATTCCAAGTCGGGCTGGAGTCTTCACCCAGAGGCCTGGGGACTTGCTGCATTGCACACGGGGCACCCAGACGAGGAATCTGGCAGGCATTCAGAAGCTAAGCTCAGGGGTTAGGTGGGTGGGCCTGTGAGCCCTGCCTCTGGGGTGATGTTCGTGGCAGCAGATGGGTGTAATTCTAGAGGGAAAACTTACTGAGGAGAGCGTGAAGGACACGACAGGAGCTGTGCTTGGCGCTCAGTGTGTGGTGCAGGAAGTGGAGCCCCTGAACTCCCCAGTGCCCGTCGTGCGGTAGGCAGCACACGTCACGGCAGGTTCTTACGTCCCCATGTTGCAAAGCAGGAAACCGAGGCTCAGAGAGGTCAAATAAGTTGCCCGAGGTGGCACAGAGTAGGTACCACATGTGGAATTCAGCCCTGGTCCCACTCCGGGTGCCACCCTGGTTTTCATCTCCTCCTCCGGCATCAGCTAGCCTTAAGGACCCAAAACCCTTTTGAGTTTTACTAAAGGCAGGGCGAGGGGGCCCCTGGGAGTGTTGATTTCCTGCCTTGGTTCCTTCCCTCTGTCTGCTCTGAAAGGTCTCTGTGTGTCTGTTTGAAGAGTAAAGTTGGTGGTTAATTTTCCCGTGAATGACCAGTATCGCTCGAGCTCTGGGGGT
This sequence comes from Oryctolagus cuniculus, assembly GCF_051225735.1. NCBI lineage: Eukaryota > Metazoa > Chordata > Mammalia > Lagomorpha > Leporidae > Oryctolagus > Oryctolagus cuniculus. Next base: position 145,858,338 of record NC_142868.1, on the reverse strand, counting down.
GTGGCTGTGAACAGGGACCAGACCACGCGCTGCTGCGGACACTTTGATCTGTGGCTTTGCCTGTGGGGTGTGTGGGTGAACAGGGTCATTATAAGTACTTTTTCTCTTTTAATTGTGGACATGAAGGGTGAAACTAATGACTAGGAACCAAACTTCTTGAACTTGGCTGGCAGTTGTTCTGTGACTTACGACCAACATGCAGAAGCAGACACATCTGTTCAGCTTAGTGTCAGCCTCTCGGTGTGGGAGTGGGGGGAGTCCCGGGGCTCCCCTGCGCCAGCCCTGGTGAGAAGCCAGGCCAGGTCTCTCACTGTGGTGGAGGAATGTGCTGGAGGTCTGGCCCTGCTCTGCTTCCTGGGGTGCTGCTGCCCTCACACCCCTCGGACTCGCCTGTGTGCCCTGCGTGCTAGGAGCTGTTCTCTCCCCTAGAACCATTTAGCTGCAAATTGCCTCTGTCTCTGTTGGTCTGAGCAGAGCCTGGGAGGGGTTGGCAAGGAGCAGGCAGCAGATGGGACAGCCCAGGAGGCGAGGATTTAGGTAAGCCGTGCTGGGCAGGCTCCTGGAAGAGCAGGGCTGGACACGATCCTGTACAAGTGCTCCAACCCGCGCCCACGCTGGTGATATCGCACAGGACACTGGCTCCTCCCTTTAGAGGATCTGTGGGTTGTGAGTCAGCAGGGAGCAGGGCCTCCCTGCACTTGGAGGTGGATTGCCAGCCTCCTCATCTCTGCCCGATTGGACGGGGATGACTAGGCGTTTTATATCATCGTTACAGGAAGGCCCTGCCTTTCTCTGATCCTTAACCTTGGCCCAGATTTGAGGTCTGGCTGGGTTGTGTTGCTGGGCATCTGCCTGACTTTCTGAGCCCTCAGTGGGGGAGGTCAGTTTGGGGAGAGAGTCCTGTGGCCCTTGATGGCCACACTGGCCATGCGACACGTCTTGTGGCCAGCACGTGGCTTTAAGCCTTGTAGAACTCTCAGGGGACCTTCTCAGATCAGGCAGTCCGGTGGTTCCCGGTCTCCGGCCGGTGAGTGAAAGCTTGGAGTGGCTTCAGTGTTCCTGAACCCTGGAGAAACCAGAGGCGTGCGTGGGCTGAGTGCGGTGGAGGCTGCCCCTGGATGGAGTGTGGCCTCACTGTCTCCCTCGACGGCGGGATGGCGGGACATACGTTCATAGCACACGGAAGAGCAGGAAGGTGCATGTCTTTGAAGCCACGGAGGGAAAAACAAAACCAATCTCTTACTCAAGAAACTAAGGTCTTGAGAACTTGGCTTCCCAAGGTCAGAGTGACAGTCTGAATGTGCGTCAGTCTGTCCTCCGAGTGTGGTCATCTGTCCATGTTCCAGTGCACCAGGTAGCAGCCTGGAAACAGATGCCCAGGCCCAAGTCCTGACCTCGTCACTCCCGGGCCAGGAGCCCAGAGCTCCCGGAGCCAAGTTTTCCCTCATTTATGAGAGAGAGAGAGAAACGCAGACTGCACTGTGCCTGGAGCTTTGCCTGTAGAACAATCATTCAGTAAATGTTACTTACGGAACCGTCCTGCCTCCTGTAGCTGGTTTTTGAATCACAGTAATTTTGTGGGTTTACAAATGTATAAGTGTAAAGCCTTTTAAAATAACTGCTTTAAGAAGATTAACCATTGAAAATAAGACCAGCACCCCTGCCACAGCTTCAGTCGTAACCCAGTGCAGCGGCGGTCACTTGGGTTGGGATCCTGGCTCTGCTGTCTGCCAGCTCCATGACCTTGGGCAAGTTCAGTCACCACCCGCCTCTGCCCTGGGCCTCAGCTTCACTGGGGTGAGTGAGAGCAGGGGTGTGTGGAGTTATCTGTCTATAGGAGTGACTGCTGGTCCCTGGCACGTCTCCATCAGAATAAAGTGAGTGTGTTTGTATTTTATGATTATGTTAAGGAGTCCTTTTAGGATTTTTTAAAAAAGATTTATTTTATTTATTTGAAAGTCAGAGTTACAGAGAGAGGTAGAGATAGAGAAAGAGGTCTTCCATCTGCTGATTCACTCCCCAAATAGCTGCAAAGACCCAAGGATGGGCCATAATGAAGCCAGGAGCCAGGAGCTTCTTCCAAGTCTTACACATTGGTGCAGGGACCTAAGCATTTGAGCCATCTGCTGCTTTCCCAGGAGCATTAGCTGGGAGCTGGATCAGAAGTAGAGCAGCTAGAACTCGAACTGGCACTACATAAGATGCCAGGGCTCTAACCTGCTGCACCACAGCACTGGCCCTAAGGGTTTTTAAAAAGATATTTTTGTTTGTTTAAAACACAGAGTGACAGAGAAGAGAGAGAGAGAGAGAACTTCCATTTTCTGGTTTGCTCCCTAGCTAGGTCTGGGCCAGGCTGAAACCAGAAGCTAGGAACTCCGTTCTAGTCTCCCACATGAGTAGCAGGGGCCGAAATACTTGAGCCATCTTCTGCTGCTTTCCCAGGTGTATTAGCAGGAAACTGGACCAGAAGGGAGAGCAGTTGGGACTCAAACCAGCACTCCCATATGGGAAGTCGGTACTGCAGGTGGCAGCTTACCCAGCTGTGCCACAGTGCCAGCCCAATGAGTCCTTTCTAATAGATGGTGCCAGCATAATGAAAGATATGCATGACATAGGGCTGGGAGCTGTGATGATGTGATGCAGGATGGTGGCTGAGGGTGTGAAGCCATGGATGGGCTGGCCGTGTAGGGCACAACAGCCGGGCTTGAAGCTGTGCATCCCCCAGCCCCTGGCACCTAGAAGTTTGCAGAAGGGGGTGCTCAGAGGGAGTGGTGGTGGCAGAAGTTAAGATTGCTCAAACAGCCTGTAATCCTACCACGCATTTTGTCTTGTGTGGTATTTTATCTGGATTTTCACCTAGTTTGCACATAGCAGCTGTGCTGTTTCGTAACCTGTTTTCAGCTGACATTTTTCCTGTTTCTACATATTATCTTTCTAAATATTTTAATCATAAAATAAAGAAGGAAGTTGTTTTTTCCTTAAACAGAATTAACTGAAGTACATTAGAAGTTTTTAAACTGTTGTGTCCTTGTTGGGGACAAGGTAAAAAGCAGAGGTGGCTCTGTGTTTGCAGTTGGGATTTTCTTGATTCTGTTAGGATAAAAACTGTTTCGCAGTGAGGGTTTTTATAATGTTTTCCCCAGCTTTGGGGTAAGTATTCTTACTCAAATTCTTTTTAAGCAACGTAACTTCCTGCTCCAAAAAGGACATGGAATTGGGTTTTATGTCTGCAGTGGGAATATGTGGCAAGATATTTAGAGAGCCTTTTCCCACAGATATTTTTATGGGAGTCAGAGCTTTACCCGGGCTTCCATGGACTTCAGTTTGTTGTAAGAGTCTGCCAAGAGCAGAGTTCTCATGCACGAGACTGTGCCCTGGTCACAAGTGAAAGATGACATCCGCCCTTGGTGGAAATGTACAATGGAGAGTCTTGGCTCTTGCCCCGTCCCGCCCCAGGTTGGTTGGGGAGAAATGCCCTTTAGCAAGGGTTGGGAAGAGTTTCCCCGAAACAGAGCCTTTGGGGATGGGAAAGGCTGGCCCATTTTCTGAAGAGGGGCTGGGAGGGAGCTTCGTGGCAGCTCCTCTTTGTGCCTCCGGGGAGCCTCTTTGTCGTGCTCTAACGTGTGCCGACTCCATACCACGATCTTTTCGGCCATGAGCCAGCCCTGGGGACTTCACCACAGTCCTGGACCAGGTGAGAGAATGTGGTGGTGCCTTACAGATCAGCAGGGGCCCCCGAGAGCCGTGCACTGGGTGGGAGCCGGAGGCTGTGTCATCTCAGCTCTGTTGCTTACCTCTCGGAACCTCCATCGCTCACCCTTCAGAGCGTCCCTAGGCGCCCCTGCCTGGTGAAGCTGCAGAGGAGACACAGGCACGTGGAAGGGGAGGATGCTGTTCCTTAGCCCCAGGCTCTGTCTTGGGTGGAGGTGATCTGGGGTGTGCCGGGCTGGGTCCCCATTGAGGAAATGAAAGCCCAAACTGTAGCAGAAGTTAGAAATCTTGGTCAGGGTCAGCAAGCCCAATCAGCCCTTAAAGAATTCTCAGAAGAAGGGCTGGGGCTGTCCGTGATGGAAACTTCAAGTGGTTATGACTCTCGATACCCACAGCCTCTCGTGTAACCTGGATGCACAACTTGTGATGTTGCCTCAAGTCATTTTTGAACACATTCTTACCCTTATTTTACCATTTTTTTCTTTTTTCTTTTTTTTGACAGGCAGAGTTAGACAGTGAGAGAGAGAGAGACAGAGAGAAAGGTCTTCCTTTTCTATTGGTTCACCCTCCAAATGGCCGCTATGGCCGGTGTGCTGCGCTGATACGAAGCCAGGAGCCAGGTGCTTCTCTTGGTCTCCCATGGGGTGCAGGGCCCAAGCACTTGGGCCATCCTCCACTGCACTCCCGGGCCATAGCAGAGAGCTGGACTGGAAGAGGAGCAGCCAGTACAGAATCCGGCACCCCAACCGGGACTAGAACCCGGTGTGCCGGCGCCTCAGGCGGATGATTAGCCTAGTGAGCTGCGGCGCTGGCCGTATTTTACTATTTTTTGAAAGACAGCTACGCACGTTTCCATCTACAGCTGGAAGCTGGGGACTCTCTGGTTCTCCCATGTGGGTGACAAGAACCCAGCCACTGGACCCATCGCCCGCTGCCTCCCTGGGTGTGCCTTAGCAAGGAGCTGGAATCAAGGGCAGAGTCAGGGCTCAAACCCAGGCACCCTAGTATAGGGTATGGGCGTCCTAGCTGGCTGTCAATCTCCAGACCGAACGCCCGCCCTTTGGCCTGCTTTTTTAGGAGACTTAGCTCTGGAAGTTCACAACCTGCTCAGTACTGTACTTCCCTTTATCCTTAAACTGCCTTCTGTTACTCTAGAAATTTCTATAGCCTCTTGGTGTCTAAATTCCTTTACCGAAGCTGCAAATTTCTGCCAGAGACTTAGCTGTTCTTAATGTGTGCTGCTTTTTTTTCCCCCCTGATGACCTTTGCAGATCTTTTTCCTGACTAGTTTGCTCCATTTGTCCTCACACCTGGTTGCTCTTCTTCCAACCTAGGAAGGGCCCATTACTGATTGGCAGGACTGGTCAAGTGCTGTGTTACCTTTAGGTGGGTTGTCCTAATTTAGAGAGAGCTGTTTACTTTTCAGAAGGATTTCGTTTCAAATCTTGGAAGTCAGAAAAGATGCTCAAGTGGATTTATGATTTTCTAAAAAGGTCACTGATTCTTCATCTGCCCCAGGTAGCCACACCAATACCTTCTTAGTGTACTGTATTCTACCTGGCTGCAAGTTAGGCCCCTAGCAAAGAGATTTAGGCCTCCAGAGATGTGCCAGAGTCAGCCCATGTTAGTGAACTCTCAAGATTTGTCCAGAAACTCATTTGAAAGGAGTTGACCTAAGAAGATTGTGGTCCTGAGATGCGGGTGTGGCCATTTTCAGTGACTCAGGCTGTGACTTGGGGTGCTTTCAAACTGTGATTAGGGAATAAATAAGAAATGTCTTGTGGCTGACTTTAGTGGAAGGAAGATTATGAAAAGCCTTGTCGCTGGCTCAGTTGGTGAGCTGCTTGAGGGGTGGAGGGAAGACCTGGGGTGTGAGGGGAGACTGCTCAGTTGGTGGGTCGAGGGCACCTGCTGCACTTCCCAGTTGGCATGCTTGCCGGATGTGCAGGCTTCCAGGAGAGATAAGGGCTGGCTTCAAAGTGAATATAACCAGAACCTTTACTTACGTGTTCATACTTGAAGCCACTAGATTAAGATCTGCTAGGTGGATTTTAAGACACAGAAGAGCTTGGGAATTCCTACCGGTCTAATCCAGGTTATCCAACATGTGATAGTTTCACAGCATTCTTCTGCCTTAGGACTGTTTGTAAGAACTCACCGAATGGAAATATCTTCTAATGAAAAAACTTGTGAATACTACTCCTGATTTAAATAGTCACACAGGGGCAGGTGTTTAACCTAGCAATTCAGAGATTGGTTAAGATACACTCATTGTCCCAATGCTGTGGTGTAGCAGGTAAAGCCGCTGCTTGCAGTGCCGGCATCCCATATGGGTTTCAGTTCAAGTCCTAGCTGCTCCACTTCCGATCCAGCTCTCTGCTGTGGCCTGGGAAAGAAGTTGAAGATGGGCCCTGAACCCACTTGAGACTCAGAAGAAGCTCTGATTGTTGGGACCATTTGGCTGTTGGGACCATTTGGGGAGTGAACCAACAGAGGGAAGCCGGTCTCTGTCTCTCCTCTCTTTCTCCCTTTCAAATAAATAAATAAATCTTAAAAACAAAACAAACAAACAAAAAAACTCATTCTATATCGGACTGCCTTGGATTTAATTATTTAATTCCTGGCTCTAGCTCCTGGATTCAGCTTCTGCTAAGGCAGATCTTGGGAGGCAGCAGTTATGGTCCAAGTGGTTGTGTTCCTAACACCCATGTGGGAGACCTGGATTAAAACTCTGGCTCCCAGCTTTGGTCCTGGCCAGGGATCCTTTGCAGGTTTTTGCGGGAATAAATGGATAAGTTCCCAGTTGTAGAATTATAACTTCATAAGGATATTGCCCATTCACTTTTTAGGCTTGTCTTAATGTCTTTCTTATCCAGATGGTTGGTCTTGGGCTGGTCATCCTTGTCAGTCATGTGAGAACCCTGGAGCTATCCCCCCAAAGCATTTATGACTCCTTCTAGGTTATTCTGTGGTCCACAGCTTGACTTTTTTTTTTATATTTCACTTTAATGTCATTTGCATTTCTCTTTTTCTTTTACTACAAGCAGCAGAAATTTATGTATACAGTTTATGTGTTTTGAGACATGAACACAGCCATGATGCCAGCGCCCAGACCAGGGCAGGTGTAGTAATTCCAGCACCCTGGGGAGTTCGCTCCCGCCCCTCTTCAATCCACCCTGTCTCTGTCACATTCAGATTTTGAGGGCATAGGTTAATTTTGCCTGTTGATGAAATTGAAATAAATGTGGGGCCTGACTTTCACTCACCATGTAATGTTGCTGGTAACAGTTGTTTTCTTTTGTATTTGTTGTCTTGATATACTGAAATTTGATAATTCCATTGTTTGAGTCTACTGAGACTTGGGGAGTTCTCAGTTTTGGGCTACTGTAATGAAAGTATTCAGAGTTTCTTTTTATGTTATCTCTGAATGGGCAGAATAGTTAGTGTCTCCTATAGTTCCTAGCCCTGTAACTCTGGGCAGACATTGTAATCTCTCTGCCTCGGTTTCCTGCGTAAAATGATGGTTTGGGAAATAATTTAGGAATGGGACTAGCATACTGAGGAAAAAAAAAAGATATTTCAAGTAAATGGCATGGAACTATATATATAGTGTATACTCTGATTTCTCTTCAGATTGTATAACTCTTCCACCTTTTACTCTATAGTGTAATACAACTTTAAATACAGCTGTGTGTGTGTGTGTGTGTGTGCATGTGTATAATGGATCACAGTATAAAATATGTTTGCTCTGAACTGTAGGCAAATCAGTTTGCTAAGCACTGATTTGTATGTGCCCTTGTAAGCAAGGAAGTTGAACACTAGTGAGGTTATTTGGTAATCTATATCCAAGGGCTCTGTCCTTGGGATAGCAAAAACAGCAATGCTAACAGTCATTTCCTTTGTGCTTGCTATGGGGCAGACACTATTTTAAAAACTTTACATATAAAGTCATATATTCCTCACAACTGTCCTCTGAAGAGGACTGTTAGTCCCATTTTGTAGATGGAGAAGCTAAGACATCAGTGATATCATGTGTGAAGGTCATAGAATTAGAAAGGAGGTCTGGAGTCTGTGCTCTGAATCACTAAGTCTAGGGGAGACAAGGAGGCAAGTAAAGTGCCGATGCAAATTCCCAATACCTAATTAACGCACTATTCCAATCCTTTATTCCAGATATGAGAAATGAGTGTTGGACGTCGAAGAATAAAGCTGTTGGGTATCCTGATGATGGCAAATGTCTTCATTTATCTGATTGTGGAAGTCTCCAAAAGCAGCAGCCAAGAAAAAAATGGAAAGGGGGAAGTGATCATACCCAAAGAAAAGTTCTGGAAGATCTCTAACCCTCCCCAGGCGTACTGGAACAGGGAACAAGAAAAGCTGAACAGGAGGTACAATCCCATCTTGAACATGTTGGCCAACCAGTCAGGGGAGGCATCCGGGCCTTCAAACATAAGCCATCTGAACTACTGTGAACCTGACCTGAGGGTGCCAGCGGCCGTGACGGATTTTAACAACTTGCCGGACAGGTTTAAAGACTTTCTGCTGTATCTGAGATGTCGAAATTACTCTCTGCTTATCGATCAGCCGGGTAAGTGCGCAAAGAAGCCCTTCTTACTGTTGGCCATCAAGTCCCTCACGCCACACTTCGCCCGGAGGCAGGCGATTCGGGAGTCGTGGGGCCGAGAGACCCACGTGGGCAACCAGAGCGTGGTGCGCGTCTTCCTGCTGGGCCAGACGCCGCCGGAGGACAACCACCCCGACCTTTCCGACATGGTGAAGTTCGAGAGCGAGAAGCACCAAGACATCCTCCTGTGGAACTACAGAGACACCTTCTTCAACTTGTCTCTGAAGGAGGTGCTGTTTCTCCGCTGGGTGAGCACCTCCTGCCCGGACACCGAGTTCGTGTTCAAGGGGGACGACGACGTGTTCGTGAACACCCATCACATCCTCAATTACTTGAACAGCTTAGCCAGGAACAAAGCCAAAGACTTGTTCATCGGCGACGTGATCCACAACGCGGGGCCTCACCGGGATAAGAAACTCAAGTACTACATCCCGGAAGTGGTGTACTCGGGGGTGTACCCGCCGTACGCGGGGGGCGGCGGCTTCCTGTACTCGGGCCGCCTGGCGCTGCGCCTGTACAACGTCACCGACCGCGTGCACCTCTACCCCATCGACGACGTGTACACTGGGATGTGCCTTCAGAAACTCGGCCTCGTTCCTGAGAAGCACAAAGGCTTCAGGACATTCGACATCGAGGAGAAAAACAAGAATAACATTTGTTCCTATGTAGACCTGATGTTAGTGCATAGTAGGAAACCTCAGGAGATGATTGATATCTGGTCTCAGTTGCAGAGCGCTCATTTAAAATGCTAACATAGATGCAAACTAGATTTTGCTGAACTAGTTCCCGTGTGTCCCGCTCCCGTGAGGGCGATTCCCCTGTTAGCCGGCAGAATCGTCTAGAGAAGTAATTTCCCTTTGAAAGCCTCCAAACCCTTCCAGTTGGTACTTCGGTGAAGGGGGAAGCAAAAGACAATGATTTTTGACAGAGAAGGGGGCAGGACACCTGGCTTTGATCCTTTCTGCTGGCAAGTTGGTGGTCACTTTTCTAATTATCCCCCTTCTCGTCAGAAATCATTAAGTTTCTAGAATTTACCGCTTTAAGTTATTTTTGGTTTGTCCTCCTGTGTGGATAACATTACCCTTATAATACTGATTTGTGTACAATCCAGGTATTTGTAAACATATTGGCAACAAAGACTTTGTTATATGTGATTCAGTGGTTTTTGTAAAATGGAATTATGTTTATTTTCATGTAATTTGGTTGAATTTTAAAAATTGTCCAGAAAATTGACTTTTGTCAAAATTTTCTGCCACCCAACAGTATTTTCTTGTGTTAATCTAATTAGTTCATTTTGCAAAAATAAGAATCACTGTGTGACCCTCATCCAGTTTATCTTGTTGTGGTCCTATGGCCGTAACAAGAGACAGAGTGTGTGTAAGTTTAATTTCTTCTTGTATTTGGTTTGCTGGGTGGTATCGTAATAGTTACCTACTTTTAGTATTTGAAAATGATGAGTATGATTCCAGAATAGCCAACTCAAGATGAGATCGCCCCTAACAGCCATATTGGGTTTGTGAATTTTCAGTGTGGACCAGAAACGCATAGAAGTAACCGTTGAACCCGAAGTGAAAAGATTGAAGTTGCAGACCTTTTTCATCACTGAGTTGTCAGCTTAAGACTCCAGGATTCTATCCTTGCCATATTTTCACAAGTTGCTTATACAGAATCCTTACTCTGAGTAGTGATGGCCTCCCTGTCTCAGTGTAGAAGTGCCTGTGTTTTTATTTATTGCTCAGATCAAAGACCAAAACATTTTCTTAAATATATTTTGTGTAATATTTTATTTGTATACAGTGTTGTTGATGAGATATTTAACTAGAGCATGATATTTTAAATGTTAAGGTGTAAAATATGTTAAATAAAGCTAACTGTTATTTTTGGATTTTAAGATTGTTTTTTGGGGGTGTGAACTATTAGAGTTGATAAAATTCTGCCAAACTATTGCTTATATGTACTATCTTGTAACATGCTTTCTTGAACTATTTTTGTGTTTATAGAGATGAGGGTCTTATCAGATGCGAGAGTGGGGACTGTACAAAAGTGGAAATAAAGTTGATGTATTTTTAATTAGCATGTGTAATGTGTAGTCATCTCTGACCCCTTTTTGTTTCTGATTACGTTTTCCCTGAAGAGGCTGTTCCCACCTCCGAAATACAGTTATATTGATTATATAATTATATTGAATTATACCTTCTTCTTTGTCTTGGAGGGAGTCATAATTCTTTTCATTTTAAATCTCAAAGATGCTTTTCTACTTGGAGTCTTGAAAGGGAAACGTGTTTATTTCTGCTTCCATGTTCCGTGAGTATAAGGAATTTCGTTAGAGAACGGGGCAGCGGCGTTCCCGCGCTCTCCCAGAGCCCTTTCCGGTTGGGGTTGAAGCCACAGTAATGAAATATAGAGGCAGCCTTGACCACTTGAGTCACTGTCACAGCCTCCTGTCCAGAAGCAATGGCTTGTGTTCAGTTAAAAACATGTAGACTTTGAAGCTCAGAAGACAGAAGAATGAGTGTTAGAAGACTCAGTGGCTGGCCGACACCGCGGCTCACTAGGCTAATCCTCCACCTGCGGCGCCAGCACACCAGGTTCTAGTCCCAGTCGGGGCGCTGGATTCTGTCCTGGTTGCCCCTCTTCCAGGCCAGCTCTCTGCTGTGGCCAGGGAGTGCAGTGGAGGATGGCCCAAGTGCTTGGGCCCTGCACCCATGGGAGACCAGGAGAAGCACCTGGCTCTTGGCTTCAGATTGGCGTGGCGGCCATTTGGAGGGTGAACCAAGGGAAGGAAGACCTCTCTCTCTCTCTCTCTTCCTCACTGTCTAACTCTGCCTGTCAAAAAAGAGTCAGTGGTGTGGAGGACGTTTGTGGGCAAGGGTGAGGACACGGGCCTGGCGCGGCGGCCTGGCTTTCTCGGGGCTCCCGGGGCGTGCTCCAGGGGTAGTAACCACTGCGTTAAGAGCCGGAAAAGGATGCCCTCGGAACATTCACAGGTAATTGCTTCACAGTCAGCGTGTGTCCATTTAAAGGGCACTTAAAAAATGTGTGTGGAAAAATGAAATTAAAAGTTTAGTTTGGTTTGAAACCATGTGGGAACCCGTGGCTAGTTTGTTCCTCATTCATGTTTTCTGGGAGTTCCTGGACCATGCGTCCTCAGGCAGGAAGTTTCTCCTCTGAGGGAAAAAATGTCTTTATTTTTTTCTTGTAGAGATTCTTCTCCCCTGAGGAAGCGCTGTAGCAGAGGAAGCAGAGAGGTGGTAGGTTTCCAGCGGGTTTGGCGGCCTGGCGGGGTGGGGGGACGGCAGTGGGCCTCCCCGTGCCCTGCGTGCTGCTGTTTTTGAGGGAGTCCTTGCTGTCGCAGTGGCTGCCCGAGCCCTGGCTGACCTGAGAGGCTGACCTCACGGGTTTTGCAGCAAAGGGAGCCTGGTGCTGGAATTTTACCCCGGCTTGGGTTCAGTTGTAGGACTGACTGAACCTTACCTCCACGCGGCCTTGTCTTGGCTCCGGGCTTATGGGTATAAGGACCACGAGTTGTTCATTTCTCTGACAACTGCTCAACACTGGAGGCACCGTGCAACTGGGTGTTGTGGGCCTTTTTTGTGGCTGTTGCTAAGTCATGTTGATTTTGAGTTGAAGGTCAGAGGGCTCAGTGAGCATTGCTAGGGTTTAAGCTTTTCCTAAATCCAAGCAGGTCTTCCTTAAGAGGAAAAGGAGGAAAGAGACCAGAACAGCTCACTCCCGTCCCTGGGCCTGGTTTTACACCACCTCCTTTCTTGAATTGGTCAAGGGAGACTGGAAAAGAGAGCCAGGAAGTTGGGGGAATGCACTGTTAACAATTGGACGTTGAGTCCCGAATTAAAAGCTTCCTAAGGGTACCACCTGCTTTTCCACTCCGGACTGAATGATGGTGATGTAGGCTTGTCTCAGCCCTCTCAGACACAGAGAGGGAGGGTGGCTTTATTAGGGCAAAGGCTGTCTGATTTTTCACTCCAGGAAAGCTGGAATGGATGAATTTTATTTGGGCTAAAAACAAGCTTCTCTGATTTACCTCCTGATGAAAAACGCCAGGTGAAGTCAAAATTCTTGTTTAGAACCAGAAAATAACACCAGTGCTGGCCTTTTGAGGTTCAGATATCTGCTTAATTTTTCCAAAATGGTAGTTCTGTGTTGGTTTTGGTAGAGGCCAAGAATGAGGCACTTCAGTTCTTAGAATGCTCAAAAATACTGTAAGCTATAATACTATATATATATGACTTTAAAACACTTCCAATCAATATGATTAATACCAGTTTTATGATGGGGTTAATTTCAGGAAATTGAAATACAGCGTTAGTCTCTATGCAGTATATGTGTTTTGTTTTGATTTTTTAAAAAATATTTATTTGAAAGGCACAGTTACAGAGATAGGGATCTTCCATCTGCTGGTTCATTCTCCAGATGACCACAATGGCTAGGGCTGTGCCATACTGAAGCCAGGAGCCAGGAACTTCTTCCAAATCTTATGAGTGCAGGGGCCCAAATACTTGGGCCATCTTCCACTGCTTTCCCAGGTGCATTAGCAGGGAACTGGACTGCAAGTGGAGCAGCCGGTACTCAAACTAGTACCCATATGGGATGCTGGCATTGCAGGAGGCAGCTTTACCTGCCATGCCAAAATGCTGGCTCCTTTATTTTGATTTCTAAAACTATTTATGTGAGAGACAGAGAGAAGAGAAGGTATCCCCCAAGTATCTGCAACAGCTGGGATGGGGCTGAAGCTGGGAACCAAGAACTCAACTCTGCCATGTGGGTGGCAGGAATCCAATTACTTGAGCCTTCACCACTGCCTCCCAGGGTGTGCGTTAGCAGGAAGCTGGAGTCAGGAGCCAGAGCCTGGGATTGAACTCAGGTACTCTGATGTGGGGTGCAGGCATCCTGACCCCATGACTCAACTGCAAGGTCAGACATCCACCCAGTGTATTCTAAAAACACCTTAGACGGAAAAATGGCGTTCTGCTTAGGTGTGCTCCCTGCTTTTCTGTCACTTTGATCTATGTTCAGGAATTTTCATCCCAAGCAGCAGTGATGGCCTTTGAACCTTGGCAGCAACTTTCTTCCTGACCTGGTGTGCATTGTGAAAGGGGATGTATTGATTGCTTGGAAGCAGCAAAAGCAGTTTTTAATTTGATTGTAATCCAACAGTTTATTTCTAAATCAGGGGCCTGGCTGTTGAAGAGTTGCTTCCAGAGTGCTCTTTCATGTCCCGGCGCAGTAGGTCACATGGAGAACCCGCATCCTCAGTGTTAGCCAAGGGCTCCTCACTGCCCTGGAAACTTTCCATCCTGTGGCTCGCCCTTGCCCAGCCTGCCTTCAATCAATGTTCTCTGTTCCTGCTCATCACCCAGCCTTGCCTGAAATTGGCTTCCCTAACCATCCTACTGATAGATCGTCAATGATCCTGACCTTGGCGTCAGCATCAGCCACTTCTTAAAAAAAAAAAAAAAAGGCAAGAAGAATACCAAATGGAAATACTATCCAACCCTTGATTTGGGTTCTTCTGGAAACATGAGTACTCTGGCATCAGTGGTGGTTTGGGAAGTGCAGGTGTAGGTGGGGAAGTGAATTGGGAGGGAAAGGCAGCCAAGTTGTGTTAAGCCAACACTGCCCTCAGGAACCTGGAGACCAGTGTAAAATATTCACTCCGATGCTCGAGTCTGAAGCCGGAAGGAGCTGGGCTGTATGTTACAGCAGCTTTTTAGAGGTGTAGTTTTCCTCCTACAACATTAACTTATTTTGTGTGTACAGTGATTTTCAGTAGAGCATAGAATTGTGTGGTGACTATCATCACTACAGTCCACTACAAAACCAATTTGGTTTTTGAAGCATAACCAATCCATAACTTAGCTCTCTGTAGAAATCTTTATTTTGGTCATCTTTTTTCTTTTAAAAATTTTTCCAAAATAATGCCTTTCTTTCTGATTTCTCCTTTCTCCATTAGAGCTGATTCTTAACTGATAAAAGGACTTCTAAGAAGATAAATTAGACTTTTATTTGATAATTCTTTAAAATTTTTTTGATTTATTTGAAAGGCTGGTACAGAGATCTTCATCTGCAGGTTCACTTCTCAAATGCCTACAGTGGCTGGGGCTGGGCCAGGCCAAAGCAAGGAGCTAGGAACTCAATCTGGGTCTCTCACAGGAGTGATAGGAACCCAACTACTTGAGTCATCACCTGCTGCCTCCCAAGGTGTGTGTTAGCAGGAAGCTGGAATCCGAAGCAGAGCCAGGACTGGGATCCAGGCACTCCAGTATGGATGCAGCTTAATCTGCTGCACCAGAATGCCTACCTCTAGTTTGAAGATTCTTAAGGAATTACAGGGCTTAGTCATGCTACGTTCACCCTAATTCTCAGGGAGGAGAATACTTAATATCTGTGGCCATTTTTATGAATGAGGGCCTAAGCTGCCATGCAGAAGTTCCTGGGAAGTGTTTCTGTTTCAGGGCTGTTCTGCCAGCAGTTCCCTCCCTGCACTGGAAGGTGGACTGAGGGTCCTTGGTCCTCTGAGTGGGTGTCCTGGTCTTAGAATTGCTCAAGAATGTAGCAGGTTGGCTGGCGCCGCGGCTCACTAGGCTAATCCTCCGCCTTGTGGTGCTGGCACACTGGGTTCTAGTCCCGGTCGGGGCACTGGATTCTGTCCTGGTTGCCCCTCTTCCAGTCCAGCTCTCTGCTGTGGCCCGGGAGTGCAGTGGAGGGTGGCCCAAGTGCTTGGGCCCTGCACCCCATGGGAGACCAGGAGAAGCACCTGGCTCCTGGCTTCGGATCAGCGCGGTGCGCCGGCCGCAGCACCCTGGCCGCGGTGGCCATTGGAGGGTGAACCAACAGCAAAGGAAGGCCGGCGCCGCGGCTCACTAGGCTAATCCTCCACCTAGCGGTGCTGGCACACCGGGTTCTAGTCCCGGTTGGGGCGCCGGATTCTGTCCCGGTTGCCCTCTTCCAGGCCAGCTCTCTGCTGTGGCCAGGGAGTGCAGTGGAGGATGGCCCAGGTGCTTGGGCCCTGCACCCCATGGGAGACCAGGAAAAGCACCTGGCTCCTGGCTCCTGCCATCGGATCAGCGCGGTGTGCCGGCCGCAGCGCGCCGGCCGCGGCGGCCATTGGAGGGTGAACCAACGGCAAAGGAAGACCTTTCTCTCTGTCTCTCTCTCTCACTGTCCACTCTGCCTGTCAAAAAAAAAAAAAAAAAAAAAAGTAGCAGGCAGCCTCAACTCCAGTTGCTAATGCCACCTTTCTTTCTTTCTTTCTTTCTTTTTTTTTTTTTTTTAAAGATTTTTTATTTTTACTTATATGAAAGGCAGGGAGACAGAGAAACAGACAGAGCTCCCATCAAAATGCCTTTAACAGCTAGTGCTGGGCCAGGCCAAAGCCAGGAACTTGGAACTCCATCAATGTCTCAGGTACTTGAGCCATCGCCCACTGCCTCCCAGGCTGGGCATTAGCGGGAAGTTAGAATCAGGAGCAGAGATGAGACTTGAGCTCAGGCCCTCCCATGTGGGGACGTGAGCACCCCAAGTTCCGTCTTAACTACTGCACCAAATACCTGCATTATCTTCCCTTCTTTTTGCTCTAAGTCCGCTTTGGGGTGTTGTACTCAGCTTCTCCAAACCTGAAAACGATCCCTGCTCTGTTTAGGTAGCATTTCCAGGCACATAAGCTAGGTCATATTCACCCAACTTTGTATGTGTGTGTGTGTCTTTTGGGGGGGATTGGTCCAGCTGTTGAGCTGGCAGCACCCAGTTAATTACCCCCACCATCTCCTTAAACTGGGAGCCTTTCTGAGGCTTCGCTGGGAAGACAGCCCCCCCCAAATGCCTGCAGCTTTCTCCCTTTCATGTTCTATGCTGTAGTTATCTAGTTTATCATTAATAAAATTCTGTGTATTTCCCATCTCTTAGAAATGAATTTTTTTTGTTTTTTTAAAAGAATGTATTTATTTGAATGACTGAATTACAGAGAGATAGAGAAGTGGCAGAGGGGGAGCAAGATCTTCCATCTGCTGGTTTGTTTCCCATTGGCCACAATGACCAGTGCTGAGCCAGGCTGAAGCCAGGAGCCAGGGCCTTCTGGGTCTCCCACATGGTTGTAGGGGCCCAGGGACTTTTGGGCCATCTTCCACTGCTTTCCCAGGCCCATAAGCAGTGAGCTGGATCAGAAGTGAAACAGCTGGGACTTGAACCAGCACCCATGTGGGATGATGGCATTGCAGGCAATGGCTCAACCTGCACCACGCTAGCCTAGACCTCACCTTGGGCTGCAGCAGGTCCACCCCTGCAGAACCTGCCTGTCTGGTTCTCCCATCATGCACTGCTGCCTGACCTTTAAGCCCAGCCCAGATTCTCAGGGCCTGCTTGTGTAGACTTCTCAGCATCTGGGTCACACCCTGCCAGTATCCTCCTGCCACTCTCCCCATCCTGGGGAAATGAGTCTTTCTGAGTCCTCTGGAGGAGTCCATTTTGTAAGAAGTGGAAGGGGCTCTGTTTTATGGCTCCTAAGGTACTTTTCCCCCTGGTTTAAAGGCATTTCCCTTGGCTCTGGCCTCTGGGGCAGGCCAGGGATTGGCTGCAGACCGTTAGCTTTCCCCACCTCCCCAAGCGGCCCCATTTGCCCAGGAGGGAGTGGACCTCCTGCAGGGACATTAACTTCTTAGATTAGCACCTTTCCCTGTCCTTGCCCACAGCTGCCCTGTGCTCAGGGTCTCCCCCTACTCCCCATACCACTCCACATGTGTGAGCTGTCCCCCTTTGGCTACTGTGGGCTGAGCTCCCTCCCTCTCATTTGTGACCCTGTTGGTGACGCATGGAATTGGCCTGAAAGGACCTGGGACAGAGCTGTCTCCTTGTGTCCTGTCTTCCCCATTGGCCCCTCTGCAGAGCTCAGTAGCTCTGAGCTGGCCTTGGGAAAGAGGCGCTGGGGCTAGTTACAGACCCGGGACCCTGCCCAGGCTGCACGCCTGCAGCTGTTCTGGTCCTACCCAGGATGCCCCTGCACACTAGAGGAAGGCCCATCATTCACCTCCTTTGACTCAGCAGCCCTTTGGGCTTCTCCTTTCTCTTGTTCAGGGTTCCAGACAACTGGGTCAGAAGGCCTGTCTGCACTTGTCCTGCTGCATTGCAAAATGTGGCACAGTAATGAGGTCTTAACTGATTGCTGGATGATTTACTTCCAGTCTGAGACAATGACATTGTAGAACTTGGTTGGCACAGCACTAAGATGGCCAAGGAGACTGCTCTTAGGGAACCTGAGCAATCTGACAGGATGTGCCAAGATCCCGCGCAGGCCCAGGCCCAGGCCCAAGTCCTGCCTTGTTGTGGCTGTTGGAACCCTTGAGGACCAACACACCTGCTCTCTGAGCTGCAGTCGGCAGTCACCAGGAGGCCAGGGCTGTGCACTGGGGCGTGCGATGGGCAGACCTACGGAGGAAGACCTGTCACAGAGCAGCAAACTCGCCTCTCTTGTTCCTTCCCATGGGGTTGGACAGAGAAGTGGTGGCCACTGAAGGATGAAGCTGCTGGCTTCAAGCTGGTGGGAAAAGCCTGTATTTATTGGATTGCAAAAGCCTCTACAGTGAGTCACCAAGAGCGGAAAGAATGAAACAGCAGGGTTGTGAAGTGCTGTCTAGAAAGCTGGAGAACTTACCCAGCCCTGCCCGCTGGCCAGGCTGGAAGCAGCGTCACTGTTGGGGGCGGCCTGTCTCATTGGCACTCCTCCCGAAGCTAGAGAGGTTACCACAGACAGGGTTTCACACTTGTCCCTGCTCATCGAATGGGACCACCGGAGCAGCCAAACAACCAAACAAAAACCCAGCTGGCAGAGTGTTGACGATGTGGCAACCAGTGAAAAATGGTTTCTGCTTATACTCTTCTGGGCCCATTTCTGTGTTGGGGAGACCAACCCAATGAGTTACTTTTCTGAGGTGGAATTGATTTGTTAGGTGAATTGTCTACTGAAAAAACTTTTAAATTCAAAATTGAGAACATTTCAAGAAAAGTTATAAAAATACTAGAGTGCCTGTGTACCCTAATGTCCACCACATCTTACATTAGCCACATTCATTATAATGATCAAAATCAACTGGGCCAACCAACAACAGTAAATGGACATTACCTGTTGCCCCTGCTGCAGACTTTATTGAAATTTGACCGACATTTTCCACTGATGTCCACTTTCGGTTCCAAGATCCCATCTAGGTTAGTTCCCACGTTGCATGTTCCTTGTTCTCCTTCCATCTGTTTCTCAGTTTCTCTTTGTCTTTCATGACCTTAAAGCTTTGGGTGAGTGTCAGTGACTGTAGAATGTCCCTAAGTTCGGGCTCGTCTGGTGTTTGCTCGCGTTGAGAATGGAGTTACGCAGTGTTGGCAAGGATCTCACGGCAGTGGGGCTCTGTCCCTGCAGCACCACGTGGGAGTTTATGTGTTGCTGTGTCGTGGGGCTGCTGACGGTAACCTAGGGCACTGGGTTCCTCCGCAGTACACGGCTCTTTTCTGTAGTTAAGAACTCTCTTGGGGGAACATTTGTATGTTTAAAATATACAAGTAAGTAAATGAGTACATGCTGGTAATGCGCTTCGAGCTTTGCACATAGTAAGTGCTTGGTGGAGAGCTGCTGCTTGTCCCGCTTCTTTCCCGTATGCTCCTCTGGGACCAGATGTTTTTGCTGTGCGTTCACTGTCTTCTGCCTCGAATGCAGGTCCACCCTTCACCACTCTTTTTTTTTTTTTTTTTTTTTGTAAATATTTATTTATTTATTTGAAAGGCAGAGGCAGAGAGAAACAGAAGTCTTCCATCTGCTGGTTCCCTCTCCAGATGGCCACAATAGCTGGAGCTGTGCCCATCCGAAGGCAGAAACCAGGAGCTTCTTCTGGGTCTCCCATGCGAGTGCCGGGACCCAAGCGCTACTGCTTGCCCAGGCCATAGCAGAGAGCTGGATGGGAAGTGGAGCAGCCAGGACTCGAACTGAACCATATGGGATGCTGGCATTGCAGGCGGTGGTTTTACCCACTGTGCCACAGCGCCAGCCCCCACTGGTCACTCTGCAGTTAGCTGTCTCATTCAAAATCTCTGTGACCTTAAGGAAGGCACAGAGCTCAGTGCTGCTCAGCACATGGGGTCGGGACAGAGAAGAGCCTCTGTTAGCCGAGGGCAAGGGCAAAGCCATGCCATCAGGAGGAAGGATGCCTCTGTCTTTGTAAGGCATGCCTACCTCCCAGGTGACCTGGGCTCCCCACCGGCCCACGTTCCAGGTGGCGGTGGTCTGGACCAGAATCCAGGCAGCCTAGAGAAGCAGCCTAGCTGAGTGAGGAGTGGACCTCTGCCTGTAGGAGGGGTTGCTTGCTCCCAGCAACCCGCAGGGCCACAGCAAAGCGGGGTGCAGGTCGGTGTGGAGGGGTCCCTGGAGCCTGATGTGGGAAGCCTTGTCTTCCTGCTGCACAAAGCAAGCTCGGCGCCCTCTGCAGCTGAGGGTGCATCCCAGCCGGGGCACAGCCGAGCTTGTGCGGTTGCTTTCCAGGAGCTCCCTGGTCTTGCTGCTGCACACAGAACTTTATTTACAGAACGGCTGTTCTTGGCAGCTTTCTCAGCCTCACAGACTCCTCCCCTGCTCGGGAGCATTTGGCTCTATTTTCACTCAAAGATGCGAAGTTTCCCCTGTTTGAAACTAGCTGCCGTGTGGAGGGCTGTCCTAGCTGTTGCCTAGGCCTGCCTGGTGGGCTTCCTTCCACCCTCCGGGAGACAGGCTGTGCCCCAGAGCGTAGGGGAAAGCGTGGGAGTGTGGGACAAACCTACCGATTACAGTCCCCAGATCCCGACGCCTCGCATCTAGGAGAGGGAACTCTTCTTCCTCTGGAATTGCAGGAGGGGGGATGGAGTTCCTGGCCAGCTCTCAGACTACCTGGAGGAGGCTAACTATCCACGGAAGTGAGCGTAAGGACCACCGTGTGGCACCAGAAAGGGCTGGGGGACAGGGATGATGGCACCGATCTGCCTGCACCCTGGCCTTCCCAGCCCTGTGAGTCTTGTGGTGTCTTTTTGCCTGGGCAGCTATTGAGTTTCCTGGTTCTGACCAGAACCATGAGAACCTGGTTTGGCATTGATTCCAGCTGCTGTGTCTCCAGAATCCCACCCTGAGACTGGCTGCTCCCAGGAGGCCGCAGGGGAAGAGACAATGTCCCGGCCTTGGGCCAAGTGGGAGGATGTAGGATATGAGAGTAGGGAATGTTCTGGAGACCCCTGCTGAGAGGTTACAAGTTACAAGTCAGGCAGATGGGCTCAGTTTATGTGTTTACTCCAGTGGCAGGTGAAGAGCCAAAGGAAAGGGGTGGGAGAGGTGTGTGTGTGTGTGTATTCCAGTTCCTCGGGAGAGGGTGGTGCTGGTGGGCTGGGAGGGATGGGGGGTGTGTAGCTGCTGTTGTGGATGGACCAGGACTTGACTCCCCAAAATCATGCACTAATTTAAACCCCAGAGTCTGTGTTGATGAATTGAGGCAGAGACTTGATCTATCTGTCATCTGAGAGGTGGGCCTGGTGGGGCTCTTTGGGTTGTGGGAGGCACTTGGAGGGTAGTTCTTGGGAGAGGGTTGATTCTATGACCTGTGTGCATGTTGGAGGGTAGTTCTTGGGAGAGGGTTGATTCTATGACCTGTGTGCATGTCTCTGCTCCCGACTGACCATGTGGTCATTCTTCCACTCACATGCTCCCCCAGACGCCTGGCCTTGAACCATGAACCTCAAAACTAAGAGTACACCTGTTCCTGACCAAGAAGCTCCTCTCAGGTACTTTAAAGGAATGAAGAGCTGGCTGCTACAGCTGCCTACATAACCATTATGGGATGTGCTGTCTGCTGCCTGGGGTGGGGATCCTGGGCCAGACCCTGGCTTGAGGGGGAAGATATGTACTCATTAGAAAGTTCTGTGCTCCAGGAGGCCGAGAGTTCTCCTGGGACAGGGTGGATTGGGGCAGGCAGGGCACAGCTGCTGAGGCTGGAGCAACTCACTGCTTCTGTCATCCATGGACCATTCCTGAAAACTTGCTTGGTGTTGGATTCTGGGTGCTGCTGGGGAGCGTGTCAGGGGTCAGGCACTCTGGCAACAGGGAAGAAAGTTCATGTGCCTGCCACCCACCGACCCCAGCCCTGGTCTTCTCCCTCATTTTATGGATGAGGAAAGTGAGGCTTGAAAAGTTATGTCAAACTAAGTTCACACAAAATAGCAAGAAGGGAGCTAGGAAGCCACTGGGAGAGTGAACAGCGGATCTCTCTCTCTCTGTGTCTCCCTCTCTCTCTCTGTAATTATGATAGTAAATAAATAAATATGTAATAAATAGATCTATTTAAAAAATAGGTTGTTGAGGAATGCGTAGATGAACAGGGTAATATTTGTAGAGGAAGAAAAGTCAGAGTGGACATCAGAATTCTGTGGAGAAGGGAGGAAGACGGGGCAGGGAACTGTTTCACACAGCCACCAGCTCGTTATTACATCCTTTCTGCCTGTCCTGCTTCAGACCATGTGTGGCCCCAGACTTCCCGCGTAAGGTAACCTCAGGACTGGAAACACCCAGCTGTGGGCATTGGGCCCTTGCCTCAGAGACTCCCTGAATCGCCTCTTGTCCAGTCCTCCCACTCCTGTTTGCCTGCTCTTTTTTCTTTGCTATGTGTCCTAGTTCTACATTTGATGACTCATTTTAAGATCTGAATCTCAGCATGAGCCACTGGCCTGCAGTCAGGTGTCCAGTCTCCTGTCCTGCCCAGTGTCCTGCTGGTGGAGGGAGATCAGAAACTTCTAGAAACCAGCTTGCTTCTTGCAGCTTCCGAGTGTCTAGACTCTGGCCTGCTTCCAGCCAATAGCACACAGCAAAGATAGTGGGATGGCATTTCCACGATTAGGTTATACATGATCGCAATTCCGTCTTGTTAGCTGACCCTTCTGCTAGTTTCTTGTAGTGAGTGGCCACATTGGAGAGGTCTGTGTGGCAAAGAATTGTGGACCAGCTGCAAACCAGGAAGTGAGGCCTTTAGTCTGTCAGTGCTCCGGAACTGAGTCCCGCCCGCAGCCACACGGGGAGCTTAGGAGTCACTCCTGCCCCAGCTGAACATTCAGGTGAGACCCTAGACCCCAGGCTGCCCCCTTGATTGCAGCCTTGTTGGAACCCATGAAGCATCAGACAAGTGGAGCCTGGATTCCTGACCCACAGGAGCTGTGAGATGGCAAGTGTGTGTTGTTGGAAAGCGCTAATTCGGCGATAATTTGTTATGTGCTGTTATAATCTGTTGTGCAGAGATGACTGCACAGTGTGTGTGTGTGCACACACGTGTGCGCACGTGTGCATGCTCCCCCACAAGGATTTGGGTCTATGACGAAGCTTAAGCCTCAGTGCTGCCCCCTTCCTCACTTGCATAAGGTACTCGATGACCCTGGGGAAAATCCCTAGCCACATAGTCCTAAGGGTTTTTTCTTTCTTTCTTTCTCTTTAATTTATAGAAAACACTTTAGCTACTGTCAGTTCCAGCTGGTGTATCTTAGCACTTGAGCTTCCTCTCCCCGTACTTCCCCTTGAGTCTGGCAGTGTGGGAATGGCTGGGGGTGTTTTGAGGATTTGGCTCAGGGGAAGTAGATGGAGCTGGAAATAACAGTTATCGAGACTGAGGGTTCTGTGTTCACGGGGACTGCGGTCACTTCTGGGTGGAGTTAGTTAGGCTTTTGCCAGCAAAGGTTTACTTTCATTCTGATGCTGTGAATTTAGCTCCAGGCTGAGTCAGCATTCGTATTCTGTGCAATCCATCAGTGGCTTTGATTCCTGAACTTAAGGCACAAGAGGCCATCCTCAGACACTTGCCACGCTGGACACAACTTTCCACCTTCCCATCTTGTCTCACTCGCTGGTCTTATCACCCAGTGCCACCATCCCCACACCCCTCACTCATCCATGGAACCTCTTACCTCTTGGTTTAAAGATTAATTGTGAGTTTAAAAACTAAGGAAGTTTTTTTTTTTTAAGATTTATTTATTTATTTCGGACAGCGCCGCCGTTCACTTGGCTAATCCTCTGCCTGCCGTGCCGGCACTCCAGGTTCTAGTCCTGGTTGGGGCACCATATTCTGTCCTGGTTGCTCCTCTTCCAGTCTAGCTCTCTGCTGTGGACCGGGAAGGCAGTGGAGGATGGCCCAAGTGCTTGAGCCCTGCACCCCATGGGAGACCAGGAGAAGCACCTGGCTCCTGGCTTCGGATCGGCGCCACACGCCAGCCGTAGCGGCCATTTGGGGGATGAACAAATGGAAGGAAGACCTTTCTCTCTGTCTCTCTCTCTCACTGTCTAATTCTGCCTGTCCAAAAAAAATTTATTTATTTCTTTGAAAGCCAAAGTTGGGGGGGGGGGCTGTTACAAAATGACGGGGAGAGAGAGAGAGAGAGAGAGAGAGAGATCATCTATGTAATGATCCACCCTCCAAATGGCCACAACAGCCAGGGCTGGGCCAGGCCAAAGTCAGGGGCTTCATCCGATCTCCCACGTGGGTGGTAGGGACCCACATACTTGGACCATCTTCCAATGCTTTTCCCAGGTCATTAGCAGGGAGCTGGATCAGAAGAGGAGCAGCTGAAACAACCAGTGCCCTCCCAACAAGATGTCAACGTTGGTAGGCAGCAGCTTAGCTTGCTGGGCCACAGTGCTGTCCTCTTGGTCAAACCTGAAACTCATACTAAGCCAGTACAAAAATGTTAATAGCAAACCGGATGATGAGGGTAGTCAATTCAGAGTATTTCACCTGAGTCAGTGAATAAGAAAACTTGAAAGTCCCTAAGATTGTACAACTCCTAAAGAAAGGAACTTGATAGAGTGTGTGTGTGTGTGTGTGAAGGAACTTGATTGTTTTCCCCAAGTTTGCAAAAAACCCTGACAGTAGACATTACCAATAGTTAGTTGTGGGGCTGAAAGAGATTTTTCTTGTTTTCCTTTTTATTTTTTTTAAATAAACTTAAAAAAATGTTCTTTTCTCTGAATATTTTATTTATTTGAAAGGCAGAGTTGCAGAGAAAGCGAGGGAGAGATTTTCCGTCTGCTGGTTCATTCCCCAAATGGCCTCAATAGTCATGGCTGGGCCAGGCTGAAGTTAGGAGCCTGGAACTCCATGTGGGTCTCCTACATGGATGACAAGAGCCCAAGCATTGGGGCCATCTTCTGCTTTCCCAGGAGCACGAACCAGCAGGAAGCCAGATTGGAAGTGGAGCAGCTGGGACTCAAACTGGTGCTCATGTGGGATGCCGGCATTGTGAGAGAGGCCCAACTTGCTGTGCCACAAGGCAGGCCCTGAAAGAGACTTCTCTAAGCTGTCGTTTAGAAAGGGAGAATTTAGATCTGGTGTGCTAGATGAATGGCTGGATTATCCTTCAGCTCTTTACAGAAAATTCTATGATAAAATTGCTACAAAGGTGTGATCAGAGAGGGTGCAGGTCTGGACCTGGGCCAGGCCAAAGCTAGGAGCCCAGAACTCAGTCCAGGTTTCCCAGGTGAGTGGCAGGGACCCACCTACTTTTAGTCATCACCTACTGCCTGAAGGAAATATTGAGGTGTCTCAAGCAGTTTATGAAAATATTAGGTAATTTTTCAGGATTTTATGATTCTTATATTTCTAAGGTCCATGCAGTTTTTCATTTGTTGCAGTTTCCTTATTTTGAGTAACAATTTTTAGTGTGTATTTGGAGTTTTGTGTTCTTTTCTGTGTTTAGAGAGCAATACACTTAAAAGACTCACAAAGCTGGGATCTTTCCAGTCCTCACTGAATAGGAAAATCCCTTGAGGTTGGGATTGGAATTTCTTGTGTTGCTTTTCCACCTCTGATTCCAGTATGAGTCTTATGTATCCTTAGGAGAATACAAGACGTCCCCCCACCCCCACCCTGCCAACTTTAATTCAGCTGCAAAGGCTTTGGCTTGGAAGACAAAAGTCAAAGGGAGCACATGAAGAAAGGTGTCTCCTGCCTGAGTGGCAGTCAGGTGGAAGGGTGGAGACCAAGAAGGTGGCAGGGCCAGAACCTCAGGCAAAAATGGCATTCAGAGGGGTTTCAGTGACTGGAGAGGAAGATCTTTCTAATTGCTGTCCGCCTACTGAGGACCCTGTGTGGACAGCAGGTGTATTCTATGAGATCTGAAGTCTTCTCTTGGAACACCTATGCTGAGGACAGCAGTTCAGGCCTGAGTGGAGGGGCTGCTGCCTTGAGCTTGACCTTGGCATGAGAGCAGGGTGGAGCCCGGGGACGAACCTAGCCTGAGGCTACTAGGGCACGCCGACCTGGGGCCTGGGAGTGTTGCTGGGGAGACCTTGCCCAGCTTGGGGCGGGCTCTGTGCAGCTCTGGGACAGGAATGTGTGGGTGCTTGAGAGGGCTGAGCAGATCAGAAGGACGGACCTGAGGCAAGGGTGGCACAGAAGGTCGGCTTGGCGGAGGGGGTAGGGTTGAAGGAATCAAAATCCACTGCTAGCCTCGGGGGCAGGGGAAGCAGATGGTGGGCTTGTTGGCAACACAGGTGTTTCTGCCATGTGGGAGGCTTCGACTCTGGCCTCCTGTCACCTGGGGGAGGCAGTAACCACAGGCAGGCAGTGCCTACACAGCCTGACGCTCACTGGATCTGCTCGGCGCTTCCCCAACTTCACTGAAGGCAAGCTGCGTGAGGCCATCTGAAACAGCGGACTTCCGAGGAAGGCTGGTCCCTCCTCTGAGCTCTGTCCTCAGCTGCTCTGGCACTGCAGCTCCTGCCCCCGGGGGCTCAGCCTTCTTTCCTGACCCTGTCCCAGTGTTGACTGCAGCCACAGCTGAGATAGCCTCTCTTCGGAGGGCTGTGTTCCCTAACATCTCCACAGATAATGGGCTTTCTAAGCAAAAATAACAACGTGTGGCCTCGTGGTTGGGGTACTTGTTGCGTTAGTTTTAGCTCTGCTTCTGACCCCAGCCTCCTGCTGATGCAGACCCTGGGAGGCAGAAGGTGGTGACTAAAGTAGGTTGGTCTCTGCCACCCATGTAGGAGACCTGGATCTAGTTCTGGGCTCCTAGCTTTGTCCTGGCCTAGGCCTGGCTGTTGTAGGCTTTGGAGGAGTGAACCCCAGGATGAAAACTTGCTCAAGATCTCTCTCCTTGCCTCTCTCTTTCTTCCTCCCATCTCTCTGCCTCTCAAACAAATAAACAAAAACAAGAAAAGAAGCAGAGCCAGCGCCGCGGCTCACTAGGTTAATCCTCTGCCTGCGGCACCAGCACACCAGGTTCTAGTCCCAGTTGGGACGACGGATTCTGTCCCGGTTGCTCCTCTTCCAGTCCAGCTCTCTGCTGTGGCCCGGGAGTGCAGTGGTGGATAGCCCAGGTCCTTGGGCCCTGCACCTGCTTGGGAGACCAGGAGGAAACACCTGGCTCCTGGCTTCAGACTGGCGCAGCGCGCCGGCCGCTACACACCAGCCATGGCAGCCACCTGCGGGGGTGAACCAACGGCAAAAGGAAGACCTTTCTCTCTGTCTCTCTCTCTCTCACTGTCAAAAAAAAAAAAAAAAAAAAAAAAAAAGGCAGAAGGTCAAAAGGAGGAAAATTGTTAGAAAGAAATAAAGAACAATAAAACAAGGCCGGCGCCGTGGCTCAATAGGCTAATCCTCCACCTTGCGGCGCCGGCACACCGGGTTCTAGTCCCGGTCGGGGCGCCGGATTCTGTCCCGGTTGCCCCTCTTCCAGGCCAGCTCTCTGCTGTGGCCAGGGAGTGCAGTGGAGGATGGCCCAGGTGCTTGGGCCCTGCACCCCATGGGAGACCAGGAAAAGCACCTGGATCCTGGCTCCTGCCATCGGATCAGCGCGGTGCGCCGGCTGCGGCGGCCATTGGAGGGTGAACCAACGGCAAAGGAAGACCTTTCTCTCTCTATCTCTCTCTCTCACTGTCCACTCTGCCTGTCAAAAATAAAAAAATAATAAAAAAATTATTTAAAAAAACAATAAAACAACAATTAAAATAATAGCAATAGTGCATTGTGGGATTTATAATATATAAAAGTAAAATGTATGAAAACCATACTATAAAGTCCAGGAGGGCAGAGACAAACTACGTATTGGAAAGTTCTTAAGACATATGACATAAGAAATATGAAACTGTATTATTTGAAGGTTGACCAAGAAAAGTTGGATGTGTACTATAAACCCTAAAGTAAATATTGATGCAAAGAGACACAGACTGCAAGCTAATAAGCCAGTAAAAAAGACAACATAGAAACATAAAATATGCTCAGTTAATCTATAAGTTAGGTAGAAAAAGAAGAAAAGATAAACAACATATGGGGCCAATATAAAGTAAATAGTAAGATAGACTTAAATGTAATTCTTTAAAAATTTATTTGAGAGGTAGAGTTACAGACACTGAGAGAGAAAGAGAGAGAGAAAGGTCTTCCTTCTGTTGGTTCACTCCCCAAATGGCCGCAACAACCAGAGCTGCGCCGATCCTAAGCCAGGAGCCAGGTGCTTCTTCCAGGTCTCCATTGCGGGTGCAAGGGCCCAAGCACTTGGGCCATCTTCCACTGGTATCCCAGGCCATAACAGAGAGCTGGATTGGAAGAGGAGCAGCTGGGACAAGAATTGGTACCCATATCAGATGCCGGTGCAGCAGGCAGAATATTAACCTACTGTGCCATGGCGCTGGCCCCACTTAAATGTAATTATATCAGTAGTCACATTTCATGAGAGTGGTCTAAATATTCCCAATTAAAAGTCACAGACTGTCAGATTGGATATCAAAGCAAGACCCAGCTACATATTGCCTGTATGAAGCACAACTTAAATATAAAGACACATAAGGGGGCCAGCACTGTGGCGCAGTGGGTTAAAGCCCTGGCCTGAAGTGCTGGCATCCCATATGGGTGCCGGTTCTAGTCCCGGCTGCTCTTCTTCTGATCTAGCTCTCTGCTATGGCCTGGGAAAACAGTAGAAGATGGCCCAAGTCCTTGGGCCCCTGCACCCACGTGGGAGACCCGGAAGAAGCTCTTGGCTCCTGGCTTCGGATCGGCACAGCTCTGGCTGTTGCAGCCAGTTGGGGATTGAACCAGCGGATGGAAGATCTCCTTCTTTGGCTCTACCTCTCTCTGTAACTCTAACTTTCAAATAAATAAAATAAATCTTAAAAAAAAAAGACACATAAAGTAAAAGTACAGAGTCTGGAAAAGATAGGCATGAAGACTGTCCAGAAGAAATCTGGGGTGGCTAGGGTGGGCTCTCTGCCTAACGGTTAAGGCACCATATTGGAGTGCCTGGGTTCCAGTCCTGGCTTCACTCCTGATTCTAGCTTCCTGCTAGTGTGCACCCTGGGTGGCAGCAGGTGATGGCTCAAGTCCTTGTGTCCCATCACCATTTTATTATTATTATGAAAATACAAACGAAGCCAGTTTAAAGAAAAATAGACTGGGGCAGGCATTGAGGCACAATGGGTTAAGCCACTACTTTAGAAGCCTGCATCCTGTATCAGAGTGCTGATTTGAGTTCCAGCTCCCTCTTAATGCATCCTGGGTGGCAGCAGATGATAGCTCAAGTAGCTGGGTCCCAGCCACCGACTTGGGATACTCAGATGCATTGGGAGCCATCAATGAGTGGAAGATCTGTCTGGCTCCCTTGCTTCATCCACAGTTCTCTGGCTGATGTCTATTGTCACATCATTCCCAGGAACCCAGACATTCTGACCTGCACTGGAAGGGGAAATTTTCCTTCCAACAATATTTGCCTTTTTCGCAGTGTTGACATTTGCAGTGATAGGTGCAAAATCAGTGGTGAGTAAAACTGCTGGAACCCAAGCACAAATCAGCGGAGGCTCCACTGTGAACTTGGAGTCATCCTAGCCCTTGACACGACACACCTGAGGAAAAAGCAAGTGCACGCCCGTTTCACCTAGGAGCCTCATCAGTAGAACCCCAAATCTCCACTCCTGAGTACATATTTGTACAGTGCTCTGTGTGACGAAATGTCAGTCCACAGAAAGCACTTCACTTGCATACTTTGCTGAATATGTTGCTACAGTGGTTCTCATAAGTAAAAGGTACTTGCATAGTTGTCTCAGCTGTGAGCCCAGCTAGCCAGTTTTCCCAGGGACGTTATTTTTACTTGAAAGAGGACTGGCAGGCAAACAATGGTTATTCAGCCTTGTATTTGGTAGACAGTTTTTTGAAAATGGATGAAGTGACCTTCTCAGTTCAAGGAAAACAACTGACAGTGTTATTTTTGTTGTAGTTTTCTTTTTTTTTCTTTTTTCTTTTGGCCAAAGGATAACAATTGAGTTTTCAAGCAAAATACAATGTTTGGGCAGTTCATATCCACTACTAGGAATTTGACACCTTCCTAATACCTAAAGATTTTCTTCTTTTTGTTTTTTTAAAGATTTATTATTTATTTGAAAGGCAGAGTGACAGAGAGGGAGAAACAGAGAGAGAAAGAGATGTTCCATCTGCCAGTTCACTCTCCAAATGGCCACAATAGCAGGAGCTGGGCCAGGGTGCAGCCAGGAGTTAGGAACTCCATCCTGGTCTCCCCCATGGGTGGCAGGGTTCCATCTTCTGTTGCCTTCACAGGTACATTAGCAGGGAGCTGGATCAGAATCAGAACAGCTGGACCTGGAACCAGCTTTCCAATATAGGATGCTGGCATTCCAAGCGGCACTACAATGCTGGCCCTTTTAAAGACTTTTCAGATGAGATAGGCAGAGATATTACTCAGTGTGATGTGTTGACATTGTAAAATAAAATGTATCAAAAATTACATCTGCATAATTCAGTGAATCAGAATTTCCAATACATGATGTTTGAAAATTGTGCAGAGATAAGTGATCCATTCAAAGTACAATTTAGACCAGTGGATTTTACAGTAACAGAATATAAAAAATTCATTGTTAGATTTCAGATTACACATTGCAATCAACTTTTTAGAAACTACCACTTGGAAGTTTTGGTGTAGTATCAAAGAAGACTATTCACAATTATCTGAAAATCCTTTTTAAAAAATTCTCCTCCATTTCCAATCTTTATGTCTGTGTGAGACTGGACTCTTTCTTTCTAAGATTTAGTTTTATTTGAAAGGCAGAGTTTACAGAGAGAGAGAGAGACAGAGAGAGATCTTCCATTACTGGTTTACTCCCCAAATGGCTATAATGGCCTGCAGCTGGGCTGGTCAGAAGCCAGAAGCCAGGAGTTTCTTTCAGGTCTCCCTCGTGGGTTGCTGGGGCACAAGCACTTGGGCCATGTTCTGCTCTTTCCTAGGCCATTAGCAGAAAGTTGAATTGGAAGTGGAATGGCTGGGAAATGAACCAGTGCCATATGGGATGCCAGTGTTGCAGGTGGCAGCATACCTGCTACGCTACATTGGCCCCTGAACTCTTTTCTTAAACCTCAAACTAATATATAATAACAGATTGAAAAAAAAATCCAGATAACTCAGCTGTCTTTTATTAAGTCAGATGTTAAAGAGACTCATAAGAAAAATGACAACTCTTCTGTTGTTTATTTTGGAAAGTATTTTCATAAAGTACTTAACTTATTTTTATACATAATGTGCTCATTACTATTGTTATATTTAAAGTCTATAAATAATTATTTTTCACACTTCTCAGTTTTAATTTCAAATACAGCAAATACTGACAGGTATAACCCATAAAGTAAAATTTTCAATAATGTTAATGTACTTTGAAACCAAAAAAAGATAGAACATTGTAGTTAACAAGCTTGATTTAATGTAATTTATTACATAATTATAATATGGGTGCTGGTGTTGTGTCGTAGCCGGTAAAGCCACCGCCTGCAATGCTGGCATCCTGTATGGGCACCAGTTTGAGTCCCAGCTGCTCCACTTCCAATCCAGCTCCCTGCTAATGTACCTGGGAAAGCAGCAGGAGATGGCCCCAGTGCTTAGGCCCCTATACCCATGTGGGAGACCTGGGTGAAGCTCCTGACTTCTGGGTTCAGCCTGGCCCATCCCTGGCAGTTGTGGCCATTTGGGGAGTGAACCAGTGGATGGAAAATCTCTGATCTCCCTCTCTCTGTAACTCTGCCTTTCAAATAAAATACATTTTTAAAAAATTCTAATATGTTGTTATATATTTTGTAACTAACATTTGGAGAACACCTTTTTTCTTAAAAACACAAGGAAAATTGTTAACTGACCACCTATTAGACTATCAAGAAACCGTAAACAAATTGGAAAATACAGGATGAAGACAATGTTGTTACCATGATACAATAAACTTAAAAGCAAGTCACCAGTGGGATGGCCCAAAGAGGCCCTACTGTCTTAGAAAACTAAAAGCATCGTTCTAAATAACTCTTGGCTTAAATAGATAATCAAATGGTACAAAGTCTTTAGAAGTTACTAACAATGAGAAAACATCATATCAGAATTTGTGGGCTGTAACCAAAGTATCAGCAGGAAGGCACTTACTAGCCTTGGAAGCTTTTTACAAGAGGGCAAGAACTGTTGAAAACAATTGAATGTAACAATCAAAGAAGAGTAAGACTCTTAAAGATGACAGAAAAATTCCTCTCTAAAAAGTTGTTTGTGTTCCACTCTCCTGCTCTCCTTCCCCAAGTCAAACCAAAAAAGTTTTTATGGAAAATAGAATAGAAAACTCAATTTTTCTACATGAATTAGAAAATGTTCATCATCTCAAACCTCCATCATGAACAGTACCTGCCGTATACAATGGAATCATGATGAATGTGATGACTCAGCGTTCGCTGGTTATTTGGATATTTGGAGAAGTAAATGTTTGGTAGTGGAGCTAATCAGAAGGACAGCGACAAGAGCGTCATGGTTTTCAGATCTTGGGCTCTGTGCTCTTTCTGTACCTGCTGCTTCCCCTCCCCATGCAGAAGTGGTCACAGGGCACCCAAGATACCACAGAGTGGATCCTCAGGGTGCACTGTTTCCAGGGACCTGGGGGGGCTCTCATGGTTGGTTTGAGGTGAGTAAAGATTGATGGGCTACTCCCCAGATTTTATTGCTAAGAAGTTTAAAATACTTAGGGATTGCAGGAATCTAGAAAGTTTGGATGTGTTCATTGCAGTGAAGAGATCTATTCTAATGTGGTTGTATTCTGACTCAGTGACAAGGGATCGGGGTTAGCAAGTGTGGGGAGCAACTCGGACTAGACTAAGTTACTGGAATTAAGACTTATTCTATGCATCTGCTCTCCCACAACATGGCGCTGGGAGAGGAGTAAACAACTTCTACACAGCTGCCTCCAGTTTGACCAATAACCTGCAGGAGCTGATCCTGCTCCTGATTGGAGGAGAGCAGTGTACTCGGCGTGTGGGTAGCAGAGTTGGGATTGGTGGAAGAGGACTATAAAAGAGGAGAGAGACAACATGCATGAGGAACATCTAAAGGGAACATCTGGATAACATCTGAGCAGCCCCCAAGAGAGCCGGCCGGTGGTGTGCCACTCCCCTGCGGAAGTGGGGAAAGTGGCAGGGGGAGCCGCCCTTCCACGGAGGTGGAAGGGTCGGCAGCCAACCCGGGAAGGACCAGCAGCAAACCGGGGAAGGGCCGAGCAGACAAAAGAACAGCGCAGGGTCCTGTGTCGTTCCTCCGCGAATGGGGGAGCGACAGCAAGTGATACAACCACTGTTTCCCTTGCACTGGTCCCTTTTCAGTGATGCTGCAAAGATAGATATTGTCTAGGCCTGGCCCAAGAAGAGAGTCTTAGCCTGTTGAACATTGGAAAGGATCTGGCGGCAAGGTGCCCTCTGCCCTTCTCTCCCAAAGCTGCCAGGGAAGAGGGTGTCCTCAACAGCCACCCTGCATCCTCAAAGCAGCAACTTCAGCTGGGGGGATCGTGTGAGAGCATTTTGTAGGCTACGTCAGCCTGCTGTCAGAGAGGACTTGAAGCCATGCTCAGGATGTCTCCCAGGGTCTCTGGGAATGCCTACTGCCTGCTGGATTCTCCTAGTAAGCTTGAAGGCGCTTCCATGGACTGTGCCCTTGAGACTACAGCAAGCACTAGGTGCAGACCATTTCTTGGGGTGCTCTTGCCCCCTTCTCCACCAGAACTAGCACCAGTTTTCAAACACAGAGTTTTCAAACCATACTTCAGCAACACACACACATCCAAAATAAAAAACACATTTCTCCTAAGGGAGCAAACCCTGAAGACATTTGATCTGCAAAAGCTTAGACATCCTCTTACATTATTGCAGATAGCAATTTAGCGCAAACATTTCCTGCTTAACATTTGTATAACATTAGTGAACCAGGCAGGTGGTTTTCCAAGAACAAAGGGAGATTCTGACTCTGCTTATTGCAAAACAGAGGACTGCTTCCAGCTTTGAAAATGTGTTTTTCCTGCTTCTACCACCCTCTGGGTAGCCTCCCTCAGCGGTCGCTAAAGGGACCTCTTAAGCACTTAGCATTGGCAGAAGCAGCTCTGTTGCCCCCAGCACCTGCTCCAGGGACTCCCGCTGCCTTCTGTCAGGGCTTCAGGGCCTCCATTACTGCTGAAGAATCCATTAGGGGAAGTACTTGGTGAGGTTTGTGTGCTTGGGCCAAGTACAACTCACCCATCTGCTGGGTACGGCCTGTGCTGGGAACAGAAGGCTGCCAAAATGAGGGAGGCACAGAGGATATTTTCACGGGGTCCTTCCACAAATTACTTATTAATTGCAAAGGGCGATGGCTTGTGAGTAGATACTAAGCCGGAGGTCCAACCTTGTCAGGAAGAGTGGGACACCTGAGGTACATGTTGATGGATGCCCTGTGGAGTATAAAACACCACTTAGAAGTCATTTTGCGGAAGTTTAACCTGAATCAGCCAACCTCCATTTGCTAGGAAACACAGGTGTCAAGGCAAAAGGCGTAGCTGCATCACATGCACGAGACTGAATCAAGCTGCCTGGGGCTGGAATCTTGGCTCTGTTTATCAGCTGTGAGCCCAGGGGTAAATAATTCAGCTTTTCTAAGACTTGATTTTTTTCTTCTGGTAAATGGGTATAACTCAAATAATGTAAGAGAGTCTTCCTTGGCAGCTAAGATCTGGTCTTGTTGGATAATGATGTCTTAAAAAACAAAACATCAAAACAAAAGGGGCCCACACTGTGGTATAGCAGGTTAAGCCTTTGCCTGCAGTGCCAGCATCCCATATAGGCACTGGTTCCAGTCCCAGTTGCTCCACTTTCAATCTGGCTCCCTGCTAATGGCCTGGGAAAGCAGAAGAAGATGGCCCAAGTGCTTGAGCCCCTGCATCCATGTGGGAGACCAGGAAAAAGCTCCTGGCTCCAGTCTGGCCCAGTTCTGGCCATTAAGGCCCTTTGGGGAGTGAACCAGCAGATGGAAGAGCTCTCTCTCTCGCTCTCTCTCCCCTCCCCCCCCGTAACTCTACCTTTCAAATAAAATATCTAAATCTTAAAAAAAACAAAAAGGCATAAATACACAATCAGTGTACATTCATGAGAAAAATGGTCTGAATTCTTCCAAAGTCAGTATCACCAATAACAAAAACAGTTGGGGAATTTTTCTGTATTAAAAGAAGTTTAAGAGAAG
Source organism: Oryctolagus cuniculus (assembly GCF_051225735.1). NCBI lineage: Eukaryota > Metazoa > Chordata > Mammalia > Lagomorpha > Leporidae > Oryctolagus > Oryctolagus cuniculus. The sequence goes on along the minus strand of NC_142868.1, from coordinate 145,823,459 downwards.
CAACAACCCAAAGTAATGTATAAACTTTGCTTAGATTATAGTTGGAAAAATGAAACAAACCTAGCTGTTAAAATGTCTTGGGAGTCAGGGGGAATTTGAATTTGAACTGAATATTGGTTGATGTCAGGAAATTATATTATTATTGATAATATGGTGGTTATGTAGAAGAGTGTTATTTTTTAGGAAGTGCATTCTAGAATAATTAGTGAAGTGCCTTGATGTATAATTTATTTTCAAATTGTTCAGCAAAAGAAATGTTAACAACTGATGAATATAGATTGTTTATAAGATCATATATCAGTTTTTAGATTGTTAGACAATTTCCATAATGAAAGTTGAGGAAAAAAGAACTAAGAGCATTTCTCCCTGAAAGCTTCATTTTTCCCTTACATGCACACAGTCCCTAGCTGATGTTTTGACTTTACGTTGACATGAAGGACATTGGAATTCAATAGAAACCATACTTCCAATTTGGACTTTCCATCTTTTTCTGGGCTGTCCATGTGCATCTCGCCCTGGGCACTGGCAGCCACTGCTGTGCCCCCACCATGATCACCACAGGAACAACCCACACCCGTCAGTGGGCTGTGTCACTCAGCTGTGATGTTCCGCAGATAGTGTGTCAAATGCATCTCCAACTGAGAACGTTTTAACTTACATTGAGGAGCAGCTGTAGTAAGATGTTGTTTCTGAATGTTTAAATTTTTTTTATTTACTTAGAGATCTTCCACCTGTGGCTTTACTGATCAAAAATGAGCAACAGCCAGGCTGGGCCAGTCTGAAAACAGTAGCCGGATGGAAAGCCAATACACTGTGGTAAAAAATGACCTAAATGAAAGATCTCTGTGAGCGAGATCCTGGTGGAAAGAAGGGGCCATTAAAGAAGGAGGTAGCTTTCTTTGAAGGGAGGAGAGAACTTCTACTTCGACTATGGCCTTGTCTAAATAAGATTGGCGTTGGCGAACTCAAGAGGCTTCCATAGCTTTTGCAGCTCAGGACAGGAGCCTCGAGTGATTGCTGATGTCATAGATAACAGTGTCAGTTGTTAAATCAACAAGAGTCACTGTGCACTTGCTCCCCATGTAGGACTTCTGTCCTTAAGGTGTTGTATTATGAGAATTAATGGTAAAACTAGTCTCCAAACAGTACTTTTATACTTTGTGTGTCTGTGTGGGTGTTGAGATCTTAGTATATACTAAGTTGATCTTCTTTATATAAAGATAATTAAAATGAATCTTAATGAAGAATGGGATGGGATAGGGAGTAGGAGATGGGTTGGTTTGCGGGTGGGAGGGTGGTTATGGGGGGAAGAACCACAATAATCCAAAAGTTGTAATTTTGAAATTTGTATTTATTAAAGTTTTCTATTAAAAAAATGTAAAAAAAAAAAAAAAAAAAACAACCAGTAGCGAGAAACTCAATCTAGGTCTCCCTTGTGGGTGACAGGGACCCAATTACTTGAGCCATCAATTACTTGTGTTGTCACCTACTGCCCTCCAGGGCATGCATTAACAGGAAGCTGGAATCAACAACAGAGCCAGGACTCAAACCCAAACCCAGGTACTCCGATACAAGTCATTGGCATCTCAAATGGCAGCTTTTTTTTGTTTGTTTTAAGATTTATTTGAAAGAGCTGGGGTGGGGGAGGATATCTTCCACCTACTGGTTTATTCCCCAAATGACTGAAACGGAGCCAGGAGCTTAATCCAGGTCTCCCACGTGGGTGCAGGGGCCCAAGCACTTGGGCCATCATCCATTGCCTTCCCAGGAGCATTAGCAGGGAGCTGGATTGGAAGTGGAGCAGCCAGGACTCAAACTAGTGCTCTTACATGGGCTGCCAGCATCGTGGGCAGCAGCTTCACTGGCTACAAAATGGTGCTGGACTCTGAGATGGCATCTTAACCACTGCGTCAACCACCTGCCCCAAATGTGTGTGTTGTTACTGTTGCTGTTATCAGTAACACCTGGAGCACCCAGGCGGGCAGTGCATGGCCAGTGCTCAGCCCTGTCTAGTTCTACCTCTTAGTGAGTGGGCCTCAGTTTCCTCCTGTTACGTATTAGTCGCTGTACCAAGCTTTGCAGCCAGCATCTCTTAGAAACAAGCCAGCCAGCAAGCAAAGACTGGCTGGTGCCCACTCCCGGAGAACTGGCAATCTGGCCGAGAGACATCCTCATGTCTCTCAACGACTCCCTGCAGAACCAGGAGAGAGAAATTCAGCACGATGACAGGAGGTTCCAGACAGAGCATGATGCTGTCGGCGCGTCTGGGAGGGCTCCCCAGGAAAGGCAGTTTTGGATCGCACTTCGAAGATTCTGGTAAGGGGGTTGGGAGTTCTCCAGTGGGAGCAGATGCCGACGGTGCCGTTAGTCCTCGATTCACGCGGCCAGGCCTGTGCTGTGTTGGACTTGTCCTGTGTGGAGGCTCGACGGTTTCCCCAGGTTCACCGTCTGCTGGTCTGTTTCCATTTGACATAGTTTTGGTTTTGGCCTCAGAGCTTGGTTTGTTCTCTGAGCTTGACATTGTTCTGTTTCCGGGAATCACAGAGAGCTGCCCTAGCGTTGTCGCAGGGGGAAGTGCTCCTGGAGCAGAGGTGTGGCGTCTGCTTTGATCTGAAACCCTCCTGGGGGATGTTTGGACTCTTTCCCATCCTACCTTTGAGTTAGGATCTTGTGAAAACGGAAAATGGAATTCTTGAACCGCAAAGCCAGTTTCCCACACGTTCTCCAGAGGGGGCAGCAGGGTGTGACTCCCCACACTGGCAGAGACAAGTGTAAGGCTGCTATTTTTATTCAGAAGTCCTGTTTGTTATTAGCTACAGAGTTTTAGAAAATGCTGTCAATCTGCCGAATCTGTGTCTTTAAAAAGTTGAACACAGGTTTGGAAATCAAGCTGAGTGGGGGCTGGAATCCTTGTTGTTCCTGTGAGCCCAGGGGTAACTAATTTCATTCTCTGCCACTCAGTTCTTGCTTCTGTAAGATGGCGGTGACTGAAATACAGCACAGACTTCCAGGGCAGCTTGGAGCTGGCCTTGCAGGAATTGATGTATTAAACAGCAAACTGAAACTAAAACCCCATCAATCTGACAGTGACAGAGTTGAAGTATAATATGTGGGTAGTTCAAAAAGTTCTTGGAAAAATGGAATTACAAGATAATTTGGTGCAAACAGTTTTTGAAATCCATGCATAGTTTTTTTCATAGTATGCATTTTCTATCAACTTTTTAAAGATCCCTTGTATGCATGGATTTCAAAATTTTTGCATCAAAATAAATTTATTTTTAAATTCCATTCCCACAAAATTTTTGAAGTACCCTCATACTTGCATCATGTTAAGTTTGAGCGTGTTTTTAACTGATGGGGAGTTGTAATTGGTATTTTCCTTCTTTCTTACTGGCACAACAAATAACGTCTCGCCACTGGTTGTATCCTGCACTCAGTGGCACCTTATTTTGAATGAGCTGTAGCAGATTTGGATGGAGGCTTCCCCAGAGATATGGGAGAAAGGCTACATTCCACTTCACCTGCCTGAACTTTGGGAAGTCCTCTCCGGATACCTCAGTCTTCCTCCAGATCCCCCTCTCCTGTCAAGGCCATGATCCTTTCCCAAGCCCGTCTTCTGCCACCTGCACTTTCTCTTTTCTCTCCTCTTCCACCTTAGTCTTTCCACCCTCCTCCATCCCAGTGGATCTCCATCTCTTTATCCCAGGTTAGCCATCCCCATCTTAATGTCTCCATTTCCTGTTGCCAGCAGCACCCACCAAGGAAATTCAAGGATCCTCCAAGGAATCTACCTCCTTGGGAGGTGAATAGCAGGGTGCCAGTTATGGCTGGGTAACTGTAGTAACATTTGTGGTTTTGTGGATAATAATATCCACCTTGTGAGGCTTTTGTGAGGATTAAATGAGACAGAGAATGTGAAACACTTGGCAAGATGCTGGCACGTGGCTGTTAGCTATCAGTCCTCCCTGTTTTCTCTAAATGATTGCACAGCCAGCATTTTGATGATATAGGGAAGGGAGAAAAAAACCCAAAGGGAAAAGGCTCACCCATGCCTTCAACACCACAGCTTTTCCTGGAGTTTTGCACTTTTCCAGTGAGAGTACTCTTATGAGTCACAGTCCATACATGGAGATTTTGAAGGGTGGAAGGAACGTCACCAAGCATTTTAATGTGTTTGAACATGTAGCATTCTGTGATATTTTTAGATCATCACAGAGAGGAACTCACTGTCACCATCTTCTTGTGTCTGGCATGGCTCTCCTACTCTGAGAGATCCAGGCTATTCTGCAGAAAGTTGTTAAAACACAAAGGAATGCTGTTATCTACTCTCCTGACAATGGACCCCAACAGGACTATGAGAAGAGCTAGTGGCTATGACATCTGCATCCCATACTGGGGTGTTGGTTTGGTGCGTGGCTCCAGCTCCTGACTCTAGCACACCCTGAGAGGCAACAGGTGATGGCTCAGGTGGTTGGGTTTCTGCCACCCACATGGGAGATCCAGTCTGAGTTCCTGGCTCCCAGCTTGGGCCCAGCCCAGCTTCAGGTGTTGGCAGGCAGTTAGGGGAGCAGACCAGCAGATATATCTCTTTCTCTCAAATAGATATAATTTTAAAAAGTGAGAATAATAATTTTAAAAGCACTTTCCTGTTTCTAGTCATGAATGGTAACAGGGAAACTGCAGAATTTAAACTGCAACCAGTGCTTTCAGTTTCCTTCACATCACATGATTGAGAGTTGCAGCGACTGACCCAAAGGCTGAGACTGGGAAACAGTGGATTGAGTTGTGTCTCCCACAAACCACTGTGGAAGCACTAGCTCCTAATATGATATTATTTGCAAATAATTATGGTTAGATGTGGTTACGAGGGGTGGGGGGTCCTTGCGATGGGTTTAGTGACCTTACAAGAAGGGACACCAAAGTTCTTTGTCTCCCACCGGAGAAGAGGGTGTGCACACATAGTAAGGGGTATCTACTTACCAGCCAAGAGATGTAGCTGCAGGATGAAACCTATCCCTGGGGCCTGGCATTGTGGCAAGACCACTGCTTGCAATGCTGGCATCCCATATAGGAGTGCTAGTTTGAGTCCTGGATGCTCCACTTCCAATCCAGCTTCCTGCTAATGCTCCTGGGAAGGCAATGGATGATGGCCCAAATGCTTGGGCCCCTGCCACCCATGTGGGAGACCCTGGCTTCTAGCTTCAGCCTGGCCCCACCCTGGAAGATTCTCTGTGTGCCTCTCCCTCACTCTGTCACTCTGTCTTCTGAATAATTTTTTTTTTTTAATTAAAGGAAACCTATCTTGCTGGCACCTTAATCTTAGACTCGCAGCCTCCAGGCTGAGTGCTAAATGTCTGTTGTCTGAACCACTCAGTCTGCAGTATCTCAGTCTGTGGCCTCCTATAGTCAGTGTCAGCAAAAGGGTTAATGTAGAACTTTCTCAGGTCAGCTTCCTCATGCAAAGGGTCATCCCCTAAAAACTGTGAAAGTTGAGACAATGTGAAAGTTAAGACAGTGTAAGAAGGGAAGGACATGTGCATAATGTTGCGAAACCAAGGGAAGCTTTGATGAAACTCAAAATTAGGACCTTTTATTTTAAGAAATGGCAACCTACAGCGTAATGTTTCCTCGAATTCTTTGCTGTCTGTTGTGTGGAGATTACAAGTCAATACCCGCTGCAGAACGTTGCTGCCTAAGTGCTATGGTCTGAATGTGGTTTGGCTCCTGAACTCATGCGGGTCTTTGAACCCTAAAGCCATAAGTTATCGATACTAAGAGGGCAGAAACGTAACCCAGTTACGGTGTTAAGAGGTGGGGCCTTTGGGAAGTGACTGGTTTGGATTGGGTCACTAGGGCAGAGCCCCTGTGATTAGATCCTGGTGACTATAAGGAGTCACAGATGGATACCTGTGTTCCCTGTCTCTTGCCATGGGATTCCCTGTGCTGTCTTGGGACTCTGTTAGCAAGAATCCATTACCAGAGGCCAGGCACTTGGGCCTATCTGATCTTGGACTGCAAACCTTAAAAACTGAGCTAAATAACCCTTTTCACTTTATAAGTGAGTTGCCTTGGGTATTTTGTTGTAGTAAGAAAAGCTCAGTATGCTCCATGTGCTGCTTTGGTGTTGACCTCTGCAGTGGTCGCTGAGAGCACCTCCCAGGACCCACATCACTGACGCCCAAAGGCTTTTGCTCTGCCTTTGGCAGAACTGGGTTCCCTCTAAGGGGAGTCCTTCATCTACAAAGCTCTTTTGGGGGCTCTGAGAGAGAACACAGTATGATGAATTGAGGAGCAGTTTCTTGGGGAGCCATGTAGCACAAAAGGTGTCCCCTCTCCCCATTTTGCTAAATAAATATTTGTATTATACTCTCCCATGTGTGACGGAAGATTTTTTTTTTTTTTTGACAGGCAGAGTGGACAGTGAGAGAGAGAGTCAGAGAGAAAGGTCTTCCTTTTACCATTGGTTCACCCTCCAATGGCCGCTGTGACGGGCGCACCACGCTGATCCAAAGGCAGGAGCCAGGTGCTTCTCCTGGTCTCCCATGCGGGTGCAGGGCCCAAGCACTTGGGCCATCCTCCACTGCCTTCCCAGGCCACAGCAGAGAGCTGGACTGGAAGAGGAGCAACCAGAACAGAACCTGGTGCCCCAACTGCAGGTGGAGGATTAGCCTAGTGAGCCATGGTGCCTGCTGATTTTGCTTTTTAAAACAAGAGCTGATGGCCACTATCCTTGAGAATGTCTCTGATTTTGTGGGAGAGGAATTTTAGGAAAATACTTTGCTGATCTCTTGGACTGCAGAAGATGAGCCCCTCCCAAATCCAGGTCAGAATGGGCCAGATATGAGGCCTCTGCAAGATCCTTTTGAATTGTTCTGCCCAATAAGGTGGGAAGAATTTTGAATTCCTAGAGCTAGCCCTAGAGAGGGGCTGAGGGGCAGGGAAGAGAGGGGAGGGACAATGGCAAGGATTAGAGAAAGGAGGCGCTCAGTGTCCAGGCGGCCCCACGTGAGCCGGGGATGGGAGAGCCAGCCGAGGAGACACTCAGACTCTGTGTCTTGCAGAGGCAGGCAGCTAAGCTTGCGGGGTCTCCAAGTGCCTGTAGAGATGGGTGCTGTGGTGGCACAGGTAAAGCTGCCACCTGCAATGCCATCATCCCACACAGGCACCAGTTCAAGTCCCAGCTGCTCCACCTCCCATCCGCTTCCCCTGCTAATGTGCCTGGGAGATCAACAGAAGATGACCAGAGTTCTTGGGTCCCTGCCACCCATGTGAGAGACCCAGATGAAGCTCCAGGCTCTTGGCTTCAACCATATGGGGAGTGGACCAGCAGATGGGATCTGTCTCTCTCAGTCTATCTTTTTCTCTCTCCCTCTGTCTGTCTCTAACTCTGTCTTTCAAAAAGAAATACATCTTTAAACAAATTAAATAAATAAATAAAAGTGCCTGTAAAAGTGGCAGCTGCAAAGGCTACAAAGGAGCCTCTGCCCTGTTAGGAGCAGACATTTGGCACAGAGGTAAAGGTTCCTCTTGGAACATCCACATTCCCTATTGGAGGGCTTGGGTTCAAGTCCTGGCTCCACTTCCCATTACAGAATTCCTGCTGATGTGCACCCGGGGAGGAAGTGGTGCTGGACCAAGTAGTTGGGTTTCCACCACCCACAAGGGAGGCCCAGATTGAATTCCAGGATCATGGCTTTGGCCTGGCCCAGCCCTGACTATTTCAGGCATTAGTGGAGCGAACCAGCAGATGGGCAATTTGTCTGCCACTTGTCATCTGCGAGGACAAGCCATGAAGCAGGTCACCACCTTTCCTGTGACAAGGTCGAAGCCCCTGCTTTGTAAGCAAGACTGTTTTTATGCTCCTTAAATTCAGTTATTCCATTTCTTTCATACCTGGCAAAGCCATTTTGAAAGCCTGCTACAGCTGGGCCAAGGATATCAGTCAAAAAATCACTTACATCTCCACCAGCAACCAAAGACGTTTGCAGAACCTACCAGAGCTTCCACAGAAAATCCAGCTTCACTAAGCCCAGCCTGATCGGTTGTAAACAGCAGGCCACGGTTGCATCCTTGTATAAGGCAGGTGACTCGCAGACAGGCTGTTACCTAACACCCAGAGTCAGGCGGCTTTGGAAGGGCACGCGGTGTTCATTTTGCTGCATTTCCAATTCGGGGAAACAAGGCACTAGACTATTTTCTCACTTAAGTCAGAGGATGAGAGGAGGGCAGTGCAGTCTTGCAGCCAGCAGGATGGGGCGGAAGTAATTAAGGCAGAGGAAGCCCAGAGGCGGCTGAAATTTAAGTTAAAGAGGACGACTTGCTTGCCCCCCACCCCCACCTCAACGCCTCCACACCCAGGATTCTTTTAGTTCAAAAATCCACCTTTGTGCTACTGGTATTTTTAAAGTAAATTTGTTTGGTTGCTTATTAAAAGACAGAGACTGGGACCAGCACTGTGACACAGTAGGTTAATCCTCAGCCTGCACTGCTAGCATCCCATATGGGCACCGGTTCTAGTCCTGGCTGCTGCTCTGATCCAGCTCTCTGCTATGGTCTGGGAAAGCAGTGGAAGATGGCCCAAGTGCTTGGGCCCATGCACCCACAGGGGAGACCTGGAAGAAGCTCCTGGCTTCGGATCAGCCTAGCTCTGGCTATTGCGACCATCTGGGGAATGAACCAGCAGATTGAAGACCTTTTTATCTGTCTCCCTCTCACTGTTTGTAACTCTGTCAAAAAAAAAAAAAAATGACAGAGACTCAGAGAGCCTGGAGCTCAGTCCAGGTCTCCCATGCAGGTGGCAGGGATCCAAGTACTTGAGCCATCACCAGCTGCCTCCTAGGGTGCACATCAGCAGGAATCTGGGGCTGGAGGTAGAGGCAGGCCTCAAACCCAGGCACTCCCACAAGGGATGCCTCTGTCCCAAGCTGCGGCTTCATTGCTGCACCACAGTAATTGCCCACTGCTACTGGTCTGTGTAAAGGTATTGCTGGTCTCTCAGGTCCACTGATACCCTTTGTGCCTCCACCTGGGCACCCTTGACTTAGCACAGAACTCAAAACTTTATGGGAGGAGCAGGTGTTTGGCTGAGTGGTTAGGATGTCCCACGTTGGAGTGCCTGGATTTGATTCGTGGCTCAGGTTCCTACCAATGCAGACTCTGGTGGGCAACAGGTGATGACTCAAGTAATTGGATCCCTGCCACCCACACTGGAGAGCTGGATTGAGTTCCTGGCTCCCAGTTTCAGTGCCAGGCATTGGAGGAGTGAACCAGCAGATGGAAGATCTCTCCCTCTCACACCATCTGCCTGCCTCTCAGAACATTATGTGGAACACAAATATTTCCCCATCACCTAGGGGTAAGAGGGTTGAGTGCTAAAATTTCTTTAATTCAGCAATATCTATCAGCCAATTTTCATTGTGCTAAAATATATATAACATGAAGTTTGACACTTTCATGATTTTAAAATATGCAGTTTAATGGTATTAAATGCATTCACATTACTGTGCAAACATCACCACTATCCATCTCCAGAACTTTTTCATTTTCACAAATCAAAATTTCAACAGTAACTCCACTTTCCTTCTCTCTCCAGCTCCTGCCAATCACCATTCTAGGGGCCAATGTTGTGGTCTAGCAGGTTAAATCCTGCCTGCGATGCTGGCATCCCACATGACTGCATGCTCAAGTCCCAGCTGCTCAGCTAATGTGCTTAGGAAAGCAGCAAAAGATGACCCAAGTATTTGGGCTTCTGCCATCCATGTAGCAGAGTGGATGGAATTGCTGGCTCCTGCCTTTTTCCTGACCCAGAACTGGCTGTTGGAGCCATTGAGGAGTGAACCTGCAGATGGAAGATCTCTCTCTCTCTCTCCATTTCTGTCACTCTGCCTTTTGAATAAATCAAATAAATAAATCTTTAAAAAGAGAGAGAAATAGAGGAAAGCACTGGTCCCTGTAATGACACTATTGTGCCACTGCATTGATTCACCTTGGGATCCTGAGCTATAGATCTCTTGTATATAAGATGATAAATCCAGGCCGGCGCTGCAGCTCACTTGGCTAATCCTCTGCCTGTGGTGCCAGCACCCCAGGTTCTAGTCCCGGTTGGGGTGCCAGATTCTGTCCCAGTTGCTCCTCTTCCAGTCCAGCTCTCTGCTGTGGCCCGGGAAGGCAGTGGAGGATGGCCCAAGTGCTTGGGCCCTGCACCCGCATGGGAGACCAGGAGAAGTACCTGGCTCCTGGCATTGGGTCAGCGCAGCGTGCCGGCCACAGTGCACCAGCCCTAGAGGCCATTTGGGGGGTGAACCAACGGAAGGAAGACCTTTCTCTCTGTCTCTCTCTCTCACTGTCTAACTCTGCCTGTCAAAAAAAGATGATAAATCCAAGTTTATGCTACTTTTAATTGGGTATTCTGTTATTTGCATCCTAAAACATTCCAGTTGATATTGTATTTATTGCAGCATCGTTTCTAACAACAAACACCCTAAATGTTAATCAATAGAAGACTCATTAAATGGATTATGATACAGTCACAACAGAATACTATGCAGATATAATAAAGAAGTGAAGCTATATACAGATATGGAATAAGCTATAAGAAATCGTGGGTATAACCAAGTGCATAAATATGTTTAAGCAGGCTCCTTGTTACCAGTCATGGAGGGGAGGGCGGTTGCCGGAGCGAGTTTCACAGGTTCTTTTCCTCAGCTTAGTATAGAAATAAAAAGCTGGGAAACAATTTGCAAAGAGTCAGAAACTTTCATTCAATTGGCAAGCGATAGAGAAAGCATCTGGCCTGAGTCCAGATGGAGTGCCCGAGTGGGACACTGACTTTGAGGAAGTGTCCTGGGTTTTTAAGGCATTACTGTTTTTTTTTTTTTTTTCATTGGGTCATTCTGTGGGGGCGCCCATTGGACAGGGGTTTCACAAAGGTGTGTTGATTGGCTTGGTGCTCATGGAGATCGTGGGGGTCTCTTGGAGACTGTCTCCTTAGGGGCTCAGCCCCCTCTTTTGCTAGCTGTGGGTGGAAGATTGCAACTAACTTGAAGGCATGGTTTAAAACTGCAAGGTCACACAAGATAGCCAGGGTCTCTGAGCCAGTCCAACTCTCCCCAGGTGCTCAGCCGTCCCCTGCCAGCTCTGAGTGAGAGATTGCACCCATCCTGAAGGTGTCATTTAAAGCTGCAAGGTCACACATGCAGCACAAGAAGCTGTTAGTGGGGGAGATGCCAGTTGGCGTGGGGACAGGCTTTCCAGCCCAGCTGCTAGCCTGCTGTGAAGGACATTCTACCTACATCTGAAGGGGCCCACAGACCCCACCCCCAGCCCCGCTGGCTGGCCTCACTCCTATTTGCTTTTTATGTACACTTAAAATTATTTATTTCAAAGACAGAGACAGAGAGTGATCTTCCAGGCACTGGTTCACTCCTCAAATACCTGTAATAGTCAGAAGTGGTCCAGGCCAAAACAAGGAGCCTGGGATGCAATCTGGAATTCCTATGGGAGTGGTGGGAACCCAAGTACTTGAGCTATCACCTGCTGCCTCTCAGGGTGTGCATTATAGGAAGCTGGAATCAGAAGCAGAGGTAGTACTTGAACCCAGGCACTCTGATGTAGTATTCAGGTATCCCAAACAGTATATTAAGTATTAGGTCAAACAACTGCTCCCTCCCCCTTTTTTCTTAAAGATTTATTTGAAAGGCAGAATTATAGAGAGGCAGAGACAGAGGGAGAGATTTTCCATCTCTGGTTCACTCCCCAAATGGCTGCATTGGCTAGAGCTGGGCTGATCTGAAGCCAGGATCCAGGAGCTTATTCCTGGTTTCCCATGTGGGTTCTGGAGGCCCAAGCACTTGGGCCATCTTTCACTGCTTTCCCAGGTACAGGTAGCAGGGAGCTGGATTGTAAGTGGAGCATCTGGGCCTTGAACTGGTGCCCATATGGGATGTTGGCACTGCAGATGGCAGCTTTAACTACTACATCACAGCACCAGTATCCCCCCATTTTTTTTAAATAAAGATTTATTTATTAAAAAGGCAGTACTAGAGAGGGAGAGAGAAAGAGGAAAGAGGCACACAAGCATTTCAAACTGCAGTTTCATTCCTCAAATGGCCACAATCTGGGCAAGGCCAGGCTGAAGCCAGGAGCCAGGAGCCATCCCAGTGTCCCAGGTAGGTGCAGGGGCCAAGGACTTGGACTATCATATGCCCCTTTTCCAGGTGAATTAGCAGGGAGCTGCATTAGAAGTGGGGCAGCCAGGACTTGAACCAGCACTCGTATGGGATGCAGGTGTCACAGGTAGTGAGTTAACCTGCTGTGTCATAACATGAGCCCCTGCCCTTTTGTGTTAAAAAAGCTATATCTAGGGTTGGCGCCGCGGCTCACTAGGCTAATCCTCCACCTTGCGGCACCGGCACACCGGGTTCTAGTCTCAGGGCGCTGGATTCTGTCCCAGTTGCCCTTCTTCCAGGCCAGCTCTCTGCTGTGGCCAGGGAGTGCAGTGGAGGATGGCCCAAGTGCCTGGGCCCTGCTCCCCATGGGACACCAGGAGAAGTACCTGGCTCCTGCCATCGGATCAGCGCAGTGCACCGGCTGCAGCGCGCTGGCCGTGGCGGCCATTGGAGGGTGAACCAACGGCAAAAAAGGAAGACCTTTCTCTCTGTCTTTCTCTCACTGTCCACTCTGCCTGTCAAAAAAAAAAAAAAAATTAAAAAAAAAAAAAAAAGCTATATCTAGGGGCCGGCGCTGTGGTGCAGCGGGTTAACGCCCTGGCCTGATGCACTGGCATCTCATATGGGCACCGGTTCTAGTCCCAGCTACTCCTCTTCCAATCCAGCTCTCTGCTATGACCTGGGAAAGCGGTATAAGATGGCCCAGGTCCTTGAGCCCTTGCACCTGTGTGAGAGACCCGGAGGAAGTTCCTGGCTCCTGGCTTCAGATCGGCGCAGCTCTGGCCATTGCAGCCAATTGGGGAGTGAACCATCGGATGGAAGACCTCTCTCTCTCTCTCTCTCTCTCTGCCTCTTTTCCAAAAAGTTCATGGAAATGCAGTTTATAAAGAAACAATGCATGGATTGCAGTTTTTCTTTTGCCAAAATAAACTCATCCTCTAACTTCGTATTTCACAGACTTTTTATACTTATATTACTCTTTCAATAAAAACTATGCAAAATGGGCAAAAACCACTACCATCCTCGCAGCATTAGTATCAGTTCAGTGTTTAAGTTGCTGACTTGCTTTCGACCATGCTGCTATGAATCAGCAGTTTCTTGTAACCCTTCTTCAGGCTCAATTCATTTGCTAGCTTGGCTCTAAGACCTAGGGAAAACTCTTATGTTTACCCAAGTGTTGAGCTTAACCCATGGCAAATGCTGCCATGCTCCCTATTCTTATTTTAGGAAATATGTATTTATGTAATGTAGACCTGGACAGCTGTCTGCTGCGGTTTGAATGTGTCCCCCGAGTCTGCCAAGGTCTGTGTGTTGGGAACTCGATTCCCAGTGTGGCAGTGTTGGGAGGTTGGACCTTCAGGAGGTGCTCAGGGCAAGAGGGCTCTACCCTCATCGCATGGGTGGATCTCATTATTGCCAGAGTGGTTCATTAGTGCAGGAGTGGGTTCATTATAAAAGTTTGGCTCCCCTTTGTCTCTCTTTCCTTGCTTTCCGCCATGGGCTGGTACAGTAAGAAGGCCCTCATCAGATGCTGCCTCTAGAACTGTGAGCCAAGACATACCCAGTTGTGTTATCTCTTTAAAGCAGCATAAAATGGGCTAAGAAAATATTTATCTCATGTTAATTGCTCATGATGGGTTACTTGGGAGGATATGCTTTTTAAGAATACTTATTTGGAGTCTGGTAGTGTGGCACGATGGGTAAAGCTGCCACCTGATGTGCCAGCATCCCATATGGGTGCTGGTTTGAGTCTTGGCTGCTCCTCTGCTGATCCAGTTCTCTGCTATGGCCTGGGAAAGCAGTAGAAGATGGCCCAAGTCCTTGGACCCCTGCACCCTCAATTTTAGGAATATAGTGATTCTTCCTATCATACCCACCTTCCTACTCCCACTCCTATCCCTCCTCCTTCTCCCTCTCCCATTCCCAGTCCCAGTCCCATTCTCCATTAAAAGAAACAAGGGCTGTTCAAGTCATTGCTTCTCAAAATGTCAATATCACTTCTGCAGATTTCGTTTTAGGTGCTCTATTAGTTGTCACAGATCAGGGAGAATGGTATTTGTCCTTTTGGGACTGGCTTATTTCACTAAGTATGATGTTTTTCAGATTCATCCATTTTTTGTTGCAAATGACTGGATTTCATTTATTTTACTGCTGTGTAGTATCCCTTAATGTGCGTATTCCATAATTTCTTTTTCTTTTTTTTTTTTTTTTTTTGACAGGCAGAGTGGACAGTGAGAGAGAGAGAGACAGAGAGAAAGGTCTTCCTTTGCCGTTGGTTCACCCTACAATGGCCACTGAGGCCGGCGCACCGCGCTGATCCGATGGCAGGAGCCAGGAGCTTCTCCTGGTCTCCCATGGGGTGCAGGACCCAAGTACTTGGGCCATCCTCCACTGCACTCCCTGGCCACAGCAGAGAGCTGGCCTGGAAGAGGGGCAACCGGGACAGAATCCGGCACCCCGACTGGGACTAGAACCCGGTGTGCCGGCGCCACTAGGTAGAGGATTAGCCTATTGAGCCACGGCGCCGGCCCATAATTTCTTTATCCAGACTTCAGTTGATCGGCATTTAGATTGATTCCATGTTTTAGCTATTGTGAACTGAGCTGCAGTGATTTTTTAAAAATATGTATTTGTTTATATTTTTTTGAAAGGCAGTGACAGGGAGGAATGTATGGAGGGAGAAAGAGAAAGAGGTCTTCATCTACTGGTTCACTCCCTAAATGCCCCACAAAAGCCAGGACTGGGTGAGACTGAAGCCAGGATCTCCATCAGGTCTCCCACGTGGGTAGCAGGGATCCAAGTACTTGGGTCATCATCCCAATGTTGCTGCCCAGGCACATTAGCAAGAAATTTTATTGGGAGGTGGAGGCTGGACTCAATTCCAGGGACGCTGGTGTGGAATGTTGGTGTCCCAAGCAGAGGCTTAACCCACTGCAGCACAATCCCTGTGGTGTTGAATATTTCAGAGTCTTACATTCACCACCACTATCTAATTTCAGAACATTTTCATCACCTGAAAAAAAATTCCACATCCATAAGTAATCAGTCCTCTCTCCAGTCCTTGGAAGCCACTAATTCACATTCTGACTCTCTAGATTTGCCTATTCTGGACATTTCATGTAAGTGGAATCATATAATATGCCAGACATTTGCTGCCAAGTTCCTTTAGCATGATGTCTGCAAGGCCCATCCACACCATAGCAAACATCAGTAACTCCTTTTTATTGCCAAATAATGTTCCCCCATTGTGTGGCTGTGCCACATTTCTGTTTGTCCACTCACCAGGTGATGGACAGCTGGGATGTTTCCACTCACTGGGCATCATCATTAATGCTGCTATGAACATTCGAGTACAATTTTCCTGTGAACACATTTCTTCAATTCTTTTTTTGGTGTGTACTCCAGAGTAGAAAATGACCATATATGGTAATTTTTAAACTTCCTCAGCAAACTGCAAATTGTCCTCTTTTGAAGTGGCACCATTTTGATGACTCCATTGAGAATGTCCAGGATTTTTCCAGTTTCTCTACATCCTCCCCAGCATGTGCTAAACTTTTCTGGACTTTTTAAAAACAGCATTCCTGATAGATATGGAGTGACATCTCACTGTGGTTCTGGCCTGCATTTCCCCAGTGACTAATGCTCTTGGGCTTCTTTTCTTATGTGTGTTGCTCATTTACTGATCTTTGCAGAAATGGCTGTGCAAATTCTTTGCCACAGGTCAGTGGGATTCGGATTGTTTCCCTTCTGTTTTTCCACATTCTGATTTGGATGCAACAGCAAGGGTTGCTTGTGTAACCATGAATGAAAGACCCAGGAAGGGCTGGATGTGCTGCAGGGTGGCCTCCTCTGGAGCCCTTAAAAGACAGAGCCACCCGCTTGGGTTGTCCCACCTGGCCACGTGTGACTGTCCTGGAAGGACAGAGGCCCCTCTGGCTCTGGCTAAGGAGCCCGTTACTAGCAGGAAACGACAAGCAGAGATGGGTTCTCGGAAATTTTGGAGTCTGATGGAGGGATTCTGATGGAAAGGGTCACAGGGTCAGGCCTGGGAAGGTCACAGTCACTCAGTAGGGGAGGAGCTGGGGAGGAGGAGGTTGCCCTAAGGCACGGGGTCCTGTCCCAGCCATGCAGAGCTCTGGGCTAATGTGAGCCCGATGTGGGCCGCACTCTCCAGTACGGAGGAGGTGTTCTTCCTTCCAAGGGAATTCCCCCTTTGAAAGCATCACTGCCTTGGGTGTACCGGTTTTGCCTCTTTCCTTTCCTTCTAATGGTAGCAGCTAAGCTGGTGTGGCCGTTCTCTGGCTTATGGGATCCAGGAGAGGCCACACCAGCTCCCCACTGGGCTCTTTGCTGCACTGAGAGCAGGTCTGAGACCAAGGTCCTGCCAGTGCGCGAATGCTTTCCAGGAAAAGGGCACAAAGCGCGACGGCCGGTTCCAGAAGCCGTGCTCTGCGTCCTGAGAACCCCAGAGGACTGAGGCGAGCATCGCCATATTCGGATGCCAGCCCGGCTGAGCCGGACGACAGGCTCTTGGGTGAGGCGGGAGGATGCAGGCCTGGCAGCGCGCGAGGCCTCAAATGGCCCATGAGGGACCTGCTGAAAAGAGCAGAACCCTCGGCATTTTCTTACAACTTTTCTGTAAATATGAAGCCACTCCAAAATAAAATCTGTCTTGAAAATATCAGCAAAAGATGTGATGAGACACTTCGCACAAGAAGTGTGTGTGTACATGGATGCCCAGGACGTGTGTTTGAAGGGGCTCAACCTCATTAATGCTACCCTTTGGGTGTTTTATTTGCTGGATAGAAATCAAGCCTGCACCTCTTCGGGGAAGGGGAACCCCACCCCACCCCACCCCACCCTACCCCACCCTACCCCACCCCACCCCACACTGGCTCTCCACTGGAGGAGGGGTACTCAGTCTTTCGCTGTGACCGTGCAGTCCAGGAGCAGGGGACAGTTAACTTTGTAGGGTGGTGGCTTCATTATAGTTGCAGAAGCCTTGTTTGGAAAAGAAAAGAGAAGGTGCTGGATGACCAGTGGGGGTGAAATGGCCTCAGAGGCTTGTCACTTGAGTGTGATGACCTCATAAGGGTGGGGACAGAGACAGGGAGCCACAAGCTCCTGGAACAGATGACACATCACCCCGTATCCTGGCACTGAGCCCAGCCTGACGCCAGTGCGTTATGACTCCTGGAGGCATGAGCCCAGAGAAATCCTTCTAGTGGCTGTGCATTGGAGAGAGACGGCAGTGCCAGGACATGGGAGAGTTCCCACCACACGTGGGAAGGTGCCATGCTCCTTCCAGCCTCTGGCCAGTGACTGCCAGTTGGTAGAAGGCAAACAGGTCTGCTCCTGTTGTGTGCCAGGACATCTACAAAATGCCTGGCCAGTGTTTCTTGATTCTTCTGGGAGTCAGATGTATAATACTTTGGGTCCGTTTCCACTTGAGGATACAAACACATCCTTTCAGCTGCATCCTCCTTTTTCCTTCCAGGGCCCTGAGGATGCAGGGGTGAGAGCTTGGTTCCAAAATCACGTGGAAATTGCTTTTGTTTCTGAAGGTTAGGAAAAAAAAACTGTCAAGGAGCCAAGTCGTCATCTCTAAAAAGGAAAGGTGAAATGGGCTGCGAATCCTGTTTAATAATTCAGAGAGCAAACTGAGCTGACAAGACGCTGGAGTGAGCTAGCAGCTAGACACACACCCTTCTCTTTTTATCAGCTTGCACATGTCCTGGGTGGCAACTGGTTGGGGAGAAACCGTCAGTGACCAATGGAGCTAAACCATCCACTCGCCAGAACTGTCCCGGCTGCCTGCTGTGCAGCAGACAGAGCCCGCCAGTGATGGGGATGCACATGGGAACAAGGCAGTCCCTCTGCCTCACCACCCCAGAGCTTATGTCGAGCTTCTCAAACTCGAATGCGCATCGGACTCCCCCACACAGCTCGTTACCACACAGATTGCTGGGCCCGACCTTGGAGTTTCTAGTTCAGCGGGTCTAGAGTGACCCAAGACTTTGCATTCCTGAGAAGTTCCCAAGATGCTGAGGCTGCTGGCCCCAGGTCCTCCCTGGGGGAGAGCTCTTGGGGTACATGCCCATTTCACCTACCCATTTCCACCTCTTGGCATAAGCAGTAGCTCACCAGTGTAAAATACAGGACGTTAGGAACTATGGACTAAGTTGCTAGTAGACTGAGCTTACAGCCCAGAGCCATGGCCATCCCAGGCCCCACCCAGTGGAGGGAATCAACACCGAAGGCACACAGACCTCCAGGAGACCACACAGAGGCCCTGGAACCAGCCCTGAGTCAGGGGCAGGAATGGCTTCGAGACAGCGTTGTTGAATTCTCTGTTTCAAACAGAGGCCTTGTTTCACTGCTAGCCTCTATGCTTCTGGTGTCCAAGTTGGGCCTGGGGTGCGAGGTGGGCTTCCAAAATCTCATCCTCCCTCCATCTGGAGCCTCTGCCCATCCCTTCCTGTCCTGTCTTATCTGCCCAAATAGCTCATTCCTCTCATGGTCACAGGCAGGGCAGGCAGATGGCTAGGCCCTGTGGCCTTTTCCACCTGGGCATGTGCAGAGGCGTGGGCTGCTAATATGGGAATATGCCCAATGACAGATAATCATGCAAGGCAATATCTGGCAAAAACACTTTCTGTTTCTCTCTCTCCCATTCAAATAGACAAAAATGAGAGAGAGAGAAAGAGAGAGAGAATATCTCCCATCTGCTAGTTCACTCCCCAAATGGCCACATTGGCAGGGGCTGGGCTAAGTCAGGCCAGGCTGAAGCCGGGAGCCAGGAGCTTCATCCAGGTCTCCCACGTGGGTGCAGAGGCCCAAGGACCTGGGCCATCCTCGTTGCTTTCCCGGGCAGTCATCTTCACTATCAATTTTGAGTGTTCATCACTCCCAAAGCCAACCCCGTACTCTTTTAGGCTGCCCAGCTGCTGTCCACTCCCTGGCCTCGGCCACCAAATCCACTTTCCCCCTCTTTAGTTTCACTGGTTCTGGACAATTTTTATCAGTGGATTTATGCGATATGTGGTCTTTTGTGACGGGCTTTGAAGTTGCTGTTCAGAGGAAAATCAAGAGCCTGCATTCGGGTCCACAAAACCATGAGCAGAAACGCAAGGTGGGGAGAGAGCATGGAGGTTGGCTGCTCGGCCTTGAAGCCTGGGTCATCTCGGGCGCCAGTCCCTCCACATGAGGCTGTGGTGTGGAGTGGGCGGGGCTGGCGCTGCCCTGGCACCTGCGGCTCAGGAGAGTGGAGCCTTGACAGTGAAGAGAAGGGAGCTTGCTTGGGTGAGAGTTGCCATGTTATGAACCAGGGTTGGGGGCGTGGGGGGCTGCTGCGGCCTTCAGAGCTGAGGCTGTGGGAGAGGTGTTTCCCCGACTCCCCAGGCAGGGCTTTTGTCTGGGTGCCAGAGGTAACAGAACCTAGCCAGGCCCTTCCTCCCTGAGGAGGTATGGATGCTGTCGGCCCCTTCGGCGAATCCTGCCCAGCCACAGACGTCGCTGCAGGCCCTGAACTGCCCGCTGCCCACCAGGGTCCCCGCCGCCTGGCATTGATCTGTGCTGAGGCAGAGGGTCCTTACCCACTGCACAGGGGCTAGTGGTCTTTGTTGCCCCCCGTGAGAACCCCATCCCCAGGGCAGCTTTCCTGTCTTTGTGGCATGCTGCCCTCAGGGAAGCCCAGGGCCCAGGTCAGCGACTGACCCTCTGCCTTCTGGTGGCTGGCTGGAGGCTCTGGCCGTGGCTACTTTTCCTGGCTCCAGCCTATGACAGAAATGCCAGGAACCTGCCCAGAGGGAAGGAGGTCCCAAGGTTCCTGCTCTGCTCGCCTCACCTGCTCGGGCCGAGGAGTACCTCTACCCCGCCACCTTGGTGTGCTGGTGCTTTCACGACAGGTGCAGAATGGAGTCTGGGGTCTTGAGCAAGGGTGGGGGCTGTGGGTCCTGCCCTCTGCTGTGCTGGACCTGGGAGTCCCAGGAGAAGGGCGTGGAGGAGGGAGGAGAATGAAGACGTCCCTTCCTGTAGCGGGGTCCAGGGAGGTGTGAGTCTGGCATTCCAGGGGGAACTGTGCAGCTGCTAGAGAACCGTAACCACAGCTGCAGGGACAGGCCCCAGCGGTGGGGGCGCAGAGCTGGCTGAGAGTGTGGCTGAAGGCCTGTCGGGCCCCCTGGGCTGGGCTGGTGTGTGTGGCTTGGGAGGATCTTCTCAGTGGCAGTGCTGGCCCAAGGCTATCCACGCCCCAGTAAGCTCAAGCGGCGGGGAGGCAGCCCAGGAACATGAAGCAGGAGGCAGCAGGGCAACAGCAGCCAGAGTTCACAGCTCTGCTGCAGGCCCTGGGCCCACTAGGTGGAGAGGCTGGCTGGCATGAATGCCAGGGGACCCGATCAGCTCCTCCCTGGCTCTGTTCACAGTCACCTATAGGCGAAGAATGCAGCTGTTGCTAGTTCGGGCTGCCCCAGTGTGACCAGAACTGTAAACAGGGCTGGTCTGCCTGGGCTGCCCCTGCCCCACCCCTGCCTGCCCTCCCTGGATTTCTGAGATCCTTCTGTTTATAGCTCAGCTCACCTCCCTCTACCAGCGCTGGGCTCCTCTGCCACTTACAGCCGCTTCTTCCCTTCCCCACAAAAGGAGACCTGCAACTGAGAGGGGCCAGAGCCTCCGGCTCCATGGAGCCAGGTGAGGGTGGTGTTCTACACTCAGATGCTGTCCCATGGGAGCCGGCTGGCCACACTCCCTCCCAGCGAGTGCAGATGTTCCCAAGCCTGCTCTGGGCTGACTCTGGAGTTCCCCTGTGAGCACAAAATGCTCACAAAGCCCCCAAAGTGTCCCCTTTCCGAAGTCTGAAAAAGAAAGCCAGGAGGACCCATCTGAAGTCCTAGAGGTCAGAATGATGCCCATGGAACCTAGAGGGAGAGATGCCAGTCCCCATGCCCGTGCCATCTGTGATGGGTCTAGGATCCCAGGGTGGGAGTGAGCTGGTGGGCCTCAGGACACCCTGGCTGTTTGTGGAGGCAGAAACCCTTTCCTGCAATTCTCTCTCCAAACCAGTGCTCTTGAAAACCACGAGACGCTGCCTGGGTAGAAACCCTACCTGGGTGGAGGAGACCAGCCAGCTTTCCTGGGACCTGGATGTGCACGGGCCTCTGGCTCCTGGGGTAGCCTGGCTCGCCCTTGCCTCTCAGGGCATGGCTCTGGGCCTCACCCTCCCATTTCCTTTAATCTGAATGTTGGGAAACATTGTTCAAGGCTTGGAAGTGGGACACAGCCATTGCTGCAGGCCCTTGTGCTGGGGTGGAGCACTGCCTAGCAGCCCTGCCCTCAGGGGATTATTTGAGTTTTTGGGGGGTGTGCACCTTGTCTAATTGGCTATGCTTGTTTTTTAAGTGACGCAAATAAAGGTCTGTTAGTCAAACTGCTAGGGTTTTATTTGATATAAAGTAATTTAGTAATCTTACTGTTTCCGTATTCTTTCCATCCCCAGGGATGATAACTACTTCAGTGATGCCTACATTCTTTTTTTTTTTTTTTAAATTATGTTATTTGAGAGGCAGAGAGACAGAGGCAAAGAAATCTCCCATCTACTTGTTCTCTCCCCAAATGCCTACAACCGCTGGGGCTGAATAAGACTGATGCCAGGAGCTTGGAACTCAATTTAGATCTCCCACATAGAGCAGGAACCCAAGGGCTTGAGCCATCATCCACTGCCTCCCAGGGTACACAGTAGCAGGCAGCTGGAATCAGAGTGGAGCCTGGACTTGAACTCGGGGGCTCTAATAATATGGGATGTGATTTTCCTGAGCATCCTCTTCACTACTGTGCCAAACACCCCCTCTTTTTTTAAAATTTTATTTATTTATTTAAATGTAAGAGTTACAAAGGGAGAAGGAGAGACAGAGAGATCTTCCATCCACTGGTTTACTCCCAAGGTGGTTGCAACAGTCAGGGCTGGGCCAGGCCAAAGCCAGGAGCCAGAAACTTCTTCCAGTTCTCCCACATGAGTAGCAGGGCCCAAGCACTTAGGCCATCTTCTGCTGCTTTTCCCAGGCCATTAACAGGGAGCCAAATGGAAAGTGGAGTAGCCAGGACTTGAACCTGTGCCCATATGGGATGCCAGCGCTGCAGGCAGTGGCCTCACCTGCTATGCCACAGTGCCAGCCGGCACCCACTCCATGCCTCTTTTTTTTTTTTTTTAAGATTTATTTATTTATTTGACAGGCAGAGAGGCAGAGAGGGAGGGAGGGAGGAAGGGAGATAGGTGGGTTTTCCATTCACTGATTCACCTCCCAGATGGCCACAATGGCCGGAGCTGCGCTGATCCGAAGCCAGTAGCTTCTTCTGTGTCTCTCACGCAGGTTCAGAGGCCCAAAGACTTGGGCCTTCTTCTACTGCTCTCCCAGGCCATAGCAGAGAGCTGGATTGGAAGTGGAGCAGCTGGGACTCAAGCTGGTGCCCATATGGGATGCCGGCGCTGCAGGCAGTGGCCCCACCTGCTATACCACAGCGCCGGCCCCCACCCCATGCCTTTTAAAGCAGCTTTATTATTCTGCTGTTTTCCTCCTCTGTTAGTTAAATGCATGTTTGCTGTATGTTCAATCTGTATCTGTATGAAAACCACCCTTGTAAATTTTAATTAAAAAATGAGCATACAGCAAAATTGTCTTCACATACAGTTCTGTAGGTTCCAGCCCTACAACTGCTGTCTGCAACTGCTGTCTCAGGATAGAAGGCAGGTCCGTTCTCACCAAAGCACTCCCTCCAGCCACCCCTGGAGAACTGCTTGGCTTTTTGACAACTGGTCTTTGAGGGAGGCAGACAGCTGTCTGAAGCCGGGGCATTGCAGATGTGCTGTCTTTATCAGTCCCCTCAGAGGCCTGTGGATTCCCTCTCTGTCCCCCTCTGGCAGGGAGGGTGTGGGGTGTCTGAGTGGGAGTGTCCGGATGCCCCTCTGGCTTTCAGTGCCCTGAGGAAGCCCCTGAACCCTCAGTGTGCTCCGTGGTCATCTCTAGGAGTGGGGGTGGGGTAAATAACAGAACGCGGCTCTCAAGCCAAATGTCCCTCGGCAGGGAGAGGGCAGCGTCTGGACTCGGCTTTGTGGGGAAGGGGACAGTGGGCGTGGGATGGCAGGGGAGGGGGGCTGTGTGGCTCTCAGTGCCTGGGTGTCACTGCAGATGTTGGGGGTGAAAGAACCATCACCCTTTGCCTTCTCACACTGATGTCCTCGGCAAGGGGGACCAGGAACACTGTGCATTTGAAGGACCGGCCTTGAGCAGAGAGGGAGAAACAAGGCCCCAGATCAAGCCCTAAATAGAACGTGGCCAGATGTTGTATCTCCCCCCGCCCCACCCCAACACACGCACACAGTGATCCTGAGCTGTTAGTCACTGAGCATGGCTGCCCAGCAGGCTTCAGGTCTCCATAGGATTAAAGTCCATAATCCTCTCTTGAGTGCCCTCCCTCCCTTGGACTGCAGTTTTAACCTTTTATGTGGCTTTACCTCGAGCAGTGAGGACAGGTTTTCCTGGGATGTGCTGCGTCTGACCAGATGCCCTTTCTCCCTCTCTGGAGGCTTCACATGCTATGTAGGGCCAGGTGTGTGAAGGGGCTGGGCGAGCACAGGACCTGTAGGGCTGGTTGCGGCGGCCCCAGCCGGCTGCTGCCCTGGGAGCCCTCTCTCTCTCTGTGAAGCTGGGCGGCCAGCCTCCAGCCGATGCTAGCTGCTGCGTGCGCTCTGGATTTGCAAGCTGTCTTTTCATCTGAGTGGGTGCCTGTAATTTTTAGTCTGCAAACCGTTTCACTCTTCAGAAGTGTGGAGTGGGGATAATCATTCTGCGAGGACAACATGGATAAACTGGGACTGTGGCAGGCAAACGGCACAGGACTGAACTGAGCTGAACTGGGAGCTCCTTCCACAGAGGGGCTGGTCTGTCCACCAGTGAGAGTATCTCTTGACTGCTAATGAGATGACTGGTGACCAGGGGCCCTTAGATAGCTTCAGGAATTGGACTGGTCTCCAGAAAGACCAAGGCAGAATCATAGGGTGGAGCTTGTAGCTTAACCTTTGAGCTCTGGAGGGAGGGGAGAGGAGCTGGGTGTTCTGCCAATCACCCATGGCCACTGATGTCTGTTGTCAGGTATCAGACATACATTTGTGATGGAGCCTCCACAAAACGCTCCACATCATGGGGCTCCGAAGAGCTCCCAGAGTGCTGAGCCCATCGAGGTGCTGGAGGGTGGTACCTCCAGGGGCCTGGAGGCTCTGTGCCCCTTTCCACACACCTTGTCTACATGTCTCTTCATTCAGCTGCTCCTGCGCTACTTCCTTAGAATGCACTGGTAAGAGTAAGTAGAGCACTTTTCTGAGTTTGGTGTGCTATTCTAGTTGAATTCTTGAGTCTGAGGAGGGGCTCACAGAAACCCCTAGTTCATAGCAAGTTGGTCAGAAGTACAGGTGGCAACCTGGGACCTGCAGCAGGCCTCTGACGTGATGGCAGACTTGTGGGCCTGAGCTCCTAACCTGTGAGTCTGATTACTCCAGGGAGTTAATACCAGCAGGGGATGGACTCCTAGGAGACCTAGTTGGTCTCCAAAGAGCTGGAAACTTAGTCCATTTTGTGCTGCTGTAACAGAGAACTTGAGACTAGGTAATTTAATAAGGATGGAGATTGATTTCTTTCAGTTCTGGAGGCTGGGAAGTCGAGGATCAAGGGGCCCTCACCTGGCATCCTCCCGTGGCTGCATCGTCCTGAGAAGGCAGCATGCTTGAGTCTGAGCGAGCAGGATGGGGCTGAACTTGCTTTTATGACAAACTCACTCCTGCAATGATGACCCCCCCCCCAACACTAATCCACTAATGAGGGCCGAGCTTCCTGACCTGCTCACCTCCTAAAGGCCTCACCTCTGAACAGTGCCCCACACATGCACTTTGGGACACACCTTTAAACCATGGCAAAGGCCGTCTTAGAGTGTCCTTGTTTATCAATCCTAGAACATTATTCGCAGAAATATTCAGTAAATACTGACACAGTTTAACCCAGTATAAATTTAGAGGAAGAAACTTCTTGGTTTAGTTCAAACACTTCATTGTAGGCTGGATTGCCTTTGGTTGTTAAATAACCTGTGTTGTGAGTCAACACAAAGGCAGGGCAGGTGACCTGGGACGGGAATTGAACTCAGAGAGGCAGGCTGGGGTTGGGCTGGTGAGGATAAGCTGAGGGTAAGGGTTCTTAGGTCACAGTTGTTTGACAGAGGCTCCTGGGACTGTGACTGTGCTCCAGGGAAGGCATACCAGGGTACTTCAGAAAGTTCATGGAAGAGGCTGGTATGTGGCACAACAGGTTAAGGTGCCACTTCCAACGTGGGCATCCCATAGTGGACTGCTGGTTTCAGTCCTGGCTGCTCCCCTTCTGATCCAGCTTCCTGTTAATGTGACTGGGGAGGTGTTGGATGACAACCTAAGTGCCTGGGCCCTTGCAACCATGTGGGGTACCTGGATGGAGTTCTAGGCTCCTGGCTTTGGTCTGGTCCAGCCCTGGTTGTTGTGGCCATTTGGGGGAGTGAACCAGCAGATGGAAGATCAAACATGTGTACTCTCGCCCTGCTCCCCTGACTTTGAAATGAATAAATAAATAAATGATCCCATATTGGTCCTCGTGCAAAACCTACCACCAGTTCATCGAAGCACAGAGAACAAGCCCAAACGAAGTACTACCAGGGTGGTCTGCTGCTGAGGGGTTGAGGAAACACCACGGCCCTGCCAGGGAAGGGGAGACCGTGGGGCAGGGGTCTGGAGTCAGAAGTGTTTCTGTTTGAGCTGCAGTGGTGACTCATTCTCCTAGGATGCTGTGGCCACGGAGAGAACATTGCGCTGGGGGTGGGCATAGCATGGTTTTAGTGCCGGCTCTGTAAATCATTTTACGTTAGTACCGGCAGCCTTACCTGGGCTTGCTCAGGACAATCACAGCCATCACTAAGTAAACAACTCTGTTTCTCCTCACCTAGAAGACTCACATAGTTTCCAGGGTGAAAAGCAGGTGGGGCTCAATCAATGTCTGGAATTTCAAGCACCTGTGACTCTGGTTGTGTGGCATTTCTCTGCATTTTCACGGGGCCCTTTGCACCTCAGTCGTAGCCACTCGGGGGGATCATTGCCCAGCTCTCTTTGACATGAATTATTTGGGGTATGGCGTTTAGCCTAAATAAAGTCAGACAATTATACTCTAGCACTTGTTCAAGGTTTGTTCAGCTTCTTTTATGTGGTATAATAAAACTTTATTCATTTCTTTATTCATGACTACTATAGTATACGTGCTGCCAAAGCAAACACAGTTCATCATTATTTTATACATGGTTTCATGGATTGAGCCAGAGCACTGCCAGTTCCCCCTCCTTTGAAAATATGTCTGTTAGTGATATTTGTTCTTTTAGAAACATTACCTA
The DNA here is from genome assembly GCF_051225735.1 of Oryctolagus cuniculus. NCBI lineage: Eukaryota > Metazoa > Chordata > Mammalia > Lagomorpha > Leporidae > Oryctolagus > Oryctolagus cuniculus. The sequence continues at coordinate 145,796,844 of NC_142868.1, read as the reverse complement.
TTCACTGATAAAAAATTAATGATTGGGCAAAAGAAGAAAATATATATATATATTCCATATATATATATATATATATATATATATATATGGAAGCCTGGGATGCCCACATTCCCACACCAGAGTGCCTGGTTTGAGTCTGAACTCCTTCACTTTTTGAAGAGCCTATACATATATATATATGTATAGGCTCTTCAAAAAGTCTGTGGTAAAATAGATTAAAAATTATGTTTACATCAGTGCAGTTTTAAAATCCAAGCTTATGTTTTCATAATATGCATTCTGTGAACTTTTTGAAGATCTCATGAATGCATTAATTTCAAATTTTTTGAACATATTTTTTAGAACATTTATTTGAAAGCCAGACTTACAGAGAGAGGGAAAGGGAGAAAGAGAGAGTGAGAAAGAGATCTTCAATCCATTGGTTCACTTCCCAGATAGTTGCAATGGCCAGGGCTGGGCCAGGCTGAAGCCAGGAGGCAAGAACTTCTTCTGGGTCTCCCATGTGCATACAGGGGCCCAAGTACTTGGGCTATCTTCTGCTGTTTTTTTTTTCCCCCCCCCCCCCCAGGCTATTAGCAGGAAGTTGGACCAGAAATGGAGCAGCCAGGACATGAACTGGAGACCCGTATGGAATGCCAGTGTCCCAGGCAGAAGCTTTACTTACTAACCCACAGCACCAGTCCCATTTTTGGTATACAAATTAAAAAAAATTATTTTATAGTCTTTTCCAAGTTGTTCCATAAGACAAGTTCTTTTTTTTTCCTTATTTCTTTTCTTTGAGAGACATAGACAAAGAGCTCTCATACATTGCTTCCTTCCCCAAATAATCAAAACAACCAGGGTTGAGCCAGGCTGAAGCCTGGAGCTGGGAAATCGATGTAGGTCTTCCACATGAGTGGCAGGGATCCAACTGCTTGAGCCATCACCTGCTACTCCCGAGGGTGTGCATGAGCAGCAAGCTGGAATTGGGATTGGAGCCGGGACTTGAACTCAGGCACTCTGATACAAGCTGCAGGCATCCCAATCAGTGCTTAATCACTCGACCAAATGCCTACCTATTTGTACTTTTTTTTTTTTCCAGTCTCTTCAAGATTGTCAATTATCTCTAGTTCCATTAGTGTAAATTTTCTAGTAAGGGTATCCAAAAACTGCCTTGGGTACTCTTGGTCTTCTTTACAGTCTGTGTCATTCTTGTCTGTCTCTCCTGTGTGCTCTGGCTTTGCAGGGAGGATTCTGCTGCATCTGCATTGTCTTATGGGACAAGGCAGTGACTGAACCTGACCATAGGCAGCTGGACCAGCCCGCTGACTCAGTGCGATGCACCAGGGCACCCTGCTCCTCCCCAGGACTTGTCCCCGGCTCCCTCCTCAGCTGCTGGCCTCTTTGTGCCAGGCTGAGAGGTACTGGTGACATTTCTCCATACTGTGTCCCCTCACCAGCCCTCCTTCAGTTTCAGGGTGTGTGGGCAGAAATAGCTCACATCCACAATGGGGTCCTGTTTCTTTCTTCTTGATGCTTTGCCAGGCTTAAGGTGCAAGGTTGTGTTTGGTTGCCTCTGGTGAATTCTTGACTTTTTTTTTCCAGGAAAAAAAATAACCCACTTCTGGATCACTTTGTGATGTGCTGCGTAGAAGGAGGTTGCATGACCTGGCCTTACCTGTGCCACCTTTACCCAGGTCCAGGCAGCTGCAGCTGCCGAAGCCTGCACAGCTTCTGGGTTCTCATGGCTGTTGATACTGCACAGGGTGGTTTGTGCCCCCTGACAGCAGGCACCTCATGGTGTCTCTCTAAGGCCCTGCAAACCCTGGTTTCAGGGTGGATTAAAAAAAGTTTATTTATTTGAAAGAGTTAGAGAGAAGGAAAGACAGAGAGAGATCTTCCATCTGTTGGTTCACTCTCCTAATGGGGCTGGGTCAGGCCAAAGCCAGGAGCCATGAGCTTTATTCATCTGGGTCTCCCATGGGGGTGCAGGCCATCTTCCACTGCTTTCCCAGGCCATTATCAGGGAGCTGGATTGGAAGTGGAGCAGCTGGGACTTGAACTGGTACCCATTTGGGATGGATGGTGCATTACAGGCAGCAGCTTAACCTGCTACACCACAGTGTCGGCCCCTCAAAGTGCAGGGTTTGGGGTGCAACCGGCACACACACATTCCATAATGGAGTGCCTATGCTCATGTCCAGCAGCTGATGGCTTGGGCTGGTGGGTCCCTACCACCCACCTGGGGGACTTGGATTGGGTTCAAGGCTCCTGGCTTCAGCCTGGCCCAGGCCTGGCTGTTGTGTGCCTTGAGGAGAACAGTGCATGGAGGTGCATTCTCTCGTCTCTTTCTCTGTACACCCCCACTGCCTTTCAAATAATTTTTTTAAAGATTTATTTTATTTATTTGAAAGACAGAGTTACAGATAGAGGTAGAGACACAGAGAGAGAGAGGTCTTCCATCTGCTGGTTTACTCCCCAGATGGCCCCAACGGCCGGAGCTGTGCTGATCCGAAGCCAGGAACCAGGAGCTTCTTCCGGGTCTTCCACGCAGGTGCAGGGGCCCAAGCACTTGGGCCATCTTCTACTTCTTTCCCAGGCCACAGCAGAGAGCTGGATCGGAAGAGGAGCAGCTGGGTCTCAAACCAGTGCCCAAATGGGACGCTGGCAGTGCAGGTGACATCTTTACCCACTATACCACAGCGCTGGCCCCTCAAATAATTTTTTAAAAAGAACAAAACCACCTTGTTTCTTCATCTGTGAAATGAATGTTTCATATGGCATTGGCCAATGTTGAAACATCACTAACTCTAACTCGAGAGTATTCTCCCTCCCCACATCTGCAGAGGGAGGTGTTTCTGAACGTTTCCCAGGCATAGCTTTGTGCCAGCTCCTGAAAGCCTCTCCCACTTAGGCCTTTTCATCTTTTTTTTTTTTTTTTAAGATTTATTTATTTTATCCGAAAGGCAGAGTTACAGAGAGAGGGAGAGACAGAGAGAGATCTTGTATCTACTGGTTCACTCCCCAAGTGACTGCATCAGCTAGGGCTGGGCCAAGCCGAAGCCAAGAGCCAGACTTTTTGAGTCACCCACATGGGTGCAGGAGCCCAAGTCCTTGGGCCATCTTCTGGTGCTTTCCCGGGCACATTAGCAGAGAGCTGGATAGGAAGTGGGGTAGGCAGGACTCCAACTGGTGCCCATATGGGATGGGACACTACAGGCAGAGGTTTAATCCACTGTGCCACAGTGCCGGCCCCAGGCTTCCTCATGTTGCTGCCGTGGTTCTGCCTCTGTAGCTTGTGGGATCAGGGACTTAGTGACTCTGCCAGGCCCTGGGAAGAGAACATTGTCCTCCCCACTCCCATCTGACCGCAGGCCCAATGAGCCAGGCGGCACAGAACACAGCTGTGGAGAGAGCTTCCTGTCTGCCTGCATTGGGGAGCAGTGTGCCACCCGGAGGCCGCATGGGGCAGGGGCTGCTTCTGTCTGCCCACAGCAGTCTCCAGCCCCTGCCTCCATGGAGAGAGGAGGAACCCACCTTCCTCAGGTCTCAGAGCTTTTCCTGGCCTGCTCCTGCACGGGGTGGGGGTGTTGGGGGAGGAAGGACTCCCTGTTGTTGGAGTGAGCTCGTCTTTCTCCCCGCTGGACTTGAACGTGTGGTCTGTCCCCCTTGCCTCAGGGGAGGTTGCCACAGTAGTTGTGGGTCACAGTGTTTTGGTTTAAGAGCCATGTCTGCCCAGGCAGCCCCTTCCCTCCGGGGCCCTGTCGCAGATTGGGGTGAGCCGAGTTGGGTCTCGGTCACCTGGTGACTCGGTCTACAGGAACAGGTGTTGGCTAACCCAATTTCCACATCATGGACACCCATGGGACAGGCTACACTCAGATTTCAGGAAAACGGACATCTTTGGAAGATGTGTCCCAGCTGTCAGGGCCATTCTGCCCCGCCCCCAGTCATAGTTCCCTCACCACCTCCACTCAGGATCACCCTCCTTCCCGTCTGTCGGCTGCTAAGTGCTCCGTGAAGTGCTCAGGGCGTGAGTGCCTGGTGGCTGGCATTATGAAGGCTGTGCCTGTGATAAGGCTGGTTTCTGGAGGCTTCTCTGTGGTTAGGACAAATCCTGCCCCCACCCCCCGGTTGGACAAGAAGACTTGGAAACTCCTATTCCCGCCTGCTGATGTGACATCTGTCAATTGTATGTGTGATTAGACCACCACCCTTTTCTCACCTGCTTACAGCCTCTCCTAACTATATAAGAAAGCTGGGAGCAGAGGTGGCCATTTGGCATGGTGCTGTGGACTCCCCACATCCCATATCGGAGTGCCTGGGTTCAAGTTCCAGCTCCACCTCCTCTTCCAGCTTCCTGCTGATGCACAGGTGATGGCTGGGGGCAGCAGGTGGGGGCTGGCTCAAGTACTTGAGTTCCTGCTACCCACATAGCAGACTTAGATTGAGTTCCAAGCTCCTAGTCTAGGCTTGACTTTTTGCAGGCATTTGGAGAGTGAACAACTAGATGGAAGATCTTTCTGTCTGTCCCTCTGCCTTTCAAATAAGATGAAAATAAGTTTTCAACAGGCAGGAGCAGTGGGTGGCTCCAGATCAACCAAGATGTCAATTACCTGTCACTACCTCTCCTAACACACCTGCTGGGACAGATTGTCCAGGAGGACTGTCTCCTCTTGTTGCCCTGGAGAGGCTGCTGGCTGTCACTGACTTCTGTTCTGGGCAGAGAAAGAAGCCAAACACCTGAAGCTGTGTCGTAATGCAATGACTCAGACCTTGATCTGGAATCGAGAGTCACAGGGAATGGGGGAGAGTTGTAGTCATCGCTGTGGATGGGGTCAGAAGCTTCTCCATCTGGCCAGAAAATTGCCCTTCTAGGGGAGCATGGCTCTGGGCCAGGTCCTCGCTTTCTCCTTGCCTCTCTCGCGTGGGTCGGAGGTTCTGTAGCACAGACCTCGGGCAGGTGAGCAAAGCGGTGGTTGGGTCACACACCCAGATGCCAGGCAGGAAGGTGAGAACTGGAGCAGCCATTTTATCTTGCAGCAAGGAAGAGGGGATAGCTCCTGTCCACAAAGAGGCCTCCAGAGGCCAGCCTTATCTCAGGCCCTGCTTTCAAACCTGTGGGCCAGCCCTCAGTGCACTCCAGTTTTTGCAAATATCGTGACCTTTGCTTGATGAAAGCCTGGGAAGAAGCCAGGGGCAGGCGTTCCCACTTTGAAGTGCTTCACAAACGACATGGCATCTTCGGTACACGGAGGTGATGCTGCCACCTGAGTCATTTTTTCCGGAGGTGCTGAGGGAGAAGGCAGCCGCTGGCGTTGAGGACAGAGCCCAGGATTCAGTCTCAGTCAGGTGTGGGCCAACCACACGGATGGAAGCTGCCAGCAACCTCGTCCCCTTGCAGCACAGCCGTCATCCATTATGTGGGAGATGGAGAGGAGAGTGGCCCAGGCCTGGCTTCTTGCACAAGGGGTGCACGCCCCTGCCGTGGGCTCAGCAGGCAGGCTGTGTTGGGGAAATACACTGCAGGGGTGTTGGATCCGAGCTACTTCATAGTCGGTGTGAATCTAGGCAAGTTGCTTAGCCTGGCTGGACCTCAGTTCCCTCAGCCACCCTGCGCCTGATGCCCTGGCGAGGCAGACGCGTCTCGATGGGGCTGTGTGGGAAGTGCCGGGGAAGCAGTGTAGTGAGCTCTACCGATGCTATCTAAGGGAACGGCCTCTTGCATGGATTATTGGCAGGGCCAGGCACACGGGGGCCTCCACAAGCCTATCCCCTCAGCTGCTACCAGTTGTCCTGGACTAAGGGCTGGCTTCCTGCGGACACTCCCCTGCCCTGCCCAGTGGTCAGTTTCCCCACCTCAGTGCAGGCCAGAAGTGTGGTGGAGGCAGGCGGGGGCCGCCCAGACTCTGCTTCCTGGCATGGCTGGCCATGCCCCAGCTCTGTGGAAGAGAGAAGTTGGTTAAGCTTCAGCCTGATTGTATTTCAGGTAAACAGGTGGGGAAGAAACTTTGTCTTCTGTTCCCCGTGGTCCTCGCCTGGCAGATGACCTCCCCCCACCCCGTGCCCTTGGAGTGGGCCAGGGCACCTGAGGTCACCGGGTGCCGGGGCATCTCCTGAGCAGTGGATTCATTCACCACAGTCCTTGGTGAGGGCCGGAGGCTGCCCGTGTCTCCCCTGCCCTTCCTGACAGAAGCACGCCTTGCTGTCCTGGTCTCAGGTTCAGCGTTAGTCCCGGGAGTCACCGCAGCCTTCGGGAGTAACACTAGCTCTTCTCAGGAAGTCAGGGGCAGCCTGCAAGGACCCGGGAACTTCCTCAGCTTTGCTGCTTTGTCATTCCCCTCTCTGTCTGCCTGGGAGTGAGGGCTGCAAGAATGGCCGAGGGGGTTACCTAGGGAAGGCCGCGTGCTGACAGAGTCCCGAGCACTTGTGGGTTTCTCGGCGGGTGTCTGAGGAGAAGGTAGGATGCTAGCCCTGACCTGCTGGGAGGAAGCAAGGAGGCGTGGAGCCGAGAGGGTGGGCCTGGCCGTGTCTGTGTCCACGTTTCCCAGGTATCCAAGCTGGGAAGGAGACAGCAGCCGCCAGGCTTACATAGCTCCTGTGGTATCAGTCTCAGAGATTAGTTTGAGAGGCCCTTTATCTCGGGATCAGAGAGTTAACAAAGCTGTTGGTGCACAGGAATAACAAAAATGTAGAGTAGGTAACCACAAGGATGGCCGCACTTCGCTGAGGGTTTGCTCTGGGCCCTGCCTCGTCTCCTCTCCAGCTCGCAGGGAGCCTGGGCGGTGGCGCTATGGTGCTCTTCCCCCTTTAGATGAAGGTCAGGAATGTCCACTTCAAGTGATCTCCTTGAAGGGTGCTGCATGCCAGGTGCCCTCTGGGTGCTTTCCCAGGTGCTATCTCCTGGAATCCTGAGAGGAGCGCCAGGGGCACAGGCTCTGTTCTCTGTGTGTCACAGCTGAGCTGGGCTGGGCGGGCTAGTCTGCACCTGTCCGCCTCTGCAGCACAGCTGGGTTTGTCTGCCCTCCGACTGGTTGGAAGGCTGGTTAAGAATCAGCCCTGCTCCCCCCAGGCCTATGCCAGACCACTGTGGACCTCTGCACCGCTGGGGGGGTGAAACCTTTTCATGGCTGGTTCTCTCACCATCCAATCCCTAAGCAGGTCTCAGAGTAAGGAAGGAAGAGGGGAGTACCCAGCCAGAGCAGATGTGCCTACCATAATTATTTGTGTGGTCTCCTCACTGCATCTACACTGGGGGTGTCTGTGCATGGCGGTTATAAACCAAGGAGGTAAACACACAGCACAGCACAGCTTGGCGCTGCTCATGCTTGCATGTCTCTGTGAGGCAGAAACCATCCCCTCTCAACAGAAGCAGGAACACAGATGGAAGGGGAGTGATTGTGGCTGGGCACATAGCCAGTGGTGGACAAACCAGGTTTGAACCCTAGCCTGGTGGACCCCTAAGCTCCTGAGATTGCCTCTCAGTAATGAGTAATGTTCACCTTGAGAGATGCCTTCAGAGAAGGGGCAAGTTTGTGTCTCATACAACTTAAAAGTGGCAGCATTTTAGATGTAGAAGATGGCATCATTCTAGTATCTCATAACATCGTGAAAATCACATGAGTTCTTTTGGGTAAAGCACTTTGAGCAGTGCATGACATGTGGAAAGCATGAGTGAATATATTGTTGTTGTCATTGTTGCCTTGGAAACCTCTTCACTTTACATGGGCTCAGAGTGGCCTGGGGTTATGCCGAAGGTCACAGAGAGGAGCAGAATGGACTCCAAGTAGCCACTCTGGTATTTGCTTGTCCTATACCTAATGCTCACATGACAAAAACATGGGAAAGACAATGTGGCATATGAGATTACAATGAGTGATGTAGACTGTTGTATATCCTGTCACCAAAAGCATGTGTTCCCAATCTTTTTATTAAATAAACAAATTAAATTAAGGATAGTTATAGATTTACAGAATTTTTGCAAAGATATAGATTTCCCATATACCCTGCAACCAGTTTCCTCTTTTACTAACATTTTACATTAGGATGGTACATCGTCCCAATTAATGAGCCAGAGTGGACACATTATTATTAACTAACGCACATATTCCTTTCATATTCCCTTGTTTTTGGCCTACGCTCCCTTTCTGTTTTGGGATTCCATCCAAGACACAAGGCATTCAGTTGTCATATCTCCTTAGGCTCCTCTTGGCTGTGCCAGGGTCTGAGACTTTCTTTGCTTTTGATGACCTTGACAACTTTGAGTACTGGTCAGGTATTTTGTAGACTGGCCCTCAATGGAGAATTGTCTGAAGTCTGCTCCTGAAACTGGGATATGGAGTTATGGGGAGGAAGACCACAGAGCTACAGTGTCATGTCATGGTGTCATTTCAGCATGACTCAGCACGACTCAGCACTGTGGATACTGACCTTGACCTTGTAATGGACGTGATGTTTGTCAGGTTTCCTCACTGTAAAATTACTGCCTCCCCCCTGCCACTCCCATGCTGTACACTTTGGAATGAAGTCCCTGGGCACTGCCTACACTTAGGAACTGAAGAGTTATGCTCTCCTCCTTGAAGCCTGGGCATCTACTTAAGTTCTTTGGAATTCTCCCGCACAGGCAGATTTGTCAATGCAGTATATGCATTTTAAAATACATACTTATAAGTAACTTTATGATTAACTAATAGTTTAAGTTCCATTATATACTTAGACTGAGGTTCATTCTTACAATAAATTAAAATGTGTCTGTGAAAGTCTTCTTGATGATTTATATCTTGTAGCTGAGGTCTTGTGGGGTCTGATTAGGGCACCGTGTTCTTTAACAGCTGACAGCTAGCTTTTATTAAGCATTACTTCATGCTGGTGCTCTTCTGAAAGTGAGACTGCATTAACTTGTTTAATTGCACAGCTGCCTTCTCAGGCAGGAACTGTTATTATCCCCATTTTACAGATGAGGAAACAGAGGCCCATGGGGTTAACGATCGCCCACACAGCCAGGAAGTCACAGAGCTCAGGGAGACCCAGGCAGTTGGGCTTCCATAGCAGCGATGCCCTGGCTCGGCCTCAGTGCCCTAAACACAGGCTGCTCCGATTTCTACAAGGGTGGCGAGACTGCCATTATGCTAGGAGGCAAGGCTGTTGTGAGCACAGTCGGAGTGTGCACTGCCACCTTCCAGGTGTTTCCCCGAGACTCTGGGCTGCTTCTGGTTCAGAGCCAGGGACAAGGCCATCTCAGCTTTTTGACCTTGGCCACTTAATTAAGGCTCACTGGTAAGCTTCAGTCTTGTCATCTAAAGACGCCCCCTCCTCTGTGGGCTGCTGTGAGAATCAGAAAGGGAAACACCTCCCAAGCATGTGGCAGGGTCCCAGGGGCAGAGAGCGTGGCCCAGCCATGAGGGGCGGAACGGGCGCAGAGCCTGGGTCCACACGGCTCATCTCAGAGCTGGAGCTCCCATCGGGTCCGAAGACCGTGGGCCCCAAAGTGGCTCCAAAAGAACTCGAGTCTCTCCCGCGTGTTTCTCGCCCCCTGTAAGTGAAGGCAGAGTCTGAGCAGGAATTTTGATTCCCGCCTCATTTTGTCCCCTCTTCCCACACAGCACTCCCAGGCACTGCAGGTGTCCTGGCCTGGCTCTCAGCTCCCAGCTCTCTGTCCTGCCCTGGTTTTTATCTCCAGAATGGCTGGCAGAGCAGGCTCCTTGCCTTGGGCAGCATGGCTCAGACACAGGGAAGAGAGCAGAGCCTGCACCCTCGTGGGGATTAATGGGGTTGGGGAAGGCCAGGAGCTTGCCAGTCATTTCTAGCCCATTGCTAACTGTACTGTCCTAGTTTCTTAGGACTGCTCTATGAAAGGTACCACAGGAGCTGGTGCTGTGCGCGTAGCAGGTTAAGCCACAGCCTGTGACGCCTGCATCCCATGTGGGCGCTGGTTCGAGTCCTGGCTGCTCCACTTCCGATCCAGCTACCTGCTATGGCCTGGAAAAGCAGCAGAGGATGGCTCAAGTGCCTGGGCCTTTGCCACTTGTGTGGGAGACCTGGAAGAAGCTTCTGGCTCCTGGCTTCGGCCTGGCACAGTCCTGACATTGTGGCTATCTATGGGGTGATCCAGTGGATAGAAGCTGTCTCTCTGTGTTTCTCCCTCTCTACAATTCTTTCAAATAAAGCTTTTAAAACAACAACAACAAAGTTCCCCAGACTTAAAACAGCCATTTATCTCCTCAGTTCTGGAGGTCAGAAGCCAGCAGTGAAGGTGTTGGTGAGGCCTGTGCCTCTGGCAACTCTAAGGGAAGCTCCGTCCTTGGTTGCTGGAAATCCTTGGCATTTGCTGGCTCATAGCACCACTCCTGCAGGTCCAGATTTCCCTTTGTAAGGATGCTGGTCATTGGATTAGGCCTACCTGACCTCATCTAACTTGATCACATTTGCAAAGACCCTGAATAAGATCACAGCTTGGGAAGCTAGGATATATTGGGGGATGGGGCACAATTCAACCCTAACCATAACAGTGCCCTGTTGTTCAGACTGATTCCTACCTAGCCCGTGCCCAGTCTAGCACTCCTGGGCATGTTCCCCATAGGAGTGGGAAGCCTTTCTTCTGCCAAGGGCCATGTGGATATTTATAGCATCATTTGCAGGCCATACACAATTTTCAACTGAAAAATCAGCCTGCTATAGATGTACTGAATTTCGGGTCCTGCCTGCGGTTGACTTGGCAGGACCAGACCGAATGATTTTGCAGGCCTTATATGGACATTGCCTAGCCCCAGTAGACCTTTGAACATGCATGTGATTCTGATCTGGAGGAAGCAGGGAACTGAGCAGTTCTGCTAACCACTAACAGGACCTCCCTTGTGGCTCCAGCCTCTGCACTGCAGAGCAATGGACCAATCAGAAGCTTGCCCAGTGCTGCAGGGGAAGGCCAAGGAGTAGGACATGTACACATGCTCCACAAGTGACCACTTTTCAATAGATTATGTTGTCAGAGTGTTTCAAAAATAATGTGGGCCGGCGCCACGGCTCACTAGGCTAATCCTCCACCTGCGGCGCTGGCAACCCGGTTCTAGTCCCGGTTGGGGCACCGGATTCTGTCCCGGTTGCCCCTCTTCCAGTCCAGCTCTCTGCTGTGGCCTGGGAGTGCAGTAGAGAATGGCCCAAGTATTTGGGCCCTGCACCCGCATGGGAGACCAGGAGAAGCACCTGGCTCCTGGCTTCAGATCAGTGCAGTGTGCCGGCCGCAGTGGCCATTGGAGGGTGAATCAATGGTAAAGGAAGACCTTTCTCTCTGTCTCTCTCTCTCTCTCACTGTCCACTCTGCCTGTTAAGAAAAAATAATGTGCCAACAGAATGTTTTATGAGTAAATTTTTTTTGTCTATTAAGAGAAGCAGCATAAAACATATGATTAAAATTTTGAGACCTCTGTGAGATGAGTGGAAAAAAGAGGAGCTGTGTAGTAACTGGAAACTGGAAAAATATCTGTGTGGATAAGAATGAAACTGGATGCCCACCTACACCCACCCCACACACAAGTCAATTCTGAACTAAAGACAGAGTGAAAGTGTGTGTCCCTGCATGTGTGTTTATCTTGGATGAAGGATAGATGACTTTCTTGAACTAAGGGAGGGAAGAATTTCTTCAATGAGGTGCAAAAAAAGCACCAACCAAAAACAGAAGAGATTGGCAAATGTGGCCTATTAACTGTATTATAAAACTGAGTACTCCCATTCTCCATAGCCCAACAGGTGCATCAGGTAGGTGCACATTGGAGGGGCCTTTCAAAAGTCCATTCTCTTCTAATTCCATTTTTCTGTGAACTTTGTGAAGTCATCTCCTATGCTAGTATTCTTAGCAGTTCTGCATGTATCAGCAGAAACACACCTGGAGATATCCTGAATGCCCACTGACAGGTAAGGGGTAGGTAAACTGATGCATTCACACAGTGGAGTTGTACGTATGATGACAAAAATGAAGAACTGCAACACAGTGGCTTAGAACAGAATTTTATACGTGCTAAGTGATAAAACCAGGTTCACAAGACTACAAATATGATAACACCTTATCTAAAAATTTAAAAACTGAATATAAGGGGCTGGTGCCATGGCGCAGTAGGTTAATCCTCCGCTTTTGACACCAGCATCCCATATGGGCGCCAGTTCTAGTCCTGGCTGCTCCTCTTCCAATCCAGCTCTCTACTGTGGCCAGAGAAAACAGTAGAAGATGGCCCAAGTCCTTGGGCCCCTGCACCCATGTGGGAGACCTGGAAGAAGCACGTGACTCTTGGTTTCAGATCGGTGCAGCTATAGCCATTGCGGCCATTTGGGGAGTGAACCATTGGACGGAAGACCTATCTCTCTGTCTCTCCCTCTCACTCTCTGTAACTCTACCTCTCAAATAAATAAATAAAATCTTAAAAAAAAAAAAAAAAACCCTGAATATTGGAGGCAGGCACTGTGGCATAGCGAGTAAAGCCACCCCCTGCAGTCTGGCATCCATATGGCCGCCGGTTCAAATCCCAGCTGCTCCACTTCCAATCCAGCTCTCTGCTGTGGCCTGGGAAAGCAGTAGAAGATGACCCAAGTCCTTGGGCCCCTGCACCCGCATGGGAGACCCAGAAGAAGCACCTGGCTCCTGGCTTCAGATTGGCGCAGCTTGGGCCATTGAGGCCAATTGGGGAGTGAACCAGCGGACGGAAGACCTCGCTCTCTGCTTCTCCTTCTCTCTATGTGTAACTTTGAGTTTCAAATAAATAAATAAATCTTAAAAAAAAAACTAAACATTAAACCTTTCATTAATTAAATATTATTTAATATTAATTAAACATTGATTGTAGCATTAATTAAACCAACTTTTAAAAAATATTATTTATTTGAAAGGCAGAGTGACAGAGAGAGGGAGAAACAGAGAGAGAAAGAATCTTCCATCTGTTGGTTCACTTCCCAAATAACCAAAGTGGCAGGGGCTTGGCCAGGCTGAAGCCAGGAGCCTATAACTCCAACTGGGTCTCCCATGTGGGTGGCAGGGGTCCAAGCACTTGGTCCATTATCCACTGCTTTCAGAGGGACATTAGTTGGGAGTTGGAGCAGAAGTTGGAGCAGCCTGGACTCTAACCGGCACTTTGATATGTGACACCAGCATTGCAGTCAGCGGCTTAACCTACTGCACCACAACACTGGCTCCAATTAAACTACTTCTTGAAAGGAAGGAAATTATAAATACAAAATGAAAGCAAAGGAGTGTGTGGGGGGAAGCACATGGGTAAATGTGAGTTACTGTTAATATTTGTTTATTTACATACATCTTGAATCCCTGTTTATTTATTTATTTTAGAGGCACAGGGAGAGAGTGAGTCTGAAACAGAGAGCTTCCCATCTGCTGTTTTACCCCCCAGATACCTGCAACTGCTGAGACTGAGCTCAGAGCAGGAACTCAGCTCAGGTTTCCCACGTGGTCGACAGGAACACAACTACTCGAGCCATCACCACCACCTCCCAGGGTGTGCCTTAGCAGGAAGCTGGAGTCAGGAGCCAGAGCTGGGACTGAAACCCTGGCCCTGTAATGTGGGACATCAGTGTTTTAATTGCTATCTTAAATGCCAGGCCAAACACTTGCCCCTATTAATATTTTAGATGTTGGGCTGAGGGATGTGTTCACGGAAGTATTTATATATATATATATATATATATATATATATATAAAATATATATATATATGGTTGAAACTAATAGATTAAGATCAAGAAAGCCAAGCTAAAAAAAGAAAAAAAGGAAGTATCAGTGGTCAGGTTCTGTGATACAAAGGGAAAAACAAGGGAAGTGCCATTCAACATGTGTTCTGTTGCCTATCAGCCAGTGGTGCCAGCTCTCTCCCTGGCCTGGGGCAATCTGGCTGGGCCTCCCCTGGGACTTGGGCCTTGCTCCTTGGGAGTTCCCATTTGGTTGGGAAGCTACAGAGGGGGCTATGTTTCTGTGGCTCGGGAAGGGAGCAAACCTCCCACTTGAGGGAGCAGTGAGCCTGGTCAAACAGCATGGGCCTTGGCAGTGATGGTCATTAGGGGTCCCTCCTTTTCAGTGACAGGGTTAGTGTTCAGCCAGCAAAAAAACACCCATATGTCCTCCATCGAGTCCACTTGACCCAACACACGTGCCCACATGGCCAGAGGAGAAGGGGGCAGGAAGGAAGGAGGCCCCCTGAGCATTGTGATCTCAGGGGCAGTCTGCAGGTGCAGTGCAGCCACACCCACACCCTGAGGTTTCACTGTGGGTAAGGATGGGGTGGCTAAAAAACAAAGGCATGAACGAGATTGTTATCTCCAAGCTTTGCCCCAAAATATGAGTTTTGAAAGTGACTGAGGGGTCATGTTTCCCCCCATCCCCTGCCTCATTCTACTGCCAAGCCTAAGTAGCTTACCAAGATGAATAATGAAGGTTCTTTACAGTGTGCAGAACCTTGTGTAACATCATCACATCTGGTCCCTTTGAAAAAGCTCTGTGGTTGGTTGATTATTATCTTTATATGACAGATGAGGAAAGTGAGGTGCAGTGGCTCAGGGACCTGTCTCAGGTCTCAAGCTTAGACCTGGGAGTAAGACCCATGACTCCCTCTGCAGTGTTCTTACACACCCTGGCTTGTTTTGCACTAAGGTTTTGGTGGTTTGCAGAGGCAGTGCCAGGAAAAGCAGGCTTCTCAGCAGGGGGCAGCTACAGGCCCCACACAGAATGGGAGCCGAGGAGCACAGGCCACGCCTGGCCCTCACCAGGCTGGAGGCTGTGGTGACCCTGAAAGGAGTGTCCAGAGAAGAGCCTTCCTGCACCTACACGGAGGCCGGGACTGGAGGCCTGGGCCCCGGGACAGCAGGACCCCGCTACTTGGTGGTGTGATGGTACACATAACTTGGGCCAGTGCTGTTTTCTTGCTGGGCCTAAAGAAGGAGTTCTCAGGCGTTATTTGACTTTCATTTACAAAACGCTGTTTAAATGAGACTTTGTTAATCAAATAGTGATTGCTTACTATAAGATTGGTTTAGGAAAATACAGTCAAATAAAACGCAGAAGGTGAGCATTTGGCTTGGTGGTTAATGTGTCACGTTGGTGACCCCACCCCATGTAGTCGTACCCGGGTTTTGAGTCCCAGCTCCACTCCTAATTCCAGCTTTCTGCTCACGAACACCTGTGAAGGGGCAACACGTGCAGGCCTGAGTGACTGGGTCTCTGTCATCCACGTGGAGACCTGGAGGGAGTCTGGATAGAGACTCCGGGAAGGCCTCACCCCCAAGGCTCAGCGTCAGCCTGAGGTTGGACTAGGAAATCAAGAATGCTCTCAGACCCTACTGCGAGCCAAACATCAGACAGCAAACAATAATCTTGTGCATCAGGGCAAAGGGCAAGAGTGTGGAGGGATGCCCTCTGCACAGAGCTCTTCAAAGCTTCAGAAAACTGAGGATGTTTGTAAAAATTGATTTATCGGGGAGGCAGAGTGACTGTAACTTTGGTGTCAGAGTGGCCTTACTGTGCGCCTCACATTTCATTGGCTGAAGCAAGTTACATGCAGCTGAGTGAGATGTCGGTGGGGTAGAGGAATATTAGCATCTCCCAGACAGGACCACCAAAGGGCTGGGGGGCTCCAAGTCCAGGCAACAATTGGATCAATGCAAAACTCCTGGGACAGGGGGAGGCGGAGAAGACACGAAAGCCATCGGCCTGTACGTACCTCAGTGTCTGAGAATCACAGAACAGCTGGGAACCTGCCCTGCGCATTTGGATTCACAACTGTGGTGGGAGATTGGAAACTCTCCTTTATTAGCAGATGTAGCAAGCAAAACAAAAATGAAATCACAGAAGAATGTTGCCCCTCTTCCAGGCCAGCTCTCTGCTGTGGCCAGGGAGTACAGTGGAGGATGGCCCGAGTACTTGGGCCCTGCACCCCATGGGAGACCAGGATAAGTACCTGGCTCCTGCCATCGGATCAGCGCGGTGCGCCAGCCGCAGCACACCAGCCGCGGTGGCCATTGGAGGGTGAACCAACGGCAAAAAGGAAGCCCTTTCTCTCTGTCTCTCTCTCTCACTGTCAACTCTGCCTGTCAAAAAAAAAAAAAAAAAAAAAAAGGCAGCTTCCTTAACGGACTTGATGGTCGTAACCTCGCCAGCAGTGTACGAGTTGGGACAGTGAGAAGTAAGACCTGCCCTTCCTGGCCACGGTGTGGCCGCTCCGATTCAGACACCGAACCACCCTGCCTGAAGACGTCCCCTCCCGCCTGTTCCCTGACCTGGAAATCTGCCTGGTTTCAGGCTTTGTCCTCCGTTCAAAGATCTCCCAAGTCTCAGCGAAGTCTTTATTTAAAACGATGGTGATCCCTTGTCCTCTGCAGAAGTTTGCTGGTTAAATTTTATCCTCAAAATCACTTTAATAAGGGATATATGTGGGAGAGTGTGCAGGGGGAGAGGCGGGAAGAGGGCCTGGGGCGGTATTAAGGGGGGTTCTGCTCTCCAGAGCCCTTCATCCACCTCCCAGGCTGGGCTACAAACTCCCTGCAACGTGCCAGCCTTCCTTCAAGTCTCTCCACACCTACATTTAAACTCTCACACTGTTAGGTAACGGGTGGAAGCAGTTCTTTTTTTGTAGCCTAATTCCTGGGAGAAGCAGCTGCTACTCATGGAACTTTACAAACTTAGAGCACAATTTACCCCTGGGAAAATATATGAATTTTAATTTGGGAGCTCCTGAGCGAGCAGTCTCCTTGACATTTGAAAACTCAAACCTTATCTGGAGCAGCCCTGTGGAGGCGGAGACCTTGCTGAACTTGAGCCATTTCAGAACCTACCATTGGGTTATTTCTCATTGCCGTTTTTCAATTACACAGAGGCAAAAGATTCAATTAGAATGCAAAGGCTTGTGTTCGTTAACACAGGGAACCAAACTTAAGCTTAAGTGACCATATTTTACAGCAAATGCAAAAAGTAAATATTGCATCAGTTTGCTCTTCTTCTTTTTTTTAAATTTTTTAAATTTTTTTATTTTCAGGAGTCAGAGTTACACAGAGAGAGATCTTCCATCTGCTGGTTCACTCCCCAGATGCCCTTGATGACCGGGTCTGGGCCAGGCTGAAGCAGGAGCCAGGAGCTTCTTCCAGGTCTCCCACATGGGCGGCAGGGCCCCAGACACTGGGCCATCTGCTGCTTTCCCAGGTGCATTAGCAGGGAGCTGGAAGGGAAGTGGAGCAGCTGGGACACAAACCACTCATATGGGATGCCGGCGCCACATGTGCTGGCTTTACCCCACTACACCACAGCGCCAGCCCCATTGTTGCAGGAAGCTTGAACAGAAAGATGAGACACTAAGGCTTTTAGTAAGAAGCAGCTTTATCCATGCCAGCATGGGGTCCAGTTGGATTCATATCCAAAAGCCTGAGCCCCAACAAAGAGGCGCATTTCCTTATGTACCTTTTAGCTCGGTTGTCTCCCTTATATGGCTGAATATATTCCAGATGGATGTTTTCCTGCTACATGGCGGCTATGAGGATTGCTGTAAGGTTGTGCATACATCAGAGATGCATTCTCTGAATAGATCTAGTACTTCCCCCACCCTACACAGAGTGAACTATACATTGACTAACACTGGTTTACGCTTAGAGCACTGTGCCGACAGGCAGACGTTGGAACTGTCACAAGCAAGTTGATACTGCCACGTTCCTGTCGCAGGAAAGGTCCTTCTTTCTATATTTCAGGAAGGCCCTTCTCACACCATCATCGATTTTTCTTGTCAGATTGCCCTTGTTACTGATATGCAAGGAACACAAGCCTGAAGCCGTGGAGATCTCTCAGGTGCCTCAGACTAGCTTCGCCTGTTTTTACCCAGCTGTTCTTGTTTCTATCTTCTTCCTTTTGTGTCACAATAAAGACCTCACTGTGGATGCAGTTTTCTATTTAAAAAAAATCATGGACCGGTGCTGTGGGGTAGAAGGTAAAGCCATTGCCTGCAACACCAGCATCCCATTTGGATGCCGGTTTGTGTCCCAGTTGCTCTACTTCTGATCCAGCTCCCTGCTAAAGTGCCTGGGAAAGCACAGAAGATGGCCCAAGTGCTTGGGCCCCTGCCACCCATGTGGGAGACCCAGAAGAAGCTCCTGGCTCATTACTTCAGTCTTGCCCAGCTTTAGCCATTATGGCCATTTGGGGAGTGAACCAGCAGATGAAAGATTCTCTCTCTCTCTCTTTCTTTCTCTGTAATTCTGCCTTTCAAATAAATAAGTAAATGTTTTTGAAAAAAATCACCACATGGTTACATTTATACAAACAGCATTTTATTACAAATTGCTACTATAAAGTATAAAAGCATTGTGTTGACATTTTCTACATTCTTGCCCAATCACACAAGCTTGGCATTAATATTCCTGTTTCTTATAGACTGTTCTAATTATCTGTTATTGTCTAACAAATAACCCTCAAAACATCGGTGGTTAAAACAACTATTTGTGGTTATCCATTAGGAGTCTGTTGATTACTGGGTTCAGATGAGGGGTTCTCTTGTGGATTCAGATGTGGCTCCAGCAGGTGGCTCCTGCAGCTGCGGTCTACAATGCTGGATAGCTAAGGCGGCTTCTGCACTCGCGGAGCTGGAGCTCAGTTGAGGTGACTGGAGCAGCTGGAGGCTGCCTGAGTGTCTCTGTCTCTGGTCCCCCCACCTCTACCTCCCCGGGCTTCGGCTAACGTCAGGAGAGTGGACTTCATACGTGATTCTTGGCCTCCGCAGAGCTAGTGTTCCCGAGGACCAAGTGATCAGCAGCATCATTGCTGCTGCATCCCATCAGTCAGTATGTGTGATCAAGTTCAATGTGAGAGGGAACATAAACGAGTGGGTAATGGGAGACAAGGTTCACTGGTGGGTGGAGGACTTCTTTGCAGACTCGCTGTGATGGGTGAGAAATCCAGGGTCACAGGTCAGGTTACATGCCCAGGATTACACTGCTGCTACGGGGTGAGGTCCTTCCAAAGCCCCAGTCTGTCTGCTGTCCCATTCTGTGCTTGTGACGGTGATGGGGTTCTCTGGCATAGCATTTCAATGGCTCCCTCTAGGGTGGCCTCTTTTAATCTTCGTCTGGCTGCTGACCACATCACCAGTGGCTAGGTAGAGTTTACAGGGAAGAAATCAGGTGACATGGTAGCGCAGCTGTCCAGAACTCCTTTCTGCGCAATGTTTATGAGATCACTCAAATCTTCAAGGCAAAGGATGCCTTGTTAGTGGCTGCCATCCTCACAGGACACCCACATCTCTCCCCTTTAGTTATCCTCTGGGGACTGTGCCGAATGACCCTTTGAACATTCCCATGGCAGTCTGGGCATTGAAGAGCAGTCATCCACTGAGAATGCACGTGGCCCCGAGGTAACATCAGAGACAGCTGCAGGGACTGGTAGGGCTAAAACAAGCCTCTGTATCTGTCACGGAACTTCCGAAGCCCGTCCCTGTGGTCCGTCAGTCAGGCCAGCTGG
This sequence comes from Oryctolagus cuniculus, assembly GCF_051225735.1. Lineage (NCBI taxonomy): Eukaryota > Metazoa > Chordata > Mammalia > Lagomorpha > Leporidae > Oryctolagus > Oryctolagus cuniculus. Next base: position 145,777,383 of record NC_142868.1, on the reverse strand, counting down.
GTCATGCTGAGTGCTTAGGCTCCTTTCTCGCTCACAGTCCATGCTCACTGAGGATGTGTTAGGGGCTCAGTTTGCCTGCTTTTGGCTTCCACACTCTGAGACCCGAGCTGAGGGAGGAGCCACTATCCAAACACTGCTGGTGACCATGGCGATGTCGTGTTCACTCAGCCATTAAACGTTTGACCTTAAAATGATGCAAGTTGCTCCTGCTCAAAACTCATCAGCCAAAGAAAATCCTTGGTTAGAAATGGTCACATGGCTCCTTTCAGCCACAAGGACATCAAGAAATGCAGTCCTAATACAGGTGCTCAGAAGGGAACAAAACTGAAATGGGTATTTGGCAGAGCACAAGTGGGTGCTGCACGTAGATGACCCTGTGCGTTTATTTGGCAAGCCCGTGATACAAGTTATAGCATTATTCTCATTTTCCTGAAGTGTAGAGAGAGCAACAATTGTAGAAGAGCTTGTTAGAAACAATTTCCCATTGAGTATAACTAGAAAAGCTAGACAGGGTCGGTGTTTGCTATGGCATAGTAGATGAAAAGCTGTGGCCTGCAATGCCGGCATCCCATATGAGCACCAGTTCACATCCCGGCTGCTCTGCTTCCAAACCAGTTCCAGCTTCCTCTGGGTCTCCCACACAGGTGCAGGGGACCAAGCACACAGGCTGTCTTCTGATGCTTCCCCAGGCCATTAGCAGGGAGTAAAATTGGAAGTGGAGTAGCTGGGACTCGAACCCATGCCCATATGGGAGGCTGACACTGCTGGCAGTGGCTTACCCACAGGGTCATAGCACTGGCTCTGGGAAACTGTTATTAAAAATGTAAAATGGGGGTCAGTGTTGTGGTGTAGTGGGTTGGGCCAAGTACTGGCTGCTCTACTTCCAATCCAGCTCCCTGGGAAAGCAGCAGAGGATGGCCCAAGCCTTGGGCCCCTGTGCCCATGTGGGGGTCCCGGGGGAGGCTCCTGGCTCCTGGCTTTGGACTGGTCCAGCTTCAGCCATTGCGACCATTTGGGGAGTGAACCAGCGGTCAAGGACTTCTCTGTCTCTGTCTCTCCCCTGCTGTAACTCTGCCTTTCAAGTAAATGAAATAAATATTCTTAAAAAATGTAAAGTGATATAGCTCCTATGGAATATAGTATGACAATTCCTTAAAAATTAAACATAGAACATATGATCCAGCAATTCTACCTCTGTGCATGTGCCTGTAAGATTTAAAAGTAGGCACTCTTACCAGATATATGACGGTAATTTAAAAACTTTGTGGAGGGGCCGGTGCTGTGGTGCAGTTGGTTAAAGCCCGAGTCTACAGCACTGGCATCTCATATGGGAACCAGTTCAAGTTCTGGCTGCCCCACTTCTGATCCAACTCTGTTATGGCTTGAGAAAGTGGTAGAAGATGGCCCGAGTCCTTGGGCCCCTGCACCTGTGTGGGAGAAGCTCCTGGTTCCTGGCTTTGGATTCATGCAGCTCTGGCTGTTGGGACCATCTGGGAAGTGAACCAGTGGACAGAAGACCTCTGTCTCTCTGTCTCTCTCTCTCTCTCTCTCTCTCTCTCTCTCTCTCTGTCTCTGCCTCTCTGTAACTCTGCCTTTCAAATAAATAAATCTTAAAAAAAAGCCTTTGTGGAAAAGGAATTAAAAGATAAGTTTAGTCTAAGAAATGTTGAGATCTATGGATAGGAAGGGTCTTCAAGAAATTCATGAAAAATGTGTATTATAAAGTCATGCATGGATTTAAAAACTTTTTTGCATCAAAATAAACATACTTTAATTTAAGTTTTTCATGAGCTTTGGTTTTTTAAAGGCAGAGACAGAAAATGGAAGGCGGAGAGGAAGCAGGATGCACACTGGCAGGGAGCTGGAATCAGGAGCAGAGCTAGGACTCAAACCCAGGCACTCCGATATGAGATGCAGGCATGCACAGTGGCATCTTACCTGATGCACCCAATGCCTACCTACCCATAAACTGTATGCAGCCCCCATGTGTGTACACCCATGTTCATATCAGCCAGAGATGGAAAGGATCCAAATATCCAGGAAGAGATCAACAACATGGAGTACATATATAGATGGCGATTATTCAACCTTTAAAAAATGGATTGTAATTCTGATACACACTACAGTGAGGAAAGGCCTTGAAAGCGTTATCTAAGAAAATGGGCCAATGCAAGAAGGGCAACTACCGTGTGACCCCCACTTAGATGTGGAAGCTGGAAGTTGGTCTCACAGAAGTAAAGATTAGAACAATGGTTACCAGAGCATGGGAAGGAGTAGGGGAGGAGTGAAGAGAGGGTGATTAACAGGTACAGAGGTGCAGCAGGCTAGGAGGATACCTTCTAATGTTTTATAGCACCGTAGGATAACTACGATTGACAACAGTTAGTTGCATATTTCAAAATAGGTGATAGGATTTTGAATGTTCTCAATACAAAGAAACAATAAGTGTTTGAGGTAAGGGGTATGGTAATAATCCTGATGAGATCACCACACAAGGACTGAAATGTCCCGCCATACCCCATGATTATTAGGTCAATTAATTAAAAATAAAAAGTAGGGGAGGGCATTGTGGTGAAGTGGGTTAAGCTGCTGCTTGGACGTCCGCATCCCATATCAGAGTGTCTGGGACTGAGTCCCCACCATTCTGAGCTTCTGATCCAGCATCCAGCTACTGTGCCTGGGAAGCAGCAGATGTTGGCCCAAGTATTTGGGTCCTGCCACTCATGTGGGAGACCTGGGTGGAGCTCCTGGCTCCTGGCTTCAGCCCCACCCAGTCCTGGCTGTTGAAGCCATTTAGGGAAGTGAACAGCAGGTTCCTTCTCTCTCTCTCTCTCTACCTTTTAAATAAATAAATCTTAAAAAAATATTTTTAAGATAAAAATATGTGTGTGTGAGTGTGTGTGTATTATTTGAAAGTCAGAGGTCCAGAGAGAGAGGAGAGACAGAGAGATCTTCCATCTACTGGTTCATTCTCCACTGGCTGAAACAGCTGGGCTAGGCTCAGCTGAAGCCAGAAGCCAAGAGCTTCTTTTGGGTCTCCTAGGTGGCTACAGGGGCCCACGCACTGGGGCCATCCTCTACTGCTTTCCCAGGCACATTAACAAGAAGCTGGATAGGAAGCAGAGCAACTGGAGCTTGAACTGGTGTCCATATGGGATACCAGTACTGCAGACCACATCCTTACCCACTGTGTTACAGTGACAGCCTCAGGAAGTATATATATATTTTAAAAGAGAGCATGAAAGCCAGAGAGAGGTCTTCCATCCACTGGTTCAGTTCCCAATTGGCCGCAACGGCCAGAGCTACGCCGATCTGAAGCCAGGAGCCAGGTGCTTCCTCCTGGTCTCCCTTGCAGGTGCAGGAGCCCAAGCACTTGGGCCATCCTCCACTGCCTTCCCAGGCCACAGCAGAGAGCTGGACTGGAAGAGGAGCAACTGGGACCAGAACCCAGTGCCCATATGGGATGCCAGCGCCGCAGGAGGAGGATAAACCAAGTGAGCCACAGCGCCGGCTCCTCTTCCTTGAGGGAGGGAACAGCACAAATTGATACTTTCAATGGGGAAGCAGGCAGATGGGGTGCAAAGGAGAACAGGGGAAGAGTTTGGCTAAGATGCAGGCACATGTCAGACACTTACCAGGCTGGAGAATATTTAAAAAAGCAGATGATGTCAAATTCGGCCCTCCAGGAGAGCTAATGGATCTGACATATATATGTCTTTTAAAATAGTTTATTTATTCAAAAGGCATGGAGACAGAGATGTCCCAACCACTTGTTCATTCCGCAAAGGCCTGCAATAGCTGGGGCTGGGACAAGCCACAGCTGGGAACCAGGAACCCAGTCCAGGTCTCCCACGTGAGTGGCAGGGACCCAACCACTTGAGCCGTCATAGTTGCCTCACAGGGTGAGCACTGGCAGGACTCAAACTCAGGCCCTTTAATATGGGATGCAGGTGATCCAAATGGCATCTTAACTGTTGTGCCAGATGCTTGCCACTGTGTCTTTTTTAAAAATAGCTGCATACTTATTAAACAGTTCCCAAATGCTAACCAATTTTGTGAGACTATGCTGCAGTTCCTGACTTAGCCTGGAGTCCCTGCTTTAGAAGGGCACATGGATCTGTAGGCAGAATATTGCCTTTATGCAGTGAGCACTTTCAACTTCGTACAGGATGCTCTGCCGACCCCCTGAATGCCCGCCTATGTCATGAGTTGAAACGTAAGGACTGGTGTGACAGTATTAAGAAGTGGGGCCTGTAGGATGCGATCAAGTCTCAGAGGGCAGTGCGCTCGTGGGTGGGGCTGGGACCCTTATCAAAGGCTTGAGGGAGGGGTTTGCTCTCATGCACTGCCCTGGGCACACATTTGTTCCCTCCAGAGGATGCTGCACAAGGCACCGTCTTGGAAGCAGGAACAGGGACCCTGAACTTGTGGCACCTGCATCTTGGGCTTCCCAACCTCCGGAACTGTGAGATGTCTCCACTGTTCACAGATTATGGGTCTCAGGTATTTTGTTACAGCAGCGCCGTGGGCCAAGACTACCTGCAAGGAAGTTTGAAAATGCAGGCTGATCCATGGGCAGTGCCTCCCAGGGAGCTGTCCCCAGTTTCTCCATTAGAAAAGCTCTATGGAGTTCCCAGCCAACCTCCACAACATCATGCAGTGCCAGGGGATGGGTGAGGGGGCTTCTCCTGAGGTGGTTCCCGGAGGCGCGATCAGGGGAGGAGAAGGGGCGCATGGGCCTCCTGGAGCAGGAAGGGACAGAACAAATATGGAAGGAACTTGGGCAGGATGAGGGCAGGCACAGGGGAGCTGTAGCCCAGGCAGGAGTGACTAAGAGCTAAGGTTAGCTGGGGAGGCGATTATAGGGGAGTTTGAGTCCAAGTAGAGAAGCGCATGTGTGTGTGTCTCTCCTAGGGGTCTCATACATAAGGAAGAGCCCACTGGTATTTCCTCAAATTCCATCCCACTCTCCTTTCTCCCCAGAACCTGAGCTCTAGGGCTGAGCAGCCATGAGGTATGGGGAGCATGACAGGATGTCTCCTGGGGCCCCTCTGGGACGTGTCCTGTCCTGGGCAAAGCCCAACATGATCCAGCCAGTTTCATTGGTATGTCCTGACACATTTTTGCAGGCTATTTGCTTGGTTTTTAAACAACAAAGGTAAAGGTGTGTTGACAATAAAAAGAAACTAAGTGTTGACATATGCTACAATATGGATAAATCTTGAAAAATTCTTGCTGAATGACAGGAGCCAGTCATAGAGGATGACATTTCCCTTTGAAGATGGAATGGCAAGAGCAGATGAACCCTCAAAGGCAGAGGTCAGTGGTGGCCTAGGACTGGGGGTAGGAGGTGCTGAGGGGAAATGGGGCATGATTGCTATGGGTGTGGGTTTTTTTGGGAAGTGAAAATGTTCTAAAATTGATAGTGATGATGATAATGCAACTCTGAGTATACAAAACCATCAAGTTTTGCACTTTAAATGGGTGAATTGTGTAATAGGTGAATCATCTTTCAAAGTTGATATAAAAATTAGAGGTGGGCAAAAGATAGGGTTGTGTCTGGCAGGAGAAACACATCCTCTTTGTTACAAGGCTGAGTAATATCTAGGCACTCTCTGGTTTCCACTGCATGCATAATTCTGCACTCAAGTTGGGCAGAGGGCACAACGTGAGCTCTTAACCTGAGGTCCAGACATAGAGGCATTCCGAGACTCACCCCAAAACTGGAGGCAACATTGATGCTGTAGATTTTCTTTTTGGGGGAAGAAGGATCCACAATCAGTATTAGCTTTCCAAAGTGTGTAACTGTTAAATGTTAATAGGAAGCATAGACTGAGAGTCAAACTGAGTTGTAACCCTCCTTGGCTGTAACTTGCTGTGTAGGATTGGATGAGTCACTTATTTTCTTCATTTGTAAATGAGGGGAGGGATTTATTGATCCCTGAGCTCCCTTCCGGCTGGGTACACAAGATGCAGGTTCCTTTGGGGCCAGGCAGATCTGAGCGCACATCCTGATCCCACCCCTTACTGCTTGTACCCCCATTTCTAGAACCTATGCAGGCCTCTGTCAAGGATAAACACCAATGCGGGCTCTTGGGAGGACTAGTGGCCCCACAGGCCACTGTTGTTAAATGATGTTTCCTATGAGACCGTGTCTGAGTTCAGTCCAGCCGAGCCGAGCCTGGAGCGCCTTCAGTGAGTGGGTGTGGCCTGCAGGGAACTCAGGGACCCCTGTGCCAAATCCAGATGTCGGCAAGGCTGCCCCCTCGGGGGTTCCCCTTCTGTAAAGGAAGTCTGGGGGAAGCCCGCTCTCATCCACCTCCACAGCTCGGCTGACTCGTGCCCTGCCTGGGTTTCCCAACACCGCCAGCTCCTGTCCGCTGCTCACTCCTCTGGGGCTTGCCGAGTCACTGTGGGCCCAAGACTCACGCTGCTGGTTTCCCCATGAAGCTAAGCCCACCAAAATTCTGATGGAGCCACACAACCACACCGTCAGCCTTTTCTTTTTGTGATTAGTGATTAGTATTTCAATAGCCGTCTACCCCAGTTGACTCATCGCTTCCTCCTCGGGCTGGGGCAGGAATTATTACCCCGAATTTAGTCATGAGGGGCCTGAGGCTCAGAAGAGTCGGGCAGCCCACACCAGGAAACACCATAAGCTGACAACAGTGCTAGCGTGGCCTGCCAGTCCCAAGCCACCTCATTGTATGAGTGGTCCATTTCTGCTGCAATAAATTTGATTATCTACAAGTTCTGGAGGTGGGAATCTCCCTGGACTACAAGCAAGGTGTGGGCAGGACTGTGTCCCTCTGGGGGCTCTGGGGGAGGGTCACTTTTCTTACCTTACATCTTCCAAAGGCTGTTGCCTTCCTTGCCTGATGGCCACTCCCATCTTCAAAGCCAGCCTGGGCTGGTTGAATCTCTCTCAACTGCAGGTCACTCTGACCCTCACTCCTCTGCCTCACTCTTCCTCAATAAGGACCTTTGTGAATCCACTGGGCCTACTTGGGTCACCAGGTCATTGAGTATATTAAGGTAACTGATTAGCAACCTCAAATCTTTTTTTTTTTTAATTTTTGTTTATTTGACAGATAGAGTTAGACAGTGAGAGAGAGACAGAAAGGTCTTCCTTCTGTTGGTTCACCCCCAAAATGGCCGCTAAGGCCAAAGCTATGCTGATCCAAAGACAGGAGCCAGGTTCTTCCTCCTGGTCTCCCATGTGGGTGCAGGCACCCAAGCACTTGGGCCATCCTCCACTGCCTTCCTGGGCCACAGCAGAGAGCTGGACTGGAAGAGGAGCAGCCAGGACTAGAACCCGGCACCCATATGGGATGCCAGCGCCGAAAGTGGAGGATTAGCCAAGTGAGCCACAGCACCACCACCCCCCCTTTTAAGACTTATTTATTTATTTGAGAGGCAGAGTTACAGAGAAGGAGAGTCAGAGGCAGAGAAAGAGAAGTCTTCCATTTGCTGGTTCACTTACCAAATGATTGCAATGGCCAGGCCTGGACCAGACTGAAGCAAGGAGCCAGGAACTTCATCTGGGTCTCCAACGTGGGTGCAGGGGCCCAAGCACTTGGGACATCTTCTGCTGCTTTCCCAGACACATTAGCAAGGAGTTGGATTGGAAGTGGGGCAGCTGCAGGCAGCAACCAGCCCCAATTCTTTTTTTTTAAAGACTTATTTGAGTTACAGAGAGAGAGAGAGAGAGAGAGAGCGCGCGCGCGCTATCTTCTATCCGCTGGTTTACTCCCCAGATGGCAGCAATGGCCAGAGCCAGGCCAGGCTGAAACCAGAGGTCAGGAGCTTAATTCGGGTCTCCCATATGAGTGCAGGGGCCAAGCATTTGGGCCATCTTCTGCTGCTTTTCCTAGGCCATAAGCAGGAACTAGATAGGAAGTGGAATAGCCAGGATTCAAACTGGTACCCATATGAGATTCCCATGGGTGGCTTTACCTGCTATACCAGAGCACCAGCACCAGCAATCTTAGTTCCACCTCCAGCATTAATTCCCTTGTGCCATGAACCATAACATATTCACAGGTTTTGAAGATTAGGATTTGGACATCTTCAAGGGTCATGGACTTTTTTTTTTTTTTTTTTTTTTTTTGACAGGCAGAGTGGACAGTGAGAGAGAGAGACAGAGAGAAAGGTCTTTCTTTACCGTTGGTTCACCCTCTAATGGCCGCTGCGACCGGCGCATCGCGTCGATCCGAAGCCAGGAGCCAGGTGCTTCTCCTGGTCTCCCATGTGGGTGCAGGGCCCAAGGACTTGGGCCAGCCTCCACTACACTCCCGGGCCACAGCAGAGAGCTGGACTGGAAGAGGAGCAACTGGGACAGAATCCGGCGCCCCAACCAGGACTGGAACCCGGGGTTGCCGGTGCCGCAGGCAGAGGATTAGCCTATTGAGCCGCAGCGCCGGCCAAGGGTCATGAACCTTTGTCCTGTTGTAGGAGATGGTGGTAATGACCACAGTAGTGGTGATGAGGACCCATAGTCTGGGTGAGTCTTGTTTAATGCTATAGTTCTGGGGCTGGCGCTGTGGCGTAGCGGGTAAACCCTGGCCTGTAGCTCCAGCATCCCATATGGGCACCGGGTTGAGACCCAGCTGCCCCATTTCTTATCCAGCTCTCTGGTATGGCCTGGGAAAGCAGTAGAAGAAGACCTAAGGCCTTGGGCCCCCACACCCACGTGGGAGACCTGGAAGAAGCTCCTGGCTCCTAGCTTTGGATCAGCACAGCTGCAGTTGTTGCAGCCAATTGGGGAGTGAACCAGTGGATAGAAGACTTCTCTCTCTCTCTCTCTCTCACTGCCTCTGCCTCTCTGTGTAACTCTGACTTTCAAATAAATAAATAAAACTTTTAAAAAAATGCTATAGCTCTGTGACTTCCAAATTCTCACCTATGCTTGAGCTGCATAACTTTCACATAGTGACCCACATTCCCAGCCTTCTAGAATTATGCTTTATTTAAGTATTCAAAGAAAGTGACATACTCTGAGGTCAGAGGAAGTCCTGTCCCCTCCCAAATGTTGCCAAGGATTCCTGGGTGTGCACCTGTGCTCATCGTCTGTGATCTCTTCTCACTCTGTACAACTTCCAGCTTCTGGATCCTTCGGTTCCCTCTCGTAGCTGCTACACATTGCCCGCCCTCTCCAGGATGGTTTGCTCCTGACAGGGACCTGCCAATCATTCTTGAAGGAAGGCTGTCTGGAGAGAACCAGGCTAAGATATTTAATCAACTCCATCAAAAACCTGAAATCCGTGTAAGCACTTTACAATGTAGGAGAGGAGAGTTCCATTTAGTACTTAGTATGAGTAGAATATCTGTTATCTGACACGTATGATACCAAAGTGTTGTTAGTTTTGAATTTTTGTTTGTTTTTGAAATGTATTGGCACATATGTAATGAGGCATCCTGCATATGGAACTCAAATCTAAATGCAAAATTAATTTATGTTTCATATACACTGTATACACATAGCCTGAAGGTAATCTTATACAAAATTTTGGCGTAGCTGCATTTTGCCTGTGACATATTATGTGGGGGTATGGTTTGGAATAATGTGCCACCCCAGAATATGACTGTAGGAGACCAGAATATGCCACCCCAAAATATGCCTAATAAGCTTAAGGATTTTCTTTTAAGATTTATTTTATTTATTTGAAAGTCAGAGTGAGAGAGGAAGAGATAGAGAGGTCTTTCATCCACTGGTTCACTCCCCAGGGCTAGGCCAGGCCACAAAGCCAGGAGCTTTTTCTAGGTCTCCCATGTGGGTTCAAGGGCCCAAGCATTTGGGCTATCTTCTGCTGCCTTCCCAGGTGCATTAGCAGTGAGCTAGTCCAAAAGAAGAATAGCTGGGACTTGAACTGACGCCCATGTGGGATGCTGGCTTTGCCTGTGTTGCAGGCAGTGGCTTTGCCCGCTAAGCCACATTGCCAGCCTCAAGGATTATTTTGAGTAATTACTTGAGAAATAGCAGGCTCAAGAGAAGCTTTGAAAGCAGAAGTGACGTTTTCTAAGAGGAGATTTCATTTACAAAGCAAATCTCCATTTGTGTGTCTCTACTCTGTACTAGGCAGAGAAGAATGACTGCCTCATGGAGACTCAAACCTTACCCTGGCTTGCTGTGCTGCTCCGCTCACCTTGCACAGCTTGCCTTTCCCACACCTTCCTTTGTGTAGCTGGAGCTGCTTAGCCAACCTCAGTCGTAGCTGTTTGTCTCAGCTACTCTTCCCTGAGACCTCCCATGCATATATGAGCTATGCATATGGATCGACTTGCGTTTTTCTCTTATGAATCTTACTTTTGTATTAGGGGCCCTGGTAAAAACCTAGAAAACCAGAAGGAAAAGATTTTTCCCCCTGTCTCATACCTACTACAGTCTTTAAATGACCACTGATGGCTCACAACCCGCACTCTGGAAAGCTCTGCACTCAACAGAATCCACCCTCATCTTCCCTCTCAGGCCCGGAAGCATTTGTGTAATGCTTTAATGCCTACAAAGCATGTTTTAAAGCACCCGTTATCCCATTTAATCCATACACAGCCCTAAAATGGGGATAAAAACTCCCTTTTTACAGTCGGATGATGGAGTTCAGGAAATGCCATCTCAAAGCATAATGCGCTGGGTGCGGATTGCCTGGCGCTGACTGCGCCTGGGGACAGCAGGTGTGGCAGAGGTTTTCTGCGCCTCTCCTTGGTGCCTGAAGATGCCTCTTCCTTCGTTTGAGGCCACTCCCCAGGAGTCTGGGGGGTGACCCTGCATCCAGACTGTCACCTGTTCTGCTCAGAGCCGCTCAGAGAGAACTTTCGTTAGGCGAGAGACTTTCCACCTGCACAGCGAGGCAACCTCTCTTCACCACACATGTCTTCCCCTCAGCCTCGGACAACGTGGCTCCGCCGCCTCCAGGATCCCCAAGCTCAGGATGCTGCATAAGCTTCAACCGCTGTCCCTCTTTCTGGTCTCATAACTATGGGACTCCTGTGTGCACCTGGTAACTTCAGTGGTTTTTACCTGTTACTCTGCCTTATGTCGATTTGTAGCCCAGCCAAAGCACCTGTGTGGGTAGAGGGAGGTTCTTGCTGCCCCACAGGGGGAATGCAGTGAAATGTTAAAGCAGCATGCCCAGTCACTCAGCTGGGAAGGGAAGAGTTGGATGCAGCTCTGTGAATCCAAATCGAGTATATTTTTTACCAAAACCAGATAGCCCTCTTTATTGACACTCTCAACTTGGGTGGTTTAGGTTAAACAAGACAAAATGAGCTCTGTGTGTGTACGCTGGATTCTTAGTACTCACAGAATCTCCGAATTCTTCCCCTTTGCCAGCCTGGAGTTGGCACACCTGTCCTCCCTCTCCTCCCCTAAGCCCAGGCGGACTGGCAGAGCTGAGGAGGCCCCATGGCAAGAGGCTCCTGCAGCCGCCTCAGTCTAAGGTTGGCCTTATATTTGAGTGTTGCCTCTGAGTGTGGCAGGAGGGCACAGGCCCTTCCCTGGGCTGGGGGTAGAGAGGCTTAACCTAGTGTCTTAGGTCAGGATACTACAGTGATATACCACAAGGGGGTGGCTTTTAAACAGCAGACATTTCTTTCTCCCAGTTCTAGAGGCCAGGAAGGCCAAGATCAAGGCTTTAGCGAGTCGATGTCTGGCTTCCTGGTTCATGAACAGCACCTTCTTGCTGTGCGCTCATAAGATAGAGGGGCAAGAAAGCTCTGTGGGAATTTTTTTTTTCTAAGAGCTCTAATCCCTAGAGCAGGAGTTTGGGGAGTGAACCAGTAGATGGGAGATCTGTCTCTGTGGGTTTGCTGTATGTAGCTGTTTGCCTCTCTGCCTTTCAAATAAATAAAGAATGCATAAGTCAAGCAGAAAATTAACTTGAGATAGTCTCAGGTTGGTAATGATGCAGAAAATGAGTGGCAAATGTGCATGGTGTCTGGGAGAGCTCAGCTTCAGTGCTGGCCAATAGCCATGCCAGAAATCACTGATCTTAAGGCACAACCTGAGGTTGGCTCATTTCACCTCTCAGTGCTGGGGGCTGCGTTTTCTGTGTCTTTCTGGGCTATTTAGTTCTTTTCAGCCTACCTTGGGGTGACTAGAGATTCCAGCACTCCTTTACCTGAGCTTCAGACACCTAAGAGGTGTGACGAGACTGCTAGGGACCCACCAGAAAAGCATAACCCAATTGTGACTGCAGAATCTTTTTGGATTTCCACAGAAGAAAATTCTGAGGATTAAAAAATGGTAACAAAGGACCTTAGTAAGTTAATCCTCAACCCTTCTGCCAAATTCCTTTCCCCTGGACCAGAAGATTTGCCTCAACAATCTGACGGAGTTGTGAAGATGGTATTCTAGAGGCCCTGAAAGAGGAGGGGGTAAGGGCTTTGTTATCTTTTTTTAAAAAGATTTATTTAATTATTTGTTTGTTTTTTTTAAAGATTTATTTTATTTATTTGAAAGACAGAGTTACAGAGGTAGAGACAGAAAGAGAGGTCTTCCATCTGCTGATTCACTCCCCAGATGGCTGCAACAGCCGGAGCTGTGCTGATCCAAAGCCAGGAGCCAGGAGCTTCTTCCGGGTCTCCCACACGGGTGCAGGGGCCCAAGGACTTGGGCCATCTTTCATTGCTTTCCCAGGCCATTAGCAGAGAGCTGGATAGGAAGAGGAGCAGTGGCACTAGAACCGGCGCCCATATGGAATGCTGGCGCTTTAGGCCAGGGCTTTAACCCGCTGCGCCACAGTGCCAGCCCCCTTATTTCTTTATTTGAAAGACAGAGTTACACAGAGAGAGAAGGAGAAGCAGAGAGAGAGAGAGGTCTTCCATCACTGGTTCAGTCCCCAGTTGGCCACAACAGCCGGAGCTGTGCCCATCCAACCGAGGAGCCAGGAGCTTCTTCTGGGTTTCCCATGTGGGTGCAGGGGACCAAGCACCTGGGCCATCTTTTACTGTTTTTCTGGGCCATAGCAGAGAGTGGATTGGAAGTGGAGCAGCTGGGACTCAAACCAGTGCCCATATGGGATGCCGGCGCTGCAGGCGATTGCTTTACCTGCTGCACCCTAGCACTGGCCCCAGGCATTGCTACCTAAGCAGAGAGCAACTGGCCAAGCTGAGATAACCTCTTAACATATAGATAGTCTTAGCTTAGAAAAGAATGCAGAGAGAGTTATCCTAACAGATTTCAGAGTGAATCAAGAAGTGAGCCATCCAGATGTTGCTGCAGTTACTGCCTACATCATGGATAGGTCTGTCAGGAATGGATTATGACAAAGAGTCAACTTAGGCATAATCTCTATCTTACTGTTCTTGCTAGTAATTTTATACAGTAAAACACTATTCTATGCTAAGGTAGACTTGTATACCAATAATTTGGTAACCTATGATATTAGTTGTAATTGTCTTTCTCTTCCTACCTTGGTACCAGTAATTTATCTGTAGTTTAAATGTATTTGAATGACTTCCAATATATTTTAGTTCTTTTTGTGTTTTTTGTTTGACCTAGAGAAGCACCAGTAAATTTCAAATATTCCCATGTGGTTTAGAAGGCAGAGAGATGAAACCCAGCACCAAGAACTATGCACAGTGACTTGCGGGAAAGGAATGTAAAGAAAACATTGGATGTTTTGTCTAGAGCATAATAATTAGGACAGATAATTAGATGCTCTGGTTTTCAGATGTTTGAATTGCAATAAAAGGAAGTTTTGTAAAAGAAAGACACATCCTGATTTCAATGATGTTAAAATGTGAAGAAATGTGTTACTTAGAATTATGAAATGTAGGCATGAAATAGATGTGATATTGGCCATGCTGGTGATCAACTTATTCAGGTTTGCCTGGTACATTCCTGATTTTAGCCCTGAAGTCATACTTTGTATGAAATCCCTCTGTCTCAGACAAACTCGTGAGGTTGCTAGCTCTGCCTGCTCAGGTCTCTTCAAGAATCATCTCCTTCCACCTCAGGGGCTGCTATTGTTGAATTTTTTTTTTTATTTTTAGATTTATTTATTTATTTGAAAGTCAAAGTTACACAGAGAGGAGAGAGAGAGAGAGAGGTCTTCCATCCACTGATTCATTCCCCAGTTGGCCACAATGGTCAGAGCTGCACCAATCCAAAGGCAGGAGTCAGGAGCTTCTTCCCAGTCTCCCACACAGGTGCAGGGGCCCAAGGACTTGGGCCATCTCCTATTGCTTTTCCAGGCCATAGCAGAGAGCTGGATTGGAAGTGGAGCAGCCAGGACTCGAACTGACACCCATATGGAATCCTGGCACTGCAGGTGGCGGCTTTACCCGCTACGCCACAGCACTGGCCCCTGGATATGTTTTGTCTCCCAAGTGCTTTGGGTTGGAAGCTTGTTTCTCAGCATGGCAATGATGGGACCTTTAAGAACTGAGGCCTTGGGCAAGTGTTTGGTCCACTACTTAAAATGCTGGTTGGGACAATTGCATCCTATATCAGAGTACCTGGGTGCAAGTCCCGCCTCCACTCCTGATGTCAGTTTCCTGTTAATGTGCACCCTGGGAGGCAGTGAATATGGCTCAAGTTGTTGGGTCCCTGCCTCTCATGTGCAAGACCCAGATTGTTCCTGGCTCCAGGCTTTGTTTCAGACCAACCCCAGCATTTGGTGAGTGAACCAACAGATGAGAGCTCTGTCTAGATGCCTGTCTCTGTCTCTTGCTGCCTTTAAATAAATAAAATAAAACAAAATTACTTTTTTCACTCAAAAATCATAAAGTTTACTATTTCTTTTCCATCATTTGGCACACTTCCAAGGCACATTAGAAAATTAGAAATCATAAATTACTTTGTAGAAAAATAATCACCACTCCTTTCTGTACATACACAAGTATTTCCAAGAACATGCACAAAACCATTTCCTTATTACAAAGTTATCTGAAGATGTACTCAGGACAAACCCATGTTTGCAGTTCTAGACTAGTAACATAAAAAAACAGTAATCTATAGAAATTCATAAAAAGGAATAAGTGGCCATAAATTCTAACCCAAAGTAACTTTGACCTGGTTTGTACTGCTTGGATTTGGATCAAAAGACTAAGAACAGATGTGCCAAAATGACTCTAGTAACCATCTCAAAATTACTTTTTAAAAAAGTGGAGCTTAATGGGAGGTCATTAGGTCGCCGGGGGCATTGTTCTTGAAAGGATTAACTTAGCTCTTGAGGGCCCTGATTCAGTTCTCACAAGAGGGAATTGTGACAAGAGTGAGCCTCATCCCAGGTTGCTCTGGCTTCCTGCCCTGTTGTAATTTCTCATTCCTGTGTGCCCTGCTGCCACTGTGGTGCCTTCTGTCGTGAGGGGCCTCAGTGAAGCCTCTCGGTTATTTGCTATAGTCATGGAAACCTGACTGGCACCAGGTGACTGTACCGAGTGTGCACACCCGACCCAGGGCAGAAAACCATGAGCCCAACAGCCACGGGACTTGAGGCTTTCGTCAGGAGGGAGGGCTTTTGGAACTGTGGACTTGAGATCTGAAGAGCTGAGGACATTCTCAGAGACTATGAGGGCTGGCCTGTTCATTCTGGTTCTCCTGGATTCCAGTGCATTGAGATTGTGTTAGTATCCTCTTCCTTTTATTTGATTACTCTGGGGGAGGGGGGAGGGCGGTGGGAGAGTTAACTTCAGTGCCTCTTTGCTCTGTATGCCTGAGGCTGGGAGACTGCCTGTCCAGGGCTGGGCTCTCCTGCGGCCCAGTTGTCTAAACCAAGCAGAAATCTGAGCTCCATCTAACTGGCTGTTATCCACCCACCTCTGGAATGAGCAGGATGATGTGAATTATTCCCCAAACAAAAGCTGGGAGAACAGTGTAAGAATCTCTGCTTTGTTTGTATACTAAATAACTGCACTTGGACTTGTGTTTGTTTACACACTCCCCTTCACAAGTTTTCTGGTTTCTCTTTGTCAGGAAACTTCTAGAAGGAGGAGCGATGTCCTCCTAGTTGCTTTTCTAGGGCTTGGCAGAGGGGTTGATTTTCCTGTATGCAGGTCTTCCTGTGTAGCTAGCACTGAGCACCACCATGGCACAGCACTGAGCACCACCAAGGCACGTAGCTGCTCCTCAGTGAGAGTGAACTGTGGACTCAGCAATAAATATAGAGGCCAGGGTGGATTTCTTCATCCATGCATTCACTGAGTGTTCATCCAAACACCATGCTGGCCTTTGGGGTTCAGTGGTGAAAGAGGCGGGTGGAAGGCAGACTGACTAAAGCCAGCAAGTATTAAGTGCTGATAAATCCTATGGGAAACCAAAAAAGGGGCAGAAGCCCAATTCAGATAGAACGGCCAAGCAGGATCCCTGGGAGAAGGTGGCAGCAGTCAGACAGGGAAAACTGGTCCTCTGTCCTCTTATGTGTAGGGCTTGGGAGCTGTGGATAAACTGATGAAAGACAGGATTTTATTCACATGCACAGGAGTTCACAGAAAAACATGATTCAGAGAGGTGGCTCGACTTTGGGCTTATGTACTCTTACTAGGGGAAGGAGCAGGGGCTTATGGGACAACAGATGCCTTTTAAGAAAGAGATGGCCCCCAGGAAGAAGAGATGGGAGCTAGGTTAGTTGTGCAAGGAGGTCTGGGTGGGTGATTCCTTGCTCCGTGGAACTCCTCTCTGAGACAGGAGTCATTTCTCTGGGTGGGAAACCCCCAGCTGGATTCTTTCATCTTTCAGGCAGATAAGGGGTGTAAGGAAAAATACACAGTGGTGTATTCTGGATCCATCTGGGCTCCTTATAGGGTACAGGAGGCAGCTCCACACTCCAAGAGTGGAGAGAGTACGCCATTGCAGCGAGGCATGACAGAGGCCCTGGCGTTGGAACAGCTCTCTCTCTGGAGCAGGAGGAACAGGGAGAGTGGGAGGCAGAGAGTTGGAAGAGGAAACCAGGGCCAGACCTCGGGGGATCTGTGGTCTCTGGGATTTTGCTGGGAGCTTTCTAGAAGCCCTGGTTCTCAAGGCTTCTCCAAGAGGCCTCTATCCCAGAGAGAGGCTGAGGCAGCTTCTCTGTGGAACCTCAACTCTTCGCAGAAGGGCTGGGTCAGGGGGTGAACCGAGAGACACTGGTCCCTTGTGTTTGCCCAGTGCGCTGTGCTGCTCCGGCTGACTGCGCACAGATGAGTCACGTGGGTTCTCAGCAGCCCTTGGGGGCATGGGGTGGGTGGAAGAGCCCAGGGCCTCAGGAGGGGAGAGTTGGGCCTGGATTACAGCTCCACCCCACCCCACCCCACCCCCAGCAGCAAGGTCCTCTCTTCTCTCACCCCTGGGATCCCGTGTGTGGAGTGGGCACCAGGTGCTGAGTGCATAGCGGGTTCTGTCACCCAGGACGATGCTGCTGCCGCTGATGAAGCGCATGCGCAGGTCATGTCTCTCCTTGTCCCACAGAGGAAGCAGCAGGCAAACTGTCCGCTTCCCTCAGTGTTTACCACATCTCTAGGAGGGAGCCATTCAGACCTGTGATACAAATCAACCCGGAGGTCAAAGTCAAGGTCGTGGAGTGTCAGAGTGGGGGAATCGGTCCCCTTGGGTGCTGGTTGATGCACAGTGGTGTTGGGTGGGAACTGGAGGAGTGACCGGCACAGCCCTCTCCCTTTTGAGTGGGCCATCGAGGGAGACCTATGCCTCCTGCCAGAGCTCGAGAGGGCCACACAGGGTCAGTGGGAGGGAGAAGGTGCCAGCCGGGGTCACAGCTGCAGCCCAGCTCTGCTCTGTGGAGAGGGTTGGCAGTGGCTTCCTGTGATAAATTCCCTCCTCTGTGGGCTCTCTGAGAGAGGATGGGCTGAGAACTTTCCCAGAGACCCCCAGAAATGAATCAGTAGAGGTGGGGGTTCAGGCGCTGGGATCTGTAGGTTGAGTGAGACCCTAGGTGGGACCACCAGGCTGGTCTGCCCTTATAGCCTCCTGGGCTTGTCAGTGCTCCCAGTGGGCGGAGGGCAGGACGCTCACTGACCTCACAGCAGCCACAGGTCCCTCTCTCTGGCAGATGACCTGCCAGCGCTGGGGAGGGGCTCTCTCATGGAGGCCCCACGCCTGATTCCAGAAGCAGATTCCTGCCCCTTCCTTTCTCTTGGGCCCCTTTAACTCCTCACCAAATGCCAAGTTCCCTGAACATCCCTACTTCTCTGCCAAGGCCATGAGGGAGCCAGGAACAGGGCCTTAACAATATGTGTGAGAGTGAATTCAGAGCCAACATGCCCCCCACCCTGCTTAAAATCTTTCCTTACTAAGTGCCTTGTCAAAAAACAATGTTAGTGGACCTGTGTTCAGTGTAACCACTGAAGCCACTTTAAGGGACAAAAACGCAACACAACACCCTCACCAGGTCAGCGCGCCAGTGGTCCCTGGGTGAGCAATGCCAAATGCTGTTCATCTTTACAGCTTCCTGCCTTCTCATTGTTTGGACTGAATTATAGCCACCCCCACCCCACCCCCCCAATCATATGCCGAAGCTGGAACCAACCCACCCCCACCCTCCACTGCATTTGGAGTTGGGGCCTATAAGGCAGTGTAATAAAGGTTGTGGGGGGGCTCTAAGGGGGGGCCTAACTCCCACAGGACTGCTGTCCTAACAGGAAGAAGAGGAGACGCAGGAGAGGGCCCCCCTCCGCCTCCCCTCTGAGCACAGTGAGGAGGCCGTGTGAGGACACGGAGGAGGCAGCTGTCGGCAGGCCAGGAGGAAAGGCCTCATCGGAAACCAGCCCTGACAGCATCTTGATCTTGGCCTTCTGGCCTCCAGAACTGAGCAAATAAATTTCCATTTGTTTAAGCCACCCAGTCTGCGGTATTTTGTTGTGGCAGCCCTAGGCTGCTGATACACGCACAGAACCTCCCGCACAGACCCAAGCACAATGAGAGGGCGGCTTATTGGATGTTTATTTGAGCAGAAGTGGGATCGTGTTGTCCTCAGATTGCTCTGAAACTCGTTTTTCATTGACGCTGCTTAGTGGCTGTCTGGCTCCTTGCTTGTACCCCATGCCCAATTCCATCCTGCAAGTCCCCTCCTTCGAAATCTAGCTGGCCTTGGACCAGTCACCCTGGGCAGCATCTGCCCTCCTGCCCCTCCCTCACCCAGGTGACTGCCACAGCCTCTCCTCCCACCCTGACCCTCCCTCTTTGCTCTGTACACTGCTCCTAGCTGAGAGCCCTCTGGGGCTTCCCAGATCACTCAGAGGAAAACAAAGTCTTCAGCAGTAGCTGCAAGGCCGTGTAGGATCTGCACACACACACTTGTGCACACACACCCATTCCTGCACTCTCTTCTCTGCCCCTGCAACCCGGTCCCCCACCACCTGGCCTCCCTGATGGCACTAGATCACTCCAAACACACTCCCTAATCAGGGCTTTGGCACCTGCTGTCTCATTTGCCTACACTGCCCTTCTCTGAAAGCCCTGAGTTCCTTTCCTGGCTTCCTTCCGGACTCTCCCGTACCCACCTTCATTATTCTTCATCACACTTTGCACCAGCTGGCCTACTGTAAACTTATTTGTTTGTTTATGGTCTGTCCTCTTGCACTAAGATGTGAATTCCATGAGCAATGAACCTTGGCTTGTTCCCTGCTGCAGCCCAGCACTTAGAGCGGTGCCAGCTTCATGCCTGATGCCTGGTAAATATTTAATGAGTGAAAGAATGAATACTTCTCCCCATGTCAATAGACATAAACCTAACAACCTTTTCAGCATTGCATAACAGTGGCTAATATGGGTGGACCGCAATTCATTTAGCAGTCTCCTGTTTGCGATGTTTAAGTTGTTTCCTTTTTTCCTACCTTAAACAATATTCACAATAAGCATTTTGGCAAAGTAACCCTTAAATATTGGCCCTTTTATTGCCCTAGAACATTTTCTCTAAAGCTGGATGGGCCTATCAACAGGTGGACCTATCTTAAGTTTTAATAGCCACGACTGCCTTCCCTTAGTCACAACTCATAGGCTAATCCCCAACTTTAAGGCATCAATCATTTCCCCAAACTGAAATCAGGGGAATATTGATCTTTGGCCACACGAGGGGACTGCTATCCCAGACTTCTGTGCGTTAGAGGGCCTGCCATGTCACAAATACTACCAAAAAAAAAAAATACACTTACTAAAGACAACGTGAGAGTTTTTTGTTTTCTGGGAGGCTTCATTCTCCCAGTGCCATCTGCAGCTGTGAGCATGACCAGCACCCCGAGTGCCCAGATTGCCTTCTTCCATCCTCAGAACAAGGGTGGCTGAGCCCAGAGGCTGGGAAGGTTTGTGAGTTGTGCCCCTGCTGACCCTGGGGACAGAGTGCTTCAGTGTGAGAAAGAATGTGATTGGCTCATGTGCATTAGTTCCTTTCATGTACTGTAGATTCAGCATGCGCTGGTATAACCAAATGCTATTTCTCTATAGTGCAGGGGCCTATATTTTGTTCTAATGTGTGATTCAAGCATTCACGAATTAGCAGAACATTCAGCAGTATTGCTCATAGCATCTGTGTCACTTGTCTATTGCTGCATAACAAACCATACTGGAACTTGGTGTCTTAAGACAACAGTTTATTTGCTCATTTATAAATTGGGCTGGGCTCAGCTGGGCAGTATTTCTGCAGATCTGCTTTGGGGTCCCTTATACAGCTGCAGTCAGCCAGCAGGTCAGCGGGACTGGAGGGCCAGGATGGCTTCGGTCACAGGTTTGCCAGCTATGCCAGCTGTTGACTGGGATGGCTCAGTTCTCCACTGAGTGGCCTCTCGTCCTCTGGGTTGTACCGGGTTTTTTCATGGAACATGGAGGTATTCCATGACAGCAAAAGTGAAACTGTTAAGGCTTGGGAAGGCCTGGCCTTTGCGATTGCATGGTGTTACTTCTGACTCCTTGTATCGAGCAAATGAAGCCTGAAAGGGTACCAAGGGGAGGAAACAGACTTTCTCTCTATGGGAGGCGTGGCCGAAGCTGTATTGCAAAGGAGCTGGACCCAGGGAGGTGTGAGGTGCTGGGGACCACTTCGTAACAGTACACCACGGAGTCTGAGGAACATTTGGCCACGTTTGAATAATGAATATTTTTCTTACATTTGTAAGATATTTGAAGCATGATACAGAGTCTTTGCTTATTGAGTAGACATTAAGATTACAGAATTGTAAAGTTTTATTATTATAATAATGTTGAATAAAAATTGAAAAGTCAAAAAAGTAAAAACTAAAAATTCAGCTTTATTTAAATAACTTGTTTTAAAATTTTACATTTACTGATTAAATTTTGGATTTTGTTTTGTGATATTCATAATTTTAAAAGTCTTAAAAGGAAAACACCTTTACTTGGTAAACTCTTTGATCATTGAGAATAAACACAAGTTGGACTGACTTAGAAAATATGACAGGGGCCAATGCTGTGGCTCAGAGGGTTAAAGCCATGGCCTGCAGCACCAGCATCCCATATAGGCACGGGTTTGAGTCCCTCCTGTTCCACTTCTGATCCAACTCTCTCCCAATGCGCCTAGGAAAACAGTGGAGCATGGCCAAGTGCTTGGGCCCCTGAATCCAGGTGGGCGACTTGGAGGAGGCTCCTGGCTCCTGGCTTCAGCCTGGCCCGTCCTGGCTTTTGTGGCCATCTGGGGAGTGAACCAGTGGATGGAAGATTGATTGATCTCTCCATAACTCTGCCTTTCAAATAAATAAATCTTTTTTTTAAATGACCTTGAAACTCTCCTAAGAAAAATTTCAGAAGGGAAAAGCATTCAGAAAGGCAGTCTGCTTTTCAAACACTGGAAACACGGCAAGTGAGGGACGTGCTGTTGAGCAGGTCTCACAAGATCTGTGAGCAGAGAACCTCGCAGATTCGTTTTAAATGAAGTTTTAATTACTGACGAAACTGTCAAATGAGCGAGAACATTGTTCTCATCGAATTTACCAGGAGCAGGTTGAATGCAGTTTCCTATTTTTCTGCTAAATGAGGATCTATAGTTACAGATCCAACAATCCCAGTGCGTGTGGCCTCCAGCTGCACTCGGCACTACCCTTAGGGGCGGTGAAGTGGTGTCAGTCAGACTCTTTCTCCCCACGAACCTGTTCTCAGGTTCGGCAGGAGAACAGGCGGGGCCTTCCAGGAAGGCCATGACGACGTCAGATTCTTTAGAAGGGACGGGCTCCTGGGAGGCTCTGGGCCCAGGTCGGGGAGAGGCGGGAGCCGAGGGCTTCCTGAGTCACACTGCGGCGGATGCTGGGTCCTGAGAGCCACCTGCGGGACGCATGCCCCTGCCCCTCCCCCGCTGGAGGCGCCAGGCCCTCTGCTGGCCTATCAGCCCGGGTAGGTGCAGGCTGTTGGCGCCACTTCTGGAAACGAAGGCAGCTGCTTTTCTGTTTGCTTTGCTCTCAGCACAGTGCCCTCTGTACCTACCGGAGCCACCACAAAGCGGCAGCCAGGGCGGATCAGCTGCCTCCCAACTGCTGCCCCAAGTCACCCAAGGTAGTGTTTGACAGCCGGGCACGGGTGCTTTCCGTGGAGGAGGAGTCTCACGGCTCCTTAGTGGCAGAACCGGGGCGCTCAGTGCCTGTTGGGCGGTTGCCCATCGTGTGGGTTCGGAGCTCTGAGCTGTCTCCACGTTGTGGCAGGAGCGCGTCGTTTTGCTGCTTCCCCCTTCCACGGTAAGACAGCTCAGTTCTGGTAAATCAGAAAACATCTACCAGCTCAGGAAGTGGGCGAGTTTACCAGGGAGGATGTCAACATGTCAAATGAAGGCACGGAAATTGTTCCTCTCCCGGTCCCCTCTGCTTCCTGAGACTGCTCCCCTCCTAGCCACCGAATACAGCTCTGCCTCAGCTTCCCTGCGGGTGCCGGCTGCATTCTGCAAGTACTCTAACCGAAGTTAAGGGGCTGTAAAGGGACCTCCCTTTGGTCATGGCGCCCTGCGGGGGGTGTGGAGATCCAGATCTGCTGTGTAATAGCAGAAGTTTGGAAATAGCTCAGTTGTCCATTATTAGGGGACCGATGAAGTGACTTCCAGCTCGTCCACTCCGCAGCATATTATGGCGCTCTGAGAGAGGAATGATGTGAGAGTGTTCCTTTTTTCTTTTCGGTGTGAATGTTTTGGGGAGTTAATGCTCTTCAATGAGAACATAGTGAAAAACCTCCCTCTACTCTGTCCTCCCAACCACCAAGTTCACCAAGCGCACCAGACAAGCACATGGCCTGTTTCTCATGAAACCTTTTAAAGGTATCTCGTGCATGTGGAAGCTTGTATATGGATAGTCAATCTCTCCCTTCAAAACAACACATGCACAGAGGCTTGCTAAAAGCCACTGCCCAGCATCTTACTTTTTGTCTCCTAATATTTTCATTTACTAAATAAATCTTTAAAAAGCTTTTATTTATTTGAAAGAGAGTAACTGAGAGACAGACAGAAAGAGGTCAGTAAGAGAGAACAAGTTCACATCTGCTAGTTCCCTCCTTGAATGCTCACAATACCCAAGGCTGAGCCAGGCTAGAAGCCAGGAGCCAGGAACTCCATTCAGGTCTTCCACATGGTTGCAAGGACCCAACTGCTTGAGCCATCACCTGCTGCCTCTCAGGGTGCGGGCATTAACAGGATGTTGGAATTGAGGGTGGAGCTGGGACTTGAACCTATGCACTCTGATATAGGATGCAGGTGTCCCAATGGGTAGCTGAGGCTTAATCATACCTGTTTATTACCAAATGCTCACCCCTGTTTGTTCAATACTTATTTACTGAGTAGCTGCTATATTTTAAGGCACTCTACAGTCATTAAGAATTCAGTAGTGAAAAAGAAAAGAATTCAGTAGTGAACAAAACAGATACATTTCTTCCCTTCCCTTATATTTTTGTGGCAACTAAACCAGTAAGTATATTGGAGAAGTGGGAAGTGTTGTGGAGAGCAGGGTAAGGGGACAGGGAGTGGGAGCCTGTGTGGTGGCGAAGGTGGCCATGTAGGTTGTTGCTATTTTACATCAGATGGTGTGAGACCAGAATCGCTACCCAGAATACAAGTTGTTGAGCTGAAGGCAGTCACAAAGAAGCAGATGAAGGAAGTCTTTCTGTCCTTCCTCTATTTGCCTAAAAGCTGGACACAGATTTACAAAAGCAAAGATATCCTGCTCTCGCCTCTTCTACCATCTAGGGCAAAAGTTAAGCCCCGAAGACAAGTCTGGACCCTTGGTGGTCTGGGGGTGGGGCCTGAGGAGGCTTCCTAACCAGCCTGCACCTGCTCTGTATTTATTTTCCTGCAAGTTTCAGCCCCTCGAGACTCAAAATCCTTTCCCTTTGTCTGGTCACCAGTCTACTGATGGACTGTTCTCTGGAGACGCTCCATAGACTGGAAGCCTATCCTCCGGATATTGTCCACATGCATGTGAACTACACGTGTTAATAAACTTGTTCGTTTCTCTCTTGTGAATCTCTTTTGTTACATAGGTTGTTCTAACCAAGCACCTCCGAGGACTGAAGAAAACTAAAATTTCCCCTATAATGGTCAAGGAAAGACTTCTTAGGTCTGAAGGCAGTGAGGAGTAAGCCCTGTTCAGGAGGGCGCTTCCAGAAGTTCATGGGAAAACAGAATTAAAAGATAAGTTTATTTTGGTGCAAATATGTTTTAAAATCCAGGCAAGTTTTTATATTATATGCATCTCCCACAAACTTTCTGAAGACCTTCATGTACCTGGTGTTACAAAGCAGAGGGAGCAGCCGTTGTAGCAGGAACTGGTGACTGTGGATCAGAGACATTCTGTATCGGGAGAGCTTTCTCATTCTTTTCGTGTCTGTGGCTTATTCCATTGTCTGTGTGTACCGTAGTTTAGTTGAGCAGTCTCCTACTGATGGGGATTCGGGCTTGTTGATTGCAGACAATATTGCAGTGAATAACCTAACCTTATCAAGTGGCCCTTTGCACATGCGCAAGTTTTCTGTAGAATTAGTTTCCAGAAGTGGAATTGCTAGGTATATGCTTGTGGTTTTTTAAAATAGAGTTTGCCAAACTGTAACCCACAAGGAAGTTGTACTATTTTTGCTCTGCTGCCAACAAAATATTGACTTTTTACATATTCATTCAACAAATATTTATTGAACACCTATCATGGACCAGGTACTAGTCTAAGTGCTGAGATTTGGAGCAGAAACCACAAACTTGCAAAGCATATCCTGACTCACAAAGCAGATATACGGAACCCGACTAAGCTGTGATGTGCTTTGTACATGATCATAACTCAGACTCTTTAACACCAGTTTGCTCAGAGCCACAATTCCAAGGTAAAACCACAGCTACCTCCATTACTTCTGTAGTTCACAAAAGCGAACCGATCCTGGCAGAGTGCCCTATGTCTGATTCTCCTTGAAGTTCAAACTCAGCAGACAGTGAAGGAGATCATTTTATTCAGGCTAGTGCATTGGGACAATGTTCACAAAGAGGAAGCTGTCAAAGAAGAGGAAACAGATGTATGGTTTTATGAAACAAGAGAGTCATTGAGGAAGGGTAGAGGTAGCTCTTATCTCGGGTGTATCAAGGTGAGGCTGTTCTCTGCACTTAACCTTTCAGGGACTTCTTAACCATGAGAAAAGCAATACTTTAATATACTTTTTTTTTTTTAAATAACAGCTTGTGATATAACTCACACACCATACAATGAACTCATTTAAAGTATACAGTTTAGTGGATTTTGGTGAAGTCACAAAGTTATGCAAGCATCATTATTATCAGTTTTAGAACACTGAGAAACCAAACCCCATGCCCATAAGTAGCCATTCATTTCCCACTGCCAAGGTCTAGGTGACTATTAATCTACTCTCAGCCTCTGTAGATTCACCTCTTCTGGACATTTCATATAAATGAAATCACCCAGTATGGGGGCCTTTGAGGCTGGTTCTAATTTTTAAAATAGATTTATTTATTTGAAAGGCAGAGTAGAGGGTGGAGGGTGGGAGAGAGAGAGAGAGAGAGAGAGAGAGAGAAATTGAGATGGAGATCAAGATCTTCCATTTTTGGGTTCTGTGCCCAAATGACCACACCAGCTGGGGTTGGGCCAGGCTGAAGCCAGGAGCCAGGAACTCCATTCTGAGTCTCCCACGTTGGGGCCAGGGGCCCAGTCACTTGGGCCATCTTCCACTTCCATTTTTGACAGGCAGAGTGGACATTGAGAGAGAGACAGAGAGAAAGGTCTTCCTTTTGCTGTTGGTTCACCCTCCAATGGCCGCCACGGCCGGCGTGCTGCGGCTGGCGCATCGTGCTGATCCGAAGGCAGGAGCCAGGTGCTTTTCCTGGTCTCCCATGTGGGTGCAGGGCCCAAGGACTTGGGCCATCCTCCACTGCACTCCCGGGCCACAGCAGAGAGCTGGCCTGGAAGAGGGGCAACCGGGACAGAATCCAGCGCCCCGACCGGAACTAGAACCCGGTGTGCCGGCGCCGCAAGGCGGAGGATTAGCCTATTGAGCCACGGCACCGGCCCTACAGCGGCTTTTTACATTGGATAATTTATTGCTGGTAACTTTCCAGACTCTGTGACATCAGCTCCTTAAGCGCCCACTCCTTACACTGCATTAACAGTGAAAGTTTCTTCTGCAAGTTCGGGCTCTGGCTCTGCCTGTGATTTCTGCAGCCTCTGTGCGTCTGCTCCTTGTTCCCCTGGTGTCAGCACATTAGGTGCTCAGGTCCTTGTAATCTCTTTTAGTATCTTCCGACTTTTTCTTCAGTAGCCATTTTTTTCTCTTTTATCTCCTCTGCTGTTTTGTTTCTGTTTTTTGCTTCTGTTTTTCGCCCTTGTTCAACATCGCTGTCATCCCTGTCATCCTTGAGGTCCTTGTCCTCGCCTTCCCAGTGGTCCCACCAGTGGTGCCACCACCCCTCACCTTCTGCACCTGGTCTTCCACAGAGATCCTGTCAGCGTCCGTGTCCCAGTGTCCTGTTGCTGCTCCTGTTGCCACCCTCTAAAAGCCACATGTGAGAGTGGGAGGGGGAGAGTTAGCACACAGAGGTGAGTCACTGGATTTGCTGTCCTTAGTTGGCTTGGAGCCCGTTGTGGATTTTTTTTTTTTAATTATATACTTGAGAGGGAGAGAGGGAGAAAGGGAGAGAGGGAGAGAGAGAGAGAGAGAGAGAGCGAGAGAGAGAGCATGTGTGCACTCCCATCTGCTGATCCACTCTGCAGATTCCCACAATGGCTAGGGTTGAAGCCAGGATCCAGGAACTCAATCCAGGTTTCCCACATGGGTGGCAGGAACCCAACTACTTGAGCCATTACCTCTGACTCCCAGGGCTGGCTGGAGTCAGGAGCCGGAGCTGGGACTCAAACCCACGTACCCTGAGTGGGACACAGGCTTCTGACTGATGTCTTAGCCAGTAGGCTGAATGCCTGCTCCTCACTTGGTGACTCTGAGTGTCATTTCCCTGATGGCATCTTTTCATGTGCTTATTTATTATAGTTTTAATTTGCATAGAAATGTTATTTCTTTGAGTTTGGATTTTAGTTGGTTTTGTTTTAGACTGATTTATTTATTTGAAAGAGAAAGAAAGAGCTTCCATCTACTGGTTTACTCCTCAAATGGCCTCAACAGCCAGGGCTGGACCAGGCTGAAGCCAGAGACCCACAGACTTGGGCCGGGATTCAAGCTCTACCCATATTGGATGACAGCATCAGATGAGGCAGCTTAACTTGCTGCACTGTGTAACACGATGCTCTTGCCCCCTCTCCCCCTCCCCTGTACTATCAAACTGTATATCTCCTTTTGTGAACAAAGTTTGGCATCCTTGTGTAGATGTAAGGCCCCTTTGTATGTTCCTTCCTATGAATTATGTTCTTCATTCAGTTTTCTTTGGGGAATGTTGTTTCTTTTTTTCATGTTTCTCTTTTTCATGTTTCTTTTCTTTCTTGGCTTTTTCACAGAACTAGCTCATTTTTTTTTTATTAAGGCCAGTTTTATGTTTGCTAACTCATTTATTTCTCCTTTATTAATCTATTCTTGCTTTCCTTAAGAATAATCTTCTTCTCCCCTACCACTCTTGTTATGCTTAATTCATTAATTTAATTTTTCATTTTATTAAGAAGTATTTTTGTATATATATGTATTTCTCTGAGGACTGTTTTGGCTATATACTATGTGTTCTGAGACATGCAGTTTTCACTAACATTGTGTATATGTGTATGTGTGTATAAAGGGAAAAGAAAGTATATATATTTATACATATAAACAAAAATAGATATTATAATATGTAATATATAAATATTTAATGTAAATATATAAAATATATATAAAGGAAAAAGACTTTTCCTTGGTTCTCTCAAGTTTTCTGCCTGGAGCCTGTGAATTAAATTGACAAAAAATTAATTGGAGAAAAGACATAGAGGTATTTTTTGTTTATTTTTTTAAAGATTTATCTATTCATTTGAAAGAGTTACAGAGAGAGGGACAGAAAGAGAGAGAGAGAGATTTTCCATCCACTGGTTCACTCCCCAAATGGCTGCAACATCCAGAGCTGGGCTGATCCGAAGCCAGGAGCCAGGAGCTTCTTCCAGGTGTCCCACGTGGGTGCAGGGGCCCAAGGACTTGGGCCATTCTCCTCTGCTTTCCCAGGCACGTTAGCAAGGAGTTGCATCAGAAGTGGTGTGGCCGGGCCTCAAATCAGTGCCGAAATGAGATGCCAGTGCCACAGATGGCAGCTTTACCCACTACACCATAGTGCTGCCCCCCATATAA
Source organism: Oryctolagus cuniculus (assembly GCF_051225735.1). Taxonomy (NCBI): domain Eukaryota; kingdom Metazoa; phylum Chordata; class Mammalia; order Lagomorpha; family Leporidae; genus Oryctolagus; species Oryctolagus cuniculus. The sequence goes on along the minus strand of NC_142868.1, from coordinate 145,748,726 downwards.
GTATTACCAATGTGCATATTTTTACACGCATGGTGGCTTCACAAAAAGGTGAAAAATCCAGGGGCCAGTGCTGTGGTGTAGCAGGTAAAGCAGCCACGTGCAGCGCTGGCGGCCCATATGGGCTTCGGTTCAATTCCCAGCTACTCCTCTTCCAATCCAGTTCTCTGTTAATGTGCCTGGGAAAGCAACAGAGGATGACCCAAGTGCTTGGGCCCCTCAAGGAGAGCTGGAGGAAGCTCCTGGCTCTTGGCTTCAGTCCAGCCCACCTCCAGCCGTTGTGGCCACTTGGGGAGTGAAGCAGCGAATGGAAAATTCTCTCTCTCTCTCTCTCCCCCTGTCACTCTGCCTTTCAAATAAAATAAAATAAATCTTTTAAAAAAGTGAAAAATCCAAAGAGACAACTAGACTTGAAGGTATAAATATCATTTTAATAAGGGGCAATAAATTGTAGAGAAGTAGTTAGAAGCAAAGGAGGTTTGGTTTATTATTTATTTATTTATTTATATTTTATTTGTTAAGGGTTTCTTTCTTTATTTGAAAATCAGAGCTACAGAGAGAGAGAGAGAGGAAGAGACAGATCTTTCAACTGCTGGATCACTTCCAACTGCAATGGCAAGGGCTGGACCAGGCTGAAGCCAGGAACTTCTGAGTCTCCCACGTGGGTGCAGGGGCCCAAACACTTGAGCCACCTTCCTCTGCTTTTCCCATACCATGAGCAGGGAGCTGAATCGGAAGTGAAGCAGCTGGGATGTGAACCTGTGCCCATATGGGATGCTGGAGCCACAGGCCGCGGCTTTACCACCCTGTGCCACAACGCCGGCCCCAAGGTTTGGGTTTTTAGAGGGGTGAAATGTGGGGAGGTGGTGAGAAATGTATAGGAGAAAGTAATGGGAAATGAGAACTGTTTATGCGGACTTATTTAGGCTCCATCTGGTGCTAATGCTCCCTTTGTTCTTCCATTCCTGGTCCAGGAGAGGAGACATTTGACAGTGGAAATTTCCTCTACTCTGGTCAGGTAGGAGGACAGCAGAGTCCTCCGTGTCTCCTGTTTCTCATTTGCCTTCAATTCAAAGTGAGCCTTCTATCAAAGTGGCGTGTTTTGGGGTGGCATATTCTGGTTCCCTGCATTTATATCTTATTCTATGCTTTCTTCTTTTTCTGACTGAGTCAAATGGTAAGTAGGAGAGAGTTATAAATGTCCAAGTGATAAAGGCTTTTATTTTCTGATTTGCTCTTACCTTCTAATTTTATTACATTATGGTTAGAGAATGCTGTCTCTTCCTTTCGAAATTTAGAAAAATTTCAGCAAAATTTGTTGAAGGACCAGCATTACAACCCGGAGTTTAGGCTGTTGCTTCTGATGCCAACATCCCATTTTGGAGCCCTGGTTCTAGGCCTGGCTGCTCTGCTTGCAATCCAGCTCCCAACTAGTGCGTCTGGGAAGGCAGTGAAGTTGGCCCAAGTGCTTGGGCCCCTGCTACCCATGTGGGAGAGCCAGGTGGAGTTCTGGGCTCCTGGCTTCAGTCTAGACCAACTATAGCCATTGTAGTCATTTGTGGGGTGAACCAGCATATGGATGATCTCTTTCTCTCTCTCTCTCTCTCTGTCACTCTGATTTTCAAATAAATAAAATAAATCTTTAAGAAAAAAAGAGGGGCCAGCGCTGTGGCACAGTAGGTTAATCTTCTGCCTGCTGTGCCAGCATCCCATATGGATGCTGATTCTAGTCCTGACTGCTCCACTTCCTATCCAACTCTCTGCTATGGCCTGGGGAAACAGTAGAAGATGACCCAAGTGCTTGGGCCCCTGCACCCACATGGGAGACCCAGAAGAGGATTCTGGCTCCTGGCTTTACATTGGCCCAGCTCTGGCCATTGAAGCCATTTGGGGAGTGAACCAGTGGATGAAAGACCTTTCTCTGTCTCTCCCTCCTCTCACTGCCTGTAACTCTACCTGTCAAATAAATAAATAAAAATCTTAAAAAAAAAAAAAGAAAAAGGAAAAAAGAACTTATGGAAACACTATATTTTAGAATTTTTTGAAGTTTTTATAACTTAGTTACTGTAGAGTCATTTAATTTTGAAAATGTCACATAGATACAAGAAAATAAGTACATTTATTTCTCAGATGATTAATTTGAGACATACATACAAAGCATCTCTATTTTTAAAACTGTCTTATTTAGTTCTACCTTATGACCATGGCCAAAAAGAAAGGTAAAATGATCTCAATTATTGGTGTATTTCCCTTTGTATTTCCTCTAGTTTTTGTTTATTAACATATGCTACTTGATACAGATATAGAATATAATTTTTGTGAGGCAAGCATTTACTCTAGCATCCTCATTCCTTCCTTCCTTAGAGTGAGAGAGAGAGGGGTAGAGACAGAAAAAGCGAGATCTTCCACCTGTTGACTCATAATGACTAGAGTTGGACCAGGTCAAAGCCAGGAGCACAGAACTCCATCCACATCTCCCACATGGATAAGAGGAGCCCAAGCACTTGGGCCGTCATCTCCTGCTTTCCCAGGCTCATTAGCAGGGAACTGGATTGGAAGCTGAGCAGCCAAACTCAAATGTACTCAGCTTGAGGATGATGGTATCACAAGAGGCAGGTTAACTCACTGCACTACAATGCTAGCCCGTTTTCAATCTTTCGTAATTCTTTTGTTTTATGGCTAGATTTTACTTTGTGATTTGATATGAGAATGGCTATTAAAAGACGGTTTTGATCTACTTACTGATGTAACAGCTTTATTTTGGTTTGTTGTCTTTTTGCTACTGTTTCTGTGTTTTTAGTGATGATTTGAAAGGTTTGTAATTTTTTAAAGATTTATAAAGAGAGAAGGAGAGGCAGAGAGAGAGGTCTTCTATCTACTGGTTCATTCCCCAATTGGCTGCAACAACCGGAGCTGAGCCCATCCGTAGCCAGGAGCCAGGAGCTTCCTCCAGGTCTCCCAGGTGGGTGCAGGGGCCCAAGGATTTGGGCCATCTTCTTCTGCTTTCCCAGGCCTTAGTAGAGAGCTGGATCAGATGTAAGAGCAGCCGGGTCTTGAACCAGCGCCCATATGGGATGCCGACACTGCAGGCGGTGGCTTTACCTGTTATGCCACAGCGCTGGCCCCGATAGGTTTGTATTTTTGTTCTAGTAGTTTATTGCCTTGTTTAAAAAATAATATTCAGAAAATGGTAAAGGCATGACTGTTGTATAGCTACAAGAATGAACATGAATATGTGTTAAAGATTTCATTTTACTCCTTAATTAGCAAGGGAACCAGGCAGGTGTTATTACTAGTTCAAAGGAGAAAGTAAAAGGCACACGCATTTAAGTGGAATAAAGAGATTGCATTACACACAGAGGCAAACTGGTTTTTCCACAAGGGGAAGCAAAGTCAAAGGAAACTCTGCCAGATAATGCAGTGTTTGGGTATCTATCAGTTACCTACCATTTACAAAGAAATGCAAAATAGCAGGGCTAGAATCTGATAGAATCTGATAGGGATGTGCTACAGAAGGTTCCAGGTTCCCACTGAAGTACAAAGTTTCTTTCTAGTCTTATTAATTAAATAAGACTTAGTCCATGGTGGTGACGACAGTGCTCCCTCTCTTTAGACATGTCTATCAATTTTCTATGTGTTGGGGGGTGAGTTGTTCATTCTAATTTCCCTGGGATTTTCTGGCTTCAGTGTCAAAAGTCCCAAGCCCTAGAGAACCCTGTGGTCCCTGGAAAACCAGGACAATGGGTCCCCCTCATTTTCCATGGCAAGCAATGATGGGATTGTTACCGCTCCTCTTTTTTCTTCCCTTCTGAGAAATCTTTCTCTAACAGTGGTAGGCAAGTTTGCACCTGAAGAAGCTCACCTCTAGAAACTCTAATTTAATGGGTCTGTGGCTTGGGCATTCAGGATTTTTTTTTTTTAAAGTTATTTAGGTAATTCTAAGGTTTGATGGGCATTGCCTAAAATCTCCATTACAATATGGCACCTGGGCAGATTTTCGAGGGGCGTGTCTGCAGCTGCTGCGGTTAAGCTGGTTAAGCTACGTAAGATCAGACCACCGGCAGGGATAGGTCCGCTTTAGTTCCGGACATGTGGACAGTGCATGATCCCTATACTTTACTTAAGATGCCCCTGTACATGGTCCACCCATGCCTGCATGACCTTTTCTCTGATTGGCTTCCCTACCGTGCATGTCTTTCGTAAGCTTTATAAGCCTTCACACTTCTTCAATAAAGCGGGTCCTGCTTCGACAGAACTCACGGGTGCTTGTGGTGTGTTCATTACCCGTCGACCTTACATCTCCCGTTCGCCTTGTTGGGGAGTGCCTGTAGTGGCCCCTGCTGGTCAGGGGCCAGCCTAGGGCTTGAGACCCCATCAAAGGTTTAGCCAAACTTGAGAGCCACTGAAATGTAGATATAGACTCTCTCCAAGATAGACTGAAGGCAGACTAGGGTGTATAGTGCACCAGTACTATGTAGAAAATGGTAAAGAAAAAGGAAATATTTATACACTTGCTAGTGTATACATAAACCATCTCAGGAAGGTCACAGAAGGAAGTGTCAACAGTGGCTGCTGCCAGGCACATGGCCTGGGGAGTGGCCAGGAGATTTTCCATCGTGCACTCTCATCCAAGTACTAACCAGGCCTAACAATCATGCTAAACTTCTGAGATGAGACAAGATCTGGCACATTGCCATAGATTCCACTGTGTACTCTCAAAAAATAAAATAAAATATTGAGAGGGAGAGCAATATAGAGCTCCCATTCACTGATTCACTCCCCCAGTGCCTGCACCAGCCAAGACTGGGCCAGGCTGAAGCTGAGAGCTGGGGAATCTCCATCTGTTCCATAGCTGGCAGGGACTCAAGCACTTGAGCCATCACCTGCTGCACCCAGAGTGCCCATCAGCAGAAAGCTGAAATCAGGAAAAGCCGGGACTTGAACCCAAGGCACTCCAATATGCTGTGCAAGCATAGAGAGATAGATATTTTTAAGATATATTTTTAAAGATCTATATATATGGCCGGCGCCACAGCTCAACAGGCTAATCCTCCGCCTAGTAGCGCCAGCACACCGGGTTCTAGTCCCAGTCGGGGCGCTGGATTCTGTCCCGGTTGCCCCTCTTCCAGGCCAGCTCTCTGCTATGACACAGGAGTGCAGTGGAGGATGGCCCAGGTGCTTGGGTCCCTGCACCCATGGGAGACTAGGAGAAGCACCTGGCTCCTGCCTTCGGATCAGCGCGGTGCGCCGGCCGCAGCACGCCGGCCGCGGCGGCCATTGGAGGGTGAACCAACGGCAAAGGAAGACCTTTCTCTCTGTCTCTCTCTCTCACTGTCCACTCTGCCTGTCAAAAATAAATAAATAAAAATAAAAAACAAAGATATATATATATATTGTTTTGACAGGCAGAGTGGACAGTGAGAAAGAGACAGAGAGAAAGATCTTCCTTTGCCGTTGGTTCACCCTCCAATGGCCGCCACGGCTGGCGCGCTGAGGCTGGCGCATCACGCTGATCCGAAGCCAGGAGCCAGGTGCTTCTCCTGGTCTCCCATGCGGGTGCAGGGCCCAAGGACTTGGGCCATCCTCCACTGCACTCCCGGGCCACAGCAGAGAGCTAGACAGGAAGAAGAGCAACCGGGACAGAATCCGGCGCCCGACCGGGACTTGAACCTAGGGTGCTGGCGCCGCAGGCAGAGGATTAGCCTAGTGAGCCGCAGTGCTGGCCCTAAAGATATATTTATTTGAAAGTCAGAGTTATAAAGAGAGGGGAAGAGACAGAAGAAAGAGGTATCTTCCATCCACTGGTTCAATCCCCAAATGGTTTACAACAGCCAAGGCTGGGCCAGGCCAAAGCCGGGAGCTTTATCCAGGTCTCCCACATGGGTGGCAGGGTCCCAAAGACCTGGGCCATCCTCTGTTGCTTTCCCAGGCACATTTGCAGGGAGCTGGATTGGAAGTAGAGCAACTGGAACTTGAACTAGCACCCATATGGCATATTGCTGCTGCAAAAGGCAGCTTAACCCTCTGTGCCACAGTGCCAGCCCCTAAGCACTCACCCCACTGTGTACTTTTGACCTTGTAAATCTATTATCTATTTAAAATTTCTACCTCAGGGTTGGCATTGTGGCATAAGGGGTTAAGTCACCGCCTGCAATGCTAGCATCCCATATGAGCACCGATTCAAATCCCAGCTGTTCCAGTTTGGTTCCAGGTCTCTGCTAACATGCATGGGAAAGCAGTGGAAGATGCCCCAAGTGCTTGGGTCCCTGCACTCAGGTGGGAGACCTGGAAGACACTCCTGGCTCCTGGCTCCTGGCTTTGGCCTGGCCCAGCCCTGACCATTGTGGCCATTTGGGGATGAACCAGAGGATCAAAACTTTCTCTTTCTCTCACTCTACCTCTCTCTCACTCTACCTCTCTCTCACTCTACCTTCCAAATAAATAAAAACAAATCTTTAAAAATACATTTCTACCCTTGGGCTGGGTGTCTGGCCTCTGGGTTAAGCCGCCACTTGGAATGCCTGCATCCCACATGGAAGTGCCTGGGTTTCAGTTTGAGTCCCAGCTCTGCCTCCAATTTATTCAAAATTAGAAAAAAAGATTTTTAAAATTCTGCCTCTTTAATCTAGAAAAAACACTCAGTATCCTGAAAAGGTAGTTACATAGTTGAATGCACAGTATGATCTCTTTCAGTTTTTAAAAGCTCCAAAACCACATAAATTTTTAAAAAGCTGGGCACAGAAAACATTTCCTAAAGAAAGAAATTTTAAAAATATGCATACAATGGGGGGACTTGCAGTGCTGGAACCACGGGTCTTCTATTTCCTTTTAAAAAATGTGAAACGTAGTCATTATTTTTATAATAAGATAAAAACCAGAGAGAAACCTCATGATCCTATTTTATCTCGAGGTAGCCTCTGCTCCGTTGCAAGGAGGCGGCTCTGTGTGCCCTCCGCACTGCCTGCCTGTGCCACGTGGGGTCTTCTCTTCCGGCTCAAGAGGAAGCCGGCTGCTCCTGACCACAGGGCCAGTGCTGCTCGGGCAGACTCTACCGATTGCCTACTGCAAGAACCACCGTGTTAGGCTGAGGGGTGGAGGGCAAAAAATGAGCGGACAGGTCCCTGCCCGCGAGGTCCTGTCTAGGATGGCAGCCAGGACACACGCAGAGGCAGGCCTGGTCCTAACGTTCTTGGGGCCAGGAGCAAAGCAGCGACGGAGGCTCATCTAGCATAGATATAGAGAAGCTGTATGTAACTGAAGCACACGAGCTCAACTAAAATACTGTCTACTTCATAAATGTAACTCCACAGCGCTTGGGAAAGGCCATGTTGAAGACCAGAGCTCCGCCCACTCCTTGGCGCTCTGTGCTTGTGTGCGCTGTAGCAGCCACCTTCTACCGCAGCTCTTGGGGACCCCACCGAGTGTATTTACATCCTGTGGCATCCCGCCTCTTGAGTGCCTGTGAAACCTGGGAGGTGGCCCCCGCAGCAGCTGGGCGGCGGGAGAAGCTGCAGCGGCCAGGCAGCCCCGCTTCGCCAAGGCTCTGGGCGCTGCGGCCTGCAGGCACCCAGCACGAGCCCTCCCCGCTGCCAGGACGCCCAAGAGCAAGTTCAGCTCTGCCCAAGGGGCGGTGGGCGAGGTTGTCCACAAAGCCCAAGGAGGCCTTCTCACGAGCCTGAGAGCCTGTGAGGACCCCAGTTCCTAAGCCACAGAAACTGTACGATAGCAAGTATGTGCTGTTTGCATTCAGTTGATGGTGATTTATGCACGGTAATGGGGAGTCAATGCAATGGCCCTGTTGGAGGAGTGGCCTTCAGCCCTGGTCCCCACTTAGTGACTGGCTCACTTTTCTTCTCACCCGTGCCTCTTCCAGAACCCAGAGGGACTCACGTTCACCTCGGTAGACACCCCTGCCCTCTCATCAGTTCTGCCCTTCCCCACTGCACGCTCAGATGTAGGTCTGGGGGTGCACACACTCAGTGCCACCCATGAAAGCGGTGCTGCCCTTGCTGGGATGAACCAGGAGACAACCCATGCAAGCTCTAGGAACGGTTCAGGGTGCAAGAAACTCCAGGGTCCTAGGTGCTCAGAGCCCTCCCAAGGAGTCCCCCCGTGGACTCTCCACCCCACTGAAAAGGGTATGGCTAGAGAAAGAGCAGAGCAAGTGCACTTGGGCACAGGGACAAGGCCAGGGACCTTTTTCCTGGGTGGAGGCCAATAATGAACAGGTGAGGAGCAGCAGCTGAGGGCAGGTGGGTTGGATCAGACCAGAGCAGGGAGCTGCAGCTGTGGGTTGTGCTAGACTGCAGAAGTGGGAGGGCACAGAGAGCCTGGGACATGACCCATCTCCAGCAAGGCTGCAGGGCTAGCCCCAGGTGGCCCCCAGGCTGCCCCTCCAGAGAGGAGGAGCTGGGGCCAGGCCTCAGATGCACCTGTGCCTTCTGGCCTCTGCACTGTGCTGTGTGACTCCAGTCTCATTACCTACACTCTAAGTCTCAGCTTGCATGAGGCGAGTGAGAGAAGTTATCCCCTGGGTTTGTGGGAGTGGCAGGGCGTGGGGAATGCCAGCTAAGGACATACTGCGTGCCAGCCACTATTAAGGATGCTGAGGCCCAGGGTGGATGAAGGGTGATGAATCTGTTGCCTGTGCTCCTTGCCTTGGCTCACAGCGGGGAGGGAGAAGGGAGGAGGGGGCCTCTGTTGCTAGGATTCTTGTGGCTCAGAAAGTGTGTACGGGGACTTGCAGACAGCGTGATCCTAACCCTTCACCACACAAGGCTGTGGAAGGCACCAGGCTCTGAGACTCCTCCATCCCCCATCTCTCCTGGCTCACCTTTGAGAGCACGGGGCCGCAGCCCCAGCACATCTGAGCGCGTTAGAACGCAAACTCTCAGCTCCTTGCAGACTTTCCCATGGAGTCAGAATCTTGGGTCCTGCATGCTCTTTGGTGACGTTTCCTTGCTAAGCATTGAGAGCCACTGGGTGGCGGTGGGGGGCTCAGCCCAGATTCCACAGGCACTCTGTGCTGTTGTTGGAAGCCTCATGGGCTGGGCCCTGGGGTCCCTGGCCTGGATCCGTGCTGGACTCAACCACGCAGCTCCCCTTTTATAGGCACTGTGGGGTTCTCTGGGAACAGCTGCTCCCTTCTTACCCACTGGAGTCTGGAAACTTAGGGCTGGGGACAGTGCAAAATTGTTCCAAGAGCAGGAGGAAAGCTTTCGGCTCTCTTCCTTGGTCCCCTTCTGACCTCCCACAGTGTTTTTCAATTTGCTCATTAATGTCAAGTGCTTTCCAGTGTGGGGACACAGGCAAGGAGAACGCAGACCCTCATGGGTTTGTTCCCCTGGGGCCCCTGCCAGGGACTGCAGCTTACAGGGTGGCCTCTGAGCTCTGGCAAGGGCCAGTGATTGCGGCTGCAGGAAGAAAGCAGTGCGGCTGGCACAAGCAGGTACGCAGGGCGACTGGTGACAGCATTTGGAAATTTCCTCCCGCTTCAGCCCCAGCCTGCACCTGAACTGTGGCCGATGCAGCCATACATTTCTGTGTAATCTCTTCTGACAACTGGGAGGGGGAAAGTCCATGAGGCTAACCCAATTACAGTAACAGAGAGCTCTGGCTGCTCCCTGTTGCCAAGGTGAACACAAGGGCATCCCCAGTCAGGGATGCGGCACGGCAGGACCAGCGGGCTGCCAGCACGGAGAGTGCTCTCCTGCTCCTGCATCCTGGGATGTTTTTCCTTTATGACAAAAGGTGGCTGTCACTCTTCGGCAGTGCCAATCAGGGAGGTGAAGGGAACTGAGTGGATTGGCTCCCTCTGCCCCCCTAGCTGGGCTTGGGACCCTGCAGCCCTGGAAGAGTTGCTCAGGGCTAAGAGCCCTGGCTGGGAGTCAGACAAGCTGGGGTCTCTGGTGCACTGTCCTGTTGTGTGGCCTCTCTCTGGGGCTCAGCGTTCTCTTCTGTAAATAAGGGTGCTAAGTGACATCATCCCCCATGCCTTCTCCCTGACTTAACATTCCAGGTGATTAAGGATTTAGAAAAGATGTCTCGGTCAAGACTGTCAGTTGTACAGGAAGAGCAGAAAGAACACCAGGCGGAGGGGATATACTCTGAAAGAGGGTTGGGGTTGCGTAGTGACAGGCTAAAATGTCGAGTTTGGGTCATGCTTCTTCTAGGCAGTGAGGAAGTCATCCGAGCATCAGGTGGCTACACGCACACACACAGCCTCCCTCCCAAGAGGCCGTCCTGATTCCCTCTGCCACTCCCAGCATGCTAAGAGAGCTCATCATCTTGCTTTCCTGTGCCACTGTCAGACCTGCACATTTTTCCAATCAGATGGGTGGGGACTGCATTCCACAGTCAAATTCCCTTTTGGACACTTACTGGATGTTTATGTTTCCTCTTCCATGGGTTTGCTGTTCAGTTTCCCGTCTATTTTTAAGTAAATCCTTTCCCTTGTAGGTCCTAGATACTCGCCTCTTGCCAGTTGGGTGCAATGCATAATATATTTTCCAAGTTTCTCCCTTGTCATTTAATTTTGGTAATTGTGGTAACTTTGGAAAAATAATCATAGATAACTGTACTCTACCAACATTTTCACCTGTGGATTGTCCTTTGGTATCTTTTTTTAAAAAAATCCTCTATACTCAAATCATAGAGCTATTTGCCTTTATTTTCTAAAAATTGTAATGCTTTCCTTTTACCTTGCAGCCTTTGATCCACAATGATTGTGTTTTTGGGTATGGCATTGCAAGGTAAGGATCTAGTTTTCCCTTTTCCACATGGATACCCACTGGACTCAGCACTGTTTATTGAGCCAAGCGTGACTCTGCTGCCTGAGGCCAGGACAAGAGTGAGACAAGTAAGGCACCTGCTCTCTCAGGGTCATGCAAGTTCAAGGCCAGCAACTGAGAGCCAGCACCTGCCTTGCCTCATCCGATCCCAGCCCTGCTGTTGCTCTCCCCTTGCGGGAACCCAGCCCAGAGTAGGAAGGCAGCTCTTGCCACCAAGAGTCCCCAACACACGAGACTAGGGCCTTCTGTCCAGGAATGTGGACTCCTGATACAGAAGAACGTTAGTGAAGAAGGAACAGAAGGAGCCCTGGAGTCTCCTCTCAGCTCTGGCTGCAGAAGGCAAGGGCTGGGATTACTAGGGTGGGCCTCTGACAGTGGGGCACAGGGACTTTGTGCCCTGGGAAGGGGCTGGTAGAGCCTTCATAGTTTTCCAAGGCTTGTGGGAGAGGCGAGGGCAGGAGACTGGAACACATAGAGCCTCTCCTTCCCTGTGTCATGAGTGGACCTTTCAGGGCCTGGTACCTAAGGGTTGTATCCAGTGCTTTCTCCATAAAATATGAGAGGTCCCTCAGAAAGTTCAAGTTACTGTGTAGGCATGAACTTGGATAACAGTAGAAGTAAAGAAAATGGTTCTTTTAAGCCATCTTTAATTACATCTGGGAGAAAATCTAGCATAGCAAGTACTACCTCCAACACTTGATAATCCCCTCTGGCAACCAACTGAGACAGGGCCTCAGGCTCTGGAGCCTTGGGAGGCTGCGTATTGTATTTGTATGTTGTATTTGATCACCTTGCTTTGCTTTCATTGTGCTGGGAGAGTTTGTTTTCTATTCTGACAATTTGCTATTAAGGTTACTGATAGGACTAGAGTCTTTCCTTTTGAATTCATTTATTTCAGCAAAAAATGTTTGCCTTCTGTATGCAAAATCATATTTGTTTGGATGTACATCATTTGAATTAAAAAATGTAGGCAAGGGTGGGGTACAGGTGTGTGGCCAGCAGGATGTGCTACTTGGGACACCCACATCCAGTGCCGGAGTGCACGAGTTCCAGTCCTGGCTCTGCTCTCTTCCAGCTCCCTGCTAATGCACACCCTGGAGGCAGCAGGTGATGGCTCAAGTAGTCGGGTCCCTGCCACCCATGCGGGAGACCCACCGTATTTCTTGGTTCCTGCCTTTGGCCCAGCCCATCTCTGGCTGTTGTGGGCATTTGAGGGAGTGAACCACTGATCTCCCCCTCCCCTCCCTCTGCCACTCTGCCTTTCAAATAAGTAAATAAATAAGAAAACATCAAAAACAACAAAGAGGTCTGGGAAGGGAAGTTCACCAAAATGTTGATGGTGGTTATCTCAGAGGGGTACGATTTCAGGTGATTTTTCTCTTCCTTGTACTGTTTTGAATTTGCATTATTTCACCAATCAGAAGAGAGCTGTTTTGACTATGGATAAAGGAACCTATATTTAAGGGAACATGTTAAATAAACAATACAAGAGACGAATTTGTCAACTAACAGGAAACCCAGCCAGAATGGTGGCTCGGTGGGAGTGTAGGCCTTGCTCTGGGAGCCTGGGGGGCACAGGGAACGCCAAGAGCGGCCCCCGGGAGAGCTCTGGCTGCCTCCACTGCTGCCCAGCTCGGTCCTCCGTGGGGGGGCAGAGGACTCTGTTTCAGAGTCTCGGTTACAGCTGTTTAATCGGGGAACTTGTTGACCATTTGGTGAAATCGGGGCTGGGTTTCTGCGGCTTGTGGACGCGAGGACACAAGGGAGTGCTGCTCCGTGAATAGTCGGTTGTACCTGAGCTGCCCAAAGAGACTGCCAGCTCCTGCCAAGTTCATGGCCCTCCCCCCTCCCCCAGGGCAGGCATGATTGAACAACCTCCATGAGGCAAAGGATTCCTGAGGTGTGGCCTTGGGAACCCCAGACTCAGTGCCCTCAGGAAAAGGCTTGGTCAGCGTGCACACCCCCAAGTTACTATTTAACCTTGCACTGGGCCGACACAGCTGACGGCAGCAAGAAGCCCAAGATTGATCTCAGGTCTTCCTCAAGGGCTTACCTGGCTTCTGGGTTTGACTACTGTTTGGGGCATCTGGTGTGTGGGTTGGATGACAGTGCCTGCCAGTCCTGAAAGGATCCCAGCCAAGGAGCTACTTCTCACAGGACAGGCAGTCACAGTCCCCGCCCTCCCGGCCACGGCCACCTGGGGGAGGCAGAGCGGCCGTGGCAGGTGGCAAGAGCTGTGACGCCAGGGAGTGGGTCCACAGCAGCTATCTTTAGCAGGGTGCTTGGGCGGGAGGTATTAGATGGAGATGCAGAGGGAGTTTGCCAGGTAGAGAGAGCTGGGGTGGAGCAGCCCGGGAAAGAGGACCCCAGGGCAGCAGAGGGCTCCATGCAGCTGCCAGGTGCCCTTGGGTGGTTAAAGAGAGTCCAGGGTGGAGAGTACATGGAAGGTGGGAGATGGCCAGGCTCAGATCCTGTGGGGCCTCCAAGGACAGAGGTCCTCAGCCGAGAGCGAGGTTCTGACAGGTTCTGTGGGAAGGTGGTGCAAGTCATCTGGTGGTGCTCAGGACAGGCCCTGGCACTGAGGAGTTATCCATCCCCAGATGTCAGCAGAACAGAGAGTGAGAAACCCCGACGGGGACCACTTAGAGGCTGTTGTTCCTTATTCTAAAGGCCAGGGGAAACCATGGAGGGGTTTTATGTAGCGGCATGACACGGTCAGTAAAGCCATCAGTCTGGTAGCTCTGAGGAAATTTTCAGACCGAAATGTTCCAGTTCAGCACCACTCTCTTAGTAATTCCAGCTCCATCCTCCAGCCTGGGGATTCCCAGCATCTGTGTACCCCTGCTCCGGGGCCTGCCTTCAGGCTGCTTTGCCGCCATCTGGTCTCTGCTAGGGCGGAGAAGCTGTTCTCTGAGAGAAAAGCGGGCCGGGGGCTCTGCTCTGCTTGGCGTGGCAGACATGTTGCCTCCGTGGCTGGTGGAAGAATGGCTGCGTCCTAGGCCCCCAAACCCATGAGTGCTACCTTGCAAGGCAAAGCGATTCTGCAGATGTGAGTTGAGAAGGGTCTCGAGAGGCAAGATGATCCTGGGTTACCCGGATGAGCCCAGTGGCATCCGAGAGGAGACAGGAGGGTCAGGGTGATGACAGAAACAGGACAAGCTGACTTGAAGATGCGAGCCTGCCGGCCTGGAAGACAGAAAGAGGGACCAGAACTTGAAGATAATGGATATTTTACACAGCAGTAGGAAGCTAATACAGCCTGCAACTCTAACATAAAAGGAAAGCAGCAAACTCAAAATGAGTAAGTGCCATTTATTTTTAAATTTGCTGCATACTGTTTAATAAACACAAAAGAATGTAAAGATTAATACAGCATTCAACCAGATGTTATCCACAGAGTAAAGAAATCAAGTGCTTCTAGCACAGCTAAAGCCCTGTGCACAACATGACTTCATTCCCTTCTCTTCCTTCTGGAGGTAATCAGTATTCCAAATGCAATATTTAGTGTTACCTTGCATTTTTTTAAAAGATTTATTTATTTATTTGAAAGTCAGAGTTACACAGAGGAGAGGCAGAGAGATCTTCCATCCGCTGGTTCACTCCCCAACTGGCCACAATGGCCAGAGCTGAGCCCATCCAAAGCCAAGAGCCAGGAGCCAGGAGCCAGGAGCTTTCTCTGGGTCTCCCACGTGGGTGCAGGGGCCCAAGGACTTGGGCGATCTTCTACTGCTTTCCCAGGCCATAGCAGAGAGCTGGACAGGAAGAGGAGCAGCCAGGACTCAAACCAGTGTCCATATAGGACGCAAGCACTGCAGGCGGCAGCTTCACCCACTACGCCACAGCGCCGGCCCCACCTTGCATTTTTATATATGTGTCTCCAAGCTAGGTGTGGTACTGCTCTGCATGCTCTTTTACCCGTGTGATGGCGTGGGGAATGATTTCCTATGCAGCTAGCTTTTTGTGTATAATATGTTTTGATGCTCATTCAAATGCACATGCAACTGTAAATGACCCTACTGTGTGAATGTCTCATTGATTCTATTGATGAACATTTCGATTGTCATCAGAGTAGAGCTTTTACAGACAATACTGCTGTGAATATTTGTGTACCTGTCTCCTTGTGAATTTCTGCAAGGGTGTTTTTAGGATTCTCAGGAGTAGAACTTCTAGCTTTCAATAGACAGCTTCTCCAGAGAGTTCCCAACCACTCTTCATAGAGGCTAGGCCAGTCCCAACTCAACTGCAGGTGCATGGAGTTGTTATTGGTGGTGACCTTGTTATAATATAACATTTTTGCCAATATAATGGACAGGAAGTTATACTTCATTGTGATTAAAAACATTTCCTGGATGTCTGTCACTCTAGAACCACCAAAATCTGCATCTACATGCCTAGCAAGCCAAACACTGAGAGCAGGGGGGTGGAAAAAAAAGTTTATTTTGCAATGCACAGAGCAAGGAATAGGGCAGCTGTTGCTCAATTCCCAAACTTCCTAAGGGTTTAAAGGTGGGCAGAATTTCAGTTCCATGATCCACCTGGGATCACATTTCTTGTGAGGATGGCTAAGGAGTGCTCCATAACAGGTTTACCAAAGGTGAGGTGTGTCTCCTGGACATACTCAGACTAATTAATAACCCATTACTGAATGCTGTCCACTCGTAGTTGGTTTCTGTATCTGCAGAGCCAACCATCTGCAGAGCAGAAATACTAGAAGAAAGAATGTGGACTGTTCTGAACATCTACCAACGTTTTCCCTTGTCAGTAGTTGTAAACAATGTGACATAATGACTGTTTACATGACATTTATATACTATTATGCATCATAAGTGACCTAGAGATGATTTAAAGTATACAGGATGGTATGCATAGGTTATATGCAAATACTACACCATTTTAGATAAGAAATTTAACATCCATAGATTTTGGTATTCACAAAGGTCCTAGAACCCAATCCCACATAGATTCCAAGGTTTGCTGTATTTGTTTAACCTGGAGATCGCTAATTCAGTGCCTACAGGGGACATTCAATAACTTCACACAATTGTTCAGGCCCAATAACATATTTTTGTGAGTTGTTACTTTATGGCCTTTACTATAACTAAGAATGAATTACTTGCTTGCAGCCTGAACTACCTTTGAGGCTTGATGAGATAATAATTTCTTCTATTTGTACTAAGATCACCTCCATTGGGTAGCAAAGAATCTCCCCTTACTTGAATGTTTAGGAATTTGGAATCTCCAACACAATCTTAGAAATTTCCATCAGATCTCGTGTTAATAGTCTTCTTTCCAGCCAGAAGTTGAAAGTGATGAGACTGACATTCTGGTATTGGGTCATTTTCCACTATAATTCAAAATAATTTTTTTCTAGGAAAAACAAAATAAATGTCCTAATTTCTGGAATTTACTTGCAAATACTGCAGCATTGAGATGTGTAATGCTGTCTGATTTCTAGTTAAATTAAACTTTAATTCTCCAAAGGTGTCAAAAGGCTGACAGTGTGGCCACTACAAGTGCCTGAGTAATCTATATCTATTCAGCACAATGAATATCCAAAATGGATTTTTCTCTGGTGAAATTAGTGGCATAGGAATCAGCATGTGACTATTAGAAAAGGATTCTCACTGGTGAAGACAGTCAAGGTATATAACTAGGCTCAAGTATTTGAAAGGCTCTGTCCACTTTTGCCTGAGCAGGGGTAAAATCTCATGAGGTCTTTAGCATGCATCTCGGGGCGGGGGGGGGGGGGGGGGGGCGAGTGCCAGACACTTTGTCCTGAACCCTTCCAGGACCCAGATATTGCTTTATGAGGATCCAGTTGCCCAATGCTGACCGTAAAGACAGTGATATCCTAACTCTGAAATGCTGGTTTCCTCTGTGGACAGTTCATGCCAGGCAGTGACAGGACAGGAGCTGGGGCTTTCTGGACCCCACAGAGCAGGTTGTATGGAGTGTTCTGTGTGTAATTGCTCGTGGCTGTTTCTTTAGTGGACGTTTGTCTGTGGGGCAGAATTTGACCTGTGACTTGCTTTCATTACAAGTTGATTGCAGGGGGTCTGATGCCGTGGCTCACTTGGCTAATCCTCCGCCTGTGGTGCCAGCATGCCATATGGGCATTGGGTTCTAGTCCCTGTTGCTCCTCTTCTGGTCCAGCTCTCTGCTGTGGCCTGGGAGGGCAGTGGAGGATGGCCCAAGTGCTTGGGCCCTGCACCCCATGGGAGACCTGGAAGAAGCACCTGGCTCCTGGCTTCAGGTCGGCATAGCATCGGCCTGTAGTGGTCATTTGGGGAGTGAACCAACAGAAGGAAGACCTTTCTCTCTCTCTCTCTCTCTCTGTCTATACCTCTACCTGGCAAATAAATTAAAAAAAAAAAAAAGTTGATTGCAAGGTAGTCACTGAGCAGCCAACACTCACCAGCTTTTCATGAAAAAGAACAGGTCTCTATCAACAAGAGAAGGGAGGAGCCAGGCCTCAGAGATGAGAGGTTGTCCCTGAGGGTCCCAGAGTACACACTCAGCCTCGCTTGGCATGCCCTGGACTGCAGGTGGCCTGAGACACCAGCCCTGGGACACCCTCTTCTCGCCCTGAGGGAGGTCTGCGGGGACCCTGAGCTGGGTGAGCTGGGCAGAAGCAGGCAGCTCGATGACATGAGCCCCTCCCACACAGGGAGGAGCAGGAAAGCCAGGTGGCAGGGATCTGGCTCTGTGAGATGCTCGCCGGCAAGGGTTTAATCTCAAGTCTGAACAGAGGTGGTTTTTCAGTTTCTAGTTTTAAAAAAGAATCTTCTGTGACTACACTGTGCTGGATAACAGAAGCCCTACAGTCACCAAGCTCACCCTTGCAGGATTTGCAAGTTCTCCCCCTTCCGGTAAACAGACTGCTGGGTATACAAAGCGTTCTCTTAGGAGCTACCATGGCACAAATTACCTCTTCTCTCAGAGAAGCCAAATATTCTTAGCTTTTTTTCTTTTAAAGACATATTTATTTGAAACTCAGAATTACACAGAGAGAAAGATGTTCCATCTGTGGGTTCACTCCCCAGATGGCCACAACGGCCAGAGCTGCGCCGATCTGAAGCCAGGAGCCAGGAGCTTTGTCTGGGTCTCCCATGTGGGTGCAGGGGCCCAAGCACTTGGGCCATCTTCTACTGCTTTCCCAGGCCATTAGCAGGAAACTGAATTGGAATTTGAACAACCAGGACTTGAACCAGAGCACATATGAGATGCTGGCACTGCAGATGGTGGCTTAACCCACTGTGCCCTTTTTATTTAGATCTGCTGCTTTCCCTGTGAAGCCTTGACACCATAAATGCTTCTCTTCCCTTTTGTTTTTCTTGGTGTGATCCCTGATCCACCTTCCATGGCCCCCCTTCAAACTTAAGCATCCTTTTTTTTAAAAAAAAGGTTATTTATTTATTTGAAAATTAGAGAGAAAGAGAGAAAGAGAGGTCTTCATTCCCTCGTTTACTCCTGCCATGCGACTGGAGCTGGCCAATCTGAAGCCAGGAGCTTCCTCTGGGTCACCTACACAGGTGCAGGGGCCCAAGGACTTGGGCCATCTTCCACTGCTTTCCCAGGCCATAGCAGAGAGCTGGATCAGAAATGGAGCAGTTGGGACTTGAACCAGGACCCATATGGGATGCCGGCACCTTAGGCAGAGGCTTAACAGTGCTAGTCCCAGCATCCCTTTCTGGTTAAATTTTTATTCATATTCCCAGGCTGGAATCTTAACTTTCAAAATTACACTCAAGGCAGGGGCTTTCCCATATTCCCAACACGGGTGGAGGTCACTGGATTTCCAATGCATCCCTGATTCCTGCAAATTTTTCTTCCCTCCTCAACAAAATCTTAAACTACTGAGGACGGGGTCTGTTTTTAACTTCTGTTGTATCTCCCTGCCCTACAGCATCCATGTACAAAGTAAGTGTCCAGAAATAACCCCTTCTGACACCATTCAGAAGATTGCAACCCATCGATGTACAGTGCTACGACTGGAAATGGAAACCCTGAGATTTGGGATGGAGTCCCCATTATTACAGCGAACTTTTTTTTAAGCAGTTATTTAGCTAGCATTTCATTTAATCCCCATACAAAAATCCTAGAAAGTAGATACTACTACTGTCCCTAATAACCAATGAACCATTTGAAAAATGACGTATAGTAAGTTGTCCATGATGGTTGGGGAGCCCCACCCTGGGTCAGTCCCAAACTGTGAAATGATTGGATACAGCAAGGGGGAGGGACGTACAGGAGAAGAGAGATTTGCTTCTCACCAAAGCCATAAAGTCAGGGGTCAGCATAGTGGTATAGTGGGTAAAGCCGCCACCTGTGGCCCTGGTTGCTAGTTCCAGGCCTGGCTGCTCTGCCCCCAATCTAGCGCCCTGCTAATGGCCTGGGAAAAGCAGTGGAAGATGGCCCAATTCCTGGGGCCCTGCCACCCACATAGGAGACTGAAAAAAGCTCCTGGCTCCTCGCTTCAGCTTGGCCCAGCCCTGGCCATTGTGGCCGTTTGGAGAGTTAATCAACCTATGGAAGATCTGGGAAGAGCTCTCTCTCTCTCTCGCTCTCGCTCTCTCTAACTCTTTCAAATAAACAAATAAATAAATCTTTTTTAAAATGTGAGTTGTGTGCCACTGCTAAATTTTGGGGTAAGTTGCCATGGTAATAGATAACTAATTCAACTAGCTCTCCCCTTTTTGGGGGGTCATGGACTGTTTTGAAAATCTGATAGAAAATATATACTGTCTCTTTAGAAAAAATGCAGACACAAAACCATGTAGCTCACAGCTTCTGGAGGATCCTATATCCTGGGAAAGCCCATTCATGGATCTCAGTTAACAACTCCTCCTCTAAATACTAGAATACTCAGCACAGAGGGGTAACCTATAGCCTTTAGTACCAGTATCCCATATGGGTGCCAGTTTGAGTCCTGGCTGCTCCACTTCTGATCCAGCTCCCTGCTAATGTACCTAAGAAGGCAGCAGAGGATTGCCCAAGTCCTTGGGCCCCTGTATCCCTGTGGGAGACCTGGAGGAAGCTCCTGGCGTTGGCCTGGCCCAGCCCTGGCCGTTGCGGCCATTTAGGGAGTGAACCAGCAGATAGGAGATCTCTCTCTGTCTCTCCTTCTCTCTCTCTGTAAGTCTGCCTTTGAAACAAATAAATAAATCTTTAAAAAAAATACTAGAATACTCCAAGGTTGAAGACTTTTCTCCCCAAATTCCTTTCCTCGGGATGACTAATTGAGTAATTGATTTCAATTAATTATTTCTCAAACAATTTCAATTAATAATTGAAAATGGTTGTTATTCTTCGCTTCAGTTGTTTTTCCTTGAGGTGGAAGCTGTGCGATTAAAGCCGTGCTCTGCCCTCCCCACCGCCACCCTGCCCCCAGCTTCTTTCCACTGGCACATTCCAGAGGGCAAAGGGGTCAAACCCACTTTTCTCCTGGTTCTATTTTTGTGACTCAATTGTAATGGAAGAGAGAGTCAGGGCGACTAGTAGGGTTTCCAGAAACTGTAATTATTAGAAATCTAGGAAGGAAGTGTGTGTCCTTGGAAGACTGAAGCTCTGAGGTTCAGAGTTGGCTTTGTTTTATTTCCAGAATACTCCCACCCAGCTCACGCTGCATTCACTTAAGCCCCTCCCACCTTGTTTTCAAGGTGCCAGCTCCAGGATGGCATTACAGCACGCAAAGGAGAAGTGTGGTTATTCAGATCCCCACGGGGACAGAGACACTTGAGCGGAGCACTCCACTTCCTCCCAGATGTCAGCGTCTGCTCAGTGCCCTGATGGCCGTGGTTTCTAACTGAGGACAGTAACTGCGCCTCTGAGTCAACTAACATCTCTCCTGTGCACCCCAGAATGCTCTCACTTCTGCTCAAGGGCACTGTGGGCTGCATTTGGAAGTGTAACCCAGGAAGAGAAACAGCTTGGGGGCATGCGGGTGTGTGCTCCATCTGCGGCAGATTTAGGTTTGGGGGTTTGAAGGCATCCTAGAGAGGTTGGGAGCATGGGAGCGGACAGGGAGACGTCTGGATGTGGAGACCTTGGAGGGTTGAACTGAGGATCAAGTCCTTGCTGGCTGAGGAGGGATCCCTGCAAACGTGTGGACAGGGAGGAAGAAGTACAGAAGGAGAGACTGGAAATGTTAGGAGACATCGTGAGAACTGGAAGAGGATGATGTAAGAGAAATCAACAGACCAGGGAGTTTTCGGATGGAGAAAGAACCAGTCCACGTGCAAACACAAGGGGACCTCACAAAGTCTGTGGGAAATGGAAGTGAAAAATAAGTTTATTTTGGTGCAAAACTTGTTTGAAATCTGTTTATAGTTTTTTCATAATATGCATTTTCCATGTACTTTCCGAAGACCCCTTGTCAGGCAAATGACAGCTGAAGCATGTCAGTGAAGTGTAGCACGAGTAGGGGCTTCCTGGTGCTCTTAGAACAGCTGAGTGGGGCGGAGGTGCTGGAAGCCTGAGTCACGCAGGCCGAGGAAGTGGCTCGCAGTGGTCCCCGCAAGACTGAAATAGGCTGAGGCGGGGACTTCTGTCTGCCCTGTGGGGAGCTAAGAGGCAGCTGAAAGGGTGGAGAAAAGGGACGCTCTCATTTTGCTGTTTGTTCATAATCTACTTTCACAGAATGAATGAAACCACATTGCAAATATAATAAACTAATTTTAATTTTAAAAAAAGATTTATTTATATAGTTGAAAGGTAGAGTTACAGACAGAGGGAGAGACAGAGAGAAAGGTCCTCCATCCTCTGGTTCACTCCTCAAATGGCCGCAACGGCCAGAGCTGAGCCCATCTGAAGCCAGGAGCCAGGAGCTTCTTCCTGGTCTCCCACGCGGGTGCAGGGGCCCAAGGACTTGGGCTGTCCTCTACTGCTTTCCCAGGCCATAGCAGGGAGCTGGATCAGAAGAGGAGCAGCTACAACACGAACCAGTACCTGTATTGGATGCCGGTGCTGCAGGCAGAGGCTCAGCCTACTATGCCACAGCACCGGCCTCCCTTTGTTTTTTTTTTTTTTTTTTTAAATAATTATTTATTTATTTGAGAGGCAGAGTTATAGACAGCAGGAGAGACAGAGAGAAAGGGCCATAAACTAATTTTAATTTTACCAAAGGTAACACTCTAGAGATATGAACTTTGGGTGAAGTCAGCATCAACAGAGAGCAAAGCAGCCGTGTGCCCAAACTAGAGTGGTCAGGGTGGAAGACACCTTGCCAGGCTCCATGGAGCACCAGAGGCTGATGGGGAATCAGAACCAAAAGGTGAAATGGTAGGAAGACAGGCGCAGGAAATCCAGAGGTGGCGACCCACACGGTGGGCTCTGCCGCCGTGTCGGGGTAGATGTGACCACTGGGACACCAGTACCCCCCCCCCCCATCCTGGGCATACTGGGGAGCGAAGATGAGGTGAACAAACTGCCACAGGTGGTTCTGGGACCCTTGAGAACTTGTAGTAGTATTTTATTTTAAATAAGTTAAGGACTTCTTGCATGTTTTCGTGAATAATTTTCTGTATGTTTAATATTTATTGTTCTGGTTTAAGCAAAATAAAACATGAGTATAGACAGCATTTTCCAAGGATCTTCCCCAGGGCGCTGGCAGGTGTTTCTGTACACTCAGTGCTTGCCAAGGCCCACTTCCTGCCTCCAGTGGCCTCGTTACTGTGGTGAGTTGTCCGGTGCTTCTGTCTCTTGGAGGCACTGGGGCATGGGATCCGCAGCCCTGTGGAAGAGGACCCCATGCGAGTCCTCCCAGCTGTACTCCCTCTGGCCTGCATTCAGGTTAAGATAACTCCCTGAGGGCTCAAACCCCACAGGCAGGCCTTGTCCAGGCCAGGACTCTTCCCGCTACAGATTTCTCTGCCACTGTCACCCTGCTTGCCTCCGAGCCCACAGCAGCAGAGCTGGCGTCTCCTGTTGAGCCATTTGCTGTGGCGACATGAGCTAGAAAGAGGGACCGTGAGCACCAGCACCAAATCTCAGGAAGCCACGACCCTGTAGAGATGTGCTCCACCTCACACAGCCCGCTGCCGCTGGGCTGGCTTCTCAGAACGCACCCCCGTTTCCCATCAAGATACAGGAAGGGAAGTGAAGAGAGAGATTTTCTGCCCACCATTTGAGGACAAGCAGATAGAAGAGGAGGAACAATAAAATACGAGTGCAATAACACCAGTGTGTGCCCAGATGCGCCTTTCCTGTGGCGGATCTGGGCGGAGGGTGGAGCGGGGGTCTTGCTCACATGGCTATGTGCTCAGGGTACCCCCAGGGCAGCTCTCTTGATGGGGGGGGGGGGGGAGTGCTGGGAAGAGCACAGCCAGGTCCCTGGCTAGTTTCTGCAAGCACTGGCTTCCTTGATATCCCGAAAAAGCAAACGCTGGACTTCTTCAGAAGTTAGAAGTCAGCTCTGACTCATTTTGCTGACCTTGGAGGCCATCTGGCTTCTTCTGGGGGTTGGGTCTGATTGTGGAAAGCTTTTAATACATGTGGTATTCAGCTACAACTACTTACTCTGCAGTTGAAGTTTTCTGCCCCAGTGATTGTCAAACAGGCCCTCTAGTTTGGGAAGGGGCTGCACAGCAGTGAGAAACCTCCCCCCAACCCCTGCCATGACCGTCACAAGCCCTTCCTGTCCTGTCTCCAGCTTCCTGGACCAGTTTCCTTCAAGCACTTGAAGTTGAAGCCACCTCCTGGCTCCTAGCACCTTCGATGCCTACAAAGAAAGCTTTTGGTGAAAAAGAGAGAAAAATGATTTTATTGTTTTTGTCCAAAATAATTTATATTCATTATAAAAATTCAAGTAATTTATAAGAGCACAAAGAGAGAGAGAGAGAGAGAGAGATCTTCCATCTGCTGATTCACCCCCAAGATGGCCACAATGGCCAGAGTTGCACCAGTCCAAATCCAGGAGCCAGGAGCTTCTTCCAGGTCTCCCACGTGGGTGCAGGGGCCCAAGGACTTGGGCCATTTTCTACTGCTTTCCCAGGCCATAGCAGAGAGCTGGATCAGAAGTGGAGCAGCTGGGACTTGAACTAGCACCCATATGGAATGCTGGCTTTGCAGGTGGTGGCCCCACCTGCTATACCACAGTTCCCATTAGATATTTTAAAAAAAATATTTATTTATTTGAAAGACAGAGTTACAGAGAGAGAGGGGAAAAGAGAGAGAGATCTTCCATCTGCTGATTCACTCCCCAAATGGCCACAACAGCCAGGGGTGTGTCAGGCCGAAGTCAGGTGCCTGGAACTAAGTCTGTCCACATCTACCATGTGAGTGTGAGGGCCCAAGCACAGGGACTGTCGCTCCCCCTCTTCATGGAGGAACAACACAGGACCTTGCCTAGGTTTCCTATCCAAGTCACGGCACCATTATGTCGCTCCTCCTCTTCGTGGAGGAACGACACAGGACCCTGCGCTGTTCTTTTGTCTGCTCGGCCCTCCCTGGGTTTGCTGCTGGTTCTTCCCGGGTTGGCTACCATCCCTTCCACTTCCGTGGAAGGGCGGTTCCCCCTGCCACATTCCCCACTTCCGCAGGGGAGCGGCACACCGCCAGCCGGCTCTCTCTCGGGGGCTGCACAGGTGTTCCTTCAGATAGATGTTCCTCTTAGATGTTCCTGATGCATGTTGTCTCTCTCCTCCTTTATAGTCCTCTTCCACCGATCCCAACTCTGCTACCCACACGCCGAGTACGCTGCTCTCCTCCAATCAGGAGTAGGTCCTACAGTTTATTGGTTGAACTGGAGGCAGCTGTGTAGAAACTGTTTCTCCCTTCTCAGCGCCATGTTGTGGGAGAGCAGATGCATAGAATAAGTCTTAATTCCAGTAACTTAGTCTAGTCTGAGTTGCTCCCCACAGGGACCATCTTCCAGTACTTTCCCAGGCACATTAACACGGAGCTGAATCAGAAGTGGAGCAGCCAGTACACAAACCAGTGCTCATATGGGATGCTGGCATCACAGGCAGCAGCCTAACTCACTGCACCACGACACCAGGTCCTAACCATTAGGTATTGAATTGCATCATTGGGGTCCCCCCACTATTTTTGTTGTTTCTAGTCTTTCCATCTCTCTCATGGACCATGGTTTATCTCATGGTTTATTCTTCCATTTTAATCATGAATCTACTTGCTTTCTTTTTGTCTTCCTCTGTCATTTTATAATCTCTTCTTTCAATTCTTTTGTCTTTTCCTGGAGACGCTTTCTAAAGGAAATGTTACCTGAAGTTTCTTTGAAAATATGGTGAATTTCCCTGAACATATGTTCTGTTTCCTTTGGAAATTCCTCCTGTGGTGCTCATATATTATTAGCCTTTTTGTGTGTGTTTCCTTCCTCTGCGGTTCCTGTATGTAAAGCTCGTGTAATTCCCTTTTGATAATTGCGTGTCTTTGAGTGGGGTCCACTATTGGCTGAACAACAGCAGCGTCAAGAGTAGAGGAGGAGGGGAGGTAGGCAAGAATCTAGGATTTTGTTGTCCTAAATACCTTTCAGTCACTTCCTTCTCCTTGGGAATCCTCTCCCCCTGGTGTTGGATGCTCAGGAAGTCCAGGGGCCCCAGCCTCAGAGGTGCAGACTGGCGGCCCTGCCTCCACTTCCTCCCTCTCTTGCTCAGAATCACATGTCTCTTTCTGGAGGCGAGATCAGCAAGATAGCCCCTGCTACTGCAGTGTCTGGCTGTTCTCTCCAGCTCCCCCTGTCTCCGGAGGCCAGCCTGTGCCACATCTCCTCCATGGAGTCAGGACATCATTAGCCAAGCCTCCAGCCACAGGTTTTTGGACCCTTTGTCCTGGGAGGCACTGGCCATCTCTTTCCCATTTCACTCCCCTCCCTCCCCCCACCTCAGCTAGGCTCCCCCCATCGGCTCTGGCTCTGTGCTGTGGCTGTTTGTTTCATTGAACATAGAGGCTTCCCTGCCTTGGTGTTTCATTTCCTTGACTATGATCAGTGGGTCTCATAAAAGGAGAATGGAGTGAATATTTCAACAGGAAGTTTCTTGTTTTGAAAGGCTAATTGGTATTATAATAAACCCACTTATAGCCTAAGAAGATTTATTATATTTATATGTGAATGTATTATAAATTATGAATAAGAAAATCTATTTTTTTCATTTATTTATATTCCTTTCCTTCTGAGTTGCATTTTTAAAAATGTATTTATTTGAAAGGCACACAGAGAGAGTACTCCCATCCACAGAAGCCTGAAACACGAGACAGAAAGCCTGCAGTGGAAAATCATCTAAATCTTGCCATCTATACATAACTGCTGTGAAGTTTGTGTGACTTTCTTTTTCTTATCATTTGAGAGGCAGTGAGAAATAGGCACAGAGCAAGTGTTAGCTCCCATTGTTTATCCAGTCCCCAGATACCCACAATGGGCCCCAAGCCAGGGGTGGAAGCTGGGGATGGGCACTTCCTGGGGAGTGCTTCCAGGGTGTGCGTTAGCAGGAGCTGGAATGGGGGGCAGATCTAGAACTCAGACCCAGGCACTGTGGCTGGGCTGCAGCCTTCCAAGAGGCACCTTAGCCACCGTGTCAGACACCTGCCCCTTTGGTACATGGCTTATGTGTACTGTATTTTCAGTTTGACAAAAATGGGTTCATAAATGCTGCTTTGCAAAGTTTTGTTATTATATAAGTGGTGTATTTAAAAAATATTTTATTTGAAAGGCAAAGTTATATATAGAGAGGGATAGACAGAGAGAGAGCTTCCACCCACTGGTTAATTTCCCAAATGGCCACAACAGCCTGGGCTGGGACAGGCTGAAGCCAGGGGTGACAAAAGCCCAAGCACTTGGGTCATCTTCTGCTTTCCTAAGCACATTAGCAGGGAGCTGGATCAGCAACAGAGCAGCCAGAGTTCACACGGGATGCCGGCCGCTTACCCTGCTGCACCACAGTGCCGGCCCTATAAGTGGTGTGTTAACTCATTATTGAAACAAATGCAAAACAGGAAGACGAGCCTGACTTCACCTTCCTTCCAGCTGATCCCCTTCCCCAGGGAAAGTACTTGTCTAAGACTTCCAGGCTCTTTTCCTATTCATTAACATATTGATTGAAAAATATTTATTGATGTGAAAGTCAGGGTTACAGGGAGAGAGAGGTGTTCCTTCCACTGTTTCAACTCCCCAGATGGCTACAACAGCCAGGGTTGGGCCAGGCCAAAGCCAGGACCGGGAGATCCATGCAGGGTCTTCCATGTGGGTGGAGGGACCCAAGTCCTTGGGCCTTCCTTGGCTGCTTTCCCAAGCCAGTAGCAGGGAGCTGGATCTGAAGTGGAGCAGTTGGACTGGAGCCAGTGCCACATGCAGGCCCCTGGCATATGTATTATATTATAAACACATGGAGACATGGTTTTGAAAATATGAATTAGCTTCCAATCAGTAGTGGGAGCTGAGAGCCCTCAGTAGCCGCACCTCTGCAGCTGGCATCGCAGCCCCCGCCCCGAGACCCCAGTCACCATGCCTGCAACCTCAGCACGGTGGCTACCTGGCCGTGCCTGCTGGTTGGGATGGGGGCCTCACGAGGAAGGATTTGGGAATGGTAAAATAGCTCAGTGTATGAAATGGATGTGGTTTCATTAACAGGAATGATAGCAAGGAAGATGCCTTAAAGGAGCACAGCCCTGGGCCAGTGTTGTGGCATAGCGGATCGCCACCTGCAGTGCCAGCATCCTATATGGGCGCTGATTTGGTTTGAGTTCCAGCTGCTCCACTTCTGATCCAGCTCTCTGCTGTAGCCTGGGAAAGCAGTGGAAGATGGCCCAAGTGCTTGGGCCCCTGCACCCATGTTGGGGACCCAGAAGAAGCTCCTGGCTCCTGGCTTTGGATCAGCACAGCACCGGCCATTGCTGCCATCTGGGGAGTAAACCAGCAGATGGAAGACATCTCTTTCTCTCTGCCTCTCCTTCTCTGTGTAACTCTGACTCTAAAATAAAATAAATCTTTTTTTTTAAAAAGCCTATGCCGGCCGGCGCCGCAGCTCACTAGGCTAATCCTCCACCTTGCGGCACTGGCACACCGGGTTCTAGTCCCAGTCGGGGCGCCGGATTCTGTCCCGGTTGCCCCTCTTCCAGGCCAGCTCTCTGCTGTGGCCAGGGAGTACAGTGGAGGATGGCCCAGGTGCTTGGGCCCTGCACCCCATGGAAGACCAGGAAAAGCACCTGGCTCCTGGCTCCTGGCTCCTGACATCGGATCAGTGCGGTGCGCCGGCCGCAGTGTGCTGGCCGCGGCGGCCATTGGAGGGTGAACCAACGGCAAAAGGAAGACCTTTCTCTCTTTCTCTCTCTCTCTCTCTCACTGTCCACTCTGCCTGTAAAAAAAAAAAAAAAAAAGCCTATGCCTCAGGTTTTCTAAATTTCCCAAGTTTTCAGTACTGCTCTTTCTGCATTCTGTTTCTTATGTTTCCTTTCCCAACACCACATCTAGCAGTGGTGTAGTAGAGAAGGGCTTGTCCACTTTGTTGTGCATCAGACTCACCTGGGGACCTTATTAAGGTTCCCTTTGAGAAGAGATGTGCAGGAGCTGCACCAGAAACATGGCGGAGAGAAATGAAAGAAGACCTAAGTGGAGAGAGATTCCACACTCACAGATTAGAAGACTCATTATTGTTACGCTGTCAATTTTCCCCAGATTGATCTGCAGCTTTACTGCAATCCCAATAAAAGTCCTGGCAGGTTCTTTGTAGAAATTGAAAACTGATTCTAAAATTTACCTGTAAATTCAAAAGACCTAGAGTAACAAAAACAACTTTGAAAAAGAATAAAATTGGAGGGCTAATAAATGATTTTAGACTTTGTAAAGCTATAGAAATGTTGTGCTGATGTAAAGACAGACAAATAGATTTCTTAATGGAATATAGACAAGGACTCACACAAAAATGACCAATTGATTTTTGGCAAAGTTGTCAAGGAAATTCAACCAGGGAAAGGGTGATCTTTTTAATAAATGGTGTTGGAACAATTGGCAATCCATATCCATATGTAAAACAACAACAACAAAACAAATCCTGATCCTTACTTCATATCATATATAAAATTAAGATGAAAGACAAAACAAATTGAGGAACTGGCATAGATTAGAAGAGATTAAGGAGATACAATAAGTAAATGCAATGTGGGATCCTGGGTTGAATCCTGGAACAGAAAAAGTACATTAGGAAAAAGCTGGTGAGATTTAAATAAGTCTGTAACTTAGTTAATAAATGCTAATTTCCTAGTTTTAATAATTGTACTGTTTATGGTAACTTAACACCAGTGAAAACTGGATGTAGGGTGTATGTGAACTCTGTACTATTTTTGCAGCTTTCCTAGAAATCCAAACTTATTTCAAAATAAAGCTTTTAAAACATTACCTTAAGTAGATAGTAGACCTAAACATAGGGGCTAAAACTTCTAGAAGAAAATTTGGTAGAAAGTCTTAGTAGCCTTGAATTTTTTTTTTTTTTTTTTTTGGACAGGCAGAGTTAGACCGTGAGAGAGAGAGAGACAGAGAGAAAGGTCTTCATTTTCCAATGGTTCACCCTCCAAATGGCTGCTACAGCCAGCACACTGCGCCGATCCGAAGCTAGGAGCCAAGTGCTTCTTCTTGGTCTCCCATGTGGATGCAGGCCCAAGTACTTGGGCCATCCTCCACTGCCTTCCCAGGCCACAGCAGAGAGCTGGACTGGAAGAAGAGCAACTGGGACAGAATCCGGCGCCCCAACTGGGACTAGAACCTGAGATGCTGGTGCTGCAGGTGGAGGATTAGCCTAGAGAGCCGCGGTGCCAGCCCAGTAGCCTTGAATTTGTCACAGTTTCGTTTCTTTCTTTCTTTTTTTTTTTTTACAGGCAGAGTGGACAGTGAGAGAGAGAGAAAGAGAGAAAGGTCTTCCTTTTTGCCGTTGGTTCACCCTCCAATGGCCGCTGCAGCCAGCGCGCTGCGGCCAGTGCACCGTGCTGCCAATGGCAGGAGCCAGGTACTTATCCTGGTATCCCATGAGGTGCAGGGCCCAAGGACTTGAGCCATCCTCCACTGCACTCCCTGGCCACAGCAGAGAGCTGGCCTGGAAGAGGGGCAACCGGGACAGAATCCGGCGCCCCGACTGGGACTAGAACCCGGTGTGCCAGTGCCGCAAGGCAGAGGATTAGCCTAGTGAGCCGCAGCGCCGGCTGTCACAGTTTCTTAAATATGACACGAAAAGGGATAAACTATGAGGAAAAAAATCAGTAAATTAGGCTTTATCAAAATTCAAGCCTTTTGTTGTTCTAAACACTGTCACAAAAAAAGGCAGGCTAACAACTAGAAGAAAATGTTTATAAGATATATATATATATGTAATATATATTATATATGAGAGCTCTCATAATTCAATAATAAGGTAAGCAATGCAATGAAAAGTTGGCCAAAGATTTCAACAGATACTTTACCAAGCAAGATGTACAACTGGCAAATAAGCCAATGAAAAGATTCCTGACATCAGTAGGCATTAGGGAAAGGCAAATAGAAATCACAGTTACCACTACATCACTGTTAGAATGGCTGAGATTTTAAAAGACTGAGTATACTAACTGATGATGGGGGTGTAGAGAAATGGGAAACTTGTGCTCTGCTAGTGGAAATGCAAGATAGAGCAACCACTTTGTAAAAGAGTTTAGCAATTTCTTTGAAGCAAACTTATACCTACCAAGTCATCCAGTCATCCCACTTCTAGGTATTTACTTGATAAATGAAAGCATTTGTCCATATATAGACTTGTTCTTGACTGTTCACTGCAGCATTATTTATAATAGCTTCAAACTGGAAACAACCCAAAAATCCACAAACAGGCTAAGGGATAAACAAACGTGTGTTTCCGCAGAATGGAACAGTATTCAACTATAAAAAGGAATGACACACACTGCAGCATGAATGAGTGTCAGATTTATTATTCTAAGTGAAAGAAGCAAGACAATGAGGAATACATACCGTATGATTCCATTTATGTAAAATTATACAAGTTGCAAACTAATCCATAACGATAGACCAGTGGTTGCCTGGGGACACTGGGAGCAGAGAAGCAGGGAAGAATTAGGAAGGGCACAAGGAAACTGAGTGCCAGCCGGCGCCGCGGCTCACTAGGCTAATCCTCCACCTTGCGGCGCCGGCACACCGGGTTCTAGTCCCGGTTGGGGCGCCGGATTCTGTCCCGGTTGCCCCTCTTCCAGGCCAGCTCTTTGCTGTGGCCCGGGAGTGCAGTGGAGGATGGCCCAAGTGCTTGGGCCCTGCACCCCATGGGAGACCAGGATAAGTACCTGGCTCCTGCCATCGGATCAGTGTGGTGCGCCGGCACAGCGGCCATTGGAGGGTGAACCAACAGCAAAAGGAAGACCTTTCTCTCTTTCTCTCTCTCTCACTGTCCACTCTGCCTGTCAAAAAAAAAAAAAAAAAAAAAAAAAAAAGAAACTGAGTGTCGACTGTGTGTTCTCTTGGTGGTGGTGGTGGTGGTTTCACAGGGGTGTACTTACGTCAGTCTCATCACCACATGTGCACTTTAAATGACTGTAACTTATTGTGTGTGAATTATACTTCAGTTGAGCTGTGAAAAAAAAGGAAATGAAAAAGAAAGGAATCCCCTGAAGTGTTTATTGAAAAGTTTGCTGGGTCCCACTCTTAGAGTTTCTCAGTAGGTCTAGGGTAGGCCCAAGAATTTGCATTCCTAAGATGTTCTCAGGGGATGCTGACACTGGTATTCCACACTTTGAGCACCACGGGTGTACAGGATGTGGCAGACAGCTTTGTAGTGGTGCCATCTTGTCTACACAGCCTGTTGGTGCCCTTCTTGCTGTGAGGGAATCTCCATATGTACTAGGGAGGCAGGACTCCACCTCCCACCGTGGAAATAGGTGAGGCAGATCTGCCTTCTGCTGACCCTTGCATCTCAGTGGGAGCGAATCTGGGCTTGCATTGTGAGTGCAGAGGAGACCCCAGCAGGTGGATACCTGGGGAACTGGGGACAGTAGGGCAGCGGTGGCCACCGACTACAGTGATATCCACAGTGATCACGGAAGATGTTGGGAGCCCGGAAGTTCTAAACTGACTGCTCCCGAGGCTTCGTCTCTGCTGAGGTATCTCCCCTTAGCTCCCATCTGAGACTGGCTCCGGCTTTGGGGCTGATCCCATGAGCGACTGATAGTGTTGTGTTCCAGATTGCCCAGATAGAAAGAACCAGCGAGACTCACCGTAATGCAAAGAACAAAGGGGCTTTATTTGTAGGTCCAGCATGCTGGGGCCCCAGCCTCCCGTGCAACGCAGTGCTGGGAGACCAAGACCCCCTTCTCTTTGTTCTCGGGGTTTTTATAGTTCCCGGGCAAACAAGTATTACGTCTGCATTCCTTTCCCCTCATATGGCCATACATTGAGCCCCCCCACTTGTTGCCCGCCCCAGCCCTGCTGGACCAAGGACTGCCCGGTGTCAGGTTTCATCTTCCACCAGGTGCATCCTGGGCCTAGCCTGCCCTTTGTCTTGTGAGAAGCCTGTCATGGCGTGACTCTGGCCTCTCACAATAGGCTACCTGTTAGGGGTTGAATTGTGTCTCCCAGCATCTCAGAGTGTGGCCTTATTTGTAACTAGGGCCATTGCGGAGATAGTTTTAGGGTGAGGTCAGACTGGAATAAGGTGGGCTTCTAATCCACTGACTGTTCTTATTAAAGGGGAAACCCGGGGGCTGGCGCTGTGGCGCACTAGGTTAATGCTCCGCCTGCGGCATCATCATCTCATATGGGCGCCGGTTCTAGTGCTGGCTGCTCCTCTTCCAGTCCAGCTCTCTGCTGTGGCCTGGGAGGGCAGTGGAGGATGGCCCAAGTGCTTGGGCCCTGCACCCACATGGGAGACCAGGAGGAAGCACCTGGCTCCTGGCTTTGGATCAGTGCAGCTCCAGCAGTAGCAGCCATTTGAGGAGTGAACCAACGGAAGGAAGACCTTTCTCTCTCTCTCACTGTCTGTAACTCTACCTGTCAAATAAAAATAATAAAAAAAAATAAAGGGAAAACCTGGACAGACATGTACCCAGGGAGGAGGCCATTTGAAGAAGAAGGCAAAGATTATCAGCAAAACACGAGAAGCTTGGGGAGAGGCACGAAAGAGCTTCTGTCTCACAGTCCTCAAAAAGAGCCAGCCCTGCCCCCATCTTGACCCTGGAGCCTCCAGGACTGCATGGTAACATTTCTGTTGTTGAAGCTGCTCTGTGGCATTTGGTTCTGGCAGTCCTAGCAAACTAGTACAATGCCCTATAGAAGTCTCTTTCCTGCTTAAGTTAGGTTCTGTTGTTTGTAACCAAAGGCCACACCTAGTACAAGTCCCCAAAGGTTGACAAATCACCAGCCATACAAGTATGTACAAATAAACAGGGTCAAAGGGGAGGAGCCAGAATGAACAGTGTTCAGGAGTAGTGTCTTGTTCCAGGGAGGGTGAGAAATCTACAACAAGTGAGGGAAGTGTAGTGAGCCCCAGGCCCGGGCAGTGTGGCCTCTGTCTGCAGGGTGCTGAGGAGGTACAAAATTCCAAAGGGAACTAGGCCACACGCCGAGCAAGCAAGGCTGGAGACAGGGGCCAGGACAATGAGATTGGTTTGAATGTGCCCAGAGCAGTGTTAGCTTCCCAGGAAATTAAGGGTCCAGAAAGCTGAGTGCAATGGACTGAATAGGTCTCCCAGAATGTATTGTGTTGAGGTCCTAACCCCCAGGGCAGTAGTTTCAGAAAGAGGGAGGCTGGGGAGATGATTAAATTGTGAGGTTGGAGCTTGTAAAAGGGTCCACAAAGAGCTATCTTACTTTCTGACCTCCAAGGACACAACAAGAGTTGAAGAGTCTGCAGCCCGGAAGAGGGCCTTCGCCAAGACCTGGGATCTGCCAGTGCCTGACCTTGGGCTTCCAGCCTCAGAGAGAACTCGAGCGGTGAACGTCTGTCAGTCACCCACAGTCTCTGAGATGCTGTCAGAGCAACCTGGCTGACTCCCCCAGGGCTGCGGCCGGGTCGGAGATCAAGGGCAATCAGGTCGATAATGTCCTTGCTGGGGGTTCATGTTGAGCTCCGGCCTCTGCAGATGAATGGCCGTGGGCGACTCTGCAGAGCACCGTGCAGGCAGGAGGACAGGCAGGAGGACGTGCAGGCAGGAGGAAGCCTCCTATAGTCACAGCGGCCAGGTGACTGTTTTAGGTGACTGAGGTGGAGGAGGGACTGGCAGCTCTTCCTGTTTTGTTCCTATTTTTAATTACAGTGCGTCTGCTCTTTGTGAAGATAAAGCTAGTGCTGTTTTACTTAGCTCTTTGTAATATGTGTCTATTCTTTTTAAAGTGAGGAATGGCTATTTCAGCATGTTGGAATCATGTTTTCATTATTTAGCCCAGTGATTAGATGACATTTATTAATATCATTATTATTATGATTTGTATCAAACCCTTCAGTCATTCTTGTGATAAAGCCTCTCTTCATGATATAATAAATTTCCAATAGCAATGAATTCCATTTTCCTTATATTTTAATGTGACATTTGTGTTTTTTATATATATAGCTGAGGATCCTAGAGCAGTATTTCTCAACCCCAAGAAGCGTTTGTAGATCTTTTTCTTAATTGTTCCACCATGTGATTTTTTTTTAATATTTTAAAAATTGGGGGCCGGCACCATGGCTCACTTGGTTAATCCCCTGCCTGCAGTGCCAGCATCTCATATGGGCTCTGGGTTTTAGTGCTGATTGCTCCTTTTCCAGTCCAACTCTCTGCTATGGCCTTGGAGATCAGTGGAGGATGGCCCAAGTGCTTGAGCCCCTGTACCTGCATGGGAGACCAGGGAGAGGCACCTGGCTCCTGGCTTCGAATTGGCACAGCTCCAGCCATAGCAGCCATTTGGGGGGTGAACCAAAGGAAGAAAGACATTTCTCTCTGTCTCTCTCTCTCTCACTGTCTATAACTCTACCTGACAAATAAATTTAAAAAGAAAATATTAAAAAAATATTTGAAAGGCAGAGTTACAGAGAGGAAGAGATAGATCTTCCATCTGCTGATTCACTACCAAAATAGCTGTAATGGCCGGAGCTGGTCCAGACCGAAGCCAGGAGCCAGGAGCTTCATCTAGGTCTCCCACATGGATGCAAGGTTCTAAGCACTTGGGCCATCTTCTGCTGTTTTCCCAGGTGCATTAACAGGGAGCTGGATCAGAAGTGGAGCTGCTGGGACTCAAACCCATGCCCATATGCAATGCTGGCATCGCAGGCAGTAGCCTTATCTGCTATGCCACAGTGCCTGCCCCTTCGTGTGATTTTAATGCCATATATATACTATATCCTCAAAAAAAAAAACAAACAAAAAAAAAAAAAACAAAAAACAAACTGTGTCTCAAAGAGTTCATGGAAAATGGAATTAAAGAAATTTAGTTAGGTACAGAAGATGGATAGTTTCTCATGACATGCACCTTCCATGAATTTTTTTGAATATGTATGATATGTATAGTTTCTCTCTCTCTCTCTCTCAAGATTTACTTATTTATTTGAGAGGCAGAGTTATAGAGAGAGGAAGAGACAGAGAGGCCTTCATCTGCTGGTTCATTTCCCAAATGGCTGCAATAGCTGGAGCTGGGCAGATCCAAAACCAGGAACCCAGAGCTTCTTCTGGGTCTCCCATTGGGAGATGCTGGGCCATCTTCCCCTGCTTTCCCAGGCCATTAGCAGGGAGCTGGATCAGAAGTGGAGCAGCCAGGAATAGAAGTGGTGCCCATATGGGATGCCAGCACTTCAGGCGAAGGCTTAACCTACTGTGTATGCTACAGCACTGGCCCCATGGCTTCCCTTTCCACAGCGAACAGTAGGACCCTTTAGCCTCCTCAAGGACCAGATTTGACCCCTCAGGAGATAGCCCTCAATGAAATGTGTTACTTTCAGTGTTCATATTCTTCTTCTTCTTAAAGGTTTATTTATTTGAAAAGCACAACAATGGGGAGAGAGACAGAGATCTTCCACTGGCTCACCTCCCAAGTGGCTGCCAACAGCCAGGTCTGAGCTAGGTTGGAGTCAGGAGCCAAAACTCCATCTGGGTCTCCTATATGGTTGCAGAGGCCCAAATCCTTGGGCCATCTTCTGTCTTTCCAAGCACATTAGCAGGAAACTGGACCTGAAGAAGAGTAGCCGGGTCTGGAACTGGCTCTCCAATAAAAGATGCCAGTGTCACAAGCTTACCCACTGTGCCACAATGGTGTCCCCATACAGTGTTCTTTGTTTGTGTTTACCTTGAAATCTGATCATATTTTACGTCTTTGAATGAGCTATGCAACAAGCTATCCTTTCCCAGGTTCCAAAATAACATATAGGATAGCACAGGCCACGTCTCTTTTCTGACCGTCCTACAAAAATGGACCAGCAATATGTCTAGCCTTTGTCATCACTGTTTTTTAGTTTATTTGTGTTTATTTATTTGAAAGACCGAGCAAGAGAAGGGGGGGGGGTGGAGAGGGGGAGGGAGAAAGAGAGATCTCCCATCTCCCATCTCTTACTGCCCACATGCCCACCACTGCCAGCGCTGGATCAGGCCAAAAGTTGAGCCAGAAATCCCATCCATGTCTCCTATGTGAGTGATAGGAACCCAAGCACTTGAGCTATAATCTGCTTCCCATTGTGCACATTAGCAGGAAGCTGAATAAGAAACGGAGGCAGTATCAATCCCAGGCACTCCAGGATGGGTTGTGGGTGCCCAAGCAGCAGCTTAGCCCACTCCACACAGTACCCATCCTTGACATTGCTGTTATGATCAACCCCAAAGCCTTCTACTTCCAGCTCAGCCTGTCCCTAGAGAGACTCCACCAAGACTTCCTAAACTGCTCCCCATCTCTCGAGCTGATCACACCAGCTATCCTCTGGATGACTTCCTGTCTCTACTGTAGCAACACACTCAGGTCGTGAGAGGGGTCTCCTCTGAGCTCAGCCTGCAACCAGAGTCCCCCCATGAACCATGCTCATGGATGCTCCTCAGCCCTTACCGTGCCCTCGAGCCTGTCCCAACCCTTGAGAGAAAATATCTTAGAGATGAAATTAAGGGCTCTCGTGTACTATGTATAATTTTCATCTGTCTGTGGCAGTTGTCCACATGGTCTCATATATCACATGCTAGATCACAAACAGAATCCCAGCAAGTTCAAAAAGAACAGAAACGATACGCGCTGTGTTCTCTGGCCAAAATAGAATGAAAAATAAAGTAACCATCAGGACAAATAAAAATAAACTACTCTGAAATTTAAAAATACTTACTGGATCAACAATTGAATTGGGAAGGAAATCAAGAACACAAAAGGAATTTATTCAGAAAACAATGCTGGTTAAAATATACCACAGTCATCTCTGTGGAATGTATTCACAGTGATACTTTTAGGAAACTTTATGATTTAAGTTTTTTTCCATTTCAGTAACTGATAAAAGAGAACATTTTAGAAAGAATTCAGCTTAAGATATTAGAAAAACATAAGAAAACAACCCAGAATAAAGAGGAAGAAGAAATTGTGGTAATAAAAGCAGAAAGGGAGAATTTTGAAAAGGAAAACATAATTCGGTGGGCTCACTAGGTGAAACCAACGCTAAGGATTTGAAAAGTAAATCTAAATTCAACAACATTTCAGTGGAGAAAGAGGATGCCAACCAACATAAAATTGAAGACTAAGAAACACAAAAGCGTGCATTCAGAACATTTGAACATATGAATGAGAGGAACTTCTCTACAACATGGAAGTCCAAAGTTAAACCAACGACGCGGGGAGAAATGAGTAAAGCGATTTGGCTAGAATTGAGCTGAGGACAGAGGCAGGACTTGAGTGGCCAGGCTGCCGCTGGGAGGGCACGATGGGACGGAGCTGTGAGAGAAGAGCTGACGCTGTACACACAGGGCCTCCTCGCTGGCCAGTTCCGCTGTGACGGGAACCTCTCTGGATCCCCAAGAGCCCTCCCACAGCAAGCCTCGGAGCCAAGGCGTATGGGGCCCTCTGTGTGGGAGAGCTTGATTGACAGGTGAGGGGACACCAAGGGGTCACCAATGATTCAGGAAATCCAATTCTTGCCTTGCCTTCTGTTCACTTTTGATTAAAATATTCACTTAATTTTCTAGTCTATCCCTTAAAAAAAAAAAACAAACTGGACCATACACTACTGGATCAAACACTACCTCCTATAATTAATCTACAGAGTTTGTTTTTCAGCAGGGGCCAGGCAAGGGTCCAATAGTTTACAAGCAGAGAGGCAGGTGTTTAGCCTAGTGGGTAAGACGTTCAAGTCTCATATTGGTTTACTTGGATTTGAGTCTTGGCTCTGCTCCTGATTCCAGCTTTCTGCTGCTGCAGACCCTGGGGGGCAGCGTGTGATGGCTCTAGGACTTAGGTCCCTGCCACTCATGTCAGGGATCCAAATGAAGTTCTTGACTCCTGGCTTTTGCTTGGGCCTTCCCCAGTTACTGTGGGCATTTGGGAAGTGAACCAGCAGATGAGAGCTCTCTCTCCCATTCTGTTTGCCTCAATCTGTCTCAAATTATATCCAAAGGGGCCAGCGCTGTGGCATAGCAGGCTGAGCCTCCACCTGCGGGTGCCGGCATCCCACATGGGCCCTAGTTCATGTTCTGGCTGCTCCTCTTCTGATCCAGCTCCCTGCTGTGGCCTGGAAAGCAGTGGAGGATGGCCCAAGTGCTTGGGCCCCTGCACCCACATGGGAGACCCAGAAGAAGCTCCTGGCTCCTGGCTTCAGATAGGCCCAGCTCCAGCTGTTGTGGCCATTTGGGGAGTGAACCAGAGGATAGAAGACCTCTCTCTCTAATCCGGAAGACCTTTCTCTGTTTCTCTCTCTCTTTGTATGTAACTCCACCTTTCAAATAAATAATAAAATCTTTAAACAAATTATATCAAAAAAGGAGGAGGAGGAAGAAGAGGAAGAGAGGGAAAGGGGAGGAGGAGAGAAAGGAAAAGAAAAGCAAGCAGAGAAATCAAAGGTGATAAAAGAGCAGTACTGCTGGTGCCGCGGCTCACTAGGCTAATCCTCTGCCTCGCGGCGCCGGCACACCAGGTTCTAGTCCCGGTCGGGGCGCCGGATTCTGTCCCGGTTGCCCCTCTTCCAGGCCAGCTCTCTGCTGTGGCCCGGGAGTGCAGTGGAGGATGGCCCAGGTGCTTGGGCCCTGCACCCCATGGGAGACCAGGATAAGCACCTGGCTCCTGGCTTCGGATCAGCGCCGTGCACCGGCCATAGCGTGCCGGCCGCAGCAGCCATTGGAGGGTGAACCAACGGCAAAGGAAGACCTCTCTCTCTCTCTCTCTCTCTCTCTCACTGTCCACTCTGCCTGTCAAAAAAAATTAAAAAAAAAAAAAAAAAGAGCAGTACTGATCTCACTGTAGATGCCTGGTTTTGTTGGATTTGGGTTGGCTGAAAACAGCGGAAAACCCTAATAGCAGTAGCTTCTATCCGTGAGAGTGCAGGAAGGCTGGCCGGCCGGAATAACAGCTCCAGGGTGGCCAGGCGTCCCCAGGTTCCTTCCCCTTTTCTCTTATGCTAGCCTCTAACTGGGCTCGGCCACCCATCCACATTCCTGGAACTGGAAGGAAAGGGGGAAGAACCAAAGCTCACCCTCCAGCTGAACCCCCCACTCCGTGGAAGGCTTCCTAGAACCTCCACATCACTGTCTCACTAGCAGGCCACATGGCCAGTCCTGGCCCCCAGGACAGCTGGGAAAATCATCTTCCACCTGGGTGTGTGAGCACCCTGATTGAAATTAGGATTCTGCAAATAAGGAAGCAGACAGGGGCTGGGAAAGCAGCAGTCTCTGCCGCGCTCCCGGGGTGCTCTGAATCCCTGCACACCATGAGCGTCTGGAAAGGTTACAGACTTGGACTGCAGTATTCACTTCAAGCCAGGCAGGCACGGCTCCTGAGACCCACAGGAGCCCCAGGAGACGTGCACAAGCGCTGTTACCTGAGCTCTGAGCCGGGGATTCGGCCTGTCCAGCCTCCCCAGTGAAGGGTGTCACCGTTGCTTCCCCTGCGCACGTCGCGTGTGCGGAGCTTGAGTCACAGCGGGCAGCTGGGGCTAGATTTAAATTTTCCCCATCCACATTTGAACATCTTCACTGTACTGCCTTTCTCTACTTGTTCTTTGCTGGTTTTAGCTCAGGCTCCCCTAACAAAATGCCTTAAGCTGGTGGCTCATACAACAGGTGTTTATTTCTCACCAATCTGGAGCTGGGAAGTGCAAGAACCAAGGGGCTGGCAGATCCAGTGTTTGGGGCCCTCTGCCAGATTTGTAGATGCCATCTCACTGTGCTCACTTGACGTGCTCATGGAGGAATCCCCCTCTCTCTGTCTCTCTTGCTCTCCCTGTCCTTCTCCCTCCCTCTTTCTCTTCCTCTTTTTATAGGATGCTAATCCCATCATGAGTACTCTCCTGTCCTAATCTAAACCTTCCCACTAATGCACCTGGGCAGGCAGCAGATGCTTGCCCAAGTGCTGGGTCCCTGCTGCCCACATGGGAGACTTGGATGGAGCTCCTCACTCCTGGCTTTGGCCTGGCCCAGACTGGACGTTGCCAGCATTTGGAGAATGAACCAGTGGATGGAAGATTCTCTCGCTCTCTCTCTCGCTCTCGCTCTCTCTGTCACTCTGCCTTTCTAATTAACTAATTTAAAAACCCATGAAAGCAAATACTATAAACATTTTGTGAGAAAACTTTAAGTTTTAGCACTGACCATCCATCAGATGTTAAGAAATGATTGAGGTTTTATTTAGTTGTTGTGGTTTTTTTTTTTTTTTTTTTTTTGACAGGCAGAGCGGACAGTGAGAGAGAGAGAGACAGAGAGAAAGGTCTTCCTTTTTGCCGTTGGTTCACCCTCCAATGGCTGCCGCGGCCGGCACGCTACGGCCGGTGCACCGTGCTGCCAATGTCAGGAGCCAGGTGCTTCTCCTGGTCTCCCATGCGGGTGCAGGGCCCAAGGACTTGGGCCATCCTCCACTGCACTCCCTGGCCACAGCAGAGAGCTGGCCTGGAAGAGGGGCAACCGGGACAGAATCCGGCACCCCAACCGGGACTAGAACCCAGGGTGCCGGCGCTGCAAGGCGGAGGATTAGCTTAGTGAGCCGCGGTGCCGGCTGTTTTATTTAGTTTTGATAGTGTGTCATGGTTAGCAACCAAAGCACTTAGCTTTACCGAGAAAATGATGCATCTGGAATTTACTTCAAAACAATTCGGGATGGGCAGAAGTGGCTGGGATTACAGATTAAATGAACATTAGCCATGGTTTGTAGCTGAAACTTGGCAGTGGGTATAACAAAGTTTGTTATATTCAGTTTCAGGTTTTCCATAATAACATTTAAAAAAGCTTCCACATTAAAAAAATCCAATTTGGGATTCTCAGGGGGAGCTGGAAAGATTTGGTAACACTCAACGCTCTTCTCCATTGCCACAGCATCTGGAGTCGAGCATGGTACAGGGAAGGCACAGTGCAGGGAACCAGGCCCTGCCACGCCCTCTGCGTGTGCCCTGGCCCACTTCCTGTGTTTGCGCACCTGCCTCAGCCCCTGGGCTCTGGCTGCATCCTGATGGGAACTTCCCTTACTTCTTTCCAATGCTCTCCTTTAGGTGGCTAAACACCCACTGCCAGGCCCGCCTGCACTTCTTTCCCGATGGTTTTCTCCCAGATCTTTTTTTTTTTTTTAATTTTTAATTTTTTTTGACAGGCAGAGTTAGTGAGAGAGAAAGAGACAGAGAGAAAGTTATAGACAGTGAGAGAGACAGAGAGAAAGGTCTTCCTTCCGTTGGTTACTCCCCAAATGGCTGCCATGGCCGGTGCTGCGCCGATCCGAAGCCAGGAGCCAGGCGCTTCCTCCTGGTCTCCCATGGGGTGCAGGGCCCAAGCATTTGGGCCATCCTCCACTGCCTTCCCGGGCCACAGCAGAGAGCTGGACTGGAAGAGGAGCAACTGGGACAGAATCCAGCACCCCAAATGGAACTAGAACCCGGGGTGCTGGCGCCGCAAGGTGGAGGATTAGCCAAGTGAGCCAGGCGCCGGCCTCTCCCAGATCTTTTTTCTGTGCCATGAATTCTTTTTGGTTCCCAGGGGTCCAGGATTTTGAAATTTAAAAGGGGCTGGCGCTGTGGTGCATTGGGTCAAGCTGTCCTCTGCAGTGCCAGGAACCTATATGGATGCTGATTGGAGTCCTGGCTGCTTCTCTTCCTATCCAGCTCCCTGCTAATGGCCAGGGAAAGCAGCAGAGGAGGATGGCCCAGGTGCTTGGGCCCCTGCACCTACGTGGGAGACTGGGAGGAAGCTCCTGGCTCCTGGCCCAGCCTTGGTCATTGTGGCCATTTGGGGAGCGAACCAGCATATGGAAAATCTCTCTATCTCTCCTTCTCTCTAACTCTGCTTTTTAAATAAATAAATAAATCTGTAAAACAACACAGAACAAACTCAAAAGCCAGAAAGAGACATTTCTCCTTCCGCCTCTTGCCCTCTGCCAACAGATCCCTTCCTTTTTTAATTTTTTTTTTTATTTTTTTGACAGGTAGAGTTTTAGACAGCAGAGAGAAAGGTCTTCCTTCCATTGGTTCACCCCCATATGGCTGCTACGGCCAGAGCTGCGCTGATCCGAAGCCAGGAGCCAGGTGCTTCCTCCTGGTCTCCCATGCAGGTGCAGGAGCCCAAGCACCTGGGCCATCCTCCACTGCCTTCCCAGGCCACAGCAGAGAGCTGGACTGGAAGAGGAGCAACCAGGACCAGAACCCGGCGCCCATATGGGATGCTGGCGCCGCAGGAGGAGGATTAAACAAGTGAGCCACAGCGTCGGCCCCTCTTCCTTGAGGGAGGGAACAGCACAAATTGATACTCTGAATGGGGAAGCAGGCAGATGGGGTGCAAAGGAGAACAGGGGAAGAATTTGGCTAAGATGCAGGCACAGGTCAGACACTTACCAGGCTGGAGAATATTTAAAAAAGCAGATGATGTCAAATTCGGCCCTCCAGGAGAGCTAATGGATCTGACAGTTTTGGGAAGTGAGTTCGGATGTGTTAAGCGACTCAACACAGATCTGCCCCCTCTGCGGTAACACCCCCCCCCCCCGTCCCCGACGCTGAGCCCCAGCCACCCTGGCCCAGGCCCCAGCCACAGGACTGAGAGTATGTGCATACAGAAGTGTCTGCTGTAGGGAGACTGCGGAACACCTGGAAGTTTACTGAGAGGACAGGAGCTGAATCTCATGGGCTGCTTGCCCAGATGAGTGCCACGAGGCAGGGAGAGGCCACGCTCCACCCTGCATCCACTACCTGAAACACAGCCTTGACCTGAAAAGGGTGAGAAGCACAGGGTGCCCAGGAGGATACTAATCCTGGGCCTGGATGAAAATAGAAATATGGATCGGGAGGACACAGGGAATCACAGGAGTGGGTGGCATGGTAGAGAAAGAAAATGAGATTAGGGAGGGGACAAAGCGGGAGAAGGCAAAGGGCATTCAAAGCAGGCCTGTGGCAGGCGCGTGGCACAGCGGCCAATCACTGCCTGGGAGGCTGGCGCCCCACGCTGCAGTGCGGCACTGCTTCTAGTTCCGGCTGCACCCTGGGAGGCACCAGTGAGGACTCCCATACTTGGGTCCCTGCTGTCCACACGTGAGACTTCAACACAGATTGGGGCCCCTGGCTTTGGCCTGGCCCAGTCCCGGTTGTTGCAGACATTTTGAAAGTGAACCAGTGGAGGTGAGATCTCTCTTTGTCTCTCTCCATTGAAATAAAAATGAAGATCAATCCATCAATCAGTGTTGAATATGAGCATGCAAGGGCGATCCCTGCGTGCAGCTGTCAAGCAGTGCCCAGTGCCTTGTGCCAAGGAGGGTGGCTAATGCGATCTTAGTACCTGCTTTCCCAGCAAACAGAAAACTGAAGCAGAAACGAAACCACAACTTCATACCTAACACATGTGGGAGACAGTTCCAGGAAGTGACTGTGAACATCCCCAGGTCTGCTCTGTGTCCCCAGGTGACAGATGGTGACTCGGAGGTGGGGCAGCCTCAGCAGCTCTGGGGGAAGTCCCCTGGGTCCTCCAGTCCCCTGCGATATCTCCAAATGGGTGGTCTCATCCTGAGGTCACTCCCTGTTCTGACCTTGAGAACCTTGCTTTAATCACACACAGTCAGCTTCCTGGTGGCTCTGTAG
This sequence comes from Oryctolagus cuniculus, assembly GCF_051225735.1. Classification (NCBI taxonomy): domain Eukaryota; kingdom Metazoa; phylum Chordata; class Mammalia; order Lagomorpha; family Leporidae; genus Oryctolagus; species Oryctolagus cuniculus. The sequence goes on along the minus strand of NC_142868.1, from coordinate 145,704,781 downwards.
TCATTTGATTTTCCCATAGGCTGTCACCATGGAGCAGCTTCAACCTTTATCAACCTCCAGCTGCCTGCCCCCTTCCCACACAAGTCAGGAGCCCTGGGGGCAGATGCTGCTCCCACTCGTTTACTCACCCACGTTTCGTCCCCATAGCTGCTGCTTAAACATCGTGTTATGGGCAGAGACTAGATTTGGCCAGCCTCTTTTCCTCCTGGGGGGGCAGAGAGGAGGGGCAAGTCCAAGCCAGGAGCTCTGATGGCGCTTGCAGCCCCAGCCTGGGGGGATGAAGGGGAGGAAGAGGATGAGTTATTTGCTGTCTCCTGCACCCATCCCCCCTCCCTTCATGCTACAGACACGTATGTGGTGTGGTCAGTGCTGAGCTGGCACTGGGCATTGCACTGGGCATGTGTGGTTTGAATCTGACACTGTTGCCTGCCTGCCCTCTGGGAGACTCCAGTGCAGCTGGGAGCATGCAGGGAGCATGGTCAAGCATGACCGACATGTGTGTGGCGTGAGGACACCGTGCGACCACAGGGGCGGCAGCGGCAGGCAGCTACATCAGAGAGGCGAGTACCAGGGGCAGCTGCCTGGAGCTGGTGCTCTATGAGCCAGGTCTGGAAGGACAAATGGAGAATGATGGGAGAGGAGCCGGTGCAACAGCCCTGGGGCCTGGAACTGTGAGGCCCTGGAGGCTGGCAGTTGTCCTGTCTGGATGTGGTGCTCAGGAAGGACTTTGGGTGCTGGGACTTAACTGAGGTGCTGCCCCTCCCTGAAGCCCACAGCGACTGTGTCAGCCCCATCATGCCTCACTCCTATTTACAACTGCCCATGTCCCTCCTGTTCTCATTTTGATGTGAGGGCTTTACTCCCAGTCTCCATTCAGAGAGCAGCCCCTGAGGCTGAGGCCTCTCCCTCGCCACTGTCACTCCAGGTAGGCATGCACGCAGCGAGGAAGCAGACTGAGCAGTGGGTAGCAGCCCTGAACCCCCTACCACGTGCACTGGATTGTCAGGCTGAGAGGCTGCTGCAAGGGTGGGCCTGGCCTGGCTGCCACCTGGGCCAGTGCCCCAGTGAACAGTCTTCTGGGAGGGGAACTGAAAACCTGTGGCGGTCAGCCTCAAGCCCAGTGCCCAGTCGTCCCCATCTCCTGGCGTTCCCGCCCGTGTGTAGTCTCAGCCCACACCGTCCTGGGCACGACCTCCAGGGCCACAGCGGTGAGGGCAGACGCCTCTGAAGCTGCTTCAGCCAAGGCACTGGGTCTGCCTTAGCTTCTTCCTTTTTTTTTTTTTTTTAATTTGACAGATAGAATTAGACAGTGAGAGAGAGAGAGACAGAGAGAAAGGTCTTCCTTCTGTTGGTTCACTCCCCAAATGGCCACTACGGCCAGCGCTGCGCCCGTCCGAAGCCAGGGGCCAGGTGCTTCCTCCTGGTCTCCCATGTGGGTGCAGGGGCCCAAGCACTTGGGCCATCCTCCACTGCCTTCCTGGGCCACAGCAGAGAGCTGGACTGGAAGAGGAGCAACCGGGACTAGGACCTGGTGCCCATATGGGATGCTGGCGCCACAGGTGGAAGATTAGCCAAATGAGCCACAGCGCCGGCCCCAGCTTCTTCCTTTTTAAATTTTTATTTATTTCAAACGGGGAGAGAGAGAAAGAGAATCTTCTATCCACTGGTTCACTCTCCAAGTGCCTGCAACACTCAGGGCTGGGCCAGGCCAAAGCCTGGAACTCAATTCAGGTCTCCCTTGTGGGTGACCGGGACCCAAGCGCCTGGGCCACCACCTGCTGCCTTGCAGGGTGGGCATTAGTAGGAAGTTAGAATTGTTACCGGAGAAATTACAGGGTTCTTGTCTTCACGCAAGAGAGAATTCAGGCGTGAGACAGAGAGTAGTGGGAGGTAAAATAGCAAGGTTTATTAGGGAAGGGACATCCATAAGAATGGATGGGCACCTCTCCAGACAGGACCTGGGAAGGAGTGCAGTCGCTCAGACTGGGGCGGGGGGAGGGGAGGAAGGAGAGAGGTTACATGGTTGAGTGGAGTACACCTGGCCAGACCAGGCGGGTGGCTCAGCAGAGAGGCAGAGGGCTGAGCGCGCAGTCTGGTTGAGGCCGGGGATTTTTAAGGAGATGGGTCTTTGTCTTCACACATCTCCTCCTGAAACAAAGGATTTTATAGATGTAGATATTAAGAAGCTCCTATCTGAGTTTTCCCTTGAAGGTATCAGACAGGAGGAGGCCTAGCTGGTGCCATCCTGGGTTCAGAGGAAGGGTGAGCAGGACCCCTAGAGAATGGGGATCCGGAGCAGGGTGTTTGAAATGCAGATACTGGGCTGCATCTGGGAGATTGTGGAAGATTTGTCAGGCAGAAGGGGCGGGGACCTCCACCTGGCAGGTTATCAGGTAGAAGGGGGCAGGGCAGGATACAAGTACCTGGCTGCCCCTGAAACATTGTCAGCAGATGCATATGCTAGACATAGATGTCTTCTCTTTAGGCCTTTATGTCACACACACGTAAGCTCATAACTGACTTCCTACCTAACAGAATCAGAAGGGCAGCTGGACACAGGAGCCTCAGTAAGCAATGTGGGTGTCCTGAGTGACATCTTAACCATTGCCCCCACACCCCACTCCTGCTCAGCATCTGTCTGGGGCTGCTCTCTGTGGGAGAAGCCAGTGCCATGCTGTGTGGACCTTGACACAGCCTCCTTGGGGGTCTGTGTGCTGAGACCCTGGGTTCTCCTGCCTCCAGCCATGGGGGGAGTGGGAGCCATCTTGGAGGCAGATCCTCCAGGCCCTCAGGGGACAACAGCCCTGGTCAATGACTTGGCTGTACCTCACACAGGACCCTGAGCCAGACCCTCCCAGCTGAACTGCTCCCAAGTTGCTGGCTCTTGGACACTGTTCCAGGTGAGCCGTGCTTGGCTACGGAAGCCACTGAGGGCCGGGGCGACCTGTTACGCGGCGCTTGGTACCTCAGATGAGGACTCAGCAGCTCTGAGTGGCTTTTCCTGCAGGCTCGGGGCGGCTTCCAGGGATTTGTTCCCCTGCCAGACAGGAAATACTCAGGTTCCTAAAAAGGTCACAGTCACTCACTTCCGGTTCCTCCTGCCCCCGCTTCACCTCCCTTCACAGCACCCACTTCTCAACAGCATATATGGAAAGAAATGACAGTCGAAATTCCCTTGTCCTAGCTCACAGAGCCTTTCCTGCCCCCAGCCCCACCCCCACGCCCCAGGTCCCCAGCGGTCCCTCCGCGCCCCACCAGGCCCTGCCCAGCTGGGCAAAGTTGGCGCCATCAGTCTTTGCCTCTGGCTGTCCAGCAAAGCGCTCATTCCCGAGTGCTCCCTGTGCGCAGACCTCCTCCCTTCCCCGTGACCCTGTCCCTGACACTGTCCTTGGCCCAAGCTCTGGGTGAGCGGGGGAGAGAAGCGTCCTCCCACACCCCAGGCCGAGGTGTGGGGCGGTCAGGTTGGGGCCGTCTGGGTCTCCTGTGTGGGGGAGATTCTGCCCCACACCCTGCCGCGCCCAGGGCCCCTCAGACACACAGCTGCTGGGCCTCCGAGCACAGCTGGGTGAGCTCTGACACACACCAGGCTGTAGCTCCAGGTCTGAGCCAGCTGCTTCCTTTGGGGTTTTTTTTTTTTTTTTTTTTGGTTTGGGTTTTGTTTTTGTAACAAATATTTAGCATTTGTTCTGTGCCAGGTTCTTCCGGCCACAAACATCAAGTCATTTAATCCTCATGGTACTCCTGTGAGGTGGATGTTGTTGTTTATGTGTTTATTTTGAAAGGTAGAAACTGAGAGAGCTCTCGGGCTGGGTCACTCCCCAAATGCCTGCAGTAGCCAGGAATGGGTGCCGGAAGCTCAAGCTACATCTCCCGCTGGACGACAAGGACCCAACTCCCTCAGCCACCACTTGTTTCCTTCTAGGATGCACTTTAGCAGGAGCCTAGAGGCAGGAATCGACCTTGGTGCTCTGATACGGACATCCTTTCCACAGGGCTAGGTGCCCATCCATGGTGGGGGTTAGACCATTATTTCACAGCGATGTGTCACCGGGCACAGAGAAGTTTCACAGTTTGCCCAAGGTCACACGGCAAGGTCATAGGTGAGTGAGTGACTCCACACTTTGCCCCAGGTGAGAACTGAGCCAGTGTCCATCCAGGGAATGCTTGGTGCTGCTGGGATATTTCTCAGCCAGGGCCCCTGGGCTAGAAGGGGTTGTGTGGTTTGGTTTGGCCTATGCGGAATCCAGGGGTCCATGTCCCAGCAGGAGCCACCTCCCGAGGAGGCTGGGACACATCTTGATTATGAAAACCTGCAGCCAACCCTCCGTCCTCAACTCCGCGGGCCTGCCGGGCCCTGCCAGCCCAGCCCTTCCCCTCCCGCGATGCCCTGTGCTTTCCCATTGCCCTGACTGCTGCCTCTCAGCCCAGGGCAGCTTTTGCTCCCTGTGCATTTGAGAGAGAAATGGCTCGCTGTTAGCACCTCAGAAATGTCCTAGTTATGACCCTAAGTGAGCGCCCGCATTTGTGAGTTCTCAGGGGACTTTGGGCACCATCTAGAGCCAGTCTTGACCGACACGACTAGCGAACGGGCTGCCCCTGGCACCACTGAGTGGAGGCCACACAAGCCACTCAACCTCCTGGTGCATGGGCCTCACGGCCAGAGGCGCCCTGGTCCTAAACGCCAGCCGTGCGGCAGCCAGGCCTGCAGTGAGGCCCACCTTGCAGCACCTGGACTCCACAGTGGCGGCTCAGGGCTGGTGAGCCCATCCCAGAAGCCACAGCAGAACAGGAAGGACTCAGGTTGTGCTCCAGCCCCAAGTTCTTAGGAATAAAGGGAGGACTTTGAGCTACTGAAGAAAAAAAAAAAAAAAAAACTTGACGTGGTTTTGAATGATAAACATAGTATCTTATCTTAGGCCATTTTCGTGAGCAAGTCTTTGATGCTGTTATTGCCCCTATATTACAGACTGGGAAACTGAGACTTTAAAAGGTGCAGTAACTTGTTCAGGCTCTCACAGCTGATAGGCGGCAGCTGGATTCCTGGCTGCCCCGGCACTGTGCCTGCCTAGGTGGGCACAGGTGGGTCTCCAGGGAGCGCCAGCTCCATGGACATTGGAGGCCTGCCCTAGCTCCTGTGACCCTCACCCCAGAGGGTCCGGATGCAGCCACGCTGTTAGAACCACAGCCAGCAGCTTGACCTGGCTGGCCTTAAAGAGGCGGGGGACGAGCCGAGAGGAGAGGGGGCTTCGTTTTGTAAAGGGGCATGTAAGACACAGAGGGCAGACAAGAAAGGAAGGGCTGGGAGCTTTTTATTATTTATTATAGCTATGGAAAGAATGGGAGGCTTGCTTCTAAGCCATAAATACCCTCTTTTGATCCATGCGCATATCAGAGATAAATGAGTCACTCTCAGGCCTCAGAAATTAATGATTGTCCCAATTATCACCCTAAGTGACCTTCCCACATTAGTAATTTTCACCGCTCCCTGCAAAGGTGCTGGGACAGGGGCTGAGTGGGTTGGGAAGCCCAGCTTCAGTTTCCAGGGATGACGCTGGCCTTGGCTCCTAGGCCAGAGAGCAGGAAGAGCCGGACGCCAGCCCCCCGGGTGCTGCCTCCCTGACTGCCTTCCAACGCAGGGTCAGGGCCAAATCCTGGGGGAGCGGTGGGGGAGGGGGTGCAGGGCTGTGCAAAAGCAAGAGGGTGCCTGGTACAAAGTGAACACCCAGCTCTTCCGCAGGCGCTTCCGTGCGGACGGGGGAAACCTTTGAAGTGCCCCATGCGTGTTTTCACAGCCCCATCCCACTGTACGGAATTAGCCCGCAGCCCCGCCTGCTCCCTGGGGATCCCAACTACACAAGTCTTACAAAAACACTGCACTCCACCCCCAGCCCACACTGCTGCCTGCTTTTTCCTCAGGCGAAAGTGCCATGGAGGAAAAGTCCTCAGGGTGGCGGGGTGGGGGTGGAGGGTGGGGGGTGGGGGGGAGAGAGGAGGAGGAGTGGCATGAAGGCCTCCCACACCGCTGGCCAGGTCCAGAACAGCAGGACTTTTACTATAGTATCTCCGTCCACCAGAAAAGCAATGTTTAAAAAAAAAAAAAAGAGGTGAAAGAGGTGGGGGAAGGAGAGAAAGAGGGAGGGGGAAAAGATCCCAAACAGGTTTTCTAAAGGGGTCTGCTTTTCAAAGTAAAGATTATGCGCAATAGTGCCATCTTGTGGCTGTAAGGAGGAATTGCATCCAGCGGGCCCTTGTCTCTTATCTTCCACTGGGGCTGTGCCCCCTCCTGGAGTCTGCAAAAGCAGGAGCACAACCCGTGGGGCAATCCCCCCTTTTCCCATCTAGCACCCAAGCTGTTTCAAGCTCTGCACCCTCTTCCACATGCCTCTTGGGTATTTGCCCAGTGCCATGTCTACTGTTTGATGTTTGACTCATTCCTAACTTTAAGGTGCATTCACTCATTTAACAAAGATTCATTGTTGTCCTGGGACCTGGGGATCTGGCTGTAAGTAAAAAATGTCTCTGTTCCTGCCCCTTCCGTTTTAACTAGGGCGACGCAATACAATGGGAAGTAGTGATACAGGCAATGGAGGACAGCAAAGCCAGTTACTCAAGGTCATTTCAGGTAGGGTGACTGATCAGGCACAGCTTTTGCCAGCAGGTGACAGTTGTGCCCAGGCCTGGATGAGATGGGACAGCAGGTTCACATAGGTCAGAACGCGGAGGGCCGTGGCTCCAGGGCAAGCAGCTGCAGGAGAGGAAGCACATGGGGTCTCCCAGGGCACTTTTTCTCAACATTTAGCATTCAAACCTATCTTTCTTGAAATCCATCAGCCAGAGGCCCCTAGTGCCACAGGTAGGGAAGCTCACCTGACGTGGAGCATCTGACACACTTCGCTCTCTGGGCCAAGGTTTTCTTATCCCAAATCCTTGGACACCTGCCTTCGCTGAGACCCCAGATCTCTGCCTGAACATTTCCACCAAGACATCAAAGTTAAAATCTGAAAAACAGCCGCTCTGAGAAGTCCAAGCTGGGGGCATTGGGTCGTTGCCAGCTCCTGTTCCAGGCCAGCCTGCTCTGCCCTGCACCTGTTCTGTTTTCCGGATTAACAAGCAGTGTATTTTCAGGTGTGCTTACAGAGGGTGGCCTGGGACCTCCCAGGCAGGAGGGGGTCTGGGTGCTGGGCTGTTTACTTCTGAGGGGAGGGCGGCTGCTCTCTGCAGAGCTGGGAGCCAGTAGCTCACAAGTAAAACCGCTCCCTATCGGATTGCTATCAGGGCCCACGGAGCAGGTGAGTCAGCACGTGTGACTCCAGTCTTTCCTGCGAGGCCTTGGGGCGGCCAGAGGGCAGGGCCCTGACTCAGAAGGTCGGAAAAGTCTGTGGTGGGAAATCGGTGAGACCGTGAAATGGGAGCGCTGGCTGGGCTGTCTGCCTCCAGCAGGCCCACTGTCCGCACGGCGGCCTTGGGGTGGGCCTGGCTCTTTCCCCAGAGAGCACTTTTCACCTTGATGGCCAGGCTCCAGTGACCTCCACCAAAATCTACACAGAACAAGAAACACTCTCCTCACCCGCAATGGGAATGTGACAGAGCGTCTTCTCCGGGAGCTCGCCTTTTTTGTCTTTGTGGTTCCAGCAGCTAATTTCCTTCCCTGTGCTCTTCCTCATTCTAGAGGATTCTATCCAAGAGGAAGTCCTCTGAAGAGAAAGTGTATCTTGATCTTTAGAACACTCTGCGTGTTGAGCAACTCCGGCTCAGGACAGCTGCACGCTCTGCGCTTTCCTGTTCTCTCGCTCAGGTAAGCGTGTCCGGCCGGGCGCTGTCTTGCAACTGTGCTTACCTCCGGCCCTGCTGAGCCTGAACCTGGGCCCGTGTACAGGTAGGGAAGAGAAGACGCCGCTACCTGGAAGCCAGTCTGGTCTGCTGCACTGGGATCGGAAGCCACATTGCATACACCTGAGGTCAGATCCGTGGCCACCAGGGCCAGGAATCGTGAGGGATCTCCAAAGTGTTCATGGAGAAGCAGTCCATGGAATGCAGGGTATTTGTTGTGCTTTTTGCACCAAATATAGTTATCTTGGAATTCCATTTTCTACAGACATTGATGCATGATACACTGACCTGTCCTCTCCCCATCGCCCCTGCTCCTGCCCCTGCCCCAGCGAGAGCCTGACCTGCATTTGCCCCAGAGTGATTTCCACTCCTGGGAGTCTGGGGGTTGGGAGGGTGAGTCCGGGGGCATAACTGCTGAGGCATTTCAGGGAGCGGGATGGCTCAGGGCTGCCCTGGTTGATGGCTGTTCATTTCTCTGGCTTTTTAGGGTCATCCTTTTTCACTTGCTGAGATCCTGCTTTGGAGACTTAAATGCAATGGGAGATGTGGTCACCTGACCTTTGGGGAATGTGTCCAGCGAGAACAGTCCTGAAGCCCAGCACAGCTGGTGGTACAGCTCCTGGGGAGAGTGGCCAAGACCCTGTGACCAGCAGCCGCAAGCAAGGGGAGCCACTTACTTGGAGACTCTGGGGCCAGGAGAGGAAACCCGGGGACCTTTTTGCAAGAGGCAGAAGCTGCTAGGCGGCCCTGCTGGCTTGTGCTGGTGAAGCCCCGTTTTCTGGCACCGAGCAATAGGATGGGCAGGTCCGAGGGGAGCTTTCTCCAGCGCCACTCAGGGACGTGGAGCCAAGGACCTCTGGGTCTTTCCCATCTCACGATTCCTTGAAGCAGCACGCTAGGGGAGAGCGGCAGCAGATTTGCTCAAAAGTCCTTCCTTATTTTAAAAAATATGTATGTGTTTATTTGAAAGGTGGAGTGACAGAGTGAATGAGAGAGAGAGAGAACCAATCTTGCATCTGTTGGTTCACACCCCAGATAATCATAACAATCATGTTTGGGTCAGGCTGAAGCCAGGAGATCTGGAACGCCATCCAGGTCTCCCACATGGGCGGCAGGGGCCCAGACACTTGGGCCATCTTCTGCTGCCTTCCCAGGCACGTGAGTAGGAAGCAGGATAGGAGGCAGAGCAGCCAGGACTAGAACTGGCACTCGGGTACGGGGTGCTGGTATTGCCGGCACTGCTTTAACCCCCTTTACCGCCAATCTTTGCTTACTTGCTTACTTGAAGGAATTCTTGGAGGCGTTCCTATGGTGCCTGCAGGTGGGAAGAGCTCATCTTTCTAGGGCTCTGACAGCACCGCCTGTCTCGCTGCCGCAACTGCAAGGCTCTGCTGCTACAGCAGTGGGCGCTGTCTAGCAGCAGATACTGAGATGGTGCTTGGGGGGTGGGAGCTTTGTTAGGGCGCGCACCTGTGTAGGTCAGGTGCACAGGCAGGGCTGGGCAGAGGGAGGGGCTCCATGCTGGGGTGCAGCCTGGCCAAACCAGCACCAGGGGCATGTCCAGCTCGTCAGTGTTCATGGATGGGCTGAAGTGACCAGGTGTTCGGGTCCCCCCTCCTCCAGGTCTGGAGCTGGGTATGTGCGGGGTCTTGGCAAGGCTGTTGTCTGCCAGCCCTGTGAGGGGCAGTTGAGTTGGCACACCCCAGAGAGCCCCTCAGTCCACTTGCCAGCCCTGCTGCCATGTATGCAAACAGACCTGGCTCGCTTTGCACAACTCTGGCAGGCAGTCAGGGAAGGGTGCCACAGAGGCTGCTGCACCCAGCGTGGGGGACTGGGTCTCTCCAGAGGTGCTGAGCTGCTGCAGGCCCACACAGACATGAGGACGTGCGTGGGCCTGAGGGTGGACTGTGCCATGCGGGGCTCCTCTCTCGGGGTGCGTGGATGCTGGGGCCACCTCAGCCTCTAGCCCAGGGTGGCTGGTGGTTGCCCTTTCTAGGGGTGATGTCCACTTCATTCCAGCGTCTTTTTTTTTTTTTGACAGGCAGAGTGGACAGTGAGAGAGAGAGACAGAGAGCCTCCAATGGCCGCTGCGGCCGGGCACCGCACTGATCTGAAGGCAGGAGCCAGGTACTTCTGGTCTCCCATGGGGTGCAGGGCCCAAGCACCTGGGCCATCCTCCACTGCACTCCCTGGCCACAGCAGAGAGCTGGCCTGGAAGAGGGGCAACCGGGACAGAATCCGGCGCCCCGACCAGGACTAGAACCCGCTGTGCTGGCGCCGCAATGCAGAGGATTAGCCTAGTGAGCCGTGGCGGCGGCGATTCCAGCGTCTTGCCACAAACCAGGTGTCCTTTAGCTGCAGGTGAGGCCCACGTGTGGCTCAGAGGTTTTGGCAGGTGGTCCCCTTGCGGTACTGTGCCCACCACCCCAGCTCCCCCTGCTTGCTGCACTCCAGTCTTGGTCCCCTTTCAGATTTGCTGGCCCTGGCACAGGCCACACTCATCATGGGATGCGGCCTCTGCTATGTGGCTCTCACCCCCCTGCCCTGCAAACTCGGGTGTGTGACACTGTAGCCCCTCCCAGAGGGCACTCAAGACCTCACCAGCCAGGCGACAGCACTTCCCGCCCAGCCCTGTTCTGGAGGAAGATCAGACAGAGTCCTGAAGGTTCATGGTCCCTTGGTGAACAGAGCTTCCTTTTATTGTCTCCAGCTGTACTGGCTACAACTGCTAGAAGGCGCCACCTTTTCCTAGTGGTTCCCGATGTGATGAGCAAATCCTGTTTCTTTCGTTCATTCTGCTCATCATTTCGTCTGCACATCTAAGAGTCTCAGCACGTCATAGCCGCGGAAGGCCCTGTGTTGCACACAGGACACTGCATCCACGTGCCCACCCCTGGTTAAGGCAGAGACATCGAAGGCCCTGGTGCTTCCTGCTCTGCAAACTTCTCTGCTGGATCCCGGAAGTAGCTGAGGAGCGCCATACCGAATTCCCGACCAGCATTTCTTTGCTTTCCTTTGCAGTGCACCTCTTGTTCTGTATGCTGTTTGCTTAGGCTAGTTTTGCCTTTTTGTTTCTTTGAAAGGCAGAGAGCCGGGCAGACACAGAGTTCTGTGCACTGGCTCACTCCCTCAAATGCCTGCAACAGCCAGGGCTGCGCCGGGAAGAAACCAGGAACTGCGAATTCTGTCCAGGCCTCCCACATGGTCGCAGGGCCCCAACCACTTGTGCCATTACCAGCTGCTTCCCAGGGTATGGAATCGGGAGAGCAGCCAGGCGCTCTTCACATGGGTGAAGCATCTTAACCGCTGTGCCCAACGCCTGCCCCTTGAGCCAGTTTTAAAATGGACTCTGCTGTTTGATTCTACTTGTCACCTGTTACTGTGTTTTTGTTTTTTTTTTATTCTTTTATTTTTTTTTTATTTTTTGACAGGCAGAGTGGACAGTGAGAGAGAGAGACAGAGAGAAAGGTCTTCCTTTGAAGTTGGTTCACCCTCCAATGGCCGCCGCAGCCGGCACGCTGCGGCCAGCGCACCGCGCTGATCTGAAGCCAGGAGCCAGGTGCTTCTCCTGGTCTCCCATGCGGGTGCAGGGCCCAAGCACTGGGGCCATCCTCCACTGTACTCCCGGGCCACAGCAGAGAGCTGGCCTGGAAGAGGGGCAACTGGGACAAAATCTGGTGCTCCGACCGGGACTAGAACCTGGTGTGCCGGCGCCGCAGGTGGAGGATTAGCCTAGTGAGCCGCGGCGCCAGCCTACTGTGTTTTTGAGATCCAGCCCTGCTATCAAGAAAAGCAGCCTGGGGTGTTACCTGCACCCGGCTCCTGCCTTCTGGTCACCTTTCCCGTCACCCTGGGGCTTTGGGCTGGTTTGTCAGCAGGCCCGCTGGAGACTTCCTTTCTTCCTTTGCCTCATCCTCATCATTCTCTCCTTGTCACCTCTTTTGCGTCTTAACGCTCTAACCTCCCACCCTATACATGCACACACCCACGCGTGCACCCGTGCACAGCGGTTCTGGAGACAAAAGCCTTGGAGGTTAATGTTGGTGAGCAAGCATTTTGCTTTGCTGGAATGCGGACCCCAGGACAGGATGAGTTTTTGTTTCCTGCTTTAGGAAAGTGAAGCCTGGTGGTTTCTTACTGCACTGGGCTTGGTGGGCAATGCTTTGCCAAGTTGAATGAGCACCAGAATTACCCGGGAGTGGGGGTGGAGTTGTTAATTAGGCAGAGTTCCAAACCCTATTCTCTAGGGCCTCAGAACCGGAGGACCTGGGTTGGGCCCAGAATTCTGCATTCTAACACACCTTTCTTTCCTCCCCCAGCAATTCTGATGCACACTGTCCCCCTAGGAACCCTTTTGACAGACACTGGCCTCTGGCCCCACCAGAATCATATGCTTGAATCTGCATTAGGGACTGAAGTTATGGCAAGGGCTGTCTGCAGAGAGAGGGGTCAGACAGGCTCCAGGCCTGGCGTCCAAAAGCTTGCCCCCACTGTTTGCACACACAGTCGGAAGAAGGAGCTGATGCATGCGGCAGGCACAAGAAGAAATGGCTCGGCAGCAGCCTGGGACCAGCAGCCTCCAAGGCTGGGTCGGAAGCAGGGGAGCAGCAGCAGCTCTGGCTGGGGCCCCACTCCTGTTCTTTACAGGGAGAGGAGTCCACACTGGGCACCTGTGGGACAGCGGTCTTGGCCAGGGGCTACAGTGAAGTCGTCAGACACAGTTGTTGGGAAGAAGCCATGTGGGTCACTGAGACGTGTTGGCAGGACCACCCAGCTCGGCTTCTGATGAAATGAAAGCAAACACTTGGAGCCAAAGGCGGTAGCAAGGTTCTGGGAGGTGCAGGGTGATCCCAGGACACCCTTGTCGGTGATTGATGGAGTTGGGGGCGTTGCACTCGAGTGGCTGCACATCGCTGCTGGCACTACCAGTTGTGGCTTCAGTTCATCCACAGTGAGCCTGCCCTCCAAGTCCCGGATCTTGAAGCTGGACCTGTAGTGATACACTGCCAGTAGTGGCCAGGGCTAAAGCACACTAGGGGGTGTCGCCACTGTCTAGAGTTAAAGGTGTTCGAGGGGCCGGCACTTGTGGTGTAGTGGGTATAGTTGCTGCTTGCAGTGCCGGCATCCCATATGGGCACTGGTTTGAGACCCAGCTGCTCCACTTCCAATCCAGCTCTCTGCTGTGGCCTGGGAGGGCAGTGGAAGATGGCCCAGATGCTTGGGCGCTTGCACCTGTGTGGGAGACCTAGCGGAAACCCCTGGCTCCTGGCTTTGGGTTGGTGCAGCTCTGGCCATTGTGACCGTTTGGGGAGTGAACCACAGATGGAAAACCTCTTGCTCTCTGCCCCTGCCTCTCTGAACTCTGCCTTTCAAATAAATAAATAAATAAATTTTTAAAATGTTTTACTCATGGAGATCCCATGGCAAGGCTTGGCCACCCTTGCCCCCAGGAGCACAGAGGGACCGATGGGGAGAGACGGTCACAGCGTTCAGAGGGCCTGCGTGGCTTCTGTAGTTAGTCTTCAGCTGGCAGTTAGCAGCCAGCTCACCCCACACGGGGCACGATGACAGGCTCGCTGCTGCCGGGTGGGAAGTGAACACAGGATGCCCGCTGCAGCGGCTCTCATCCTCGACGCTGTGTTTGCGCTCACCCAGGGTGTTCTGTGACTTGATGGTCTTATTTCGGACGCCAGAGACAGCCTGGCCACTGTCAGAAAGGACCACAGTCGGCACATCCCTCACGGGGGTGCCCGCAGTGAGCACCCAGGCGCAGGGTTCCACCGCAGGAGGCTGAGAGGGTGCATTGGCCAGCACCACAGTGGGAGTGACCCCAAAGAGAACACCATGGGATGCCATAGTTGGTCCCACTCTTGGTCAGCTTCCGAGTGCTGTGGTCTTATCTTATGCCTGGGAACTGAGGGGTAGTCACCAGCATTGATGAATGGGTACATACGATTCATTGATGAATGGGTACACACCGTGTATGTATCACCAGACGTGATACATACATACATACGACAGAATGTTTTCCAGCCCTACAATGAAAAGAAGTTCTGCCATACGGGGTGAACCTGGGGCCTTCACAGTAGGTGAAATAAGCCAAGCACAGAAGGTCAACTCCTGCATGATTCCACGACACTAGGCACATAGGGCAGTCCGATTCATCGAGGCAGAGAGTAGAGCGGTGGTGCCAGGGACAGGGGCCTGGGGAGAATGGGGAGTGAGAGCTTACTGGGGATGGGGTGTCAGTGTGCAGGTGGAAGGTGGTGATGGTGGCACAGCAGGGTGAAGGGACTCGGCGCCACCGAGCAATGTGCCAAAGCAAAACCGGTAAGATGGAGCAAGTGTATCTGTATGGAGAGAGGATGAGAGAAGTGACACCCAGAAGTGCTCAAGGGGGCAGGCCTTGTGGTGCAGCAGGTTAAGCTTTCGCTTGGGATGCCTGCCGTTGCATATCCATCCCATAATGGACTGTCTGGTTCCAGCCCCTGCACCTTTGCTTCCAATCCAGCTCCCTGCTAATGCATCCTGGAAGGCAGCAGACGATGGTCCAAGTACTTTGGCCCCTGCTACCCACATGTGAAACCAGGGTGGAGTTCCTGGCTCCTGGCTTCAGCTTGGCCCAGTCCTGACTGTTGCGGGCTTTTGGGAAGTGAACCAGGAAGATCTCTCTCCCTCTCTGTCACTTTGCCTTTCAAATAAATGAATCTTAAAAAAACAAACAAACAAAAAACACCCAAACCTATTTACTGAAAATGTTGCCCAATACAGTATCTCAGAATATAATTATTGATGATATAGTCAACGGACTTATGAATAGTTAATTCTTTGTACTAATTTTTTTATTAAAAAAGGTAAAGGGGAACTTTTGAATTGATAATGCTTAAACTATCAATTGTCTTGTTCACAACCAAAGTTTTTTTTAAAACACTTGTATTTATTTATTAGAGAAAAAGAATACAAACTTCTATTTGCTGGTTCACTCTGCAAATGCCTGCAACAGCCTCATACTGGGGCAAAAGTCAGGAGCCAGGAACTCAATCCAGGTGTCTTCTGTGGGTGGCAGAAACCCAGAAACTTGAGTTATCTCTGCTGCCACCTAGGGTCTGCATCAGCAGAAAGCTGAAGTCAAAAGCAGGAGCCGGAAACCAAACCTAGGGACTCCAACGTGGGACGCGGGTGTCTTGACCACGAGGCAAAATGCCTGTTCCCGAGTTTTATGTGTGCGTGTATTTAAATATTTATTTATTTATTTATTTGAAAGTAAGAATATATATAGAGAGGGAGAGACACAGATAGAGGTTTTCCATCTGCTTGTTCATTCTCCAAGTGAACAAGTGGCAGCAATGTCCAGAGCTGAGCCAGGCTGAATCTAGGAGCTTCAACTGTTGGGCCATCTTCTGTTGCTTTTCCCAGCCATCAATAGGGAGCTGGATAAGAAGTAAAGCAGCCAGAACATGAACTGGCGCTGATATGGGGTGCCAATATTGCAGATAGCAGCTTTACCTGCTATGCCACATTGCTGGCCCCTAAAGTTATAGATATTTTTATGTATTTCAAAGATTGAGAGACAGAGAGGAAGAGATCTTCCATTCACTGGTTCCATTCCCCAAATGCCTGCAACAGCTGGGACTAGCTCAGACCAGAGCCAAGAGCCAGAGAAACAAAGGTCTCAAAGCAGGTCTCCCTGTGAATGTCAGGGATCCAAATCCTGGACCCATCACCTGCTGCTTTCCAGGGTGCACTTTAGCAGGAGGCTGGAATAGAAAGCAGAACTGGCACTCACGCAGGAAGCCCCAGCAGTGCCTTCACCACTATGCCAAGCACCCACCCCAAAGTCATTTTTAATAATATTTTCTATGGAAGAAACCATCCTTAGGGATCCCCAGACTCTCACTGAGCACAGAACAGTAGCATAGGTAAGTGAGGCTCTAGGGCTCTAAGGCAATGGCAGAATGGGTGGGGAGGGGCACACACAGCAGGTGTCCCCGAGTACCATCAATCAAGTTATAGATCAGGGTTGGGGGGCATCGCTGTGAGTGTCCACACAGAAACTGAGCGCTCAGTAGCTGAGCTGATGCTCAGACACCAGGGTGGGTGGTGGTGGAAATGCTGTGTGCATGGAGAGGACGTGGGAGAGGTGTGGACAGGGGAGTGACCTTGACCAAGGATGTAACTCAGTAGTGCAAGCACTCAGGGTGGCGGAGCCTGGGATGGCAGGGTTTGCTCCCCAGTGTAACTGCAGTCGCAGCATTCCTCGCCACACCCCCAACACACACACCAGGGCTTTTCAGGGCCTGGAGTGCATCTGTCCAGGAAAGAGGCTATGAGCCTTGGCCCAGGCATGGTTGGGGGAGAGCTAACAAGAGGTCTGAGATCACATGCGATGCCAGCGACTGGGGCCAGCAGGTTTCCTGTGAGCAGGTTCCTGGGGCAAGGGGGTGGGGGAGAATAGAGGGCGCTCTAGATGTCTCAGGAGAGCTGCTGGTCAAGGAGGCCCAGGGGATGACTCTGGGGCAGTGGCCAGCCCTGCCCATGTCTGGGCAGCAGGATGTCCCGGGAAATCAGTCTCCCTCTGCTTCCAGCCTCTGGGGAGGCCGGCAGTGTGGGTGTGAATGGGAAGAAGCGACTCTGTTAGCTTTGTCTTGTCCTACAGTGTATTTTGATCTTTCACTCCCCCATGCTGGTTTCATCCCAGCTGTGAATGGCACCCCTGTCCGTCATTGGCTAGTGAAGAACAGGTGCATCACTAGTTAATGACCTCTCAGGCCAGAGCTGCTCCCAAGGAGGTGGGGCATGGAGGCTCTATCAGTCTTGGATCCCTGCTGCTGCTGGGAGAGTGGATGCAGCCACAATTAGGAGGGGGTCCCTCTTCCTTCAGGTGGACCCCTCGTCTCATGGCTGGAAGTGAAGCCCCCAGCCCGGCCTGGCTGCTGGACCCCAGGAGAAGTGACTACATAGGGGCTGCCCAGGCTCCAGGTGCACAGAGAGCCCGGCCTCCTGCCCATTGCTCTGAGGCTGCTGTCTGGAAAAAGGTGGCACCTGGTTGTGCCAGTGTGGGAGGGGGCTCACACCCTCAAAGTGCATACCAGCACCTGTTCAGAGGCCGGGTGGACGCCGTCAACCAAGGAGATAAAGGGGAGGGTGGGCTCCGTGGGCTGTTTGCTAGATAAGGGAGGCGGTGAGCGGGCAGTGAGGCTGAGAAAACAGGGGCTTCCTGTCCTTCCTGGGAAGCCATCTCCCGCCGGACTCTGGCCATGCGTAGCGGCGGACGGTGTCTGAGGCAGCCGCCCCAAGGCCAACTCCGGCTGGTGCCGCCACCAAGCCCTTAACTAGGGGGCGAGAGACAGCCTGCCTCTCCCCCAGACGAGTTTCCAGTATTTTCTACAAATCAACTGACACTTCTGGAGCCCAGCAAGGTACAATGGGCTCATTGCAGGAAACGTGCCATCCGTGGGGGGAGGCTGGCCACGCCTCAGGCCGTGGACCGTGCTGCAGGGCACAGGTGAGTCGGAGCCGCTGGCAGAGGGGCACGAAGCCTACACTGTCCACTGTCGTCAGCATCCCAGGACTTTGGCCCGAGAAGAAGTCAGCAAACTGGCCCACGGCCAGGACGAGCGTGTCCTTTCCGGGGCTGTCTTCTGTCTTTGCTCCCAAACTCCCGGAAACCCAGCGGGAAGAGAGGACGCGGCAGCCCTGGCGGTCCTCTGCGCGGGAGATGGGTTGGGCTGGGAGGCATGGTTCTTGACCTTTTGAGGAGCTCAGAGCTGGCGGGGCTGCTCCGTGGTGGGGTGTGGTCTTGGGGGTGGGCCTGGCACTGGATCTCTGCTTGTCTCTTATCCTGGATGGAGTCATTTCTCATATCTGGGTGACCTGGGAGAGCCGAGCTCCAGGCCCATCCTCGGGGCCCAATCGCAGGACCCAGGGAAGGTGGAGAGCCCCGCCATGACTAGAGTGGCCTGTCTGAGGCCTGCAGTCAGGGGAACACACAGCAGCGTTCCTCGGTTTTGGCTGAGGGTGGGACTTACCTGAGGGCTTTTACAAATATTCAGGCCTGGGACCCACCTCCACAGATTTCCACTTGAGTAGCTTTGGTTGGGTCCTGACTCCTGACCTGAAGTCCGAGCTAAACCTCCCAGACTGTCACTCCCCCTCTTCGTGGAGGAACGACACAGGACCCTGCGTTGTTCTTTTGTCTGCTCGGCCCCCCCCGGGTTTGCTGCTGGTTCTTCCTGGGTTGGCTGCCATCCCTCCACCTCCGTGGAGGGGCGGGCCCCCTGCCACCTTCCCCACTTCCGCAGGGGAGCGGCACACCGCCGGCCGGCTCTCTCGGGGGCTGCACAGGTGTTCCCCTTAGATGTTCCTGGTGCATGTTGTCTCTCTCCTCCTTTATAGTCCTCTTCCACCAATCCCAACTCGGCTGCCCACACGCCGAGTACGCTGCTCTCCTCCAATCAGGAGCAGGTCCTACAGTTTATTGGTTGAACTGGAGGCAGCTGTGTAGAAGCTGTTTCCCTTCTCAGCGCCATATTGTGGGAGAGCAGATGCATAGAATAAGTCTTAATTCCAGTAACTTAGTCTAGTCCGAGTTGCTCCCAGTTGCTCCCCACACCAGACAGTCCTGGTTTTGCCCCAGTAACACCTGGCTTAGCCAGCGGGGGTCTCCATCTGGGGCTGAACCCACATCCG
Source organism: Oryctolagus cuniculus (assembly GCF_051225735.1). Taxonomy (NCBI): domain Eukaryota; kingdom Metazoa; phylum Chordata; class Mammalia; order Lagomorpha; family Leporidae; genus Oryctolagus; species Oryctolagus cuniculus. The sequence continues at coordinate 145,686,262 of NC_142868.1, read as the reverse complement.
TACAGGATTCTGGCTGCGGCTGTGCCTTAGACACAGGACACAGGAGAGGGCTGCTCGTGGTGCATCTCTGGCAGGCCTGCATTTAGACGCTGTGGAGTGGGGAATGGATGTCTCTACTGTGGTTGCCTTCTGGCTCTGGCTATATCCGGGACCTAGAGACCCCGAGCAAAGTCACGGCCTGCTGCCTGCTGGGTTTCCCTGAGGGCTGCTCTGTGAGCCATGAGCTCCAGAGGCTGAGGGTATCTGCAGGGCGTGGGCACACGAGCAGCAGCAGTCACGGTTCTGAGTCCTCACAGAGGACACACGAGATGTCCTGGCTCGGACTTGCCTGTGTACCTCTGCTCTGAGATGAAGTGAGGCAAGCCCCTGGAGTGATTAGGAACATGAGTGGTGAGAAAGGTGGCCTAGGCACGAAGTCAGGCCTGTGTAGACAGGGAAAGCTTCCAGGGGAGCTGAGACTTCAGTGTGGAAGAAGCAAGCTTAGGGCATAAGGAGGGTCTTCAGCTGAGGCTGGCGGAGAGGTTGAAAGAGGGGAGGGCTAGGCTGGCACGGTGGCTCACTTGGTTAATTCTCCGCCTGCGGCACCGGCATCCCATATGGGCACCGGGTTCTAGTCCTGGCTGCTCCTCTTCCAGTCCAGCTCTCTGCTGTGGCCTGGGAGGGCAGTGGAGGATGGCCCAAGTGCTTGGGCCCCTGCACCTTATGGGAGACCTGGAAGAATCACCCGGCTCCTGGCTTCAGATCAGCGCAATGCCGGCCGTAGCGGCCATTTGGGGGGTGAACCAGCGGGAGGAAGACCTTTCACTCTGTCTTCCTCTTTCTGTCTATAACTCTGTCAAATAAAAGAAAGAAAGGAGAAGAGGGCTCCTTACAAACTCAGATTGGCTGTCAGGATCCATGAGGGAGAAGGTACAGGCGCACTGGCTTTCAAACAAGTCTGCTGCCCTGGGCGTCTGTGGGTGGGCGGGAGCGAGGGGATTATGTGGTCCAGTGTCGCACACTGCTGGTTGAGTCAGTTTCCCGGAAAAGCGTCAGCACTGTCCCAGCAGCCCGTTAGACGTGTAGACGCTCAGGAACATCTCTAGAGCCACAGAATTAGACACGCTGCGGTGGGGCCCAGCTCTCACGAGTCTTCCAGGGCTCAGATGCTCTGTCAGGTTGGAGAGCTATTGCCCTTCTCTGCATCCATGCTACTGAGTAGATTCTGACATCAGAAGCAAGTTGACGTCAGAGGCAAGAGTGCAATATGAGGCGGCATCGCGGCTCACTTGGCTAATCCTCTGCCTGCGGCGCTGGCACCCCGGGGTTCTAATCCCGGTTGGGGTGCCGGTTCTGTCCCTGTTGCTCCTCTTCCAGTCCAGCTCTCTGCTGTGGCCTGGGAGGGCAGTGGATGATGGCCCAAGTGCTTGGGCCCTGCACCCACATGGGAGACCAGGAGGAAGCACCTGGCTCCTGGCTTCAGATCAGTGCAGCGTGCCGGCCATAGCGGCCATTTGGGGGGTGAACCAACGGAAGGAAGACCTTTCTCTCTGTCTCTCTCTCTCACTGTCTAACTCTGCCTGTCAAGAAAAAAAAAAAAGAATGCAATATGAGAGTTAAATATACTTGTATTCAGCTTATGTTGGGTTGAAGCCTCTCCCTGTAGCTCCCCCAACTGGGGCTGTGGATTTAGGATTACTGACCTGTGTCCTGACCCAGTGGCACAATATCAACTACTTGACACACTCTCATTCATGTACCCAAGGAACATTTATCCAGAAGCTACCATTTACGAGGCACCGTTCTAACACCCAGGAAGGTAGCAATGAGCACAATCAAAGTATGGTTTCCATGCAGCTTATGTTCTACAGGGGGTGATGGTTCATTGATAGAACTACTAGGTTTGTTTTAGAAAAGCATATACTTATTTGGGAGACGAGACAGAGAGAGAGCACACACTCCCCTCTGTTCTCCTCAAATGCCCATGAAGGCCAGGGCTGGGTGGGGCGCCAGATCTCTCACACGTGTGGCAGGAGCCCAATCACTTGAGCCATCACTGCTGCCTCCCAGGGTTTGCATGAGCAGGAGGCTGGAGTCAGGTACTGAACGCAGACGCTCTGATATAGGATGTAGGTGTCTTGTTTTGTTTTGAAGATTTATTTATGTTAAAGGAAGAGTGAAGTGGAGGTGAATGGGCGGGGGGGCAGAGAAAGAGAAAGGTCTTCCATTTGCTGGTCCATTCTCCAAATGGCCACAACAGCCAGGGTGGGCCAGGCTGAAGTCAGGAGCCAGGAACTCCATCTTGGTATCCCTCATAGGTGCCTGGGGGGCCCAGGTGCTTGGGACATCTGCTGCCTTCCCAGGCATATTAGAAGAAAGCTGAATTGGGAGTAGTAAGGGCTCGAAGCAGCATTCTAGTACAGGATGGGACGCCAGCATTGCAAGCAGTGGGTTAACTCATGTGCTGCAGCACTTGCCCAGATGCAGGGGTCTTAACCAAACATCTTAACCATGAGACCAAATACCTACCCCAAGAAACCTTCGTGTTTGAGTGCTGGGAAGAAAAGCGTGAGAAAGTGATGGGCGTTGAAGGCAACTTTTGACCGTGGTTGCAGAAGAATGCCCTGAGCTGACGTTTGAGCAGAAAGTTGGCAGAGAGGAGGGGAAAAGCCACGTGAAGAACGGCGGGAGAGCCTTCAGGGGAGCGGGAACAGCAGCTGCCAAGGCCCGAGGTAGGAACGAGCTTCACATGAGTTTAAGAACAGACAGAAGATAGTATAGCCAGAGAGGCCTGGGCAGGAGGAGAGAGGCAGGCCGGAGGGTGCAGGAGGCCACGGCCAGGTCCTGGGCAGTCTTGCACATCTGCCCAGGTGTCTGTGAGGAGGAGAAAAGCTTTGTTTCTCCGACTGCCCTTCTAGATTCTCCAGCTGTCTCTGGCCCGAGACAGATCAACAAAAGAAAAGCAGGTATTTATTAATGTGTGCATCTGGTACGGGGGAAGCTGTCGGGGATGAGTAGCCCGGGGGTGGTCAGGGCATTTGTTTAAATGCCAACAAAGAGAGTTTGGGTTTCTGGGCAGGGGGTGCCCAGGAAAGGTATGGCAAACCAGAGTTGCTTAGTGCGGTTTGTCTCACAGATCTAGCTGGTTAAGTACCTTCTCTGTTGAGAGGAGTTAGGAATTCTTCCTTTTCCCTGGAGAGGCACTCTCTATATAAACAGATTTCCTTTATAAATACAAATCTAATTTATGAAAGAGAAACATACCCCAAACCTGGATGTTTTCCTGTGTCTGGTGGTTCTCAGTGGCCTTTAGCTCAAAATAATCCATATGCCAATGAGGCATATTTTGGGATTGCTTATTGTGGTACCCTGCAGGTGTTTTGAGTGATGGGCCAGCTACTGGGAGTGATGTGAGTGATGTGAGATCTCTTTGAACAGAAATCACTCTATGGGATGGAGCATTCTATAAAAGTAGAGGCAGGGAGATGGACAAGAAGGTAACAGAAGAATCTGGGTTGGAGGTACAGTAGTCGGAGTGGGGGTGAGAAACAGCTGGATCCTAGATGTTTTGAAAGAGGAATCAACAGGATGTGCTAATGGGTTAACTCAGAGGCAGAAAAGCCAACAGTAACTGAGGCCGACAGTCACTTCTTGATTTTGCCTGTCCGTCTCACCAGATTCACGTGTCTGAGGACGGGTGCCTTGTGTACCCCCGGGAACCAGCAAGTTACTCGGCAGTAGCATGCGGCTGTGGAGTGACTCTTACCTGCCCTTGGAGCATCTTCTGTTCAGGACCTTCAGGAAATACAAGAGTAAACTCAGCTGAATAATTACTTAGGACTTTACAGTGAGGGAGGGCTGTGAGTGGGGGAAGGATCTTAAAGACCGCCCGTGAGGTCTTTGTTCCTCTGTTTGCATCAGTGGAGATCCAGTGGGCTGATGAGTATCAGACAGTCCCCCCTGGGTGCTATCTTGGAAGACTGGTGTCTACAGGAACATGGGTAAATTTCTCCTTATCTTTTGACCCACTCACTCTCTTACTCCCCTGCCAAAATATTCTGTTGTAGATTCCTGTGAGCTTAAGTTGTTCATTCCCCCCGCCCCCCCCTCCCAGAGCCCATATTCTGAAGTTGATGGTTAAGGGCTGGTGGGAGACCAGGAAGCTAGTTCTGCACTAGGTAAGTAAGTGCTGTGTGCGCACTGCGTGTTGGGAGAGTGGGAGTCCCTTCACTGAAGTCCTTCCACCCAACAGGTGGGAGAGCACCGTGGTAAACCCCATGGTGAGTGTCCTGACTGGGCCATTCCGTGTCTGAGGGGCACTCGGCAGGCTGTCCCTTTCCCAGCTTCCCAGAGTAGAAATCTACCTGGTGACTTTTTAATAAGTCACCACTATTTATCTGTGGCTGTGACCTGTGCGGGAACACTGCACTTGTGTAGCTGCGGGGACTTCTGTTGGAAGTTTCTCATTCCCTGACTTGCTGCGCCTCAGCAGGCTGGAATGAACCAGTTTCACAGTGCAGCAGGCTGTTCCGGGGGCAGTGGGAACATCACGGCAGAGCTGCACAAATGCCTAATGTATGCTTGACCATATCTGTCTCCTTCCTTTATTTATTTTCATTTTATTTGAAAGGGGGTGGGGAGAGAGAGAGAGAGAGAGAGAGAGAGAGATCCTATAACCCACTGGTTTACTCTCCAAATGCCTGCAATAGCCAGGGTTGGGCCCGTTCAAAGTTAAAAACCTGAAACTAAATCTGGGTCTCCCACTGGGGTGGCAGAGACCCAAATACTTGGGTGGTCACCTGCTGGGCAAGGCCAAAGCTGGAAGGTGGAAGTTCAGTCTGGGTCTTCATGTGGTTGGTAGGGACCCAAATACTTGAGCCATCACCTGCTGCCTCCCAGGGTGTGCATTAGCAGGAAGCTGGTTCAGAAGCAGGGGAGCCAGGACTCAAACCAAGCACTCCAAAGCAGGAGCAGGCATCCCAAGCAGCCTTTTAACCACTGCGCCAAATCCTTGCACCTCTCCCTCCCTTCTTTGGTCACTGTCCCCAGCTCTGAACTCAAGAACTAGGTGACCTCTTCCCCTCCCCGAGGTTGGAGGGCAGGGACCCATGGGGAGGAGGAGAGCCCCCGTCTCAGCCACAGCTGCTAGAGGAAGCTGCTGACCAGAGCTGCTGAGTGAGGGAAGTCTTCTTGTTGGTTCATCAATGAACAGCTGAGCTTCTGTGATCTGAGGACTTTTCATTTCAAGTAAAGACGTCAAGCCCATCAGAAGCGCGTGGCCCGGGGAAGCTGGTGAAGGAATCTGACCCTCCCGAGCGGAGGACGGTTGGTCAGGTGGCTCCCCAGGTTCCTCCCAGATCTGCCATGCCGGTGTTTTTCTTCCAAAATGAAAACAAACCTTTCCTCGCAGGAGAAAGAGTGAAGGCCAGTGGAGACCCCACAAATGAAGACTCTGCTGCCTTCAGACACTGTACTGATAACCCCTCAAGCTTCTTGACGTTTGTGGTGGGAGCTACATTTTCCAGGCGAGGCAGCAGAGGCTAAGAGGGAAGGAAGCCAGGCCCACACACAGCCTTCTAAGGTATTGTGGTTACATGCAGAGTCTGGGGCCAGACAGCCGAGGTTCAAGTGTGGCTTCTGTGGCTGTCCAGACACGTGGCGGTGGGGGTGTCCTTGTTGTTGCCCCGGCAGGTTGTGGGACCAACTTAGTTATAGACAGTGTATTGAGCAGCAGTACTTTGGCAAAGATGTGAGCTAAGTAAGCACCATGTAGGCACAGCAGGCTAAGCTGTTGCCTGTGGTACCAGCAGTCTGTTTCGAAGCACCTATTCGAGTTCCAGTTACTTCACTTCCCATCCAGCTCCCTGCTAATGCCCACACCCTAGGAAGGCTGTGGATGATGGCCCAAGTACTTGGGCCTCTGCCACCTACTGGGAGACCTGGATGGAGTTCCTGACTCCTGGCTTCAGCCTGGCCCAGACCTGGCTATTGCAGGCATTTGGGGAGTGAACCAGCAGGTGGAAGATTTTTGTCTCTCTGTCATTCCCTCTCTGCCTTCCAAATGAACAAGTGAATGAACAAATAAATCTTTCAAAACATAATAACATTTTCATCAAAATCCAAATTAAACTTGAAATACTATAGCAATCTGTTTGTGTTAGGAAGCAAATCTGATTTCTCTTTCCTTTCCTGGTTGCCCAAAGTAGACACAACAACGTATTCCTTAACTTGTGGACCAGGCTTTGCTCTAGTGTCCCGCATCGTCCAGGAGGCAGATTTCAGAGGTGGAGAGGGCCCAGTACTTTCCAAGCTCATGAGTTGTGTTTAGGACCCGAATCCCCTAAGCCATCTGTTACCTGATGGCAGAAAAGAATATTGAGGTCCCAGAACATGGTCTTTGTGTTCTGGAAACTGGCAAAAACATTTCTGATCCGGATTTCAAACTGCGTACTGTCCCAACTTTACAGCAGCACAAACTCAATACATTTTTGGAGTCCTGAATGGACGCTTTTGCATTATTGCTTCTGGGCAGCCATATTACTCCAGGGCCGCTATCAGAGCCGTCCCCAAGTCCGGTTGAACTTAAATACAAGCCATAGGCACAGGCTTTATGTCTGTTGGCAGCTAAAATCCTAAAGGGGCTGTGGGACTGAGGCATCTCTGGCCAGCGCTGCTGTTGGGGTCCCCCCTCCCTCTCCCAGTGACGGCTAAGTGGGACCCCTCAACAGGTCTGTAAGCGGTGGCTCCGCCAAGGGTGAAAGTCTGCAGGAGGCGCAGCACAGACTGGACTAAGGAGCTCTGTGCTGTTCAGCTCTCCTGTTCTAGTGGCATGGTTGGCAGGCCCTGGTGGCATCGTGTTTCCTGCCGGTGCACAGGTGCGTGTGTCACACTCACTCGTGCGTGGCTTCGGGCCCTTTCCCAGGCAGGACACTGCTCTCTGCGTGCTGATTTGCTGGCCTAGTTTTTTTTTGGGGGGGGGGGGCAGGGGCAGTGGGTGCAGTCAGCCTGGGATGCAGGTGATGAGGCTGTAGTCCCAGATGAGCACCTCATGGAGTTTGGACAGAAACCACACACACACACACACACACACACACACCACCCCACCACCACCAATTCTGAGTTTGTTTTCTTTGCTCCACAAAGTCCACGTGTGAGTTTAAACTGGTTGTCGTTCTAAAAGTCTCCCACTCACCGAGACCTGACCCACTAGGAATATCTTTACTACTGCCACGCGTGCATGGTTGCTGGGTCTCTGAGCTGGTTTATGAGCAGTCCTGGGGAGGGCACACAAGCCGCTGGGGGTGGTCCAGAGCCCCCTCTCTGGTCCCACAGTCCTCATCTCTTCAGGGTTCTGCTGTAATGGACATCAGGAATGCAGCAACCCTGGCCCTCCTCAGCGTTCCCCCTCCTCATACACGGAGAGCTGGCACAACTTGTTTAACCTCTCCGTTCCTCAGTTTCTTCCTATAGAATGGGAGTAACAGTATCCACCCCGTAAAGTTGCTGGAGATTAAATGAGTCGATACAGGGTCTACAGAGCAGAACATGGCATGTACAACCAGCTCCAGAGTGGTGGTGGTTTCCATAAGATACTGCCTGTAGGGCATGTAGACTGCAATGTGTCTTTTGGAAACCAGCACCAGACATGCCAGGAGCCAAAGCAAATGGCTCTCAGACCCAGACATCCCCCTGCTGGAAATACGAGAAATGTGCAGCTTGGAGAAAACGCGTAGAAACATATTTATCAGGCTTATCTTGAGAGCCTAAGAAGATCAAATAAATTAGGGGAACCTCTACCTGAGTCCCTCTTTTGTTGTCACTAAAAGACTATCGAAATGCAAATCTTTAAAAAGACACAAAGCTGTCTGCCTATCACCTTATGTCATCTATGTGGCCATGTGGTACACAGTCGTGAACACCCTGTGTGAGACAGTGGGATATGGGGGCTGTGGCACTGTGCGTCTTCCTTGTCCTTTCATAACTGAGAACTGAAGACAATCAAATAAAACCCTAAGTGGGAACGAAAGACAAAGTTCTCTACTCTTCAAAATTATTTATTATTTGAGAGTCAGAGATATTGAGATAGTGGCACAGAGAGACCTCCCACCTGCTGGCTTGCTCCCCAAATGCCTGAACACGCAGGACTGGGCCAGGCTGAAGCCAGGATCCGGGAACTCCATCCTGGTCTCCTACATGGATGGCAGGGACCCAACTACTTGGGCCACCCTCTGCTGCCTCACAGGGTGTGTAACGGCAGGGGGCTGGCCTGGAGAGAAGACGGGACTTGAACCCAGGCACTGAGATATGGGATGCTGTGTAAACTGCCTGCCCCAGGGCCTTTATGTTTTTAGCAGGAAGAGCTGGCTGGACTTTAACAATTGATAACTGAGTGTTCACTTAGATTTTCTCTAAAATTTGTTGCCTTTAACTTGTGTTCTGGAAGCAGGTGTTTGTTGGGAAAAAGACAATCCTAACAGAGAAAAGCAACAGCTGTCTACCTAACGCTGTCGTTCATGGGTCTCTCATGACAACATTCCCTGGTGTTGCCAGTCGAGGGCAGTCTCTAGAATCAGTTAGGACGTGCTGAGTCTTGACCAGTATCCTGGAGAGTGACTGGTGTCATTCAGGATGTGTTAGGATTCAGTTTTTCCATCTGGGAAAACAAAAAGTCAGGTTCATTCCTATTATAGTCCAGGTACCAATAAGGCGGGGGAGGGGGGGCATAAAATGTTAAAACTGGAGTGTCCAACAAGATCTTGACACAATTTTCCCTGCCTTCGTCCTTGACAGATGAAGCACCTGGCCACACCACGAGCTGGGGCCAGGGCCATTGTGTCCTAGGAAGAGGGACAAGAGTAAGCATCTTGTGCTAAGAGGGGTCGACTTACACAGACATGAGCTAACACTATTTACTTAATGGAAAAAACTCTTGAATTTAAATTAGATGAATTAAGCTAGATTGGCGCAAAAGTCTAAACTACAGTTTCATAGTTTATTGTATCCTGCATTCTAAAATATTGCTGTGACTGTCATGTATGTTTTCTGGCCACACTTGTGGTCTCAGGTGGCGAGTGTGCTGGACTCCCTGTCTTCCCAGATCCTTGTCAAGGGTATCCCTTCCTGGAAGGAATGGATGGGTCTCTTGGCTTCTGGTGGGCAGTGGGGTGTACCATGCTTGGAGGGCCAGGATCAAGTAAACTGGGCCAAGTCCCTTAGCGTGAGTCCGTGTCATTGTCCAGGCAGTGCAGGCCCCTTCTCCTTGTGGAAGAGTTTGCTTGTCCCCCAACCCAAGGAAGGGCTGCCTAGTCACTTGCCCATCCATAGAATGGATCTTACTGCGCTTCGTCTGTGTATGATGCATTAGGGATTCAGTGGCAAACCCACTGCCAAAGCCTTTCCCCCATGGACTTCACTGTCTACCTGGGAGACAGAAAAGAGAAACCGCAGGGTACATTTGTTGCTGTGTTCTGCAGAGGAAACTCCAAGAAGGGATAAATGGAGGAAGGTGGGATTGTGTCTATAAAAGGTAGTGCAGGAAAGCCTTCCTGAGAAGACACTTGGAGGGGAGCCATGCGGCCATCGGGGATGGGTTCCAGATGGTGTTGAGGACTGAGGCAGGGCTGTGCCTGGGTTGTTCAAGGAACAGCATGGAGACGAGCAAGGGGAAGGGCAGTAGACGAGCCTGTGGCAGAGCCTGGGGGTGGTGACAGAAGGGGCTGGATAGTGAGACTGATCAGAACAGCAGTTTGTTCTGTTTCTAGGTGTGAGCAAGTGTGACACTGGCCTGGAGCTCTGTGGTGACAGAGCAGACTGTGTCAGCAGAGGTGGCGCTTACCCATGTCACTGTCAAAAAGCAGCATGCGGACCACGGCCTCCCGCAGCTCGGGCACTGCCCCTTGGGAGCCTACGGGCTGTGGGGCTCTCCTCCCTACCTGGACCCTGTCAGGGCCGGGTTGAGCTCTCATTCTGATGCCTCTGGTCACAAACACCACAGGGAGGAGGTTCAAGGCCAGGAACTGTTCTAGGACTTGGAAGGCATTGTACAATAAGTTGCTATGGGAATCTTTGTCATTCTGATTTCTCTTTTGCAACCATCAGCTTTGGAGTGCTCCCCTAGGATGCCATTCCTGACTCAGATCAAAGTAGATGTGCGCAGGAACTCACTCAAGCATCCAGTTGTTCCCCCAAAGCTCCCTTGTGACCCTGGCTTTTTTCTTCAGCCCAAAGACTGCACTGGGTAAGGGCTTGCACTAGGAGGTCGGCGGATGTGAACTCCTGGGCAGGCCTAGCATAGAGCAACTGGTAACAACTCAGCCTTTTTTTTTTTTTAAGAACTTGCTGCGAAGTACAGTTAGCTCTGAAATGGCATAAGCTGTCTGGTGCTGCCACAGGCAGATCAAGAGACATGACTTCTGTTTCCCATCTTGCTACCTTGCTTTGTGACCTTGGTGGCTGAGTCTCACACATCCCTAGGAAGCAAAGGATTAAGCCAGAGGGTGAAGGCTTCCTCCAGACCTTTGAATGCTGGCTGCTGAGACGCCAGTGATGATGCCATTCACTACACAGCCTTTCCCCCCGCCCTCAGAAGCAGCTGGGGCATCTTGTGATGCTATGTGCCAGTTCTTTGGGGGGGTTTCTTCCTTAGTTTTTGTATTTCAAGACAAGACTGAGTTTGCCATCAATAGGGGCTATGAACCTCCTGGGAACTGACAGCTAGTGATTTTTCCATGTTTTACCCTGTTCTTCTGCCACCCCCCCCCCCCAGGTGTGCAGAGAAGCAGGGACAAAAGTGAAGGCAAGACAGGCTCTGTTCAGGAATCCAGCTCCAGTGGGTTTTGCCCTAGACATGGCTTCTAGATGGTATGCCAGCTTGTTCTAGTCCTTTTGAGCCTACAGTAAGCTACACAGTGAGAGGAATTACTCAGGAACCCAGCGGGTCATCGTGTTTCTCTGGGGAAGTGGTCTCAAACTTCACAGTTTGCTTTTATTTATTTATTTTTAACATTTTTTTGAAAGATTTATTTATTTATTTGAAAGTCAGAGTTACACAGAGAGAAAAGGAGAGGCAGAGAAAGAGAGAGAGAGAGAGAGAGAGAGAGAGAGAAAGAGAGAGGTCTTCCATCTTCTGGTGCATTCCTCATTGGCCGCAACGGCCAGAGCTGTGCTGATCCGAAGCCAGGAGCCAGGAGCTTCTTCCAGGTCTCCCACATGGGTGCAGGGGCCCAAGGACTAGAACCATCTTCCACTGCTTTCTCAGGCCATAGCAGAGAGCTGGACTGGAAGTGGAGCAGCCGGGACTCAAATGGCTGCTCATATGGGATGCCGGCACTAAAGGTGGTGGCCTTACTTGCTACGCCACAGTGCAGGCCCCACACAGTTTATTTTTAAAGATTTTTAAACATTTATTTGAAAGTCAGAGCTACACATAGAAGGAGCGGCAGAAAGAGAGAGAGAGAGAGAGAGAGAGAGAGAGAGAGAGAGAGGTCTTCCATCCGCTGGCCCCCACCGTTTATTTTTAAAAATAAATAATTTCGGCGGGCACCGTGGCTCACTAGGCTAATCCTATGCCTGCGGCACCGGCACCCCAGGTTCTTGTCACAGTTAGGGCGCCAGATTGTGTCCTGGTTGCTCCTCTTCCAGTCCAGCTCTCTGATGTGGCCCGGGAGTGCAGTGGAGGATGGCCCAAGTGCTTGGGCCCTGCACCCGCATGGGAGACCAGGAGAAGCACCTGGCTCCTGGCTTCAGATCGGCGCAGTGCAGCGGCCGTAGCAGCATTTGGGGGAGTGACCCAACAGAAGGAAGACCTTTCTCTCTCTCTCTCTCACTGTCTAACTATGCCTGTCAAATAAATAAATAAATGATTTCTGCTGTGCAAAAAATGGGAGACTTCATCATTAGCTCTTTGGATACTTGGATCCTGCATCACAAAGGGACATGGGCATTTTCTAAAGTTAACTTCATGCATATGCATTGCATTCCTGGGTGGGGGGGTGTACAGTGAGTGCATGGAAAAGGTGGTGAGATATCTGTACATTACCAAATCCATTCTGCTCCAACTTTGGCTTCGGATTTTGATAAAATGTTAGCAATGAATTCACTGGCTTATTTTCCCAAAACCCATGTATGTGTGGTTGCCTAACAAGATAGGGACAGGGATATAAGTGTATAAATCTCTGGGGCCAGCACTGTGTGGAGCTGGTTAAACTGCTGCTTGCAATGCTGGCAGCCCATAGAGGAGCACTTTTTTTTTTAATTTTTTTTATTTGACAGATAGAGACAGAGAGAAAGGTCTTCCTTCTGTTGGTTTACCCCCCAAATGGCCGCTATGGCCAGCGCACTGCGGCAATCTGAAGCCAGAAGCCAGGTGCTTCCTTCTGGTCTCCCATGCGGGTGCAGGTGTCCACGTACTTGGGCCATCCTCCACTGCCCTCCTGAGCCACAGCAGAGAGCTAGCCTGGAAGAGGAGCAATGGGGACTAGAACCAGCGCTCATATGGGATGCCGGCACCGCAGGCGGAGGACCAACCCAGTGAGCCACGGCACCGGCCCCTTGGAGGAGCACTGGTTTGAATTCTACCTAATCACGTCTGATCCAGCGCCCTGCTGATGCACCTGGGAAAGCAGTAGAGGATGGCCCAAGTGCTTGTGTTCCTGTCACCCACGTGGGAGACCTGGATGGAGTTCTCGGATCCTGACTTCAGCCTGGCCCAGCCCAGCCATTGTGGCCATTTGGGGAGTGAACCAGTGGATGGAAAATCTCTTTTTCTCTGTGGTTCCCTGTCACGCTGCCTTTCAAACAAACAAACCAACCAACCAATCTTTAAAAAAAAGAGTATAAATCTCTGAAGGTGCTTTTCTGAGCCCCTCAGGTAAGGAAAGATGAGCCTGCCCCTTGGTTCTCTTTTTAAAGCTCTGTTGCGTTGTGTTTCAGGACTTGGGTTACCCTTTAACCACCTGGACCTGCAGCCTGGAGTTGCCCGTGTTGGTTATGGGGCCTCGGGTGGCTCGTGACTATCACCTGCATTACGAATGCCAAGTTCTCTGCGTCAGTGTGTGGCCTCACAGGAGCACCTTGCTTTCACGGATTCCGCAAACACTCTCTGTTCAACCCCTGCCCGCCGGAGCTCTGCACCAAGATTCCAGATGGTGCCTGTGGCAGGGAGGTTCACCAAGGCTGGGAACTGCACGTGTGGGCGGAGCAGCCGGAGAGGCTCTGGTGCCTCTGATGACGGAGGTTGGGAGAGAGGACCACCTTGTCCCCCTGTGGGAGCTGAAAACGCTCATGCCTGCAAGTCCCACAGACACTGGGGACTTGGGAAGGACAAGCTTGATTTCAGTCCTGGGTGTCACCCCATTCCCTCTGGTCACAGTGTGTGTGGTTCCTTACCCTCTGCATCCTGGGTCCTGTACTCCGCCTGTGACACCTGCATCCTATACAGGTGCTGGTTCGAGTCCCAGCTGCTCCACTTCTGATTCAGCTCCCTGCTAATGGCCTGGGAAAGCAGTGGAAGATGGCCCACATGCTCCACATGGGAGACCTGTAAGAAGCTCTTTGGCCTGGCCCAGCCCCAGCCATTGTGGACATCTGGATGTGAACCAATGGATGGAAGATCTCCCTGTCTCTCCCTCTCTCTTTATAACCCTGACTTCCAAATAAATAAATAAATCTTAACAAAAAAAAAAAAGAAAAAGAAAAAGAAAGACTGAGCCTGTGATCCTCACAGGGGGCTGATGGACTCTGGGGACCCAGACACTTCGGGTGCTGGGTCCAGTCCTCAGGAGCTGCCCTGGGGAGCAGGAGGCCCCTGGGAGCCACTTGCAGAGTTGCCTGGGTGCAGTGGTGGACACTCTGAGAGACTGTTGACATGCCTCGGAAGTCATGCTTCTCCGTGGCACTTTTTCCCCTTTTAGGTTGGGTAGGGGATAAGAGACTCTTGTTCTTGATTTTTTTTTCCTTCATCCTCAGTTGGATTTTATTGGATTAGGAATTTGTATTTATGGACAGATTCTGCCTTCTGGCCTTATTTTGCTTTGGCCACTGTCCAAGCTGGGCTGCTATAACAGCCCTACAGCTTGACCCTAATAAGACACATTTTTGCATATTATATATTTTAAAATGCTGTGGATCATCTTTTAAAAAGCCTACACCTGCACAGTGTCCACAGCAGCATGGAGATGGACATTTTGTGCAGTGCCTGGCTTGATGCCAAGGCTCCTGCTCTCGGCACCCTGGGAAGCAACGGTGCTGGCTCAAGTACTTGGGTCCCTTCCACCCACATCAGGGACCTGGCCTGAGTTCCCAGCTCCTGGCTTTGGCCTGGCTTTGGCAGGTATTTGGGGAGAGAACCAGGGCAGGGGGGGCTCTCTCTCCTCTTTCTCTCACATTACATATATGATTTTTAAAATGTATTCCCTTACAGTTCAAACTGTGGCCAGAACAAGGTGTGAGCAGGGTTTTAGGGACGAATCCATTCTCCTGCTTTCCCCAGCTCCTGGAGCTGCACCCTTTGGCGCACGGCCCCTTATCCATCTTCAAAGCCAGCACGTGGCCACACTCGCGATTACACAGAAGACCCAACCGAACAACCCAGGCTACTCTCCTCCCCTTCTCAGAGCCCCTACCTACCCTCATCACCTGTGGAGTTTTTGCCACTTAAGGGAATAGTGGCAGGTGGCCGGGATTAGGACCTGGGTAGGTCTGGAGCCCGTGGTTCCGCCCACCACAGCCAGTAACCGGCGGTGCAGGAAGGCGGCCTCACCGACTCACCTCTGAGGGTGGCCAGTCCTCGGACCAGCCTGGCTGAGGAGACTCGAAAGTACAGTTGGCCTTGCCGGGAGGCCACAGCTGCTCCTGCTCCCAACTTCCTTTTTCTTCGGACTCATCTCCTCCCCTAAAAACTGTGAGAAGTCCCCAGCCTTTGCGAGCTCAGAAAGGCTGAGGCAGCTAGCCTTGTTACTGGGGGTGGTGGAAGGGGCAGGACTGGAACTCGGGGCCTCTGATGCCCGGCTCCTCCCTGTCGTCGTTTATCTCCCACCTGCGCCCCAGGCCCACTGCGGCCACGCGGAGCCTGGGATTGGCTGCTGCACTGAAGACGCAGCCCCTTCCTCCGCTGCCACGAGTGCCCAGCTCCGGGTCACGATTTCTGTGTCGCGCCAGACGGCAGCCATGCTGCGATCTCGCGCGCGGCCAGCAGGGGTCAGCATCCCCCGCGCCAAAAGTAACAGGCTGCCGCGGCGGCCAGTTTAGGGGGCCTGCGCCTCTCCCTCTCCCCAGCTCGCTTCGGCTCTAAAGCCAGAGAAGGCCCGGGACTGCCTGTGGCTGTGGCGGCCAGGGGGCGCACTGGTGGAGGCTGGGAGTGCCACAGCGCCTGGAGCAAGCGCCGGGCAGACGGAGGATGTGGTAGTAGAGGTAGCCTGTCGGGGTGCAGTAGGGGCTCCAGGGCCAGAGGCAGCTGTTTCTTTGTGGACCGAAAGCTCTGAGGACTTACCGAATGCGATGCATTATGAAGTCTGGAAGGAGTCGTCTTTCCAGAGTTTAGCAGATTCTCGGCCTCTGTCTGATTCCCAAGTGACCGTGGATCCAGGTGCAAACGCTTCCAACTCCCGCAGGTGCGGGGTGGGGCGGGGCGGAGGCTGCCTGGATGCAGACAGCACCAGAGGGAATCTCTTCGCTGATTAGTACCTAATAGGACTGCAGTAAGCTTTTGCTGTTGCTCCCGGCAAAGCTGGAGATTAAGGCCTTAGCCTCACTGGCTGCTCCGCGGCCTGTTTGTGGCCTGACCTGAGCAGCTGCCCCCAGTAGCCTCTGGCCACTAGCCCAGAAATGCCATTGACAACAAAAGAACCAAGAACTTCATTTCTTACACGGTATTCTCTCCATGGGCTTATTTCTTTAACCTCAGAGGAGATAGAGATTAGAACCCAGATCTGGTGTCCAACAGAGACCTGGATGTTAGATCGGACGTGGGCAGTTCACGCTGGCAGACGGCAGGGAAGTGCCATGCGGTCTCTGCCGGGTAGGTGGGGAGGCTGACGGTTCTCACTGCAGGGGCGGTGGTGCAGATTCACTCAGCCAATGCTGCACAGTGCTAAGGCTTTTTGTTTGTTTGTTTTATTTGAAAGTCAGAGTTGCAGAGAGAAAGAGAGAGGTCTTCCATCCACAGGTTCACTCCCCAACTGGCTGCAACGGCTGGAACTGGGCTGATCCAAAGCCAGGAGCCAGGAGCTTCTTCCAGGTCTCCCATGTGGGTGCAGGGGCCCAAGGACTTGGGCCACCTTCCACTGCTTTCCCAGGCCATAGCAGGGAGCTGGATCAGAAGTGGAGCAGCTAGGACTTGAACCGGGGCCTATATTGGATGCTGGCGCCACAGGCGGTGGCTTTACCTGCTACGCCACAGCACCAGCCCCAATCCTAAGGCTTTTACAATGGCAGCTCTTGGTCTGGGTGCTGCTCGGAGGGCATCAGGGCTGTAGGCATGGCCTGGCCAAGTAGCGAGCTGATGTCGCTGTCAGCAAGTGGATGCCCTTGTGGGACAAGCCCCCCCCCCCCTCCACTTTGGTCTAGCTCAGACGTCATTGCAGGCCAGTCACGTAGTCGGGTGTGACTTCTGTGAGAGGTGATTCCCCAGTCTAGTGTGCATGACCGGAGTTACAGCTGTCTTACCCAGGTGTGTCCTTCCTAACCAAGACAAGCTCCCCCCAAAAGATTTATTTATTTAATTGAAAGAGTTACACAGAGAGAGAAGAGGCAGAGAGCGAGAGAGGTCTTCCATCTGCTGGTGCACTCCCCAAATGGCTGCAACAGCCAGAGCTGTGCCGACCTGAAGCCAAGAGCCAGGAGTCTCTTCCGGGTCTCCCATGCGGGTACAGGGGCCAAGTCCTTGGCCCATCCTATACTGCTCTCCCAGGCCATAGCAGAGAGCTGGATTGGAAGTGGAGCAGCCAGGACTTGAACCGGCGCCCATATGGGATGCCGGTACTGCAGGCAACAGCTTTACCTGCTACGCCACAGCGCTGGCTCCTAGCCCCCTCTCGATGCCAGCGTGGAACCCTGCAGTTTGAGGAGAAACTAAATTCTGGCTTCAAAGTAAAGCAAGTAAAGCAGGTCATTCTTCAAAGCAGACTCAAAATGTCTTGTGAGTAAAACCACAGTGGGTGCTGTGAGCGACTTTGCAGGGACACGCGTTTTCCCCCTCGGAGGAACGTCGGGGCATTGCTGTTGGGTCCTGCTGGTCTCTGCTCGCAGAAGTTGTGACTGGAGACTGCAGTCAGGTGCTTTGGTTTTCAAGAATAATAAAACAGCACCTGTGGGGGGCGGGGGCGAGAAATCTGCCTTCCACCCCAGCTCGGGGTTGCCTCGGCACCCAGCTCTGCAGGGCGGCGCTCCATATTGTCTTTTGTTTTGTTTTGTTTTGTTTTGACAGTGAGAGAGAGAGAGACAGAGAGAAAGGTCTTCCTTTGCCATTGGTTCACCCTCTAATGGCCGCCGCGGCCGGTGCACCGTGCTGATCCGATGGCAGGAGCCAGGTACTTATCCTGGTCTCCCATGGGGTGCAGGGCCCAAGCATTTGGGCCATCCTCCACTGCACTCCCTGGCCACAGCAGAGAGCTGGCCTGGAAGAGGGGCAACTGGTACAGAATCTGGCGCCCCGACCGGGACTAGAACCCGGTGTGCCAGCGCCGCAAGGCGGAGGATTAGCCTAGTGAGCCGCGGCGCCGGCCTCCATATTGTTCATCCTTGCACTGCACAGCAGTTTGGTTTCAGGACTGTTTGTGCGATCTCCCTGTGGTCTGTGGCATGGGTCGAGGGTGAGTGGTGCAAATTGGGGCTCCCGCCTCAGTTGCCCTTAGCTCCCACGGCTCGTCGTTCCGGCGATGCCCGCATATCTGCTCTCCCAAGAAAGGCTGCTGCCCAGCCCGCCCTGGAAGACCAGCGTCCTCGTTGTGCTCCTTTTCCAGGCTTCCGGAGCAAGAGCCTTTCCTAAGGCATTAGAGCAGGGCTGAGGCTTTTTGTTACCGCTAACAATGCCAACACTGCCTTGCACAATAACTTACTGTACAAAACAAACTAATTCTTAATTTAATTTTCATGTAGTCTGCTTGAGCCCTTAACCTGAGGGGGAAAGAGAGTGGTTTTAATCAGCCCAAATGTCACTGTGTATTGTATTTAACAAAATAGCTGTTTTGCTGTGAACACTGTGGAGGGCTAGATTTTTCTCAGGTTCTGATTAAATGGTTTTCTTTAAGTAAGCAAAGCAATGAGGACAATCCTAAAACCAGAACTTTCCCCAAATAGGAGGGAGTGGAGCTCATTGTCTTTGCAAGGAACAACTGAACAGCACCCCTGTGTTCGTAAGGGAGCTCCGTGTAACTGACTGGGCCCGAGTACGGCTCACGCTGGCGTCGGGGAAGCCTCCACGAGTTCTGCTGGGTCTTACTGAGCCCTCAGGACAAGGCCGTGGGTAGAAGGGGACGCTGTGCACGCTTTGTGGAGGGTGACATGGGCTCCACGAAGAGACTTGTTTTCTTGCCCCCAATGCTGCGCTTGAGTAGCCTGATCTGAGCTGCTCCTAGGAGCCCTGGGGCAGAGACCCCTGGGGTGCAGTGGTGGGGGCTGGGTTGTCACTGGGTGGCTAGGGTTCTGTCCTGGCGCTCTTGCGGTTTTGCCCTATGTGTGTCAGCGATGTTGGTTACTCCTACCCACAAATCCCTGTCAGCTGTTTTTAAAGGAGAGACCTCACCCTTACCTGGAAGCCGGTGTTGAGCCTGGGCAACACAGCAGGATGGCTCACATCCACTCCTCTTGTAACAAGGTGCTCAGAACCCCTCAGATGGGCCCAAGAGTAAGTACTGCAGGCCCGAAGGCATTTGTTTATCTGTCATGATTTCCATAAACAACATTGGCTGAGATAATATCCCTTTAAGTGTGGACTGCAGATGCTACCCTAACTTTATTTCTTTTGTTTTTAATGTATGTATTTGAAAGAGACTCAGAAAGGAGATAGGAGAAGGAGAAGGAGAAGGAGAAGGAGAAGGAGAAGGAGAGAGAGAGAGAGAGAGAGAGAGAGAGAGAACGAGCTTGCATTCACTGGCTCACTCCCCAAATGGCCACAATAGCATGACTGGACCAGGCTGAAGCTGAGTGCCAAGAACTCCACCTGGGTCTCTGACATGGGTGGCAAGGGCACACATGCTTGTTCCATTACTAGTGTCGTCCTAGGCACATCAGCAGGAAGCTGGATCAGAAGCTGATCAGCTGGGACTTGAACCTGCCTTAGAGTATGGGATGCTGGAATGGCAAGCAGCGGTCTAACCCACTGTACCACAACACTGGCCCTTACCATTAACTTCCCTTTTTTCTTTTTTTAATTTTTTTGAAAGGCAGGGTTACACACAGAAGGAGAAACAGACATCTTCGGTCCACTGGTTCACTCCCTTGATGGCCGCAATGTCCAGGGCTGGGCCAGGCTGAAACTCGGAGCCAGGAGCTTCTTCCTGGTCTCCCCTGTGGGTGTAGGGCCCACGCACTTGGGCCATCCTCTGATACTTTCCTAGGTGCATTGCAAGGAACTGGACTGGAAGAGGAGCAGCTGGGACTAGAACTGGTGTTCATATGGGATGCCGGTGCCTCGGGTGGCAGCCTTACTCACTGTGCCACTGCACAGCCCCCTACCATTAACTTGGAAACCTTGCTGACCCCAAACCTCCTTCCATCCTCTGGTTCACTCCCCAAATGCCTGCAACAGCCAAGGTTGGCCTAGGTTGAAGCCAGGAATCAGAGACTCCTTCTGGGTTTCCCATGGAGGTGACAGACACCCAAGTACTTGAGCCATTACTTGCATCAACAGGAAGCTGGATCAGAAGCAGAGGTGGGACTTGAACCAGTGTACTTCAATATGGATGCAGGTGTCCCAAGCAGTGGTACAACCCGCTGTGCCACACATCCACTGCTATACTTATCTTTTAATTTCATTTTTCCACAAAAGTTTTGAAGCACTTTCATATTATTGCTGAAAAATGTATATCATTTGCAAAATGACTATTCTCATCAACTTGGGTAATTGATAAATATTACATCAATGATTATATCAAATAATAAGCCACTTAATCTCTCTACCTCCTGAACTGGAAGACTAACCCCTGCCTTGTTCTATTCTGTTTTCCATTTGATGAACATCTGTTATGTGCCAGACACTCCAGGGAACAAAGATGGGCCAGTCTCTTCCTCCACTATGCAGGAGATGGGCAGTAAACTGGCTAATGGGATTATAGACGAGAAAGCTGGGTCCTGGACAGCTTTCTCTCCCCACCTGACGCCAGCTGGCCTGCTGGTGTCTACCCTGAGAGCCCACCGCCCCACAACTCTCCCCTGGTTCACAGACTGGAGTGTCTGTAGCTAAGCCTCCCACCTCTTCCCTCGTGGTCTTGGGGGCTACTACACAGCTTTAGTGCTGCCCCCTCTTTGTGCTACCTAAGACCTCTTCAGTCCTCCCAGCCCAGTCCCTAAGCACCTGTGGAGTACTAGCCCCTGCCCTGAGCTGTCTGGGAGGACCAGGTAGGAGACAGCCCCTGCTGGGTAAGGAGAAGAACAAGCAAGGATGATGCTTTGGTGCCTGAATCCAGACTCTGCTACTTACTAGCATTGGGACCTTAGCCAGGTAGCAGATTAGAGCCATAGCATCCTTGTCTACAAAGTGGGCGAAAACAGGGACCCTTGGAAACTATAAACTCATCCTCAGGCCAGTGTTATAGTAGTAACGACAGCAGCTGGGACCCACTGATAGACCTGACCCAGTGGGGCAGAAGTTAGAGGAGAAACACGCTATTGGGAGTGCTTCAGAAAGTTTGTGGAGAAACAGAAGGAAAAGGTCAGTTGATTTTTGGTGCAAGAAAAATTGGAAATCCATGTGTAGTTTTTTCATAATGCACATTGCAGGAGGCTTTTGAAATCTTTGTAATAGAGAAGAATGGGAAACGAGGCAGGAAAGGCCTCCAGTGTCCATGCTGGAGAGGCAGCATGAACTAGAGAAGGGCAGGAGAGCCTACGTGGACAAGTGGCTGCCACACCCAAGAAGTCCCATTGATAAGGGACACAGGGCCTGAGGGCGGAGGGGGCTTCTGACAAC
The DNA here is from genome assembly GCF_051225735.1 of Oryctolagus cuniculus. Taxonomy (NCBI): domain Eukaryota; kingdom Metazoa; phylum Chordata; class Mammalia; order Lagomorpha; family Leporidae; genus Oryctolagus; species Oryctolagus cuniculus. Next base: position 145,665,159 of record NC_142868.1, on the reverse strand, counting down.
TTTTGCAGGTGTTTGGGATTAAACTTCATCCAGCCAGTAGGGAAAGTGGGTGGGCCCTCTGCAGGGGCCCCGGGGAGCAGCAGCATATCCTGAATGGAAATCCAGGCTGAGCCCGCTGACTGCTTCCTGGTCCCAGCTGCTGACAGGCAACAGGCGGGAGGAAAGGGATGTTGGGAAACGGTCCAGGAACATTCCGTGAAGGCAGGGGAATGTGACTTGCTGTGTGCAGAGCGCGGAGGCCTGATGACTTGGCCACATGAGGAGACAGTAAATGAGGCTCAAATTTAGCTCCCTGTAGGGGTGAGAGCTGTCTGGAGCTTCCTGATGCACTCCAGGTGCAGCCCTCCACACCCCTCCCCTCCCCGAGCTGGCACACTCGGCCCTGGAAGCTTGGGAGCTCATATTTGAGGGTTTGCCCTACAGAGCAGGAGGGATTAAGTGGGGGGCCGGGGTTAAGGCCTGGCAGGGCTCCCTGATGCAATGCAACCTCGGAAATTGGCCTTAGCCCTTCCGTCCTCGGCCCTCTGAGAGGAAGGATGACAGGCGGAAGAAGTTACAGCAGGTTGAAAGTGTGGGTGCATGGACAGCGTCTGGCCAGTGTTCTCAGCATGCCCACGCAGTAGAGCACCCAGATCTGTTTGTTAAAAACACCAAGGCTAGGGCCCCAGCCGCTGGACATTCCACTTTGCTAGGTTCAGGGGAGACCCAGGCAGAGTTGGCTTCAGGATGTCAGTTTTGCTCTGTTTTCAATTTTTCATTGTGAAAAACCGAGTGAATGGAACAATCCCCCCGCCCCCATTTGCCTCTCTTTCCACTTAGACAGTTTCAACCTTGGCCAGTCCTCCATGCCTGCGCCCAGGCACCCCCAGGTGCTTCTCCTGTGCACACATGGTCGGGACCTACAGGCCCAGGCCAATCCCTTGTGCAGATGAGCAAGCTGCCCAGAAAGGACAAAAACCCTTGCTACTTAAGCATCTGGGAACCCAAGAACCTGGATGCTCTGTAGAGGCTCTGCCGACGCTTCCGGGAAGGCTCACCTGGGGGCCGTGCCAGGGTTGCCTGGAGGCAGAGTGGGCCTCTGTCCCAAGTGTCAGTGGAAGCTTCTGGTTCTGCTGTGCTTTGTCCTGCTTGGGCTCACTGCAAGACTGCCCCCGATGGCCCTGATCTCTAGTGCCGTGGCCCTTGGGTTAAAAGGCAGTGGTTTCGTCTTGTGGTGGGGTAGGGCTGTGATGACGCAAGGTTCTGGCCTCGAGGGCCAGGTGGGAGGGCTTCGGGCTATGGGTGAGCACCCTGCAGGTACCTGGGGGACAGGCATGCCCAGTGACTGATAGCCTTTCTCCCAACGCTCTGTTCTTCCTTTGCTGATCAGAGAAACTGATGCTGCTTGTGAAACCAGGTGTTCTTTGTCTCGGGCCCTGGGAGGAGCCAAATCCTCAGATCCCAAGGGCCTAGTGGGTCTGATGGGGAAGGCAGCCCCAGAGCTGGGGGACAGCCTGGGTGCGGTATGGCTTTGGCAGATGGATGAGTGGCTACAGTGACTTCTCCTCCTGCCATTAGGAAAGTTTCCTTCCGTGTCACTCCTGCTGGCACCCTAGTCCCGCACTCTCCCACGCAACCCTGCAGAGATGGCCCGCAGTGCTGCCAGGTGAAGAGGTGGCTATGCGTGGCCCACGGCCTCTGGAGGGTGGGAAGGTGGGTATCACCAGCACATCTTTGGGCCAAACCACACCCTGTCAACATGTCAAGGGGTGACAAAAGACCCCAAAATGAAAGGATTGGGGCTCCATATCTTAGTGGGACATTGAGCCTGAAGTCCAAGGAAACCTTAAAAAAATCCGTGACTTAGGCCGGCGCCGCAGCTCACTAGGCTAATCCTCCACCTTGCGGCACTGGCACACCGGGTTCTAGTCCCAGTCGGAGCGCCGGATTCTGTCCCGGTTGCCCCTCTTCCAGGCCAGCTCTCTGCTGTGGCCAGGGAGTGCAGTGGAGGATGGCCCAAGTGCTTGGGCCCTGCACCCCATGGGAGACCAGGAGGAAGCACCTGGCTCCTGCCTTCAGATCAGTGTGGTGCGCCGGCCGTGACGGCCATTGGAGGGTGAACCAACAGCAAAGGAAGACCTTTCTCTCTGTCTCTCTCTCACTGTCCACTCTGTCAAAAAAAAAAAAAAAAAAAAAAAAATCCATGCTTTTAGTAGAATTAAAACTGGAGAGTGACTTGGCTGTGACTGTCTTTGCCACATGCATGTTTAACTTGCAGATGGCTATGTGGAACTGGTGTGGGGGGGGGCAGTCAGAGAGGACCCCAGGTGCTCATCACAGGGAGAACACAAGGGAGAAGCAGGGAGTAACATTTCCTATCCCAGAACCTCGGCCTGCCTGCGGCTGCTTCAGAAGGGCCTCAGAGCTATTGTGTCCACCAGGTGTGGCTGTAGGGTGGAGGGAAGGCGCCTAAGGGGATGGGGGTGGGGTGGATGGTGGCTGTGTTGCAATGGGTTAAACTGTCTCTTGGGACATTGGAGTGCCTGGAGAGCCTTGCTACTTGACCTCTGATGCAGCTTCCTGTTAATACACCCGGGAAGGCAGCAGACGATGGCTTAGGTACCTGTGTGGGGGACCTGGATGGAGTGCTGGGCTCCTGGGTTCTGGTCTGGCCCTGGCTATTGCAGGCATCTGGGGAGTGAACCAGTGGAAGGATGATCTGTGTCTGTCTCTCCCTCTCCCTTTCCTTCTGTTACTCTGCCTTTCAAATGAATAAATAAATAGTTTTTTTTTTTTTTTTAAACAGAGGTAGGGGGTAGTGCTGTGGCATAGTGAGCTAAGCCTCTGCCTGTGGCACTGGCATCCCATATGGATGCTGGTTCAAGTCCTGGATGCTCCTCTCAATGCAGCTCTCTGCTTATTGCCTGGGAAAGCAGTGGAAGATAGCCCAAGTCCTTGGGCCCCTGCACCCTGGTAGGCGACCCAGAGGAAGCTCCTGGCTCCTGGCTTCGGATGGGCCCAGTTCTGTTTATTGCGGCCATCTAGAGAGTGATCCAGAGGATGGAAGACATTTCTCTCCCTCTCCCTCTCTTTGTAACTCTACCTCTCAAATAAATACAACTTAGAAAAAAAAAGAATCTGCGAGCACTAAAGGTTGTCCTTGGAGCAGGTCCTGAATGTCACCTAGGAGCTTTCTTGTCCCACCTCTGAACGAAGTTCATGGAGTCACTCGGCTGTGTCACGTCAGGCCAGTTCTACCAGGCAACCTGTTATCACAAGACAAAAGTGACTGAGGCTGGTGTCATGGAAGCACATAGAGAAGAGAGATAGATTCCTGGTACACACTGCGGGGAAGCAGCGGGCAAGCAGATGAGGTCGGGGCTGACGACAGCTACAATGCAGACCATACTGGGGGTACACCTGCAGCGGCGGTCCCTTCTTAGGGTGCTGCTGCCCTATGCTTGCAAGGGAGCAGCGATCAAGACAGCTAGAGGCTGTCCGTTACAGTATGGACTATCACCCAAGAAGCATACTTGTAACTGCCATATTTTCCCAGTTAGCCTGAGTTTCCCCAGGCAGGTGATTCACATCTGTGGGCAGAACTGGGGGACTTATACCAAATGCCACCAAAAGCCCCCACGGTCACCCTCCACCACCTTTATTTTATATTATTTGAGGTGTACTTTTATTTTGTATGCATTTGTACATTCTGTAGGCAACTCTTGGTGTAGACAAATGCACACTGCTAAGTGGGCTAGGGGCATATTCCAGCCTCAGGTCCAGGTCCAGGCTCAGCAGAAGTGGTTGGGTTTACAGAGGTTGTTTTATTTTTTTTTTAAAGCTTATTTATTTATTTGAAAGTCAGAGTTACACAAAAGAGAGGCAGAGAGAGAGAGAGAAAGAGAGGTCTTCGATCTGCTGGTTCACTTCCCAACTGGCCACAACAGCTGGAGCTGTGCCGATCTGAGGCCAGGAACCAGGAGCCTCTTCCGGGTCGCCCACATGGGTGCAGGGGCCCAAGGACTTGGGTCATCTTCTATGCTTTCCCAGGCCATAGCAGAGAGCTGGATCAGAAGAGGAGCAACCGGGACTAGAACAGGCGCCCAAACAGGATGCCAGTGCTTCAGGCCAGGGCGTTAACCCGCTGCGCCACAGCGCCGGCCCCTACAGAGGGGGGTCTATAGAGGTCTGCTTCCCTCAGAAGTGGCCCAACTGGGAATCTGTGTGGGTAACATGCTAGGCAAGGCTGGTCCTGTTCTGTGTGTGATTTGGGGAAATACCAACTTTGCTAAGACTTTTATCTTCACTTTAATGCTATATGGGCTCATTTGACATCTTGCCAGGATCCTTTTCAGTTAATTATTTTTTTCTAATTAAAAATCTAGCAGTCAAATTGCCCTGGAAAATGGAAACACTTAATAGTGTTAGTAAGGATTTCATCTCACTTTCAGAGCTCTGTCCAAGGAATTATCTGTCCAGGAAAACAACAGATGATGTGAAAGGTGATGGTGTGTCAAGCTGCAGATCACAGGTGGGCGATGGCTGGCTTTCTGTGGTGCTAGGGGGTGCGGGGACAGAAGGTGGCACACTCCTTGCCCCTGGGGTAGGAAAGTGCCCAAGGAGGCCCCGTGGCTTGGCTGTGGGTGCACACTGTGTGGTGTGTGGTGCCTGAGCATCAGCGGGCCCTGGGCAGCCGGGTGCTGCTTCCTGCCTCCTGCAGGTGTGCCTCAGCTTGTCCCTTCTCCAACTCCTAGGCCCCGGTCCAGGCCCAGGACCTCCGCTGATGCTCTGCTGGCTGGGAATCCATTCTTCTAGCAAACCTCTCATGTCCCAGGCAGGCCCCCAAAGGACCACCCATGAGGACAGCGAGCCACTCCTGCCTCCAGGTCTCTGAGCTTCTGGAAGACACCGCAGGCTGGCTCATTTCCCTCGGGCATGGCAACATCTCTCAGCCCACCACTCTGGTCACCCAGCGTGTGGGATTCTCTGTTCCAAACCCTCTCGTCCCCATTTCTGCACCCTCAGGGCTCAATTCCAAGGTCCCGAGGTCCTTCTCTTGACTTGCCAGAACCTGGGGCCAGCTCTGGAGAGGGCGTTGAGTGGAATATTTAAATTGCCACAGAAACAACAAGCAAATCTATAATAAAGGTCTGACCTGAATCCTGAACTCTAAAAGTTCTCAGCTCCTGCTCCCTAGGGCCCCCTCACCCCACTGCACACGGCTTCCCTAGAGGGAGGACATTCCCATGGTGCCCGTGCCCACGCCAGGGCCTGTTGTGTTCCCAGTGAGTGCAGCATCTATAGATAGGCATTTTCATTTCTTTTTTTTTTTTAAGACTTATTTATTTATTTGAAAGCTAGAGTTAGGGATAGAAATCTTCCTTCCCCAAGTGGCTGTAATGGCCGGTGCTGGGCCGATCTGAAACCAGGACCCAGGAAGTTCCTCTGAGTCTCCCACGTGGATGCAGGGGCCCAAGCACTTGAGTCATCTTCCACTGCTTTCCCAGGCCATAGGCAGGGAGCTGGATTGGAAGTGGAGCAGCCAGGACTAGCATCGGCACCCACGTGGGATGTCGGCACTGCAGGCGGTGGCCTCACCCGCTAAGCCACAGCACTGGCCCCTCCCTCTGTTTCTAAGGCTGAAGAAGGGAGCACTTTGCAGGCCAGGGTCAGGCCAAGACTAGAAGTCCAGGCAGGTGGGTGGGGGCTGGTCGGCCTTGTTGTTTGCTGACAGCTTCTGCATGGGAAAGCACTTCATGTCTGGACTCTGGCACGTGGGCTGCTGACTTCAGTCAGTCTGTGTTGTTTTGGCGCTCGTGGCAGAAGGACTCTTGGCCTCATTAAAGCGCCTTTATCTGCATCAGGGCAGAGCGGAGCACCCCAGCTGGCATCGGGGGCCTGGGAGCGGGGCAGCCTGCCGGCCCAGGAGCAGTGGCACCGCAGCCAAGCTTGGCGGGCTCTCAGCCTGGGCAGCAGGCAGCCGAGAGTGTGGGTGAGAATACAGATATTTTGTTCAGGGGAGTGGGAGGAACTGAGAGTTCTGTATGGAGAATAGAGTCAGTTAGCTCGTTTATTGCTCATCCAGTCTTCTCAAGGAGAGCAGACTCGACGCTGATCTGAAAGCATCATCCAATTAAGGCTCTCAAATGCCAGAGCGACCCAAGAGGTGCCACGGACAGCTCTCCGTGGAGCCCCGGCAGAGGCTCTGGGAGCTTCCCTGGAGCCTGGAATGACAGCTCCTTCATGGTCCCTGTTTGTTTTATTACTGCAGACTCCTGGCTCAGCAGTATTTTGATGCACTGCTGAGAAAGTAAAACCAGGGGAGAGAAGGATGTCTATTTATTGGCTACGGCTGGTGTTGCCCTGTCTGCCTCCCAAATAAGCTCTTTGGGCTTACTCCAAAACTCAGGGAGCAAACAGAGGGGAGGGCTGGAAGTTCTGCTAGTTGTCACTCCACTCTCCCAGCCTGCCAAAATCCAAAATCCAAAGTCAAAAGGTCCCTTCGGCATTATTTCTGATCTCATTCATTAGGTAATTGAGTCATCAATTGCTAGTTTCTCATTTGTCCTTCAACCAGTGCCCAGAATTACATTAAGCAGACTGGGAGATAAGAAAATGCACACAACAGAATTGCTTGCCCCGAGAAGTGCGCAGAGGTTTGAGAGATGAAAACTAACACATTCACAACCATTCTAAATACACTGTGGAGGCCAGCGTTGTGGTGCGGCGGGTTAAACTGATGCTTGTGTCACAGCTTATTGGATGTGCTGGTTTGAGTCTCCAGTGCTCCATTTCTGATCCAGTTTTCTGCTAGTGAACCTGGGAAGGCAGCAGAAGATGGCTCAAGTGCCTGGGCCTTTGCCAGCCATGTCAGAGACTGGGATGGGATTCCAGGCTCCTGGCTTCAGTGTGGCCCAGAACCTGCAATTTTGGCCATTTGTGGAGTGAATTAGTAGATGGAAGATTATCTCTCTGTCACTTTGCTTACAAATAAATAAATTAATTAAAAAAAAAAAGAACAAAAAATCGACTGTATCAGGGTGGCAATGAAAGGTAGCCTTTTTAAAACGTGGCTGTGGTTGGCCTCCTTGGGCAACCCAGTATAGCACAGAGAAAAATCCAGGCTTGGCTGAGGGGCGGGATTGCTGTGGAGGCCAGAACTGCCTCTGACAACGAGAACCAAGCTCAGGGAAGCTTCAGGACACAAGACTCGCACCTACTAGCTGGCCTCTCACCTGAAGATGACTGGTGATTCCTCCCAACATGAAAAGAATGAGAAATGATAATAGCCAGCATTCAGTATGTGTGGGCACTGTGCTGCCTGCTGTAGCAGGAGTAAGCCAGAGGATTCTCTGAGTAACCCAAAGAAACTATTAAGACCCCTCCCCCATTCTATTTATTTTTAAAGATTTATTTATTTGAAAGGCAGAGTTATAGAGAGGCAGAGGCAGAGAGAGAGGGGGGCATCTTCCATCCACTGGTTCACTCCCCAGATAGCCACAACGGCCAGAGCTGTGCCGATCCAAAGCCAGGAGCCAGGAGCTCCTTCCTGGTTTCCCAAGTGGATGCAGGGTACCAAGCACCTGGGCCATCTTTTACTGTTTTCCCAGGCCATACCAGAGAGCGGATCAGAAGTGGAGCAGCTGGGACCAGAACCGATGCCCATATGGGATGCCAGCACTATAGGCGGCGTTTTTACCTGCTATGACACAACATTTTTTAAACTTAATATATCATTTGAAAGGTAGAGAGACAGATCTCCCATCCTCTGGTTCACTTCCTAAATGCTCATAACAGCCAGAGCTGGACCAGGCTGAATACAGGAATCCATTTGGGTCTCCCATGTCAATGTCAGAGATCCAACTACTTGAGCCATTATTGCTGAGTTCGAGTCTGCATTCGCAGGAAGCTGGAGTGGAAAGCAAAACTGAGGACTGAATCCAAGGAGGTTGATCCATGAGGCAGCCACCCAGGTGGCAGCTTAACCACTGCACCCAGTACCTGCCCAATGACCCCTGTTTTCTGGCTGATGAAATGGAAGTGCCAGGAGGATACAGCCACAGAACGAGCCCTGAGAGCTGCTTCCAGGCCCAGGTGCCTGATCACACACTCAGCTGTCCCCTGTGGGGCCAAGCCGGGAATCTAGGCAGGACCCGAGAGCTGAGGGCACAGTGGCATTACAGCAGAGATAGTGGGCAGTGGGCGGCCGGTGCTCTAGAGAGATGCTCACCACACAGAGCCAGCAGCCACGTCAGGGGAGTCACAGCCCGGGTCTCATGGCAGGAGCCCGACACCTGTCCCCCATCCTCCATCTCCCACTGCTGGCAGTGAGGGCTGTCATGGAAGACTGCAGCTTCCCTGCACCTCTGGCTGAGTCCATATCTGACCATGACTCTCCCACTGATTACACATCACACTGAGCAGCGGGCAGGTGACGGCCACCCATGTCCTTTGACAGTTCCAGACCAGGGCTGAGGCCAGTGGACAGAGGACATATCAGAGTATATTGGTGGAACTAATTCCCTGGTATCTTCCAGAAGGGATTACAGGAGGGCGCTAGACAGTGAGATATGGAAGCTTCCAGAAGAGAAGTGGGGGAGGGCTCCTTGGAGAAGCCCAGGCTTGAGCTGGCCCTGTGGAAAGAGAAGTAAGGGGGCTGGTAGGAGCCCCCAGACAGGAGATGGGCAGGACCCTGGCACATCCACAGCACCAGGCAGGGGCAGGGTGCCCACGGGACTCCCCAAGGACTCAGCTCAGAGCTGCTGCACTCTCCACAAATCTGCATTTTGCTTCCTCCATGGGAAACTGATACAAAGGGGTAGGGGATCCTGATTTTCCTTCTAGAAGAGACAAAACTTCCAGAATAGCTGATTTTTGCCACAGTGCTCCTTTGATAGGAAAACTGTGTGCACAGGGATATTTAAATGAGCTCTATATCTGGGTGAGAATCGCTCCGCTTCTCTGCAGTGTTCGCAGCCCCAGTGTTCTGGGTCCCCAGGCTTGCAAAGGCTCTGCCAAAGCTCAGCCCACAGCCCGCTCTGCCGCCCACGCCGAAGCTGCTTCTCTAGAACAAATAATACTATGTCTTTCTCCAGGCCATGGAGGCACAGTAACATTCCTATGAAAAACAGCAGCAGCCAGGGACCTTTGTGGAATAAGACAGGAGACAGCAAATCTAGGGACGGCGTTAGGAATACCTACATTGGGGAATGCAAATCATAAGATGACCTTTCCCCTGCCTGCCAGCAGCTCAGAGGTGCGGGGACGCATGGTAAGGGCAGCCCAGGGCACCCCGGGGGCTGGCAGGATGGCCCTTTACCCACTTGAACACGCAAGTCCCGTGTTCCAGGAAAACTTTCCCAATCACACATGTGCTGTTTCAGTCAAACTGGGACTGTGGTTCACCCTAGCAGGGGCTCTGACTGTTGGAATGCTTGCTCCTCTTCTTACTTGGTGCCTCCATCGCACCCTTGCACATAGGCTTTCGGAATAAGCTGCATTTAACTTTGAATTGTAACAGTGACTGATAGTGAGACCAGCACCAGCAACAACCAATCCTTTGCCGTGGTTCCCACCCTGGCTGCCATCAGAATCGCCTGGGATGCATGATGTGGGCACTGCAGCACAGCAGGTTAAGCTACCACTTGGAGTGTCCACATCCCGTCTTAGAGTACCAGTTCCAGTCCCAGCATCTGTTTCCAATCAACCTCCCCGCTAATGCTTCCTGGGAGGCAGCAGGTGATGGCTCAGGAGCTTGGGTCCCTGCCACCATCATGGGAGACCTGGACTGAGTTCCTGGCCCCCGTTCTTGGCCTGGCCCAGGCCTGGCTGTTGTGGGCATTTGATGGGTGGTTCAGCTGATGGAAGATCTGGGCCACGCTGAAGACAGGACCTGGAAACTCAATCCAACCTTGCTTGGGAAATTTTAAAAAGATCAGCGCTAAGTTCCATCCCAGCGCAGCAAAGTCCGACTTTCCCCAAGCGCTTTTTACGTGCAGCCAGGTGGACAGAGGCCCAGTTGTCTGAGGCTCAGGATGCTGGTGGAGATGAGGGGCAGCACCAGAAAGGGGTCGCCCAGCCCCTGGTGTACTCCCTGGAGTGGATTCAGCTTCAGAGCCTGACCAGGTGAGGGCGAGACCCCGCAGGTCCTAATGTAGAGGTATAGGGACTCCGCAGTGTCTGCAGTGGGGCACTTGGGTAGGGGGCAGGCAGCAGGGGCATGCACTCGGCAGGTGGGTTCTCAGCCTTCAGGAGGGACAGGCTACCTGAAGATGCCCTCTTCAGTGGGACTAGGACTCCTGGGGGTCCCTGCTCACCCACTCCCAGCCTCCTGGCCTGGCATCAACACATTGCACCTGGTTGTAGTCCTGGCTGCTGCTCCCTGGTGTCCCTGGGTTTCCCATTTGACACCTCCGTGAGAGAAGTGAACAGTTTGGCCAGACCCCACGTAAACAGGAAGGCCAGCTGTTAACAAGAGCCTCCTGCCCTGCCGCCAGGACCAGAGCTCGCATTTCCTTCCTGGGAGCTTGTCAATTGTGAGGAGGAAAAAAGAAAGAACAGGCACTCTCTGGCCACTGGGCGGCCTCTCCCGTGGCCACTTGAATTCCAGTGTCAGGGTTCACTGGCAGCTGGGTCTGCAGCTGGCTGGTTTTGTCTGATTTTTTGAAGGAGAGCCAGGGACAGCCACAGATTGAACCAGAAACAAAGCAAGACTGCATTGGCGGCTGTGCGCACCAGCGCTGCTCAACACAGAACAATTAATTGCCGGCTGGTGGAATGTGTGGGTGGGGGCAGGGAGGCTGCTGGAAAATGTAAGAATGTGCAGGGAAGTGTCAAGCATGTGGTGTGCTCAGCAGAAGCCCAGAGCGCGGCAGCCAGCTCTCCCCGTGCTTTCGGGACCCACCACGGTGTCCGAGCCCTGGCTGCTGCCGCACGTGCTGCAGCCTTTCCAGCTGGGGTGGCCTGGCACGCGGCGGCGCTACGGGTGGGTCACAGTTTGTCTGTAAGGTGGCAGTTTCATCCACTGAGTGTGCAGTGCAGAAACGCTCCGCGTCTATGTGTCACGGCACAAAGCAGGCAGACTCCCTCCTGTCTCTCTGGGGACTGGGCAAGCCAGGCTCTGCTTTTGTGCCCTGGAAGCTTGCAGTCTAACTCTTGCTGAAGAACCACTGCGGGGAAGTCCTCGAAGGGGAACGAGTCCCTCGGCCCCGCTAGCACCCTTGCTACTGGTCGGATTTCAGTGACGCAGATCCAGAACACTAGAGAGAGAAAGCGGTGTGTGTTCAAGCTGGAGAAGCTAAATGCATTTGTACAATGAAAGAGATGGCCGAGAAGAGCAGGAATGGGGTCCGAGGGGTCTGGAGCAGCCGTGAGGAGGCTTGGGGTCAGGATCAGGGGGAATTTAGAAAGTGCTGGCTTCCCTTCAGCATCTTCATACATGCTAAAGATGGGAATTTCTTTTACCGATACGTTCATTGTTTGTTGGACTGCGCATTGGACTTCCTGCCAAGACTGAGCCCCACGGAGCCCTGGATTTATTGAAGTCACACAAAAATGTTATGTTTCTTATCCCGGCTCCTCCTTGGAAGGCTGGGTCCAGCAGAGGGATGAGGTGCCGGGAGTTGATGTGGGAAGTGGTCCCAGGGAGCAGAGGTGAGGGACTGCGAGGTGCGGGGTAGGAAGAAAAGTCAACAGAGGGTGTAATTATCAAGGCCATTACCAAGCTGGAGCTTGCTCCCACCCAGGTCCCTTGGAGGGGAGTATAACAAATGTCTCAGGACAGGCTACCTGGCCAACAGCTAGAAGAGGCATTCAACTGGCAGCTCCCAGCGCACATTGTGGGTTACAGTGGAGGCGGTAACTGTCTCACAGGGCGGGACTGTGCATATGTGAAGCACTCACTTCCAAATAGGGAACACAAAAGACGTGTGCCTGCTTTGGGATCAGAGGCTGTCAGAGTGAGGCCAGCACAGATTGCGGTCAGAATCAGATGTGAGGTCAGGGCTGGGAGGTGTCTGACCTGCCATCCCCAAGCAGTTGAGCTCGGCCCCTGACCGGACCTAAGAAGTGACCGAGATCCCAAGACAGGAAGGGTGTGTGGCCCTGGCCAGGGTATGGCCGCGGGAAGTTCAGGGCCTCTGCATTCCTGTATGTGCTCTCTCCTACCTCAGAGGCCCCTTGACCCTGTCCCTCCATAACCACAGGTGCAATCCAAGACTCTCTCATGCTGGCAGCCCCTGGACCTCCCACTGCCTTGCCCCTCTCTTCAAGGCTCCCCAGCCCCGCTGCCTGGGTCCTGTATCCCCCCTGCCGCCCCAGCAGCTCCACCAATGGCCAGTAAGCCTCTGCCTGCTCTCACATGGGTGTGACGGGCCTCAGATAAGGGACTCTGGTGGAAGAATTTCTGGCAGGCAGGTTGGAGGAAGAGGGGCTGTAGACAGAATTGGGAGGAGGGTCAAAAATCCAAAGAGTGGTCTCCCTGTCCTCGGAGACCCTGGGTGGAGCCCAGACTGAATTCCTGTTCTCTTAAATCCATCTTGGTTCACGTGACGGGGTGGGAACGTTTCCTTTCTCAGCCAGCGTGGCCTGCTGAGTTCCCTGCAGCTCAGAGAAGGGAGCAGCGTGTACCGCTTTGTTGCTTCCTGTGTAGAGAGGGCAGCGATGAGGAAGTCCAGAGAACACTGCCTTGGGCAGCTGCCCAGTGTCCGAGTACAGAAAGGCGTATGGCAAGAATGTCCCATCCTGCACACCTATGTGTGTGATGGACACCCTCACTTAAGCTTACACAAGGTACTTCAAAAAGTTCATGGAAAATGTGTATTATGAAAAAGCTATGCACAGATTTGAATTTTTTTTTACCAAATTGAACTTTTAATTCCATTTCCAGGAATTTTTGAAGCACCTTCATGTGTAGCTAGACTAAAAAGGGCTCCTTTGATTTAAGCAATAGAACCCCACTCCCCTATTGACCCATGCATTTTTAATGTTTATTTTTAAACTTTTATTTATTTCAGGGGTAGAGAAACAAAGAGAGGAAAAGCTCTATCTGCTCATTCACCCCTCAAATGCCTACAACAGAGCTGGGTCAGGCCAAAGCCAGGGGCTGGGAATTCCATCTGGGTTTCCCATGAGAATGGCAAGGACCTGGTGCTTGGGCTGTCATCCCAGGCGTGGTAGTAGGAAGCTGGAGCTGAAGCAGAGAAGGAGGTGGGACTTGATCCCAGGCACTCGGATGTGGGATGTGGTGTGCTTGTGGCGGCTTCACCTCCTGTGCCATGAAGCCCATCCCAGGCCAAGGAGCTTATTGCTCCTTTGTATAGGCATTGGCACTGACCTTGGGCAAGTATGAGCCAAGGCTGGATCAATAATAGAATATGCTGGTTCCATTTATTTCATTTCCTTTCTCTTTGGCAGGGAAGGTAGAATGTGGTTGATGCTGTGGTATTTTTTCCTCCTAGCTTTGTCTTTTAAAAATTATTTTGAAGGTTACCTTAACTGTTAGCTCTAGTTTTATCCTGACTTGTACTCCCCTTGAAACAACTTCCAGTATTCCCTCCCAAAAGGGAGATTGGGGGAAGTTTAGAAAAGTTGGTTTATCAGTGAGGATCCAACGACAATAGAACTACTTAATGGTGAGTGTGTGTGTGTGTGTGTGTGTGTGAGAGAGAGAGAGAGAGAGAGGCAGGGAGATGAGACAAGACAAGTCAGATATGGACTTGACCTTCTGCAATTACGGGGGCTGGTTAAGACATCTCCATAAGGTTGCTGTCTTGTGCCTAACGCTGGAGTGTGGCTGGAACCCCGGAGTAAGGCCAGTGGATGGATGCTAGGAGGCCTTTCAGGAGGGGCTGGCACTGCTTTCAGGGAACCAACCACACCTCTGACTTGGAAGTTGTGGAAGCCAAAAAGGAACCAGGTAGGAAGGTGAAACTGCTGTAAAACTGACTGCTAACCCACACCAGCAAGGTGAACCAGCAAATACCGGACAACATTTGTAAGCTACAAAATGGCTGCTGCTTCATGTCTACCTTCCAAACCTCACGCAACAGTCTCTCTCTTAGGGCAACAGGTGTTTCGCCCGGTGGTTAAAGTGACTGTGTCCCACATCAGAGTGCCGAGTTCAATTCCTGGTTCCAGCTCTCAGTTCCAGGTTCCCACCAATCCAGACCCTGGGAGGCAGCAGTAACGATCCAGGTAAATTGGGTTCCTACAAGAACAGGTCTTCAAAGAAGGAGGTACCTTTCTCTGAAGGGAGGAGAGAACTTCCACTTTGACTATGACCTTGTCTAAATAAGATGAGTCGGTGAACTCAAAGGGCTTCCATAGCCTTGGAAACTCATGACTGGAGCATAGGGAGATTACTGATGCCATAAACAGGAGTGTCAATTTGTAAAGTCAACAACAGGAGTCACTGTGCACTTACTCCTCATGTAGGATCTCTGTCCTTAATGTGCTGTACATTGAGATTTAATGCTATAACGAGTACTCAAACAGTATTTTTCACTTTGTGTTTCTAATGGGTGCAAACTGTTGAAATCTTTACTTAATGTATACTAAACTGATCTTCTGTATATATAGAAAATTGAAAATGAATCTTGATATGAATGGAAGGGGAGAGAGAGTGGGAAAGGGGAGGGTTGCGGGTGGGAGGGAAGTCATTGCGGGGAGGGGGGAGCCAATGCAATCCATAAGCTGTACTTTGGAAATCTATATCATTAAATAAAAGTTAAAAAAAAAAACACAATAATACTGGCTTTGTCTCCAGTTACCTAGAGAAATCTATCTACTATTTTCATAAATTCTGGAAAGTTATCAATTCTTGACTTTTCCAATCAGGAAGGAGAGTGATTTCTTTATGTCATTGTGAGCATGCTATAAAATCAATAAATACCTCCACTTAAAATTTTCATTTAAATAACCTTTTTGCTTTTCTGATTATTAAGACAATACATGTTATAGAAATTATTAAAAAGCACAGGCAATTTTTGACTTACTTTATTCTTCCATTTTCTGTGTATTTTGTATGTATAATAAAAATTAAAATAAATATTATGTTATACACACACACACAAAAAAATTGGGTTCCTACTACCCTTGTGCAAGATCAGCACTGTTTCCAGCTCCTGGCTCCAGCCTTGGCCCAGCGCTGGCTGTTGTGGGTGTTTGGGAATAAACCAGTAGATGGAACTCTCAGTGAATCTGTCTCTCTGCCTCTCAAAAGAAATAAAATTGTGGCTGGTGCTGTGGCGTAGCAGGTAAAGCCACTGCCTACAGTGCCGGCATCCCATATGGGTGCCACTTTGAGTCCTGGCCACTCTACTTCTGATCCAGCTCTCTGCTATGACCTGAGATAGCAGTAGAGGATGGCCCAAGTCCTTGGGCCCCTGCACCCATGTGGGAGACCCAGAAGAAGCTTCTGGCTTTGGATCAGCCCTGGTCTGGCCATTGTGGCCATTTAGGGAGTGAACCACTGGATGGAAGATCTCCTTTCTCTCTGCCTCTGCCTCTCTTTAACTCTACCTTTCAAATAAATCTTTTTTAAAAAAGGAAATAAAATCTCTCTTGGCATAGTCTAACCAGAAACATACAGAAAAGTGTGTTGTTCAGCCTAGTCAATTGACATGTTAAAAAGCTACCACATGTCCTAAACGAAATACAAATGCTCCATGACTTGCAATGGGCATACATCCCAATAAAGCCATCACGAATTGAAAATAATGTACATAGGTTGGATGTGCATCAAAATGTCTGATTATCTGAGCTGAGCAACAGTACACCATAGGGTGTGGGTTGCTTCCCCTCATAATCACATGCCCAGCTGGGGCTGTGGCCACTCCTGGTGTTGCAGGAGACTATTATACTACCTATTGGTAGCCCAGAGAGAGATCAAAATTCAAAAAAATAGTTTCTACTGAATATTAATTGCTTTTGTACTCCCATAAAGTTGAAAAATCATGAGGTGGAACCATCATAAATTGGGGATCATCTGTAACAGTAAATTATTGTTTGGCAAGACATCATTTGAGCAGTGTTTCATAATTTTTTTTTCTTTTTTTCTTTTTTTCTTTTTTTTTTTTTAAACTTTTATTTAATGCATATAAATTTCCAAAGTACGACTTATGGATTAAAATGGCTTCCCCCCCATACCGTCCCTCCCACCCACAACCCTCCCCTTTCCCACTCCCTCTCCCCTTCCATTCACATCAAGATTCATTTTCGATTATCTTAATATACAGAAGATCAGCTTAGTATACATTAAGTATGGATTTCAACAGTTTGCTCCCACACAGAAACATAAAGTGAAAAATAATAGATGATTTTTTTTTAAATGATGATGAAATCAGAGCAGACCTATTGTCATGTTTAATCCCAGTGAGAGTCAAGTTGGGAATTGATAATTTTTTTTTTTTTTTTTTTTTTTTTACAGAGGATCAGTTTAGTATGCATTAAGTAAGGATTTCAACAGTTTGCACCCCCATAGAAACACAAAGTGAAATATATTGTTTGAGTACTCGTTATAGCATTAAATCTCAATGTACAGCACATTAAGGATAGATCTTACAATAGTTGATTAAGGATAATCTTACAATAGTTGTAGGATGAAAGTATTCTATCCCCATATTACAAGTGAGGAAGCCGAGGCTGAAGAGTTGCAGTGAGCATGTTCTGTGGGCTGTGCATCACTCGAGACTCCTCCTTTCTGTAGGGACCTTATTCTGCGCAGTGTGGAGTATCCAGTCTACCTTTAATCAAAGGGTTGAAAGTGTATCCAGACTTGATCAATCACAGCACCCCATCCTTTGGGACACAATGACTGATCCATAAGTGGACATTGACCAGGTTGGGTCAAACAAAACCTTCTCTGGAAAGCTTCTATTAGGGAAGACGTGACCATTGTCTCCTGGGCATGGTCATATTGCTGTACAGAGCAGGCTTAGCTGGAGGGTGGAGGGAAGGGCATTATTTGAGCCTCTAGATGCAACCATGCTGAACGTTTTACTCTTGAACCATCCAAGTGGTATGGACCAATAAACTTTCTATTTGCTTATTCTTGTTTGGGTTGAGGTTTTTGTTAGCTATTATGAAAAGAGATCAATAAAGAAGTTGGTGCCAGAAGAGGAGTACTCTAAGTGAGAGACCCTAAAATGTTGATTCCTTACATGTGGGGAGTAAACCATTTGGGTTCCCACTATGTAAACCAATTTTTGACTTTTTTTTTAAGAAATGTTACTTGCAACCGAGACAGCTATGCGTAATAGAGGTTAAATGACTTGCCCAAGGTTGCTCAGCTGGTAAGAAGTATTAGAACTCCAACCAGGGCTATCTGATTCCAGAGCACATGCTCTTAATAACTGTACCTTGTTACACTATGAAAATTCACCTGCCACATCTGAGGTTACAGTGGCTGTGTTCTGTAGCTGCTTGGTAAAAATGGAATGCACTGCTCCAAGCACTGTCTGAGGGGAGCTTGGCTAGTTCCTTTGGGAAATGACTGTGGGTGAAGCACAAGTGGCTAGATTTTGGGGTCAAGATCTGGGTCTGTGATTTGGGTTTCTAGAACCCACTGCATCCTTTATTTTTTTAAGATTTGTTTATTTGCAAGGCAGAGTTAAAAAGAGAGGGGAGAGAATGAGAGGCAGAGAGGCAGAGAGAGAGAGAGATTCATCCATCCTTCATATACTAGTTCACTCTGCAGATGGCTGTAACAGCTAGGGCTAGGCCAGACTGAAACCAGGAGCCAGGAGCTTCCGCCAGGTTTCCCATGTGGGTGCAGAGGCCCAAGCACTTGGGTCATTCTGCACTGGTTTCCCAGGCACTGGTCTTCCATCTGCTGGTTCACTTTCCAGATGGCTGCAATGGCCGTAGCTGGGCTGATCCAAAACCAGGGACCTGAAGTTTCTTCTGAATCACCCACATGGGTGCAGGGGACCAAGCACTTGGGCCATCTTTTACTGATTTTCCAGACCATAGCAGAGAGCTGGGTTGGAAGTGGAGCAGCCGGGACTCAAACCAGTGCCCATATGGGATGCCGGCACTGCAGGCTGGGGCTTTAACCCCCTGTGCCACAGCACTGGCCCCCACTCCCTCACCTTTTCCCCTTCAAAGTGTGAGAATCCTAATTTGGCTTACTGCCTCTCTGGAAGGTTCTATCCTCCAATGCCCCCACTGGATCTCCCAAGGGCTCCTCTACCTCTAGAGCAGCATTACCCAACAGAACTTTCCAGCAGTAGCAAAAATGGTACTTGTGATGTCCCCTGCACTGCCCACTAGCAACCACCATTGACGTTTAATTTAAATTCAAAGTAGTCACATGTAGCAGGCAGCTAACTTTCCCAATTGTACGAAAAGCATACTTCAAAAAGTTAGTAGGAAAAGGAATTAGAAGATAAATCCATTTTGGTGCAAAAAAAAGTTGAAATCTATGCATAGTTTTTTCATAATAAACATTCTGTAGTTGTGAATACCCACTGTGTATATGGATTTATTTGAAAGGCAGAGTTACAGAGAGAAAAGGAGAGAGAAAGCGAGTGAGCAAGCTTCCATCCACTGGTTCACTCTCCAAATGGCCACAACACCTAGGGCTGGGCCAAGCCCAATCCAGGACTTTATTATGGGTTTCCCATGTGGGTGCAGGGGCC
Organism: Oryctolagus cuniculus; assembly: GCF_051225735.1. Classification (NCBI taxonomy): domain Eukaryota; kingdom Metazoa; phylum Chordata; class Mammalia; order Lagomorpha; family Leporidae; genus Oryctolagus; species Oryctolagus cuniculus. Next base: position 145,646,542 of record NC_142868.1, on the reverse strand, counting down.
CAAGTACTTCAGCCATCCTCCGCTGCTTTCCCAGGCACAAGAATGGAGCTGGGTCAGAAGTGGAGCAGCTAGGGCTCCAACCAGTGTCCACGCAGGCGGCAACCTAACCCACTGTGCCACAATACCCGCCCTTCTGCTGCCTTAAAAAAAAAAAAAAAGTTTATTTATTTGAAAGGCAGAAGGAGAGGAAGAGAGAGAAGGAGAGAGATCAATTTTCGATCCACAAGTTCACTCCCCAAACGACAGAAGCCAGGCCCAGTCAGGCTGAAGCTAGGAAACAGAAAATCCATGCAAGTCTCCCATGTGGGTGGCAGGAACTAAAGTACTGGAGCCGTCAGGTGTTGCTTCCCAGCTGCATGAGCAGAGAGCTGCATCAGAAGCACAGAGGCCTGGATTCAAGCCGGCATTCTGATGTGGGGTGCAGGGGTCTCAAGTGGTGGCCACGGCACCACAACACCTGCCCTAGTCCTGCTGACTTTAGATCAGTTTGTGTCCTCTGTAGCCATTAGACTCTGTAACATGTTTATAGTTTCCAGCTTCAATTTGAGAGCATTGATTTTTTTTTTTAGGTCTCCAAGTCTGTATTTGTCATTACTGAAATCCTATTTCTATTCCTGCTTGCTGTATTGTTTGGAATAGTTTGGTTTTGACCAAAAAGGATGGTCATACCACAGAGTCAGCTGGTGTGGAATCACAGAATTCCTCAGATGAGCAGAACAAGGGAAAAAAGCAGAGCAATCATGACATTCCTGGCTGATTCATAATTTCTGTTACATCAGGAGTTGCCTATTGCTGTGTAAGTGTGGAGATGAGAACAACACTGACTGCTGTGAGCCCCCACTTCTTCCCTCTGAAATTTGCTTTCATGATCTTCCTGCTTTTATGTACATTATCTTACTCCAGTGTTTGGATTCTGACTCTCAGAGCAGGATTATAAAGCTTCCAACAAAAATATCATGAAATGGAAGTGGCTTCAAGGATCTGATGGTGAACATCGTTGCCATTACCAATTTCTTCTGTCCAGTGGCCTTTTATTGTTTCTTTGGCCTGTGATTTTGACCTTGCATTATATTAGAAAAAGTGGTACCAGGCTTTATACAAAATATGTGCTCTAAGATTCAAGAGATCACGGAATATGTCTTTAAATCAGTATTCTTTTAACAGTTGTCAGACTCACGGGGAAATGTGAAACACTGCTGAAGCTGACCTTTGGAGAGGCCAACACAATAGGCGAGGCTCTTTGCTCTTGTTTTCTGGCATTGCTGCATTGTATTTGTCTCTCTGTTCCACCTCTGCTCTAGGCAGGGCCTGACACTGCAGGAAAGCCTCAGGAATCCTGGTGCCTCCATCCTCTTGTACAGTGTCTCTGTCGTTTCAAGCAGCTTTGTGTGGAATTAACCTTGCAAAGTTAATGTTTAATTTTAAGAGCTGTACTTTTTTCATTTTCCATTTTGGTGAACAGACCAGATGCTTTGCCAAATTTACCCTCAGCTAATTGCATAGTTCAGTGTCCTGAAATGTGCCCTTGTTTGCTTAAAACCTGCTGATTTGCAAAAGAAATTGTTCCAGGAATGTAGGTCAGGGTGGACGCGCCTATGGAGACTGAATTGACCAGGAAAGAGTCATTTGGGCCTGGTGGGGCACTGGGTGCCTGTAAATCTGCAGGGATAGCGGACTCTCCAGGGCAGGATTTTCACTCTAATGATAAGGCTGCTGGCAGAGGGGGGAAGAGCTGGGCCTGGAGATATGGACAAAAATCAGTTTGGCTCTGATCCACCTATGGAACCCCCTCAAGCTTTTCATCTTGAGCAGGCTTTGGGTCAAGATTGAAATAAAATGTTAATGCACAGCCGGAGGAAAAGAATTTTAAAATCTGGCGTTTGCTCTGCCTCTGGAGGCTCTCCGAGGAGATATACGTGAAGCAGGAGTGGACTTCCAGCAGCAACAGAATGAGGAAGTTGCTCAGCTGCTCTCCCCTGCTTGTGAGCCTGGACCTGTCAGGCAGAGGGGTCCACGGGGGTTTGGCCCTCTTCACCAGCTCCAATTCCTCCTACCACAGAAACGAGCCAAGGGCAGCCAGGTGGAGACTGAAAAGGGTAGAAAGAAACCAAACGAGACAAAGTGGACGCTGCTCCAGGAGAGGGGGCAGCATGCAAGAAACTGCCTGCCTGCCTGGTGACTCGGTGGGGGTGGGGTGGCTCCTGTTGAATAGATGGGGTGAATATGAACCTCTTGACATTTTTATTACATTAAAAAATTATGCTTTTGGAACTTAAATTTTTTATGCTGATTTACTTTTGTCTACTTGAAAGGCAGAGTGACAGAGAGAGGGAGAGCAGATTGATTGAGAATGCATCTGCTGGTTCACTCTCCAAATGCTTGCAATAGCCAGCACTGGACCAGGCTAAAGCTGGGAGCCTGGAACTCCGTCCAGGTCTCCCATGTGGGTGGCAGGGACCCAAGCATTGAAGCTGTCATCTGCTACTTCCCAAGGATGCATGTGCTGGACCAAAGGTGGATCAAAAGTGGGAAACCAGGAGCTGAACTCTGATATAGGATGCAGGCGTTCCAAGCAGGCAGCTTACCCCATTCCGCTATGACACCGCCCTCCTGTCATTTTTGGCACTGGCCCCTACTCAAGATATTCAGTGAACCACTCCAGTCTGAGCTATACCACTCTAAATGGCTGCCATGCCCCTGACCAACCTACTGTCTGGTCATCTCACCAGATGTGCTTGACTGACCTACAAGGCAGACACTAGGGGCTGCTCACTATATTTCCTCAAGCTCTCATAATTCACCAAGAACTTGTTTTAGTCCTTGGAAGTTCATCATTTAAACAATGGAGTTAGTTTCTGATGGTTATGTCACAAACTACCACAAACTTAGTGGCTTAAAACAACACACATGTATTATCCTACAGTTCCAGAGGTCAGAGGTCCACAATGGATCTCACTGGGTTGAAATCAAGGTGTGGGCAGGGCTTGGTCCTGCTGGAGGCCCTAGAGGAGGGTCTGTTCTCTTGCCTGCTGCAGCATCCAGCGGTTGCTGTCTCCCTTGGCTCATGGCCACTTCCATCTTCACAGGCAGCTGCAGCTGGTTGAGTCCTTCTCGTAGCACATCACTCGGACACCCACTCTTCTGCCTTCTTCTTTTTCCTTGCAGGGCCCTTGTGATTCTATTGGCCCACTTGAATAATCCAGGATACCCTCTTCCTCTTTTTTTTAAGTTTTTAAAGATTTATTTATTTTGAAAGTCGGTTACAGAGAGAGATCTTCCATCTGCTGGTTCATTCTCCAGATGGCCACAATGACCAGCACTGGAGCAGGCTGAAGCCAGGAGCCAGGAATTTCATCTGGGTCTCCCATGTGGGTGGCAGGGGCCCAAACACTTGCCCATTCTCTACTGATTTTCCTGGGCCATTAGCAGGGAGCTGGATTGGAAGTGAAGCAGCCGGGACTCAAACCAGTGCCCATATGGGAAGCCAGTGTCACAGGCAGTGACTACCCACTGCACCACAATGCTGATTCCCAGGATACCCTTCTTCACGTCAGCTGACCAGCAAACTGAATTCCACCTGCAGACTTAGTTCCCTTTGCCATGTGGCCTGACATATTCAAAGGTTCTTGGGATTAAGAATCAGGCATCTTTCAGGGATCATTTTTCTGCCAACCATGATAATACAAACTCTCATAGCCCTTTTATAGACCTAAAAATACCTGTGAGATACATTCTACCCACAGGTAGAATTATGCCCTTTCTTGGATAAAGAAGCTGAAGTAGGAGTCCAAAACAGACAAAATTTGCAGAAGCTCCACCCATTTTTTTTTAAACAAAGTACAGTTAGGGTACAGATCACAGTGTTCAATCCATTTGGAGGCTGTCAACTCTAGATGCTGGTGCACACTAAGGGTGTGGCCTTGTATGCCTCCCATCACACCTGGATTCAGGTTTTGTGCTAATACAACCGTATTCCATATTTTCTCCTCCCAAATCGGATTCCATTTTTGCCTTCCCAAGTGGCTTTGATAAATGACCAGGATGATAGTTTCAATATAGATAGCTACTGTAAAAAAGGTATGACCAAATGCAAAGCTATCTATATTTATTAAAATATATGACACAGAAAGAAGCTGAATGAAAAGTACAAAGCATGGTCCTAATGTTGACCTTTGTGAATTTTCCATGAAGGAGGAAAAGACCATTTTCAACAAGTAGTCAATACATGGACAGACTTTTCTTTAAATAAAGGATGAGCTTTTTGGGGGGCGGAAATGAGAAAGCCTATGATATTTAGGAGAATCTAACAGCAATAAGTAAGGAAGAACTCTGCTATTCCATGACTGCCTTTCAAATGTACAGGATCCAATGTATGACTGTCACAACAGGCTAAAGTCCCTCTTGCGTTTGACAAGGAGGTTCAGGAATTTGGATCCTGAATCCAGGAAATCAAGAAATAAAGAAACTAAATTCCCAACCAGTAAAAGGCTAGATTTCAAGTATTCACTTATTTAAAAGGCAGAGAGCATGCACATGTGTGCGGGAGTGCAAGAGAGCGAGCTCCCACCCTATGGTTGAGCCCCTGAATGCCTGCAATGGCTGAGGCTGGGAGGGATTGCAGCCAGGAGCCTGGAACTCCTTTCAGGCTGGCTTTCTGCATGGATGGCAGGGACCCAGTCACCTGGGCCATAACCTGTTGCCTTATAGCATGCACATAAGCAGGAGGCTGGAATTGGGAACAGAGCCAGGATCTTAACCTCTGCAGCAAATACCTGCCTGCAGTGTTTACACTGAGCCCTTGTTTGCTAACAGCCTGTTTGATTCTGTGTGGGTTTTTGGTTAGTTTTTGTGGAATGGAATGGAAAGACTTCCCTAACCTTAGTACAATTTCTCTGCTCAGAGGTCAGATTTCAAAACAGCAAAACAGGAGACACACACACACACACACACACACACACACAACTTGAACCTACTGAGGTATTTAGTTCTCTTTAAGTCAGTAAGACGAGGACTTAGACTCTGAAGCTAAGAGTCAAGCTTGAAAACAGTCGTGCTGGGGGCCCGGTGCTGTGGCATAGCAGGTTAAAGCCCTGGTCTGATGTGCTGGCATCCCATATGGGCACCAGTTCTAGTCCCGCCTGCTCCTCTTCCGATCCAGCTCTCTGCTATGACCTGGGAGAGCAGTAGAAGATGGCCCAAGTGCTTCAGCCCCTGAACCCGCATGGGAGACCTGGAGGAAGCTCCTGGCTCCTGGCTTCCAATCGGCACAGCTCCAGCCGTTGTGGCCAATTGAGGAGTGAACCATCGGATGGAAGACCTCTCTCTGTCTCTCTCTGTGTGTGTCTCTCTCTCTGCCTCTCCTTTCTCTGTGTAACTCTGACTTCCAAGTAAATAAATAAATCTTAAAAACAAAAACAAAAAAACAGTGGTGCTTCTACAGACACCTTCGCCAGGTGACTGAAGGTAGGTTGGCAGCACATATCACACACATCCCCTGAGGCTTAAAAACAATCAGTGTGTAAATGTGGCCAGCATCTTAGAAAGCATCGATGATAAAACGCTTCCAGGGTGGGTTTTCCCCAAGGGGCAGTGTGACTGTGATTCTTCCTCCTGTAGCTGCAAACCTTGTTGCCTCAAACAGTTACTGTGACAAGGGAAGGGATGTTTTCGCTGGAGAGTCCAGCACATTTTCCATTTGCCTGACTTAGCTCTTGGCCCCGAGTGGAGTAGAAGGCGGGGTTTTCGGGACGGAAATCAGAGAAGGCTCTTGACTCGAATGTGTGCATTCAGATCTGCTCCTGAGAGTGCCCACGGTGGGCGCTGCAGCTGGGCCTGCTGTGAGCTCCTCGGCGTCTCCTTGGTGAGGAGCCTCTGTTGGCTCATGACTGAGTGGCATTTTACATGTTAGTGAGGGGCTACGTTATTCTTGTATTTTTGTTGTGTCTTTTTCTGCTTTTCAATTCATCTGCTGATTTGGGCTTGTTTGCAAAAGGAAGAAATAACTGGCTCACTCCCTTTCATGCAGTAAAAGGCAGGCGCTTACTGGGGGCTTGGGAGCTGTTTTTGTAACCCAGCAGACTGACGTTTTTGAGAAAATTTGGCAAGCCTTAGGTGTTACTAAAATTTTGTGTGGTAGGGAGCTGCACAGTAACACCCCAAGGACACCTAAAAAAAATAAAAATCAACAAATCCAAACCAAATTAAGCTTTCGCATCAGTGTTCCTGGGCTGCTCCGTCCCTTGGGGCTGCAGTCTCTACACCATTGAAACCCAGATCAGTGCCTGCCTTACAGCTTCTCTAGGTCTGAAACTCAATTCCAGAAAACATTTAACTCTGATATATTTTTAAAAAATACTTTTTTTTCCTTACAAATGCTGAAGAAAATCTAGCAACTTCTCTGTGTTTTAAAGGTTGTGATTTAGAAACACTTTGAGCCATGGACTCATAGGGCTGTAAAGACTCAAGAAGTTGGGAGTTTGTGGTAACGGTTTTCTTTTTGATAGCCAGGCCCTGTCCTCGGGCTGGAAAAGTGTGTGTGCACAGTAACTGCACGCAGCACAGCCCTCAGCCGGCTTGCCCAGCACCCCACACACTCGCCACGCTGCTGCCCTCTCTCCTGGCCATGAGCTCTCAGTTTGTACTTCGCTAACTCGCACTTGTAAGAAATGTGCTTGGTGAAACTAGGCAGGGGGTGGAGGTGGGCGCTGGTGGTGGAGGAGGAGGATGTGTAAGGGTGCTTTGAAGCTGCCTGAAAAGCCCGGCTGCTTCCTAGCTGCGGCAGTGGACTTGTGCGCCGGACCCCTCGGCTACCGGAAATGGCCCAGGCTCTGGTCTGGCGGAGCTGAGTTGCCCCCACCAAGCACCCCTTTTTTATTTCTCCCTCCCATCCAGTTTTGAGAGGTTCTGTAAGTGTCTTGAGAGCAGAAACACTCACTACCTTACTCATTCCAGGGTCTCCCGTGCCTGCTGAGCCGCAGGTCAATTAATGTGCAGAACTGAACTGTTAGGAAGCTTTGGAATCCAACATGCCCCAGTCTGAGTCCCAGTTCTGCCCTTACCAGATGTATGATCTGGTTAATTTATCAGATCTCTATGATACTCAGTTTTTCTCATTTTCAAAATGGAAGGTGGTATTATGATTTAATATAATAATAGTTATTTTAATACCTTGGAAGAATAAATAGGACAGCACACAAAAGCACTTAGCATTTCACAGGATTTCACAAGGACCAACTTTAGCAATGCAATCCTATCAAAGGGTTTTTCATGTAAAAAATTATTAAACACACATCTTTTTAACTGCCAGTCAACTGTGATCAACATGGGATGGCTGAAGACAGTGCTCTGAGTTACTGTAATTCCAACCAGAAGCAAAAAAGCACCCTGGATGACTTAGTTTGCTTGCCCATCCTCCCATAGGTAAACATCATAGTTGTTTTGTTTTTAAGCAATGACAATAGTCTGTGGATCCTTTTTCACTACTCTCCTTGACTCCTAGAAGTCTGAGGGTCCAAGGTTGAGAAATAGTGTCGTTGTTCTTGTTTTGACTTCTAGATTGGGCAGATCTAAACCAACCCAGGTCCATCTTCAGAGCATGCTGGGGAGTGGAAGCACCGCAGAGTGGAGGAGCCTCGTCTTTAGAGCCACACAGGTTAAATCCCAACCCAGGGCAAGTTCCTTCATCTCTCTTGATCCCAGTTTTAGATTCTGTAAAATGGGGATAATACCTACCTTACAGTGCTGTTGGGGGAATTGAATGAGCCACTGACAAAGCCTCGGCACAGCATCTGGTTCATAGCAGGTGTTTCATTAAGTGGTATTTGGTGAGTGTAGCCAAAAGTGTAGTTGTTAGGAATGGTTGGTGTTGTGTGTGTGTAAGATTTATTTATTGAAATGCAGAATTACACACACACACACACACACACACACACGGAGAGATATCTCCCATCCACTGGTCCATTCTGCAAATGGCCAAGGCTAGGTCAGGCTAAAACCAAGAGCTTGGGACTCCATCCAAATCTCTCAAGTGGTTGGCAAGGGCCCAAGTACTTTGAAACCTGCTGCTGCTTTCCCATGGGCATTAGCAGGGAGCTGGATTGGAAGTGGAGTAGCCAGGACTCAAACTGGTGCCTACATGGGATGCCAGCATCACAGGTAGCAGCTTCACCAGCTATGCTACAACACCAGACCCAGTTGCTGGTTTTAGTGTGAGTTCCAGCTGCTCTACTTCTGATCCAGCTCCCTGCTTATGGGCTGGGAAGGCAGTGGAAGACGGCCCAAGTGCTTGGGCCTCTACACCCACATGGGAGAACTGGAGGAGGCTCCTGACTCCTGGCCTCAGCCCGGCCCCACCCAGGCTGTTGCAGCTGTCTGGGGGCTGGTGTTGTGGCATAACAGGTAAAGCTGCAGCCTGTGGCACTGGTATCCCGTGTGGGAAGTGAACCAGCAGATGGAAGATCTCACTCTCTCTTTCAAATAAATCTTTTAAAATAAAATACAGGTGGTGTTATTTTCATGCCACAAAGGTTCAGATATGAATAAATGTGGTATTTCTATTTTGTAGGGATTTATGTATTGAGGAAACTACTGTCTACTAAAACAAAGAGGCAAGGGCTCTGAATTCTAACAGCTTACTTATTCCTTTGTGCATTTGGTCAGCAATGTTAGGTGCCTAAGTCTTTTGTACTGGGGCTGCTGTGAGCGAGATCTGGTTCTTGGTCTCAAAATATCCAGAGTCTGTAGGTAAAATGAATACCAAGCCTGTCTTCTACCTCAGCAAGACCCACCTCCCTTTCAGCTGACGACTGCTCTGTTTTCACTTACCCTTCTGGCTAGTGAAGAAGAGTGCAGGCTCATTCTTTCCGTCAATCTCGACAGTACCCGAAAATCCCCCTGCTGCCGTCCTGCTGCATTCGTTCTGCTTACACCCAAGTTTGAATCAACTCAGTCATCTGCCTTCTGTCCAAGGGTACCCGGATGGTCATAGAAAATGATTCAACCGCCAGGCTTGATGAACTGCACACATTCATGGCCTTACCACTTAATAAAACCACTTAATAATTTTTTGCCTAGCGTGGTCAGACCTTCTGCCATTCTCCACATCCCGTGATCGGCCTTGGCTATCTCTTCTGCCTCATCTGTCCACCCACTTCCTTGCAACTTGCCCTTGAGCCTTACACTATTTGGGATCTCTTATACACGCTATGAAATTTTGGGCCTCCCCAACTTTGTTGGGGAGATGCAGCCCTGATCAGTGTGGATTCAAGTACTCAGTTTGTTAGCAGACAGAGCTCTAGGGTGGAGATGGGTGCCCCCAGTTATTGTAGCTAGATAGCATGACACCCATTTCATTGATCCCACGATTACCAAGCAACTTTAAAGATTATTTGGTTTTTAAAATAGATTTCTTAAGGAATAAAATGTACTGGCAAATGTACTTGGCATTACAAATTACTGTATTTGCACTCACTCTATACATCAATGCTTTATGACTTTGGTTATTAAGGTGACTTCTTTTGAGTCCTTAGTTATATTAACAAAATTAAGATTCTGAATGGAAAAGCTAATAATCTGTGTTAAACCTGAGATACTACCAAAATAATCTAACTCTCCTCCCCATCAACAAAGACTTCTAAAGATCTCTACAACTCATCACCATCACTCTTTAAAGAAAGCTGGGGTGGGAGGACCTTGGCTGTGACCCATTCGAGGTGGAATGTCCCTACCGTTTGTGTGGCAGCTTGCTAAAAGCATTCTTGTACCATACCCAGTTTTCTTCTTTAGAAGCTTTGCTTTTCAAGTGATTTGCAGTCATGACTTGATCTCCCAGGTGGACCGGGCCCCTCAGGTCAAGCAACCCTTATGCCTGTGTCCCCCTCTAAGGGTACTCTGAGGGAATACAGCCGCTAGAATACATTGTAAGTCTTCTTTCAGTTTAGATGGAGATCATCAAGCCGCAGGGTCACATTTCTGGGCTCATACAGCAACAAGGCAAGTTTAAAGACCCAAAAGGAGTTAAACTGCCTAGGAATTTCAAAATGCAAAATTAGGATAATATGTACCATTTATGAATGCTTATATGCCATGCTTATTTCTTCTAATTCTTTTTTTAAAGATTTATTTTTATTTATTTGAAAGAGTTACAGAGAAAGGTAGAGTGAGAGGGGTGGGGGGGTCTTCCATCTGGTGGTTCATTCTCCAAATGGCCACAACAGCTGGAGCTGAGCTGATCCGAAGTCAGGAACCAAGAGCTTCTCTGGGTCTCCCATGTGGATGCAGGGGCACAAAGACTTGGGCCATCTTCTACTACTTTCCCAGGTCATAGCAGAGCTGGATAGGAAGAGGAGCAGCCGGGACTAGAACTGGTGCCCATATGGGATGCCAGTGCTTCAGGCCTGGGCTTTAATCCGCTACACCACAGCACCGGACCCTCATTTAATTCTTGTAAAATCTTATTGGGACCCATTTTAAAAATGAGGTAATTAATGTGTAGGTAAGTTAAATGACTTGACCACGCTGATAAATTGAGCAGAGATTTGAACATAGGTCTATCTGCTTCCAAGGCCCATGCCTTTAACTACTGTGCCACACAGGCTTCCCTTAATAAGTCCATTGATCCATTTACTCACCAAATACTTATTGATCAGTTATTGTGTGTTAAGCACTGGAAATATAATGATCAGAAAGATACCATGATGAGTGTTCAATTAACAGGCGTTTAATATATCTAATAGATGCCTCATAAATATGTAATATAATGTCATAGATGAAATAATAAAATATGTTCAGGAAAGATACAAAGAGAACCAATTTACCTGGAAATAGGGGACAATGATGGGAAATTTCCAAGAGCACATGCTACTTAATCCAGATATTAGGGAACAAGTAGAGTTTCACCATGTGCATAGGATTACTTCAGGAAGACAGAGCAGTACAGAGGGCAAAGGTCTGTAAGCAAAAGCCGGAATAGTGTGAACTGGAAGAGCTGCAGATGCGGGGCTGGAGGAGAGGCCCGGCGGTTGGAAAGAGGCCTTTTCAGCCTCTGCTGAGTCTGGGGGTTCCCCTGCAGGAAATCAGTCTTGACAGTTTTTAAGGAGAGCAGATTCATACTGAGATTTGTGCTTAGAGTTCTCATTTAGTGCAACTGTAGGGATGCTACTGTGCAGTTGAGACACTGACTACAACAATGTGGAAGGCTACAGTGAGATTGCTAGTCTCTGTTATTGGTCATCTAAGACCACCCAGACGGTTTTTTTTTCTTGGAAAAATAGCACAGAATTATGTACTAGTGAACTGACTTTTTGAAAAGTACAGGTTGGGGGTCCAGCACTGTGGCTGGCGCAGCAGGTTAAGCCACCGTCTGCTGTGCCAGCATCCCTTATGGGTGCTAGTTTGAGTCCCAGTCACTCCACTTCCAATCCCGCTCCCTGCTAATGGCCTGGGAAAGCAGCGGAAGATGGCTCAAGTGCTTAGGCCCCTGCCATCAATGTTGGAGACCCAGAGGAAGCTCCTGGTTCCTGGCTTCAGCTTGGCTCAGCACTGGCTGTTGCAGTCGTCTTGGGAGTGAACCAGTGGATGGAAGATCTATCTCTTTCTATAATTCTAACTTTCAAAATAATACAAATCTAAAAAGAAAAGAAAAATACAGGTCGGGGGCTGCCGTTATGGCACAGCAGGCAGGTAAAGCTACCACCTGTAATGCCAGCATCCCCTGTGGGCAACGGTTCGAGTCCTAGCTGCTCCACTTCTGATCCAGCTCCCTGCTAATGTGTCTGGGAAAGCAGCAGAAGATGGCCCAAGTGCTTGGGCCTCTATACCCACATGGGAGACCTGGAAAAAGCTCCCAGCTCTTGGCTTTGGTCTGACCCAGCCCTATCTGTTGTGGCCATTTGGGGAGTGAACCAGTGCATAGAGGACCCCTCTCTCTGTCTCCCTCTCTCTCTAACACTTTCAAATAAATAAAAGAAATCTAAAAAAAAGAAGGTACAGGTTGGAGGAGGGTACATGTGTGTGAAATGTGTGGGGACCTAGTGTTTCAGCCTGTTATGATATTCTTTCAAAATGTGATTGTATCATTGAGAGGATTAGCTTTGCACCTCAGCTTTCTATCATTTTCTTTTCCTTTTTTTAAAGATTTATTTTATTTATTTGAAAGACAGAGTTACAGAGAGAGGTAGAGACAGAAAGAGAGGTCTTCCATCTGCTGGTTCACTCCCCAGATGGCTGCAACAGCCGGAGCTGCACCGGTCTGAAGCCAGGAACCAGGAGCTTGTCCCGGGTCTCCCATGCGGTCTTCTACTGCTTTCCCAGGCCATAGCAGAGAGCTGGATGGGAAGAGGAGCAGCCAGGACTAGAATCAGCACCCATATGGGATGCTGGCGCTTCAGGCCAGGGCTTTCACCTGCTGCGCCACAGCACCGGCCCCTCTATCATTTTTTTATGTGGGCGATACCACCTTCTAATTCTGTTTAAATGTGGAACATATACAAAATGTTCATGGAAATGCATATTATGAAAAACCTGCATGATTTCATATTTTTCTGCCAAAGTAAACTTTTTATTGAAAATACCATAAAATTTATTTTAATTTTATTCCATTTTCCATGAACTTTTTGCAGTACCCTGCTAAACAGAGAGCATTCATTGCCTATACCATAAAGTTCAGACTTTGTCATAACATGGAAAAGACCGATGCTATCCTGATGCCAGTCTTTTTAGCTCATTCCAAACTCTTCTCCTCTACACACCTTATATTTTAATGACACCCAACTACTTTTGCTTCTGTTCAGGTCTTGTATTTTCAAATGTCTACACTTTTGCCCAGCCCTCCCATCTGTCTGGAAGACTATCCTGCCCCCTAGGCAGTATTCCTCACTTATTATCATGTTTTCCATAATTATATTACAATACTGGCATAAATCATTGTGGCTCCTTTAATTTGCCTCCTTGCTAGACCTTGGCTGGAAGGGCAAGGACTCAATCCTATTTGCCTTTTTAGTCCTGGAGGGTCAAAGCATAGTAGATGAGGTATTGTTGGAGCTACCTAAATTAGGTTTACTCTGCAGAACAAAATCATAGCATACTAAAAAGTAAAGCTTATCTTTGATGCTTTGTTTTATAAATTACTGAACAACTCTCCAGCCTCCCTTAGCAAGGGTTTAATGAACACAGGAAGCAATAGTTTTCAAAACAGAAAAACTGGATTCTTAATATATTCTCATTCTTTTAGGAAAGCTGTTGAAGCAAAGTTCTGAACTTCTACTCTCTCTAGCAGTCATTTTAGTACTTCTAGGTACTAATGAATCAAACATTTATACAATAATTATTTTATGTCCATATACTTTGAGTATCAAACCTATTCACATCTCTTTTAGACTGTAATATTGAGCAGTGTCTCCAATGTGTTTTCAATTCAAATATAAATAACTCAAGATCAGGAACTAAAATGCTTAAAGAGGAATCAATAATACTACTTTCCTGCCAGTCAAATATAGTGCTGTCAGCACTCTGAAAAATGAAAGACAAAGCCATTCTTGGTTGGTCACTTTTTTTTTAAAGATTTATTTATTTATTTGAAAGGTAAAGTTACAGAGAGAGAAAAGGAAAGACAGAGAGATCTTCCATCTGCTGTTTCACTCCCTAAATGTCCACAACCACCAGGACTGAGCCAGGTCAAAGCCAGGAGCCAGGAGCTTCCTCTGGGTCTTCCACATGGGTGCAGAAGCCCAAGCACTTGGACTATCTTCCATTGCTTTCCCAGGTACATTAGCAGGGAGCTGGATGGGAAGTAGAGCAGCTGTAGACCCATATGGGATTACTGGAGCTGCAGGTCAGGACTTCAACCTGCTGAGCCACAGCACCGGGCCCTAGTCACTGTTTTTTAAAGTCTAAAATGCCAGTGCTAAATGCCAGTCTGTGCAGCAACGGAGGACAACAGCTGAGAGGTGTTGCACTGTGAGTGTACGCCTCGCTGGGCGGAAACATCCTTTCCAGACAAGGTAGCTCAGCTGGGAAACTTCAGCCTGAGCCGGAAGCACCTTTTTTTCATAGAATATATGTTTTATATGTTTTATGTTGTCCTCTGGTTTGTATCTTGACTTTAGGAGTTCCAGTCTTTCTTGACTTTGGTTAAAATGATTACACAGGGCTGGCTGGCACTGTGGCATAGAGGGTAAAGCCACCACCTGCAGTGCTGGCATCCCATGTGGACCCTAGTACGAGTGCTGGTTGCTCTACTTCAGATCCAGCTCTCTGCTATGGCCTGGGAGAGCGCTGGAAGATGGTCCAAGTCCTTGGGCCCCTGTACAAGGGAGACCTGGAAGAAGCTCTTGGCTCCTGGCTTTGGATCGATGCAGCGCCAGCCATTGAGGATGGAGGCTCTCTCTCTCTCTCTCTCTCTCTCTCTCTCTCTGCCTCTGCCTCTGCCTCTGCCTCTCTGTAACTCTGCCTTTCAAATAAATAAATAAATCTTAAAAAAATGATTATACATTAGTGCCTAGCCTCATTTTCAGAAAACCATGTCTATATGAGCACCGGAATTTAAACACAATGTTTAACATGTTTTTCTAGGATTGGAATGTTTTTAGATGCTTACGTACCATGGGAAAAAAGATTTTTTAGAATAAATCCTACAGTGTCCCCAATAACTATTTAGTTTTTAAAATTGACTTAAAAACCCCCAAATTGTTTCTTTAAACTACAATATATATACCCCAAACAGATTAGAGTTGATTGCACTGATGAAATGCAGCATTTCCTTCTTCTGATAAACCTTTTCTATGGCTCAAATCTAACATTTTACATGCTAACACTTCTGTCTGCCTCATTGTTTTCTGCCTCCATGCCTATTTTGTTATGCAAAAGCTTTATGTCAATTTACTTTTTGAGCCGTTTAAGACCAAACCAAATTATTCCTTCAGCACATTTTAAACAATCCCTTAAAGACCTCCTTTTCTTGGCTATGTTTCCAATCTTGGCTTATCACTATAATATTTCATGCTCCATGCTTCTGAAAAAATTCAATATTCAAGAACAAAGTAATCCAGAGCTTTACTTCATTTCAGTCTTTTTATGTCCTAGGGCTGTCCCAACTCAATGACCCAGTTTTTATTGTGTCACATCTCACTGTCTGTTGCTGACTGCGACCAGCTTGCCTAATCCTTTTCCTGTACCTTATCAGTTTTCCCTTAATTCACAGATTTTTTTTTTTTATTCTTTGTACTTCTCTGTTCACAGCTTTCAGCTTTTTTTTTTCTCCTCAGGAGACTCAGTGTTCTTGTGGAAGCTACTCAGAAACACAAAGACAAATGGGTAAGGAAGGTCCCCAAGTCTGTCCTTGTCAACATATCTTTGTTGTACTATTTTTAGAATTGTGGGAGATGAATGGCAGAAAGTGTATATTTTAATCTGCCAATACCCATCAAGAGCCCTAAAAATGTCTGTGCTCTGTGACTCAGCAATTTCATTCTGAGAATCTGGCTTATTAATTAAAAAGATTAAGATATGGGAAAAGCTATATGAGTTTCTATGAGGTGATCATGCTGATCTTATATATAAAAACAAAAGAAAAAGACACAAATATTCAATAGGAGAGAATTTAAATAAATTATGGTCCAAATATTTGGTAGAAAAACATAATCATTTAAGATTCTGGTTATGAGACTATGTAGAAACATAAGTAAATACTTATAATGTTTTCAGAAATCAGACTGTAAAATTATAAATGCCTATGATCACAACTGTTTTTTTAAAAAGCATTTACCAGGGAAAAACTTCAAGGAAACATGACATTTGCTATTAGCTGCTATTTTGGGTGCTGGAATTATAGATGACTTTTCTTTACTCTTAAAATCTTGTGAGTCTATTTAAGTTTTTTAAAACTATAATCTTAACTGATTTAAATAATCATTTAAGTAGCTTATGTCAAATAAAACTTATAAAAGACTTTCAGGGAGAGTTCTATTTTAGTCTAAAAATAATCTAATAACAGGGAGGGCAATAAAACAGTGAATTTTTTTTGTTTTGTTTTTCATTTTTATCTGAAAGACATTCAGATCTTCCATGTGTTGGTTTACTCCCCATAGGCCTGAAACAACCAGGCTGAAGCCAGGAGCTGGGAACTCAGTCTCCCAGGTGGGTAGCGGGGCCCAAGTACTTGAACCATCATCTGATGCATTAGCAGGAAGCTGGATGGGAAGGAGAGCTGGGACTTAAACCTAAGCACTCATATGGGATGCAGACATCACAAACTGCATTTTAAATGCTACACCCAACCTGAGTGTGTGTCATTTTATCTAGCACTGTAGGCCACCTCAGAAAAATTAGGGAAAAAAACCTTCCAATACCTATTTTAAAATGTAACATTATTAGCTGGCGCCGCGGCTCACTAGGCTAATCCTCCGCCTAGCGGCGCCGGCACACCGGGTTCTAGTCCCGGTTGGGGCACCGGATTCTGTCCCGGTTGCCCTCTTCCAGGCCAGCTCTCTGCTGTGGCCAGGGAGTGCAGTGGAGGATGGCCCAGGTGCTTGGGCCCTGCACCCCATGGGAGACCAGGAAAAGCACCTGGCTCCTGGCTCCTGCCATTGGATCAGCGCGGTGCGCCGGCCGCGGTGGCCATTGGAGGGTGAACCAACGGCAAAAGGAAGACCTTTCTCTCTGTCTCTCTCTCTCACTGTCCACTCTGCCTGTTAAAAAAAATAAAAAAAAAAAAAGTAACATTTTTAAAAACTTTAGTTCATTCTATCCAAGTTTAGTTCATTGCACTTGTTTTCTCCTCAGTTACTTCTAGTTCTACTGGTCTAATTTCACCTTTTCAATCACTTTTTTTTTTTTTTTTTTTTTGACAGGCAGAGTGGACAGTGAGAGAGAGAGACAGAGAGAGAAAGGTCTTCCTTTTGCCGCTGGTTCACCCTCCAATGGCCGCCGCTGCAGCCGGCGCACCGCGCTGATCCTGGCAGGAGCCAGGAGCCAGGTGCTTTTCCTGGTCTCCCATGGGGTGCAGGGCCCAAGCACCTGGGCCATCCTCCACTGCACTCCCTGGCCATAGCAGAGAGCTGGCCTGGAAGAGGGGCAACCGGGACAGAATCCGGCGCCCCAACCGGGACTAGAACCCGGTTTGCCGGCGCCGCAAGGTGGAGGATTAGCCTATTGAGCCACGGCGCCAGCTTTCAATCACTTTTTTATACTGTCTTCAGAGAGTTTTGGAAACCTAAACCTGTTTGTGATACTCCACTATTTAAACTATTGTTTCAGGATTTGCAAGCCTTCTCCTTACCTTCTAAGTACATCCCAAGGTTTTCCACCTCCTCTGAGTGATTTCTTCTCGTGCATCCTTTCTACCAACTTCACCAAACTACTTACAATACCTGCAACACTGTGATTTTTATCTTTAAAAAATATTTCATTTATTATATTTGAGAGGTAGAGTTACAGACAGTGAAAGACAGAGACAGAGAGAAAGGTCTTCCTTCCGCTGGTTCACCTCCCAGATGGCCACAATGGCTGGAGCTACGCTGATCTGAAGCCAGGAGCCAGGCGCTTCTTCTTGGTCTCCCACGCGGGTGCAGGGGGCCAAGGACTTGGGCCATCTTCTACTGCTTCCTCAGGCCGTAGCAGAGAGCTGGATTGGAAGAGGAGCAGCTGGGACTCGAACTGGTGCCCATATGGGATGCCAGTGCCTCAGGTGGAGGATTAACCTACTGTGTCATGGCGCTGGCCCCTGATTTTTACCTCTTAACATAGAACTTAACACCGAGTCTTCAACTCTCAAGTGGCCTGTTCTGGGGGAAGGATTTGCAGGGTCTTCGTCTCATTTAGATGGCTCTTCTCAGTTAGCCTACAGGGCCCCACCGCACCATACTGTTGCTGTTTCCCTTACTGCCTTTTCCCACCAGATAATAAACTTCCTGTCTGCTCAGATAAGTAGGAGTGAGGATGCATTTAACCTGAATACGGACACTGCCCCCAACCCCACCACCACCACTTTCAGGCCATGGGGAGCATGGTGAATGCCAAATGATGTTGCTAACACTGGACAGTAAGATCTAGGAACACAGAGGGGAGAAGTGCTGGAAGTTCAGGGCTGTCACCTGGCAGGTAGACATCAGGTACAAATGCATTCAGTGCACCTCCCTGACGAAGTGACACTTTTCTTTTTTTGTCTCAAAGTTGTGCAAATGTTTTACCTCCCACATCATACCTGGGAGCACATCTTGTCTGTGAACCCTCCACTATTCTTTGAAATACATTAGGTATCCAAACACGTTAAATTAATCAATCTCAATATTTTAAAATCATTTTGGGGGCCAGCACAGTGGCCTAAGCCTCCGCGTGTGGCACTGACATCCTTTATGGGTGCCGGTTCTAGTCCCGGCTGCTCTTCTTCTGATCCAGCTCTCTGTTATGGCCTGGGAAAGCAGTAGAAGATGGCCCAAGTGCTTGGGGCCCTGCACCTACGTGGGAGACCTGGAAGAAGCTCCTGGCTCCTGGCTCCTGGCTTTGGATCGGTGCAGTTCCAGCTGTTGTGGCCATTTGGGAGGTGAACCAGCGGATGGAAGACCTTTTTGTGTCTCCTTCTCTGTAACTCTACTTCTCAAATAAATAAATAAAATCTTAAAAAAATCATTTTGACACAGAAATTTAGACTTACCTTGCCTTTGATGAGACAAAGTCTCTGGAAGATAAAATATCTGAGGGACAAAATACTTGGGAATCTCAACTTCATAACCAGATATTTTGAGAACAGTGCTGTGATCCCTTGGAGAAAAGGAATATTAGGTTTTAAGGTTGGACCAACATATTCAAATAAAATTAAAATAAGATTGCCCAAACCATTAATATGTTGATATGCAAGTGTCTTCATCCTCAATTCTCATATACTTACATAAGGAACTGGGTATGTTACCAGAAAATGGCAGGGTTCTTGTCTTCGTGCAAGAAAGAATTCAGGTGTGAGACAGAGTAGTGGAAAGTAAAGTAACAAAGTTTATTAGGAAAAAGGACATCCATTAAAACGGATGGGCACCTCTCCAGACAGGACCTGAGAGAGTGCGCAGTTGCTCGGACGGGGGAGAAGGAGCAAGGTTACATGGTTGAGTGCAGCGATTACACCTGGTCAGGCAGGCGGGCGGCTCAGCATAGAGGCAGAGGGCTGAGTGCGCAGTCCGGTTGAGGCTGTGGGTTTTTAAGGAGATGGGTCTTTGTCTTCACACATCTCCTCCTGAAACAAAGGATTTTATGGATGTAAATATTAAGAAGCTCCTATCTGAGTTTTTCCCTGAAGGTATCAGACAGAAGGAAGCCTAGCTGACTCCTTCCTGAGTTTAGAGGAAGGGTGAGCAAGACCACCTGGAGAATCAGGATCCAGAGCAGGGTATTTGAGATGCAGATACTGGGCTGCATCTGGAAGGTTATCAGGCAGAAGGGGTGGGGGCCCCCACTTGGCAGGTTATAGGGTAGGAGGGGGCAGGGCAGGATGCGAATACTGGGCTGCCCCTGAAACTTTTATCGGGATGACTTTGAGATGCAGATGCATATGCTGGACATAGATGTCTTTTCTTTAGGCCTTTATGTCACACACACATATCTCATATGTGTCAGCTCATATCTGACTTCCTACCTAACAGGTACACTTCAATAGAAAATATTGGCTCAGGCTTGACACAAAGACCATGGGTTGTATTGTTTAGATGAAAAACCAATGACTTGGTCATGTTCTCAATTTATTTTCTTAGTTTCTTTTTTCACACATCTACCATATCTGGATTATAATTAATATGTTTATTACAGTAGCAAAATTATTTGAAAATTTTGATAAATCATTTTCTCAAAAATTTTACCATCTTAGTTTTTTTTTTTTATCATTTTGACTAACATTTTAGTTATTAATCTGTTCATCCTAAATTAAAGTTTAAATGTACCAAAGGCTCTGCTCTTTAAAACAAAACTCTGGAAATGTTAGCAGAGATCAACTGCTCATGGACTCTTGTCTTTGCTCAAGAGTTCAGATGTGAGAGGAGTGGTAAGCAGGGAGCAAAGCTTAATGAAGAGAAATCATGCAGAGAAGTATGCCTGACAGCCCAGCCGGGTGTCTCACTGAAGGGCTGAGAGCCCAGTCTGCATTCAGACCAGGGCTCATAATGGGATGGGGTCATTCTTCCCTCCTCTCCTTTGGACAAAAGGTTTGCTGGGTGTGCAAAAGGTCAAGTTGCTACTGTTATCAGGCTGAGTAGCCCTCTTGGCTCTGGGCTGAGGAGATTCCTCTAGAGTGCCTTCCTTGGCTGTGAAGGAGTTATCACCCAAGTTATCAGAGTAGCCCATCAGGCCTGTGCCGAGAGGTTTCTTTGAGGGAGTTTCCCTTGAGAGTGGAAGGCTGAGACTACCTGTAAAACTATCAGGATATGGGCAGGACATTGTAGTGTTCAATACTGGGCTGAGGGGGCCGGTGCTGTGGCATAGTGGATAAAGCTGCCACCTGCAGTGTGGGCATCCCATATGAGCGTTGGTTCGAGTCCCGGCTGCTCCACTTCTGATCCAGCTCTCTGCTGTGGCCTGGGAGGGCAGTGGCGGATGGCCCAAGTCCTTAGGCCCCTGCGCTTGCGTGGGAGACCCAGAAGAAACTCCTGGCTTCGGATCGGTGTAGCTCCGGCCATTGCACCAATTGGAGAGTGAACCAGCAGATGGAACCTCTCTCTCTCTCTGTGCCTATCCTCTATCTGTGTATAACTCTTTCAAATAAATAAATAAATCTTAAAAAACAAACAAACAAACAAACAAAAAAAACTGGGCTGCTTCCAAGGTGTGCTTCCCAGGCTGCTAGAGGCTGGTGCATTCCTTTCCACAGGTGCTCTGTTTTTCTTAGGCCCCTCACACGTACACAGGCCAATTTCTAACTTCCTTAATAGAAACAATCTTGAAAGAGAAAAGTCATTCTCAATCATCCCTTTATCTGCTTTGTAGATTTTATTTTCTTATTATATACATGTATTAAAGATTTACTTCTTTATTTGAAACACAGAGTTAGAGAGAGAGAAAGAGAGAGAGAGACAAGAGAGGTCTTCCATCTTCTGGTTCACTCCCCAAATGGCTGCAATGGCTGGAGCTGAGCCAATCTGAAGCCAGGAGCCAGGAGTTTCTTCCAGGTCTCCCACATGGGTTCAGGAGCCCAAGGACTTGGGCCAGCCTCCACTGCTTCCCCAGGCACATCAACAGGGAGCTGGATCAGAAGTGGAGCAGCTGGGACTCAAACTGGTGCCCACAAGGGATACTGGAGCTGAAGGCCAGGGCTTTAACCTGCTGCACCACAGTGCTGGCCCCTATTCTATATTTTCTCATAGAATCACTAGTAAAGAAAAGGAGCAAAACAGAGGAGACAGAATATAAACTCACAGCCAAAATGAACTGATCCAAGGGAAAATAAATTTACAGAGGTGGCCAACTGCCACTTTGCACGCAGATTGAACATGCGGCAGAGGACACAGTCCCCCAATAGGCTAGAGTTTATGTATCTTAGGGTAGGCTGAGTCGGAGGGGAGGGCAATGAGTGGAGGTGAGCTGCTGCTTACTGGTTTTTTCATGGGCTTTCAAACCTGGAAAACAATGCAGAGGGTGGGTGGGGAATAAGAAAGGGTGTGGGGCTGGGCTAACTCTTGAAAAAACGCAGGGGTGAAGGGAATTTTATCAGAGTTCAGCCAAGGAACTAAAATGGCTGAGGCTTAGGTCCTTGTGCCATCATCACCTACTTATTCCTATCTGGGAAACAAATGCAAACAAATATATGTTTTAATTTAAAATTTCAAATTATTAAGAGTATAGCTTTGACTACTTTGGTATAGGGGAAAGATTAGTCAGTCACTGTGTGAGGGGAGAAATATGTGGCTGAACCTCATATATAATAAAGGCAGAAACAATAAAAATAGCATAGTTTGGTCAGATAATCAAGAGTGAGTAGAAAGTTAAGACATTTTTAAACATTAAAGAATATAGGAATGAATAAGGCAGGGCAAGCATTGTGGTGCAGCATTTAAGTTGCCACTTCGAATGCCCACATCTCATTCTGGAGTGCCTGGATTCGAGTCTCACCTCTGCTTCCAATCCAGCTTCCTGGGAGTCAGCAAGTGATGGCTTGAGTGGTTGGGTCCCTATCTCCCATGTGGGAGACCTAGATGAAATTGCTAGCTCCTGGCTTTGACCTGGCCCAGCCCTGCTTGTTGCAGGTATCTGAGGAGTGAACCAGCAGATGGAAGTTTCTCTTTCTTGTTCTACCTTTTTTTTTTTTTTTTGGATTTATTTTATTTATTTGAAAGACAGAGAGAGAGAGGCCTCCCCAGGTGGCCACAAGGGCCGGAGCTACACCGATCCAAAGCCAGGAGCTTCTTCAGGGTCTCTCACATGGGTGCAGGGGCCCAAGGACTTGGACCATCTTCTACTGCTTTCCCAGGCCACAGCAGAGGGCTGGATAGGAAGAGGAGCGGCCACGACTAGAACTCGTGCCCAGATGGGATTCCAGCACTTCAGGCCAGGGCTTCAACCCACTATGCCACAGCGCCAGCTCCAATTGTTCTACCTTTTGATAAGTTTTAAAAATGTTAACAATAAAATGAATAAGGCAAAACATGGAAATCCTAAGATGAACATGAATTGCAGAAAAAGAAAACTGGAGAGAACAATTTTTAACAGCTCAGTAAAATACATTACTTATAAAGGTAGGTTTCCCTATAAGAAAGAAGAAAAGCTGTCATTATATTCCTTTAGGATGGGCCAAATCACTTAAAAATAATGGTCAGATATACCCAAATACTTTGTTCTTTTTTTTTTTTTTTTTTTTTTTTTGACAGGCAGAGTGGACAGTGAGAGAGAGAGAGAGAGAAAGGTCTTCCTTTAGCCGTTGGTTCACCCTCCAATGGCCGCCGCGGCCGGCACGCTGCGGCCGGCGCACCACGCTGATCCGATGGCAGGAGCCAGGTGCTTCTCCTGGTCTCCCATGGGGTGCAGGGCCCAAGTACTTGGGCCATCCTCCACTGCACTCCCTGGCCACAGCAGAGAGCTGGCCTGGAAGAGGGGCAACCGGGACAGAATCCGGCGCCCCGACCGGGACTAGAACCCGGTATGCCGGCACCGCAAGGCGGAGGATTAGCCTAGTGAGCTGCGGTGCAGGCCAAATACTTTGTTCTT
This sequence comes from Oryctolagus cuniculus, assembly GCF_051225735.1. NCBI lineage: Eukaryota > Metazoa > Chordata > Mammalia > Lagomorpha > Leporidae > Oryctolagus > Oryctolagus cuniculus. Next base: position 145,623,373 of record NC_142868.1, on the reverse strand, counting down.
AACCAAATTTCCTTAGCTAGGTTTCTCTCATCAACAACAGAACATGCCCTAAATGGATCATCATATGCTGGAGATATTGTGGCATAGCAGGTTAAACGGACAATTATAACCCCTGTATCCTGTATGAGTGCCAGAATGAGTCCTTACTGTTCTGCTTCTGATCTAGCTTCCTGCTAACGCACTTGGGAAGGCAGTGGATGATGGCCCATGTGCTTAGGCCCTTGTCACCCATGTGGGAAACCCAGATGGAATTCCTGGCTCCTAATTTTTGTCTGCCCCAGCCCTAGCTATTGAAACCATTTGAGGAGACATCCATCCAGTGGATGGAAGATCAATCTCTCTCTCTCTATCTCTTCCTCCTTCACTCTGCCTTTCAAATACATAATAAATCTTAAAAAAAAAAAATGAAGAGTGTGGTTCCTTTGGCCATCTTAGTTCTTGCTATATATATAAACAGACTGGTTTCCAAATAAAACTTCATGTTAATTTAATGGATATGAAGTAGTTCTTCAGTGAATATGATGAGTACATGAGAACACAAAATTAAATTTAATGTGCCTATTAGAGTGCTCATTACAAAGAAGGTTCTCTGAAATCTTTCCCCTTCCTTCTCCTGCATTTCTGTAGTGTGAAATAATAAACCCATAGTCCAAAAGATCTATATAAAACAGGAATTGTTTGTTGCTGATAGCTTACCATAAATATTTGATAATTTATTATGAAAACATTTTGCATACTGCCACACAAATACTGAACATGGTTTTATGAAAGTTATAATTCTTTGACAAAAATATTTCCTTAATACCATGATAATCTGTTTTCTTCTTTACATCAGTATACCTTCTAAGACTAGGGTTAGAAGTTAACCACAGCAAATACAAAAATTTTGTTTTTTGGTTTATAAATATGGTCTGATGCACAATAATATTGACCAGCATTTCCATGCACTTCAAGAAAAATGGTCTGATACACAGTCAAGATATGGATAACTGACACATTTAAAAGGTACACATTTCTGGTTACAGATCTGAAATGGAAATGTTACAGTAAAACTGGTAAACTTACAACTACCACGCAGAATTTTTCACACTCAAAAAGACCAACATCATCAAACAACAAAGAAATTTGGCATTAGGTGGACAGCATCTAAGTTTCAGTGTTCATACGCCGCTTTCATGCATGGCACAGCCTTATCACTGCCCCTGTCCTTGGGACTCAGAGCTTGAGAGTAAACACACTTCCCTTGTACCTTTCCTCATGCTAGGTCTCTGATGTTTTCCTAACTCTCGCAGTCTTCTAGAATCAACTTTGAGATTTTCATTCAGCAGCACTGGGTCAAATCTCTTCTATACATGACCTCATCCTTCTCATGTCTCCTCTGTTTGCAGAGAGCCGGTCAAAGTCTTGGAGGTGGAAACGAGTGGCCAACTGATTGACCATTTTCCTCAAGGTAAGAAATGCTGAAACAACTTGGAAAGTAAGGAAGATGGTGAAGATGATATGTATTGCTTTTTCCAAGGGCAGATTTGTTAGGCCTTCATTAAAAAGCAAGAAAAGAATTAAAGGCAACTGCAGCAGAAGGCTCAAAAGCCAAAAGCCAGCCAACTCAGGAACCTGCAATGACATGATGAGGAAAAGGATCAGGCCAATGCAGTGTTTTGCTTACACAGATAAACAAGGATTTAACACTACTAAGGATCTACATTATGGACTCTGAATAATTCAAAAGGAGGGTGATGTAGTCCTTCTCCTCAGAGAACCTACAGTATAGATCAGAAAACTAGCTTATATGAAACAGTCCTAGAATGCTAAAAACTTCATTGAATATTTAACTGCAGAATTTAGAGATATTGGACTAAGTGGTACAAGTAGTAACACAGTGATTGGTGTAAGTGAAAGAAAAACTATAAGGATGTAGGCTTTATTTATTCAAAAACTACTTATTTATTTTATTTGAGAAAAAGAGTTTGTGTTTGCTGGTTCACCCTCCAGATACTGGCAGGTCTGGACCAGGTGGAAGCCAAGAGCCAGGAATTCAATTCAGGTTCCCATGTGGTGGCAGGGACCTGCCCACCGTCTCCCAGGGTGAACATTAGCAGGAAGGTGAAATGAGGAGCACAGCCAGAACTCAAACTCAGGCACTCAGATACGGGATGTGAGTGGTTCAGCTGGTGTTGTGACTACTAGGCCAAATGCCTGCCCTGAGGATATAAACTTTGGAAGTTGTGCAAAAGGAGGAAGAGGCAAGAAGGTAAGTAAGCAAGCATGTGAAAGGAGCATGACTGGGAACCAACACATCAACCTGGAATGGAAGGCTGGGCTAAGAAATACCAAGCAAAACACTAAGATGGGCTGGGTGGAGCATCGTTATGAAAGGCCTAGAAAACCACAACCTCTTCAGGCATCCTTCCCACACCCTGGCAACCATAAATGCTTAGGCAGCGTAACGACTCAGAAAACACGGGCCTGGCTGAGGAAATTCGTTTATAACTCCCCTTTCTCTCCTGATTTCTCATTCAGGATCCAAATTAACATGGTCAATTGACCAAATATCTTTGAGACTGATAAGGAGAGAAGAACATTATCAATTCTTCAGTGCTTACTATATTCAGGGACTTGATATCAGTCATTTCACTTAATCCCAACAAGCCCGTGAAGTGTATTTTCCCCATCTTAAAGATGATGAAACCGGGGCTCAAGAGATTAAGCAAAGAGACCACGATAGCAGATGAGCAAAGCTGGAGCCAGGGACTAAATTCAGGCTTATGTCTTTCCACCACACCTCACTGCCTTTAACCTGTTATGAAAACCTTGATGCACTTTGATGCGGTGCTGAGAGAAAGGAAAACGGAACCTACCTTTTCCTGTAGGTTACCCATGTAGCCCAGATATAAACGAATTGCTTCAATTAAGGTTATCAGGACGATAACAGTGATCACAATGAATTTGTAGTAATCAGGCAAGATAGAATACTAAAAGAGAAATAAAACAATAAAGTTTGCAAAACCTCACACTGACCTGGGGTTTAAAAAAATACTGAGACCATTCCATTTCTGGACAGTGTAGCAACATCAAGGGTGCGCAGAAGGGGCCTCGGCAGACGCTAAAGCGCAGACTCACCTTCAGCTGAAGCATCATAATGCAGCTCACCCACCAAAGGGGGAAAAAGTAAGTGTTAAAGTAAAGTGACATCTGCAGTGCCAAACTGGAGACCATCTCGTTATCTGCGGAAGAAAGAGAAAGGAGCACATTCTAAATCCTGGGAGTCCTTTCGTTCCTTAGAATTCATAGCTATAATATTGGCTCAATCAGGATCCAATGTTTAAGCCTATTTATTGTTGACAGTGAAAGAAACATTTATCCTAATACCATTTAGTTCAAATATTAATTATTTGGGGATACATTCCATATTTTTCAGTTACTCTGTCATTTTGCCATCACAGTTTGCTGACCTTTGCACACTACTGCACCAATTAAAGGTGGAATAACAGGAATCCTAGTAAACAGATAATAATTGTCATTGCCTTCTTTGTAGAGTGTTATGTAAAGAGCCTACAAAATGAAAACATACATAAAAATGACTCTCATATACATAATAATTTCCTCAAATTAGGCACATTCCTCTTTTCAACATTCCTTAATCCCACTATTTTTTTTTTTAATTTAGCTGTTTGAAAGGCAGAATGAGGAAGAAATACAGAGTGGATAAGAGAGCTATCTTCCACCTGCTGCTTCACTATCCAAACGCCTTCAACAGCCAGGGCTAGGCCATGCTGAAACCAGAAGCTCCACCTGTGGCTTCCACATGGGAGGCAGGAACCCAAGAACTTGAGCCATTGTTCGCTGCCTCCCAGTGCATTAGCAGGAAACTGGATCAAGAGTGTAGAGTAACCTGAACTTGATGTGAGATGTGGGCACCCAAGTGATGGCTTAACCTGCTGGGCTACCATGCCCACCCCATCCATTCTTCAGTACTCTCTTTCCCAACAAGTTCTTCCTTGACGGTATTCCCTGACCCCAGCACACAGCTCCCTCCCCTCTACACCGTGTAGAAGTGGTAGCAGGGAACCACACACCCCTCCCCACAGTAGCAGCCTGGTGTGCTGAGGAGCTCATGAACATAAACCCAGACCTCCCCAAATCCCTGTGCCTCCAGATGCCAGACTTGGGGTAAGTTATTAAACCTCTTTGAGCCTCAGCTTCATCTGTAAAATGCTAACACTCAGACCACTTCATAGGCTGCTTGTGAGGATTAGAGATGATATAAAGTATTTCATCATAGCACCATGCCTGCTACTCTTAGTAGATACTCTGCAAGTATTAGCCCTCTCCTCACCTATTTATACAGTCTCCTTGAAAGCACAGCCCGGGTCCTACCCATTTTGAGATGTTCACAGAACCTAGCATCTTGCTTCATTCATGGTGAACACCAAACACATGTAAGCAGAAAGAGTGAATTAATAATAATTAAAAAAAAACAAACCGTAATAGGATGTAACCGTGTAGCCTTTTGTGATACACGAGTTCCATTTATCTAAGTTTGATTGTATAATACGTTCTGCTTTTATGAAGGGCAAAAGGGCCCTAAATTAAGAATCTGATTTTAAACCTGAACCCTAAAAAATGCATCCTAAATGTAAGCAAAATCTTAAGAGCAAATTTTAAAATCAATTGCTCTAAACAGAAGATTTTACAAAGATGCTAAAATAAATTTCTTATATTTTTATTTTTCTCCATAGTTGAGTATTTTATCTGTCATTTAATAATGCAGAAACCGGAAGATCTAATTTTTCACACGGCTTTCTCTGTACATCCTAAATCAAGAGGCCTGTGCGGGGGAGGCAGGTGCTCAAGGGGACAGGATAGAACTCTGCCGCTCACTCTGCTTTTCTCTACTCCCTTTACACACACACACCAGGCAGAGGGAAAGACTTCTATTTCCTGGCAGAGTTAAGTGGTGACGGCCACATGAATTTGGTCACAGTATGCTGTCATTGTGATTTAGGAGGCAGAAACTGCCTTATCACTTGTCATCACGTAGACCGCAGCACTTCTGTTAGCAGCTTTAAGGGAAGGCGATTTTTAGGGAGGAGAGGGAGGGGGCGAGTTCTGTGGAAGGCCCCCGTGGTCGGCAGCTACCACTCTGCAGTGCGTCGCGGTTTAAAATGACTCGCGAGACGTTTTTCATCTCTTATGCTGGAAAATGATCCTGTGAGGAACGGACACGTTCTGTTAGGGAAACAGAAAAGGCAAAGCTATTTCTCCAGGCCGGAGGCCGGAGGGTCGGGAAGCGAGATTGCTCGCGCTGCGACGACGGCCTTCTGTGTGTTTTATGTCTGTGATCTCTGCCTGCGTGGCGCTGAGTCTCACGCGGTGCAAAGGGTGACACCACCCCGACTGCCGCGTTTGCAAGGAGTGGGCCGAGCAGCAGCAGCAGCAGCCCGAGCCGAACCCCAGAGGCCTTCAGCCTGGCACCGCCTCCAAGCAGCTCTCCCCAGCGCTGCAGAGAACCAGCTGAAGGCGAAACCGCCATTTTAGGTCTGGGCGAAATCTAGACGCTCCAAACCCCGCGCGGGCCACACCCCCTGCACCGGGCCTCGGCCACTCACCGGGACCTTCATTGTATTCCGGCCCGGTCCGGGTGGAGTCGCTGAACACGGTCCGGCTGAAGTTTCCCAGCCGCTGGCGAACCGGATCTGGCAGCTCCATGGCTGGGCCACAGGGTCCCTCGCCCCCTCAGGCAGAGGCAGGACGGCGGGCGCAGCCGCGCTCTGCGGTTCCCACGGCAACCGGGCGCCGCGAGGCGCGGCGGCCCCGGGCGCGCGCGAGGCCGCACTGCGAGCCGCACTGCGGGGCCTAGGGTGGCCCGGAGCCCGCGTGCCTGAGAGCTGCAGATGGGGAGCTGGCTGCCAGCCTCGGGAGCCCCGCGTCCTCGCATGTCAGCCGTGCGACTCCCTTGATCAGAAACTACAATAAATGACTCAGGGGTGGATTGGGCAGTAGCTTGGTGCAACCTTTACGGGGAGAAAAGCAAAGCACACGCAGAGCCTAAAGGATGTTTGTGACCTCCTGAGAGCGTGTGTGTATGTGTGTTTGGTGATTGTGCACCGATATATTTTTCTAAAAGAAATATAGCAGTGGTAACTATTAAATGTATTGGAATACATTTCTTCTAGGGAATATACTGCAGTACCTTAAAAAATGCTTGCAGAAATATTTGATGATATGGATTAACTTTAAGTATGAAATTAAAAAGCGGGAGAAAAATGAGATGAAGGTAAGGTAGCAAAGTGCGTGCGTGTGTGTGTGTGTGTGTGTGTGTGCAAGAGAGAATGTGAATGAATAAGTGGAGGGGAGGGGACAGCTTGTCCACACTCCAGAAAACGAGAAAGGCACAGACACGTGTGGTGTGCCCAGATGAAGAAACAACCTTACTCTCCCTCTCAGAGCACCCCCTTGCTAGTCCCTGCCTAGCTCTGTCGCCCCACCCCCAGCTGACTTTTCCTGACTTCAAATCATAGTACAGGGTAGTTTTCCTATTTTCATACCTAAGAAAAGTTATCACACATTAAGTCCTTTTTAAAAACATTGTGATTCGAGTCCCAGCTGCTCCACTTCCGATCCAGCTCTCTGCTATGGCCTGAGAAAGCAGTAGAAGATGGCCCAAGTCCTTGAGCCCCTGCACCCACGTGGGAGACCTGGAAGAAGCTCCTGGCTCCTGGCTTTGGATGGGCCCAGCTCCAGTCGTTGTGGCCATTTGGGGAGTGAACCAGCCAGGAGATGGAAGACCTCGCTCCCTCCCTCTCTCTACCTCTGCCTCTCTGTAACTCTGTCTCTCAAATAAATAAATCTAAAAAAATAAAAATAAAAACATTGCTCTTTTCCCTCAACACTGTCTTTATGAAATTTCTTCTTATTGAATACAGATCCCTTTTCCTTGCTGCATAGGATCATACTATAATAAATGTATACATTCTACTATCAGTGAGCATTTGTATCTCAGGTTGCAGCTATTACAAATAGTGCCACTTTTGGTGTAAAGATACCTCTTGGTAAACATGGGCATATATATATATAGTAGAATTGCTGGGACCTAGGGTCCGTTACTGCCAACAGTCTTCCAAAATGATTATGTCAATTCCTACTGCTGTCCACAATACATGGACATCCCTGTCAATGCACTTCACCAATGCTTGCTGTGTCCTTTCTTCTTAGCCTCACTGGCGGGTATGTGACTCACAGTATTATTTTGCAATCAAAGGAAATAGGTTTGGGAAGAAATAGCTTTGAAACTAGAATTTCGAAATAATTCAACAAATAATGAATACGTCTCTACTAGATTTGGGGATGAGGGAGTTCTATTGCGTTGTTTAGGAGTATCATCCCTCCAGGTAGGGACGTCCAGCCCAAGGAAAGAGAGACATTAAAGCACTCTACATTAAAGCACTCTACTGCAGGAGTACTGATGAAGAAGCAATTGATTGAGACCGGGGTTGTCGGGGAAAAGCTGGCTAACTTCTGTTTCATTTCAAGATGGCACTCAGGCCGTCCTGAACCTCCCTGAAGCTGGCTTAGGTGCCCTCCTCTGTGTTTGCCAAAGCATCTTCTTGTTTCTTAGGTCACAGTGCTGGTCACTCTGTACTATAACTGCCTGTTTATGTGTGGTAAACAAAGAGAACTTAGCAACAGAGAATCACTTTTTGTCAGTTAAACACAGTAAGTTGTTTTTTTTTAATATAAAGGGTGCAGTGAAGCTATAGCACTTATACTTTGTTAGTTGAATTATTATTTAGACAACCTGTTGAGACAAGTAATCAACAGTATGTTCAAATAGCCTTAAACATGTTCCTGTTGGGGCAGGTCTTTAGCCTAGCAGTTAACATACCCATGTCCTATCTTGGAATGCCTGAGTTTTATATCTAATCTGTGACCTGACTTCAGCTTCCTGCTAGTGCAGACCATGGGAGGCATTAAAGATGGTTCAAATAATTGAGTTCCTGCCACCCACTGGGAGAACTTGATTGAGTTCACAGCTCCAGCTTCAGTCATTCTCAGTCCCAGCCATTGTGGGCATCTGAGGAGTGAACCAGTACATGATAACTCACCAGCTCTCTGTCTTTATGTCTTTCTGCCTGTCAAATACATTTTTGAAAAATTAAAAATATAAAAATTCCCACATTTAATGCAATAATCCAAATCTTGAGGCTCTTTTGGGGTAAATAATCATGGAAACAATATATCTACACCAAGGCATAATTTCCAACATTATTGATATTAATTTAAAAAGGAGGGGGGAATGGGTACTTGTGGTACCCGACCACAGGGCCTCATTAAGCAGATTATGATGGTCATGAAGAGGCAGTAAGCTGTAGTGGAAGAAATACCCTTGGAAATAGAGGGATAAGACACAAATCTCTGAAAATTCTCAATTTACCACCTAGGAACTCTGTGGTCCATTTCAGACCCTCGTTGTGTAAAGTGAGAAAGCTAATACTTTATTGTTATGGTTGATGTGAAAATTACATTATTAAATAATGCTCTCTAAATATGATAGCTATCATTTACATGTCTATTAAAATGATATGTGTGAAGAAGAAACAGCTAGAGTGAAGTCAAATAATGCTAGCATTTACTTTTCTGAATTCAGCTGTGCCAGTTAGGTAATACTGCTGTTGCTTCCCTGTAAAAACCATTGATGCAGTCACCCAAAACAGTCCATGCATTTTAACCATGTTTATCACAAGCCCGAGTGAATTCTTTTAAAGATTTCTTGTCTAGCATTGAAAAAAGAAGTGGGAGTGGTCATTTAGCCTAGCAGTTAAGATGCCTGCATCCCACATTGGACTACCTGGATTCAATTCCCAGCTCTGGTTCTTGACTCCAGCTTCCGGCTAATGCAGACTCTGAGAGACAGCAGTGATAGCCCAACTGATTGGGTTCCTGCCACCCATGTTGTGAGACCTGGGTTGAGTTCCTGGCTCCCAGCTGAAGCCCTAGCCAAGGAGTTGTTTTTGGCATTCTCAGGGAGTGAATCAGTAGATAGGAGTGCTCCTGCTCCTTCCCTCTCTTGCTCTAGCCATCTCCTCTCACGAATCTCTCTTACTGTCCCTCAGCTAAATAATAGTAAAATTATGTTTTAAAAATCATGGAGGAAGAAATGGATAAAATTATGGGTATTTTTCCTTCTAATTTTTAATTTAAATTTCCAATAATCATCCATTTCAGTTAGAAAAAACCTACTAAAAGCAAAATGAGAAGATGGTACACAAATATATTCTAGAGAATCTGAGATAAAAGAAAGTGTGGTTTGGAAAAAATCCTGCTCTTACTGATGTCACAAATGGTCCAAAAGAATCAAAAAACTTCCCCAGTATGATTTTGTTAGTTGATGCTCACAATTTTTATATGCAGTCACATTAATAAAATTGTGAAGTACATAAGAGGAGATCCACTTTTGCAGAAGAAAAAGGCCAGTGTATTTGGGCTTCCAACATCCAGACCTACTACTACTCATTTAGAACCTAAGAAAGAAGAATGGAGTCCCTGTTCTTAAAATCATGGGATACATTACAGAAAGATTAATAAATAGCCCTAAAATAAATAAATAGAAGTTAAGCTTAGTTCTTTTTTTTTTTTTAAGATTTATTTATTTTATTTGAAAGTCAGAGTTACATAGAGAAGCAGAGAGAGCGAGAGCAAGAGAGGTCTTCCATCTGATGGTTCACTCCCCGATTGGCTGCAACGAACGGCTTCGCCAATCTGAAGCCAGGAGCCAGGAGCCAGGAGCTTCTTCCAGGTCTCTCATGTGGGTGCAGCGGTCCAAAGACTTGGGCCATCTCCCACAGCTTTCCCAGGCCATAGCAGAGAGCTGGATCAGAAGTGGAGCAGCCAGGTCTCGAACCGACGCCCATATGGGATGCTGGCGATTCAGGCCAGAGCATTAACCCACTGAGCCACAGCGCCGGCTCCAAGCTTAGTTCTTACACCAATGTTGATATTCAGGGTAATAGCAGCTTCTCCAATAATTGTTTAGTGTATATCATTACGAGCTCATTACACTTATGGTTTACATCATTCATTTTCCACAAATATTCTGAGGCTAACACAATGGCTTGCTTCTCTTTCAAAGAGACATAGTTACCTGGTAATAATGTATTATCTTTTATGACAAGACATTGATTTGAGGAGTTTGTTATTCCTTGGCTCAATAAAGATATAAATTCTTCCCACTGGATGCTAATAAGGAGTTTAGAAATACTATATTAAGTGTATGTCATTCAATGCATTGCTTTAAATGAATTGTGAGATATTTCTAAGACTGAATACATTTAAAAGGTAAATTATCTATTTGAATGTAATGTCTTCAGATACGACTCCACATCAGCATCCACATTTATAAAAACTTACTCTAAATTACCTGACATGTAATCTTACAATCCTCAAATTATAAATGGATAACCAAAGCTTTGAATCCCTAGTATAATCTATTCTATTCACAGTACTTTTCAAAGGTTTATAAGAAAGAATCAGACTATGAATTACATAGAAAGTAAAATCTCATGAAAGGAATTTTTCACACTATATTCAGTGATATTTCAAGGCTGACTTTTTAATATTTTGTCTTCAAATACAGCCCCATTGAGAATTTTTTTTTTTTTTTTTTTTTTTTTTGACAGAGTGGACAGTGAGAGAGAGAGACAGAGAGAGAAAGGTCTTCCTTTGCCGTTGGATCACCCTCCAATGGCCGCCGCTGCAGCCGGCGCACCGCGCTGATCCGATGGCAGGAGCCAGGAGCCAGGTGCTTTTCCTGGTCTCCCATGGGGTGCAGGGCCCAAGCACCTGGGTCATCCTCCACTGCACTCCCTGGCCATAGCAGAGAGCTGGCCTGGAAGAGGGGCAACCGGGACAGAATCCGGCGCCCCGACCGGGACTAGAACCCGGTGTGCCGGCGCCGCAAGGTGGAGGATTAGCCTATTGAGCCACGGCGCCGGCTCGAGAATTTTTTATTAGAAGATTCTTTCCCTTGTAAAGTTCTGTGGTTCTGGGGCATTTCTGTATGTCAGCCCACCACATGCCCATTTCTGCCATGTCCAGCAGCTGCTCCATGTGGCAAACTGTGCTCAAGTTGGGAATGTCAAACCCGGGGGACAGGGTGGGACCACACAGACTCCCTGAGGACACCTCAGATCGGTCTAGCTGATTAGCAGCAAGTAGTCATTTTATTGAATAATTAATAAGTTTAATAGTGATAGTTTTCCTATACTAAAATATTTTATATCTTATGCTATATAAAGTATAAATGCTATTCCTCTTTCTGGCAAAATTAATTTTTATCTGTTTTTGTTTTGTTTTTTATTGCTTTTCCCACACTAAATATTGATTCATGGTTCCATGTTCCCTTTGACTTTGTGCTATTGAGGATTAAAATGCTTTGTCTTCAACAGTATTTTGCATTGCTTAGTCATGTGCAATGTTGGTCCTCAGTCACATTGAGGTTAGAAGAGTAGAAATGTTATAAATGGACAAGTTAGTATTAAAATGAAAATTGTACACACAGGTAAAAAGTTCAAAAATATCTGAATTATTGATTATATTTATGTAGATGAGCAACATAACTCTCCAAATTTTCTTGAAGATATTTGCTTTGCAAAATAGAAAATCATAGCAATAATTTCTCTATCCTCTTTCCCATTGTATTTTTAGTTAATATAGAATTATTTTTCCCCTCAATACTTGATGTGAAGATCAACAGTTGGAAGGTCTGGAGGTAGGTACAATACGATGTCAGGGGTTTTTCCCTGGGCCCTGGCTACGGTCTAGTGCTGTGCCAAGACAGTGGCAAGTGCACATCTTTTAAGTCGAGAACCACCCAGAGTGAGGCCAGGGTACTAGGAAACAGCGCTGCCACACACACTCCCCAACCACCCTGCCCTTGCTCCTACAAACCCTCGAGTGTAAGAAAGGGGAGAGTAGACAGAGGCTGGCTTTTTGTGACATGCACTGCTTACACTCCATTCTTCATGTTCATGTGAAGGAGGGGGTGAAGTTTACCTCTTCCCCTCAAAACCTAGAGGGGCCCTCAAGAGAACTGCTCGTGAGGTCCAGAGAAGCCCACCCTTCCCCCGTCTGCTAGGTGGAGGACTGGTGATCACCTCCCCTGTCACCTCCCCTGGGTCAGCAGAGCACTGATGCTTCCAGGACAAGGAGAGGGAGCAGCAGAGAGATGGCCTCGCTGAGGGAAGAGGCCCCCTCTTAGCCCACGTCCTCATCTCTAAGAGGAGCTGCCAGCTGGACCCGTCGTGGAGCAAGATACGCCTCAGGGAACTGGGCAGTGGGAAGGCCCTCCAGGACCCCTAGCCAAGGAGGGAGCCGGTGCTTGGATTGTCTCCACTGCTGGGAACGTGGGAGCTCGCACAGGCCTGCTAGCGAAGCTCCTTACGAGAGGAAATTGCAGCCTTCCTAGGGAAGCCAAGGAACAGGCTGACTTCCTCATTCCTCCTGCCTTAATGTCAAAAGGCAAGTGCAGAAAGCAGGAAGGGTTTTCAAGATTAGAGACCTCCCCATCCCTGCACCTCCACCCACATACACTCCAAGCCAGTGGTAACAGACTTGTCTGCCTTTGGGCAAGCCCGAGGATGAAGGAGGACATGAAGAAAAGAAAAAAAGTCATTTGAAATTCAGTTTGAACAGAACTGAGTCTTATGTGCTAGAATGAGATGATCCTAACAACTTGAAGAGGCTGTTAAATAAATAGAATCATGTCACGGTGTGGGTAATAGAATTGACAGCCAGCAAGAAAATGGGGGTGACACTGCAGTTAGCAAGAAGGGAGGATTATTGGAAATCGCGAGCCATCTCACATTTATACTCAGTGAATCAAGATTAGTCAAGGAAGTAGTTACAAAATCAGAGTTCTGATTTTCAGAGGGGATGGGATGTTCTATTCTGAATAACAAACTGATAAGACTGATATCAGTTCAAGCAAGAATGGTTTTATGTTTTAAGAAAAAAAAAATTTATTTTGACCGAAGTGTAAATGCATGCAAAAATGCATGCAGATAGTAAGTATGGAGCTTCATGCATTTTGACAAAGTGAACTTGCCTGAGTAACCAAATCAGAACATAGAGCATCCAAATCAGGAAATGGCGCACCCCAGAACTAACAACCTAGAGGCACCCCTTTAAGTCCCCTCTCAGTCATTATCCACCTTCTTTTCCCAAGTCATTACTGTCTTGGTTTCTATATCTGTAAATTAATTTTGCCTGATTTTTATATACATAAAGTTCTATATCATGCACATTTTGTGTTGGCTTCTTCCACTCAACACTACATTTGGGAGATGCATCCAAGTTATTGCTTGTAGCAGTAGCCCACTTGTCTCTGTTGCTGCATAATATTCTACTGTTTGATTGTGCTGTCAATTTTATTCCTACAAATGGTGACAGCATCTTTTTTTTTTTTTTTTTGTATGTTTTCCCCCCTTAGTTTGGGCTGTTGCAGGGTGCTGCTGTATCTGCTAATATTTTATTTAGGACTTTCACATTTATATTCATGACAGATTGAGCTGTTGTCTGCTTTTGGTATCAGGATTTTAGTGACCTAATAAAATGACTGGAAATATTTGCTTTTTCTGTTCTCTGGAAAAGTTTGTATAAGATTGGTGCTTCTCCTATTGTTGTAAAGTGTTTGAAAGAATTCCTCAGAGAAGCCATCTGTGCCTGGAGTGTTGGTGGGAAGGTTAGGGATTCAATTTTTGTCTGAGATGGAAAACTATTCAGATTTTCTATTTCTTCTTCCTCTGCCCTGGGAATTTGCACACTTGTAGGAACTGGTCTTGTTGGCATGTGTTTGTCATTTCCTCCTATTATTCTATTGCTGACCATAGAGTCTGTATCTGGGCCTCCCCTGACGCTGACTGCCTTTATCTTCTCTGCTTTTTTTCTTGACCAGCGTTGACCAGAGTGCGGCAGTTGTATTAGTCTTTTTAAAGAAGCAATGTTTGGCTTGTTGGCTTTCTCTGTTGTCACTTTGTTACCTGTTGCATTATTTTCTAGTCTGATTTTTTAAAAAAAAGATTTATTTATTTATTTGAAAGTCAGAGTTACAGAGAAGCAGAGACAGTGAGGGAGAGAGGTCTTCTATCCACTGGTTCACTCCCCAGATGGCTGCAATGGCAGAGCTGTGCCGATCTGAAGCCAGGAACCAGGAGCTTCTTCCAGGTCTCCCACATGGGTTCAGGGGCCCAAGAACTTTGGCCATCTTCCACTGCTTTCCCAGGCTGTAACTGAGAGTTGGATCAGAAGTAGAGCAACTGGGTCTCAAACCATAGCCCATATGGGATGCCGGCACTGCAGGTGGCAGCAATACCCACTATGCCATAGCACCAGGCCCCTAGTCTTGTAGAGGAAATACGGCCATGAACAGAGACAAAGAAAGAAAAGCAAGCCCTTCCTCCCAACACAGACCTTGAAAAGTGGCTGCTTGCAATTAACTAGTGAAGCAACTGCCCACTGTTATCTTGTCCAGGGAGGGAAGAAGTCCTAAGCTCTGCTTCTGTAAACTCCAGCCATAAATCTGTCCTAATAAATCTGCCCCTGGTATCTCTTCTACAAACATACTGTGCCCACCGACCATTGGAAGTGTGGTTAAGTCACGTAGGCTGCAATTAAACCCACCAATGCTGTAACAGCTACGGTGTGATGCTGATGAAACTATAAATATTGTAAGAAACAGGATTGTCGCTCAGTTCTCGGGAAATGATTCCAGCTGAGCCCGCTGTCGTAATAAACTGCTTCGATCCTCCACTATCTGTGGTGCCTGTTTGAACAAAGGGAGTCAGATTTCTGTAACAGTCTGATCTTTATTGTTTCCTAGTTTCTACTTCCTGTGGCTGTAGTTTTTTATTTTTTCTTTGAATAAAACTATTCTGAGGGATATATTGATCATTGGTTTTTATATTTTTGAAGATTTATTTTTTATTTATTTGAAAGAATTACAGAGAGAGGTAGAGAGAGAGAGAGAGAGAGAGAGAGTGTCAGTCTTCCACCCTCTGGTTCACTCCCCAAATGGCAGTAATGGCTAGAGCTGGCGTGAACTGAAGCCAAGAGCCAGGAGTTCTTCCAGGTCTCCCATGTGGGTTCAGAGATCCAAGCACATAGGCCATCTTCTACTGATTTTCCAGGCACATTAGCGGGGAGCTGGATTACAAGTGGAACAGCCAGGACTCTAACTGGTGCCAATATAGGATGCCAGTATTGCAGGGCAGGGCTTTAACTGCTGTGCCACAGTGCCAGCCCCATACTATTCTGTTTTGGTATAAGCATTAGAGTTACCAATTTTCTTTTTAGTTTGGTTTTTACTGAACTCCATACATTTAAATGTATTTTTATTATAAATTTGTTAAAAATATATTCTAATTTCTATTGAGAGCTTTTGTTTGACTCATGGTTTATTTAGACATGCTTTGCTTTTGTTTCTATACACTAGGAATTTTTAAGTTATTTGTGAATTTTTAAAAAAATTATTTGAAGGCAGAGGTGGGGAGGTGATGCTCCCATTTGCTGGTACACTCTCTAAACGCCTGCAAGCTGGAGCTTGGAGCCGGAGTCAGGAATGAAGCCAAGCACTGCAGTACAGACAGGGGCATCTTCACTGCTAGACTAAATACCCAGTCCTCTAGTTTTTTGTAATTGATTTCTGGCTTAATTTTAGATAGTATAGTCGGTATTATTCTAATCCTTTGATGTTTTGTTGAAACTTAGTTTATGGCCCAGCATATGATCCATTTTTATAAATGTCCAGGTATACTTGAAAAGAATGTATTTTGTTCAATTGTTGGATTTAATTTATATAAGTTCAAGTAGGTCATATTTTTTAAATTACATCATTAAAATCTTCCACATTCTGACTTTTTGTCTGTTTATTCTGTCAGTCATAGAGAATGTTAAATCTTCCATTCTGATTGTGAATTTGTCCATTTCTCCAGTTAGTTCTATCAATATTCTTTTTTAAAAATAATTTATGTATTTATTTGAAAGTCAAAGTTACACAGAGAGAGGAGAGGCAGAGACAGAGAGAGGTTTTCCATCCACTGGTTCACTCACCAAATGGCTACATATGCCACAGTACTGACCCCTTAATATTCTTTATGATACATTTTTAAAAGAATTATTTGAAATGAAGAGCAATTGAGAGAGAGGGATACACACACACATACACACACAGAATGAGAGAGAGAGGGAGAGAGAGAGAGAGTCCTTTTATCTGCTAGTTCACTCCATAAATGACTGCAGCAGCCAGGTCTGGCTAGGTGGTCACGAGCCAGCAACTTCAACTAGGTCTCCCATGTGGGTAGCAGGAACTCAAACACTTGGGTCATCATCTACTGCTTCCCAGGTACATTCGCAGGGAGCTGGACTGGAAGCCACTTCAAAGATTTAGCTTTGTTTTTGGTTTTCAGTTTTTGACTATGACATGTCTAGATATAAATTTTTAATCTTTTAAATGCAGATCTCTTGAGATGCAAAATGCTTTTGATATCTTTTGGATTTTTAGAAATATCTTGCCATTATCTATTCAAATTTTCTCTACCCTACCCCCAAATTTTATCTTTTTCTTTTCTTTTTTAATGAATTTATTTGAGAGTCAGAGTTACAGACAGAAAGGTCTTCCAATCTGCTGGTTCACTTCCCAAATGGCTGCAATAGCTGGAGCTGGGTCTATCCAAAGCCAGGATCCAGGAGCTTCCTCCGGGTCTCCCATGTGCGTGCAAGGGCCCAAGGACTTGGGCCATCTTCTACTGCTTTTCCAGGCCATAGCAAAGAGCTGGATTGGAAGAGGAGCAGCTGGGTCTCGAACTGGGCCCCAGTCTGATGCTCAAGACAGTGGCTTAACCCAGTGCACCACAGCGCCAGCCCCTATTTCTTTCTTTTAATTTCTGGAGCTCCAGTTATATCTAAAATGATAAGTTTTTACTGTCTCACATGTATAATGCTTTAAAAATGTGTTTCTGGGGCAGGCATATGGTGAAGTGGGTTAAGCCTCTGCTTGGGATGCCCACATCCCATTTTGGAGTGCCTGGTTCAAGTCCCAGCTACTCTGCATTTCAGATGCACCTTCTTGTGAATATGCATGGGAAACAGAGATGATGGCCCAAGTGCTTGGGTCTCTGCCAACCATGTGGGAGACCTGGATGGAGTTCCTGGCTCTTGGCTTCAGCCTGGTCTAGCCCCGGCCATTGTGAATCAGAGCATGGACGATTCTTTCTCCTCTCCCTTCTCTTTCTTTATGTCAGCCTGCTTTCAAATAAATAAATCTAGCTTTTTTAAAAAATGTAATTCTGTCTTCTTTTTTCTTCTCATAGTTTTTCCTATGAGTATATTTAGAAGCAAACTGCTAACACCAGGCAGAGTATGTTTTTGAACTAATGGTATCACTTTTTTTTAGAAGAATTATTATATTTATTTGAAAGAATTACAGGGAAAGGTAGAACCGAAGAGAGAGAGAGAGAGGTCTTTCATCTGTTGGTTCACTCCCCAAATGACCACAACGGCCAGAGCTGAGCTGATTCAAAGCCAGGAGCCAGGAGCTTCTTCTGGGTCTCCCACATGGGTGCAGGGGCCCAAGGACTTGGGCCATCTTCTACTGCTTTCCCAGGCCATAGCAGAGAACTGGATTGGAAGTGGAGCAGCCGGGATTTGAACTAGCACCTATATGGGATGCTGGTGATGCAAGCCAGGGCTTTAACCTGCTGTGCCACAGCGTCAGTCCCTAATGGTATCATTTAACCTCGCTTTCTTCTCTGCCAGAATTAAGGGATTAGTTCACTCATCACAGCAGTCACAGTGCCTATCATGCCCAGAATCCCTTTCTAGGTGAAAATGCCTCACCCATCGGCCTCTGCTCTGCAGAGTGGCAGCCAATGAGACAGGCTGTGGGATTAGGGGTCGTTCGGTGTGGGAGGGACTAGTCAGTCAAGTTACAAAAGGAGAGCAAGGCAAACCCTGAAACTGAGGCAGGCACTTGAGGAAGGCAGTAAAGACAGCCAAAGCACTGCTTTGGCTCCTGGCAGCTATTTAGGTCTAGGTACAGGGTTTGTAGACTTAAGAAGGTGCTGTGAGCCTCTCTTCCTTGCAATGAGAAGGTAGTAATCAGCCAGAGAAATGTGACTGAACGCGTATCTGCGCTTCAGCACAGTGTTTGCATGAGACATGTAGGACCTTATGGACAAGATCGGGTTGTTTCCACTCAATATGAATGTAAATCCCTGAACTAGAAACTTATCAGCTGAGTATACCCGAAGGACTCTAATGAGTGAATTGCTTCAGGCTGGAAGGAGGGGTTTGTGGTGTTGTGAGGTTCTCTCCTTGACCCGTTTCTATTCAGCACTGTTATCATCACGTAAGCATGCTTATCAAATTCACTGAGGAAAAACTGCTCAACAGGATCCTACAAGCTGGAACAATGGCTAAGTCTTAATGAGATAACATTTAGGGAGCAATTTGGATTCCAAAACTAATATATTATTATTGCCAAACACTTAAAAAACTGTGAAAACTGTTTCTTACAATCCATTTTTTTGAAAAATAGCATTATGATCATAATATTATTTTTGAAATCTAAAAATTATTTCATTCACAGTATTATTTTAATATACTGTAATTCATTTCACCAGTCTTCTCTAAGGATCATCCCATAATACTGTTTAAAAACTTTTTTTGCTCAAAAATGCTAACCATTACAAAAATGAACTATTCTCTCAATTGTGTGACAGTATTCAAACAATATGCTATACATAGATAATTAGAATGCACCCACATTTTTTACCTTTAAGAATATCATGAATATCTTTTAAGATTTATTTATTTACTTGAAAGTCAGAGTCGCAGAGAGAGAGAGAGAGAGAGGTCTTCCATCTCACTCTCCAGTTGGCCTCAATGTACCTATCTGAAGGCAGGAGCCAGGAGCTTCTTCTGGGTCTCCCATGTGGATGCAGAGGCCCAAGGGCTTGGACCATCTTCTACTGCTTTCCCAGGCCACAGCAGAGAGCTGGAACAGAAGTGGAATAGTCGGGACTATAACTGGTGCCCACATGGGATGCCAGCACTGCAGGTGGTAGCTATACTCACTATGCCACAGCGCCAGCCCCATGAACATTTTTATCAACAAATTTTATAGTTATTTAAAATATTTTTTTTCTGATAAACTCCTAGAAATGTGAAATTCCTTGATGCATTTTCTTGTTGCTTCACTAATGGATATTATGAGTTTCAAAATTCCTGACAATTTTTTAGATACAAATTAGAATCTTCCTTTGTCTTGCTTTTCTTTAAATGCTAGTAAAATTGAACTTTTTTCATGTTTATTAATCATTTTCATTTTTTTTTTTTTTTGGACAGGCAGAGTTAGACAGTGAGAGAGAGAGAGAGAGAGACAGAGAGAAAGGTCTTCCTTCCATTGGTTCACCCACCAAATGGCCGCTATGGCCAGTGCTGCGCCGATCTGAAGCCAGGAGCCAGGTGCTTCTCCTGATCTCCCATGTGGGTGCAGGGCCCAAGCACTTGGGCCATCCTCCACTGCCCTCCTGGACCACAGCAGAGAGCTGGACTGGAAGAGGAGCAACCAGGACAGAATCTGATGCCCCTGCCAGCGCCGTGGCTCAATAGGCTAATCCTTCACCTGCGGTGCTGGCACCCCGGGTTCTAGTCCTGGGTGGGGCGCTGGACTCTGTCCTGGGTGCTCCTCTTCCAGTCCAGCCCTCTGCTATGGCCCGGGAGTGCAGTGTTGGATGGCCCAAGTGCTTGGGCCCTGCACCCACATGGGAGATCAGGAGAAGCACCTGGTCACTGGCCACAGTGACCACTGTGGGGTGAAGCAATGGAAAAGGAAGACCTCTCTCTCTCTCTCTCTCTCTCTCTCTCTCTGTCCATAACCGCCCCAACCGGAACTAGAACCCGGGGAACCTGTGCCGCAGGCGGAGGATTAGGCAAGTGAGCCGCGGCACCAGCCATTTCTGATTTTTTAAAAAACTTTATTTTATTTATTTGAAAGAGGTCTTCCACTCGCTGGTTCACTCCCTAAATGGCTGCAACAGCTGAAGCTGGACTGATCTGAAGCCAGGAGCCAGGATCTTTCTCCAGGTCTCCCACGTGTGTGGCTGGGGCCAAGACTTGGGCCATTTTCTGCTGCTTTCCCAGGCCATTAGCAGGGAGCTGGATCAACAGTGGAGCAGCCGGGTCTTGAACTAGCACCCATAGAGGATGCCAGCACTGCAGGCCAGGGCCTTAATCAGCTGCACTACAACGCCGGCCCCCATTTTTTATTTTGGAGCATCTATGTGTCTTCTGTTCTTTTCAACTACGGTGTATATCTTAATGTTTCTTAAGCACTTTTTTATATTAAACACATTAACCAGTTTCTGAAATACACACTGCAAGTGTTTCTTCCAAGTTTGTCATGTGCCTTTAAGAATTATTTACTTATTTATTTGAGAGGCAGAGAGAAAGAGAGATCCCATCTGCTAGTTTATATCCCAAATGCCCACAACTTTCAACTGGGGATTGGGCCAGGCCAGACCAGGAACTGATGCAATCAGGATCTTCCATGTAGGTGGCAGGAGCCCAATTACTTCAGCTTTCACTGTAGCCTCCAGGGACCTCCATCATCAGGAAGCTAGGATCAAGAGCCGGAGTCAGGTTTCGAACCCAGATACTTCAGTAAAGGATGCCAGCATCTTCACCTAGGCTAAATGCCTACCCCATCATTTGCCTTTTGTGTATGAACCTTTATTTGTGTGTATGAACCTTTATTTGAGGATTTTCGTTTTTAAGAAATCAAGTCTGTCAATCACTTTTTTTGTTCCTCTTGTTCTTTAATGTCATGCTCAGTTAAACAATCCTCAAATTACGTGATTTTAATGTATATCTTCTATAATATTTAGTGTAAATAGATGGAAAAGCAGATCCTAGGTTCAGAATACCCTTTAGATATCCTCTGGATGGAGGAACTTGGAGGTTGCCAGTATCATTGTACTCTGGCTGCTGAAAAACTTCTGGGATCTTGGGACTCACTAATGAAGCTTTGAGGCCAGAGCCAGGGGGGCTACAGTACTGCCCTGCAGTCACAGGTTTCCAGCTTCACAGTTTGACGTGTAAATGCTTGAGTTGTTTATTTTATTGGCTGATATTTGAACTATTGTTGGGTAAAGAGTCTGTGTGGCATCCTCAAGCTAAGGCAAACAAATTTTCATAGTGAAGTGGGGTACATAAAAAAATAAAGTTTCAACAATTTGTTTATTTAGACTCCTAAGTTAGCTTGAGTTTTCCTGATACAACTGCCACAAGCATTAAAGTTAAACAGCTCTGGGGCCGATCCTGTGGTGTAACAGGTAAAGCTGCCGCCTGTAGGGTCGGCCTCCCAAATGGGCGCTGGTTGAGTCCTGGCTGTTCCACTTCTGATCCAGCTCCCTGCTAATGCACCTGGGAAAGCAGCGGAGAATGGCACAAGTGCTTGGGTTCACTCCCCAAATGGCTGCAAAGGCCAGGGCCAGGAGCTTCTTCCAGGTCTCCCACATGGGTGCAGGGGCCCAAGCACTTGGGCCATCCTCTACTGCTTTCTCAGGCCACAGCAGAGAGCTGGATTGGAAGAGGAGCAGCCAGGACTAGAACCATTGCCCATATGGGATGCCGGCACCACAGCCAGAGGATTAACCTACTGCACCAAGGTGCTGGCCCTCATTTTAGACTATTTAAAGGAAGTATTGTTATGCAGAACAGGGATTAGCTTTCTGTAAACCCCACTGTCCTCACCTGACCTCTTCAAGGCCCATAGGAAATGTAATCAGGGTCAAGAGAAGGAGGCAAGAGGAAGAGAGAGAGAAACTCTGGGGGAACTTTGAAGAGTGAGAGTGATCCAAACACATGATAGGGCTGCCTCAAGAGAGGGAAAGTCCTTGGTCCCTGGATGCTTTCACCCAAAGCCTGAGTGAACACGTGGGAATGTGGCAGGGTTCTGGTGGTGGGCAAGTAAGGGGCTCCAAATCCTTGTGACCCTACTGTGTGTGAGTACTGAGTCACGTGCAGGCTATGTGACTTGGCAACCGTGTGGTGGGCCTTGTATTTCCTCCCCGCTTAGCAAACAAAGCAGACGTTCACAGAAACTAAAAGACTTGCCTGGTATCATGTGGGTGGTAAATGGGAAGGCCTGAGTCAGGCCCTGCAATCTGCTTCCAGAACTTAACTAACCAGTGCACTCAATTGTCTGCAAAGAGTGGCTGGCTGCAATGACCTTCAAGATTTCTTCAGCTGTTTGTGGAGAAAAATTATGGCCAAAAGGTCACAGTAGTAAAGAGACATTTTGTTGGCCATTATGGCAGGTGGTTGTCATTTTCAGTATACAACCTTTAAATTATGGATAAAATTCAGGTTTTTGAAAAATCTACCCATCATTTCTAAATGAGAAAACTTGAAGACATTCACACATTTACTAAGGTACAGATAAATTGGTAGACAATGCTAGGACCCAGGCCTGCAAGACTATAGGCTCTTAGTCTCTAAGACTTAGTCTGTAAATACCAGATGTAGTGTGCCTTACAAAATCAAATATCAGTAGTTTTGAAGCATCATGGGGTTTTTTTCCCTCCTAACTGGAGCCAGAAGTTGATTATGGTCATATACTTTTATATCATCTCTAAGTGAAATTGTTTTATTTAGCGTTTTTGAGTGTTACATCACTGAGTTAGAGGTTGTATCACACCAGTCACAGAATGCTATTTAAAATTTGTAGCTAGGTAATTCATGTGTGTGTGTGTGTGTGTGTGTGTATCCAATATAAAATTAGATCGAGTATAGATAGGAGCAATGTGTATGCAAGAGATGAGTACAGAGATTGGCCATTTGCCATTGTTATTAGAAAGAAAGTCATGCACACTGAGAGTTTCAACAAATTACAAATGCCAGGAAGAAAATAATGCGATGTGTTTGAAAAGATCATGCTATTTATTTGACAGACTCTGCCAGGGCAGAATTACAGCTGTGGCCCTGCTTTGCAGATCACTTAAACAGGCTTTTCTGTATGTCACTGTCACTTTGGATGCATCCATAGAGCTTTGCCATTAGTAAGTAGTAATTATTATGTGTGAGCAGATAGCCTACAAGCAATTTCACTGTGAATACTACCACAAATAAATCAATAGAAACACATTATTTGAAATGTTTTTAGTTTCTTAATTTACCAATGCCATTCCATTTATTAGAAGAAAAATAGAAGAAAACTGTATGATCATAAAGTGATATATACAGGTAGATATATTTTGTGTGTATGTATATGTGTGCATTTATTTTTAAATGCCAGAACTGCTTTTTAATTATTTAATTTCATTTTTTAAAAGATTTATTTATTTATCTGAAAGGCAGACCTATAGAGAGGCAGAGAGAGGAGAGAGAGAGAGAGAGAGAGAGAGAGAGAGAGAGAGAGAAAGATCTTTCATCCACTGGTTCACTCCCTAGATGGCTGCAATGGCCGGAGCTGCGCCGATCCAAAGGAACCAGGAGCTTCTTCTGGGTCCCACATGCAGGTGCAGGGGCCCAAGGACTTGGCCATCTTCTACTGCTTTCCCAGGCCATAGAGAGCTGGATCAGATGTGAAGCAGCCAGGACTCGAATGGGTGCTTATATGGGATGCGGACACTGCAGGCATTGGATTTACCTGCTATACCTCAGCGCTGACCCAAGAGCTGTTTTTAATGTGTTTTTCTGACTGGATTATCTTTCTATATTCTTGTTTTATGAACATTGTTGTTTCTCCATTCCTTAAGTCCCATGATCTTTGTATTCATTTTTCTCGGGACACAGGGAGTGGAAACAGAGCACCTGAGAGTGTGCTTTCAAGCATCGCGCCTTCCTTGCTGTGCCATGTTGGCTCTCTGAGACTTTCTTCATCTGCAGTACCTACCCGACAGCTTCTGCTGTACAGATGAAAGGAAGTCAGGAACACAAAGATGTTCTGTAAACGATGGGGCATCACACCAATGTCGGATCTTTTGATGGAGACTCAGATCTTTCATCTACTTTCATCAACTAAAACTGTCTCTGAGCTATAAAACAGTCAGCCCCCCCCCCCCCATATCCATGGGTTCTGCCTCTGCAGAGACAGCTGACCAAGCATTGAAAATACTTGGGGAAAAACTGCATCTGTACCACACACGTACAGGCTTCTTTTTGTTGTCATTGTTGCCTAAACAATATAGTGCAACAGCTATTTTCATTGCATTAGGTATGATAAGTAATCTAGAGATGATTTGAAATGTATAGGAGGATGTGTGTAGATTATATGCAAATACTGCACCATTATATAAGGGACTCAAGTATCCTTGGATGTTGATTACTGTGGGAGGTCCTAGAACCAATTCCGTGGATACTGAGGAAGGACTGTAACTATCAACGGAAATAAGCATGGAAATGAATTATGGTAGGGCTCAAGGGAAGCATATTCAACTCTGTTCTATTTCTTCTCATTTTCGTTTTCATGGTAAATTATGCTTATTCTGGTAAAAATCCCTGATGTTGTTATTTTTATTTTTTTTACAGGCAGAGTGGACAGTGAGAGAGAGAGAGAGAGAAAGGTCTTCCTTTTGCCATTGGTTCACCCTCCAATGGCTGTCGCAGCACATCGCGCTGATCCGAAGGCAGGAGCCAGGTGCTTCTCCTGGTCTCCCATGGGGTGCAGGGCCCAAGCACCCGGGCCATCCTCCACTGCACTCCCGGGCCACAGCAGAGAGCTGGCCTGGAACAGGGGCAACCGGGACAGAATCCAGCACCCCGACTGGGACTAGAACCGAGTGTGCCGGCGCCGCTAGGTGGAGGATTAGCCTATTGAGCTCCGGCGCTGGCCCCCCTGCCATTGTTATTACAGTTGTTATTTACTGACCTAGGAATCACTAGAAGCAAACTGAGCGCATTGTAAGAAGGAAACGCCCATCACAAAGGGTCATGGCCAACACCCCTACACCAAAAGACCAGCAAGAGAAAAGCAAATCAAATGTATTCGATCATAGATTTTTGGGCACTGGAGCCTTTAGATTGGAGACCCAAAGAGACAGAGAAGTAAACCTATTTGGGGACTTAGATTTGTTGAGGCATGCACAACTGTATAGAAATGCGATGGGACAAAAAGATCTGCTCTACTAGGCTGAGTGGGAGAACTCGGCAAGGCCTATCTGTGCAGATTCTTCTTGACCTCTGTGTGTAGCAGCCCTTCCTTCCAGGGCAGGACCCTTTCTGAAATCAGGGTCTCATAATCTATTTTCAGACCACGTGGGTCTGAGATTTCTCTATGACCAGCTGTGAGACAGAAAGGCAAGAGGAGCCTATAGTTGTGGGGCCTTATGGCGGGCTTCAAGAAAAGGGGTTCTAGTTTCCATGAGGGAGTGAGAAAGGGCACGCTTGGTTTCTTGGAATCTGTTTGACACCTTGGCCCTGCAGGAGTATGCGGGGCAGTCCAACACAGATTGACTTTTGGAAGCGTTCTGCCTGGAGCCTGGGGAACGCTACACAGGGCGGTCGCAGTGGAGGTCCTGTGCAGAAATGAGCTGTTGACTTTGTGCAGGGTATGGCTAGGATTTCAAATTGCTGTGTTTGTGACACGTTACTTGAGGTTTCTTTATTTTGTTCTTAAATAGAAGGACTTGTGATCCTCTAAAAGCTTCTGGGAGGGACTTTTTTAAATCCACAGTCTGGCGGAGTGGAAGAGGTTCAGATCGGAATGGCACATGGCTGTTTCGTGCTTTCGTAGGTGTCTGTCAAAGGTTTCCAAGCCTGAAAATTCTAAGAGATGCCATTCCCCAGTGGCAGACAGTGATCCCTGCAAATGCCAGGGAGGCAGACAGTGGGTAACACAGAGGAGACGGGAGGGAGAGCGGTCCCTTCCCAGGCGTGGGAGGACTGGGCGCTTGGCGTTACTCTGCCGTGATGGCTGACCGAGCTGCTGCTTCCACTCGGGGAGAGTTCCAGGGAAAAGGAACGCTTCCAATCCTAATTACACAGACTTGTATGAACAAAGCATTACTGTTCTTTGTTTTGTATGTCTCTGTATGTATTATACAGGTTTGAATTACAATAATTCCTCCCGTTTGGAAAAGGTTTTGTGGTTTTAAAGGCACCTTTTGCTCTTAATCCTCACAATAAACACTGTGAAGAGGGTACAGGTGGCTCCTCACTTACAATGGCTGCACTTTAGACCCCTGCTTATATGACCTTTATTTTTCTAAATATGACCCACAGGAGTATTGGCGGAATCACTACGGTGACTGCCTGTGCGTTTCACCAGAGGTACAGGGGAAATGAAACTGCTGTTATATTGATTGTTGGTAAGAGAAAAGTAGGAAAACCGGTGGTTTTACAGATGCAGGTGTAAATGAAGCAAACCCATACACACTAGAGTCGGGCTAGACTCTTGCAAAGGCATTGGTCATTGGTGTTGAAGAAGAACTGGCGAAAGGTAGGATAGTTGATGAAACATTGACTGTTCAGGGGAGAAGCCACAAGATCTAGTAGAGTAGCATCAGATCATTTGCCCACAGCCTGCTAAAGATGAAGGCTACTGTGGTGGGTATCTAATGATAATAAAAATGGGAGTAGAGATGGGGAGTAGAGATGATGAAGACAAGTAGGAAAAGGAGAAAAGGAAGAGAAAAGGAAGATAATACAGCAACATAGAATCTTTAACATTCAAGGAAATTTCTATCTAAGGACTATGCAATGATAGGTTTTAGCATAATTTTGATCATAG
The DNA here is from genome assembly GCF_051225735.1 of Oryctolagus cuniculus. Classification (NCBI taxonomy): domain Eukaryota; kingdom Metazoa; phylum Chordata; class Mammalia; order Lagomorpha; family Leporidae; genus Oryctolagus; species Oryctolagus cuniculus. The sequence goes on along the minus strand of NC_142868.1, from coordinate 145,596,588 downwards.
TTTGAAAGGCTTAGAGTGTCGCTCCCCGTCTTCGTGGAGGAACGACACTAAGCCCTGCCTAGGCTTCATATCCGAGTCACGGCACCATTATGTCGCTCCCCCTCTTCGTGGAGGAACGACACAGGACCCTGCGCTGTTCCTTCGTCTGCTCGGCCCTCCCCGGGTTTGCTGCTGGTTCTTCCCGGGTTGGCTACTATCCCTTCCACCTCCGTGGAAGGGCAGTTCCCCCTGGCCGCATTCCCCACTTCCGCAGGGGAGCGGCACACCGCCGGCCGGCTCGTCTCGGGGGCTGCACAGGTGTTCCTTCAGCTAGATGTTCCCCTTAGATGTTCCTGGTGAATGCCGTCTCTCTCCTCCTTTATAGTCCTCCTCCGCCAATCCCAACTCAGCTGCCCACACGCCGAGTACGCTGCTCTCCAATCAGGAGCAAGTCCTACAGTTAATTGGTTGAACTGGAGGCAGCTGCGCGGAAGCTGTTTACTTCTCTCCCAGCGCCATATTGTGGGAGAGCAGATGCATAGAATAAGTCTTAATTCCAGTAACTCAGTCCAGTCCGGATTGCTCCCCACATTAGAGCACTGAAGAATTTATTTGCTTCAGGGAGATTTTCAGAAAAATAAAACATCTTTAGTTAGAACTATTTGAGGTTACTTTTTAAAAAGCCCTCAGTCAGTTGCTAAAGAAGAATCCTCCCAGGGATGGGCATTGTAGTGCAGTGAGTTAAGCCATTACTTGGGACTGCTATATCCCATATGGGAGGGTAGAGGGTTCAGTCCCAGTTCCTCTGCTTCTGATCCAGCTTTCTGCTAGCAAGCCTGGAAGGCACCCACTTGGGAGAGCACGATGGAATTCCTGGCTCTGGCTTTGGCCCAGCCCTGGCTGTTGCAAGCATTTGGAGAGTGAATCTGCTGATGGAAGATCTCTCTGTCTTTCCTTCTCTCCATCTCTCTACCTTTCAGATAAAAAGAAGAATCCTCCAAAATTCATTTATATTGTTGACTTTTTCTTTGTTTTCTTGGGGACTCATTGTAAAAGCGTGTTATTTGTTTTTTCATGTTAGATTTTGGTATTTTATAAATCAAAATTAGTCTCCAGGAATATCATTCTCATTTATTGGGTTATAGATAACAAAAGGTCAATTTATAGACTCTCGTCTTGTAACCAATATCCAAGAATAAATTAGATCATAAATACACATCATTTTAGTTTGTTAATCAGTGAGGAACCAGGTGATGTAGCAGCAAAAGGACTTGTTGACTTCCCCTGTAAAAGTCACATCCTGCCACAGACTGAAATCCAGTGCTGTTTTCCTTTCTCTCCCTTACCTAAGAAACACATGTGTTTCACAGATCATCAAGCAAATATCTATGTGGCATCTGAAGGACTCTACAATATCACGGCAACATCAAGTACACAAGTTGATGGGTATATTATACTTATAATCAAGTATTATCAATGTTTAAATACCACTAAAGTCTAACAGAAAATACAAAAGAAGTATGCACTTATGCTTTGTAATTATTCACATTTTGATCTTTTTATTTTATTTTTTAAGAAGATTTTATTTATATTATTCCAAAGGCAGAGTTACAGAGAGAGGGAGAAACATAGACACTGAGAGAGAATCTTCCATCCACTGGTTCACTCTCCAAATGGCTGTATCAGCTGGGGCTTGGCCTGGCCAAAGTCAAGAGCCAGAAGCTTCATCCACATCTTCCATGTGGGTGGCAGGGGCTGAAGGACTTGCGCCATTATCTACTGCTTTCCCAGGCACAATAGCAGGAAGCAGGATCAGAAGTGGAGCAGCCAGAACTCGAACCTGCACTCATGTGAGATGCTGGCATTGCAGGCAGCAGTTTAACCTGCTGCTCCACAGTGCTGCTCCCCATCTATATGATCTTTAAAATCAGCAAGAAAATATTGTATTACTTTATTAAAATTTGATTTTTATTTATTTGAAAAGCAGAGCAAATGATCAGTCAATCTGCAAGTTCACTCCCCAAATGCTCGCAATAGCCAAGGCTAGGCCAGACTGAATCCAGGAGCCAGGAACTCTTACTGGAACTACCATGAGGGTTGTAGGGTCCCAGGCACTTGAACCATCATCTATGGCCTCCCAGGGTGCATTAGCAGGAAGCTGGATTGGAAGTGGAACTTGAACTAGGCGCTCCAGTATGGAATGTGGGTGTCAAGAAGTGGCTTAACTTGCTAGCCACAATGCCGCTCCCAAGAAATCATTTTATTGTTTCCTTGCAAGACAAATCCCTTCTTTAGATGAATCTATGCGATCCGGCACCCATCCCTTTCTGCCTCTTTCAGGAACTTAGTATCCTCCTCACTCTCCCTTCCTCTCACCGTTCTCTCTTCCCAGCTCTGCTTATGAGCTTCCACAGCCAGAACTGGCCTGTGTGTCCCCCATCTCACTCCCACACTCCCCTCATTCAGCCGGCTCCCTCTTCATCTTTCTCTTCCTCCTTAAAAGTGCAGAATTCCCCAGATTCACTCTCTTCATAATCTCTCTTCCCCATAAACATTCAACTTCCTGTAACCTAGCTTTGTCTACATCATTCTGCCAGAGTCCATTTCTCACCAAGTCCTAGGGGACCTGCAGAGTCCACTGCGTCTCAGGGCTACTTCTACCATCTGCAGTAGTGGCTCAAGTGATTGATTTCCTCCTCCCCATAGACCTGGGTGGAGTTCCTGGCTCCTGGCTTCAGCCTGGCCCATGTTTTTCCAGGCATTTGTGGGGTAAACTACTAGATGGAAGCTGTCTTGCCCTCTCCTTCTCCTCTTCCAACTAAAATAAATACAAATTTTAAAATCACCACAGGGCAGACATGTGGCCTTGTGGTTAAGATGCCCACATCTCATATCAGAGTGCCTAAATCCCATTTCTCTCTTCTGTTTCTCTCTTTGTCTTCACAGTCACATTAGGCACTATTAACTATCCCACCCCCACCCCCGCCTTTCTGCTTTTAGGCATATGGTATTTATTTGACTGAGTAACAAGTTTTCTTTGGAAAAAAAAAAAAAAACCTAAACAGAAATATTCACAGGGGATGCTGTAAAGGGTCAACAATCTGTCAATGAAATTTCACTAGGAAAGATTTTAAGATAAAAGAGGGTTTTTATATCAGGGAGCAGTTTGCAAACTAGAGGAGGTGCAGCCTGTGGATATGAAATTTGCTCTGGTGAACGAAGAAAGGGGCTGTCTTACATAGAGACAAGTCCTGCCGCAGCTCCTGCTCTGGTCTACTGTGAAAAAGTAGCAAAGTTTGCTGTGATTTAAAAAGAATATTTATTTAAGAGGCAGAGTGACAGAGACAAGGAGACATGGACACACACACAGAGTTCTCACCTACTGCTTCACTCCCAAATGACTGCAAAGGCTGAGGCTGGGCCAGGGCCTAACTGGGAGCTAACTGAACTCAATCCAGGTCTCCATGTGGATAACAGGAATCCAATTACCTGAGTCATTACCACGCCTCCCAGGGTCTGCGTGGGTAGGAGCCACAACTGGAAATGGGATTTAGGCACTCTGATATGAGATGTGGGCATCTTAACCACAAGGCCACATGTCTGCCCTGTGGTGATTTTAAAATTTGTATTTATTTTAGTTGGAAGAGGAGAAGGAGAGGGCGAGACAGCTTCCATCTAGTAGTTTACCCCACAAATACCTGGAAAAACATGGGCCAGGCTGAAGCCAGGAGCCAGGAACTCCACCCAGGTCTATGGGGAGGAGGGAACCAATCCCTTGAGCCACTACTGCTGTCTCCCAGGCTGTGCTTGGCAGGAAGCTGGAGTCAGGAGGACTGTGGACTCAGGTACTCCAACATGAGAGGTGAGCATCCCAACCACTAGGTACAGCTTTCGGAATATAACAATTCCTCCCCCCACATCTGCCCTCCACACCCACTCCTGTCCCACCTTCTACTCCCTCTCTCATCCCATTCTTCATTAAGATTTATTTTTAATTAACTTTATATACAGAAGACCAACTCTATACTAAGTAAAAATTTCCACAATTTGCACCCATACAGACACACAAAGTATAAAGTACTATTTGAAAACAAGTTTTACAATTAATTCTCATAGTACAACATATTAAGGACAGAGGTCCTACATGGGGAGTAAGTGCACAGTGACTTCTTTTGTTGGTTTAACAATTGACACTCTTATTTATGATGACAGTGATGACCCAAGGCTCTTATCATGAGCTGCCAAGGCTATGGAAGCCTTTTGAGTCCACAAACTGCATCAGTATTTAGTCAAGGCCATAAGCAAAGTGGGAGTCCTCTCCTCCCTTCAGAAAAAATTACATCCTTCTTTGATGGCCCCTTCTTCCCACTGGGGTCTCACAGAGACCTTCCATGTAGATCACTTTTTGCCACAGTGTCTTGGCTTTCCATGCCTGAAATGCTCTCATGGGCTTTTCAGCGAGTTCTGAATGCCTTGAGGGATGATTCTGAGGTCAGAGTGCTATTTAGGGTGTTTGTCATTCTATGAGTCTGCTGTGTGGACTGCTTCCCATGTTGGAACACTCTCTACTTTTTAATTCTATCTATTGTTATTACCAGACACTTGGTCTTATTTATGTGATCCCTTTGACACTTATCTTATCAATATGATCAATTACTCACTTAATATGATCACTTTAACATGTAAAATGGCATTAGTACCACCCAGCTTAGTGGAATTTGGAGTTCCAAGACAAGTTTTTAGCTTTACCCTTAGGGGTAAATTCATGGAAATGTGTGCCGAACTGTACAGATCCTCCCTCTCTTATTTCCACTCTTATTTTTAACAGGGATCATTTTTCAATTAGATTTAAACACCTAAGAATAATTCTGTGTTAAGTAAAGAGTTCAACCAAGGGTATTAAGTAGAAAAATAAAATAATAATAAAATGATAAACTGTTTCTTGACAGTCAAGACAAGGGCTGTTCAAGTCATTTCCTCTCATAGTGTCAATTTCATTTCTACAGGTTTCCTTTTTGGTGTTCAGTCAGTTGTCACAAATCAGGAAGAACATATGGTATTTGTTCCTTTGGGACTGGATTATTTCACTAAGTATGATATTTCTAGATTCATCCATTTTGTTGCAAATGCCTGGATTTCTTTTTTTTTTTTTAACCACTGTGTAGTATTCTGTAGAGTACATATCCTGTAATTTCTTTATCCAGTCTTCTGTTGATGAGCATTTAGGTTGATTGCATGTCTTAGCTATTGTGAATTGAGCTGCAATAAACATGGAGGTGCAGATAACTCTTCTGTTTGCTGATTTCATTTCCCTTGGGTAGATTCCCAGGAATGGGATGGCTGGGTCATATGGTAGGTCTATATTCAGGTTTCTGAGGTATCTCCAAACTGTCTTCCATAGTGCTTTTACCTGTTTACATTCCCACCAACAGTGGATTAGGGTACCTTTTCCCCACATCCGTGCCAGCATTTGTTGTTTGTTGATTTCTGTATGAAAGCCATTCTATCCAGGGTGAGGTGAAACCTCACTGGTACTCATATAATATTAACAAAGCCTCTTTCCCAGTCTGGATCCCTTTCTGGACTGTGAGCTTTGTGAGGGAAATATTGTTCACACTTGCTTGCCGTTTTATGCTCAGTGCTTACTTAGAGTCTTCGACATTGTTAATTCTCAGCGAGTATTGTGATATAAATGAATCAGCCTCTGATATTTTTTTTTTTAAAGACTTACTTATTTATTTGAAAGGAAGAGTTACAGAGAGAAGTGGAGCAGCCAGGACTTGAACTGATGCCCATATAGGACGCCTGCACTGCTGGCTACAGCTTTAACCTGCTGAGCCACAGCACTGGCCCACTCTGAAGTTTTAACAGCCTTAGTTCTGTGTGGTTGAATCTTAAACTATGTCTCAGAAAAATTAAGAATTCTACTGCTTCTTGAAGTGTCAAAAAGACTTTTCTAGGACAAGGGCAGATTTTTTAGGTAGAAGGAATAGAATGTGTAGATGCCCTGGGGCAGGAGGGGCACTGCTTGTTTGGGAAACAAAGTAGTTTGTGTGGCTAGAACACGTGGCACTTGGTAGAGCATGGCAGAGATAAGGCTGGTCTCTCACATTATGGCCAAATTTCAAATACCTTGAAACATTTTGGATTTCCCTAAGACAAAGGTGGACCCATTGAGGAGATATTAACAGGAGAGTACTATAGTCATTGAGGTTTTAGAAAGAGAAAACAATAATTTAGGACATAGACAAAAGGAATGGGTTCAGTTAGGTCACAATTACAGTAGTTAATAAGATCTGGAAAGTTGTGGCACCTGGAATAAAGAAGAGGGTTGGATCTGAGACCTGAATTGAGACACTAAGCAGATATAAATGTGAGCGGAGAAGTGATGGGTACTGATTTGAGCGTGGATGCTCAGGAAAGGTGATGTCTCTGAGCTAGTGAATATAGTTGAATTTTAGATAAAATGAGATTGAAATGCCTAGGAGACATTAAATGGGAAGTGTTGAAAAAGAAGCTAAAACTTCATGTCTAGAGGTCAAGATTGTGAGAGGCTAACTAACAGCCCCAATGACATCCAGATTCAAATCCCTGGAACCTGTGACTGTTAAATTAAATGGCAAATGGAACTTTGGAGATGTGATTGAGTTAAGGGTCTTGAGATAGGGAAAGTATGCTGGAGCATCTGGGTGGATCCTACATGTAATTACAAGAGTCCTCTTTGAAAGGAGGCATGAGGAAGGACATTTGACGGGCAGCCTGCGTCCCATTTCAAGTGCCTGGGGTTCAAGTCCCAGTTCTACATCCAATTCCAGCTTCCTTCTAATGTGTACTTGGGAGGCAGCAGGTAAGGGCTCAAAAACTTGGGTCCCCACTACCCATGTAGGAGACTTGCATTAGGTTCTAGGCTTTTGAGTTTGGTGTGGCACAGCCCCAGATATTGAGGGCATTTGGAGAGTGGACCAGTGATTGGAAGATCTGTGTTTGTCTCTTTCTCTCTTTTCCTTTCAACTAAATAAATGAATGAATAAATAATACTTTTTTTAAGAGTAAAGTAAAGGGATACGTGACTACAGGACAGAGAGCAGTAGATGTAAGGAGGGAACAAAAGGTTGTAGGGATGAGAGGAAAGGGTCAAAATCCAAGGAATGCAGGGAGCCTCCAGAAGGTAGAAGAGGCAAGGAGGGCATTCTCTCCTGCAGCTTCCAGGGGAAACCAGCCCTGTTGCTATCTGAACTTTAGCCCTGAGGAACCGATTGCAGAATGGTAAGCAAATAAACGTGTACTGTTTTAGCCCCTAAATTTGTGGTCAGGTTGTTGCAGCAGGTGTAGGAAGCCAAGCAGAGGTGTAGGGAAGGGAGTAAAGGGTAAGGAGCCCTGAAGTCCTGAGTGTGAAGAAAATTGTTTAGGGAGAGAAGAAAGGCTTGAAACCAACCTTCAACTCTCAGGCAGAGGCACAGGGACTTCCCCTTTTGGCAGCACAACAAGCCAAATATCCTGAACTCTCCTCTCACTGAAAACAATCACAGATGGTTGACAAAGTAGTTTTTTAATCCTTTGAAATGCGTTTTTATGCTGGTAGGAGCAAGGATTATGCAGAGGTCAGGTATTAAGTGCCAGTGGAATCCAGGAGATAAGCAGAGACCTGGAGCAGCTGCTGCCTGCCCAGCCTTGGCCACAGGTGTTAGTAAGGTGGTGAAGGTGGACACAAAGCTGGGACTCCTACTGAAGACCTCCCCCTGCTTACAGTGGAGTTCACAAGATACCACACCCTTTGTGTTAGGAGGAGCTCCGTGTATTCTCAGCCCCAGAGCTTCCAGGGAGATTACCTGCCTTGGGACTTGGTTCTAAGTGGAGGGAGAAAAAAATACCTTCCCTGAGAATTCACAACACAGCTGGTACTCATACCATCTGGCCGCCCAAATTCACCGGGGCTTACAAACACTCAGGTCAAAAATTAAGTTTAGGGGCAAATATTTGGCTGTATCAGAGTGCCTACGGTGGAGTCCTGGCTTCACTCCTGACTCCAGCTTCTTGCTAATATGCACCCCCAGAAGCAGCAGGTGATGACTCAAGTGGTTACACCCCTTTCACCCACATAGGAGACCTGGTTAAATTCATGGCTCCAGGCTTTATCCTGGCCCAGCACTAGTCGTTGCAAGGATTTGGAGAGTGAACCCGCAGACAGGGCTCTTTGTATGTCTGTTCATCCATCTGTCCCCTTTCTCCCTCCCTGTCTGTGTCTTTCTACCTTTTAAATAAATAAATAAAGTTCAACAGAAGCTATACCAATTGGAACTTAAGCAGGTAAAATATTTTTAAAAGAAGAGTATTAAATTTACACCTTAATTTGTAGTTTCCAAGCAACTGTCAGAAACAAATGCAAATCTATTCCGGGCACTCATCTCCAACATAAATCTCAATGACTTCTCATCAATAAATTTTAAAGGAACACAGGCTCAGGGCAGGTGTTTGGTGCAGTGGTTAACCTGCTACCTAGGACACCTGCATCCCATATGGTAGTGCCTGTGCTCACTCCAGCTTCTGATCTGGCTTCCTGCTGATGTGAACACTGGGAGGCAGCAGGTGATAGCTTAGGCTTCCTGTCACCTACATGGGAGACTTGGATTGAGTTCCAGTCTCCTTGCTTCACTCTAGCTCCATCTTGGTTGTTGTAGGTATGTGAGAAAGTGACCAGAAGATGGAAGATCATTCTGCCTGTTTCTCTATACCCTTCAAATAAAATGAAAACAAATAAAAAATTTAAAAAGAAATACAAGCTCATGGTCAAAATTACGAAATACAAAAGGAAATAATGTGCCATGAACAAGGGCTCTTGTGCACAACAAACAGCTGAATCTGAGTGGAAAGTTTTAGCTATTGGAATTACCAAGTGCAGAATATAAAGTATGTTAAATACATTTAAAGAGATAAGTGAAAGGATTGAAAATATACATAAAACATGACCAGAAAATTTGAAGAAGAGTCAAAAGAACTACTAGAAGCTTAAGATATAATCTTTGAGATTAAGAACACAATGGATGGGTTTAAAAGCAGAATAACTACAACTGAAGAGTAGATTAGGAAGGGTAGTGCCAAGGAGTTTGCCTGAATGTAGCCCAAAGAGATGGAAAGTGTGGAAGAGAGGTTATAAAACATGGAGATAGTGTGAGAAATACAGCAATTACCTAGTTGGAGTTCCAGACAGAGGGGAGAGAAAGGAAGAAGATACAGCTGTGAATTTTCCAGAAATGACAAATCACAAATTTTAAATATCCCTGAATCCTAAGAAGGATAAGTAAAAGGAAAGTCACTCTGAGGCACATTATAGTTGAACTAAAGGACACCATAAACAAAGAGAAAAAAAATTGAAAAGCAGCCAGAGAGAGGAAAGACTGAATACTTTCAACAGGACAGCAAGTAGATCTCATAATAACTATGGGGTCAGAAAGAGTTTAAAACCTTCAGTGTACTGAAAAAAAATTAACTGTCAACCTAAATTTGTATACTATCAAGAGAAATGGCAAAATCAGACATCCTGAAAAGAGTTAGCCACCTGTAGACTCTCACTAAGGGAAATTCAAAATACTCCAACTACACTTTAGGAATGAAAAATGGGTACAGTGAAAATGAGAGATTAATAAATGTGGAACACAGCCGGCGCCGTGGCTCAATAGGCTAATCCTCCACCTTGCGGCGCCGGCACACCGGGTTCTAGGGTTCTAGTCCCGGTTGGGGCGCCGGATTCTGTCCCGGTTGCCCCTCTTCCAGGCCAGCTCTCTGCTATGGCCAGGGAGTACAGTGGAGGATGGCCCAGGTGCTTGGGCCCTGCACCCCATGGGAGACCAGGAAAAGCACCTGGCTCCTGGCTCCTGCCAGGATCAGCGCGGTGCGCCGGCTGCAGCGGCGGCCATTGGAGGGTGAACCAACGGCAAAAGGAAGACCTTTCTCTCTCTGTCTCTCTCTCACTGTCCACTCTGCCTGTCAAAAAAAAAAAAAAAATGTGGAACAAGGAAAATTAAATATGCGGTTAATTGTAAACAAATATTGACTACAAAGTAATAATTTCCTAAGAGTTAAAAAAGCAAGAAACACAGAAAATACACATCATCGATAGCATGTATTTCGGAGATGATGAGAGCTAAATGTTTTTTGTTCAGGAAGATGGTAAAGGTATTAAGTACCCAAGTTAAAATTTCGAACATAAACACCAAGAGAGTGTCCATATTAGCATAAAGGAAAAGTAGAAACAGAAAACTAATCAAGAGTAGATGAGAATGTAGGAAATAACAAAATACTGAAGGTTCAAGACACATTAAGAGCACAAAATAAGGAGTGGGCATTTGATGTAGTTAAGACGATGGGACACCAGCATTCCACATCAGAGGGCCTGGGTTCAAATCTCAGCTCTGCTTCTGAGCCAGCTCCCTGCTAATTCACACCTGGGAGGCAGCAGGTGATGGCCCAAATACCTGAGTCCCTTCCACTCATGTGCAAGACTCAGGTTGGTTTTCGGGCTCCATGATTTCACCTGGCCCAGCCCTGACTGTGGCAGGTATTTGGGGGAATTAAACAGTGGACAGGGGCTGGCGCCGTGCCTCAATAGGCTAATCCTCCGCCTGCGGCACCGGCACACCGGGTTCTAGTCCTGGTTGGAGTGCCGGATTCTGTCCCAGTTGCCCCTCTTCCAGGTCAGCTCTCTGCTGTGGCCCGGGAGTGCAGTGGAGAATGGCCCAAGTGCGTGGGCCCTGCATCCGCATGGGAGACCAGGAGAAGCACCTGGCTCCTGGCTTCGGATCAGCGCGATGTGCTGCGACAGCCATTGGAGGGTGAACCAACGGCAAAGGAAGACCTTTCTCTCTGTCTCTCTCTCTCACTGTCCACTCTGCCTGTCAAATAAATAAATAAATAAATAAAAACAGTGGACAGAGATCTTGCTCTAGCTGTGTGTTCTTTCAAATAAATAATTTTTAAAAAGCACAAGATAAAATGGTAAAAATAAATTTAAGTGTACCAGGGATTGAAATAAGTAAAATTAGACTAAGTGCTTGGCTTGTAAGGCAAAGATTTACAGGTGGCATATATTCTGTTTTAAAGAGTTTAGGTATATTCTCTTAAAACAGAAGTTTCAGAAAAGTTGAGATTAAGAGTGTGAAAAATTGTACAATTCAGCCACTAATGAGAGGAGAGTTGGTGTTGCTTTATTACATCAGATGAAATAATCTTTAAGACAAAAAGTCTTACAAGAGACAAAGAGAATCATTTCTTAAAGATAAAAGATTCATTTCTCCAGAAAGATGTAAGATCTTTAACCTTGTGAGATCAAGTTGACAAGATCAGTATGAAGAGAGAAGATTAGAAATTCACAATTAACAAGCTGGCTCTAATTGAGTAAATATATAGAACACCACACCTAACAACTACAAAATATACATTCTTTTCAAGCAACAAAGTATGGAGTATTCTTGAAAACTTACCACATGCTGGGTTATAAAGAAAATATCAATTTTAAAAAGATTGAAATCATACAGAACACAGGTTCTGGCCACAAGTTAGAAATCAATTCCAAAAGGATAACTGGACAAGTCTATGGGTGAGAAATTAAGATCTGCTCTTCTGAATAACTTGTGGGCCCAAGAAGAAAGCATGGTGAAAATTAAAAAATACAGTATATGACACTCAAAATTTATCAATAAAAATGTATTCAGATAAAGTAAGATCTAGTGAGAGATAACGTCGTTAAATTCTTTCATCAAAAAACTGAAAGACAAGCAATTGACAAGCTACGAAATTGGAAAAGCAGTAATGAAAGAAAAATGAACAAAAACATGGACGTATTAACGATAACAGAAATCAACGAAATAGAAAACAAAGATACAACAGGGTATTGATGAGGCCAAAAATTCTTTGAAAAGCTTTTATGGATAAATATTAGAGCAAAAGAGAAGTCATAATTACAGTTGATAAAGACATTAAATGGTTAATAGGGAGGCTTGTGAACAACTTCAAGGCTCTGAATTGGAAAAGTTAGAAAAATGAGTGAATTCTTGGAGAAATGACTTACTAGAACTTTTTTGAGAGGAAAACAATAGTCCTAAATGCAGTAAAGAAAGTGAATCAGGCTGATGATGTGGTACAGTGGTAAAACCTCTGCCTGTGATGCCAGCATCCCATATGGGCACTGGTTCATGTCTTAGCTGTTCCACTTCTGATCCAGCTCCCTACTAATGGCCTTGGAAAGCAGTGGAAGATTGCCCAAGTGTTTGAACCCCTGTCACCTACATGAGAGACCCAGATGAAGCTCCTGGTTTTGACCAGGCCCAGCCCTGGCCATTGTAGCCATCTGGGGGGTGAACCAGCAAATGGAAAAATCTCTCTCCCTCCCTCTCTCTCTCTCTTTCTCTCTCTCTATAATTCTGACTTAAATAAAACTTTAAAAAAAACTGTGCCACAAAGTAAATACCAAGACCAGATAATTTTTGTTGTTGTTTTTCTCTTGTTTAGAAGGTGGGGGTTCTATAAGTTTGAGAGAGATCACATTCTAAGATTTTGAACTAATAGGTTTAAGAATTCAAGGTCAGAAGATATTTTCCTATGTTTGTTTTACTTATAAAATTTCTATCAATAAATTTAATGTAACCAGAGAACAAATTATAGTTCACTTAACTGGTATTAAATACAGTAAATGGCTTCAGGGAACTGGAGGTAAGACTATCCATATTGTTAACTACAAGCTGGTTCAAAGAGCCATGGAAAGAGTAGGAGTTTATCCTGGTGGTTAAGACACCTCTGTCCCACATCAGTGTCTTGGCTGCATTTTCGATTCCAACTCCTGACTCCAGTTTCCTGCCAATACAGAACTGGGAAGCAGCGGTGATGGTTCAGGTAGTTGGACCTGCCATCCACATGGCACCGAATCTTTAAACATGAGACCAACACCCAGCATGAAGTCGAACATTCAGCCCAGGAAATCTAAAACCTGCAAAGGGCCCAGAAAAATGCTGCCTGTCTTTTCATGTTCACTTGGGGACTGGCACTGCTCTAGAGGAATGGTGGGAAAAAACCATCATATCGTTGTTGTTGTTGTTGTTGTTGTTTAAGATTTATTTATTTATTTGAAAGTCAGAGTTACACAGAGAAAGGAGAAGCAGAGAGAGAGAGAGAGAGAGAGAGAGAGAGAGAGAGTGGGAGGGAGGTCTTCCATCCGCTGGTTCACTCCCCAGTTGGCCGCAACGGCTGGAGCTGCACCGATCCCAACCCAGAGCCAGGAGCTTCTTCTGGCTCTGCACGCGGGTGCAGGGGCTCAAGGACCTGGGCCATCTTCCACTGCTCTCTCAGGCCATAGCAGAGAGCTGGATTGGAAAAGGAGCAGCCGGGACTAGAACTGGCACGCATGTCTTTGTTTTTGTCTTTGTTTTGCTACAGAAAAAGGTATGTAGTTGGATTTGCTGAAGTTAAATGTCTGTATGCGCTATAGTACCCATAGGGAAATAACTCTCCTGTATGTGTCTCTGGCTTGCTCTTTCTTCTGAGACTAGGCCCTGGTACTGGAGATCCCCTTTATGGGCTGGTCTGTCTTATTTTAACACTCTGTAGACAGAACTCATCCTTCCCCTATACAATTACCCCTGAAACTATGCAGTCTCTAGTCCTGCTGGAAGAATGGTGCATTGTTCAGTCATGAAACCACGTGCCTGAGAATCACACGTGGGTCTTCTTCCCACCGGCATCCGTGTTGCGTCCATTCATTCATGCTGCTCTCTTAAAATGCTCAAATCCACCCCTTTCTCTACCTCTGTAACCCACTGCCTTACTTCATACTCTTGCCATCTGTTATCTTTTCCTAGAATTATTACAATGGCTTTAAACAGGTCTTCTCATTTCTGTCTCATCTTCACTTCTTTCCACAGTTAAGGGAAAAAAAGTGTTTAATACTTGGAAATAAAGCCAGGACAGTGGAGCAGTTCCCTTCAATGTGATGGTGCAGCATTGTTTAGTAGGTCTACATGGTAATTATTCAATTGGAGAGTGTACCACCACTGCACTTTATTAATTGTATTATTGGAATTTATAAATTAATGGTGCATACTCTGTGTAGTTACATGTTAACTTGTAGATTTTTTGGTATGGAATATATGCAAACAGTTTTATATAGAAGAGGTAATCCCAATGTTTTATTTCTCTCACAGTCAACAGAGCTGTCACAAATTTAAAAATAGAAAAAGCTCATTTTTATTCCTCTCCTGGTAGTCTATATAAACCCCCATTCCTGAGGTCTTTAGGAAGCAGCTTATACAAACTACTGATTCCAGTATTACTTAGTTAAAAATCCATTTTTAAAAAATATATTTTTTTTGACAGGCAGAGTGGACAGTGAGAGAGAGAGACAGAGAGAAAGGTCTTCCTTTGCCATTGGTTCACCCTCCAATGGCCGCTGCAGCCGGCGCACCGCACTGATCTGATGGCAGGAGCCAGGTGCTTCTCCTGGTCTCCCATGGGGTGCAGGGCCCAAGCACTTGGGCCATCCTCCACTGCACCGCCAGGCCACAGCAGAGAGCTGGCCTGGAAGAGGGGCAACCGGGACAGAATCCAGCGCCCCGACCGGGACTAGAACCCGGTGTGCCGGCGCTGCAAGGCGAAGGATTAGCCTAGTGAGCCGCAGCGCTGGCTTAAAAAAATATATTTTAGGACTTTTGTGTTTTTCACATATCTACCATAAAATGCTGACAATAGATCAAAACAATAGAGGGGAAAAGAAAAAGGGAAAAAAGCAATAAGGGAGAAGACTTCAGCAAAGATCTTGCACGACTCATTGTATCACTCTGGTCAAACAGTGTGAGGGGAAGTCAAGTGAACAGAGGATAAGAGAGTTTAACAGTGATTTTTATCTAGCAGCATAATTAAAAGACAAAGGACAAACCAATAACCTTCTCTTCTACCTACTGAATGGAGAGTAAAAGTGAATGAAGGTCTTTATTGTAAAGCAGTGTGAAATGGGGGCAGATGGGAGAAGAGGGCACAACTGATGCACATGTAATTCTGTAAATCCTAAGGTCAAGGTTCTAACAAGTTCTCAAAGTGTGAATGTGTATCACGGAGAACCGTGTTACTGGAAATACGAATGCACAGTAATATGAACTATATGGTATTAAAAGCAAACTTTATAAATATACAATATGTAACTTTTATCTCTTTATGAGAATAGTAGTACAAAAACAGATCTACTGTTTACCCTTTTACCTAGAACTCCTAACTGCTCAGAAATGATCAGTGTTGACCCTAATCTCCAGCTGTGAAACCCAGGAGACACCACTGTTGTCTAGAAGATGGGGGTCCAGATTCAGCACCTGGAGACCCCACCTACCCTGCATTCTGTGTCTTCCTGTATCCCCAGATATAATTAATCATAGCTTGCATATTTATGTCAATAGACAAATTTGAATATTAAGAACTAGCTAGAAAAAGTAGCAGCAAAGAGAATAAGCTGGGATTTGTTAGGAAAGCAGCAGGGAGATTTTGAAAATGCTTTCAATTCAAGTTATATTTAAGGCAGCCTTTAAGTCCCACCAGCTTTGCCGAGTTCAGGATGTTTTGTTGTTCTATGATAAAAGAACCTATAATAAGCATGTTCATTTAAGGAAAATACCACGTTTGTTAAGTTTTTGCAGCCATTCCCAAGTTACTTTAAATTTTGTACATTGCTGGGGCTGGCGCTGTGGCACAGCAGGTTAATGCCTTGGCCTGAAGCACCAGTATCCCATATGGGCTCCGGTTCCAGTCCTGGCTGCTCTTCTTCTGATCCAGCTCTCTGCTTTGGCCTGGGAAAGCAGTAGAAGTTGGCCCAAGTCCTTGGGCCCCTGCACCCACATGGGAGACCTGGAAGAAGCTCCTGGCTCCTGGCTTCGGATCGGCACAGCTCTGGCTGTTGCGGCCATCTGGGGAGTGAACCATCGGATGGAAGACCTCTCTCTCTCTCTGCCTCTCTGTGTAACTCTGACTTTCAAATAAATAAATAAATCTTTAAAAAAATAAATTTTGTACCTTGTCCAAAGACAGGGTATATGAATATATTGCTAGGATGTATTCATAATGGATGCTTCCTCAAAAGTCTTTCATGACAGTGGCCACTTCTCGCATCCTGCATCAGAACTGCATCGTACACAGAGGCCCAGTGCTTCCCACAGACCCACGCCCTTCCAAGGAGGCTGAGTTCTAGAGCTTTATCAAGGAATCTATTTTTCTAATGCGTCCTTTCCTATGATGTTGCCAGTACGGAATGGAATATTCATCTTCTGTTCTGAGGCTCTGCCAGACACATGTAGAATCCTTAAGAATTATCAATACATCATAAATCATGTTTTTTAAAATTAATTAATTAATTTTTTTTGGACAGGCAGAGTTAGACAGTGAGAGAGAGAGAGACAGAGACAAAGGTCTTCTTTCCGTTGGTTCACCCCCCAAATGGCTGCTATGGCCAGCACGCTGCGCTGATCCGAAGCCAGGAGCCAGGTGCTTCTCCTGGTCTCCCATGCGGGTGCAGGGCCCAAGGACCTGGGCCATCCTCCACTGCCTTCCTGGGCCACAGCAGAGAGCTGGACTGGAAGAGAAGCAACCAGGACAGAATCTGGCACCCCAACCGGGACTAGAACCCAGGGTTCAAACTAGTACTGCTCCTTTAACATGAGGTATGAAGTCAGACTCCATTCTGCATGGTTGCATGGTCTCATTTTGATTTTGTGACACCCAGGAGGTGTTTGGTTGAGGGTTCCAGGAGTTCGGCCTGCCGGCACTGCAGGTGGAAGTTAGCCAAGTGAGCTGCGGCACCGGCCATCTTCTTCTTCTTCTTTATTTTTTTTTTAAAAAGATTTATTTATTTATTTGAAAGTCAGAGTTACACAGAGAAAGGAGAGGCAGAGAGAGAAGTCTTCCATTCACTGGTTCATTCCTCAATTGGTCACAAAGGCCAGAGCTATGCTGATCTGAAGCCAGGAGCAGGAGCCCAAGGATTTGGACCATCTTCTATTGCTTTTCCAGGCCCTAGCAAAGTTGGATCAAAAGAGGAGCTGCCAGGACTGGAACCAGCGCCCATATGGGATGCCGGAGCTTCAGGCCAGGGCTTTAACCCACTGTGCGACAGCGCCGACCCTTCTCCTGTTCTTAATTCACCCTCAGGACCATGTCTATGGCACAGATGCAGAAACACAGGGACATGTGCTACAAGGAGCTGGCTCCTGCCTGCACTTTCTGTTCTAGGTCTGAGGGTCACTCTCCGTGGGCAAAACTTAGCAGATCATCCTGATGATCACAACTGTTTCCCCTGTGGAGCTGGTGTTCTTCTGGGCACCAACAAAAATTATATCAAACTCAGCAACATCTAAGGGGCTTAGCTAGGAAGCTTAAGGACATGTGGCAAACTAGTACTGCTCCTTTAACATGAGGTATGAAGTCAGACTCCACTCTGTGCATGGTTGCATGGTCTCATTTTGATTTTTTGACACCCAGGAGGTGTTTGGTTGAGGGTTCCAGAAGTTGGGCCTGGAATTTTCATATAATTCCCCAGTTTAAGGTAGAAGATTTAAATAAAACAAACTAAAAATAGGTATTATTCACACTACCAAACTCCCTGGCTACTTCTGCTACTTTACCTGACCACATTCCTGGCATACCATCCTGCTTTCAGGTCAATAAGATTTAGGGAGACAGCACTGAACTGGCCAAAGCCATGTCTCTGCATAAAATTCACCTCTAGTTGTCTGAGAGATGAATACTTCTACAGAGGGCAACCTAATAATCTCAGGGAAATCTGAGGACCCATGGCTCATTTCAAGAATATTAATGGCAACTCCTTTGTAATTTAATAATTCTGTTTGTATTTCTAACAACACTGAGTGGGCCCAGGCTGAATCAACCACTTGTCTCAGGGCTTTGGTAGAGCAGTGGCCAGTGGTAAGTCAGCAAGGGAGGACCAATAGGTGCAGTGGTGTGATCTGCTGACCTCTGTCCATTCTCTATTAACAGGAGACTCATGTTTTTAACTCTCAAGATTATACTTTGATACCACACTGCTATTAACAAATGATTTCTAAGCTGTTTATCTGACCCTGTTATTTGGCTGGTTATATATTCCTGAATGGCTCCCTACAACATTAAGGACTGATGTGCACACTCCTTAGTTTGACAGTTTTGTGTTCTTCGTGGCCTTGGACTACCTACTTTTCCAGCCAAATTTCTTTCCACCTGTCATAATCACTTCACGCTCCAGCCACTATGGCACAGTGGCAATGCTCTTTTTCCTTTGTGCTGTTTTCTGCATCTAGAATCTCCCCCATCCCATCCCCACTACTCTTTCCCCTTTTCCTTTCTTTTTATCTTATTTATCAGCCCATGTGTGGTCTTTTCTTGAAGGCTCCCCTTAGAACCTTGCGGAATTCTTTTTTTCCCGTGCTCTTCTGTGTGCACTGCTTTTGTTGCACATGTCATACCCTCTTCATTTCTTCCTTTGCTTGCTTGTCCTTGAGCTAAGAGCTAGATTGTAGGCTCTTGAGCTAGCGACTGAACTGACCATCTCTTGAGTACTTAAGCCCCTACTGTTCTCACTATTAAGAAAATGACCTATTTGTCTCATCTATCTCTGTATAGAATCAGCTTTTAAATTTATTTATTCTCAAATTATTTGAAAGGTGGAGAGATGGATCATCCATCCTCTGGTTCACTTTTTTTTTTTTTTTTTTTTTTTGACAGGCAGAGTGGACAGTGAGAGAGACAGAGAGAGAAAGGTCTTCCTTTTGCCGCTGGTTCACCCTCCAATGGCCGCCGCTGCAGCCGGCGCACCGCGCTGATCCTGGCAGGAGCCAGGATCCAGGTGCTTTTCCTGGTCTCCCATGGGGTGCAGGGCCCAAGCACCTGGGCCATCCTCCACTGCACTCCCTGGCCACAGCAGAGAGCTGGCCTGGAAGAGGGGCAACCGGGACAGAATCCGGCGCCCCAACCGGGACTAGAACCCGGTGTGCCGGCGCCGCAAGGTGGAGGATTAGCCTATTGAGCCACGGCGCCGGCTCTGGTTCACTTTTAAATGCCCACAATAGCCAGGGCTGAGTCAAGCTGAAGACAGGAACCCAGAATTTCATCTGAGTCTCCCATGTAGATGTCAGGGACCCAATTAGCTGAGCCATCACCTGCCATATCACAGGGTATACATTAGCAGGAAGCTGGAATTGCAAGTGGAGCTCGGGTGTGAATCCAGGCACTCTGATTTTGGATGTAGTCATCCCAAGCAGCATCTTAACCACCGCACCAACCAGCCACCCCAGAATCAATTTTCATAATAAAAGTATGTTTAATTTATTGGCAATCAAAAATGTGTTCAGTATAAGCCAAGTTCAATGTAGCCTCTTCCCAAGTGACCCTAGCCCCTAGAATTTACCATTATTATTTAGGTTCTTTTTCTTGATTCTTTCTTCATATTACAGGCATGGAAAGAAACAAATTTTTATATGTTGTCTATAGAAATTGTTCCTTGCTTCCTCATCAGATAGTCATCAGGTTGAGTATATTAAGTTTTCTTTTTCTTCAAGCTTCAGCTTTGCCTGCTGTCAAAATAAACAGTATTTATAAATATGAAAGTGTTCTCATTTTTCCTAAGAAATGTAGAGGAAACTATTACCTGCTGGACTGAAGGCCAAGTCTTCCGCTGTTAGGCCGAGTGTTCACAGCCTTCTGATAATGGAGCGTGGCACAGACTCAGCCAGTGGACAACCTTGACTGTGCTTCCTCTCAACCACATGGAGGTGTAGCTCCTCTGCCTGAGAGACATCTCACTGTGTGATTTCCTGTTGACAAATACATCTTGTGCTTTTCTAAATGCCGCTCTGTCTGAAGGAAGTTGGTTCCCTTTGGCAGAGAACACTATTCATGAGAAAGATTTCCACATGAAGAATCCTACATTTCAGAGCAGAGTGTGAGCCAAGTGAGGAAAGGCAGAAGTGCCCAAGGATTAGAACTTCCTGTGTGTGACTGACTGCAGGCTCTGACCAAGAAGAGACAGCATCAGCGTAAATCCTCCTGAGCTGTAAATTACTCTGAACCAGCCCCAGATGTCAAGATCTGTGGTAAAATGCATTGATCTACACCTGAAGCACCCTGAACCTCTAAATTTTTGAAAGAGTTAGAGAAACATCATCAGATGTTAGGTGCTTTATTGTCTCGTTCCTTGTTAGAGAAACAACAGCAGATGGAGTTGCCTGCCAGACTCCTTGTTTCTTCAGACATGTAGCTCCCTTTTGTTGCGTCTTCTCTGAAGGTTTCAGAAGCAAAAGTTTAAAAGGGTGTGAATGTTTCTGCCTATTGCAGTGGAATTGGTTGGATCTGTGGTTTTCAAACTAAGCTCTGAGTGTTTAAATGAGTTCCTTGGAAATCTCTCAGGATCAAGAGAGGTGAGTGGAAAGGGATCTTTCATTATGAGCAAGTCTTGTTTTGTCCCTTTTATATAAATTGGTGTCTAACACAGATTTCATTTGGAAAAAAAAATTGTATTGCTTAAGGCACGATTTTTTAAAAGAAACAGAAGGATTGGATTTAGCTTAGTGATTAAGACATCTGCATCCAATCTAGAGTGGCTACAATTGATAACTGGCTCCTGACTCCAACTTCCTGCTGATGCAGACCCTAGGAGACAGTGGTAATGGCTCAAGTAGTTGAGTCCCTGCCATCCATGGGAAGACCCAGATTAAGTTTCCAGCTCCTGACTTTGGCCTTGGCCTAGCCCCAGCTGTAGCAGACATTTGGAGAGTGAACCAGCAAATGATATTTCTCTCTCTCCTCTCTGCCTCTCAAATTAATAAATAAATCTTTAAATATGTATTTTTTAAATAAAAGAACTAGGATTTTTTTTGGTGCTCAGCAGTTAACTTACATCACACACACATAAAACAGGCTTAAGGGTCGGCGCCGTGGCTCAATAGGCTAATCCTCCGCCTGCTGCGCTGGCACATCGGGTTCTAGTCCCATTCGGGGCGCCAGATTCTGTCCCGGTTGCCCCTCTTCCAGGCCAGCTCTCTGCTGTGGCCTGGCGGTGCAGTGGAGGATGGCCCAAGTGCTTGGGCCCTGCACCCACATGGGAGACCAGGATAAGCACCTGGCTTCTGCCATCGGATCAGCATGGTGTGCTGGCCGTGGCGGCCATTGGAGGGTGAACCAACGACAAAGGAAGACCTTTCTTTCTGTCTCTCTCTCTCACTGTCCACTCTGCCTGTCAAAACAAACAAACAAACAAACAAAAACAAAAAAACAGGCTTAGGCACCAATATTGCTGTTAGTTCAAAGAAGTGACACATTCATTTTTAAATGTTTGCTTATTTAGTTTTGTTTATTTGAAAGAGAAAGAGCACATGTGCAAGAGAGATCTTTTACCTGCTTGTTCACTTCCCAAATGCCCAATGCCTGGGACTGGGCCAGGCCAAAGGCAAGAGCCAGGAGTTCCAACTGGTTGTCCATGTGGGTGGCAGGGTCTCAAGTATGTGAGCCGTCATCTGTTGCCTTCCAAGTTGTACATTACGAGGAAATTAGATGGGAAGAAGAGACAGAGATGGGACTGGATCCCAAGCACTTGGGATGTGGGCATCCCAAGCAGCAACTTAAATCCACTGTGCCACAATACCCACTCCTAGTGACATGTCCTTAAACAATTCATTTATTCTGCAAATATATTTTGAGCTTCTCCTGTTAGGTATTGTGCAGGTGCTGGGATATAAGTTTAAAATTCTCTGTGGTGCCAGCGCCACAGCTCACTTCCATAATCCTCTGCCTGCAGTGCCAGCACCCTGGGTTCTAGTCCCAGTTGGGGTGCCAGATTCTGTCCTGGTTGCTCCTCTTCTAGTCCAGCTCTCTGCTGTGGCCCGGGAAGGCAGTGGAGGATGGCCCAGGTCCTTGGGCCCTGCACCCATATGGGAGACCAGGAGGAAGCACCTGGCTCCTGGCTTCGGATCGGCGCAGCGTGCCGGCCTTAGCAGCCATTTCAGGGTGAACCAGCGAAAAAGGAAGACCTTTCTCTGTCTCTCACTGTCTAACTCTGCCTGTCAAAAAAAAATTCTCTGTGGTACCTGCCTTCACAGACTGAATAATTTTGAGGATTTATTTAAGTAAGTTATTTAAGTTATTACGTATTATAATAACTAGATGATACTGCTGGTGTGTGTGTATGATGTGAGCAGGTAATCAAGACCTGTGGCCATTAGCCAAGCAAAAGTAGGGAAATAAAAGTGTTTGGAAAATGGGAATTGTGTATGTAAAATCCTGTGAGAAGGAGAGACAGAGACTCTGATTCTTTTGAAGAACTGGAAAAACCAATTTATTAAGTCTGGACTGTAGAGGGCAAGTTAGAGAGCCTTGTAAAATTCTTAAGGTGTATGAGTTTCATCTGAAGAGCTATGGGAAGAAGCAGGGGAAATGATCAGCTTTGTTTTTAAATGCTCACTCTGGCTGTAGGGTGGAGAATGGAGTGAAGAAGAGGAGGGTGGAGAAACAGAGAAGGCTTTTTGAGGGTTCAAGTGAGAAATGGGAGTGCCCTGGACTAAGGCAGAAATGTACGTGGAAAGGCATGGCCAGATTCCAGAGATATTGCAGGGTTAGATTCAGCCGAATCTGGTGACTGGTGGAACGGGTGCTGGGTATGGAAGAGGGATTGTCATGGCTGTTTAGCTTTCTGGCTCAGGCCACTTAGTGTCTGGCGATGCCATTCATGGAGACAGACAACTTGTACAAAAGGGTCAGATCTAGAAGGAAAGTGATCAGATTTGTTTGCACATGTTGCAGACTCCTGTAGTACGTGGTAGATGTTGAGTGAGCAGTTGGCTTTTGCAGGTTTATAGATTAACGGAAGTCTAGTCTAGAGATACAGATGTGGACTCAGGGTTCCATATCTTGCAGGTGGCGTGAACCACAGCTTCTAGGTGGGAGTATACTGTGAACAGAAACATGGCTTAGAAGTAGGGAAAACGAGAAGGAAAATAAGAGAGGGTGATGTCACAGAAGCCAAGAGAAGGGAGTTATTCAAGGACGGGTGAGTGAGAAATGGTGGTAAGGTTAGTAGAAGCCCCAGTCTGAAAAATCTCTTCAAAATGTAAGTCTGCATTCTGTCAATGACAATATTCACAAGTTTTCTGTGATTATCTTTGGTCTGGTTGAAAAAGTTCTATACTAGTCCAGGAGTAAGTTTCATATGTAACTGTACAAAAATAACCAGGAGACAGGGTGCCTTTCTTTCTCAGTAGACTACTACATCAATGTGTAGTTTCTATAAATAGAAGAGAAGGCTTAAAAGCCAACCAGTTAATGACTGAAATACATCTATTCACATGAACATGGGCAAGAAGCTGAGGCTCTCTCTCATGTAATTTCCCATAGCATCACCTGCCCCATCCCCCTACTTCAAAAACCAAAAACCAAAATCAGGAATTCCATATGGTCTATATTTTAATTTAGTGCAATGTTAGCATGATTTAAAATATTATAAATATAACTTGAAAATAAACAGGAATAAATGAAATCCACACACACCCTAAAAATAGTTTGCAAAGTCAAGTTAACTCACAACTGTACTTTGCCCAGCCGTACTTTCCCCTTCCAGCCACCACCTTTACCCTCTGTTGTTATTCTCCTTTTCACCTATGCATTTTGGGTTCTTTGTAAGGGAGCTATGGTTACTGGTAAAAATGTTGCATTTGAGATTCTTTCCAGAATGATGGAATAGTGTTCTTCACAAGAAAGTGGTTCTTTGCAAATGTTTTTCATTCTGTAAACCAAATGGATGGAAGGGAACCTGAGGATTATCTAGTTTATCTGCTTCCTTTTATAGTTGAAGAAATTACGGTAGAGCAAAGTTAAGTAAGTTGAGCAATGACACTTCAGATACTGAGTGGGCAGCTCAAGTATGTCCACATGCAGCCTGCCCTGCGTGTATAAAAATAATGCATTTTGTGGATGATAGAACTAAAATATGTTATGTCCTATTTTATATATAAGACTAAATCTATTTATATGAAGTTGCTGAATCATTCAGATGTAAAGAAGAAATTTATTTTTGTATGTCTGGGACACATGGTGAGAACCAGTCCACAAATATATATTGTCTTTTATTCCCCATTTCACTGTACTTTGTGCAAAAGCTTATATTCAGAGCAATCAAAAATGGAGAAATACACACTGATTTATTCTGTGGTTAGATTCCATGTCTCCTGAATCTTGATTCAGGGTCCTTTCTATGACAGCAATCAAGCTTGTCAACCATCCATTTCCCAATAGTGCCAATATCTTGACCTTGCTATGAAATGTCAGGAAGCCATGTGGCTGTTTGGGTAGGACTGAAAATGGAACAGGAAAGAGTGAGCCAGACAAGGCTATTAAATCCAGCTGTCCCTGGGCAAGGTTATTGTATGAGAGGAAATAGTTTTCTGTGGACGAAGGTAACTGAGCGGACATTTGATGGGGTGGTGGAAGAGGTGGAGTTCTATTAGAAATTCAAAACCCAGGCTGGCGCCGCGGCTCAATAGGCTAATCCTCCGCCTAGCGGCGCCGGCACACCAGGTTCTAGTCCCTGTTGGGGCACCAGATTCTGTCCCGGTTGCCCCTCTTCCAGGCCAGCTCTCTGCTGTGGCCAGGGAATGTAGTGGAGGATGGCCCAAGTGCTTGAGTCCTGCACCCCATGGGAGACCAGGAGAAGCACCTGGCTCCTGCCTTTGGATCAGCGTGTTGCGCTGGCCGCGGCGGCCATTGGAGGGTGAACCAACGGCCAAAAGGAAGACCTTTCTCTCTGTCTCTCTCTCTCTCACTGTCCACTCTGCCTGTCAAAAAAAAAAAAAAAAAAAAAAAAAAAAAAAAAAAAAGAAATCCAAAACCCATGGGAGGGGATGGATTATAAAGAAAGACCTTGGACCTTAGAATCAATAGGCTTGTCTTAGAATCTGAACTGTGCCTCTTCCTAGCAATGAGACTTTGCAAATCTCTTTCTATGTCTTCAAAACATCAATTTCCTCATGGACAAAATGTGTTCATAAAGATGCAATGAAACAATGTATATATAAAGAACTCAGTGCAGTGCTTAATAAATTTTAGTTTCTCTTCACCTTCAATTTCTTAGTTTCCCTCCATATCAGTTCCTATCTCTTAACAACTCCACGAGACAGCACTGCTTAAGGGAGATTCAAACTTTTTCTGAGCTACCCTTGAGGAAAACCCCCTTGGAATTTGAACCTACAGTTTCAGAAGGAGTTGGCATGCTAAGCCAACACAACTGTGATGAGGGAAAAATTATTTGTGACACAGAAAAATTACTTAAAATTCAGAATACCCAGCTGATTTTCAAAGAAGCCCTTTGCTGAATAGAGTGATGGATGTGAGGTTGCCAAGTTAAGAGAGTTCTCTACATATTTTTACATTGAAAAATCTTGTTTGATAAAATCCTTTCATGCATTTCTCCATGAAATGTGTTTCTTGTTAAATAACAATGTTGTTGGAATTGCGTTTGTTTTTGTTGAGAAGTGTCAAAGGATTGAGTCCTACTCGAAGATGTCTGTGAGTCTAGCACAGGACTCTGGCTTTGAGGCCCAGGCACATCCGGGGCACATTACTCAGATATCAGCATCCTGTCCTCTAGCTGAAGGCATGCATTTTTCTTTTTTAAAGCAAAAAGCAGCAGCAAACACCTAGAAACCGTTGTTACAGGACCACATGGCTCAGCTCTGAAGGAAGAAGGTAGAGTTTTATCTGACAAACGTACACAAAGTCCAAAATATTTGGCTTCACCCAGAACTTCCCTGTAAACCTCTCAAAATGGTCGTAGAGCCACTATCCCAAACTGTCCTATCCCAAACAATGTCACTTATTCAGAATAATTATCTGATGCTGCAAAATTCATTGAAAAGTCAAAGGATGAAGGTATTTATTAATTCCAAGGCAGAGCTTTCAGCTGGCTGAGAACTCTTTGCATGCCCAGAACATCAACAGCAGCCGCCTTCTGAGCACCTCTGTGAAGTGACGGGGTAATGGGATAGATTTTCAGAGCTTCCAGCAGACTCTGTGGTCACATTTAGCTCCATAGCGCTACTTCCCCGTGATTTCTCTTTGCTTTTTCACAGTGGAACAGGGCCTATTAGCTAGCAAGAAGTAGCTTTTAAGATAAAGGTCACAGAAAAACACATACCTTGAAAGACTGATGGGCACAGAAATGGAATATGAAGAAAGATGACAGTCCAGGAGAGAATCCAGGAAGCTTTTAAGGCTTGAGTCGTGCGCAGTGTTCTGCTTTGAAATAATGGCTATTCAACAAAATAAAGCTGCAGGAATTTGTTGTGGGAGCTTAATTGCTTCAAGCTTTGGTGCCACTGCCAGAACAGTTCCCATTTTAACTGGAAAGTCAATTTCTAGAGAACGAGCAACTGGGACAAACAAATGGATGATGTTTTACTGCAAAGGTAGAATAAAGATAGCACCGAGCATGTTACAAGAAACTGTCACATAAGCCAGTTCTAATAGTTGAGCAACATAATGTAGAGGAAATAGCATAAGATTTGGACAGGAGACCTCGATGAAAACCAAGGTTCTAAACTAAGACTCACTACTTAACTATAGATTACCCAGTTCTTCTGAACCTCAATATCCTCTTCTAGAAAGTAAAGTGTGGTACCTCACATGGTTGCTATGAGACTAAAGGCAGAAAAATGTGGAAGGAAGCATTTAATGTTTCTTTTCTAACGATAAAACTAATGCATGCTCAATGCAAGAAATTTAGAAAAAGAGAAAAGAAAATAACTAAGACATACCCATTATCTATCTTACCAACAGGTGATTTTTCCAGTGTCTCTTCAATCTTTCTTATATGTATGCAATCCACACACACTAATTCCTTTTAAACAAAAATAGTATCTTAACAGTGCACACTATTTTTGTAGCCTGCATTTCCACTTGGCAATACATTGTAAGATATTTTCCATGCCAGTGGTATTCTACCACATGTTTAGGAAAGTACTTTTAAAACTGTAAAGGGCCATTCAGATATCAGTAATTACTATCAAAACATGAATGAATGCAAGAATATACATATTCACCTCTCCCTCAATACATAGGAAACCCTAAGCACCCATAAAGTCCTTCTGCATCATTCTATCAACAATTCTCTAAATAAAACTTAAGGCCAATGGGGTCATTTTTATCGATCTTGTTTAATTGATTGGGAAGACAAAAGTTCCATAATGAGATGGTACATATTTTACTTTAAATGTCTCTGATTTATTATGAAGAAGTTTGCCTCGGCAGTGATGTGTGGTTTCTGTTGAGAGATGTAACGTGAACACTATGGTATTTCCCATGAACATAATTTTAAAATAATCACCCAGAAGACTGACCCACTGCTGCTTTGTTTTCCTAATTTTTGTTTAAGATTTTTTTTATTTATTTGAGAGGTAAAGTTACAGAGACAGAGTGAGAGAGAGTTCTTCCATCTGCTGGTTCACTCCCCAAATGGCCAGTGGCCAGAACTGAGCCGATCTGAAGCTAGGAGCCAGGAGCTTTTTCCAGGTCTCCCATGTGGGTGCAGGGGCCCAAGAACTTGGGCCATCTTTCACTGCTTTCCCAGGCCATAGAGAAGAGCTGGATCAGAAGTGGAGCAGTCAGGACTAGAACTGGCGCCCACATGGGATGCCAGAACTGCAGGTAGTGACCTTACCCACTACACCACAGTGCCGGCTCAAAGAATATATTCTTTTATTTTTTTGAAGATTTATTTATGTATCTGAAAATCAGAGTTACACACAGAAAGAGATAGAGAGGCAGAGAGAGAGAGAGAGAGAGAGAGAGGTCTTCCACTGCTGGTTCACTCCCCAATTGGCTGCAATGACTGGAGCTGTGCCTATCCAAAGCCAGGAGCCAGGAGCTTCTTCTGGGTCTCCCACGAGGGTGCAGGGGCCCAAGGACTTGGGCCATCTTCCACTGCTTTCCCAGGCCATAGCAGAGAGCTGGGTCAGAAGTAGAGCAGCCAGGACTCGAACTGGTACCCATATGAGATGCCAGCACTGCAGGCAGCGGCTTTACCCGCTATGCCACAGCGCTGGCCCCAGAATACACTCTTAAATGCTATTTCTATGCACACAACTAGAAAACAAATTACCACTCTGATTTGGAAATGCTGCAAAAATGATGAGTTGACAAGTTAATTTGGTGAGAGGATGTTTTTGCAATTTGTCCTTACCTCATCTGATCGGGACCGACGTTTTGGAGTCCTGGTTCCTTGTTCTAACTCAGTCACCATTTGTACAGCTTGAGCACATGACTTACCTTTCTTTAACTCTGGTTTCCTCATTTGTAAGAATGCCAGTAAAATAGATCATCTCTGAGGTGCTAAGGGTTTAAGGCTACATTTGGGAAGCCAGGCATTCATTCTGATGGAACAAAGGAGATGAAGTGGAACAGCTCTAACAAGCTGTGAAAATATTGAAATCCCTCTTTCACTTATTAACCACCCCCAGCCACCCCCACCCCTGCTGGAGCTTCTCAAGTGTGTCATTTCCTAATCCCAATCCCTCCCCCATCAATGCTACTGGCCCTTCCCTCTCTAGCACTGGTCTCCCCAAATCCAGCAATGAAGGTGCCTCCAGCTGGCATCTATTCTGATTAGTCAGTGCCCAACCACGTACCAGTTTCCAGATATTTGGGGGAGCAAATATTTAGCCTGGCAGATGTCTGCCTGCAGCCCTGAAGTGCCTGGGTTCATTTCCTGGCTCCAGCTTCTGACTTCAGCTGCCTGTCAACACAGACCTTGGGAGGCAGCAGTGATGGTTTAAGCAATTGGATTCCTGCCTCCCATGCCTGACACCTGACTTGATCGCTGGCTCCTGGCTCTACCCCGGCCCAGCCCTTGCAGTTGTGGGCTTCTCGGGAGTGAACCAGCAGATGGGATCTCTCTCTCTCTCACTCTCTCTTTCTCTTTCTCTCTTCCTCTCTTTCTCTCTCTCTGTCTCTCAAATAAATTAATAAAAAATATTTCAGCTATCATCCCTGGATATAAGGAATGCCTTTACATCCCCGCTGCACAATACAAACTTGCTTACCACAAAGACTAAGTCATTCCTGTTTCTTTTTTTTTTTTTTTTTAAGATTTATTTATTTATTTGAAAGTCAGAGTTACACGGAGAGAAGGAGAGGCAGAGAGAGACAGAGAAGTCTTCCATCCACTGGTTCATTCCCCAATTGGCTGCAACGACCAGAGCTGGCTGATCCGAAGCCAGGAGCCAGGAGCTTCTTCTGGGTCTCCCACGTGGGTGCAGGGCCCTAAGGATTTGGGCCGTCTTCTACTGCTTTCCCAGGCTGTAGCAGAGAGCTGGATCAGAAGTGGAGCAGCTGGGTCTCAAACTGGTGCCCATATGGGATGCTGGCACTGCAGGGGGCAGCTTAACTCACTATGCCACAGTGCTGGCCCTAAGTCATTTCTTGTTAACTGAACCCTCTGGGGTTCAAAAATTTGGAGACTGGCCATTTCTGTGTGTAATAGGTGAAAATAAAGTGATAGCCTTACCTTAAATGTGTGAGTTTTAGCCACTTAATGAAGTGAATTGGATATATATTTTTTTCTGAGTGTATGTTTTATTGCTGTAAAATATAAAGTGAATTTTTAAGTTTGATTCAAAATAGCAGAACATATGAATGTATTCTTTTTTAAAAGCAATTTAATTGAGGTATAAGTTACATACCATAAAATTCACCGTTAAAGTGTGCAATTCAGTGATTTTTAGTATATTTGTATGCATAAATTCCAAAGTTTCACCAAAATAAACTCATCTTTTAATTCCATTTTCTACAAATATTTTGAAGTGCCATGTATTCACAGAGCCTTGCAATCTAATTTGAGAATATTTTTATCTTCTCAAAAAGTCCATAGAGTCTTCAGCAGCCACTGCTCGTTCCTCCTCCCTTTGGTCTCAGGAAAATCAAACCAACTCTGTCTCTGTGCATCTGCCTCTTCTGGGCAAGTCATAGAAAGGGAGTTACACAGTCAGTGGCCTTTTGTGCCTGGCTTCTTTCCATAACATATTGTATTTTTTTTTTTTAAAGAGTAAGCCTACTCTTGCTCTGGCTTTTTTTTTTGTTGTTTTTAAGATTTATTTATTTGTCTGAAAGAGTTATACAGAGAGGAGAAGCGGGGAGAGAGGGAGAGAGAGAGAGAGAGAGAGAGAGAGAGAGAGAGAGAGAGAGAGGTTTTCCATCTATCAGTTCACTCCCCCAATTGACTGCAATGGCTGGAACTGTGCAGATCTGAAGCCAGCAGCCAGGAGCTTCCTCCAGATCTCCCACATGGGTGCAGGGGCACAAGGACTTGGTCCATCCTCCACTGCTTTCCCAGGCCACACCAGAGAGCTCGATAGGAAGTGGAGCAACTGGGACTCGAACCAGCGCCTACATGGGATGATTGCATTGCAGGCTGTGGCCCCATCTGCTGCGCCACAGTGCCGGCCCCAGCATATTGTATTTAAGATTATGCATGGGTTTCTGATTTTTAAATCAAGTTGACACTGGCAACAATGTTGAGCAAGAGTTTGAAGAACACAATAACACTAGTTTTGGTGACCTCTGACCTCCTAGATCCAGCATTCCTCAGCCCTCCAGTCTTCCCTCCCCACTTAGTTTTCTAATTCCGGTCTCATTTCCTCTCCTCAAGCAACTCTCGTTCAATGCCCCCATCTATGGAGGTCTGTCTTTCTTAAATTCTCACAGTCTCTCAGAAAATAAGGACTGACCCCACACACATTCTCCCCAGTGATGACTGGCTTTAGAGGATAGTTCCTTAATAGTCAGAATAGTTTTCACTTTAGAACTCTAAGCAGGGGTTGGGCTCTGTACTTTTAACACCTCATTTTAGATCATCTTGCTAACCAGGGTAGTGCGTATTAGTATGTTCATTTCACAGAGGAGAAAGTAGAGGTTGAGACAATTGACTTTCCCAAGGCAACCCATGTATCAGATGGTAGGGCTGTCCGTATATAGGTTGGGTTCCAAGGTCCATGCTCTTAAGTACTTCATTTCATGGAGCCTAAGACACACATTTTCCACACTTCAGTATTTCTGAAATTGGGATCATGCTTGTAGTTGATAGAGTCTTATACTTGGCATTGGTTTTCTTTCTTAGCACATGAAATAGCAGTGTATCTTACAATTGATTGTGTCTTTGTTTTGTCAATTTTTATATGAGGGAGAGGGAGTGGAAGAGGGAAGAGGAAGGGAGGGGGAGGGGGAGAGAGAGGGGGAGAGGGAGATCTTCCATCCACTGGTTTACTCCCCAAGTGGTCTTAACGGCCAGGGCTGTGCAATGCCAAAGCCAGGAGCCAGGAGCTTCCTCTAGGTCTCCCACTTGGGTGCAGAGGCCTGGGGGCTTGGGCCATTTTCCACTGCTTTCCGAGGTCATTAGCAGAGAACTAGATAGTAAGTGGAGCATCTGGAACCCAAACTGGCACCTGTATGGGATGCTGACACTGCAGGCCATGGCTTAACCCACTATGCCACAGCACTGGCCCCAACAACATTTTTGAGAAAATGATAGTGAATAATATAAATGTTTGTGCTTAAGTAATTCCCTCCCAACATTTTGCAGGTGCCAGGGGAGAGACAAGGACCATCGTGCCCTCATAATTACTCTTCTCATCCTATTTTTCAGTAATTCATCCAGCTGGTATACTGCCAGTGCCTACTAAGTGTCAGGCATTATGCTGTCAGCAGGTGATTTGAAAGAGAACAAGCAGATCTAGTTTGTGCTCCCTGGGCACTTTCAGTATAGTGGAGATAACTAGTAAAACTCTTGCACAAGTATTTTGTTACCAAAAAAGAACAGAATACATGCCATAATAACAAAGGAACCCAAGCTGGCCTGAAGGCGGCAAAGTCTTCCCTGAGGAAGTGATTCATTGAGTTGAAACTAAAGGAGGCAAAGAGGCCACGGGGAGGGACACCTTGATGTGGACCCTGGAGTTTTCAAGAAACCGGAGCCCTTTGGTGTCTCAGGAGGGTGAGGCTGTTCTGAGAAGAGCTGGAGACAAGGGTGAGACCAGCAGGATCTCATAGACTGAGTTCACTGAAGGGTTGTGAAAGGAGATGGGGTGCAAGGAGGAGAGCATGATAAGAGAGCACTTTTATGAGCTCTGTCTGCTTGCTGTGTGACAAGCGACTGGAGGATTGTTCCTGGAGGTGAGGACATCGGATTCTTGCCCCCCACTTCACTAGATGCAAGATGCAGGAGGCAAGGTATGGACTGATGTCATCTAGTTCTTGATTTCCTAATCATGCTAATTATATTTGCAATATCCAGTGTGCAAGGGGTTTATGAGATTCAAATAAAATGATGAATAGAAAAATGTTTAGAAGAAACTCAAAGGAAACACAGATAGACAAATTAATTTATAACAGCAAAGCTTCTGTGATAATAATTACAACAAAAGCAGCTACCAGTATTCTTATTTTGGGGCCAGCACTGTGGCATAGTGGGTAAAGCCTCTGCCTATGGCACAGGTATCCCATATGGGCACCAGTTCTAGTCCTGGCTGCTCCTCTCACTATCCAGCTCTCTGCAATGGCCTGGGAAAGCAGTAGAAGATGGCCCAAGTCCTTGGGCCCCTGCACCCTCGTGGGAGACCCGGAAGAGGCTCCTGGCTTCGGATCAGTGCAGCTCCAGCCATTGCGGCCATCTGGGGAGTGAACCAGCAGTTAGAAAACCTCTCTCGCTCTCTCTGCCTCTACCTGTCTGTAATTCTGCCTTTCAAATAAATAACTAAATCTTTAAAAAATAAATAAATAAATTCATATTTGGCACTCAGTCCTCATAGTAACCATATGGGACAGGTATTTTTGGCCCCAATTTAGAGCTGAGCAAACAGATTTAGGAGGCTACGCGATTTCCCCAAGGTCATAGTTGCTTAGTATTTGAACCCAAGTTTACACCTAGGTGTGCCTGACTCCAAAACCTCATCTTTTTTTTTTTTTTTTTTTCAAAACCTCATCTTAAATGACTTTTCTCACATCCTCAAAATTTTTCCTCTTCATTTATCACATTTATTGTGGTAACCACAGAAAACATGAAGTACTTAAAATAAAACAGTAACTCATTTTGCCCATACATCCTGTTTATGAACATGCCATAGCAGGACAACTGGAATGATAGCAGATAAGGGCCAAATGTCAACAAGTAAGCAAAACAAGCCTTTTCCCTAGACTTGGAGGAGACTGAGTTATTCTTTAGCAGTGAAGCATCTGGTTGTGATTATTCTCTGTTTTATTTAAATGGCACCCAAAAAGTTTGATTAAATAGAATTTTTTTACTTGACTCTTTTGGCAACATGCTCTCATACAGATAAGCAGAACAGGACAGACATGTGTATGTATGTCTTTCTCTTATCTGCCCAAGAATGCTTTCTGCAGAGGAGATGGTTTGACTTGTTGTTATATGTGAGTTTAACACAGTGCATCTCAGGACAACACCTGAGAAACTGGGAGGTAGAGGTGGCTATTGGAACCTGAGGCTGAGAGGAGCTCCCAGAAATCACAACAGTTCATGCAGGGGTCATGAAACCTTGTCCAGGTCCCGGGGGACAAGAGGCCCAGCTGGCATCCAGTTGGTTCAAATAAGGATATAATTCACACTAGTAGGATATGTGAGGGTGTTCTGTGGGGGAGGGGAAGTTTAATCCAAATGTTGGAGGAAATGGTGTTTTAGGATGGGTTGCAGAATAGCAGGTGGGCAATGGGGAAAGGCCCAGCATGCATGAGAACATGAGCAGACGCCACACACACTGTGTGTCCACAGTGGAATTAGGCCTAGTTTCTGAGATTTGGACTATTCATGAGTTTAAATTTATAGCAAACGGGTCAAATATCAGAAATTCTAAGTTGTCATATGTTCCTATGTCCTCACTTCAGACTAAGCCAGTTTTGATGAAAAAAAATTGTATAATGTGGTGTGTTGATAAAAGAGCAAACAGACCTCTTTTAATAACATGAGATTTAGGAATTAAGCACAGCAGGCAGAAGATCCTGTAGGAATTTCAAGTGATATTTTACAATGGTTTGGTAAAAGATGTTTTAAGCCTTGGTTTACATAGCATGCTACTTTATATAGTGTTCTTTATTCTTGGGATCCCTGCAAGAGGAGATATTGTGTTGATACAGATGATCATCTCTGCTTCTTTCTTATCTGCCAGGTGGGAAGGGAATAAACAAAAATAATATTTAGCTCATATAAGTGGGAAAGATGTTTTATAAGAGTAAAGGCTAACATAAAAAACAAATGTGAAGTGGTGAATAACTTGAGTAGAACTACCCTATATTATGGATCTCCTGAAAGATCAATATAAGTTGGAAATACATGTAAATGTTTTATCTGAACTTTCAAAGAATTACTAATTTATGGCATTTTCAAAGAGATGCCTATTATATTTTATTAAGTATCCAAGGATCCTATATTCATTTATCACACTCTTTTTTATTTAAATAAAGATTTATTTATTTGGAAGGCAGAGTGATGCAGAAGGAAAGAGAGATCCATCTTCATCTGCTGGTTCACTCCCGAAATGCCAACAACTGTTGGAGCTGGGCCAGGCCAAGGGCAGGAGAGACAGGAACTCCACCCAGGTCTCCCTTGTGTGTGGCAGGAACTCACGTGTTTGGGTCATCATCCACTGCTTTTGCAAGCTTGTGAGCAGGGGGCCATATCAGAAGCATGGGAGAGCACTCTGAAATGGGATGTGGTCGTCAGAAGTTGTGGCTTAACCCACTGTGCCCCAACACCTGTTCCCATTTATCATACTCTTATTTTAACCATATAAATGGTGGCTTTATTTGTTATGCATTTAGAGGCATATGCCAAAGACTTTGGGCATTTAAAAGCTACACAGAGGCAGAGTTCTTGCTCTTGGGTTGTCTAATGGTTGGAGGGAACCAGGTATCTAAAATGATTAGAGGACAAAAGCAATACAATGGCATTGTTTCATTGAGGAAGAAATGCCAGGCATAGAGAAAAAGCACAATGTTTCTGTTGCTATTTTAAAGAAAACTGCCTCCTAAAGAGTGTGGATTCTACTGAATGGAAAACCCCTTTAGTAAGCACTATGAAGAGACTGCCCATGTGACTCTGAGGGCAAAAGCTGGGAAGAGCTGCGTTGCCAGCTCAATAGAGGAAAATAATTTTAAGTTCTTGGTTCAATCCAGGGTGGGCATAGAGAACAGGAGAGCAGAGAGGAGCTGGGGGATAAAGGGGCACTAGTGTGAGGCCAAGAAAGGCCACAGTGGTGTTCACCGTGCACCCTCGTGACTCAAACCCCACTCTTGGACCCTTCCCAGCATGCTATCTATAGCACTCTCCACAGTTTTCAAGAATACTTTGTACAGAGGATGAGTTGTTTCTATTGTTGCCTGTGTGTGACTACCAGGAAGGAGTTGAGTTTCACATGATGGATCTCAAAGACAGCACCTGGGGAAGCGGGAGGCAGAGGAGGCTATTGGAATCTGAGGCTCGAGAAGCTCCCAGAAATCATAAAGGATCGTGGGTCATAAAGTTTCATGCAGGTCCCATGGTAAAGGAGGCCCTGTTGGAAACAAGTTTGTACAAATAAGGAGAGAGATAATTCATACTAATAGGATATGTGAGAGCGTTTTGTGGGGAGGGGGAATTTTAAAGCAAAAGTATAGGAAATGGTATTTTAGGGTTGATTGCAGAATAGTAGGTGGGCAGCAGGGAGAGGTCTAGCTGCCTGAGAGCACTAGCAGATGCCATGCTCACACCATGTACAATGAGAACACCTCAGCTGCAGCTGCAGGGTCACTGTGCTTTTCTGTCCCTGCCCAGCCCTGGTTGTGCACGGCCCAATGAGTCTAACTGAGGAGAGAGAAAATGATCCAGATTCTGGCAAGAAATCTCATCTCCACTACAGGGAGGTACAGTGGCTGCCACCAGCTAGTTCTCCGAGGGTGAGGGTCTTCCTTGGACCCCTCCTAATCCCTCTCTCTGCCTCCTTCCCTGTCCATTAGAAGAGCACGGAGTGGATGGCAGCCATGTTGTCCCCAAGCGCTAGTGTCATGGGCTTCTGCATCACTCACATGTGGGGACACTCACTCCTGGGTGTCGGGTTAAAATGCAGCCTTCCTGGAGTCCAGTGGCCTCCCCAGTGATTTTATTTGTGGCAGGTGGTGTGGTGTGGGGGTTAAGAGGAAGGGGAGGGCTGCAGTGATACCCAAGTACCTTTATAGGTCAGTTATTGAAAGGGTGTCCTTGACTTCGGGGGTCTCCAGCCGAGCACGAGTGTGTGAGTACAGATATGCACATGTGATTTTCTGAGGAGCTCACCCGAGGGATCTATGACTCAAAAACAGTTATCAAATTTATATCAATATTATGTGTGAGTTATGTTTTAAGGTATTAGGACAGTTAACATGGGAAGCAGGCTACACAGCATACTCAGAGAGTGACAAATGCCCTAAATAGCACTCCGGCCTCAGAATCAGCCCTTAAGGCATTCAGATTTGGCTAAAAAGCCCATGAAAGCATTTCAGGCATGGAAAGCCAAGACACTGTGGCAAAACATGGCCTACATGAAAGAAGATCTCTGTGAGTGAGATCCCAGTGGAAAGAAAAGACCATCAAAGACAGAGGTACTTTTCTCAGAAGGGAGGAGAGACCTTCCACTTTGCTCATGGCCCTGTCTAAATAATGATGGAGTTTGTGGACCCAAAAGGCTTCCATAGCCTTGGCAGCTCATGACAAGAGCCTCAGGTGATCACTGACATCATAAATAACAGTGTTAATCGTTAAATCAATAGCAAGAGTCACTGTACTTGCTCCACATGTAGGACTTCTGTCATAATGAGTTACACTACAAGAATTAATGGTAAAACTTGTCTTCAAACAGTACTTTATACTTTGTGAGTCTGTGTGGGTGTAAACTGTTGAAATCTTTACTTAGTATAGAGTTAATCTTCTGTATATAATTAAAAATGAATCTTAATGAAGAATGAGATGGGAGACAGAGTAGGAAGTGGGAAGGAGTGGGCATGGGAGGGTGGGTATGGGAGGAAGAACCCCTATATTCCAAAAGCTGGACCTGTGAAATTTATATTTATTAAATAAAAGCTTTCTTAAAAAAAAAAAAGGAACTTCATGGTTAAACAAGAAAAAACAAGTGTATGTTAAACCAGTCTCCACTATGGGCTTTCCAGCTACTTTTCCTTTTTCCAAATATAATGTGAAGAGTGCTCTTCTCAGACATCCCCCAGGCCTCTGATAGGTCATTTTGCTTTACCCTGCCTGCTAACCACAACACAGGCCCTGTCACAGCATTTAAATCTGGCCTCAAAATTCTCTAGATCCAAAATCACTTCCTTTTCTATTTCCACCAAGATTCCCTGAAGGCAAATTTTTTTAATTGTTAAATTTGCATGTTAACACCAAAGCATGTTTAAGCTCCTCCCCTTCCAAAAGGCATGCACTGTCTCCTGAGTCATGGGCCTTGTAGAAGAAGAAATCTTTGTATTCCCTCGCACCTTTTCCATTCTTGCCACTTTTGGAGAACTCCTTCTCCCATGGATCCTGCTCCATGCTAGTGGCCTGGGACTTAAGGGAGGGCTTTGGGCCACGATGGTGGGAAGCAGAGCAGTTTGGCTTCTTGTGTTGCTCCCCCTCTTCGTGGAGGAACGACACAGGACCCTGCGCTGTTCTTTCGTCTGCTCGGCCCTTCCCGGGTTTGCTGCTGGTTCTTCCCGGGTTGGCTACCGTCCCTTCCACCTCCGTGGAAGGGCGGTTCCCCCTGCCACATTCCCCACTTCCGCGGGGGAGCAGCACACCGCCGGCCGGCTCTCTCGGGGGCTGCACAGGTGTTCCTTCAGATAGATGTTCCTCTTAGATGTTCCTCGTGCATGTTGTCTCTCTCCTCCTTTATAGTCCTCTTCCACCAATCCCAACTCTGCTACCCACACGCCGAGTACGCTGCTCTCCTCCAATCAGGAGCAGGTCCCACAGTTTATTGGTTGAACTGGAGGCAGCTGTGTAGAAGCTGTTTCCCTTCTCAGCGCCATATTGTGGGAAAGCAGATGCATAGAATAAGTCTTAATTCCAGTAACTTAGTCTAGTCCGAGTTGCTCCCAGTTGCTCCCCACAGATCCCCCTTTCTTTTTATTTTTGGCATTGATACGCGCCTGTCTTCGGTGCCCCGCGGCACACACTCTGCTCTGCTTGCTAGAGTTGCCCACAGGTGCTTACACGCCCTACCAATCAGGCAAACCGAATCCGGGTCCTCTCTTCGCCATGTTGTGAGGAGGTTTTTAGGCGCTGATGCATGCCTGTGTTCGGTGCCCTGCAGCGCATGCTCTGCTCTGCTAGAACTGCCTGCAGGTGCTTACAAGCCCTACCAATCAGGCAAACCGAATCCAAGCCTTCTCATTGCCGTATTGTGGGGAGACTTATTGGTGTTGATTCGTGCCTGTCTTCGGTGACCTGCAGCTCATACTCTGGTCGAGCTGCCTGCTGGTGCTTATTGCCTTACTAATCAGGCAGACCGAATCCAAGCTCTCTCATTGCCATGTTGAGGGGAGGCCTTATTTTTCTCTATTTATCTCCGGGCATTCCTATCTCTCCCATTTTACTTCTATCTACCAGCATTCCTATTTCTCTCATTTTACTTCTAAACTTCTGTTTCTCTTATCCCCGCGGCTTCTTCTCGGCGCCTCACCCCGCGGCGGCTTCATTTTCCCTAACATTTTTCTCTACCCAGTATGTTTCCCTAAGTTTTCTTCCAACAATATTCCCCTCTCATTTCTCCTGGCTTCTCCCCACAGTCCGTATCCGAGTCTGTTTCTTCTAGGTTTCACTTTCGCTTTCAACCTGCAGTCGGTATCTGAGTCTAAGTTTCTTCTTGCTTTCACTTTAAATCCTAACTTCTTTCCCACAGTCCGTATCCGAGTCTATGCCTAGGCTTTCAATAGCTTCTTCCGGCACCTTTTCCGTCCGGCTTTTCCCTAGGCTCTTTGCTAGTCTCTCTCTCTGGTATTTTTCCACTTCTTCCCGTTTCTTCCCGCTTCTTCCCTCCTAGGTTTCCTATCCGAGTCACGGCACCATTATGTCGCTCCCCCTCTTCGTGGAGGAACGACACAGGACCCTGCGCTGTTCTTTCGTCTGCTCGGCCCTTCCCGGGTTTGCTGCTGGTTCTTCCCGGGTTGGCTACCGTCCCTTCCACCTCCGTGGAAGGGCGGTTCCCCCTGCCACATTCCCCACTTCCGCGGGGGAGCAGCACACCGCCGGCCGGCTCTCTCGGGGGCTGCACAGGTGTTCCTTCAGATAGATGTTCCTCTTAGATGTTCCTCGTGCATGTTGTCTCTCTCCTCCTTTATAGTCCTCTTCCACCAATCCCAACTCTGCTACCCACACGCCGAGTACGCTGCTCTCCTCCAATCAGGAGCAGGTCCCACAGTTTATTGGTTGAACTGGAGGCAGCTGTGTAGAAGCTGTTTCCCTTCTCAGCGCCATATTGTGGGAAAGCAGATGCATAGAATAAGTCTTAATTCCAGTAACTTAGTCTAGTCCGAGTTGCTCCCAGTTGCTCCCCACATCTTGCAGTGCCCAGGGTAATCTCCACTTGGCACCTCTTGTGGGTATATGCTTGAGCCGCATTATCTAATGGTCCCCTTCTGTCCACTTAGCCTGGACAGAGGCCAAGGTCTTCAGAAGAAACTGAGGATAAAACTAAAATTTTGGTTTTGTTAAATATTTTTTGACAGAGTATATGGATATGAGAAAGATGGATATAGTGGTAGAGGAAATCCTGGCTAAATACAAAATCTGGAATTTAGATTTGTCTGATGAAACAGATGGGTTGGGGATCTCTACCCATCTCAATGAAAGAGTGATACAGACAAACTTGACACAGCAAAAAAATTTGAATGGCAGGAGTTGAAGAATGTATTTCTCTGATTTTTCCACCAGAGAGGGTATATTAGCTTTTTATTATCACAACAAATACCTGAGAGAAGCTACTTATGAAGGAAGAGTGTTTATTTTGATTCAGAGTTTTGGAGATCCAGTCCAAGATGTCACTGGTCTGGCATCTGATGGGGTGGT
Source organism: Oryctolagus cuniculus (assembly GCF_051225735.1). Lineage (NCBI taxonomy): Eukaryota > Metazoa > Chordata > Mammalia > Lagomorpha > Leporidae > Oryctolagus > Oryctolagus cuniculus. The sequence continues at coordinate 145,556,480 of NC_142868.1, read as the reverse complement.
GGATGGTGCACCTACCAGAGGGGAAGGGGCACATGGTGACCAGGAAGAAGAGGGACAAGGGATGTGCTTGTCCTATGTCCATGTTTTCTCTCCTTATAATGCCATCATTATTTGGGCCGGTGCCACGGCTCACTTGGCTTATCCTCTGGCTGCGGCGCCATTACCCAGGGTTCTAGTCCTGGTCGGGGCGCCAGGTTCTGTCCTGGTTGCTCCTCTTCCAGTCCAGCTCTCTGCTGTGGCCCGGGAAGGCAGTGGAGGATGGCCCAAGTGCTTGAGCCCTGCACCCTCATGGGAGACCAGGAGGAGGCACCTGGCTCCTGGCTTCGGATCGGTGTAGCACACCAGCCATAGCAGCCATTTGTGGGGTGAACCAATGGAAGGAAGACCTTTCTCTCTCTCTCTCTCTCTCTCTCTCTCTCACTGTCTGCCTGTCCAAAAAAAAAAAAAAAAAAAAAAAGCCATCATTATTTGATCAAGGTAGCTATATACTAGCAACCTAATCCAATCCAGTTACTTCCCAAAGGCCTGACCTTCACGCTACCAACACTAGACCAAGCCTCTACCCTGTTTAGTACCATTAGCTTTTGACTTCAGGATTTAAGCATCTGTATGAGTTGGGGAACCACATATTGTTCAAACCATAGCAGAGAATCTCTACAATGGTCTGTCTGACCAACATCCAAGAATCCCAGAGAAGAGAGTCGTTGGTCCAGCTTAGATAAGAGCCATCTTTAAACCAATCAGCTCTGCTCAGGATGTAGAACTGTGTAAGAAAATACTGACTCCCGAGATGCCCATGCTGGGGGATGCTGAAGAAGAGGAGGGAGTGCTGTAAGACGAGCTCATAGCTGTTTCCCACACCCAGCCCTTAGCAGAAGCCATGCCCGGATTTGAAGGTTAGCTGACATTGCCATTCCAGTGTGCTGATTTCACCCTGAGAACATTCTTTAGTAAGTAACAAAGAGGCTGAGTACTAAAAACACTATTTAGAGAAAGGCAGTAGGGTTCTAAGTTATGATAGAAGCTCTGTATCAAATTTTACTTCTCCTTGTAACTACATTCAAGGAAGTTGTACAAAAGACATAAACATACCAGAACGGCAAAATAGTAGAGATGATGAGAGCAACAAAATTTTGGAAACTGGAAAACAGATGGACAAGCCAGAAACACTGAATTCTGAGCTGACGTCAAACCACAGAATCCTCAAGAAGTTTAGGAATTGGCAGCATGAGGCACACATGGGAGTGGGGTAAAGGAGAGAGCCTTAAGGAAGGAAAAGATGCCTGCCGAGTGAGGAGATGCCCAGCTGCCTCTTCCCTCTTCCTGACACAGGTGACTGTGCCTTCCCTGTACCGACAGAAGTCTGACAGGCTTGTGTCTGCAGGCATGGTTGACAGCAGAGCCTCGGACTGAGGGGAAAAGTGAGATCAAATGTTTGGACTCCCCAGACATGTCCCCTCATTTTGTCCTCAGTCATGTCCTCATCTATTGGGCAGGAGGCCAGAACATTCTCTGGGGAATCTGGCCATAATAAGAGAAAAAATGTAAAGACACTGATTTCAGGGGTCCCCTAAGAAACAATACACCTGGAATGCCCTGCAATGAAAAGGTAGCAGGTTCTGTTTGTTTGGTGAGTACTTTTTTTTTTCTTTTCTTTTATTTGACAGGTAGAGTTATAGACAGTGAGAGAGAGACAGAGAGAAAGGTCTTCCTTCTGTTGGTTCACTCACCAAATGGCTGCCATGGCCGGGCTGTGCCGATCCGAAGCCAGGAGCCAAGTGCTTCTTCCTGGGCTCCCATGAGGGTGCAGGGCCCAAGCACTTGGGCCATCCTCCACTGCCCTCCCAGGCCACAGCAGAGAGCTGGACTGGAAGAGGAGCAGCCGGGACTAGAACCCGGCGCCCATATGGGATGCTGGTGCCACAGATGGAGGATTAACCAAGTGAGCCATGGTGCCAGCCCCTTGGTGAGTACTTTTAATCATTGTCAATTAAGGACAGAAAACTAAGCACTACCAGATACTGGAGGATAATCCATCAACAAAAAGAACAGAGACCCAAATAAATGCAAGAAAAAGCAATGTGGAAAAATAGAAATTAGGCAGGGAGGAGAAAACCACCGACAAAGTAACAACCCTGCCCCCAACATTTCCTATATCTTTAGGTAATAGACAATACTCTCCAAGTGAACCAAGAATAAGATGTTATAATGGATTGATCAGAATTTGGCTCCCCAAACTCTTGCAGATGTTTAACTGCCAAAGTCTTATGTTAATGGCTAGTTATTTAATGATAAAGGCTAATGCATTAAGGGTGGAAACTTAGACTCTGAATCTCCAACACTGGGAGCTGAGATAAACCTCCTTGCTTCCTAAGTGGCTGCTCTCGGCTGTTTCAGTTACAGTCGTGAACAGCTGACTAACACAGATATTATATAAAGAATATCAGTTAGGGAAGAAGATAGTTCTTAGACACTGAAAACATGATCATGCAAGAAGAAATAACAAAAAATAGAAGGAATTGAATGTAGGATTAAAGCTTTTCTCAGAAACTAGAACCAAGAATAGACAAAGAGGAGAAAAGGGTAAGGAAGTGAGAAGTCTGCTCTAGATGGTTCACTGTCCAAATTACAAAGGCTCCAGAATTATGTAAGTGGAACAGAGAAAATCATCAATGAAATAATTCAAGAAATGTTCTCAGAACTGAAGGATGTGAATTACCAAATAAAATGAGCCTGTAAGTCCCAAGTATAATGCATAGAAGTAGACTTCAGGAAGACACATTGTAAATTTTCAAAATTCTAGGGCAAAGAGAAATTTTTGTAAGCTTCTAGAAAGGCACAGACAGGTCACACACAGAACATTAAGCATCTGAGTAACAGACTCTCCACAGTACACTGTAGATAAGAAGGCAAAGGGGAAATAACTTTAAAGTTCTGAAGGAAAACTATTTCCAATCTTGAACTTTATACCAGGCCAATCCATCAACCAAGTAGGGCAACTGTATTATATAATTCCAGTACAACTACAGTTTTGAATTGAAATATTCAAACATGAAGTTATACAATAAAGTGGCTTCATTCAGCATGAGGCCAGAATAAAGACATTTTCACATTCTCAAGTCTCAAAAACACTTATTTCCTGTGCACTTGTTCTCAAAAGAATACTGAGCGGCCGGCGCCGCGGCTCAGTAGGCTAATCCTCCGCCTTGCGGCGCCGGTACACCAGGTTCTAGTCCCGGTCGGGGCGCCGGATTCTGTCCCGGTTGCCCCTGTCCCGGTTGCCCCTCTTCCAGGCCAGCTCTCTGCTGTGGCCGGGAGTGCAGTGGAGGATGGCCCAAGTGCTTGGGCCCTGCACCCGCATGGGAGACCAGGAGAAGCACTTGGCTCCTGGCTCCTGGCTCCTGGCTTTGGATCAGCGCGGTGCGCCGGCCACCGCGCATCAGCCGCGGTGGCCATTGGAGGGTGAGCCAACGGCAAAAGGAAGACCTTTCTCTCTGTCTCTCTCTCACTATCCACTCTGCCCGTCAAAAAAAAAAAAAAAAAAAAAAAAAAAAAAAAAAAAAAGAATACTGAGCAATGTTTTCCACTAAAACAAAGGAGTAACTTGGTATGAGGAAGATGTGGGCTATAGGTGGATCTGGGTTTGTGAACGTTGTCCTGTAGTCTCACAGGACATGAGAGGACATTTAGTTTAATGCTTCACTGTTGCCATTACAAAATTCCCACTTTTAAACCAAGAACTCTGCATTTTCACTTTGTACTTGGCCCCACAAATTATACTGTCTAGTCCTGAATATAAGAAAAAAACACAGGAGAAAGGCAAAAGAGATCTCCATAAGGACAATTAAAGGGAGATTCCAGGACAAATACCAATAGACATAGAGATAAACTATCCCAAAGAGGACCATAAGACCTGGAGACAGAATGCCTAAGTCAATCTGTCCAGATTTTTATCTGTGTCATGATCATTTGTTGAAAAAGATCCCGCTCTCTGCACATGCCCTGCTGCTTAGAGCAGAAAAGGACACTCATTTCATCTCACCGTACTTTCTGCTTAAGCCTGCGCCTGAGAGCAGGAGGTAAGGTAGAAAATAGAACGCATCCCACATCTTCTGACCATATGTCTGCCCGCCTTTGATGCCAGGCCCACCTGCCAGGTTCTCTGGCTGTGAAGAGCCCTGTTTCCCAGGATTGGGCTGTGACCTGGCCCACTGACTTCCCCACACAGGGCTCTGGTAAAGTTTCAAAGAAGCTGATGTCAAGTTATGTTCTGTTGTGTTCATCCCTGAAATTTCAACTGATAATGTAACTTTGCTCTTTATGCAGTTACCATATTCTCAAAATGAAAGAATATACTGTTTAGGTATATAAACACAGTGGTAAACCATAAAGAAAGGTAGGGACAAGCACCAAAGTGAATTAGTGTGGCCACTGAGAGAGACAAGCAGAGGAGGCCATGGGAGGTGGGGCAGGGCAAGCAGAGGAGGACACACCTGGGGCAGGCACATGAGGCTTGCAAGGTTTAGTTAATATTTTATTTTTAAACTAGGCAATTGAAAGGTTATGGATATTGGTTTTCATTATTCTTAAGATGTGCTTACATTTCAATAAACTCTTCTGAATGCTGTTTTTAAAAAAATAATATCCTTGCCATTATCAGGGGATAAATTTAGTAAATGGTCACATTTGGCCCTTGAGCCATATCCATCCACAAAGTCAATTCATCATAAACTGTTGAGTCAAAGACCTTAGAGTACCCAGTCCAGCCCTGTTTTTTTTATTTGTATCCATTATTACTATAACCTTTTTTGCTATATCCTCTTTTCATATAAGTTACAATGTAAATTTATAAGTTTGTATTGTTTTAGGTACTGGGTGAGTTGTTAGACTCTCCTTGTTTCTTGATGATGTTTCTGCTGCTGTTTTTTCTTTACAGTCTGGATCCTTTATCTCTTTGAAGGGCATGCTCAAAGATTTTCTTCATTGGCTTTGATAATTTCATTCTTTTCCAATATTTGGGATGAGGTGGTGGATGGGGAGACTGAAGGAAAAACTCTGTCTTTTGTCATCAGATTTCTGCTGCCTTTAGTTCTCTCCCAGAATGTACCAATGAGGGGTTACTCAGTTCAGTACAAGAAGCGTGGGGACCTGGAGCCCATTGGTCAGACTGAATCAAGCACTTCCTGATGTACTTCTCGGGTGAGCCACTGACTCAGTGAGCAGCATCCTGGAAGAAGCCCGAGTTATCATTAGTTATAATTATTCTTCACCTTTCCTGGAATGCTTTGAAGGCACCAGGCATCAGCAATATGTCACCAAAAGCTTCTTTGTCTGCAGTTTTCTGTGACTGCATGGAGTTTGTTACAGCAGAGAGTTTTTCTTCCTCAGATGATGGCTTCCCTTCTATAAAAGATATCCACTACTTAGGCTGCCTGCAGAAAGAAAGTTGGCACAGGTTCTAAAGAGACAGTCATTCTTTAGGTGTTTTTGAACAAGTGACCTCCTCTTGACAGCCCTAGAATATTATAATTGCAGAAGTTGGGTAACTTGTCAGCTGGTCATTTGTAACCAATAAGCTCAAAATATAATCTACTTTTACTTGAATTTTGACTGTATAGACAAGATCTATAATCCTGAAATAGTGTCTTAAGAGTTGACTCTACGGGGGTGGAGGGGGGTGGGCAGTGCGGCACTGTGGTGCAGCGAATTAAAACCCTGGCCTCAAGTGCTGGCATCCCATATGGGTGCCAGTTCTAGTTCTGGCTGCTCCTCTTTCAATCTAGCTCTCTGCTATGGCCTGGGAAGGCAATATAGGATGGCCCGATTCCTTGGGTCCCTGCACCTGTGTGGGAGACCTAGGGGAAGCTTTTGGCTCTTGGTGTCAGACCGGCGCAGCCATCTGGGGAATGATGGAGACCTCTCTGTCTCTACTTCTCTTTGTAACTCTGTCTTTCAAATAAATAAAATAAATCTTTTAAAAAAATAAAAAAGAGTTGACTGTGCTATGGAATCACATCCAGATGAGATTTCACTGTACACGAAGGAATGGAAATCTAAGTCAGAACCTATCTGTTAGCTTGTTAGTTGTCATCACAGGATAATGGGTCTACTCTCCAGATGCCTGCAACAGTCAGGGCTGGGTCAGGCTAAAGTCAGGAGCCAGGAATTCCATCCAGTTCTTCCATGTGAGCAGCAGTGCTTCCCAGGGCCTGCATTAGTAGGAAGTGGGAATTGTGAGCAAAGCTGCGATTCAAACCCAGATATCCTGATACAGGACATGGGCACTCAACAAAGGTCTTAACTGCTAGGCCAAATGCCCACTTCTGGTCATTTTTAACATATGCTCCAAATGTGGAGGAGAAGGCGAGTACTCAGAAAAAGTAGACTCTCAATGCATTCAGTTAGTGTCCACCAGCTAGAGGCATGTTTTATTTTGGAAGTCTCTGAGAGTCAGTCTCTCCCCTGCGCTAGTTCTCAATAACGGCTTCTGTGTTTAGGACGTACCTTATTTTAAGATTAAAATATGCGGAACCTATTGGAAGACTTAGGACTTATGGCTTTTTCTCTACATAATTTTCAATAAGACCTACCTCTGGAAATGAGACACCTCAGTTGTGAGAGTGATTATCAGACATATAAAATGTTGAAGTTGTTTTTCCTCATCTCAGTTGAGACCTCCTAGAATACTCAGGTGGCACTGGAGTTCTTCCAAATGAATCCCCCAGTGTTAGTCATTAGGGTTGTTCTAAATATTCCCATGTTTTCCTCCTCTGGATATTTTGTAAAATAGCACTTCTCTGCCTCCTTTATAGTTACATGTGGGCTTATGACTTAATTTGGCCAAACACCATGACTTTGCTGTTTTCAAGGAAATGCAAACGGAAGTGACATACGCGACTTTCAGGCAGAGGCTTTAATTTTAAGGACCAGTTCAAGATTTTCCATATTTTCTTCTTGCTAAGGTAATTGACAATGCACATATCAAGATATACCAGATCAGCCTGAATTCCTCTACTTACCCATGCTGGACATTTAGCATGTACTAGCAATGAAGTTTTGTTGGGTTGAGCTGTTGAGACTGGGTCTGTTTGTTGCTGGTTCATTCTGACTACCACACCCTCAAATGCAGCTATCCATATCATAAGGATATCCCCTCCAATATGCCCAATCATATGTACCAGTCCTACTCGAAGCTGGTTTCACAGGACCAATTGCCTGGTGTACACCAGCTTGACAGTAATTGTGACACTTGAATTCATCTACATGGCCTCTTATTGCAAAGCCATAGGAATTACAGGGGCATAGATATATTTTTTAAAGATTTATTTACTTATTTGAAAATCAAAGTAGCACAGAGGTAGAGTCAGAGGCTGAGGGGAGAGGGTCTCCCATCGCTGGTTTAATCCCCAAATGACAGGAACCAAGAGATCCCTCTGGGTCTCTCACCTGGGTGCAGGGGCCCAAGCACTTGGGCCATCTTCCACTGCTTTCCCAGGCCACAGCAGAGAGCTGGATCGTAAGTGGAGCAGCCAGGTCTCGAACTGGCGCCCATATGGGATGCTGGCATTGTAGGCAGCAGCTTTATCTGCTATGCCACAGTGCCAGCCCCTGGAAAATCTTTGGATGTGAAGGATTAAAGATTACAGGATAGCTTACATTTGAAATAAATATTTAGACGCTCCTCATAGCTGTCACTTTCCAAAAGGATAGACTGATTTACTATGCTTACCACAGACTGCCTGTCACAGACTCTGCCTTGTTAGAGATTAGATGAAGATGAAGTGCTAAATAGAGAGCAAGGAAGAGCATGAGACACTGCTGTACTTCAGTACTAACAAAGCCTGCTTGTCTAGCTCCAGCAGCTGTAACATCCTGCACAGGCCCCAGGCTAATGAGTCCTGCTTTAACTCACTTCTAACAAGCCTTGCCTAAAGATGTACTCAGGTCAGATCATGAATCAGGAAAATCTGATGACTTATTAAAAGACCAACTTTAACTCCAGTCATTAAAGATAAGAGAATTAAGGTGATATATAGAATATTAAGGCAATTCTAAGAGTTCTTTCAATGCAGGTAGGACTTAGCATATGACCAAAGTGAATTTCTAAGAATCATAAGCAAAGATTTCACAGCACAAGCCAAGGTGTACCTTGAAGACAACAGACATAAATATGCATTTAAAACTGGCTGAGACAGTCCCAAAGGAACAAACACCATATGTTCTCCCTGATCTGTGATAACTAATAGACCACCTAAAAGGAAATCTGTAGAAGTAAAATTGACACTTTGAGAAGTGAGGACTTGAACAGTGTTTGTCTTGACTGTTGAGGAACAGTTTTTTTTTTCTTCTTAATGGAGAATGGGAGACGGAGGAGAAGGTGGGGTGGAGTGGGAGTGGAAAGGTGGGTATGGTGGGAAGAATCACTATATTCCTAAAGTTGTACTTATGAAATCTGTACTCATTAAATAAAAATTTTCTTTGGAAAAAAAAAAGAAAACTACAAAAGGAAAATCTCATCATCAAATTTACATTAAAATACAATTAAAATGCATGTTGACAAAAAAAATTGGCTGAGAGCAGCAAGACAGAAGGTCCTTGATTAATGCCTTAAACCTACAAGCTTGTTTTTAGATTTCTTCAACATTCTTCAATAGGCTTGTTCACCAACTTGGCTTTAATAAGCCCAAATTACGGCTTTGGAACGCCCCCAGAATGGCTTAGTATCTCCTTGTGCATGCTGTTCCTGACTCTGGTAATGTGTCCTGGAATCAATGGTGGGTCTGTCTGAGGCTCAGGGCTCCACCCAGCCCATAGCCTATATGCAAATGAGAAAAGAGGTTCCATCTTCCTTGCAGATACAGTCATGAACCAAGATTCTTGGCCTGGAGAGCAAAGCACATGGCAGGTTTCAGAGTCCACTCACCCTTTTGGCTGACCCTGATACACAGGGCCCTGTTCCCACCCCTGGACCCAAGAGCCCTGCCCATTTTCCTCCTAACCTAGAATTTCTTAACTATCTGGCCTGGGAAGACACAGTATACAAGTTTGGAACTTGATACACAATTCTCTAAACAAGCTTTAATGATTATAAAGGGAGAGATAATGATAAAAATATTATAATTAGTAATAATTAGTAATATTATTTTTAAAGATTTACTTTTATTTATTTGAAAGATTTACAGAGAGAAGCAGAGACAGAGAGAGCGGTCTTCCATCTGCTGGTTCACTCTCAAATTGGCTGCAATGGCCAGAGCTGCACTGATCAGAAGCCAGGAGCCAGGAGCTTCTTCTGGGTCTCCCACGTGGGTGCAGGGGCCCAAGGACTTGGACCATCCTCCACTGCTTTCCCAGAGCATAGCAGAGAGCTGGATCAGAAGTGGAGCAGCTGGAACTAGAACTGGCGCCCATGTGGGATGGGCTGTGCCACAGTGCCGGCCCCAGTAATAATTAGTAAAATTATTGTGATTATTATCATGTCAATTAGGTTTCCAGTATTTCCAGAAAAGCCAATTTAAGGAATAATGTTGCTGAGTTCTCATTAATACTGATTTAAGTCTTTTTTTGTGGGAACAAGGGAAGTGGGCTCACAACCAAAACAAGAGGAGAAGCTTAGGAGAAAGAGAAGGCAGATGTTAATGTCTTCCTGGTTAGGTCCTATGTTGGAATTAGTGATGCTTGATTTACAGACTTTTTCTGCTTCCTTTAAATACCTCTCCTAGGGTGTCTTCTGCCTTCATTGTTTTTCTACCCATGCTCACACACTACTGTCCTACTCCCAGAAGTGCACTATGCTCTACAACTATCTTACGGCTTCTGGTTTGTAAGAAGCAAAGCAACCTGGCTGAACCAAACCATATTAGGGTGAAAAGAATGATCGATGATCACAGGGCTTTACTGGAGGTTTTTCCTCGCCTCTTCTTTAATGTTTTAGTTGTTATTATTTGCTTCCAAGGGGCTGCTAACCAAACAGAAAGCTCCTCCCTGGCTGGATGTTTGCTCCTGGAAACCACTCCCCTGAGCTGTTCTTGTTTCTCATAATTTCTTCCCCTCTTTCTCTGAGGAGGCTCTGATGTTCCAGTTCTGATTTTTTCTGCGAAGATTCCTTTGCAGGAGAAGCAGAGATGCTGGTTGCGGATGATCCCAGGGCAGGGGGAATGGAATAGAGACCACCGCATGTTTTCAGCTGAGGGATACACGTATTCGATACAGGGCAAGTTGTGAGGCTGCTGTGGGTCTATATGTGGATATCATACATCCATGTCTGACAGCAGCACACACTTCATGTACTAGGAATCTCTGCAGCAAAGGGTGTTTTCTGCAGTAAATGAGACATGCCCAATTAGATCCGAGTCAAACATGAATCAGTGGAGAAAATGAGAGCTGTACAGTGTGCATAATAGTACTGTCAGGGAATTGCTTGACTGACGTTGAATTGCCTGATAGTTTACATTATGGGAAATTAGTTTTTTAATTAAATGACTTTGCCGTGAATAGCCTTATTCTATGGTGAGCACTGAGAGAGCTAATGGTGCCTCACTTTAAAACAAAGCATGATACAGGAAGAGAAAGTCGTCTTTTGATGGATTCCCATTATGCCTGAGTCATTATTACTGGAGACTGACAAAGACCCATTCTAGAATATTGATCCCAGAGTCTGTAGAAAGCACCAAAAATATGATCTTGAAATCTGAGACAAAAGTGCATAAACTTGCACTTCAGGACTTTAGTAGGAAATCATTCCAGTTACATATCAAAAGACTCCAGCTTCTTGCATCCACTTCATTTGCACAAATATAAAAGGAATGTGCTGGTCTTTTTATTTTTACTTAAAAAGAGGAATTGGAAGAACTTGTAGAGAATATTTGATATGACAAAGCTCAAGAACAGTCAGAGGAATTGTCCCTGTGGAATCGGGTCTAGCCTGGGGAAGGGCTTACTCAGCAGTGTCCTGCTGCCCTGGGTACTCCGTGCTCTCCAGAGAGACCAGTATCTGCGGGCTGCTCAGTGGGAGAGGTAAGAAACATCTTTGTTCCCTGCGCCTAAACAGAGCAGGCCAACAATGGCTATTTTGTTTTACTGCTTTGCCAAAGAACGAGGCTAAAGAATATGCTACTAATGATTAATTCTGGAGGAAAAACTCCATGGGACTAGAATTTTTTTCCAAGATTTAAAACAATAAATAATATTTTCAGCTAAGGTTAAAGTCTTTTTTAGGACAACTGATATAGGGCACTGTGGAGACAGCTTAACAGAATGTGCTATTAGTTCTCATCCTTTTCCAGGCCTCCTCATCATGGTAAATATCAAGGCCAATGCAAAACAAAGGCAGAGGCAGGGCAGAGTGGAAGTTGAATGGGTAGCCTGGGGTGGGGCACAGAAATGGCTGAGGGGTGGGGACACTGAGCTAATAGCTTAACCTCATGGGTTTCAGTCTCTTTGTCTCTGAACTAGGAGATGACCACTTCAGGAGGCCCAGCCTTCTCCGTGAGTCCCTCTCTGTTTAGCCACGTTGTTTTTCTGTTTCCTTTCCACACATCATTTCAAACGCCCTAACCCAGACATTCTGTCCGGCACAATTTCTATTCAGTATATGTGCGTTTCTGTTTTATCAGCAACTGTGGAATTTCAGTTCTTGGCTTGTTTAAGTTGCAGGATTTTCTTCCTGTGGGTGGTTGGGGGAAAAAGAAATGGAGGTTGAAGATAGAAAAAAAAAAAAAAAAAACTAACACAGAGACAAAGTAGAGCTTTTTGAAATGAAGACAGGGGCAAGGAAGACGTGCAGTATGAATGCTGGGCTTTGGAAGGACTTTGTGTGGTTCACTCCCCAAATGTCTGCAACAGCCCGGTCCAAACAGGCCAAAGTCAGAGTCCAGGAACTCCTCCCTGTCTCCCACACGAGTGGCAGGGATCCAAGCACTTGATCCAACTTTGGTTGCCTTCTGAGTTGTGTTAACAGGAAGCTGGATTGAAGCAAAGCAGTCAGAACTGGCATTCACATCCGGGCTGCCAGCATTGTAAGCAGTGGCTTATCCAGTGAGCTGCACAGCCTGCCTGTTGTGTTTTATTGCTATTGTTCAACCCCTTAGAGAATGCGTTCTACACAGTGCTGCAGTCCTCTGGTGTATCAGTACATAGTAGTTCCTCAATTGTTTGTGACACCACCTCAAACTTTATATTTTATTAATTTATTTTTCAAGAATTTATTTATTTAATTAAAAGGCAGAGTTAGAGAGAGGCAGAGACAGAGTGGTCTTCCATCTGCTAGTTCATTCCCCACATGGCTGCAACGGCCAGAGCTGGGCCAATCTGAAGCCAGGAGCCAGGAGCTTCCTCTGGGTCTCCCATGTGGGTGCAGGGGCCCAAGGACTTGGGCCATCTTCTACTGCTTTCCCAGGCCATAGCAGAGAGCTGGACTGGAAGAGGAGCAACCAAGACTTAAACTGGCGCCCATATGGGATACCGGCACTGCAGGCGGCGGCTTTACCTGCTGCACCACAACGCCAGTCTCAGCTCTGCCAAACTTTTTAATAAAAACTAGGAAAAGCCTACATACACATCTAAAGAGAAATAGGTAGATACATTCATACGTGAAAGCACAGTGTTGGTAGGAATAACCAATATTAGAAACATAGGCCAGCGCCGTGGGTCACTTGGCTAATCCTCCGCCTGTGGCGCCGGCACCCTGGGGTTCAAGTCCCTGTTGGGGCGCCGGATTCTGTCCCAGTTGCTCCTTTTCCAGTCCAGCTCTCTGCTGTGGCCCGGGAATGCAGTGGAGGATGGTCCAGGTCCTTGGGCCCTGCACCCACATGGGAGACCAGGAGGAAGCACTTGGATCCTGGCTTTGGATCAGCGCAGCGTGCTGACCGTAGCGGCCACTGGGGCTGGGGGTGAACCAATGGAAAAAGGGAGACCTTTCTCTCTGTCTCTCTCTCTCTCACTAACTCTGCCGGTCCAAAAAAAAATTTAGAAACATAGCTTAGGGACTATCATAAACAATGACAGATGAGAAAAAGTACAGTTCAGAAAGGTGAGATACTGTTTCCTAACAGCTACTTACAATTGTTCTTATGTAAGTGACAGAATGGAAAAAGTCTTTAAGGGTTATGCAAACATGGAAATTTGGAGGGATATTTTTAGAAAGTTCGTGTGGCTGTTTCTCCATAGATATGCCTATTTAATTCTCATCGTAAAGTTGATTAAGTATGCAATGAAAAGCAAATTTATTAAAGATTTAGAGTGATATTTATTGCAGAAAATAAAGAAGAGAGCCATATGAAGTTAAAAAAGATTTTTTTTCTTTCTAAATTAGGAAAGCCTCATTTAAAGAACATAAATAAAAATTAGATAGTATAAGGTACTTTGAAAGTTAATGTTAGTCATCAGCTTTCTTGGTTCAAGGATACCCAGATAGCAGGTAAAATGTTATCTCTGTGAGGGTGATTCCAGAAGAGATTAGTGATGAATCATTGGACTGAGTAAAGATCAGCTTCTCCATGACTCAATCCACTGAGGGCCTTGAGAGAGCACTAAGCAGACAGCGGTGGATTCCTTCTCCTTCTTGAGGAGAGTCATCCACCTTCTCCTGCCCTTGGCCATCAGAGCTGCAGGATTCTGGGACTTGAGAGTCAGGGATTTACACTCGTGCATCACCCCCACTCCCAACCTGTTCCCAGGCCTCAGACCTTGGACTGAGCGTCCCATCAGGGGCTGTTCTCGTCCTCAGAACACTGGCTTCCCTGACTCTCCAGCATGCAGATAATGGCACCCCAGGGGACTTCTCAGCCTCCATAATTACGTCAGCCAATTTCTATAATAAATCTCATATCTAACTAGCTAGCTACCTAGCTAGGCAGCTTGCTGTTTTCCTATTGGCTGTTTCTCTGAAAAACCCTAACTAATACAAGTACCAACAGGAGAAAAAATCATAAAATAGAAAGGTAAACTTGCCAGCTGCTGGTCTGTTGCAATGCTACCTGTCCTGGAAAGTCTTGCTCCAGTGTCAGCCTCAGACCCAACCAGGAGCTTCTGCTGAGCATGTGTGGTATTTCTTTTGTCTCTCTCCTGTGGCACTTGCCCCCTTTCACCTTGAATGAGAGCTCCCTGTGTACTTGGTTCCCTTCTGGACCATAAGATCTATAAAGGTAGCAAGCATGTGTCTTCAACATCCTTGTAGGCCCCAGTTATTTTGCATAATGCCTGCACAAAGGGAATGTTCAACCTGTGTTTCTTAGATGAATTAAGGCTTCTTACAAGAGTAAAGAGGCAAAATTCTTAGAAGGCACAATTTTGAACAACAAGAAACTGTAGTCCGGGTTATTGGAAGAAGGGTTGTCCTTAGGAAGAGTAATTCTGCCAGATCGAGGAGGTGAGTGATATGGTTCTGAAGATTCCAGGAGGACAGTTGGAGTAAAAGGTGGTTTGATGTCAGGAGCTCTAAGGCTAACATATCAGAAGATTATGAAGACAACTCTAGGCCCTGATTGAGGATTGCAGCCAGAGAATATTGAGAAGAGGAACGTTGAAGGACAAATGGCCAGAAATGGAAAATAAAGCAGGAATTTAGGAGATGCTGTCCCTCTGAAAGTCTTACACTCCTTCCTTCACAAGGCCTAGAGTCCTTCCTTTTATGATTTTTTTTTTTAATACACAGACACACACACACACACACACACACACACAGAGCTTTTTTTTGAGAACTGTTTTCTAGGGCAGGAGTTTGATCTAGTAGTTCAGATGCCAGTGCAAGCATTCCATATCAGAGTGACTGGGTTCAAGCCCCAGTTTGGGCTCCCAATCTCACCTTCATTATAACGCAGAATCTGGGAGGCAGCAGATGATGGCTCAAGTGGTTGGGTCCCGATTATCCATGTGGAAAGCCTGGATTGAGTTCTTGGGGCCCAGTCCCTGCTGTTGCAGATATTTAAAGAATAAATCAGCCAATTGGAACATGCTTTCTCATTCTTTCTGACTCTGTCTGTCTCTTTGCCTCTCAAATATTTTTTAATAGATGAATTTCCTAATCCCATTGCCACTAATCATAGTAATTATTGGATCATTGTGATTCATTGGAATGAGCAAAGTGGATTGGACACTACATTTCTGACTGGAAAACAAACAAAAGTTCCCTGTCAATGACTTCATGGATTATTTTATCAAATAGAAAAGAACACACAATGCCAAAGGATTGAATTATCAAGATCCAAAGCTTCTAAACCTTTTTCACATTGATTGTGACCTTGAAGGCAATGTGACTCTGATTCAGATAGTATATAAATTGTCTGCTGGTTCTAATGGTTCTTCCTTTCCTCTCTGCCCACTTAAGGTGCAAGAACACTTTGAAAGTTGTAATTGTAAGCTGTTTGAGTTCAGGAATTAGGTCATAAATTAATAATTACTGTCTGAGTACTGCCAGGTCAAACATTTACTGCTATGATTATATCTGCTATCAGTCACCAGACATCAGTGCTCCCAATAGTTTTGTTTCTTTCTTTTTTTTTTTTTTTTCAAGATTATTTATTTGAAAGGCAGAGTTATAGAGAGGCAAGGCAGAGAGAAGTCTTCCATCTGCTGGTTCATTCCCCAAATGGCAACAGCTAGAGCTGGGCCAATCCGAAGCCAGAAGCTAGGAGTTTCTTCCGTGTCTTCCATATGGGTGCAAGGACTTAAGCCATCTTCTGCTTTCCCAGGCCATAGAAGCAGACTGATTTGGAAGTGGGGCAGCTGAGAGTCGAACTGGTGTCCATATGGGATGTTG
Organism: Oryctolagus cuniculus; assembly: GCF_051225735.1. NCBI lineage: Eukaryota > Metazoa > Chordata > Mammalia > Lagomorpha > Leporidae > Oryctolagus > Oryctolagus cuniculus. Next base: position 145,540,726 of record NC_142868.1, on the reverse strand, counting down.
GTGTCACAGGCAGTGGCTTTACTCGCTCTGCCACAGCACTGGCCCCCCAGCAGTTTCGTTTCCTTTCGTTTCCTTTCTTTTTCTTTCTCTCTCTCTCTTTTTTTTTTTTTTTTTTTTGACAGGCTGAGTGGACAGTGAGAGAGAGAGAGACAGAGAGAAAGGTCTTCCTTTGCTGTTGGTTCACCCTCCAATGGCCGCTGCGGCCAGCGCACTGCGCTGATCCGATGGCAGGAGCCAGGTACTTCTCCTGGTCTCCCATGGGGTGCAGGGCCCAAGCACCTGGGCCATCCTCCACTGCACTCCCTGGTCACAGCAGAGAGCTGGCCTGGAAGAGGGGCAACCGGGACAGAATCCGGAGCCCCGACCGGGACTAGAACCCGGTGTGCCGGCGCCGCAAGGCGGAGGATTGGCCTAATGAGCCTCGGCGCTGGCCCCCAGTAGTTTCTGTAAAGATGTGAGTCCTCTGCCTTTCCCATTACACATACCAAGTCCTCTTTAAAAAATAAAATTTATTTTATTTGAAAGTCAGGGTGAAAGAGAGATGGAGACAGAATGAGAGAGAGCGAGCTTCTATGTACTGGTCTACTCCCCAAGTGCCTGCAATAGCTTGGGCTTGGCCAAACTGAAGCCAAGAGCTAGGAATTCCACCTGGGTCTCCCACAGGGACCCAACTATTTGGGCCATCTTCTGCCTCCCTGGTGCACTTGGCAGGCACCTGGATATTGGTTGTGGGTGTCCCAAGCAGTGCTTAGCCCAGTTAACCACAAGTCTTCTTCTAAAGGAATTTTTTCTTGGTTTATTGTCTATCTTCTCTCTAGATTGTAAGTTACATGAAAACAAAGGTATTGCTTGTTTTGTTCAACTGTTGTGTCCCTAGAGCCTACCAGAGTGCTTTGTAAATACTGCATGTTGGTTGAGTGAATGCTTGAGTGACCTCATGCCTCTGGCTTCAGTGCCTTTTGCAAGTCTGACACACGTACAGATAAGACTCCTCAGTGACCTTTGCTTCTGCTTCATCCTTCCCCACCAACTCCTCGTATCAGCTAAGTAATCTTTGGCTATGCGCAAGGATTGATTTGGCTTTCACTGAATAGAAAATGAAAATGCTTTGCTTTTACAAAACACTTATGTGGGGAACTTGCATCTCAAAAGAGATATTTGTAATACCAGAGTGTATTTTGTTTTATTAAATCCAGATTTTTGGGTGGAGTCCCTTAGCTAAAAGTCACTCTCAAGCAAAATGAATTGCTTGTTATTCTCCACAAAGAATTTACAGGAAGCGATTTGTATAGGTTGCCATCAGACTGAAGTCATTGTTGGCGCTAGGAATCAGTGTGTCATCAACCCAGAGCAATCATTTAGCCTGGGTCTGCTCAGAGAAATCTCCATAATGCAAGGAAAATTGAATTCTACTGCCTTAGATTACAATCACATTTGATATTATTCCAATTTGATCATGGAGTTTAAAATATTTGACATATCAGTTTCTCTCATCCTGCCTACACATAAAAATATCTATTTTACATGTGCTTTAACACTGGTCCTGCCATCGCAGGCTATTTCACAAATATTTTTTAAAAGCCTGTTCTCCTTTCCTCCTTGTGTTCAGGAAGTTGCTGTAGGCATAGCTAGGAAATGAATAGTTTGCCAACCCATTCTGGCCTGTTCCATTCAGTAGCCTGCCTGTTGGTCAAAAAAATATGATTTTTTAAATTAATCTTAAATGAACTATCCCCTAATCTTCTAGCTGCCAGAATTATTCTAGATAGACCTATGGGGGAATCATTACAAAAGAAAAATACTGGTTACAGATTTGGAGTGAAGATGGTCCATTCTGTGCACCCCCGTTTCTGTTTGTTTTCATCACCCTAGGATTATAGGACTAAAAAGATGGAAACAGTTAGCTTAGTATCATTAGCAAATATTAGACCATTTCTCTATGTTTCCAAAACCATTTTCTAACAACAGATTGGAAAACAAGGTCTTGACAAAATCAAAATGATCTTTTTTTATTTTTTCCAACTAAATGATGCTCAATTCATTTACTGATTCTGCAAATATGTGTAGAATTCTGTGAACACTCAGTAGACTCTGAAAATAGCACTGCACAACTCTCCAACTGCTAACTGATTTTCCTACAGACTAGGAACAATTGTACACTGACTTCCACATCCCTCTGCTTGCCTTAGATGGAAGATGCAGCAGCCATCAAGTGTGAGTGCTTAAGGATGCTGCAATTATGCTAGAAAGGACTGATGGGAATTGTGTGATCCTTTCTTCTTTCTCCAAACACATTAACACTCATTATCATCCAGCACTCTGGTCTTTGGACTGCCTAAGTTGAACAGTTTCTTGACTGTGTCAGATCATACATTTGCTCACTGCCCCAAACCAGTGGGCCCATTAGTCTCTGCTACCTTTCAACAGTGAAGTCTATGGTGGCACTAGATGTGGCCTGACAAACACTTCCAAAGCCCCACTGTTGTTCTCATTGCTTGTCTATTCCACAGCTGATTAGACAGATCCTATTCGTGGTTTTTATGCATCTGGGCCAAAGGAATTAATTTTCACTCATCATTTTTAGTTGTAGCTGACTAATTAGACTCTAGGGATACTTTTTTTCCTCATATAATTAATTAAAGTCTACTTTGTTAATTATTGCAATATTTGGCCAATTGATACCTATTGGACACTGCATATGTACCTGGTATTGTGCAAGGTGCAGAGGCTACAAAAGGCCATGCAAATTCTACTATTCTTTAATGTTCCTTAGTTTTACAATTTTAAGTTGAATAAGTATGTGTTTAAAAATTATATGTGAAAAATAAGCCTTTCTTTATAATTTCTTCTAATACTTCAAACTTTAAAAACTTATCTTCTTTCTATAGATCTGATTAACACTCACTCATTATTGTTTTTAATGCATATTTATGAATTTAAGAATATTTACTACTTGAGAAGTCTAGAGTATATTTTGGGATGTGGTATGAAATATCCGGCTTAAAGTAATTGAATTCAAATTTCTGATGAATGATTCTCATTCCAATATATTTAAAAATCTTTACTATTTAATATTTTACTTGGTAATTTTTAAATTTCTATATATATATGGGTCTATTTCTGGGATTTCCCTTCTGTTTCATTATTTTTTTTAAATCTTTTTTAGAATGTTTTTGTTATCTTCATCTCTTTATTTTTCTAAATATTATAAGTACCTTTCTCAACTGTAAAGAGAATGTTTGAATTAGATTTAAAAACTAATATATTGAGAGTTGACATTTTTACAATAGTGTATTCTTCCTGGATGTTATTTCTTAACACATTTTATGATTTTGTTTATTTATAACCAAACACTTTTTTAGTCTACTCCTCTTTATTCTCATTTACATTTTATTGCTTTTGTAAATTGGATCTCTTTTTATTAGATTTTTCTTTCTTGTAATTGTTGATATTCAAGAATCTTAACAGTTTTTCTATTTTTTATCTGATCACTGACTATTCTAATAACTGTGAAGATTTTAGCTCCTTCCTTTGGCATTTTGATAGATATATAATCAGTTTTTTCAAATAGTGATGTTTTTGCCTTTTCCGTTATTGATTTCTCCTTGATTTGTTTCCTCTCACTTCTTATAGTGGCCTGAACTCACAAAACAATAATAAGTCAAAATGATCATAGAGGATACACCTCTAGTAACATTGTACTACATACTTCCCTTTGTGCCTTAAGCTACTCACAACATAGTGAGGAAACAGTAGCAGAAAGTTTATGATGAAATATTACTATGTAGAAAACTTGTCCTTCGTAAATTGAATGACTAGGACTAAATTATGCTTCTTGGTCTTTTGGCAATGATCTGATAAATATGATATCATGGTGCTATTATTGAATTGAGTTAGAAACTGAAAATATTGATATTTGTCCTAAGTTAAAGCCTTATTCTCATGCCTCAGGTTGACATTGTTATTACAATCACAAAATTAGAGTTTGAATGTCAGGTTTCCTCCAAAAAATACTCTCTCATGCTATTTTTCTATGAATTTTGTGATTTAAAAAGCTAGGTAGATACTCAGAAATAATTTTTAAAAACAATATCAAGAATGTCTGTTCTTCCAGTGTGCTAGCCCCGGAAGTCAAAATTATGTAAAAGAAGCTGTTTTTCCATATAATTGATAGAATAATAAATTCAGAATTGAGAATTCAAAATTAAGGATCAAATATCCAAATTTCCCTAGCAATAACTACAAACACCATGTTAAATAAAATATGAATGCTATTTTCTATAAAACTTGGTTGAGTTTTTCTATAAACTAACTTATTAGCGTCTTTACAAGGGGAACACAATACCTCATCATTTGATTTTACATTTCCTAAAGTGTCATTTTATGTAGACGGTTCTCATTGTCTATGTTAGTTCTTTCTATTTACAATTATGTACACTAGAAGGCAAAGTAAGTAACATCTTGATTAAGTTGCTGAGGGGCTTCTTTGGAGTGATGGTTTAGATCAAGGTTTGGACCAGAGGCTTCGGACTAAGGCATTCTTGGATACAAACTCTGGTTTTGTCCATTATTCATTTAAAAATATTTAGTGAGTTCTAGATGCTTGGGATACAGTGGTGCATAAAGTAGATAGTGTTTCCTGCTCTGATGGCATTTACCTTTCAGAACCATGCATTACTAATTATGTTCAGAAAGATTTTTTTCCCTCTTAGCTTCAACTTTCTCATTTGTAAAGTGAGAAGAATGGTATCCATGCTGTTGGGTTGTTTTAAAAATTAAATGAGGTAGTATCTGTAAAGTGTCCTATACACATAAGACCTCAGGAACTGGTAGCTGGTTTTCATATTTTAAACATCTGGTTTTGAGAAAAAGAAGTAATCACTGTAGAAAAAGCTAAAGCTTAAATTATTTATAATCTTATCAAGAGACAACTATTACTGCTATTTTAACATATACTTACAGGATTTTTTGCTAGGCTTATATTAAAAAACAAAATCCTAGGGCACATAGCTTTTTTTTTATTTTTATTTATTTATTTATTTTTAGTTTTTGACAGGCAGAGTGGACAGTGAGAGAGAGAGAGACAGAGAGAAAGGTCTTCCTTTTCCATTGGTTCACCTTCTAATGGCTGCCGCGGCCAGTGCACCGCGCTGATCCAAAGCCAGGAGCCAGGTGCTTCTCCTGGTCTCCCATGCGGGTGCAGGGCCCAAGCACTTGGGCCATCCTCCACTGCCCTCCCGGGCCACAGCAGAGAGCTGGCCTGGAACAGGGGCAACCGGGACAGAATCCTGCGCCCCTACCAGGACTAGAACCCGGTGTGCCGGCGCCACAGGCGGAGGATTAGCCTAGTGAGCCGTGGCGCTGGCCGGGCACACAGCTTTTAGACTTTTTGAGATCCATTTCATCCAATTGCCTCTCAAAAGACTTAAACCAGTGTATGTTCCCACTAGTCATATGAGGAGGTGCCTATCTCTCTGCGGGGAGATATAATCTCAATGGAAACTTTTTGAAAGATGTTGCCTTACTAGATCAGGCACACTTTGTTATAGCTGTTGACTGTGACTTCCATATTTTAAAATGAAGCCACCAAGTCTACACCATAAATAGAGATTATTTGGCTGCAAGGGAACTGCCCTGCTTACTTCAAAACCTAAGTGTTTTCTAAGATAACAGATGGACAGGAATCAGAACCAGAGCCAGATAGCCATCAGGACTCAGACCAGTTACTCCCTCCCCCTCCCTTTCAGGAACCTCATCAATAAACTTATGGCTTTTCTGCTTCTCTCTGCACTTCTGCTGACCCCATGCTGCATAAACTGGTCACTGTTGCTCAGGACCTTTCGGTGGCCACCTCATGACCTTTCAGTCCAGCTCTTGTAGCTATTTAACCTCCCTCTGTTTTGAAATTCCAAATTCCTGAAAGAGGAATGCAATTGACCTGACCCATCTTCTGTTGAGTCAGTAGTCCAAGCTGGGGATTACTGAGCAGTTTGTGGATGGGGGATTTGGGTCACATGTCCACCCTTAGTCTGATCAGCTGTGGCCAGGGTAATGGAGTCACATGATATAGAGCACGGCCACTCAGGCATCAGGGAGAGTGTTCAGGGCAGGATATGTGAGAAGGAGGTGTGTCTGGAACATACTTGCTGAGGATGTTTGCTAGGTGAAGGGAATAGTCTCACAGGTTACGATGTTGATGGTAAAATCAACTTTTAACGGTTGGTGCAGGCAGTAGTTTAGAGTACTTGAAATTTACACTATAGCCCTCTATTTAGAGGCACCATTTGTGAAATAAGCAAGGTCTCCTGGAAAAAAAAATCATAGACTCTGAAATGAGGTGATTTTACAGTACTTTATAGCAAAGATTTACTGAATATTATCTACTGATAATATAAGGTTTAAAGATCAGGTTACCTGTCATTCTAATGCTTTCAGAAATAGATGTTCTGCTTTCTTGTACTACCCATTTCACTGGTAGTAACAGCTTCCCCTTGCATTCTGATGTAATGCAGAATACATCTGTCTTTAAAATGTAGGAACTATTTCTGACTGGTGATGAGTTTTTCATTTTTTCCCTTCTGTTTAGCATACTAAGGCATCACTATCAAACAGCCTGTAAGTTTGGGCTAAAGTAATAGCTAAACTCAAAGTCACATAGCCTTGAATGTAATTATCTGTTTACAAACTCAAATTGCCTCTCAACTAGATTCATCTGATTTGGGTCTTGTGAAAATGGATTCGGGACCAGCATTTGGCCTAGCAGTTAGGATGCCACTTAAGATGTCCACACCCCATATCAGTGTGCCTGGGATCAAGTCCTGTCTCTGATTTTTATTCCAGCCCTCCTGCTAATTCACACTCATGGAGGTAGCAGGGGATGACTCAAGGGGTTGAGTCCTTACTACCCACAAGGGAGATCTGGATGGAGTTATGGATGGGAACCAACAGATGGAAGTTCTTTCCCTGCCTCTCAAATTTTATATATATTATTTATAAAATTATTTATGTTTAATTATGTTATGTAAATAAAATGATAAAATGAATTCATGGTAGAAACTATTTGCAAACTTGGAACAGGCATTATGGTACAGCAGGTTAAGCTGCTGTTTGGGATGCCTACATACCATATTGGAGTGCCAGTTGGAGTACTGGCTACTCTGTGCTTCCAGTTTAGTTTTCTGCTAATGTCTTGGGAGGTAGTACATGATGGCCCAAGAACTTGGGTTCTTGCCACCCATGAGGGAGACCCAGATGAAGTTTCAAGATCTAGCTTTGACTAGGTCAAGCCCCGGCTATTGCAGGCATTTGGAGAATGAACCAGCAGATGAAGATCTCTCTCTATCTCTCTCTCCCTCCCTCCCTCCCTCCCTCTCTTCCTCCCTCTCTCTCTCCCTCCCTCTGGTACTCTCTCTCTCTCTCTCTCTGGTACTCTCTGTCACTCTGCCTTTCAAATAAATAAATAAATCTTTTTTTAAAAAAGTGACACTAATCAACTTAAAAAGTTTTGCAAGCCATATAGGCAGTGAAGTCCTTATATCCAGAATATATATATATACACAGAATATATATACACACATATATATTCATTCTCAAAACTCAACAGTAAAATTATAAGATGGGCAAAAGGTATGAAATGATATTTCATAGAAGAGAGTGTAGGCAAATAAGCACATGAAAAAATGATTAATATCCTTAGTCATTAGAAAAGTATAAGATAAAATCACAATTCGGCATTACCACACACTTACCAGAATGACTAAACTGGAAAAGTAGTGATAATAACAAGTGCTGGCAAGTATACAGAGAAATAAGATCTGTCATACATTGCAGGTAGGAATGTAGAATAGCAGCCACTCTGGAAAAATGTTTGGAATTTTCTTATAAAACTAGACAATTACATATTTGGCATTTATCCCAGAAAAATTAAAACTTATGTTCTTATAAAATTTGAACACAAATGTTTAATACAGCTTATCTATACTAGCAAAATGCTAAAAACAACACATATGTCCTTCAATAAGTACCACTGAATACTACTTATCAATAAAAGGAATGAACTATAAATACATGAAACAACTTGGACACACTTGAAAGGTATTTGTTTACTGAAAAAAGTCAACCTCAAATGGTTACATGTGTGTCGGGGTGGAGACTTGGTTCAGCAGCAGTTGAAACATGACTGGGATACCCGTGTCTCTCATAATTGGGCTTGAGACCTGGCCTCACTTCTGATATCGGCCTCTTGCTAATATGTTCCCTGGAAGCCAGTAGATGATAGCTCAAGTGGTTGGGTCCTTACCATCCATGTGGGGGTCCCAGATCAGGTTTCTGAGTCCTGTATTAAGCCTGGAGCAACCCCAGCTGTTGTTGGCATTTGAGAAAGGAATCCATAGATGGAAGATCTTTGTGCCTATCTGTATGTTGCAGCCAACTCAGGGCTGGACCAGTTGATCTAAGATCTCTTGATCTCTCTCTTTGTAACTCTTTTCTTTTCTCTTCTCTTCTCTTCTCTTCTCTTCTCTTCTCTTCTCTTCTCTTCTCTTCTCTTCTCTTCTTTTCTTTTCTTTTCTTTTCTCTCTCTCTCCTTCCTTCCTTCCCCCCCCCCCTTTTTTTTTTTTGACAGGCAGAGTGGATAGCAAGAGAGAGAGAGAGAGAGGTAGAGAGAGACAGAGAGAAAGGTCTTCCTTTTCCATTGGTTCACCCTCCAGTGGCCGCTGTGGCCGGTGCACTGCGCTGATCCAAAGCCAGGAGCCAGGTGCTTCTCCTGGTCTCCCATGCGGGTGCAGGGCCCAAGCACTTGGGCCATCCTCCACTGCACTTCCCGGGCTACAGCAGAGAGCTGGACAGGAAGAGGAGCGACCGGGACAGAATTTGGTGCCCCAGCTGGGACTAGAACCCCGTGTGCCGGTGCCGCAGGCGGAGGATTAGCCTATTGAGAGGAGTAACTGGGACAGAATGCGGTGCCCCAACCAGGACTAGAACCCCAGGGTACTGGTGCCGGAGGCATACGATTAGCCAAGTGAGCCACGTCGCCGGCCCACAAGGTGTTTTTCTTGTGGTCATTTGCAATGTCTTGGTATGCATTCGAACTGGTCCTTGGACTTGGGCCATCCTCTGCTACTTTCCCAGCCACATTAGCGGGGAGCTGGGCAGAAGTGGAGCAGCTAGGACTAGAACAAGCACTCATATGGGATGCTGGCACTGCAGGCGGTGGCTTTACCAGCTACACCACAGCACCAGCTCCAGAACCTGTTTCTTTGTAGGGCACTCTCTTGAGCTGCTGTTTTCTTGCCTTTATATACTTGCCTTTATATGAATGAGACACCTGTAAGAAAAAGAAAGTCCATCAGTTTATTCAAATCCAAAGAAAAATTTTCCTTTGTTTCAGTCATCAGAAATCTACACATTTCAATTTTCAAATGTGAAATATTGTTCACTGTGATAGAGAATTGTGATTTTATTTATGTTAATGCCTTTTATTTTTGTCAAGAAATTGAAAGAGCATTTGTCTACTTGAAAGCAAGTGATTAGTTGAGACATGGAAACTTTTTTTTTAATTTGAAAGGCAAATTGACACAAGAGAGAGGCAGAGAGAGCTCCTATCCAACGGTTCACTCCCCGAATTCCGCCCTAGGCTGGACCAGGCCTGATGGAAGCCAGGAGCCCAGAACTGAATCCAGGTCTCCCAAAGTGGCAGGGCCCAATGACTTGAGTCATTATATGCTGCCTCCCAGGGTGTGCATTAGCATGGAGTTGGAATCAGAAGCAGAGCCAGGATTTGAATCCAGGCTCTATGGGATGCAGGTATCCTATGCAGCATCTTAACCACTGCACTAAATACTTGTTCCTTTGATTTTTTTTTTAATTGAAATTTTCTTGGCTCTTTGGTCTTTTGGTAATTAAATGCAAGAGATGTGGCTCTATTATGGTTCACAAGATTGTATTTTCTTACTGATCTGGCCAGCAGTTTAAGAAATGGAACTTTAAACTGAGAAAGAAAAAGCAAATGTAGTCATTTCTTAGGGTCTCTAGTAGATTGGTTCCAGGACAGGTAGGGATACCAAAATCCACAGATGCTTAAGTCTCTTGTATATAATAGTGTAGTAATTATAACCCATATTTTGTAACCTATACATATCCTCTCTATCCTTAAAAACATTTGTTTAGGATATGCATTATAACCTATCCATATCCTCCCTTTACTTAAGAAATATTCATTTAGTTAGTTATTTTCATTTATTTGAAAGGCAGAGGGAGAGAGAGAGACAGACATAGAAAAATATTTCTGGATCATTTCCCAAATGCATGCAACAACTGGGGCTGAGCCAGGCTGAAACCAGGAACCAGGAACTCAACCTGAGTCTCCCATGTGAGTGGCAGGGACCCAGGTTCTTAAGTCACCATCTGCTGCCTACCAGGAAGCTGGAATTGGAAGCAGAGCTGGTACTTGAACCCAGGCTCTCCAATACGGGATGCAGGTGTCACCAGCCACGTCCTAATTGCTGGGCCACACGCCTACTATACTGTCTATATTTTAAATCATCTCCTAGTTACTTATAATAACTAATACAATGTCAATGCTATGTAAATGGTTAAACTCTATTGTTAAGGGAATGATGACAAGAAAACAAGTCTGTACATGATCAGTACAAGCATAACCACCACTGGCCTATTTTTTTTTTAAGATTTATTTATTTACTTATTTGAAAGGCAGAGTTACAGAGAGACAGAGGCAGAAATAGAGAGAGACAGAGAAAGAGGTTCACTCCCCAGATGGCTGCAATGGTTGGAGCTATGCCGATCCGAAGCCAGGCGCTTCTTCCAGGTCTCCCATGTGGCTGCATGGGCCCAAGGACTTGGGCCATCTTCTACTGCTTTCCCAGGCCCCAGCAGAGAGCTGGATTGGAAGAGGAGCAGCCAGGACTAGAACCAGCACCCATATGGGATGCTGGCACTTCAGGCCAGGACTTTAACCCATTATGCCACAGCATCGGCCCCAGGCCTATGTTTTTGATCTGTGGTTGGATGAATCTACAGATGTAGAAACTGCCAATAAGGAGGGCCAATTGCACATCTTTTTTTGTTGTTGTTCAAGGAAGTACAGAGATTGATACTTAAATTAACTTTTGGATTTTGCAGTTATCACCTAACATCAATATCCCATTGAAGAGTTACCCTGGGCTCAGATCTGGAAACATTATATGCCCATTCCATAGAAATAAAAACACAATTCCAAAAGAGATTCACCTATTTTGATGAGCATGTTTCATGTTCTAAGCTTCTTCAATTGTTCTTAGATTGTAAACTATGAATAATTCTTCAATAGCCAAGTTACTCAATTTTAAGGAAAATTCACTGAACTGCAAGCAATGCTAAACTTCTAAAATTTTAGAGTTCAGCATGTGAATCCTGATATTACACTAACTTTTATGCCTATGTGGCCTATTCTGGCTAATGTTTGTATCTACCTAGTAGTGAAAAAGTACATCATTTTTGACGAAACTACTGAAATAAAAGTATAAAGCCACCATATTTTATGTTAATCTGGAATCCAAATTGAAACCAAGTGTACCGCTAGTTTTAGACTAGATCTGTAGCCCTATCTAAGCCAATATACTTTAGAAGAATAAGTGACTATTCAGCTTTATGACTATATTTGTATTACTGATCAAAACACTTCTTCCCCTTCATTTTCTTCCTCTTTTGTTTCTGTGTTGGTTTTGTTTTAATAGCTAGATATTGGCGCACTAGTGAAAAACTCAGATCCCCTGGATAAGATAATGGATCTTGAAGCATTCATTTCTAATTTGAAGTTTTAAATTCTAAACCCTAACCATCCAGACTTCAAAGTAAACAAAGTAAATCAGATTGGGAACATTTGTTAATGAATAAGTGAAGACTAGAGATTTGGAAATGGCGGTTTTGTTTTAGAATACATGGCATGTTACTTAAAGCTAATAAAAAAGATGTGGTCTGAGCAGTAACTGATGTTTGTGTTGTAATTATCCATGGTACAGTGCTGGGGTCAGATCAGTTTCTCAAGAGAGCTTGTGCTGTCTTCAGGAGCTTCATGTTTCAGTTAGAGAACGCCATCATGGACCAGTCAATACATGAAGTCAAGTGAGGAGAACCATGTGCTTTTTCCTTCACGGGGTTACAGGAAGAGATGGGGTAGTTAAGGGAGGGTCAAGCTGGTTGGGATAGAGTGAGGAAGATGTGGACACTGGAGAGAAAAAGTACCAGAAGGAGCATCTTGGATTAGATCACAGAAAGGAAAAGAAGTGAATGATTAGGAGCGAAGGCAGTGAAATCAAGGGTAGCTGAGGGACCAGGCAAGGTGAAGGCTAGGAGAAGCTTTCCTAGGGGGAGAAGTCAAGTGAACTCAAGAGGCTCAATACCAACGTCCCTGTTGGTATCCATTTGTGTGGGTGGGCCTGGATCCCAGAGTGCCCAATTTGAATTCTGCACTGTTGTTTTGTCCTAGAAAATATATCACTCAAATCCTTCCTTTTGTGATTTTTTTACAATTCATACAAATGCATAAAAAATGGAGTTAATGTTCAAATGCCCCCTGGTTTAGAATTTTGAGGAGTCACAGTTTATTTTAGTTCTACTCAGCTTTAAATCATAAATTCCTATTAAATGTATTTTATACAATTGAATTTGTTATATCTCTTGTATGTGTTTATTTTGTTTTTATCAGTTTATTGCAAAAGTACTCAACATGAAATTATTTGTAGGATATATGTATAAATAATTTATAAAGTAGAAAGTGAGAGTTCCAACCACTCATATGATCCCCCAACACCAATTTCCACACCCATTCCCAGGAGACACAAACTTTTGTCATCATTCTATACTTCAAAGAGCACTCAAATATACACATTTATTTTTACAAAAATGAAATTATACTGTACATTTTATTACAGAACTTTTCACTTAATAATTCTTCAGACTTGTCTCTAATCTTTAAATGGGCATACAGTGTCCCATTTTATGACTATTTTAGTATTCAACCTTTGCTCTGCTGTTGAACGTTAAGATTATCTTATGTTTTTAATCATTACAAATAATATTCCTTATACATGTATCTTTGAATACTTTTGCAAGTATTTCCATAGGATGTAAACCTAAAAGTATGAGTTGAAAGTATTCTTAATTTTGATAGTTGCTATCACACTGTACTTCTTATTTGACAGTTATTTGTCACTCCAAATTGGTTGTTCTAATTCACCCTGCACCAGAAGTATATGAGTTTCTTTCCTATATGCCCTTGGGAAATGTAAACTCTATCCTTGTGTTGTTGTTGTTGTTGTTGTTGTTTTGACAGGCAGAGTGGACAGTGAAAGAGAAAGACAGAGAGAAAGGTCTTCCTTTTGCAGTTGGTTCACCCTCCAATGGCCGCCGTGGCTGGCACGCTGTGGCCAGCGCACCACGCTGATCCGATGGCAGGAGCCAGGTACTTATTCTGGTCTCCCATGGGGTGCAGGGCCCAAGCACTTAGGCCATCTTCCACTGCCCTCCCTGGCCACAGCAGAGAGCTTAGCCTGGAAGAGGGACAACCAGGACAGAATCCGGCGCCCGGACCGGGACTAGAACCCGGTGTGCCGGCGCCGCAAGGCGGAGGCCTAGTGAGCCGCGGCGCCGGCCTGTAAACTCTATCCTTGTTTAAGTTTTGGTAATTTGACAAATAAGGGTAGACTCTGACTTTTAATTTGCATTTTCCTAATCACCAGGGAGCTGATCATCTTTTCATATGCAGATTAGGTACTAGCATTTTGTCTTTTTTTTTTAAAGATTATTTATTTTTTTGAAAATGCCCAACAGCAAGAGAGAGAGAGAGAGAGAGAGAGAGAGAGAGAGATTGATCTTCCACCTTCTTATTCACTCCCCAAATGGCCACAACAGTCTGTTCTGTGCCAGGCTGAAATCAAAAGCCAAGAAATCCATTCAAGCTCCCCACATGGGTGACAGGGGCCCAAATACTTGGACCCTGTTACCCTGTTTTCCCAGGCACATTAGTGGGGAGCTGGATCAGAAGCAGAACAGCCAGGACTCAAAAATAGCATTCTGATATGAGATGCCAGCATTGCAACTATGACTTAACATGGTGAGCCACAATGTTAGCCTTTAACATTTTTTAAAATATTTATTTATTTTAAAGTCAGAGTTACACAGAGAGAAGGGGAATGAGACACATACTTGAACAGCCCTTCGAGGGATAGTCTTTTTTTTTTCTCCATACTATTTGTTGAACTCTTTACTTAACATAGAGTTAATCATATGTGTATAAAGTCAATTGAAAATAAATCTCAGTAAAAAATAAGAGTGGGAATAGAAGAGAGAGGAGGAAGTTTGTAACTGTAAAGCTATATGGTTCTGCATACATTCCTACAGACTTACTTCTAAGGGTAAAAGTTTAAAAACTTGCCATGGGACTCCAAATCCCATTAAGCTGGGTGATAAAAATACCATCTCAAGTGTTAAAGTGACCATATTAAATGTTAAAGTGATCATATAAATAAGATCAAATGCCTGGTAATAATAATAGAATTAAAAAGAATTAAAAGCAGAAGAATATTCCAACATGGGAAGCAGTCCACACAGCAGACTCATAGAATGACAATCACTTCAATAGTGCTCTGACCTCAGAATCAGCCCTTAAGGCATTCTGGTCTGGCTGAAAAGCTCATGAGAGCATCTCAGGCATGGAAAGCCAAGACACTGTAGCAAAGAAATGTTACATTGTGTATATAAACCACATTTCTAAATTCATTCATCTGTCAATGCATACTTAGTTTGATTCCTTGTCATGGCTGTTGTGAATAGTGCTCCAGTAAATATGGGAGTGTAAGTATCTGGATTTATACCTAAAAATGGATAGCTGGATATACTGAAGATCTATTTTTACTGTTTGAGAAATCTCCATGTGTTTTCCATAATGACCATACCACTACTACTACAACTGCTATATTCCCACAAGCAGTGTACAAGAGTTCCTTACCTATATTATTTTTTGCTTTTCTGATAATAGCCTTTCTGATTGAGAAGAAATGATTCCTCATCATTTTAAATTTGCATTTCCCTGATAATAAGAAATGTTGAGTATTTTTTCATATACTTGTTGGCATTAGTGTTTCTTTTTAGGAGCGTCTGTTGAAGATCACTTGTATGTTTTTAACTGGATTATTTACTTTTTATTGATTTGTTTTTTAGTTTTTTGTACAGTCTGGCTATAAATTCCTTGTCATATGAATAGTTTGCAAATATTTTCTCCTATTTTGTATATTGTCTCTCTTTTTTAAAGATTTATTTATTTATTTGAAGGCAGAATTATGGAGAGGCAAAGGCAGAGAGAGAGAGAGGTCTTCTATCCACTGGTTCTCTCCGCACATGGCTGCAATGGCCTGAGCTGCACTAATCTGGAGCCAGGAGCCAGGTACTTCCTCTGGGTCTCCCACAGAAGTGCAGGGGCCCAAGGACCCGGGCCATCCTCTGTGCTTCCCCAAGCCATAGCAGAGAGCTGGATTGGAAGTAGAGCAGCCAGGACTTGAACTGGCACCCATATGGGATGGCAGCATAGCAGGCACTGGGTTTACCCACTACACCACAGTGCTGGCCCCAGGTTGTCTCTTAACTCTGCTGATTCTCTCCTTCACTGTCCAGAATCTTCTTAGTTTCCCATAATTCCCATCTATTTTTACTTTTGAAGCCATGCTTTTGAAATAATATTTAAAGCATTGCCTATGCCTATGCTGATATGTTGAAGTGTTTCCTTCTAGTAGTTTCATAAGTCTATTCTTTGATCCATTTTATGTTGATTTGGAATCATGAGAGATAGGAACCAAGGCTCATTTTTCTGCATATAGATATCCAGTTTTCACAGCACCATTTATTGAAGATGCTATCCTTTCTCCAATGTACGTTTTTAGTGTCTTTGTCAAATTTTAGTTGACTGGAAATGTGTGGATTTTTCCTGAGATCTCCATCCTATTCTATGGGTGTAGGTGTTGGTTTTGATAGATTTGACATTGATCTAGTCTTGAGAACCACCTTGATATGAGTAGAAAGAATTGAAACTGTTTAGTGAGAGAAGAATCAAGGAAAGTTACAAAGTTAAATAATTCATTGGAACACAGTTTAAGGAATCAGAAATTCTTCAAATTACCTTGGTAACACAGGATCCTTAAGTCCAGGGATTGAAGCAATTCATTTTTATATTTCTCATAATGCCAAGTATAGTGATTTACATAAATATGATGCTTCAAATATGTTTTAATATGGATTAGACTTTATTGTACACAGATGTCAAATCTACAGATTATTCCCTAAAAGATATTTTGACTCAGTAGTAAAGCTTATTTAGGAAACTTTATTTTTATATAAAGTTCCAGAATTTATTAATTTAAATCTTACTTATAATAAAACATAATAAGTCTGGGCTTCCAAAACTAACACATTTCCTATTATAAAAATCCAAATGAATTAATCATAATTCTATATAGCAAACTCAGCAAAATAATAATTAACCATATTTTGTTAATTACTATAAAATGCAATGGATTTAATTAGCTTAAAAACTTTCTCTGTATATTACAGAATGAGCTAATGTTTTAAATGATCATTTTTTAGCATGAAATACTTTTTTGTAAAAAACTCTTTTACTGTATTTATTAGAACTCTAGTAAAATTAAAGTGATACCTTAGCAGTTTGACTTAAATATTCCATTTGAATTAAATTTTTGACCTGTTTGAACTCTCTGGATTTTACAGTTGTGATTGACTTATAATTTTGTGATTTGTGGAGAAAGCATAATATAATAACTATGAAGTTGTTTTATTGTGACCTAAACTACAAAATTTACCATCTTAATTACATTTTAGTATACAGTACATTAGTGTTAGCCACAGGAAATCTTTTAAATGTTCATGAAAAATGTATATTATGAAAAAATTTGTGTGAGTATCAAAATTTTTTCACTAAAATGAGCAGCTTTTAATTCCATTTTCCATGACTTTTTTTGAAGTGTCTTGTATATACATGTTGTATAACAAATCTCTAGCGCTTTATCATCTTGAAATACTGAAAATCTGTATCCATTAAACAGCTCTATTTTCTCCCTCCCCACAGCTCCTGGCAGCCACTCTTCCACTTTCTGTTTCTTAAGATTGGACTATTTTAGATACCTCATAGAAGTGTATTCAGTCATCTTTTGTGTTTTCGTGAATGATTTGTTTCACTTAGAAGAATGTCATTGAGGCTGGCAATATGGCATAGCGGGTTAAGCTGCCACCTGCAGCACCAGCATCCTATAGGGGCATGGGTTCAAGTGCCAGCTGTTCCACTTCTGATCCAGCTCCCTGCTAATGCACCTGGGAAAGCAGAGGAAGATGGCCCAAGTACTCCGTGCCCCTCATCCATGTGGTAGACCCAGAAAAAGCTCCTGGCTCCTAGCTTCCGCCTGGCCCAGTCCCAACCACTGCAGCCATCTGGGGAATGCACCAGCAGATGGAAGTGCTTTCTCTCCCTGTCTCTCTCTCCAATTCTGCCTTTCAAATGCATTAATTAATCTTTAAAAAAAATTCCTCAAGTTGCTTCTATGGTGCAAATGACAGGATTTCTTTCTTTTTCACAATTGAATAGTATTTTATTGTATGTGTATACTGTGTTTTCTTTATCCATTCATTTGTTGGTGGACCTTTAGGTTGCTTTTACCTCTTGGCTGCTGTGAATAATGTTGCAACAAACACAGGTGTGCAAAAAAGTCACTTTGAGATTCTGATTTCTATTTTTTTAGACATATGTATATACTCAGAAGTGGGATTTCTGGATTTTACAGTAATTCTTTTTTCTATGGGAAAATTTGGAACTATTTTCCATAGTGCTTGTACCACATTAAACTCCCCACCATTACTGCACAGAGGTTCAAATTTCTCCACCTAGTTTCCAACCCTTGTTATTGTCTGATATATTTTTGGATTTGGGGGGGTTTTATCTGATTTTTTTTTTTAATTTGACAGGCAGAGTTAGACAGTGAGAGAGAGAGACAGAAAGGTCTTCCTTCTGTTGGTTCACCCCCAAAATGGCTGCCATGGCCGGCGCACTGCACTGATCTGAAACCAGGAGCCAGGTGCTTCCTCCTGGTCTCCCATGCAGGTACAGGGGCCCAAGCACCTGGGCCATCCTCCACTGCCTTCCCGGGCCACAGCAGAGAGCTGGACTGGAAGAGGAGCAACAAGGACTAGAACCCCGTGCCCATATGGGATTCCGGCGCCGCAGGCGGAGAATTAACCAAATGAGCCACGGCGCCGGCCCCTGAATTTGTGTTTTTAATGTATATTTTATTTATTTGAAAGATGGGGCTGGGAGGGTGGTTATGAGCTCCTGTTCACTGGTTCACTCCTCAAATGTTCACAGCAGACCAAAGCAGAGAGCCTGAAACTCAATCTAGGTCTCCCACATGGGTGGTAGGGACGAAGTCATTTGAACCATCACACCTTGTCTCCAATTGGGAAGCCAGAATCAAAAACTGGAACTGGAACTGAACCATCCCAATATGTGTGTAGGCCCCTCAGGTGGCACCTTAACCATAGGCCAAATACCTGACCCAAGGTTTGGGGGATTTTTTGGGTACTAATCATCTTTTTTTTTTTTTTTTTTTTTTTTTTGACAGGCAGAGTGGACAGTGAGAGAGAGAGACAGAGAGAAAGGTCTTCCTTTTGCCGCTGGTTCACCCTCCAATGGCCGCCGCTGCAGCCGGCGCACCGCGCTGATCCTGGCAGGAGCCAGGAGCCAGGTGCTTTTCCTGGTCTCCCATGGGGTGCAGGGCCCAAGCACCTGGGCCATCCTCCACTGCACTCCCTGGCCATAGCAGAGAGCTGGCCTGGAAGAGGGGCAACCGGGACAGAATCCGGCGCCCCAACCGGGACTAGAACCCGGTGTGCCGGCGCCGCAAGGTGGAGGATTAGCCTATTGAGCCACGGCGCCGGCTCGGTACTAATCATCTTAATGGCTGATGTTGAGCATCTTTCATATGTTTGCTGGCCATTCATATATCTTTTCTGAAGAAATGACTATTCAGTTCCTTTTCTCATTTTTTAATGGTGATGTTTGGGTTTTGTGTATTTGTTTTTGAGTTGAAGATGTTCTCTACATATTCTGTTTTTCACCGCTTCTCAGGTATGGGATTTGCAAGTATTTTCCCCTCAGTGTAAGTTGCCCTGTTGACTCTGTCGATAATTTCCTTTGCTGCATGGAAGCTTTTAAGCTTGATGTGGTACCATTTGTGGGTGCTTACTTTTGTTGCCTGTACTTTGGTGTCATATTAAGCAAACACTACCAAATCCAATGTTATGAAACTTTCCTCCCCTGTTTTTTTCTAGCAGTTTTGTAGTTTCAGGTCTTATGTTTAATGCATTTTGACTTAATTGTTTGTTTGAAAGGAGAGAGAGAGAAAGAGAGAGAGATTGACCTTTCATCCTCTGATTCACTCTCCAAATACCTACAACAACCAAGCACAGTGCCAGACTGAAGCTAGAAGCCAGGAACTTCCTCCAGATCTTCCCTGTAGATGGTAGGAACTACAATACTGGAGCTGTCACCTACTGCTTTCCAAGACATATTAGCAAAAATCTGAATAAGAAGCAGAGGTGGGACTCAGTCCCAGGTACTCTGATATGGAGTGTGGACATCCCAAATGGCAGTTTAACTCCCTGTGCCACAGTGTCAACCCCGACTGTATTTTTGTATGTGGTATAAAAGGTAATGGTCTGAGTACATTCGTCCGCATGGGGATATATACAGTTTTCCCCAACACCATTTGTTGAAAGGATTATTCTTTTCTGCTTTGGTACCTTTGTAAATGTTCATCTGACTATATACGTGAGGATTTGTTTCTGCAATCTCTATTCTGTTCCGATGGTTTGACTATCCTTATGCAAATATTGTATTATTACTATTACTGTAGCTTTGTAATGTTTTGAAATTAGTAAGTATGAGTCCTCTAGTTTTGTTTTTCTTTCTCAAGATGATTTTGTCTATTCAGGGTTCTTTGAGATTTCATATGAATTTTAAGGAATATTTTCTACTTCTGCCCAAAAAAATTCCATTGAGATTTTGATAGCTTGCATTATATTTATGGATCACTTTGGGTAGTATGGACATTTTAGTAATGTTAAGTTCATTAACATTCAATTCATTAACTCATTCAATTCATTAACATGGGCTATCTTTATATTTATTTGTATTTCCTTTAATTTTTTTCACCAAAGCTTGGTAGTTTTCAATGTGTAAGTCTTTTGTCTCCTTGAATAAGTGTATTCCTATGTATTTTATCCTTTTTTGATGCTATTATAAATGGAATTGTTAATTTCCTTTTCAGATTATTCATTGATAGTATATAGAAATGCAATTGATTTTTATTAGTTCCAACAGGTTTTTTTTTATGTGTGTGTATGTGTGTATAAACCTCAGGGTTTTTACATACCAGGATCATGTTAATGACAGAGATAATTTTACTTCTTTCTTGCTTGGATATTCTTTATTTTTTTTTTCTTTATTACTGGAAAGAATTTTCTGTACTGTGTTGAATTTAAGTGGAAAGAGTGGACATCTTTGTCTTGTTCCTAATCTTAAGAGAGAAAGCTTTAGTTTTTTGCTATTTTGCTCTAAAATTGTATTGTCTCAGTATCTAATGGAGATGTTCTGTAAAATGAAATATTTCCAATAATCAGCACTTATTTCCTGAAGTTAGGGACATGAATCTTCATCAAAGTTATGAGAGAAGAATATGACAATAGGCTGATTGACACCAGATGAGAGCTCAAATTAAACAAACTTTTTTTCTACTCAAGGTCAGAAATGAATTTGCAGCGTTCTTGCAGACAGGCTTTCCTTTCTCCTCTAAGTGTCTATTTTCTCATCTATGAAATGGGATGATATTGGAAGGTTCATTTTGCCTCCCAAAGGTCCTTTGAGACTACACTGGACTAAAATTTATATGTAAATTACTTTATGCTAATCAATGATAAGAATAACTGTAGTAAAATATGGGATTACAGCATAATCTTTTTATGGGAAAAGATTATTGAGATCCTCATTTTTATTCTGAAAAGAAAATAAAACTTCATAAAGATGATAATTTTTGGATTTGCATTTATACTGATCTTTAAAAAATCATAATAGCAACTACTACTATATATAAATAACAAAACTTTAAGTTTAGTGCTTTGAACAAGTAGGCATGCAAGAAAGTCTGTTGAATATCTGTTAAATACAAAGGTATATTTGTACATTTCCTTATATATTATGTTGATTTTTTATTATCATCCAAATCATTTAAATGAGGTATAGGAGAGGTTCTGGGTGTAAGGCATGCTGGAGAATAGTTCATCTCCGTCTAAGAACCTGGAAAACTGGAAAACAAATTATCTGCTCCCAAAATATAGTGATATGGGCATAAGATAATAATTATAGATGTTCCAGTTCAAAAGGAAGAAAATTGAAGGAAGGGAAAAAGGAGTCACTAGTCCCAAGCAATTTTGAAATCTAACTGTAGGAAGTTTGTTAGGGTTAAGGTCTGACAGTTACCCCCAATGATATGTGGCAGTATTTCCTACCAGTAGAATTTTTGGAGTCTAACCACCTTCTTTCTCTTTATACTTTCTGTCTCTTTTAGTTCAAGTAGACAATGTTTCTGCTGTGGTGTAGCAGGTAAAGCACCACCTGCGGTGCTGGCATCCCATATGAGCAGCCATTCGAGTCCCAGCTGCTCCACTTCCGGCCCAGCTCTCTGCTATGGCCTGGGAAAGCAGTGGAGGATGGCCCAAGTCCTTGGGCCCCTGAACCCACATGGGAGACCAAGAAGAAGCTCCTGGCTCCTGGTTTTGGATTGGCGCAGCTCCAGCCGTTGCAGCCATCTGGAGAGTGAACCAGATGATGGAAGACTTTTTCTGACTCTCTCTCTCTGCCTCCGCCTCTGCCTCTGTAACTCTGCCTTTCACATAAATAAATAAATCTTAAAGAAAAAAGAATAATGTGGTTCTCTGATGCATGCAGCAGATAAGAGGTTCATTTAGATTTCTTTCTTTAAAAAAAAAAAGATTTATTCATTTGTTTGAAAGGCAGAGTTACAGAGAGGCAGAGACAGAGGCAAGAGACAGAGGTCTTCTACCCCTCATTCACTCCCTAAATGGCTGCAGTGGCTGGAGCTGGGCTGATCCAAAGCCAGGAGCTTGGAGCTTCTTCTGGGTCTTCTACATCGGGCCAAAGCACCTAGGGCCATCTTTCATTTGCTTTCCCAGGCTCATTAGCAGGGAGCTGGATGAGAAGTGGAGCAGCCAGAACTCAAACAGGCACCCATATGTGATACCAGAACTTCAGGTGGCAGCTTTACCTGCTATGCCATAGTGTTAACCCCAAATTTTTTTCTAGATAGTCCCATCTCTATTTTTAGCTTTTCCTAAAATGATTGAGGAGCAAACTCTATGCTCCCCAGGGGTCCTCTCACTTGGTTGAGGGGATTTGTGATTCACATGCTTACTCTCTGCAAAAACTTTTTATGACCTTTTGGGTGGATTTTTTTGTACTATTAATAAAATATTTCTCAGACATATCCTTCATATTTTTACCTAGAATACCCCCCCCTTTTTTTTTACAGTGAATCTCATAATTTTCACGTCTTTTATAATCTAAATAGGCTGAGAATTTTCCATTATCAACTAACTCCTGAATTCTATTTGTTTAAATGTTATTTCCTCAATTTCTTTCTTATCCCTTGGGTTTTACTGTAGGAAACATGAAACAAGTTGTACCTTCAACACTTAATTTGGAAATCTCTTCAGCTAAATGTTCATTTTCAAAGTTTTCAAGTTCTGCTTTTCATGTAACTACAGGGTACAATTCCATATTTCTATTAACAGTCTGTTCAGTGCAATCTAGACCTTTTCTATAATACTTTTT
The DNA here is from genome assembly GCF_051225735.1 of Oryctolagus cuniculus. Classification (NCBI taxonomy): domain Eukaryota; kingdom Metazoa; phylum Chordata; class Mammalia; order Lagomorpha; family Leporidae; genus Oryctolagus; species Oryctolagus cuniculus. The sequence goes on along the minus strand of NC_142868.1, from coordinate 145,517,766 downwards.
AACATTCTTCCAGCTTCCACCAACTACCAAATTCTAAAACTACTTCCATGTATTTAGGTATTTGTTACATTAGCACCTTACTTTCAGGTACCAAAATCTATATTAGTTTTCTCTTATTACTATAACAATGCTCTACAAATTTCTGTTGAATTAGAGCAACATATGTGTATGATTTTATAGTTCTCCAGATTGGAAATCTTACATGGGTCTCTGAGTTAAAATCAAAGCATCTGAGGGAATATGTGGCTTTTGGGAGGCTCATGGAGAAAGTCCATTTTCTGCTTATCTAGATTGTTGGCAAAATTCAATTCCATGCATCTTTAGGATTAAGGTTTCCATTTTCTTGTTGGCTGTATGCTGTGGGTTCTTTCAATCTTCTAGAGGATATTCTATGTTTTGGTGCACGGACCCTTTTGCTCTGTGTTTGGAGTTAGCAATGGGAGATTCTCAAGTCACATTCTTCTGATTCTCATGGTTTTTGACATGCAGAGTTACCATATTTATTCATTTCCAAATGTTCTGTGACCTCATTTTTCTTTCTTTTAAGTCCAGTGGTTACTTAGAAGCCTGTTTTAAAATTTCTCAGGTGGTTGGACTTGGGGGCATGTGTGTACATATGTGCAGCCATGTGTGTGAGCATGTATGTGTACATGTGTGTGCATACATGTGTGAAATGAAATATTTGTCAAAGTATGTAATTTCTGTGGTTTTTACTTTGAGGATTTTGTTAATATTATCTTTTTAGCCTAATACATGATCAACTTCTTTAAAAGTTCCTTAGCACTTATAAAATCTATGTATTTTCTGCTTATTACTATTATAGTTCTGTGAACCTATAAGATTTAGTTTTTGCACTGTGATAAAGTCCATATGTACTCAATTATTTCCACTGGCTTGAACTGTCCATTTTGAAAGATGTGTACTTATGTAGGCACTTTATTTTGTGAATTATTCTACAATTTTCTGGAGAGAAAAAAATTATGTAGACCTAAATAATGTTATGTATAGCCAATATTCCTTAAGTGGTTAAAACTTGAGAAATCTGTTCACATAAGCTCACAGAAACATCCCAACAAGTTTTTAGCATTTCCTCTTTTGTGGGTATCACAGTCAATTGCCCTTACCCCACTAAAATGGACCACTAAGCGGGTTCTTTATTTCTCATCTGTTTTCCTGAGCTTGGAGCATCTATCATTTTCTAGAATGTACAGGTTAGAACCTTTGAAAGAATAAAAACAGTTCAGTCAAGTGGTGAAATATTCTGAAAGAGCAGGGTTTTCCAGGGGTCAATTCTCTACTGTATTGCAACCTTTAGTATGGAGTAGGCTTTCTGTTGATTTGAATTTTTAAGTTTGGACTGCAGTTTTATACTGACCTGGTAAATTAATGCTGTGAGTTTGTTGTTTTGTAATTTTAAGTATTTTGGCTTAATCTAGTGACCACCATCATAAAGAACTATGTCATATAACTTTCTTATTGTAAATTAACATCCAAGTGCCACTAGAAAAGAAACTGAAAATTTTTTTAAAAGAAAAATCACATAATCCCTGTCTTAAATGTAAAGCAGTCTACATTCTTATGTGAACATATAGCCAGAAAGAACTGCTCCCATTCAAGATTTATCTGTTTCCTTTGTAAAAGTTTTTTTTTTCTTAGCTTAATCTTAAGGACCTGAAGTGTTCCGTGGTTAAATATGCTTAGTTTGAAGAGTTAAGAAAAATGTAAAACCTATTTTATGAAACACACTTTGTTAACTTACTTTTAGGGATGCAAATTCAACAGGGTTCTGTGTGATAATAGGCCAGTGAAGATTTACTGTCTTAGTCATTTTAAGAGCTAAACTTCCTGGTTTTCTGTGCCTTACTGAACTAGTTACTCTGCTGAACTTTGAATTAACAAAATAAAAAGCATCACCAGCACAAAAGGAAAGCTGTTGCAATATCCTCTTATCAGAAAAAAAGAGACAAGGCATGCAATCTTCAGCTTTAGGAACAAATAGTAAATCATTTATGCAAGAAAGATTTGGGGGAGGAAATGTGGCATCAGGACAAATAAATAAAATACTGACAGTGCAGTATTAAAATGAGTTTAGCTAGCATTTAATCAAAGAGCAAAAATAGCCAGGTTTTAGCTTCAGGCTGGTTAAGGAGCACAAACTTCTCAGGCTGCATATGCTGCCCTGCAGACACAATTTTCCTAGCAATTCACAATCGCAAATTTTCCTGAAAAACACATTGCCAAGTTTTAAGTGCACTGAGATCATGGGACACATATCACTTCACAGGAAGATGTATGTAAGTTTTCATAAAAGTGTGATATAAAGAGTGAGATTATTCTGTGTCCTTTCTTGTCAGCTGTTCATTAGTACCCAAGCTATTAAATGTCCTCTCTTCTTTTTCCTTTGTCTGAACTAGAACCCAGGAGAGCTCAAGTCTAACACTTCCATGACAACTTCCCCTGATCTCGCTGGTATGAAGTGACCTTTCTCTCCTGCTTTTAGAATTTTTTGTCCCAGTTAGTTCCCATTCATTTGCCAAGTAATCACATGCTGTCTTGTTATTTTCTTTCACTATTCTTTTAAATAATTATTTACTTCTTTCCTGTGAGTGAACGTCCCATGTTTATATTTAATCATTCACTATTTTGTAAAATCACTAGTTTGTGTATCTTTTTTGAAATCAGAGTACATGTTTTACTCTCATTTAGTAAGAGGGGAAGGAAGCTAATCAAAAAGGTGTTTTACTTTGACCTGCACTGGGGTCATGTTTTTTATTTTATTTTATTTTTTATGATAGTGTTATGGAATTCAGTCAGGCTCTGTGGGATTGCTTGGTCATTATAATAATTACTATTATCTTGGAGATAACCACAGGTGGTTCAGCAGTCACATCCTGTCAAATACACTTTGCTAGAGAGGCTGAGGGAGGGTGAATTAAACAGGACACAGGAGAGTTCAGTATGGCAGAATACAGTGGCCCAATGAGGAGTCAGGCCCAACGCAGATTCATAGGATGGGATGCTGGGCAGGGGAGAGCTGGTCAGGTGAACCACTGGAAGACGGTGTAGGGAACATCAGAGATTAGAATAGGACAATCTCTGCTCCTCACACACTGGTGGACTCCTGGACCCAACTTAGATGAAAGGACTAAAGGTAAAGCCAAAGTACTTGAACTATGTCAGAGCTTCTAGCAACCTCCCCATCTACAATGTTTTTCTGCTTTAGTTTAGAATAAAACCTCTTCCAACATATATGTGCCTCTCAGTTCAGGTACCATTTAGGCTACTAAGAAAAATCTCTTTTGATCTCTGTATTCTTTCTGTACTTCCCTAGGGCCCTGGAAGGGTCCTGTCTTGCTCCCATCAACTCCATCTTCCCTCACTATGTATGCATTTTATTCATATGCTCAGCCTCATCTGAATGTTCCTTTCTGTCTCCTCCACATGAAGGCCGCCAGCGTGGATTCTGCACTGCAGAGAAAAGCATTCTCTGGCAAGAGTTGTGCAGTGAGACTTCTGGTTGCTGGTTGTCTTAGCATGTGTTTGGAATATCAGCCCTGTTCACAGAAGATGCTCCATCAGGTTCCTACACTGACTTCTATTATTCCAGTTCTTTGGGCTATTTTAGAAAGCTTTATCTGTTCCTCCCTAGCGTTAGTTGTGTGCCCATTTCTCCTGGCTATTTGTTTAAGTAGAGTGTACCTGTTTGGTTGGTTTGAACAGGAATTAAGAAGTCCTGCTTATGGTAGCTCACAAGGTTATTCGGGGTCTGTACAGACTTGCTGTTTCTCATATTATTTATACAATTTATTTGTCTACATTCTCTTACCTCTGTATCTCTAAAATTCATCTTAATGCAATACAGCCCTTAGTGCCAAACCAATTTTTTCTAATACATGTTTTCCCTAAAGCCCCAATACCCTCATTCCTTTGTTCTGATTTATTGCTGCTGCCTAACCACAGCTACGAGGCAGAAAAAAATAATAATAATAACAAAAATTTTAAAATCCTAGTAACAAGCACATCAGGATTAACATACTAGGTCTATGTTAAACCACCCAACAATGAACTAACTCATCTTTAATTTATTAGCTTGATTCTGATATAAATTCTGAATGAAAAGTAAAAGGTTATATAGATTAGTAGTATTAAAGTTGCAAAACAAACCCTTGACAAATAGGAAATTTAAGCAAAGGGAGCTGTGCATCATTAATTCGTTGCTCTATTCCTAGGCAAGCTCTTTTTTAAAAAGACCCTGCAGTACCAAGACCATCAGAGCAAGGTAGGATCAGCATAGCATATTACTCCCCAATTTTTGGGCCCGACTCTTACATATTATGAGTGATGTTGGCATGAAAGACATCTCATTATGACTTTTTATTTAGCATCACCTGTAAGTTCTGCACAGGTAAGTCTATCATTTTAGATGCAAAAATTGTCAAGCACTAGATAAGTCCCCAAAGTGGCCTGAAGAAACTATTACCTGGTATCCACAGTGGGGTATTCAACCTAAAGCCAGGGATTAAGCATTGTGGAGTTGAAGAATGTAAATCTCAGATTCAAAAGAACATCGCTGTCAGTAGATTTGGAATTTCTCAAAATTTTTAATAATTGTAAAACCTTGTTTGTTTAATCTGATTGGGGAGATCAGCCCAAAACTGTAAGTTGAGTACAAGATAAACAACTTTGAGATAATGGGAGTGATTCATTGGTTTTCACTATAGGTGGTTATTCCAGTTCAAGTTCTCTAAACCACCAAATTGGGATTCTGTTGCTTCTGCTGGAACTGACAAACAGTGAAATTGGTATGTTCATTCTACAAACACTAGAAAATTCTGGCAAACAACTTAGTTAATAATTAGCTCAAACTTCCTCCTTTCATTATTTACATCAGCAGGTCTCAACAGGACACACTGATGTGTGGCAAGCAACCTAATACCAATCATAGTAGAAGTATCAAGGTTTACAAATGATTGATTTTCAAAAATAAATTAGAGAAGATTAAAGGCTCTCACAATAATGTCACAAGGCCACATGTGCATTAGAGTTTGCATTCTTAAGAGACAAAGCAGAAGGACCAACATTGTGGCAAAGTGGGTGAAACCATGGCTGTAATGCTGGCATTCCATATAGGTGCTGGTCAGTGTCCCAGTTGCTTCACTTATGATCAAGCTCCCTATCAATGCACCTGGGAAAAACAGCAAAGGATGGCCCAATTGCTTGGGCTCTTGCCACCCACAGGGCAGATGTTGATGAAGCTCCTGGCTTCACCCTGGCCCTGCACAGCCATCTGGGGAGTGAACCAACAGATGGAAGATCCCTCTCTCTGTCTCTCCCCCTCTCTCTGAAACTCTTTCAAAAGAAAGACATAAATCTATAAAAAAGAGAGAAAGAGATAGAGAGCTAGCAGGTCTGGAGTTACAGAGACAGCACTGGGAACTGCATGCGTATGAATCTGTGTTGTGTGTGCCAGAACAGTTACGTATGGTTGAAGGGAAAGAAGAAAACACACAAGAGGAACTATTATAAATTTACATCACTGATTTTTCTAACAATCCCTTTTATCATACAAAGGTAGAACTAAGCCCTACTCATTCAACCTTCTAATTGTACTCAATGGTTGGAGTTCATTAGGTTTTACTTGCTGTCTAAAGCTACATATAGTGAAGAATATGGACCTGGGAGATCTACCCACCTCTCATGTGTCACTAGGTATTATGGTTAAATGAGGTGTGGCAGTGACGAAGAGTATAATAATGTGGAGAAACAGTGGCATTCCCACTAAGCCTCAAAAGGTGATACCACGTTGATGAGGTCACTTCGGGCCAGTCTTAGTCTTGCAGGCTGAGAAATTCAGCTTCACTGGGTGCTAGCTTTTGCCAGACTGAGACAACTGACTGGGCTGTTCAAGCTAAGCAGAATTACTATGGGTTGGGTGTGTGGTGCAGTGGTTGAGATGGAACAGGGTTCTGAGTAAAATATAATAGAAATGAATTTCATCTAACTTGAGCATAGAAGTAGAATTTACCGGAAAGAATTGAGAACTGTTAAAAAGATTCCAGGAAGCTGCCCTGAGGAGGCTTACCACTTGTTATGGGGAAATAGATATTTAAATAAAAGAAAGCAATGGCATGTGGTAATGTTACTATAGAGATGTGTTCAAAATAATAGGGATTACCAAGAAGGGAGTGGCCAGTTGTTTCTTGAAAAATGTGAGGCTAAGGTACAAGGTAGGGAAAAATGTTGTAGGGGAAGTGATATTTGAAGTAACTTTTTAAAAAAACTTTCATATTTATTATTTTTAAAAATAATTTATTTATTTATTTGAAAGACAGAGTTACAGAGAGGCAGAGGCTGGTTCACTCCCCAGATGGCTGCAGTAGCTGGAACTGAGCTGATTCGAAGCCAGGAGCCAAGAGCTTCTTTAGGGTCTCCCATGTGTGTTCAGGGGCCCAAGGACTTGGACCATCTTCCATTGCTTTCTCAAGCGCATTAGCAGGGAGCTGGATGGAAAGTGGAGCAGCCGGGACTCGAACCGACACCCATATGGGATGCCAGCACTGCAGGCAGAGGCTTTACCCGCTGTGCCACAGCAACAGGCCTTTTATATTTATTCTTTTCTTTTGAAAGATTTATTTATTTATTTGAAAGTCAGAGTTATACAGAGAGAGAAGAGGCAAAGAGAGAGAAAGGAAGAGAGAGAGAGAGAGAGAGAGAGAGAGATCTCTTCCATCTTCTGGTTCACTCCCCAATTAGCCACAATGGCCGGAGCTGCGCTGATCCTAAGCTAGGAGCCAGGAGCTTCTTCCTAGTCTCCCATGTGAGTGCAGGGTCCCATATTTTACTGCTTTCCCAGCCATAGCAGAAAGCAGCAGGACTCGAACCAGCGCCCATATGGGATGCTGGCACTGTAGGTAGCGGCTTTACCCACTACACCACAGCACCGGCCCCTATTTTTATTTTTAATTAACATAATTATACACATTTGTAGAGTGCAGTATACATATGTACAGTGTGCAGTGTGTATGCAGTGTACAGCTGACTGTTAAAAGTAATCCTATGAGAAGAGTAAATGTTTTCTTGGTGGTCAAAGAAAGAAAAGGTACTCAGGGCAAGCAAGGCACAATGACAAGATGACGTAAATGAGTGAAAGCCTGATTGTCATTTCACATCCCTTCAGTGTGGATTGATACATGGACTTTCATAGGGAAAATGAGACTAGAGGAAAGGCAGGAGACTGATCACAAAGAACCACATTGCAATAAAAAGTGATCGTAGAAGAGTGGCATCAAATATAAAAAGTAAGTTTTGTGTGTGAAACGTCTACAAACCACAGACTTTTTAAAAATAAAATGTACTCACAAAGTTCTACAGTTTTGTTCCTTCTCTCTGACCACTGTTCCCCTCCCCACCAACCCTGTTCTCTCTGTACATGACAATCTGTCGTGCTGTATGATATTCCAGGCCCACGGTTGTTTTGAAAAGCTCAAAATAAGGCCACCTGACAATGTGATCTCATCAAGACTGACGACTTCATCTCTTGAGAACCATTCTCTGAAAATCCTGCTCTGGTCATAGGAGACTTTGATGATAATAAATTGGGTAATTGCCGGCGCCGCGGCTCACTAGGCTAATTCTCCGCCTAGCGGCGCCGGCACACGGGGTTCTAGTCCCGGTTGGGGCGCCGGATTCTGTCCTGGTTGCCCCTCTTCCAGGCCAGCTCTCTGCTGTGGCCAGGGAGTGCAGTGGAGGATGGCCCAGGTGCTTGGGCCCTGCACCCCATGGGAGACCAGGAAAAGCACCTGGCTCCTGGCTCCTGCCATCGGATCAGCGCGGTGCGCCGGCCGCAGCGCGCTGGCCGCAGCGGCCATTGGAGGGTGAACCAACAGCAAAGGAAGACCTTTCTCTCTGTCTCTCTCTCTCTCACTGTCCACTCTGCCTGTCAAAAAATAAAAAAAATAAATTGGGTAATTGCCAGGAGATAATTTCCCTAAATAAGGAAACCTTTTGAATTTGTTTTTCTAATCTGTTCTTGGCCTTCAGTTAGATCCCACTAGTTCTTCAGGCTGGGGCTACTGAGCGCCCAAAATGAGTCTCAGATCCCTGTGGATTCTTCCTATAATCCTCATGGATGCATTAGGGTAACTTGTAAGGCACATCGAGACATAAATAAATCTTGGGGAAAAAGAATTCTGAAGAATTTGTTACATTTTGGGCTCAGGGATTTTGACCGTAATACTTAACTCATGTGCATTCTGCTCAGGTACTTATAAACTTGAAAGAGTCATTTAATCTTGGAATTTATGAAGACAACTGATAGATTTATTAATAACTGAATCTTCTTTCTGAAATGATAATTTTTTTAAAGATTTATTTATTCATTTGAAAGTCAGAGTTACACAGAGAGGAGAGGCAGAGAGAGGTCTTCCTTTTGATGGTTCACTCCCCAAATGGCCGCAACAGCCGGAGCTGTGCTGATCCGAAGTCAGGAGCCAGGAGCTTCCTCTGGGTCTCCCACATGGGTGCAGGGGCCCAAGGACCTGAGCTATCTTCCACTGCTTTCCCAGGCCACAGCAGAGAGCTGGATTGGAAGAGGAGCAGCTGGGACTAGAACCGGCACCCATATGGGATGCCAGCGCTTCAGACCAGGGTGTTAACCCACTGCGCCACAGCACCAGCCCCATGAAATGAGAATTTTAATGCTTATGTATTTTGTCATATGTAATTGAATATGGTAAAGAGTATTCTGTATTTTATATATCAATATTTGGATTCTGCTATTTCCCTTCTTTACTGAATAAGGAATTGAAGAAAACTCCTAATTGGTGTGACCCAAGAACTGTTCTGGTTCTTATAGGTTTTAGAAAACCTCTTGTTCCAGTTCTCTGGGCTGGGCTCAGACTTTTTTCAGGATCTTCAGTTCCCATAGCAGGCCTATAGATTTTGTGTTGCATTAACCAAAGTGCAGCCTTTGGGCAGTCGTTTGGCGCAGTGGTTAAGATGCCACTTGGGATGCTCACATCCCACACCAGGATGCCTGTTTTTGAGTCTCAGCTTTGCTCATGATTCCAGCTTCCTACTAAAGCATACCCTAAAAGGCTGCAGGTCATGGCTCAAGTCCTTGGGTCCCCACCACCACACGGGAGACCTGAATTGAGTGCTGGCTCTTAGCTTTAGCTTAGCCAAGCCCTGGCTGCTGCAAGCAGTTAAGAGTGAACCAGTAAATGGAAGACCTCTCTCTTTCTGTTTTTCTCTGTCTCTCTGCCTTTGAAGTAAGTGAAAAAAAAAATGATAACTAAGTGCAGTCTTTAATTGTTTTCTACAGAAGGCTTTACTTTCTTTCAAAATGCTCTGCAAAATGCCAACTCCCTGCTTCACTATTCAACTGTAGTGGCTTCATGTTGCTCATAGCTTTCTGTCTATCATCTCTACATCTGGGATCATATGATGACTGTGCCAGTCATATTCTATGATGTGCAAAGTCAGTAGAGGGAGGACTGGCTGTTTTGACACCATTAAGATCCCTACCTTCCCTCCCTGCAATAAGTAGCAGCTCATAACATTTTGCCTAATAGGACATAACATTAATATCTTTGGCAGCAAAGAACATTCAGAAATAAAATTAAGCTTAATAATTTCAATCTTGTATAAGATCACAATCTCTAATGAAGAAGAGATTTTTAAGAAGACCCCAAGATAATTTGCAAATTTTGATTCTCCATATATCACCTCAGATTATTGTTATCCTTATTATACATTGCTTTTTAGTTTTTTAAAGATCCTTTTTATTTATTTGAAAGGTAGAGAGGCAGAGACAGAGAGAAAGACAACTTCCATCTGCTGGTTCATTCCTCAAATGGCTGCTAGGGTTGGGACTGGGCCAGCCTGAAGCCAGGAGCCAGAAACTCCATCCAGGTCTCCCATGTGGGTTCAGGGGCCCAAGCACTTGGGCCATCTACCACTGTTTTCCCAGGCACATTAACAGGGAGCAGGATGGGCAGTGGAGCAGCTGGGGCTCAGCTAGTGCTCTGATATGGGATCCAGCATCATAGGCAGCTGCTTAATGCATTGTGCCACAGCACTGATCCACCATAATGCTTTTCAGATATGGTAAATAACACCTTTTGCCCAATAGGACATAACATTAATGTCTTTGGCAATAGAGGAGATTCAGAAATAAAACCAAGCTTATTAAGCTACTTTCCCATCAGGTAGTGACTATTTCTTTACCTCCTTGAATCTGGGAGGGTCCCATGATTTCTTTCTTTCTTTCTTTCTTTCTTTCTTTTTTTTTTTTTTTTTTTTTTTTTTTTTTTTTTTGACAGGCAGAGTGGACAGTGAGAGAGAGACAGAGAGAAAGGTCTTCCTTTGCCGATGGTTCACCCTCCAATGGCCACCACGGCTGGTGCGCTGTGGCTGGCGCACCACACTGATCCAATGGCAGGAGCCAGGTACCTATCCTTGTCTTCCATGCGGTGCAGGGCCCAAGGACTTGGGCCATCCTCCACTGCACTCCCTGGCCACAGCAGAGAGCTGGCCTGGAAGAGGGGCAACTGGGACAGAATCCGGCGCCCCAACCAGGACTAGAACCCGGTGTGCCGGCGCCACAAGGCGGAGAATTAGCCTAGTGAGCCGTGGCGCCAGCCCATGATTTCTTTGACAATAGATTACAGTATATGTGATTTTGTACCGGATCTGGGCATAGCCATTGACTGGCTTGGCAGTTTCAATGATTGCCTCTTTTTTTTTTTTTGAAAAAGATTTATTTACTCATTTGAAAGGGTAACAGAGAGGCAGAGAGAGAGAGAGAGAGAGAGATATCTTCCATTAGTGCTTCACTCCCTAAATGGCTGTAACTGCCAGAGCTAGGCCTATCTGAAGCCAGGAGCCAGGAGATTCTTCCCAGTCTCCCACGTGGGTGCAGGGGTCCAAGCACTTGGGCCATCTTTTATTGCTTTCCCAGGTCATAGCAGAGAGCTGGATTGGAAGCGGAGGATCCAGTTGTTGAACTGGTGCCCATCTGGGATGCTGGCACTGCAGGAAGCAGCTTTACCTGCTACACCACAGTTCCGGCCCCCAGTGCTTGCCTCTAACAAGCCAGCTGCTACATAAGAAATTTGACTACCTGAAAATCCTCATGCTATGAAAAGCCCAGCCACACTGAACGCCTCTGGAGGATGAGATGCTACGTGGAGAACCCAAGGAGTCCTGAAGCACTGAATGTGGGAGTGAAGGAGCCATCTTGGACATCCAGCCTGATATCCATAAAGCCTTCACATGAGTCCATGACTGTGACATCATGAAAGACCCCTAACAAGAACTTCCCAGCTAGCCTAGTCAGTAGATAGGACTAGGAGTGATAATGTTTTGTTTCTAGCTACTCAGTTCTGGGGCAGTGTATTAAGCAGTAACTGATGGTGGGAACACAATGTATGTTGAGTATTGCAGGATCTAAGAGAGACCTTTCTTCCCACACTTTATCTATTTATTAAATTTTTAAAAATTGTGTTTGGGAGACAGTGAGTGCACTCCTATGTGCTGGTTCACTCCCGGAATGCCCACAGTGATCCCAGGCTGAGGACTGAGGCCAGGAGTCAGGACCTCAGTCCAGGCCTCCCACATGAGTGGCAGGAACCTAATCACTGGAGCCATCTCCACTGCCTCTCAGGGTCTGCATTAGAGTAAGGAGCTGGAGCTGGATTTCAAACCCAGGCATTCTGGTATGGGATGTGGGCCTCTTGACCAGTGTCTTAACTGATATGCCCATATCCACTCCCCTGCCCAAACTTTAGAGTAGTTCCATTTTTGTCTATGCTACATTTTGGGGTTCATCATAAGAAATTTTAGAAAAGAGTAGCTCTATCTCTTTAAAAATTTTGACTGCCACTGCCATACATAATTGAGAGCTGGCTAGAGAAACACAGATCACCCTTGAGGGCCATAAAACACATGTTGTGATGTCAGATCTTCTCCTTCTATAGATTTCTTCAGACACTGATATACTTAGGCCATTCCAGATGGATGTGTATTTGTGTCTGAATTCCAACGCCCTCAATAAAGGGTTCCAATTCCAGTTTCTAACAGTCCTCACCATTCACTCAGAGACTCACAAACTAGACTAAGCCCTACTCCTACCACTACTGTTATTTAACTTCAGGAAAAAGAGCTCATGGCATCTTTCTTGGTGATCTGGATACAGCTCTCAGAAGAGAGCAAAGACCATTTTCTCCATTGTTTTGTGTTAGACACAATATGATGAGAAAATGCATCTTAATAGGGGTACCCAATTGAATTAGAAAGGGCTTCTTCATAAAACTTGTATATCCTATAGCCCTGAGCTTTGCCTAAAGCATTGAAGTGTCCTTGCCAATCAAAACTGCTTTTCCATCGACACTTAGCAAAGCTATATGTAGAAAGATTTCCTTAAGGGCTTCCAGCAGGCTCAGCTAAGAGCAGTGTTTTTAGTCTTGCTACACTAGTGTGGCTGGTTCCTTTTATCATTCAGACCATCTGTGATGAAGTCTATTTTGTTAACTCAGAAAACCTCAATTTCTGTAAGACTTTAAAATGAGGCATTAACATATTTTTATGGATTGTGCTACCATTATGGTTTTGGAGACTTCTCATTTCTGTTATTAAAAAGAAAAACCCTGCCATCTAAGCTTCTCATAAGAAACTATTTTTACATTCATAATCTTTAAAGATGCTTATGGAAAGAAGTGCTTTGAACTCTTCCAGTAAGATTTTAGCTCAGCCTAAAGCTTAACAATAATGTAATTTGAGTGAGGGTAGCTGATCCCCACCTGTCAGAGATGCTTCAGGAAGATACATAAATCACAGCCCGAATCTCATCTGAAGCCAGTTTAAAAATTCATGTGGCTAATAGTCATTCCTGTGTGATCTGGTTTCTTAATGCTACATTAAACTCTGGATACTGGGATTGTACAGCTGGAATGCACCTTAAAAATCATTTAATCGAATCCCTTATTACTACAGATGAGTAAATTGAGGCTACACATTCTGACTGGAAAGTGTACTTCCTTTCTTCTGTCCCCTTGCTAGTCAAAGTGAGCTTCATGGACCAGCAGTAGCACCTGGGAGCTTGTGAGAGATGCAGGATCTCAAGCATCACAACAGACCAATTGTGTCAGCATTTCTTTGGTTTGTTTGTATATATGTATTCATGTATGTCTGTGTGTGTTTGTTTTGAGAAAACGAGCACTCCCATCTGCTGGTACACTCCCTAAATGTTCACAGTGGCTGTGAGAGCCAGGAACTCCATTCAGGTCTCCCAGGGGGTGGGGACCCAATCACCTGAGCCCTCACCTGCTGCCTCCTAGGGTATACATTAGCAGGCAGCTAGAACCAGGAGCAGAATACTTTGATATGAGATACAGGTTTCTTAACCAGTATCTCAACTGCCAGGCCAAAGGCCCACTCCAGGTGCTCTGTTTTCACAAGATCTCCAAATGGTTCGTAAGCATATCAACATTTGAGAGGCTCTGCTCCACACCAGATTGCTTCCCAAGGGAAGTGCAAAGCTTTGCAATCAGATCAATTCAGAATCAAAGTCTAGATTTTCCACTTTCAAGCAAAGTGGCCTTGAGCAGATTAGTTAGCCTTTCTGGTTCTCAGTCTATGGAGTTAAATGGGGGATAATAGTACCTACTCGCGGAGTTTAAATGAGATAATGTTTCTGTGGTTCTTAGAAAAGTGCCTGATGGTAGACTCTCAAAAAATGAGACTGCTGCTACTACTCTTGCTACTTACTTGGATTGCTACTGCCAGGACTGCTGCAGCAGTAGCTACCACTCTTGCTACTTCTGCTGGCACTGCCACCACTACTACTCCTGCGCCTTGCTACTGTTGCTACTGCTGTTCCAGCCATTGTCCTTGCTCCTACTGCTGCCCTATATTTGCTACTCGGGCTGTTGCTCTTCCTGTGCTATTCCTTGTGCTATTACTATTTCTGCTGCAGCAACTGCCGTTGTGACTGGACTAGTGCTGCGCCTGCTTCTTCTAATTCTACTACACCGCTTGTCTTACTCGTAGCTGCAGCAGCTACTCCTGCTGCTCCTACAACTACCATGGTTATAAATAGCTCAGAGGTGGAAAATAACCTTTCATATGTTGACAAGTGACCAAAGTAAAAGCAGAGCCCAGGGCTCTGGATACTATTCCAGTATAGCTTTCCCTGTGCTTCATAATTTCCCATCTGTTTTAAGTACAGCTACATACTACAGCCAGCATTCTTATATAAGGCCTTTGAATTCTTAGAGTAGGATGTTGAAAAGGAGACTGTTTTTTAAAGATTTCCATTTAAACTTCCTGGAACAGGAGAGTCAGTTTGCTCAATTCTGTGTCTTCTCAAACTCTTGTAGCTTCCCTGGGTCTGAGTTTCTTCTAGGTGGCAGCATCTGTTTCCTCCGCCTGTGGAATGCTGCCTTCCTCTAATTTTGCTTCTGGCTTCCAAAAAATTTTCCACAGAAAGTTTTACTGAATCTGATAGTGTGTTTGTTTTCTTAGAAAACAGGATATGTGTTAAACTCTGTGGTGACCTTGAATTTTTAAAAATTATTTGATACTTCTTAGTGCTTTCACAGCCCTATGCTCAAGTGAATCCAGCTCTCTCTACTTGCATAACCCCAATTTGAATAGTTGTTGGGAGGAGGAAGGGAAGGAGAATCCTCATTGTATAAAAATAAGATTTTGCCACTCTGGAAACTGAAATAGAAATTGATTTCTTTCTTTAAGGTCTCAGAATGGTTTCTGGTCCCCGTTCTTAGAATCGAATGTGTATGACTTAATTTGAGAACATTGGCTGAAATGCTAACCTCTTGGCTTCAAATAGACTGGATTCCAAAATGTTATGTATCCTCTGGGTGGCGGAATAGCATATTTATGCAGAAATCATCCAAATATTCCAACAAGATCTGTGACAGCACTTTGCAGCCATTGTTGTCTAACAGTAGCACTTTTTTGTACACTTACCCAGGAGAGTGTAAATAAAGAACAGGGTTGCACCACACAGCTGGCTGCAGGCTGGCCCTGTGGTGGGGGACGGTGCAGCTCCAGTTTATAAGTAGTGGCCTAATGTGCATGGATGCCAGGACCATTGTGCATATGAGCCCATGAGCGGCTTCTTTAGTACCAGGGAGGAGTTCTGGGGTGAAATGCGGAGCACTTGAACTAAGTCCTGGTATAAGCCTGTTTCTAGAGTAGTGGGTCCAGGGTTGGAATTCCTAGCTCAGGGCTACCTGACGTTTGCTCCATTTAGCAAGCACTGTGTTATGTGCTTTTATCAAACTTGTAGGCATTTGTAGGGATACAAAATGAATCAGAATACCCATATATATTGTTCAAAGTACCCTCCCCAAACACACACAAACATGGCTGAATTCACAAACAGACTGCTTTATCAGGGTAAAGGAGGCTTCAGTGTGACCACAAGTGAGTTACAGGCCTTATATGTAAACAAGAAATCTAACACTTCCTGAGTAGGGGTATAGATACACAAATACACAGTGCGGTTCCACATTCCAAAGATGATGTTTCCCACAGTCCAAAAAGGGATCCTTTTAAAATTTTTATTTATTACTTATTTCCTAAGCACTTAGGTAACACTAATCAAAAACTGTCCTAAGCGCTTTATAAATATTAACTCATTTAATACCTGTAATAATCTTTACAGGTTGCTGCCACTCTTATCCCCATTTTATACATGAGGAAAGTGAGTCACAAAGAGTTCAACCTGCCCAAGATTATGCAGCTAATAGATGGCAGGATTTGAACTCAGGCAGTTTGCCTCTAAAGTTTATATTATGACTATGCTACATCATGAGATTATTATGTTAGAATTATCTTTTTACTTAGCTAGTAGAAAAATGTTTTAGCTTACAATATTAATGAAACAACATGGTGAATTCAGCACTTGAATATGCCAATTAGTTTGGGCTTTGCATATAAAATACAAGTATGTGAGCTATAGACTGTGATTTTTTATTTAAAGATTTATTTAGTTAGTTGTTAGCATTATAGCCAGAGAGGGGAGACACAGAAAGTGATCTTCTATCCACTGGTTCACTACCCAATTTGCTGCAACAGCCAAGGCTGAGCCAGGCTGAATCCAGAAGCCTCATCCGTGTCTCCCACATGGGTGGCAGGGGCCCAGGTGCTTGGGCCATCATCCACTGCTTTGCCAGATGCTTTAGCAGGGCGCTGGATTGGAAGTGGAACAGTGGGAACAGGAACTGGTGCCCATATGGGATGCTGGTTTTTATGGATGGTGGTGGTTAACCATGATATACCACAACCCAGCCCGTGTATTGTGTTTTTAATTTCAAAGTCTTTAATTAATTTTAGTCACATTTTGCAATTCATAAGCCTCTGATAGTTCTTCCTTTTAGGGTGTTACTTTTTTTTGTGTTACTATAAACCACAAATATAAGAAACAAGCAACAAGCTAAGCATTATTTCAAAAACGTCCTGAAGTTGCAATACAAGGGACAAGGAGCAAATGCCCAGAGCCTAATAGAGATTTCTAGAGATCATATAAAAGAGACTGGAGATAACTTCTTTGCCTGTTGGACACCTCAAAGCTTCCCTTCCACACTGTTTGCATGAGAATCTCTCTCTGGATCCGGGTTTATTACACGTTAGAAAGTTTCTGATAGCCAACCACATGTCCAGAAATCAAAACCTCCGAGCATACACCAAGAGAAAAAGAACATAGGGCCTCCCTCATCCCTCCTTATCTGTGGCAAGAATACTTCCCCAGGGTGTGTTGGTCATAGAGGCACAGATGCAGGGGTGTTGCCATGGCGGCTGCGGGACCTGGCCTGGTGGGCTGTTTTCAATGCCCAGTGGCTGCAGCCCAGTTCTGAGTGAGCGTTTTAATCTGGGCTTCAAGCTGACCCTAATATTGTTTTCTCATTGACGCTCCTTTTAGTTATTTAATTTTAGATATCCCTTTCCTTGGGCTTTCTCTCCCATGTGTGTTGCAGTTGGCGGGACTGTGGAGCCTCTCTCCCTTCTGCAGGATGTGTGTGTTTTTCTTTAACCATTGCTGAGATTTTCTCTGCACCTTCCCAGCCTCCCCCTCCCCTGTCTCATACACACACGTCTACCTGTGGTGCATGATGTGAAGATCCAGAGCAAGCCCACTGACTGTATTAACCCCGAGTGTGAAGGCCGCAGGTAGCCCCACAAAACCTTCCATGACTCATTTAATTTGCCCAGTAAAAATTTGGAGCTGAAATGGAAAATAGGACTCTACTTATTTTATTCTGGCCAAGGCCATAGACTCTGTGCTGTTCCTAAACCCAGCCTTAATTTACAGTTGAATCATAATCTGCTTTTGTTTCTCTTTATAAACATTTTGTCAAAATGTGAAGATTATAAAAAAAGGAACTGTTAAGAATTTTGACCCCTTCACAAGGATTACAGAAAAATTGGTTTTGAGGCAAGACAGGAACTGTACTATATTTAAGGTAAATTTTACCCCCTTCCAGTGCTAATTGAGTTTGGAATAGTTTGGAAAAGATGCTTGTATTGCTGTTGAACATTTTTTAAAACAACTTGAAGCAATTTGTTTGCAAGTTCTTGCTAAAGACTGTCAGAGAAAAATGTTTGTGGACACGATATCCAAAAGGCTGACAGAACCCAGAACTTGCTTGGTATTCAAAGAAGAGCTCATCCAACATTATCCTGCACAGTGTATAATTACTTGCATATTGGGAGCCAAAAAAGGGAATGCAGGCCTGTGAGTGTGTGTTTATATTGAAGAGTTTGAGAAGCAAAACAATTCAGCAGCACCCTTCATCCCTAGCATCTGGGAATAATTAATTTGCTTGTGACGGTGTACCCCGTGAAGTTGATCAAGTTGTCTGGAGGTCTGCATTTAGGCCATTTGCCTTTGCTAAATCTCTCTCTGCTTTAGGGTTTAACACCGTGACTCATTTTAGTAATCTTTTTCTTTTTAATCCTACAATGCTGTGACAAGGAAGAATCTTCTGCCTATAGTAATCTCTTGATCGTTTTCTTTTCTGTCTCACTCCTACTGGGTTCAGGAATCTGGCACTCACTCCCCTTCTTCTGCTGCATAGCAAGAAAGAGCTCCCCAAAGTGAGGCCCTGGAAAACGCAATCGATGTTTTGCATTTTTTAAATTGATGATCTTTGAGCTCTGAAAATTCCTCTGGAATCCAGATCGTGTTGTTTTTCCACTTTACAAATTTTAGTCCTGGAGAGGGTCACATGGGACTCTCAATCTATTACATATGGAAAGACTTGTGATGAGTTCTGATGGTTTCTATTAGGTGCTAATAAATGCTTAATTGTGACGTTTAGAAAGAAAGCACAAGTGTATACAGTGTCATCGCTCGTGAATCACAGTTCAGCATGTCACAGGGGGCTTGCTTGTCCCAGGAGAATCTTCTCCAGTTGGTCACCTAGGTGTGCTGGAATGAAACAAAGCAGTTGCTCTGACTTTAATTTGTTTCCTTTGGGATTTCAGTGTAGGAGCAAGTGTCTGACTTTCGTTGGCTGAGTGTTCCAAGCTTTAACAGTGCTGAAAGTGTCCTATAGTACTTTTACAAGCTCTTTTGACAACAGGCAGCTCATATCCTTTCAATCCTGCTGAGAAACAAACTGAGAACCCCTCTCCCCCAATACAGCCAGGCTTGATCTCCATCTCACCACCCTCTCTCAAGGTTTATTGTCACACTTTGACAACTGTTGACCATTTCGAATCGCTTGTGTCCTATGTTTCAGACTTCTTTGAACTAACTATATGTCATTGTGAAGAATGTTAATAAATTCTGGAAGGATTTCTGTTCATATGGGTGCTGTGCTCACAAAGAGGAGCCTACCTGTAGGCCAGTCCTCAGGCTGGCACACTTAACTGCCAAGAAGCAGACATCTGCTACCTTTGCTCCTCTGCTTTTTTTTTTTTTTGACAGGCAGAGTGGACAGTGAGAGAGAGACAGAGAGAAAGGTCTTCCTTTGCCGTTGGTTCACCCTCCAATGGCCGCCGCGGCCGGCACGCTGCGGCCGGCGCACCGCGTTGATCCGATGGCAGGAGCCAGGTACTTATCCTGGTCTCCCATGGGGTGCAGGGCCCAAGCACTTGGGCCATCCTCCACTGCACTCCCTGGCCACAGCAGAGAGCTGGCCTGGAAGAGGGGCAACCAGGACAGAATCCGGCACCCCGACCGGGACTAGAACCCTATGTGCTGGCGCCGCAAGGCGGAGGATTAGCCTAGTGAGCCGCGGCGCTGGCCACTCCTCTGCTTCTATACTCTCAGTTCCTGCACAGTGAGACAGCTTCCTGCTCCCTTCCGCATAGCTTAAAAGCAGGGACTGGACCCTATTTTTTGTGACTTAAGTGCACTTGTAAACTAGAGCTTCCAAATATGTATGCATGGGTCAGTAATTGAATTGGCACTGGCAAGTCTTGAGTTTTCCCTAATCCGTTTTCTTTATTTTCTTTTTAAAATTTTACTTGAGAGAGCAAGAGGGAGCGAGATCAAGCAAGCGAGAGAGCGCTCCCATCAGCTGGTTGACTCCCCAGGTGCCTACAACAGCCAGGCCTGGCCTGGGGCTGGAATCAGGAGCCAAGAATGCAACATTAAGTCTCCCATGTGGGTGATAGAGACTCAATTTCTTTCTTTTTTTTTTTTTTTTTTAGATTTATTTATTTATTTGAAAGAGTTACACAGAGAGGAGAGAGAGAGAGAGAGAGAGAGAGAGAGAGAGAGAGAGATCTTCCATCCAATGATTTGCTCCCCAATTGGCTGCAAGGGCCAGAGCTGTGCCAATCCAGAGCTAGGAGCCAGGAGCTTCTTCCAGGTCTTCCACGTGGGTGCAGAGGCCCAAAGATTTGGGCCATCTTCTACTGCTTTCCCAGGCCAAAGCAGAGAGCTGGATCAGACATGGAGCAGCCGGGACTGGAACTGGTGCCCATATGGGATGTTGGCATTGCAGGCGGCGGCTTTACCCGCTACACCACAGCACCAGCCCCTGAGACCCAATTTCTTGAGCCATCCCTGCTACCTCCAGGGTCTGTGTTAGCAGGAAGTGGGAGTCAGGAGATAGAGCCAGGAATCAAACCCAGGTTCTCCAATGTGAGTTGCTCGCATTTTAGCCAGTGTCTTAATTGTGAGGTCAAATGCCCATTCCCTGGTCTGTTTTCTGTTACGGGGGTGGGGGGTGGGGGAGGGAAGAAAATAAACTCCATGAGTACCATGCCCTTCCCTGTCAGTTTTACCACTGTCCCTTGCCACTTACAGAAATTCCTGATGCATATTACTAAGTAAAATATTTAGACAATGAATGAAAAAATAAATAAGTAGATGAGTGAATGAAGTTTTTCCTGAAACTGAATATACTCATTTTCAGAACAAAAACTTCCAATATTCGTTCCTTACCATCTTTTTGCTTTTATGATGCATTTGTTTCATAAATAAAAATGAATGATATAAGAATAAAGAGTTGGGGGCCGTCGCCGCGGCTCACTAGGCTAATCCTCTACCTTGCGGCGCCGGCACACCGGGTTCTAGTCCTGGTCGGGGCGCCGGATTCTGTCCCGGTTGCCCCTCTTGCAGGCCAGCTCTCTGCTGTGGCCAGGGAGTGCAGTGGAGGATGGCCCAAGTGCTTGGGCCCTGCACCCCATGGGAGACCAGGATAAGTACCTGGCTCCTGCCATCGGATCAGCGCGGTGCGCCGGCTGCAGTGTGCCGGCCGCGGCGGCTATTGGAGGGTGAACCAATGGCAAAAGGAAGACCTTTCTCTCTGTCTTTCTCTCTCACTGTCCACTCTGCCTGTCAAAAAAAAAAGAATAAAGAGTTGGGGATGGCACTGAGGAGTAAATGGTAAAGCTGTCGCCTGCAATACCAGCTTCCCATATGGGTGCTGGTTTGAGTCTCTGCTGTTCCACTTCAATCCAGCTCCCTGCTAATAACCTGGGACAGCATCAAAAGATTATTCAATTATGTGGGTCCCTGAACCCAGGTGGGAGACGTGGATGAAGCTCCTGGCTCCTGGTGACCATCTGGGGTATGAACCAGCTGGTGGAAGATCTCTATCTCTCTTCTGCCTCTCCCTCTCTCTAAGTCTAACTTGCAAATAAAAAATAAACCCTTAAGCAAAAAAATAGAGTTATTGGGGAGCTTTGTAATAAAAAGAAAATATTAAGCAACTTAATGTCAGTTCTCCAAAATCTTGCACGGTCCATAAAATTCAAAATCTGGAAATCGCTGTTCCAATGCATGTTTTTTTTCCTTGCTGTTTCCTTGTCTCTCAAAATGTAACCCTTTTCTTCATCAAGTTTGTCTAAGAAAGGGTAATATAATCTTAGTGCCTATGAACTAAATGAATAACAATTTAGAATCAGAATCACTATCACTGTTGAGCGTATACTTGGTACTAGGCCCTGGGCCACACACGATCACACATTGTCCTGAGAAGCATGTGTTAGTATTTTTCTTTGACAGATGAGGTGACAAGTGAGCTGGATTTTAGATGGTCAATGTCACCCCACCCATAAGGAAGTTATAGGTAGCTGAGGAGAGGTTAGGAAAATAGGTTATAGGTTCCAGGAGATGTTAATGGAAAATAAGGGACTGAACTGAGCCTTGCCAGCTAAGGGAGATTTGGCTGGGGAAAAGGATGACATTCTGGCCAGAGTAAGCATGAGGAGAAAGAATGAGCCTCACGTGGTCTGGAACAGAGCCCCAGCTGACCTGAGTGGAAAGCGAGCTGCAGGTTGGAGGAGTATGCACAAACAGGTGATTGAATAAGATCGTCATTTTGCAGGAGCTTAGTCTGTCTGGGTTGTTATCATAGAATAATATTGACCAAATGGTTTATAAGTGACAGAAATTGTATTTCTCACAGTTCTAGAGGCTGGGAAGTTCAAGATGGAGGTGCCACCAGATTGAGTGTCTGGTGATGATCTGTTTGCTAGTCTGTTACATAGCACCTTTTTGTTAACGTTCTCACAGAGCAGAAGCAGGAGGGAGCTCTCTGGGACCTCTTATATAGGGCTCAAATCCTATGCATAACAGTTCCATCTCATAGCCTAGTCACATCTCAAAGGCCATACTTCCAGACACCACCACACTGGGCTTGGACGTTAGGATTTAGCATATGAATGATGTGGGGGACACAAACATTCAGTCTACGCGGTATAGTGTGAAGCTTGCTAACTTCTTGGCTTCCCACTCAGTAAGTCAATGCCCTGAAAGACATATTTGTCTCTCTGAATTTGTTTACTTGACTGTTTCTGGCTCCACATGAGATTCAGAAACTGGATGATTGTACTCTTAACTGCTAGGCATGTGTTTCTCTAAGAAAGATTCTCTTCAGACCTTGGTACACAGTCTGTTGGGTCTTTAAGCATAATAGTCAATAGCCCTGTTGCTAAGTGTGTAATGCATTCTTAATTTTCTGTAAGAGCTCAGACTGAGCAGTTTTCAGGAGGCGTAGATGCCCAGTCTGTTACAAGCTTCCAACCCTACTAATGTGTCCATAAACTTGATATAAGGTTTGTCTGACATCAACCTTTTTCTTTTGTATGACACCAACCTACTTTTTGCTGTGGTGATAGCCTTTTGATCTAAGGATCTGTCCACCCTGTTAACTCTTGAGTCATCTCATTTGAAGAGTGAAAAATTGATTAACTTGTCAATATTTGTATATGTAAAGTACATAGGTCAATGCATGTGGTAAGAGTTCAATAAATCATGGCTATAGTCAGCTCTCATTGTTCATAGAGTCTATATTTATACATTTAATTACTCACTAAACTATTTGCTATCCCAAAGTCAGTACCTATGTTGCTTTCATGGTCTTTCATGGACATGTCCAGAGTGGTGAAATTTTTGTGTTTTCTGACATCCACATTCCCAGCTGAGGTCAAAAAGGGTGGTGTTCTGCCCTCTTGTTTCAGCTCTCATAAATGTCAACAGGGGTTCCTTTTTGTGGTGTATTTTGTGTCATGTTTTTTTGTGTGTTCTTTCTTAGTGATTTTTTTAATTTAAAGTGGCCCCCAAATACACTGCTAAAGTGCTACACAATGTTTGTAAGTACAAGAAAAGTGCCTTATAGAGAAAATACAAATATGTATGTTAGATAAGTTTTGTTCAGATGTGAGTTACAGTGCTATTAGCCATGAGTTCAGTGTTAATGAATCAAAACTATATATTAAAAAAGGAGAGAAGAAGTCTTTTTTTAAGAAAGCTTTTATTTAATGAATATAAATTTCATAGGTACAGCTTTAGGAATATAGCGGTGATAAGATGTCTTTAAACAGAAACACACATAAAGTGGTTACATATTGATGGTCTGAAGAAAATGTGACCAGAGCTTGCAGGACCCTAAACACTCTTTTCTTTAGGAGCAAAAGTTCGCTATTTGCTAATCAGTGTTCTTAATGAACTTCATAGAATATAACTATTACAAATAGTGAGAATCTACTGCATTTATTATCATAGCCATTCAAGAAAAACCAAAGTTTGTAGTTGCTTTCTAAGCCCAATCTATTAAGAGTGTCCCTACAGGCATTGTGGTACAGCAGGTTAACAGCAGGTTAGCAGGTGCCACTTGGGGCACTTGTATCCCATATTAGAGTGCCTGGGTTTCAGTTCCACCTTTGCCTCTGCTTTCAGTCCAACTTCCTGCTAATGAACCTGGGAGGCAACAGATGATGGCTCAAGGACTAAATACCTGCCATCCACATGGGAGAGGCAGATGAAGTTATAGCTCCTGAAGTCTGTTTGACCTAGCATCAGCTGTCACAGATATCTGGGGAGTGGATCTACAGATTTAAAAGCAAAGAAGAAGCTGCCTTTTTCTAAAGCATCAATGATTTTATAAGGTTATAGGAGGTCCTGCCTTCTTTCTTCTACTTTCACTTCACCTAGTTCTCAAAGTGGTATATTTTCATGGTACCCATTCAATGTAATGTCTTTTCAATTCTTTTTTTTAAGCAGATTTTTTTAAAGATTTATTTTATTTATTCGAAAGACAGAGTTACAGAAAGAGGTAGAGACAGAGAGAGATCTTCCATCCTCTGGTTCACTCCCCAGGTGGCCGCAACAGCCAGAGCTGAGCTGATCTGAAGCCAGGAGCCAGGAACTTCCTCCAGGTCTCCCAGGTCTCCCACGTTGGGGCAGGGACCCAAGGAATCAGGCCATCCTCTACTACTTTCCTAGGCCATAGCAGAGAGCTGGATCGGAAGAGGAGTAGCTGGGACTAGAACCGGTGCCCATATGAGATGCTGGCACTTCAGGCCAGGGCTTTAACCCGCTGCAGCACAGTACTGGTCCCATCTCTTCAATTGTTGAGTCAATCTTGACTATAGCAGAAAGTTAGTAATTCTCATCTTGTGCCCAGTATTTGTTAAGCTTGTCATGAGATCACACTCCCCTCTTCCACGCCACCAGAACCGGAGGCCCATCACAGTGATGAAGCTTTCACATTGAACTCTCAAGTCTGTGTTACAGACCTTCATCTTGGGCCCTTGTGTCCAAGGATGAGATCTGAATGTCACTATCATCACTGAATCTCATCTTCTCAGTATTTCCTACAACTGAGCACCCACCATATACAGATAATGACCTGATGAAGTTGATACTGTCACAGAGGTAAGAGTCCCTACACAAGTCCAGTACATTGCAGCTAATGGCGTGTGGATGATACTGTGGCAGCAAGGAAAAGGGATGTTAAATCCATCAGGAAGCCTTCTCTCAGATAAGGTGGCGTTAGAGTCTAGCCTTAAAGTTAGTCAGGAAAGAAGAGGGGGAAGGGCATATAAAGATATTTCAGAAAAATAGGATAGCATGAGCAGAGTCATGGAAGCACGGAACAGCATAGATTATTTTGGAAATTGCAAATATTTGAATATTATTGGGTATGAAATGTCAGAAGAGAGATGAAAGAAAAGGCTGGCTAGCCGAGACCTGTTATGTCACACTACCCATCACATCAGTGGTAGGAAACCAACGGGGCAAGGTGTATTTGAATAGATTTGAATT
This sequence comes from Oryctolagus cuniculus, assembly GCF_051225735.1. Lineage (NCBI taxonomy): Eukaryota > Metazoa > Chordata > Mammalia > Lagomorpha > Leporidae > Oryctolagus > Oryctolagus cuniculus. The sequence goes on along the minus strand of NC_142868.1, from coordinate 145,492,736 downwards.
ATGTATAGATCATTCTGTTGTCTATCCAGAGCTGAGGGTTGCCAAACTGGAGGCAGGGGGACCTTCTTAAAGATTTAGTTATTTATTTGAAAGGCAGAGTTACAGAGAGAGAGAGAGGGAGAAAAGAGAGATCTTCTGCTCGTTCACTCCCCAAATGACTGCAATGGCCAGGGCTGGGCCATGCCGCAGCCAGAAGCCAAGAGCTTCAGCCAGGTCTCCCACATGGGTATGGGGCCCAAACACTTGGGCCATCTGCTGCTGCTTTCCCAGGCACATTAGCAGGGAGTTGGATTGGAAGTGGTACAGCTGACTCTAATCTGTGCCCATATGGCATGCCAGCAACACAGAAGGCAGCTTAACCTGCTATGCCACAGTACTGGGTCTTGGGAGAACTTTTTTTAAGCCTTTCCAATAGTCCTGGTCAAAGATGTTGAGGTTCTGGGATAGAGCAGCACAGAGACTACAGAAGAAAGGTTGATTCGAAGAACATCAGGTGGTACAATCAATAGGCTTTAATCAGGACAGATTAGATTATGCTGTAGTAACAAATGAATCCATCACAGTGGCTTGACACAAAAATTTATTTCTCAATCATGCAGTGTCTACGTAAGTCCAAGCATCTCTCCACGACATCCTCCACTACGTGAAGTTGCTGTTATCCAGGTTGCTTTGATTTGGTGATACCACCAGCTCAACACAAGACCTCTGTATTCAACACAACAAGAGAAGAGAGGGAATACAGGCAAAGAGAATTGAGAAGCAGTTTTTACTACCTTAGTCTGGGAAGAATATGCAGATTTTCATTCACATTTCATGGGCCCAAACTAGTCATATGACTCTGTTTAACTGGAAGCAGGGCAGGAAGTATAATCTCTCACATGCCCAAGGAGAAAAGAATTATATATTGGTAAGCACGGTGATGCCTACCACAGATCAAGGGCATGTTGGAATTCAGATGGGAAAACCACCATAGTGATATGGGCATGATTGTGATACATGGGAAATGGAGGGGCCAAAGAAGACTCTTGTAAGCCTCTGGTTTCTGCCTGGTGTGCAGTCAGCAAGACAGGGAAGGCAGGAGGAGAAGCATATATGAGGGGAAGATATGCATACAAAAATACATACAAAACATCCTAGAGTAAGCATTATATCCAGAAAAAAACAAAAAGTATTTTACAAAAAGTAAAGTGGGGTGGGACATGGGCCAAGCTGAGGGTAGCTACAGCATTTGGATAGCTTAGAAGGGACAGTGACTGAAGCATGATCATGAGTTGGGGGCAAAGCAGATAACTCAGGAGAAGAAGGTGTTTGGGGAAGAGCTGTAGACTGTTTTTTTTTTTTTTTTTTTTTTTTTTTTAATTTTTTTGACAGGCAGAGTGGACAGTGAGAGAGAGAGACAGAGAGAAATGTCTTCCTTTGCCGTTGGTTCACCCTCCAATGGCCGCCACAGCTGGCGCGCTGAGGCCAGCACACCGTGCTGATCCAATGGCAGGAGTCAGGTACTTATCCTGGTCTCCCATAGGGTGCAGGGCCCAAGTACTTGGGCCATCCTCCACTGCACTCCCGGGCCACAGCAGAGAGCTGGCCTGCAAGAGGGGCAACCAGGACAGAATCCGGCACCCCGACCGGGACTAGAACCTGGTGTGCCGGTGCCGCAAGGTGGAGGATTAGCCTAGTGAGCCGCGGCGCTGGCCTGTAGACTGTTTCTCAGGCTGTTTGCAGCATGTCATGGGCTGCCATTACTTAGGAGCCTTAGCTCATGACTTAGGAGCCTTAGCTCATATTCCATTTCTCTTTAACCATCCAGCCTTCCTTGGGCCTGCATCTTACTTCCCTAAACAAGGCTTCTATCTGGAGCCTGACCATGTGTGGATAACTTCAATTTACCTGTTAACCTCTATCTGATCATACTTTGAAATATCTCCTGCCTGAAACCAGAAGAGACCACACTGTAAAAAGATGGCTTAGCCTTTAGACTCTGCTGTAGACCATTGTCCTAGGTCCACATTCACAGGCAGGAATAGTTTCTCCAAACCCTGTCCCGAGCCCTAACGTGGGCCTTTGCCTGGTCTTGCTCAATGGCCTCCCTACCACCTCAGAAGACTATGGTCCCAGCTTGCCTCAGGCTGGAGTCTAGCCATGCCCTCAGGAATGTGAGGTCAAAGCAATGGTTTTACATGTCTTCCCACAGATAATTGTGTGTCCTTACTAACAATAAAGGTTGGAATTTCTCTCTCTGAGATTCATGGAGTGTGAGTTGGCTGCACTAGGCAGGAATCAGACTGGAAGCATTAAGGCAATCAGTGGAGAGGTAACTTGGGTCTACCTGGATTTGGAGCTCCACATCCAGAGTCTGCAACTAGGAAAGAGTTACCAGGAAGCTCATAAAGACTCTGGGGAATAGGTCAGCGCTTCATCCTCACTCTGCTATTCCAGGAGAAGCCTGAAAATCCAAGATCAAGTCTGGAGAAGGACTCAAAAATCCCTCTAATTGTAGGAGTTGTGATTCAGGGTCTGGAGAACTAGAGCAGTACCATGGCTTCAGGAATGCCAAGTGTCAGGAACATGTTGCAAAACACTGTCCCAGGAATTCTGGTCTGAACAAAACAAAGGCTAAGGTGCACAGGGCCCTGCCTCCACACCCTATCCCAGGAAGGAGGGCAAAAGCAAAGCAACAGTCAAGGAGTGGACCATATTAGTTGCCTAGGGGCAAGATAAGTCTTCAAGTCACATAAACATTTGAGACTCAAGCCTAAGGGAATCAGGTGGACAGACTGGCTGCCCAGAGGCCTCTCAATGGTAACAGTTTGTGACAGACTCCCAAGGTCTTTGAGCCTTTTTCCGAACTCCCCTTGATGCCTGGGTGAGAATGGTTATACTGGTTCAGTGCAGCCAGCGTGCTTGGGAGAAACCAGCCTGTCCAAGACTGAATCTCATGGCAAAAATCTCTGATAGGGATAGAATAAGAGCAAGAGCTAAGAAGAAGCCCTGTGATAACTGCCAAAGCTGACATTGTTCATTGGTCAAAAGATGAACATATCTAAAAACCATCCCAAGAGTGTCCAAGTTCCCAATATTGTTTAATGCTATTAAAAGGTGGTAACAGATAAGAAAACATGTTGTATTCTGTAATATTTTGCATAAATGCTGGGTACTAAGTTTAAAGGTTAATCATGTAAAAATATTTCAAATTTATGAAGCAGCACTGTGCTAGGTGTTTACATCCATTATTTTATTTAAATAGACCCACAATCATTAGTGATAGATACTATTATTATTTGCATCTTATAGATGGGAAAACCCAAGCTCATGGAGTAGGTAATCCCGGGTCATGATAGCCTGTGTTCAAGCCCACATTTGTGTTGATACCAAAGAACTCTCTTGCAACATCAGCCATGTAGCATCACAGCGTGCTTTCCACCAAAGACCAAAAACACTGCTTTGTTTGAAGTGTACTAGCTGAGCTATTGTTCACTCACCAGCTGCAGAGGTTAGTTCTACAGCTCAAGTTCTGGCCCCTGCCATAGAGCAGCTTCTAGGAGATGTTGAGGAAGGCCTGATTCTAGCTGGGGCTCCCTGCCATCCAGCAAGCCCACAGTTGCCATGCTCTGGCTGCTGGGCTTTATCTGGCAGCCCTCACATTCCTGCTAAGCGCCCCAAGCAGGACACATTCCTTACTGGGTGGAGGGAAGAATTCCTTGCATTCTTCAGCCACTGTCTTCCAAGAGTTCCCAAACTCCAGTGGGTGAATGAGGGGGAAAAAATAATCTCTCCATTTCCAATGTTTGGGGATTAAACTGAATTAAGTCCTGCTCTCAAAGCTTTGAGAAGGAAAAAAAAAAAAAAAACAACAAAAAACAAAAAACAAAAACAAAACAAAACAAAACAAAACAAAAAACAATCAGGACCATTGAGACATGTACTTGTGGAATCAAGAATTCACAACTCCCTCAATCATCTCTAGGCCCTGTATGCTCTGTGCATTTGACCTTTATGTTGGCAGTATGGATCGTTTGCCGTTCTTACATATCATAGTAATCCTAATATCAGTTGTACTTTGTAAATAAAACAGCCCAGATGTTTGCATGAACATTATCACCCTGTAACACATTTCATAAATTTTTAAATTAATCTTTATAATGCTTTATCACTTTCATAAACTCATCTTCGCAAGAAACCCATTGGGTTGATACTATTATTTCCATTGTAAGAGGACAAATGTGAGCTGAGAGGTGAGATGGCTTGGGCTCAGGTCTCCTGACTTCCTTCCACCTTGTGTCTCACTCAGGCCATCCTTTATGGTATCACAGATGATTCAGGGTGGCCACGGAGTCTGACCAGTTAGTGCGTAACATCTGACTCTCCATTCCTGAGAGACTCCTGTGAGAGACTGTGGATTTGGAGGTCGAGGCCAGGGCGGCCCTGGGTTGCTGGCTAGGGCACAAGGTCAGAATGCCCCCATGGCAGCAAAGTGTGAAACAGGAAAGGTGATCCAGCATCTCAAGAATCTGAATCAAAAAGGCAAGCCAAGCACCTAACCAGTGATTTTCAAGCTATGGGCCACAGTCAGCTGGTAGGTGACAAGCATATTCCTGATGTTCTACAAATGGATCCTCAAGTATGTCTTATCTGTGGATCCTACTAATAAATGACTCGTCATGACCTAGATTTTCTGTGTGTGTGTGTATCTAAGGGCTACTTAACTAATAACTGCTGAGTTGTCAAGAGTTAGTAGTCTGTGGTACCCATAAATAAAAACTTAACAGGTAGCTAGAGTTACTGAGAGCTTAATTGAGTATTCATCTGACTGCCAGGAAACATTTGGCAGTTGTTTGCAGAGTTCCCTATAAACTCTCTACTATAAACAAGTATGGGCAGATTGTTGCAATATCCTCAATTTTCGGGAAGGTTGCTTTGTTATTGACATCAGTGCTGTATGGAGTTGGTGTGCTTTTTAAGTATAAAAGACATTTTATTTGTCTCCAGAATTATCTATTTGAGGTAAATTGTGTGCTTAAACCTACAGCAGAGATAGGCTGATATAATTTATGACCTGTAAGTTTTTAAAATTTATTATTTATTTTCATTTCATTTGAAAGAATGAGATCTATGTCTACTGGTTCACTGCATAAATGCCTACAACAGCTGAGGCTGAGCCAGGACAAAGCCAGGAGCCCAGAACTTAATCTGTGTCTCCTGTGTGGGTAACAGGGACCGAAGTACTTGAGTCATTATGTGCTTTCTCCTGGGGTGTGCAGTAACAGGAAGCTGAAATTGGGAACACAGGCAACACTTGAACCCAGACCCTCCAATATGGGATAGAGGTATCCTAAGTAGTATCTTAATCATTTGCAAAGTGCCTGCCCTGGGCCTGTAAGTTTTCCGTGGTAAAATTTTAAAATAAATATGGATTACAGTGCACATGAGAACCATATAAAACAATATTACTAAACCAGATATGCACAAAAGCAACATAAAATATGTTTGCACAGGAAGTTCCGTGATATCAGGGAATTCTTCAAAAAGTAGGAAAAGCTGAAATATGTGGGTCTTATCATCATTTGCCACACCTAAGTGGACCTTAACCAAGAAGGATCATCATATTCTTAGAATTATATCTGTGAACTACCTTGAATCTGTTCTCTTTGTATTAATAATCACATTAACATGAGACTGAAAAGAATTGTATTGCAGGAATTATCACGCATTTCCTGTGACCCTGAAAATCTAATGTATTCATAAAGTCTTTAAAATTTTTTTTAAAATAATGAAGTAGAGAATCACTAAGTGGAGAGGGAGAACCTGGTTCATTTCAAGGCACTGAGAAAAGTAGAGAGAACAGAAGAGAGTGAACATTTGAAGAAGTCTGGGTGGCAGAAACTGGAGAGATTGCTGGTGCTGAGGAAATGGTACCTGCAATATCATTTCAGATGCTTCTGGCCACAGGCATGGATAAGGAAGAAACAATTAAAAGTGAACTTGTTCACAGGGTACCCTTCAGGTAGTCTGGTTTGTGTCCCATGAAAAATTGTCTTGCCAGGGGCACATGAGGACTGAAATCCAGCTGTCCCTCACTCACCATGAATGAACCCAGTGCCAGGAAAGCAGGAGCCTCCTTGTAATTTGTCTGTCTCTACAGAATGCCCTTTAGTAAGGGATTTTAAAGTGCCTTTATGTGTGGGTCTTGGCCTTTGACGCACATCACTAAGTTCTGGGAGATACTGAAGGTGACCACCTCTTGTTCCCAACCAGAGAAAACATCTGCGTGTCTTCAGGGTATCAAAAGGCTATCGCAATAATAGTCTTGAAACTTAGAGAGGCGGCCAATAATGTGCTTACATTTTTTGCCAAGTCAAAACATAGGGAAAAAAAAAAGAGTCTTTGTACAAAATAAGGCCTTTCTACTATTTCTTGAAATGCCACCAAGAAAAACCTTCCAATGCCACAAAAAAGGAAGAATCCATGGAGGGGTATATTATTATCCTGGAAATCTTTGAGTTTGGATTCAGGCAAGAGGAAATCATTTGGTTATTATTAAAAATTGAAAGCTCCTTGAACAGGCCAAATTAAAGTTACCCTCTTCAAAAAGCATAGTTATGAATATATCCTGAAATATAATTTCACAAACTTTTGCAAGATTTACACCATGTGTAATCATTATTTGGGACCTTAGTGAAGAGTAAGCAATTGTTAGTGAATAGTAAGAATCACTGAAGATATAGGTGTAAAATAATATTGTTTGGCTCCTGAAAGTTACTTGTTTTGGTTTCTTTTTAAAAAAATATTTATTTATTTGAAAGGAAAATCAGAATTACACAGAGAGAGAAGGAGAGGCAGAGAGAGGTCTTCTTCGCGCTGGTTCACCCCCCAATTGGCTGCAGCAGCCAGAGCTGCACCGATCCGGAGCCAGGAGCCAGGAGCCAGGAGCCAGGAGCTTCCTCCGGGTCTCCCAGGTGAGTTCAGGGGCCCAAGGACTTGGGCCATCTTCTGCTGCTTTCCCAGGCCATAGCACAGAGCTGGATTGGAAGTGGAGCAGCCGAGTCTCAAACCGGCGTCCATATGGGATGCCAGCACTGCAGGCGGCGGCTTTACCGGCCGTTCAACAGTGCCGGCCCCTTGGTTTCTTAACTATTAACCCTGAGGAAGATGAATGGACGTCATACTATACTTCACAAACACATTTTGCTGACTGAGTTACCAGATTCCTTTCAGGAGTCACATCTCAAAAGTGGTCAATAGTAGTTATATATTTGATTTACTCAGAGTGGCTGTTTATTTGATAGGAAATAAAGCTGAGGGTTAGGGGTTAACCACTGTTTCTGACACACCAGCCATGATCCCATAGATTGTGTAGTTGGGAAATTCCCACGTGGAGACCGTTGGGGTGCATGAAATCCACTATTTTTGTTTTCTAGTGGTTTCTCAATCCACCTAAGCCATTGTGTGCTGAAAGAGCAGGCAGAAACCACATGACTTTAAAAAAAAAAAAAAAAAAAGGCAACGGGGCCAGCACTGTGGCATAGCAGGTAAGGCCGCTGCCTGCAGTGCTGGCATCCCATATGGTCACCAGTTTAAGTCCCGGCTCAGACACTTGGGCCCCTGCACCCATGTGGGAGACCCAGAAGAAGCTCTTGGCTCCTGGCTTCAGATTGGCACAGCTCCAGCCCTCTGGCCATCTGGGGAGTGAACCAGTGCGGATGGAAGATATTCTCTCTCTCTCTCTCTCTCTCTCTCTCTCTTTCTGCCTCTCTGTAACTTTGCCTTTCAAATAATTAAAATAAACCTTAAAAAAAAAAGTAGAGCAGATGTTGTGGCACAGCTGGTTAAGTCACAGCGTGCAATGTCCACATCCCATTTGACATGCTTGTTCAAATATCAGCTACTCTGCTTCTGAACCAGCTCCCTGTTAATGTGCCTGGGAAGCAGTAGATGATGGCTCAGGTACTTCAGTTCTGTCACCTATGTGGAAGACCTAGGTGGAGTTTCTGGTTCCTGGCTCCTGACTTTTGCCTGACCCATTCCCTGCTGTTTAAGCTATTTGGGGAGTGAATTAGAGGATAGAAGGAAGATCTTTTTTCTGTCACTCTTTCAAATAAACAAGTAAATATTTTTAAGAAACAAAAATTTAAAAATATAGCTTAACACCTGTAGTCACTGAAATTTAAATTCCCTTGGCTGTTGCCAAGTTCTGTAACTTGCTCCCTTAATTTACGGATGGGCAAGCCTACAACAGCTGTTCTTTGTCTCAGTTCTTAACATTAGTGTTAGAGCCTAAAGATACCAAATTCAGAAGCTTTGAAGGGGAATGCAAAGTAGCAGATGAATGCAGCTTTTCAAAAACCCAAATGAAATAAGAAAAGGGAAATAAAGTAAAAATAATGTTCATTCCCATATTTTTCCCAAATCTGAGTAGGGTGTATTATTTGGTTTTCCCTGTAGATTTGTAGCCAGGAGCCAACATTACAGAGTAATTAAAAGTGGGGACAGTGTAGTGGTTAAGATGCTCTTGGGAAGCCCACACCCCAGAATGAAGTCCCACCACCACTTCTGACCCAGCTTCCTGTTAAGGCACACTCTAGGAGGCAGCAGGTGATGGCTAAAGTACTTGAGTCCCTGGTACCCATGTGGAAGACCCAGACTGAGTTCTCAGCTTCCGTCTTTGGCCTGGCCAAGACTTGACTGTTGTAACATTTGGGGAAAAACCAGCAGATGAGCAATCTCTCTCTCTCTCTCTCTCTCTCTCTCTCTGATGCTCTGCCTTTCCAATTAATTATTAGTTAATTAAATTTTTAAAGTGGCTAGAACTTTAGAGTTTATAACCTGTGTTTATATACATTGGCTTATTTGAGTTCCAGTATAACCATTATTATTTGATTCCTTTTTATTTTTAGGAACTAGTCTTTTTTAAAATTATAATTTTATTATTTCCCAATAATAGTAAATCATGGTCAAGAGATAAATTTTCAAAATACATGAAATTAAAAAAAATCCCTCAATCCAAACGTCTGTTGATCTTCATCTTACCCTTTATATATTTAGCTTTCTACATTTTTATCACATGTCTATTTACTAAAAACAAAGACTTTATTTTATTTTTGTTTTCTTAACCTATTTTTTACTCAGAAGATATTTTTCCATGTTCTTACTGATTATTTTTAATTGTATGGCTTTTTTTATTAAAACCATATTGTATTCATTTTAATACAAATGCTGAGCCACAGACAGGCTGACTCACTCAAGACAGCTCATTTAGTAAGAAATGGCCAGAACTCCGCTCTCTGATCCAAAGCCTCTACTTCACAGTTTGTCAGCATAACCTAAAGCAAATGATATGCCTTTTTCCTTTGACCTCTCATAATTCACACTGGTTTAATCAATCTCAAAATAATGAGAAATTGACTTAACCATAACATCAATATCACACCTATTAGTCATTTCAGGAATCCAGATGCTTCTTGGCTAATTCTGCTGAGTTTTTTTAAAAGTATATTTAGAAAGCACAGAGGAATGAAAGAGTTGAGGGGAGGGAGGCAAAGAGGGGAGAAGAAAGGGAGAGAGGAAAGCAAGTGGTGGTGGGGGAGAGAGAAAAACAGAGACACAAAGTGATCTCTCATCCACTGGCTCACTCCCCGAAGCCTGCAACAGCTAGAAATGGGCCAGACCAAAGCCAGAAGCCAGGAACTCCATCTCAGTCTCCCATGGGGGTGGCAGGTACCCAACCAGTTGAGCCATCAACTGCTGCTTCCCAGGGTGTGTATTAGCAGGAAATTGGGTCAGAAATGGATACGTGACTGGAACCCTAGGACTCCCATATGGGATGTGAGTGTCTCAAGAGGCAACTTAACTGTTGTGCCAAACACCCACCTCTCTGCTGTTTTTATAACCCACATAAATATGGGAAGCTTGAAGATACCATAACCCCTCCAGAAAACTAAGGTGGCATTAAGATGAAATCAGGTCAAGAGGTTTTTTCCTTATCTCTTGCAAATTCTACATCACTAGTACCTGTACCTAATAAATTTTAGGGCTTATCCTAAAATCTCAGTAAGTATCTTGTACCTAAAGTAAGGTTCTTAGAAAACTTTGAATCTCTTTACTTTTGGGAAAACAAATATTTTTTGGTAAATTTTTCAACAGTAATGAAAGACTTAAAAAAGGGGACTCAGTACAAAGTCAAAACATTTTTTTTTTCAATAAAATGGTTTTGGCCACTAGTCTACACAAAGATTTGGATCATTAACTTATATAACAATTTGACTTCAAGGTTAGATCCCAGACCAACACCAACAAAGTATGTTGTGCCAAGCATTTAGAGATTTGGAGCAAACTACTGCTAAGTTGAGTCTGGGACTGTATTTTAGGATTGGCAGACCCCAGGTGAGAAATCAAAGGATGCTTTATCTGAGCATTTGTCCAGAGCACACTTAACATATTAATCTCGGACACACACACAAAAATGCCTTATTCCTCTGTCCTCATCCAAATTCAAGCAAAAGAATCAGGAAACTCTTCTTCCATAATGTTGGAGGATTTGTCCTTCTTTAGGACTTTTTATCAACCAAGGAAGAAGAATCAAAAAGGCAAATTTTTCCAACCCTTTGTCTTTTCAGTGAAAGCTTTCCCCGGGCTAAGATCATCAGATGAGGAAAGTTCTCTCCCTTGCTGGGGACAGCCTCCTGCAAGCAGACTGCCCAGAGCGCTGCACTGCCCCTGAGAACGCAGAGTTCCTCCCCTCTCACTTTCAGAGCGCCCTGGCTTCACGCACATCCTTCACCCTCTTCTCTGCAAGTTACTGAATCTGAAGATCACTGGTTTATGCTAGAAGCAGAAGAGAAAGGTAGTGGGAATAAACCTTCAATTCTATATGAAGAGTCCTATAGGTTGTGAGCTTTGTTTCCTTCTCTGTAGTTACTCATTATTACCTTAGGACTTAAAACTAATAGTCTTTCTTGCACTTCTGATTCACATCTATACATAGGGGGAGAGGGTGAAAAGGAAAAAATGACAAGCACTTAAAAATCATTATTACTTCCAACATCGCCATTGTGTTTGCTGATTTCAGAGCTGGTTTTGAAAAACAAAACAAAAACCGGAGGGAAGGAAGTGAAGGTTTGGGGTCTAATGAGAAAGCTCGAGATTATTGTCATGGGAACATCTGGGTCCTTCCAGATGGGGGCCACTGCGTAGCAGCCAAGTGACAGATCCTAAACCTGCACCTTTGATCCATTCATGCAGTGGTGGTTTCAGGGGAAATGTGAGGCTGTTTAGTGACCAAGGATAGTACTGCAGTCCGAAACCAGTTATTATAAGACTCAGTCCTACCTCCATGACTAGCAAGTCATAACCTAACCTTGGTGGAGTCTTTAATCCTCATCTACAAAGTGGGGAAAATAAGACATTAACTAAGACAATGTGTATGGAAATGCTTTATAAAATATAGAAAAAACTGAATACATGTAAGGTAGCATAATTGAAAAATGAGGCAGTGGTCTAAATAGCAGTACAATTCTATGCTATTGACAGACTTGATCATCTGAAGCCTGACAAATCTGTAGAAAAATCTGATTTTGCCAAAAATGTCAAGAGATCAGTTATAGCCAACCTCATTTTACTTGGGAGGCTTGAACTATTAGGAGCAAAAAGCACTAAGAAGGAAGCAAATATCTAACTTTCACATGAATCTGAAGACATTTCAAAAAGTTAATTCGAAAACATAATTGAAATGCTTATTTTGGTGTGAAAATTTCAAAATCCATGCATTTTTTATTATCCACATTTTAAAATTATTTGTTTATTTATTTAAAAGGCAGAGTGAATGGATGGGAATAAGAAACGGAGAAAGATCTTCCACCCTCTGTTTTATTCCCCAAGTAGACACAATATTCAGATCTGGGCCAGGCTTAAGCCAGGAACTCCATCCTATTCTTCCACATGGGTGGTAGGAGTCATTTTCTTCTGCTTTCCTAGGAAGATTATCAGGAAACCGGATCAGAAGCAGAACTACCAACGTTTGAACTGACATTCCAATATGAGATGCAGGTATTGCAAGTGGCAGCTTAATCCACGGTGCCACAATGCTGGTCCTCATTTTTTATGAACTCTGAAAAGCTCTTGTTTGGATGGGTTTCAAAATTTATTTGCACCAAAATAAACTTGGCCTTTTATTCCATTTTCCATGAATGTTGTGAAGTATCCTTGTAGTAGTGGGACATCAGGGAGACTGTATCATATCATGAGAGGGAATTAGAGTCCAGGAAATTAGGATGGCATTGCAGAGAACTATGGCAATGATGAAGGAGTGGAGCACCCAAGTGTGTTATTCCAGAGGAAAGAAATGCAATGGGAAGAATACAAATAACATCCTAAAGTATTGAAACGGACATTGTAGAGGAGATAATTAGGTACTCTATTCCAGAAGGCAGATCACTGGACACAAAATGAGGTTGTTAGATTAAATGATTGCTGGGATGGGCTCCAATCGAAAAGGAAACAAATTCACTAAGCCTTCGCTCCACAAGGCTGCTAAGCCTTTGCTGCACTTCCGCATCCCAGTGACTCAGCGTTTCCAACAACCCAAGATGGCCCCCGGGGGAGGTACCTAGCCTGACAGGAGACTTCCGTATTCGTGAACAGTATGTGTCCTCGGCTGTGATAGGCCCTTGAGGGCGTGCCCGGCTCGTGTCCTGCCTTACCTTTCAGCTGGTTGGCTCGGTTCCCTTGTGCCCTGGACAGCCCCCTTTCTGTGTCTATAAAAGCTCTTCCCCTCCCAATAAAGTCAAGAACCCGGCTGCACCCTATGCGTTGACTGACCTCCAGGCTCTGGTGTGATTCCGGCTCTGGTGTGGTTCCTTTGCTGCCGACACTCATCATCCTGCTTGGCCCCTGAGCTCCCCAGGCTGGCCCTGAGGAGCTCTATCGGACCTGCTACCCCGTGACGAGCAGCAAATGATCTCTCAGTTTCCTTAAATAAAATTCTGATGCTCTAAAATGACAGAGAGGCTGTGGCTCAGCTCAAAGGAATATTTTCATAAACAAGAGTTCTCTCTCAATGGACATAGACCTCAATCCCTGGAGATATTTTGATATTTAGAAGTCTGTATTGCCATTTAGGAAGGATGTGGAGGGCATGTCTACATTCTGAGTAGAACCAAACTCCATGGCAGCAGAAGCCCTTCCAATTCTTAGATATTTTGATTCTTTAGTAGAATGCATCATTAGAAGTAATAAATAAGGGGTGTGTGTGCCCTTCCTTATCGGTGGTGGGTAGATACTGTCTGGGGCTGATTGTAGTCATTATTCTCTTCTCTTTTGCTTGGGAATTGCTAAGGAGCAGCATTTCTGATCCCTTTGGGTTCAGAGCCTTATTTTTTACTTTGTTTTTTGTTCACTGTAGCCATCTGTGAACAGTTGTTTTTATAGTAGCTATAAAAACAAAGTCATAAATACTAGCTTGCACCAAGGAAATCCTATATTCACCCTGGAATGAGAATATCATTGGATTCCATTTTGCAAATATCATGTGATACTGATTGAAAAAAATCTAGAAATGTATCAAGATCATTTTGATGTTTAGGAATCTGACAGATGGTACCAGCACAGTAACAAACTCTTAACTAGGTCATGAGCCTGTGACAAGTTATGTTTTCTAACCTGGGAAGCTATAGTACCTGACTCTAGGACACAGCATTGCTGAATTTGGGGAAACTACAAATTCTTGAAGTGAAAAAAATTGATTAGCAATAGAAAATTCACTGAATATCCTGTTCATTGACATTGGTGTGAAATTTGTCCCAATACAGTTAAAGGGTGGCTGAATGTGTGAATGTAAAGCAAAAGAACAAGACTAATACTATGCAAAAACAGAAGACAGAAGAAATTACAAAATAAACAAAGAATATATTAGGAGGCTTTCAGCTGCACATATCAGAAAACCCACATCAAAATGGCCTAACTAAAAGTAATATTTTGGCTTATGTAACTGTAAAATACAGGCTTGGCTGAACCCAAGGAAGCAGATGATGCCAAGACAACATTCCCACCCTCCTACTCCTGATGCTCTCTCTCTCTCTCAGCTTTGCTTAATTCTCAGGAGATTCCAGACACCTGGTAACCCCCAAAAGTTCCCAGTTTATGTTCTCCCAAGTCGAAGCCAGAGATAGTGTCTCTATCTGAGCAATTTCAGCATTGGCCTGGCTTGGGTCATACGCACTTCTTTTACTAAAGATAGAAACTTGGGGGTGGATAAGTAAGGACAGCACCTAAACTACGTGGGCAGAAAGTGGGAAAACTAAGGAAGGAGAATAAATGAAAGTCTGGCAGGCAAAATGATGGATACCTACATATGGAGACCAGCTTCAACAGGTGTGTTGACATCATGGAGTAGCTGGGAAATTGCCACGGCTCTGAGACTCTTCTGGCAGCCGGAGGTCCAGAGTTTATGCTGTTTTGGGAACAGTGGCTTCAGGCCCACCACAGTCAAGGATGCAGGAGCTCTAAGAACACCGAGAAATTCTGGGATCTGGATGAGCTTTAGTCCAAGAAAAATTGTCAGGTACACTTAGTTCAAGGAAGAATCCATGTTCTTAGCATGGTCTTGTCAGATGCAAGTGCACATACATTGGAACTTGTTATCTGTTAGTATTATCTTAGGAAACAAGGAAAGACTCAGAGTTTGTGGATGTACAAAGATGTTCAGATGCCAATGTCATTGGCCTTGATGCTGTGTCAGTGATAAAGAAGCTCTCAGAAGAGCTTCCAGCAACAGTTCTAGAAATACATTCTCCTGTAGCAATGGGTAAGAAAGGGAGGAGACAATAGGTATTTTGTTTTAAAGATTTATTTATTTATTTGAAAGAGTTACACAGAGACAGAAGGAGAGGCAGAGAGAGAGATATCTTCCATCCACTGGATCACTCCCCACTTGGCTGAAATAGCCTGAGCTGAGCAGATCTGAAGCCAGGAGCCAGGAGCTTCTTCCAGGTCTCCCATGCAGGTGTAGGGGCCCAAGGACTTGGGCCATCTTCTAGTGCTTTCCCAGGCGGTAGTAGAGAGCTGGATTGTAAGAGGAGCAGCCGGGACTTGAACTGGTGCCCATATGGGATGCCAGCACTGCAGGTGGTGGCTTTTACCTGCTATGCCACAGCACCAGCCCTGACAATAGGTATTAAAACCTGAGGTAGACTCCTTTCTGGGTAGATGGATGGGAATGGAGTGGGGGAGGTGGAATTACTACTTGGTACTTGGGAAAGAAAGAAACATTGTAGATAAATGCTTTTCCTCCTCCTCCTTTTTTTTTTTGAAATGAGTGGGTAAGTATGGACAAAGTAGTGTTTCAGCAAACTGCAAACTTGGTTCTTCAAAGAAGCAAGGGAAAATCTCCATTGAAACAATGAAAAGACTGGATTCCTCTGGTGACCTGAAATGAGCCATTGAGTTTTAGGAGCCTCAGAGCACATGGAGAAGGTACTGGCATGGGAATCCCTTGGTGGCAGCCCCTTTTGCCCACTATTACCAAGCTTAAGTCACAATCAGGTATAGACATGCTTTGTAACAAGTATTGGAATTTCTTAACACTAAAAATGTGAAAGCCTATCAATGACTTCAAAGGAAAATCATATTCCTATCTTTTGGGCTTCTTTTCCACTGAGACCCTCAGGAAATAAAGGAAGGATAGAAAGAAGGAAGAGGGGAGGGAAGAAGCAAGGAAGGAAGGAAGGAGGGAGGGAGGGAGGGAGGAAATGAGAGAAAAAGAAAGAGAAAAAGAAAGTTTTCTAGAGCTGCCGTAATAAAGTACCACAAATGGAATAACTTAAACAACAAAACTTGTTTCAGAGTTTTGGAGGTGAGGAGGCCAGATTTTCATGGAGCTGTCAGCAGCATTGTTTCTTTTTTGAGGGTTTTGTGGAGGGTCTGCTCCAAACCCTCTCCCCTGGTTCCAGTGGTGTTCTGGCAATCTTTGATGTCCCTTGGCTTGGGAAAGCATCACCCAAATTGCGCCTTCTTCTTATTATGATGTTCTCTCTGGGTAGTTGTCTGTGTCCAGATGCCCCTTTTTCATGAGGACACTAGTCGTACAGGGTTAGGGCCTCTAACCAATTACGTCTGCAAAGACCGTTTAAAAAAAAAAATCACATACTGAGGTTCTAGGGGTTAGGATTTCAACTTGTCAATTTTGGAGGGACATAATTCAACTCATTTTGGATCATAATCCATATTAATATTGCAGAGTTATAAATTGCTGCACCGTTTTCTCCAGCTTTAAAATTCTAGAGCAAATGAATACATGCTTAATACTATGGACTATGGTTAGGGATTGGGGGCAGGTGAGGTGGACTTCAGAATTCCTTCTTTCCTACTGCTGAGATCATTACCATGACTGAAGGATTGAAAACCAGATTCTTCCAGCTTGAAAGATTTAAATAACCTTTTGAAGCAATAAATTATAAGAAAATCTAAGTTCTTTTTGTAAAAAGGGCCTTGTTCTTTGACTTTCCAGTGGGAGGTGAACCCTTTGTCACTTTACTCTCAACAGGGACAGAAAGCAGGACTTCTCTCCCTGCCCCAATTCCTAATTTGACTTTTGAGAGCAACTTTTCGTGTTGCCCCTATAAACCAATAGTGGAAGTACCCACTTGCATAGTGTAAGTGAGGCTTTGTACCGAAGAAAAGGAAGCCATTTAACCTTAGCTAAATCTTTTGTGGGAGACAGGAATAATATGCATGATTGCAACCTGTAAATAATATACCTCACGTCATCTGTGTCTTACCCACTCTGTAGGACAGAAGCAACTATTCCTGGATAAGTCAGTATTAATCCTGCACTCTTAACTCCAGGGCCATTGTTATAGGAGGTGGCATTTCCCACATTTCCCTTTACCTTGTCCTCTCCCTATATTTTCAGTACAGCCACATTAAGTAAGTGGGCAATGTCTACCCTGATCACTGAAGCTCTAAAGATAGGGCACTGAACACACTAAATGATGAATACATGCCCTATGCAGTTAACAGCAAGTTCTTATGTAAATTGTCTTTGTACTGCCGTCTATATTGCTGACAAAAAGTCCCTTGTGTCATTTCTTTGTACTGAGCTGTGTGCATCTGCAAACAGCTAAAATCACTGAGAAAAGTAAGTGGAACTGAGCATTGCTTGCATTAATGACTAGCTAGTGTTTTAAAAGCATTATTTGCTATTGCACACAATTTATTTCATTTGGAATCACATTTTAGACAAATGTTTATTCCTTGTGGCCAACTCTATTAATGGTGTGGTGCACTGTACAAGAGTTGGAGTTGGGGGGGGGGCATTGGTGTAGCAGGAAAGACACTGCTTGGGTTACCTGCACCCCATATCAGAGTGCTGGGTTTGATACCTGGCTCCGTTCCTGATTCCAGCTTCCTGATAATGTGCGTCCTGGGAGGCAGCAGGAGATGGCTCAAGTGGTTGGGTCCCTGCCATCTATGTGGAAGACCTGGCTGTTGTGGTTATTTGGGGAATAAACCAGCAAATGAGGACTTGCTCTCTCGCTCTCTCTCTTTCCCTCCTTCTGTCTCTCTGTTTCTCAAATCAATAAAATACATACATACATAAATTTAAGAAATTGAAATCAAAACATCCTGGCTTAGAGTTCCTGCAATGATATAATGAATATAATATTTGTAAACACTCACTAGGTGTCAGCCACTGCTCTAAATACTTTTTATAAGTTATATCGTTTATTCATCACAACAACCCTAGAAGACAGGTCTTATTAACCTCATTTAATATATGAAGAAACCGTGAAACTGGTAATGGGAAGAGCTGGCCTCAAACCCATCCTGTTGACCACAAAGTCCATGCTCTTTCCACCACTCCATGCTGCTGCCTACTTTCTAGTGTTGTCACCTGAATCAGATGCAAATTCTCCTTGAGTCTCTTTTTTTATTCTTAAGTAGAGAAATTAAATTGAATATTTTGTAATATCTTTTCCAGTTATAAACACTGCATTTCTGTGATCACTACCTCTTTACTTTACAAAACTAAGTAAACCTTTATTAAAATTCTATCTTCCTTTTTCATTCCTTTATATTGGTGGTGATTTCCTGTTTCAAAGATTGGAAATAATATTCAGAAAGTAGTGGTTTATCTTGGTCCCATCCCTTTTTTGTTTTTTTTTTGTGGAGTCTTCTAGCAAAAGGGAAGTGGTAAATCCCAGCTGTACTAGCAGAGATCCTGCAGTTCTCAGATAACATATGGATAGCTGTTGTGGGGAGCAATCCGGACTAGACTAAGTTACTCAAATTAAGACTTATTCTATGCATCTGCTCTCCCACAATATGGCGCTGGGAGAGAAGTAAACAGCTTCCGCACAGCTGCCTCCAGTTCAACCAATTAACTGTAGGACTTGCTCCTGATTGGAGGAGAGCAGCGTACTCGGCGTGTGGGCAGCCGAGTTGGGATTGGCGGAGGAGGACTATAAAGGAGGAGAGAGACGGCATGCACGAGGAACATCTATGGGGAACATCTAAGGGAACCCGTGCAGCCCCCGAGAGAACCAGCCGGCGGTGTGCCGCTCCCCTGCGGAAGTGGGGAATGCGGCCAGGGGGAACTGCCCTTCCACGGAGGTGGAAGGGATAGTAGCCAACCCGGGAAGAACCAGCAGCAAACCCGGGGAGGGCCGAGCAGACGAAAGAACAGCGCAGGGTCCTGTGTCGTTCCTCCACGAAGAGGGGGAGCGACAGCTGTGATATGTGAGTTTGCCCTCTGAGTAGAAGACATACAAGTTAGTTGGGAATTCCAAGTAGCCACTTACTATTTGCCTAATTTTCTGGATATTTATACCTAGCTTCAATAAAAATCTATTTATGACATGGCATAATAATTTCTCAGTGAGCTCTCCTGATTTTTCATTTTTAGCCATTGATTTGCCAATCTAAATTCAAGAGATAACCATGTTCTATGCAATGGTTGACAAGGATTCCAACACAAAGAGGAAAGATGAAGAAAGATATTCCTTTAAAGATGCTTCTAAAGCCTCCAGAATCTGTGCAGAGTGGCTGTGAAAACATCCAGAAGATGAGAGTTAGTGCGTCCTTATAAAGTATGGGGTTGAATAGATTGAAGGAAAGAGAAAGACTGAGTCAGTCTCAAAGTAGTTACTGCCAAAATCTGCAAATGAAATAAGCTGATAGATGGCTTCCTTATAACAATGAACAAATACACAGAATACTTGTATTAGATGTGCCTACCTCTGAAAGAAGAGAGACTTTTCTTGGGAAAGTAGACTCTGAAAAAGACTTGCTTTCTCATTGGAACTTGACTCTCACAAAAGCAGTGAAGTCATATAACCAGTAGTAGATTTTAAAGCAAGACTTTTGTCTTTCAGGCTCTGATTTTTAGCTTGAGAGAGAATTACTGAAGAAAGTTATTTAATATTGGTTATATAAATTGGATATTTCAGATAGCGAGAGTGATAACACCATCTCTTTCCCTACACATTAATTTAATCAGAAATTATATAATGTGTTCCCCTTACAAGGAACAGAAAGGAAGGAAATTAGCATTTATCAACTACCTTCTATATATTGTACAAATTATTTTATTTTGCGTGTCATTTTGCCTTTCCTTGTATCCAGTCTTAATAACTGAGAAAGCATAAGAAACCAAACATGACTAAAATGAATAGATCAAAATGCAACAATATTTTTCATCTTTTCCACAAGTTGTATATTATGCATTAATTCATACTCCATTTTTTTGCATAAGAGTGATACAAGGGCCAGCACCGCGGCTCACTAGGCTAATCCTCCGCCTTGCGGCGCCGGCACACCGGGTTCTAGTCCCGGTCAGGGCACTGGATTCTGTCCCGGTTGCCCCTCTTCCAGGCCAGCTCTCTGCTGTGGCCAGGGAGTGCAGTGGAGGATGGCCCAAGTGCTTGGGCCCTACACCCCATGGGAGACCAGGAGAAGTACCTGGCTCCTGCCATCGGATCAGCGCGGTGCGCCGTCCGCAGTGCACCGGCCACGGCGGCCATTGGAGGGTGAACCCACGGCAAAGGAAGACCTTTCTCTCTGTCTCTCTCTCTCACTGTCCACTCTGCCTGTCAAAAAAAAAAAAAAAAAAAAAAAAGAAAAGAGTGATACAAGACTAGTTGCAAGTTTCAAAATGAATATTCAGGCTTTGATTCACGAAGGAAATTTGAGAAGGCCATTTTAACACAACCCCAAGTAAGGATGTGCATATCTTTTCTTCTTTCTTTCTTTCTTTTTTTTTTTTTTTTTTTTTTTGACAGGCAGAGTTAGGGGGAGAGAGAGAGAGAGAAAAAGGTCTTCCTTCTGTTGGTTCACTCCCCAAACAGCCGCCACAGCCGGCGCACTGTGCTGATCTGAAGCCAGGAGCCAGATATTTCCTCCTGGTCTCCCATGCAGGTGCAGGGCCCAAGCACTTGGGCCATCCTCCACTGCCTTCCCTGGGCCACAGCAGAGAGCTGCACTGGAAGAGGAGCAACCGGGACAGAATCTGGCGCCCCTATCAGGACTAGAACCAGGGGTGCCGGTGCTGCAGGTGGAGGATTAGCCTAGTGAGCCCCAGCACCGGCCCAGGATGTGCATATCTGCTGCTTGCGTGGGAGTCCTAGAATGGCGTGTGTAAATCTGAATTGCATAAAGCATGTTGTTGTTTTTTTAATAGACACTAAGCCAACACAAATATTTAAAAATTTAAAAAAAATCTTCAAAATCTGTTGTCATTTTTTAAAGATTTATTTGTTTACTTACAAGGCAGAGTTAGAGAGAGGCAGAGGCAGAGAGAGAAGTCTTCCATCTGCTGGTTCATTTCCCAATTGGCCACAATGGCCAGAGCTGGGCTGATCTGAAGCCAGGAGCTTCCTTAGGGTCTCCCCCATGAGTGCAGGGGCCCAAGGAGTTGGGCCATTTTCTGCTGCTTTCCCAAGCCATAGCAGAGAGCTGCCTTTGAAGTGGAACGACTGGGACTAGAACTGGCGCCCATGCGTGATGCCCACACTACAGCTGACAGTTTTTACCCGCTATGCCATAGTGCTGGCTCCATGTGGTTATTTTTATCAAAAGAATCCTTCCATACAGTAAAACTCAAGTCAACTGAACTGATTGAAACAGAGAAATTGCAGTGCCTCCTTAGTGAGCTGCTGAAATGAGAAATAACAGTACAGGTAACATTAATAGAGAAAATATCAAGCATGATAGAAAGAAAACAGAAGAAGGCTAGTTAAGGATCTCTTTTGATATATCTTCCTGAGACAAAATCTCTGCTATTATTAAAGTAATATTTTATTGGTAAGCATTTATTGTCATTTAAAAAAGTCCAAGCCTTCTGGTTACTTATGATTACACTATCATCAAATCCTTTTTCCTAATGATACCAGTTTTTGCCTATTTGACTGTGTGTTTAAAGTGAGATTTTAGTCCTTAAAGCATGAATGATAAAGTATACACAGAAAAACTTATAGTTATCACTAAGAAGAAGATTTTGTAACTTTAGGAAGAGAAAGATTTATCATCAGTCTTTTGTATTCATATGGTAGAATTTGCATGGGCACTTTTTAAAGTTATATAAGTCAAGAAACTTTATCACAGAATGTAATAAATCTACTTTTTAATCACATTGGTATTGTCCATGATAGTTGAAGTTGAAATTGTGAAAGCAGACTGACTTAAAGAATCACCTGCCAGGTGGCACTTAGTAGAGTAGCAGAGAAATTCCAACTGGGAATGATGGGGTGCATGTGTCTTCAGAACTAGTTTTTGAGTTGAATAATTCAAAATAATTATCAGAAAAGACTGAATAGATTGTAAACAAATACTGAGCAGTTATACAGCCACATAATGCTTTAGTAGCCAAGAACGCCTAATTTTTAAACTTTGTTACTTTTGGTCTTATGTCCTTTGAGCAAATGCTCAACTAACCATACAGATTTAGTTAAGGTTAGGAAACTGGGATAGACTGAAAAATATTTAGAATCCCACTGAAACCTATTTCAAAGGAAAGATACTGCCTTCTTCCTACAAACTAATCAAATTTAAAAGTTTCAAGTATTCGGAATTTTATAGTTGATCTCAACTGATACGAAAATGCTGAAATGATATGAAAATGCAGGTGCAGTGTTGACATGCATTTGTACTGTTCTAGGTGTCTGCATTGTCGGCAAACTTTCAGAAGATCAAATCAGGAGCCCCTTTGTGTGTGCTCAGTCTAATTTAGAAAGTTGCTCCATCCAAAAAGGGCTTTAACTTTTTATAATGTTTTATTTATTTGTGTGAAAGTCAGAGTTACAGTGAGAGAGAGGAGAGGCAGAGACCTTCCATCTCATAGTTCACTCCCCAGATGGCGACAACATCCAGGGCTAGCCCATATCAGAGCCAGGAGCCAAGAGTTTCATCTGGGTCTTCCACATGTGAGCTCAGGGCCAAATACTTGGGCCATTCTCCACTGTTTTCACAGGTGCATTAACAGGGAGCTGAACTGGTGCCCATATGGTTTCCTGGTATCCAGGCCCCAGGCCCAGCCCCAGTTTTAACTTTTGAAAACAAGTACATTTTTTTTTTTTTTTGACAGGCAGAGTGGACAGTGAGAGAGAGAGAGACAGAGAGAAAGGTCTTCCTTTGCCGTGGGTTCACCTTCCAATGGCCGCCGCGGCCGGCGCGCTGCGGCCGGCGCACCGCGCTGATCCGATGGCAGGAGCCAGGAGCCAGGTGCTTTTCCTGGTCTCCCATGGGGTGTAGGGCCCAAGCACTTGGGCCATCCTCCACTGCACTCCCTGGCCACTGCACAGAGCTGGCCTGGAAGAGGGGCAACCGGGACAGAATCCGGCGCCCCAACCGGGACTAGAACCCGGTGTGCTGGCGCCGCTAGGCGGAGGATTAGCCTAGTGAGCCGCGGCGCCGGCCTGAAAACAAGTACATTTTCCTTCCCCAAGCTAATCTAAGCTTCCTTTCCTTCTCTACTCATCATAAATTCAGTATATTATTTAGAATTACATTACTTTACACATAACCAAAACAAACAATTGCTTATATGATTAATTCTGTCTCATATAGAAGTCTGGTGATAGGCAGTTGAGAGCAAATGTTGTAGCTCTACAAGTTTGTGAGTGACCCATGTTTCTTTTCAGCTTACTTCTTTGTCATCCCTCATCCTCATGGCCAACCGGGCTGCTAGAGCTCTAGCCAACCCATCTATATCCTATCAATAAGGATGGAGGGGCAGGGAAAAGCATACTCTCTTCCTTTGAGGAAAATTCCTAGACATTATATGCTTAACTTAGCCAAAACTTGGGCACATAGCCACATCTAGCCGTAAAAGATGTAAAGAAAGTCTTTAGCTGAGTGAAAATGGGTTAGCAAGAAATTGGGATTCTTATTGCTAGAGAAGAAAAGGAAAATGGGTATTGAGAGGCAACTAACAATCTTTGCCTTCAAACTTCTCTAGATCTCAACTTATTATTCATCTGAAAACTCTCTTATCTAGTGACTTAATTTTAAAGATGAATAAAAAAGCTGTTAGAACACAATGATTTGTTCCACTAGAACCCACATCTCCAATCTAGAACCCACATCTCTGATCTCTAAGTGTAAGGATTGCAATGGTATTTTAAATTTCTGTGGGGCTGGTGCTGTGGCACAGCAGGTAGAGTTGCCGCCTATAGTGCCAGCATCCCATATGGGCACCAGTTCAACTTCTGGCCACTCTACTTCCAATCCAGCTCTTTGCTACGGCCTGGGAAAGCAGTAGAGGATGGCCCAAGTCCTTGGGCCCCTGTACCCATGTGGGAAACCTGGAAGAAATTCCTGGCTCCTGGCTTTGGATTGGCGCAGCTCTGCCCATTGCAGCTATCTGGGGAGTGAACCAGCAGATGGGAAGACCTCTCTCTCTCTCTCTCTGCCTCTCCTTCTCTCCGCGTAACTCTGACTTTCAAATAAATAAATAAAATCTTAAAAAATTTTCTGTGATAGGACATTATATTGTGCTGAGTTCTCAAGCATATTTAAGTTATCTTAACAAATGCTGGCAAATTATGGATATAGGATATATGATAAATTCATTTGAACAGTGGTGCATTTCTATTTTCTTTAATTTTATTAATAGCCATATTGAGATCTTAATAATATCATAAATGTTGCCCAGGTAGTTTTTTTTTTTAAAGATTTATTTATTTGAAAGGCAGAGCCAGAGAGAGGCAGAGGCAGAGAGAGAGAGAGGTCTTCTATCCGCTGGTTCACTCCCCAATTGGCCACAACAGCTGGAACTGAGCCTATCCAAAGCAAGGAACCAGGAGCTTCTTTCTGGTCTCCCATGAGGGTGTTGGGGTCCAAGGACTTGGGCCATCTTCTACTGCTTTCCCAGGCCATAGCAGAAAGCTGGATTGGAAGTGGAGCAGCTGGGACCCAAACCAGTGCCCACATGGGACGCTGGCACTACAGGCAACAGTTTTACTGGCTATGCCACAGTGCAGGCCCAGCCCCAATTTTTTTTTTTTTAAGATTTATTTCATTATTTGAAAGGCAGAGTTAGAGAGAAACAGAGAGAGATCTTCTATCCACTGGTTCATTCCCCAAATGGCCAGGGCTGGGCCAGGCTAAAGCCAGGAGTCAGGAGCTTCTTCTGGGTCTCCCATGTGGGTACAGGGTACCATTGACTTGTGATATCTCCTGCTGCTTTCCTAGGCACATTTATCAGGGAGCTGGATAGGAAGTTGAGCAGCCAGGACTCAAATCGGTGCCATATGTGATATTGGCACTGCAGATACTGTGCCATAGTGCTGGCCCTGATTTTGCACAGTTCAATTCAATAGTTTTCAGTATATTCACAGAAATTGTGCATTCATCATCATCTGATTTTAGAGTATTTCTCACTTCAAAAAGAAATCCTATACCTATTAGCAGTCACTTTCCCAAACCCCTGGCAATCACTCATCTACTTTCTGTCTCCATAGATTTGCCTATTCTGGACATTTCATAGAAAAGGAGTCATCAATATGTGATCTTTTGTCACTGGCATAATGTTTTCAACTATCTGTGTTGTAGCATGAATCAATACTTCCTCCCTTTTCATTGTTGCATAATATTCCATCGTATAGATACACCATAATTTATTTATCTATCTGCTAGTGGAATTTGGGTTGTTTCTACATTTTTATTCTTATGAATAATACATCCAAGAATACCTCTGTGCAAATTTTGGGTGGATATATGCTTTCATTTCTGGAACTGAAATTGCTGAGTTACCATATGATAACCCCATGTTTACCATTTTAAGTAACTGCCAAATTGTTTTCCAAAGTGATATACAAGGGCTCCAGTTTTGCTGACCTGTCATCAACACTTTTTATTATGTTAACCATCTCAATGATTTTCATTTCTCTGATAGCAAATGCTGTTGAGCATCATTTCCTGTGTTTCTTTATCATTTACATTTTTGAAGAAATGTCTGTTTAAGCCCTCTGCCAATTTTAACATTGGATTACTTGTTTGCCATTGAGTTGTAATAGTTTATACATCCTGGATACAAGTATCTTTTCAATTAAATGATTTGAAAATCTTTTCTCACATCTGTTGGCATTTTTTTTCACTTTCTTGAAGTATCTTTCAAGTATAAATTTTTAATTTTGATGAATTTCAACTGAGCTTTTTTTTCTTTGGTTATTCATGTTTTTCTTATATATAAAAAGTCACTGCCAAACCCAGGGTCATGAAGATTTACTCCTGTTTTCTTTTAAGAGTTTTTAAATTTCAGCTGTTAACATTTAAGCTGATGATTGATTTATGATAATTTTTGTGTATGGTTGTTTGTGTATTCTTAATCATCAGAGAACATGAAAGAAATCATTGCAAATCATAACTGGCTCTTAAGAGAGTTCAAACAAACTAAGCATTCATACTGGAAAACATTGAACTCTATAGTCAAGAGTGCCACAAGTTATAAACAGTATTACCAGAAAGAGCAATATGATGTTAATTTAATGCTTTTTAAATTGAATTATGATTACGCTCCCTTTTGGTGCTGTGTATAGACAATTGAATTAGGAATTGGTACATTTAGAAACAATATCCTCCATGTTCCTAACAGACAGTGTTCTGACTTCATGTTTATCAAAGGAAATGTGACTATAAGCTTTCAATTAGTGGTCAATCAGAAAATTAACACTAGACGAAAATAATCAAAAGTATCCTCCTAGCTGAGAAAAGAAAAGCCTCTGGGGACAGCAAAAGCTAGATTGTTGTAATGGAAACAAACAACTGTGGGGAAACTCTCAGTGGCTTTTTTTTTTTTTTTTTTTTTTTTGGTCACATGTATCTATGAGTTAAGGGCAGACATTTGAAAATCAGAATTAGAGTTGGAAGGGAACAAATGAAGAAAATGAAACAACTCTTTCTACACATCATTTCTTGTCTTCTTCTCAGGTGGACTATTCTAGAGGGGGATCCCTGGCCTCAGGAGTCTTACCTTTAAAGATTTATCATTTATCTGCCTACCTGCCATAACTATCTTCTATCATTTTTTATCTATCATCTAATCTATCTATTCAAAAGGTAGAGTGACAGAGAAAGAGATCTGCCATTTGCTGGTTCACCTCCCAAAAGGCCACAACAACAAGGTCTGGGCCATTTGGTCTCCCATGTGGGTGGCAGGGGCCCAAGAAATTGGGCCACGTTCTGCTGCCTTCCCAGGCACATTAGCAGGGAACTGACGCAGAGCAGCTGGACTTGAACTGGCACTCCAATATCAGATGCTGACAGTGTAAGTAATGCAACCGGTGGCTTAATCCACTGTGCCACAATGCCGGCCCCAGAACTCTTACCTTTATAATTACCAGTCCCAGAGGAAAGAGCTGCACTTTGGCCGGCGCCGCGGCTCACTAGGCTAATCCTCCGCCTAGCGGCGCCGGCACACCGGGTTCTAGTCCCGGTTGGGGCGCCGGATTCTGTCCCGGTTGCCCCTCTTCCAGGCCAGCTCTCTGCTGTGGCCAGGGAGTGCAGTGGAGGATGGCCCAAGTGCTTGGGCCCTGCACCCCATGGGAGACCAGGAAAAGCACCTGGCTCTTGGCTCCTGGCTTCGGATCAGCGCGGTGCGCCGGCCGCAGCGCGCTGGCTGCGGCGGCCATTGGAGGGTGAACCAACGGCAAAGGAAGACCTTTCTCTCTGTCTCTCTCTCTCACTGTCCACTTTGCCTGTCAAAAAAAAAAAAAAAAAGAAAAGAAATAAAGAGCTGCACTTTCTTAATAATTCTATCAATAGTCCTAAAATAGACTCTGCTTGTGTTAACTTGAAATATGTGTATACAAAATATGTGAATATATATACATGTGTCATATATGTCACATATGTCATATGAGCACACTTCAAAAATTTCATGGAAAATAGAATTAAAATGCTTATTTTTATATATCATTTTTATTTTTTTATTTGACAGGAAGAATTAGACAGTGAAAGAGAGAGACAGAGAGAAAGGTCTTCCTTCCATTGGTTCACCCTCCAAATGGCCACTATGGCCGGCACACTGCGCCGATCCGAAGCCAGAAGCCAGGTGCTTCCTCCTGGTCTCCCATGCGGGTGCAGCGCCCACAGACCTGGGCCATCCTCCACTGCCTCCCCAGGCCACAGTAGAGAGCTGGACTGTAAGAGGAGCAACTGGGACCAGAACCCGGCGCCTGTATGGGATGCCAGTGCCACAGGCGGAGGATTAACCTAGTATGCCATGGGGCCGGCCCCTAAAATGCTTATTTTTAAAGGAAATGTAAGTTTATTTCGATGTAAAAATTTTGAAATTCATATATATTTTTTATTATATACATTTCCATAAGCTTTTTGAAGATTCTTCATATATATATATATATATCACGTGTGTATATTATGTATATATGTGTGATATTTATTATATATATATCTCCTTTTTCCCCACTGACCAGAGAAATGATGTGCATTCATAGGATGATGTGATTAGATAGCAGTAGAGCTGCAACAGTAACCCTGTTCTCAGCCTCATCCTATGTTCTGTGTGCTTTACCATAACTAGTTTGAGTTTTTTTCAGAATTACAAGACAATAATTGATTACATAGATCTCTTAATTTTGTCTTAGATTGTTACCTGAATAATTTATCTGATACCTCATTTGTTATAGTTTACATTTCTGTGAGCCGTACATTTTTATTTTAAGTAAGTTTAAAGTTTTTTTTTAATAAAAGATGTATTTATTTATTTTGAAAGTTAAAGATACAAAGAGAGGGTGAGAGACAGAGAAAGAGAGAACTTCCATTTACTGGTTCACTCCTCAGGTGGTTGCAACAGCCAGCACTGGGCCAGGCCAAAGGGCAGAGCCAGGAGCTTTATCCTAGTCTTCCTTATGGGTGGCAGGGGCCCAAACACTTGGGCCATCTTCTGCTGCTATTCCCAGGCTGGGACATGAGCCAGGGCTCACATGGGATGCTGGTGTTTTAGGCAGCAGCTTTACCTGCAATGCTATAACACTGGCCTCAAGTTTAAATTTCTTGAGGCCTTTAAGGCTTATGCATTTTTAATACATTTTTAAAAAAAATTTATTGACTTGAAAGGTAGAGTTACAGGAACATGGAGAGACAGGGAGAGAAAGAGAGAGAGAGATCATCCACCTGCTGATTCACTCCTCAGACAGCCCCAATGACCAGGACTGAATCAGATAAAAGCCAAGAGTATTATGTGGCTGGCGCCGCAGCTCAATAGGCTAATCCTCCACCTGCGGTGCTGGCACACCGGGTTCTAGTCCCGGTCAGGGCACCGGATTCTGTCCCGGTTGCTCCTCTTCCAGTCCAGCTCTCTGCTGTGGCCCAGGAAGGCAGTGGAGGATGGCCTAAGTGCTTGGGCCCTGCACCCACATGGGAGACAAGGAGGAAGCACCTGGCTCCTGGCTTCGGTGAAAAGCAGCCCAAGCAATTTTCAACACATAAAAAGTGCCCATGAAACTCATCTTTCTTTTTATGCTATAAAAAAGAGAAGACATTCCTAGTTGAAGAATACTTTGTGAAAAAGAAGATGCTTTAATCAGTCCCCAAAATGGGGAGAATGGATCAAAAAAAAAAAAAAACCCACAATACATTAATGTATCAGAATTGGATTTATTTTGGGAGAGTTTCCATTTGCACCAGTTAGACATGAAACTATAGCTAGAAAGCTTTTAAAACATTTTAGAGTACATAATGATGACCTCTATAATATCTTCATAAACTACACTTACACAGTTTTAATAATTTTCATTACAAAAAAATAAAATTTTAAAAATACTATATAATCTTTATACTAACAAATTTATTTATTCTCATTTTTATTTTATGAATGTAATTTTATGTTTTAAAAATCATGGAACACATGAGATAAAACCAACTTTTAATTATTTTTCATTTAAGGACATTTAAGAAGAGTGTTAAAATATCTAAGTAGGGGACATTGTGTGGCAGAGTGGATAATGCCTCTGCACAGCACTGGCATCCCATATGGGTGCGGTTTGAGTCCTTGCTGCTCCAATTCCTGTTTAGCTCTCTGGTAATGAGCCTGGGAAAGCAGCAGAAAATGGCCCAACTGCTTGGGTCCCTGCACCCATGTAGGAGAGCTGGCAAAAGCTCTGTTGCAGCCATTTGGGGAGTGAATCAATGGATGCCTCTCTGTCTAACATTTTTTGTCTCTGTCTCTCTGTCTAGCTTTGCCTTTCAAATAAAAATAAAATCTTAAAAAAAATTCTAAGAGCAATAAAAATAGGCTTTTATTTTTTATAATTATTTTAATGAAGTAAAAGAAATGAAATAGGATGGGTGTGTATTTCTTAAAACCCTCTCATATCAGTAATAACCATTACACTCTTAAAAGTTGCACATGAGGTTCAGGGAATGTTTTAATCAGATTGTTTTGACTAACATTTAATGGGTCGCTCAGGATGGAGTTCTTGGCTCCTGGCTTCTACCTGGCTCAGCACTGGCTGTTGTGGCTATCTGGGGAGTAGACCAGAGGTTGGAAGTTCTCTCAGTCTCTCTCTCTCTCTCTCTCTCTCTCTCTCTCTGGCTTGCATAAATAAATAAATCCTTAAAAAGTAGATCAATGTCTCTAGGCAATAAAACATAAAAATTGCAATATAGATACTACAAATAAATAAATATAAGTTACAAGCAAGACTCCCATGCAAATATAGATATAAACCTGTATATGTCTTGACAAGACTACATGTGACTTTGACTTTCCACAAGCAGCCATAAACAAAAAAACTATAATGGTAAATATCTGAAAATTGGATTTGTTTGAATGAGTAATCTATTAATATTAATCCCCAGTAGTTGTCTTTCATAACACTTTTCTCTATTAGATTTTGTGTCATTATTAAACAAGTTTTTTTAAAGTAAACAAATGATTTCTAATCGATGAGGAAAATGATCTCCAGGAGGGTAAAGATTTTGTCTCTTTTGATGTGCTGCATTTCCAATACCTAGTAGAATGCCTTGAACTTAATAATTTCATTAACTACTTGTTAAAAGATGAATGGGTTTTTCTTAAAAAAATTATCAAAGAAAATCAAAACCATAAAGTTATCATTCACAGTTATAGGTATAAGTTACCTTGTTGCTTTAAAGCTTGTAAAATCAACTTGAAGTTACTATTATAAGAGAAAGTAGAATGAACTACTGGAAAAATTGTTAGACCAAATAACATTCTCAGGTATGACAAATACCCACAGCATGTAATGTTGAAGACCAGTTACCGTTAGGCATGCAGTGCATCAATTTGATGTTATAGCATTTCATGTATGAGGGAGAAGTACTCAGCAGGTTATCATTGCATTTATCATTGTCAACTGACTAGGATTTTGGTAATTGTTATTTTGTAAACTGTGGTGTAGGCTGGAGAAAATGCATTACAAGTAAACTCATAGACACAGAGTAACTTTGTGAGTAGCAAAGAAGTGTGTTACTACAAAAATAAGACAAATTGGGCAGAATATGCCTCCTATTCTTGCTTTCAGGGTCCAAGAAAAAATTAAATATTTCAGTTATGACCTCTAAATCTATATCCCTGTAGTGTGTGTTTTTGACAGAAAGAGGCACACATGTAATACTCTCTTTTTTAAACTGAGGTACCCTGGTTATCAGGAGAAAGGTGCTTGCATGTTTTTGAAATGAAAAATGTGACATGGGAGCAGGTGTTTGATCTAGTGATTAAAATGCTCATATCCCACATTGGGGTACCTGGCTTCAATTCCTAGCTCCGGTTCCAGCTTCCTGCTAATGAAGACCTTGGGGAGTAGCAGTGATAGTTCTAGTAATTGAGTTTCTGCCTCCCACGTGAGAGACCTGAATAGCATTCCTGGCTTCTGGCTCTGGCCCTGGCCCCACTCTGACTGTTGTGAGCTTTGCGGGAATGAACAAGTGGGTAGGAGCTCTGTTGCTCTAACTCTGAAAAAAAATTCTTTAAAAAGAAAAGAAATGGGATGCTGAGCATGCCAGCTAATTATTTCAATGAGTTTTCTCAATGGGTATAGCCCTGCACAGTACTATATTCAGTATCTGAAATGGATTAAACTTATTTCAGGGGACAAAGATCATTATCTTTAATGTTAAGATATCAGGGTTTCTTTAGAAAATGGAATGAAAACAATTCTTGTTCAATACTTGAGTTTTATCCCTTTGAGAAAGAGATCAATTATGCATTATTGGAAATATTTTAAAGTAGCATCCAAGAGTTACAAAAGAATAGGAAGTAATATTCATATTCACCAGTCCTTATGAAGTCCTTTTTGCTTAGCAGGCTACATTCTCCTTATTGTAAGCCAGGTCACTAATTGGGTGACTGGTGTGAAAAGAGAGACCTGGAATAATATTGCTGCTCTCTTTGGCTTCTGTGTAGTTGCCCTTGCCCTAGAATTTTTCCCTGTCTTGCCCTGCCCAGAAGATTACCACACTGTGCATGAGTTAGTGTTGCCCTCTGAAAGCTGAGTTAAATTTCCAGCTCTACTCATTTGGGACAAGCTTTAGCAACAGAGCTGCGTTCCCTCGACTCCGGCACAGTGCCCTGGTAAGTGGGGTTCTGTCTGATTTCAGCTTGATGCTGTTTTTTACTCTGTTTGAGATGGAAGTGCTTTGATTTAACACCACATGGGGGTATTCAGTGCCCTCCAAGATTATGAATTCCTACTGATTTTTCTTTGCCTTTTCTGTCTAGCGTTATTATTTCAGAAGATATTAATTATGTTCTGTTGTTCATACTGAATATAGCCATCCAGGAATTGTTCAGAGGAAAACACAGGCTGGATGCTATATCTGGTTACCTGGAATTTATTCCAATTATTGAAAACACAGAAGAAATGAAGCAAAGGTCAGTCTGCCCCTTATGAATCATCAAAGTCCCTTAACATTTCATGGAAAATGACCAATAAGCTTTGGTCAAAGATCTCTCCTGATTTTATTGCAGGTGAATTTATTTAATTTAGCTAAGACTTGCTCAGAAAAGACTTCTAATTCCAACTCAAATCTTTGCTGCAAAAATCCCAATTATGGTCTTCTTATTTGCAATGTGTAAATTATTTCTGATAGCAGCATTTACCTTGGCACACACAGTATTTACAGACTAGAACTTTACCATTAAAAAATTATCTTGAATAATGTGAAGGGTCAGGCTAAGAAGATGATGCAGACCAGTAAGCATGGTTTTTTTATAATAAACATTTTCCATGAATTTTTTGAAGTAACTCCGAAAAGTACCAGGCAAGGGGATGAAGCATTTGATCCTGGCTTCTCACCCACTATGTTGGCACCATTGAGATTAGCAGTGTATGTCTCTCTTCAATAGCAGCCAGCCCCACAGATGGTTGCTGGGTGGATGTTGGTCTATCAGCAAAGCTACTAACTTTAGTGGTTCTCCACTGCCTCTACACCTTCTTGGATATCTGGGAATTGTGTTGATCTTTCAGCAATTCCATGATACAATGTAAGTTTATACTGTCCATTATGGTAACCAGCTACCAGCCTCATGTGGCTATTTAAATTGAAATTAATTAAGATTAAGTATTTAAAATGTCCTCACTTATACTAACCACCTTCCAAGTGCCCAGTAGCCTGAAGTGGCTAGTGGCTACTCTATTGGACAGTCATCTATGGAATATTTTGTACATCACTGAAAGTTCTACTGGACTGTGTCACTCCTAAATCATGCCTGGGCTTGGTATCTAGCCCAGCCTTTTCTTCTCTTAAGGGTCTTGTTGCCTCCGTAGGGCTCTAACAAGTAGAAAATGATCTCTCTGAGCTCTCAGGTTCCATAGATAGATAGATCCTGCAAATTCAGCTGCCCATCTCCAAAGCTTAGGCCAGAATAGGGTGAGAATATGAGTAGATCACATTCTCAGATCCACTAGTATCTAGGCTTTCTTTACGTTCCTTTCAATTTTCTTCACCTTGCAGCCCAGAAAGTCCATTTCCATCTCCGCGAAAGGAAGTTTTACTATTGTCTATACCATAACTGTCCAATAGGAGCATAATATGAGTCACATATGTAATTTACATTTTCCAGTGGACATGTTTGAAAAAAGAAGGTAAAGGAATAGGTGAAACTAATTTTTAATTTATACTTAATATATCCAAAATACTACCAATTCAACATGCAATCAAGCTAAAAATTGTTGATAACAGATTCTTTTTTACATACTAAGTCTTTGAAATCTGTGTATATTTTATCCTTATAGCACATCTCAATTTGGATGAGCCGTATTTGAAGGGTTCAGATGTAGCTAGAGATTATTGTATTAAAGAGTGCAGATCTGTAATTGGATTTCATTTCATTACTCCCTAATGGGCTAGGCTATTGGAACTCAAAAACCAAGAAGAAATTCCCTCTTTTTCTATATTCTGTTATGGTCTTTTCCTGAAAACAAAAAATGATGAGCAAAGGCCTGTTTTGGGTGTGATGCTGAGAGTGTTTTGTGGTGGGGGTATAGGAGGCAAAAAGCCATAAGATGAAAAGAAATACCTGGAGAAATAACACTACAAAAACTGTTGGTTAAAATTTTGAAGACATTAACTTCCACTGTGAATATTTAAGGACATAAAAACTGCTGTTAGATTACTGGGAGTGAATTTGTATGCTGTGAGTTTAAAATAATTTCATTAGCAGTTAAAAATGGCAGTAATATTATTGTGTATAGTATAACTGCTATGGTAACTGGAAAAAACAATGCAAAACCCTGCAGTACTGCTACTGGGAGTAAATCTTATTGCTAGGACTAAGTCACAGCTAAATTCCATTAGTAGTTAAATCTTGCAATAATACCTCTGACAATTTTTATTGCAAAAACTGTAAAACCAAAGATAAGAATTTTATCACCAGGAAAGATAGTAATTCAAGGCTATGGTTGCATTTCATAAACTAGAATCTCCATTTTGGGGATTACTGAAATAGTCTCTAGAAAAGCTGCCTAGGTGCCTGTGTTGTGGTGCAATGGGTTAAGACACTGCCTGTGAGGCCAGCATCCCATATGGGTACTGGTTGGTGTCATGGCTGCTTTAGTTCCGATCCAGCTCCTTGCTAATGCACCTGGTAAAGTGGCAGAAGATGGCCCGAGTGTTTGGGTCCCTGACACCCACATTGGAGACCCAGATGGAGTTCCATGGTCCTGGCTTTGGCCCGGCCCAGTCCTGGTTGTTGCAGCCATCTGAGGAATGAAACAGACTCTCTCTCCCCCCCCCCCCTTTCTGTAACTCTGCCTTTCAAATAAATAAATAAATCTTAGAAAGAAAGAAAGAAAAGCAGCCTCACTGAAAATAATGTCTGTCATTTTCAAAATTGTTATGGTAGAGATGATTTGAAATTTCCCGATAGTATTTTCCAATTAATTCTTCATATGCATTTTTCATTTTAAGTGTGGTGATTTTTTTTTAAAGATTTACTTTTATTTATTTGAAAAGCAGAATGGCAGAGAGAGGGACACACACACACACACACACACACATTTCTTCCATCCACTGGTTCACTCCCCAAATGGCCTCAATAATCAGGACTGTGCCAGATGGAAGTCAGGAACCAGGAACTGTACCCCGGTCTCTCAATTTGGGTAGCAGGAGCCCGAGGACTTGGACCATCTTTGACTGCTTTCCCAGGCACATTAGCAGTGAGTTATATCAGAAGTAGAACAGCCAGGACTAGAACCTGCATTCACATAGGATGCCACCATCACAAGCTTAACCCACTGCAATGCCAGCTCCAAGTGTGGTGGTATTTAAAAACAAAATTGAAATTATTTAAATTGTGGAACCTCCTCTTACATAAATCAGCTATAAAATTTTGCAGACAAAAACCTGAATCAAACAGACAAGACAGTTAACATACTTTCAATCCAATCCATATGCCTATTACATTCAGATTAAGCCTGGGATGGAAGAAGATGATAAATCAAACCTGAGTAAATAGGGGTTAGGAAATGACAGAAACACAATGGGCAATCCTGGAAGAGTGGCAATGCAGCTTTAAAGAAGATAACTTCCAATATGCCAAAAATCCCAGCTAATCAATGATGAAAAGGATGGTCATAAGAATTAAGGGTAGCCGGCGCCGCGGCTCACTAGGCTAATCCTCCACCTTGCGGTGCCGGCACACCGGGTTCTAGTCCCGGTCGGGGCGCCGGATCCTGTCCTGGTTGCCCCTCTTCCAGGCCAGCTCTCTGCTGTGGCCAGAGAGTGCAGTGGAGGATGGCCCAAGTCCCTGGGCCCTGCACCCCATGGGAGACCAGGAGAAGCACCTGGCTCCTGCCATCGGATCAGCACGGTGCGCCGGCCGCGGCAGCCATTGGAGGGTGAACCAACGGCAAAGGAAGACCTTTCTCTGTCTCTCTCACTATCCACTCTGCCTGTCAAAAAAAAAAAAAAAAAAAAAAAAAAAAAAAAAAGAATTAAGGGTAAATTCATTCTTAGTTAAGTATTATAAAATCTTGACTCCATCTACATTACTGATGTTCCACTCTTGCTATCCACTGAATTAATGGGTGAGGAACAATGTTAAAAGTATTGTTTGAATATCTTTACTCCTTGAAATCATGATATTTGGTACCAACTCAGAACTCACATTGCTCAAGTATTCCTGAAGGTCTGTTTTTTTTTTTTGTCTGTTTATGTTTGTTGCAAAACACAATAGTATATACTATCAATTACCATTTGACTGTTTATTATGTGCTAGGCACTTTATATTCATGTCTTCATGTTCTCAACATCTTAGAAAGGTATGCATGATCGTTTACCAGAGTAAGAAACTGGGACTGAGGTTGGGTCAGTTGTGTTACTTTCTTCCGTATATGCCAGTCATCTGTTTCCAAAAACTCTTTGAGAACAGAGACTGCAACTTTTATGTACTACTAAAAATATTTAGGGGCCGGCGCTGCGACGTAGTAGGTTAATCCTCCACCTGTGGCACCGGCATCCCATATGGGCACCGGTTCTAGTCTTGGATAGTCCTCTTCTGATTCAGCTGTCAGCTGTGGTCTGGGAAAGCAGTAGAAGATGGCCCAAGCGCTTGGGTCCCTGCAAGTGCGTGGGAGATCTGAAAGAAGCTTCTGGCTCCTGGCTTGAGATCAGCTCACCTCTGGCTGTTGTGGCCATTTGGGGAGTGATCCACTGGCGGAAGACTTTTCTTTCTGTCTCTCCCTCTCACTGTCTGTAATTCTACCTCCCAGATAAATAAATAGAAATCTTTATAAAAAATATTTAACATGATCAGTAGTGAGTATTTAATAATTATCATCTAAATATACCTAAGGATTTTAAAATACTCTTTTTAAAGATTCTTCAATCTATTTAATTAGCAGTTTGTTTTAAAATACTTTTTAAAATATTTATTTATTTTATTTGAAAGAGTTACACAGAGAAAGAAGGAGTGGCTGAGAAAGAAAGGTCTTCCATCCACTGGTTCGCTTCCCAATTGGCCGCAATTGCCAGAACTGCGCCAATCCAAAGCCAGGAGCTAGGAGCTTCTTCCAGGTCTCCCACATGGGTGCAGGGGCCCAAGGACTTGGACCATCTTCTATTGCTTTCCAAGGCCATAGCAGAGAGCTGGATTGGAAGTGGAGCAATCAGGGCTTGAACCAGCACCCATATGGGATGCCAGCACTGCAGACGGTGGCCTTACCCGCTACGCCACAGCACCTTTAAAATAATTTATGGTGTAAGAAGTAGCTGCTCTGTAGATCCTCAGGGAGACAGCCTGTGAACTTGAACTCAGCAGCGGAACAGTGTCAAGGTCTGTTTTTAACTCCTTTACTCATTCAGTAAATCATTCTAATCTTGGTTTCTTAGCTGTATTAGCGGCTAGAATGAAAAAAGAAGAGTTTACACTTAAGAAAAATTTTCCCTTAAAAAGAAAAGTTGTCTTTTTACAGTCAACATTTACAATTTTTTTTATAACTTGAAGAAGATTCTCTATGGATCCTACTCCCTTTTTCCTTTCCTTTCTTTCTTTGAAAGATACTCATTGTTTAAAACTCATTACTTTTAAGATAATTTCTTCACAATGAAATCTCTCTCTGAGGAATGGAAAAAGTATTAAAAGAAGCCAGGATAACCACATGATAAAGTTTGAAAAGTCATGAAGCGCAATAATAAATAGGTTCCAAAAATCTTCTGATCATCATATGGGTTGTTCCTGAAGGGCACGATGGATGAAAATAGTTTATGATCATTTCTATAAATTAGCCATTAAAAAAAGCTCCACACTCTTAAAGTCTATTAATGATGCAGAATATATTACTGTATGAGATCATAATGACTGTAGCTTGTAGTGACTTAGTAAACCACTCAGGAAGGACATTAGAACATTCTAAGGTGCACACAAATAGCAATCAATATAATTATTAAGGTTATCTTAGTATTTTAGAAATAAGACTATACAAAATAAGCAATAACTGTGC
Organism: Oryctolagus cuniculus; assembly: GCF_051225735.1. Lineage (NCBI taxonomy): Eukaryota > Metazoa > Chordata > Mammalia > Lagomorpha > Leporidae > Oryctolagus > Oryctolagus cuniculus. The sequence goes on along the minus strand of NC_142868.1, from coordinate 145,454,829 downwards.
CACCTCCCCTTTTGTAAAATGCACAGTGTTCTTATGGTATCATTAGATCATTTTCTTCATTGAAAATGGAAATAAAATTAGATACTGGATTCAAGCCGTCCATCTGTCTCCACCTGATTCTTCAGCACTGTCTCTCCACTTTCCTGTGCCCTTCAGTGTCTATAGATATTCCCATTTCTCACCTAACACTACCCTCCCTTCCTCTCTCTCAAAGAATCTTTCCGTAGGCCCTAAAAGCTTTCAAGCTAGTTTGCCCAGCACTTTGCTGTCTGACTTTAGTAAGATGAAGAATGACCCTTAACTGTTTCCAGGGCCTATGATGCCTGTTTTCTTTTCATATGTTACCTCTCTTTTTTTCCCAAAACATTTGCCCATTGCTCGTTGGTTGTTCTTATTTCCTGACCATTTGTTTTCAGTCTCTTTCTCATTTTACTTTGCATGCTCCTTAAATGTTAGGATTCCCCTGAAATTTCGTTCGTTGTCCTCTTTACAACACAAGCCTGTGAACCACCTAAAACTGAAAGCAAATGTTTGTGATTTATGATAGGACATTTTCTCTACCTTGGGAAAATGTCTGTCGCTTTCCCGTTCCCAAGAGAATCCTTAGCTCTTTTAACAAGGTTAAGCGCCCCTGCTCTCTGTCTTTAGGTTATTTCATTCTCTCCTTGCCTTTAGCCACTGTTTTCTTATGCCAGCCACTCCCAATTGCGTCCACAGTTCTTACCAGGGAGGAAGAAAAAAAAAAAAAGAGACCGACACCGAAGATAAGAAACCAAGATTTAAGAGATGCTTAAGAACAAGAACAAGCAGAATTTGTACTCAGTACATTTTGTGTTTAGCTCAGCTTATTGAATCCCGCTGAGGACCATTTGACTGAACGCTGGGCGTGGGGCCTTGGCAGGGTCATCACTTCATTTGTCAGGGATATAACCCCAGGAGAAATCGGATTTAAAAACAAACAAAAAAAGGTTGTGTGAGCAAAAACCCTAGTTGCTAGCGGCAGAGAGGGCGCGCCCAGGTCCTAGGGCGGGGATAAGACAGCTGGAGAGAGAGCAACAGCAACCGCAGGGCTCACAGCGGCTAAAAGCCAGTCCCCAGCTCTGCTATCCACGAACGAAGCCAGAAACCCCGCCCCGCACCAGCCGCGCCTTTGATGGACATTCACCTTCTGCAATCACCCTTTAGTTCACCATAAACACTTCTTGCTCCTCCCGCCTATCGCGGTTCTCTCCAAGCCAATCAGGGGCATGGGCGGGATCGTCCTTAGAGGGTTCCAGTTTTTTTTAAAAAGAAGGGTAGACCTTGTGCCGCGTTTCGGCTGAGGGAAAACACCCCCCACCCCGACCTAGGGGGTGGAGCCCTTGGAATGGGCACACGGATCTGCCAATGAGGCGTCCCAGCTTCGCTAAGGCCCGGCCGCCAAGGTGGGCGGGGCACGCGCGGCGCCTGGCCAATGGCGGCTGGGCGGACGGAGGTTGAGCTGCCGTGGGTAGGGTTAGTGTGAGAGGTGCGGCGGGGGAGGTAATGATGGTGGCGGAGGAGGAAGGCGGGGGAGGGGGTGCTGGGCGCTGAGCGGCGGCTCTGGCAGGGTTCGGTAGGGTGGGGGACGGTCGCAGGGCGATCTGTCAGGGAGGGGGCGGGCGTGAGGGGCGCCGTCCGCCTGAGGGGCTGCAGACCCCGGCTCCCTCGAGCGCCGCGGCTGGCTTGGCTGTTCCATGTGGCTCCGGCAGGGATGGAGGACTCGGTGGCGGCGGCGGCGGCTGCTGCTGCGGCGGCGACGAAGGAGCGGCTCTGAGGAGGGAACGGGGCCAGACTCAGCTCGACAGCGGGATTAGAGGTGTGAGGAGGAGGCGGGAGTGGAGGACCGGAGGGGCTGGGGCTCGGGGACTGGGCTGGGGTCTTCTGGCATCTTCTGGGTGACAGGGACCGCGGCGGGCCACCGCCTGCCGCTGCTGGGGGTCAGGGGTTTGGGCTCTGTGCCAGAGGAGAGGAGGCTCTGGCGGACTGTTCCCGGGAGAATGGGGGAGGGAGGCACCGCGCCCCGCGCTGTCCACTTGCCCCGCTGGTCATTGCTTCACGTCCAGGCAGGAGTTTTCGTTTCCCTCCGGTTGGCAGCGAAGGCGAAGGAGCGTCCAAGTGGCCTGGAGCCGGGACATTGCTCTCCCGCAGCCTTGAGATTTCCCTCCACTCCGCGTTCCCCATCCATTTCCCCCTCCGACCGAACAACAGCACTCCTCCTCTCGCCTCAGTTTGTTCTAAGCACATATTCTCGGACTCGGGGCAATTAATCGGCTGCTGAAAAACAAAGTTTATTTAAAAATACTGCACTCCTCCCTCTAACTGGCGGTGGAGATGAAACAGCATCCCTAGACTTTCCCGCTCTGCCCGTCCTTCTGTGATGCTGGGAGGGGAAGGTCGGGCCCCGACTCGTGTCTCGGTTGTTGTTGAGGATGGTTATTTGAGGTGGTGCTCCACGTCCTCGGCGTGAATTGTAATTTCTTCCTTGGTATCTTACATCCTTGATGTTCCTGGCTTTTGAGATCTGTGTTTTGTTTCATTGTTTGAGAAACATGCAGAGAACTGAGGTGGTCGGCTGCAGCGTTATCTAACACGGGTGGTTAGTCACTTCATGCTGCTCTCCTCATATTCTTTCTCTTTTTGTCTTTGTTTTGCTTTTCAGCCCTCCAGAATACACGTCATATAGCCCCTGAGGTGGCATGGTGATGTCTCCATGAGGGAACCTCCTCTCAGTCATCCTGTCATGTGTATCATCCTGTTCTTGACTGGGCCTTTCATCTAAGATGGGATCTACCCTGTGAAACAGGGAGAAGACTTATGAACCCCAAACATCATTTCAAGTTCTAGTTTAGTTTTTTAACTACAGAAAAACATACATGCAAAGCTCCTTTGCTTTGGACCCTCTGCTTTACTAAAGCTGCTGTGTTGCTAACCCAGAACTGCTCCAGTGTATTGACTGATCGTCATGGCTTCAGTTTGGAAGAGACTGCAGCGTGTGGGAAAACATGCATCCAAGTTCCAGTTTGTGGCCTCCTACCAGGAGCTGATGGTTGAATGTACAAAGAAATGGTAAGATGTGCCTGGGTGTAGAGTTGGTTGTTGTGCGGCCCATACCCACTGTGGCCTACACTATGAGTCTTCTGATAGCAGATTTGTCTTCCTGTAGTACACAAGTGTGTAGAAGTTGGGCGGGGTGTAGCGTACTCTAACAGGTACAATGGTGTGCACTCTTGCTACTGGTACTGTCCCTGTTGGTTTCCGTTACTACACTTCACTTTGGTTCAGAGGACTGATTTGGTCTTGAAGTCATTCAGCATTAGTGTTAGAATAACTGAGTTTTAGAATTTTAAGGAGACCCAAAGAATGACTACTGAGCTGTTATAAATGTATTTGCATGATGGAAATATGGTTTTGACATATGTATGTGTTTTAATAGGGTTTTAATGCAGAAGTTTACAGTCTTGTCGGGTGGTGGTAATCAGAATTAGGAATTCAGCATTCTTTGCTCAAGATAAAGAAATTTTCATTATTTGGATGATGAAATGCCATTCCACACAACCTTAGAAATTCTTTTTTTAAATACTTAGGCAGCTGTATTTTATTTTAATTGCCTAATGGGATACATTTCTTGGCCGAATGTAAGGAAGCAATTAGTAGTACTGGTCTGTGATTTGCTTTTTTTCTACTTGAGACAGAGTAAATTTAGGGCTTTCTTTTGATTGTCCTGCATGATAAGCAACAATAATTTTTGTTTACTGAGAGAAAAAAAGTTGATCTTCAGCAAAAGGTCCTTTGGGTTTTCATTTATTGCAGTGATTAAGCAGTATTACTGCACAATAGGTTGATTTCATTGTCTACAAGGACTATAATATTATGTCTGTAATAACCTCTCTTTTATTATACGAAAAAAGTTTTCTATATTCTAGAACTTTTTTTTTTTTTTTTTTTTTTGTGACAGGCAGAGTGGACAGTGAGAGAGAAAGACAGAGAGAAAGGTCTTCCTTTTGCCGTTGGTTCACCCTCCAATGGCTGCCGCGGCCGGCGCAGGAGCCAGGAGCCAGGAGCCAGGTGCTTTTCCTGGTCTCCCATGGGGTGCAGGGCCCAAGCACCTGGGTCATCCTCCACTGCACTCCCTGGCCACAGCAGAGGGCTGGCCTGGAAGAGGGGCAACCGGGACTAGAACCCGGTGTGCCGGCGCCGCTAGGTGGAGGATTAGCCTAGTGAGCCGCGGCGCCGGCCCTATTCTAGAACTTTTATAGCAAATTTGCTAATTTATTTGGAAGCTAATTTCATAATGCTTTTCTATTGAACTTGTTAAAAATGTTATCTTAAAATCAATTCAAGAACTGCCTGCATTGATTACCTACCTTATTGCAGGCAGTGTGGATTTAGAGTTGAATATGACATAATCTCCACCCTCAAGGAGCTTACAGTCTACACTAATCACAGTCAAATAAATAAATTCACTGTGATAGGTGCAATAATATAAATATGTATGATGTAGGGATTTTAATCATTCTCCATCCAGTTAGGTATCCTTGGGTCAGATTATTTAAGTTCTCTGTGATTCAGTTTCCATATCCACAAAAGTAATAGTGGTACTATATCACAAGAAGGGTAATTGTGATGGTTAAATTAGTTAATACAGGTAAAATGCTTAGAACAGTGTCAGGGACATAGTAAATGCCCCTTAAATGCTATTATTATGGACAAAGTTGGCAGGGTAGAAAATAATCAACTCTTTAAGGATAGAAGATGGAGTCTTGAGCTGTCTTCCTGGGATCTCAAAAGGTTTTGAAAGATTATTACTAGTATTTCAGGAAGCCAAAGGGATCTTAAGATGTGAAGGACATGCTAGATTGAAGCAACCCATGGGTGTACTGGAAATTCAAGCGGTGTTGCTTGATATCAACGGGGCTTAAACAGTAAGATGAGGGGAGTACACTGGTATATGAAGTTTGAGAGGCAGGGAGTACTCAAATCTTGGAAACTGAAGTGCTGATATAAATTGCTTGGGCTTTATTTTGTGGGTAATAGAGACATGGTAAATGTTTTTGAGCAAAAGAAACATTAGGTTTGCTTTTGGGAATCTACCAGGACAATAATGTGGAGTAAGGATCATAGTGGAAAGGGTGACCGTAGGTAGTGATGTTAGGATAGTTGTTTTCATCCAGAAGTTGAGAAAAAAGGCTTGGAATGGGCAGAGGCAGAAGGAATGGAAAGAATTGACTGTAGGGTCACTTAGAACACAAAATGGATGGGGCTTGGTAATCTTTCCAATTGGGAGTCTTGGGAGGTTGAAGGAGGAGGAGAGATTAGATTGATACCCAAGTTTCTGCCTAACTAAGTACAACTAAGGTAGGAATACTTGGGAAAGTCTTGATAACAAATATTTCTTGGCAGTATACTGGGAGGATCAACTTCAAGATGATTAAATTTGAATTTCTTTAATTAAGGGAAATAGAGCACATTAGGTGATTCTTCAGTTACAAAATGAGTTTCTTCCATCCAGTTTGAAGCACCCCTGGAATGTTTTTTCCCTTTCAGTGGTATTTAAGTTACTATTAATATATCTCAAGGTGAAAATAACTGAAAAGGTCTTCCTTTGCCGTTGGTTCACCCTCCAATGGCCGCCGCGGGTGGCGCGCTGCAGCCGGCGCGCCACGCTGATCCGATGGCAGGAGCCAGGTGCTTCTCCTGGTCTCCCATGGAGTGCAGGGCCCAAGCACTTGGGCCATCCTCCACTGCCTTCCCTGGCCACAGCAGAGAGCTGGCCTGGAAGAGGGGCAACCGGGACTAGAACCTGGTGTGCTGGCGCCGCAAGGCGGAGGATTAGCCTATTGAGCCGCGGCGCCGGCCCCTGTAGAGCTTTAAAATATTTTTCTTTTATAAAAATTTGTTCTAATGCCTTTTAGTTAATAGTCTTTTTGCCTGGTTTTGCTCTTAGGGTTCTTGTGGTGGATACAAATTAGGCTCAATTTCTACACTTATATCCTAGATCTTACACTCTTCTTTTTTGTTGTTTGTATTTTTGTTTGTTTGTTTCTCATTTTGATCCTTGCATAAAGTCTTAAATTATTGGATATGTCTTTCCTGAATTAGTATCTGTTTAAAGGATATAAGAATAAAAATAAATTTGAACATATAGTAAACATTTTTTTAATCAGCTACTTTTACATTTTAGGTATTACTTTTAGAGTATGGAAGGATGAAAGAAGAGGAAGGAAATTAAGAGATGCTGATTGAATAAAAGGAAGGCATCAATGATAGCACTGAAGATAAATTACAAGTGTTGAGAGAATGAGAAATTAGAGCTGGTATAAATTAGAGAAAAAAGAATAAAAAGAAAAGTATTTTACTGAGATTGTGCCTTTGCGGGTAACCTGTGTATATAGGTGCTGTTGCCTTTTAGAAACCTGTTACTTTTAGTGTTTTCTGAGAACTATGAGCATTTGAAACAATGTGGAAACTAGACCTACTGAATCAGAACCTGTATTTTAACAAAGTGTATTAAAGTTTAAGAATCAGTATTTTAAAATCATGTTTTCAATTTTATCAAGTATCCTTGACACTGAGATAAAATGTATTAAAAATACAGTGATTTCCACATGGCTTTGAAGATGGTAGATAGAATGGGATTCAGGAATGGCGTAGTGTGTTGTTAGAAGAGGGTAGTGGGATTTAAGTGTGTGTTTTCCAAGACAGAATACATTATTTGTGTCATTAAGTAGAGGAGTAACATTTCTCATGTTCTGTCATGGCCATACATGATGAGCCTGGACATAACAGATAACAGGATGAAGATAGGAGTTTAAGGAGCTCATTCTTTTTAGATGTAGACTAGGAGCAAATTCAGAGTACCTTTCCCTTGATCAAAGGATGGATACTACAATTAGAGGGTGTGGGATTTCTGTTTTTTCAAACTTTTCATATATGTAAGTTTATATATAACATATGTATATAAATATATAATTTATATATACAACTTTGCCTTTGTCTTGGCTGATGGAGTGTGTTTCCTTAGTTCAGTGCATTCACTTTTTTGTGTTTTCAGAGTCTAATGGTTCTAGAACTTAGGTCAGGAATGAAAACCAGAATAACTTTTATTGGAGAGAGGGACAATATATCATTAGGTCCTATTCCTCTTTATTCTTTATTGTCACATAAAGACACTATAGAATATATGGAATAATGGGAGTTTTACTCTTCTACTCTTATTGTTGTTCCCAAATCATTTAATTGGTCTTGGTTTAATTGATGGTGTTGTTGGCAAAATAGTAAGTTTGGCAACTTGAGATGAGTTTGAAAGAGACTGTGCTGTCATTTTCCTGTTGGTTTACTTTCTACCCATTCTTTTAGCACTGGCAGGTCTTTAGATTTCAGAGAAAAGGCTTCTTCAGTCTGTGAGTTCTCAGTGTTTATGCAGATGTTTAAAAAAACAAGAAAGTTGGATAATTGTGGTTATGAAAATGACAGTTTAGGTTGCAGAATAAAATACTAGTAAGCACTGTCTAATATATGATATGAAGCACTTTATGTATGAGCATGTATTATATTCTGCATGTATGAGTTTCCATTATCTGCATATACGAACATATTTTATCAATGTGTTTTATCATGTCTTCCATTTGATTCTTGGTTATGTTAAGACTAAAATTGAAGGAGCTATAAATTTTTCTCAAGTCAAAAATTTCATTTGATTTTTCTATATTCTATGGGAATTACTATTTCTTGTTTGAATCTAAAATTTTAATTTATATTCTAAATAGATAATATTCAAAACTCTAGAGGTATAAAATTACTGATTTCCTCGAGTAATCTGCATACATTTACGAACCTTGTGGTCTCAGGATTTGAAAAGAAAAAGAGTAGCTCTTCCCAGGACTTTCGTGATGTTAGCCTGTTAGATTAAATATGAACTCCTTAATCTGATGTTCCAGGCTCTCTGTAACTGATCCTGGTTTAGTTTTCCAACTGGACATTAGAAAGTTATATCCACTTTAATTGTTAACTTGAATTTATAAAAGCAAATTACATTAAGGAGTATTCATTTCAGATCTACTTCTTTAGGTGGCTTAAGCAGCGTTTCTTTGTTGACCATTTAGTGGAATGATGTAGAGGTACATAAGTTAATGTAAAGAATTTTTGAAATAAAAATTTTGAAAAAGAATTAATTAGAAACAAGCTTGGTGTGTTTTGGAAGCATCTGGAAGGCCCAGTGTGTCTAGAACACAGTGACCTTTTGTAAAGTGATAAGTGAGGTCTGAATGGTTGGCCAGGAATATGTCACATAAGGGCTTTTGAATTCTAAGTATAATGAGAAGCCATTGGAGGGATTTGAGCAGATAAGTTATATAATTTGCTTAAAATTTTGAAAGATTATTCTAGGAACTTTGTGGCTATGGGCTGTCATGAGTAAAAATGGAAGCAGGGATACCAGTTAGGAAGCTATGTGGTAGTCCAAGTAGGACTTGGTAGGTAGTGGGAAATGGTTAGATGTGTGTAGTTCATGTGCCCACACATCTAGCACCCCTTCCATACTTTATCAAGATGCAACTTTTGCATACAATAAAATGCATACAGTTTAAATGCACAGTTCGGTGAGTTTTGTCAAATGTATGTACTCAAGTAGCTGGAAAATAAATTTTTTGAAGGTATAGCTGAGAGAATATACTGATGGATTAGTTAATATGTAAAGTAAGAGATGGATGAATAATGATTAGGTTTTTGGCCTGAGCAATAGGTGAATGTAATACTAATTACAGGGATGACATTTGGGAAAGGAAAAAGTTTGATGTAAGGGAGAAATCAGGAATTCTGTTTTGCTTTTCTGAAGGTTTAGAACATCTGGATGGAGATCTTAATTGAGCAGGTAATTATACAACTCTCCAGCTCAGGTGAGACAAGAGGCTTGAACCTCTTAGTATGTAGGTGGTGTTAATAACCATAGGACTATAGGAAATTTCCTCTGGCATTCAGAATGAGAAGATGATTGAGGATTAATCCTTGAGATACTTTAGCAAGTAGAGGGGGCCAGTTAGAGGAGGAGCTAGCAAAGACTGAAAACAAATAGTAGTGAGATAAGAGGGAAATTTAGGATGGTGTGTTTTCCAAGAAACTAAGTGCAAAAAGAACCAAGAGGGGAGTGTTTGGCCATGTCAAAAACTGTTGAGAGATTGAGCAAGATAACTGTTGGGTTTGGCAAGATGGAAAGAGCTGATGACTTTGAGAAAAGGTTTCAGTAGGGTATTGGGGATGAAAGCTTGAATAGATTAGGTTAGAGGAAAGGAGGTGGCAAGAGTGAGTACAGGTAGGTGATTTTCATGGAGAATTTTGCTACAAAGCAGAAAACTAGGTAATAACTGGAGAGAGACAAGAGTTCTTTTTTTTTTGCATGGCAGATATTGCTCATGTTTGAATGCTGAATGTTGATGGAATAGTTGGTAGGAAAGGAAAAACTGATGATGTGGTAAGAAGGTAACCTTAGAAAAGTATTTAAGTGAGAGAAACAGAAAAATATTCAGTACACAAGTTTGAAGGTAGAACTTAGGTAGAAGCAGGGATAATTCATTATTATAAGGAGAGAAAGCGAAGTACATGGGTAGAGAAGTTTATAGGTTTGGTGAGGGAGGATGTTGGCTTCTATGTTGTTGCTTTGTTTTTTCAGGGAAATAATATTGGAGGTTATCAGCTGAGAGGAAGGTAATGAGTTGTTGAAGGATTGAAACGAGAGGAGGTATGAAACTGTCAAAATGAGAATAAACTGACTAGAGAAATAGAGAATTGTTGGGTAGTGCTGAGGCCATAAATTTAAAGTGAAACCAGCAAGTTTGCATATTTTAATCCAGCTGTATTTAGTGCTTGGATATTGTTATGGAATAGGTAGAGCTGGATTTGGCTAATATTGATTTTAGAAAGTATTTATTTTCATTTTAATGGAAAGGCAGAGAAGTACAGAGAAATATCTTCCTTCCTCTGATTCACTTCCCAAGTGCCCTCAACAACTGGGGCTTGCCCAGGTTGATTCTGTGAGCTGGGAACTCAATCTGAGTGTCCCATATGGGTGGTGCGGCCCAACTACTTGAGCCATCACCTGCTGCCTTTCAAGGTGTGCATTATTAGGAAGCTGGAATTGGGAGTAGAGTCTGGACTTGAACCCAGGCACTCCAATATGGGATGCAGGTATTCCAAGTGGGATCTTAACTGCTATGTCAAATACCTGCTCCCAAAATAAATAAATTTAAGTAAAATTTCTTCCTGTATTTGAATTTCACTTCCCAGTACCCTAAATCCTTCCACAAGGGTAGAGGAAAAGATTTTTGGAAGTGAAGAGAATGATTGAGGAATTTAGAGAGTAACATGGGGAACAGATTATTTTTGTGATCCTTAAAGTTGTCAAGAATAATGAGAGGAGAAATGTTTAATACAGAGAGTCAGGTGCTAAATTTTAATGTATGAGGGGAGAGGCAGGGCAGGGAGAAAGATAATTGCAAATAGGAGAGTTAAGAGTGATATTGCTGGGGTTACATCATAAGTGCTTCCTCATGTGACTCATTATGCCTCGAGATCAAAAGGTAATAAACTTCTCTGATACAGGAGCTGTCTCTTGTAAATGAAGTTTTATTGGAATATATCTATGTCCATTTGTTCACATATATCTATGGTTGCTTTTTTTTTTTGAAGATTTTTTTTTTTTTTTATTTGAAAGACAGAGTTACAGAGAGAGGTAGACAGAGATAGAGAGAGGTCTTCCATCTGCTGGTTCACTCAGCTGGAGCTGAGCCAATCTGAAACCAGGAGCCAGGAGTTTCTTGCGGGTTTCCCACATGGGTGCAGGGGCCCAAGGACTTGGGCCATCCTCTGCTGCTTTCCTAGGCACATTGGCTGGGAGCTGGATTGGAAGTGGAGCATCCACGACTTGAACTGGTGCCCATATGGGATGCCTGCTGTATGCTGGGGCTTTTACCCGCTGCACCACATTACTGGCCCTCTATGGTTGCTTTTACACTATAATGGCAGAGATCAGTAGTTGCTACTTAGATTGCATGGCTCTAGAGTTTAAAATATTTACCATGGGTCTGTGAGAAAAAGCTTAGGAAGGTGGTTAACTTGGTGGTTAAGATATCCATGCCCTAATTCCACATTGGAAGACCTGGATTTGATTCCTGACTCTGGCTTCCTGCTAATGCAGACACTGGGAGCCATAGTGATGGCTCAGGTAATTGGGTTCCTGCCACCTAAGTGGGAGACCGAGATGGTGTTCTTGGTTCCCACTTTATGCCCTGGCCCAACTCTGGCTGTTGCAGACATTTGGAGAGTGAACCAATGGATGGGAGGGCTGTTTAGCTCTCTCAAATAAAAAGAAAAGAGAGTAGGGCTGACATTGTGGCATAGCAGGTAAAGCCACCACCCGCAATGCCAGCATCCCACATGGGCATCATTTTGACTCTTGGCTGCTCCACTTCTGGTCCAGATCCCTGCTAATGCACCTGGGAAAGCAGCAGAGGATGGCCTGAGTGCATGGGCCCCTGCACCATCTTGGGAGACCTAGATAAAGCCCCTGACTTTGGCTTGGTCCAGCCCCAGCTGTTGTGGCCATTTGGGGAGTTAACTAGCAAATGGAAGATGTCTCTCTCTCTCTGTCTCTCCCACTCTCTCTGTAACTGCTTTTTAAATAAATAAAATGAAACTCTTGAAACAAACAAAACAGAAAATGTTTGCTGAGCATGCTCCAAGACATTGGAGTTACTGCAGCTAGTGTTTGTGGAACTTAGAGTCTAGTACCTTTCTGTCTATTCTATGCCAACTTCTGGTTTAGTCTTATTCTAGTCTAACAGAGCAAGTGATGGGCGAGCTCATTGTGCCTGGTTTCTGACACTATAGAAAGAAATTTTAGAATAGCTTTGGGGTATATTCAAGTCTGTGCATGTACAAAATATAAAATTTTTTGAGACCTTGGACAAATTGCCTCTTAGTAATTCACTTGTAAAATGGAGATTATAATTGTGTTTTCTGTTTAGAAATGTTTTGATGATTAAATAAGGTCATACCTTGTAAAGGAATTAGAACAGTGTCATAGTGTAAGAACTCAATAAATGTTACACAGTTTTATTATCTTTGGTGATTTAAGCAATGAATGATGAGATCTAGAGAGAAGTGGTACTATATAGGCAAGAAGAAGACTGAAAATGTAACCTGAATGTTTAGGAATGTTAGAGAAAGTTGAGCTAACACTGAAGGTTGAAGTGACCAGAGAACCGGTTATAAATCAGGGAGCATGCCAATCGAAGTGTTTTGTTGTGGGCCGGTGTTGTGCTGCAGCAGATTAAGCCACAGTCTGCAAAGCTAGCATTCTTATGGGTGCTGGTTGAAGTCCTGGCTGCTACACTTCTGATCCAGCTCCTTGCTGATGTGTCTAGGAAAACAATGGAAGATGGCCCAAGTGCTTGGGTCGCTGCATTCATGTGGGAGACCTGGATAAAGCTCCTGGCTGCTGGCTTTGGCCTGGCTTAACCATGGCTGTTGCGGCCATTTGGGGAGTAAACCAGTGGATAGAAGATTGCTCTCTCTTTCCTTCTCCCCCCACCCCTCATTCTCTCCCTCTCCCTCACCCTGTCTCTATAACTCTGCCTTCAAATGCGTATCTCAATCTTTAAAAAATTACTATTTTTATGATACTTTGACTTTTGGAGAGAGAAACTGTATTTTTGCTTCTATAACAAAATCATATGGTTTTACTTTTATTTCCTTTTTAAAATAATTATTTTAAGTAAATATAGGGCTAAGGAAATTTAATTACTCCAAAGTAGAATAATATGCCATGTTATGTCATATATGTCATAGGACACCATATATCCTGTGGTGACAATTTATGATATTTATGGTATTTTTTTTTTACAATTTTTTTCTGTCATGATTTTTTAAAAATGATCTCAGGGAGCAAATTGTATTTTTTGTTGTATATAATTTCCTTATATTATTGTGTTATTCAGTCTTGGTTTACATGTTCTAAAAATTGATTTTTAAATGAAATTTTAGCAGATTATGTGAAGTTTTACTGTTATGATTTAATGTCATTTCACATTAGTTTTGCTATTGAAGTGCTCAGGGAACTTAAAAATTGACATTTCTGGAAATGTGTTATTGATGCATCAAATGTATGCTAATTTTGTGGGAAATTTCAACAAAAGAGCCACTGAAATGGTTCATTGCATGATTTAAAAATAGTCCAGTGTGCTAAAGGAAAAATTGCACAAAATGTTTTGAATTGAATGCTCTGTAGGAATGTTCATATTCTGCATTTGGACTTTGGATGTTTGTTGAGATAAGTAGAACTGAGTTTGTGAAATGAGGGTGGTTGTTAGTATGTCATTATTTATTTGTTTTACAAATCACTGTTAACAGTGGTATTTTAAGGCAATTTTCCTAATAGACATCTAAAGACTTTCTTTGGTAAGTTTGAGCTATTAAAAATTTGCTACCTTATTAATCTCAGTATTATTATTTTAAAATAACAAAATTTTTAAATGAAAGTTATTAAAATTGGCTTTAATTCAAAGAAGCTACCAGTTTAGAAGTTAATATTCTGCCTATGTCCAAAAGAGCTTGTCAGCTTAAGGATTTAAAATAACACTGTGTTGACTAATTTAGGGGTATAAATAGAACAGCCATAGTTTTAGAGAAGAGAGTACCTATTGGTAGGCATTTGAGGGTGGTCAGTGGTTTCCACTGGACACTGGATTTGGTTGTGAGTTTACTTGCAATTGAAGGAAGAAGAGAAGTTTGCTGGCTCATGCAACAGTCCTTCTGGCTAAACAAAGCATAAATTTTTTGATGAGACTTTTCTTGCTACTTACTCCAAAAGAATTTCTACTATGTAAAAAAAGAAGTAAAATCTTCAGCTACAAATGACTTAGAACCATTGTTAAATCGGAAAATATTTATGTCGACTTCTATGAAGATTAATTATGAGAGAATATGCTTAAAGAACGTAGTTTTCTGATCATTCAGTTTAAACCAGGGTACAACTTGGAAAACTTAACAAGAATGTATGTTTAACATAAATCATCTAGTTCCAAGGTGTCCAGTACAAAAGCACCTAATCACATGCAGCTACTTACATCTAAATTTAAATAAAACCCAGTTCTTCCCCCATACTAGTGATGTATCGATGTTTATAAGCCACATGTGGTTAGGGTCCACCCTATTTAACAGTAAAAATATCGAACATTTCTATTATCACAAAAATTTTTATTGGACAGTGCTGATTTTTTTTTTTTCTGACAGGCAGAGTTAGAGAGAGAGAGAGAGAGAGAGAGAAAGAGAGAGAAAGGTCTTCCTTTTTCTGTGGGTTCACCCCCAAATGGCCGCTACGGCCGGTGCACTGTGCCGATCCGAAGCCAGGAGCCAGGTACTTCTTCCCTGGTCTCCCATGCTGGTGCAGGGCCCAGGCATTTGGGCCATCCTCCACTGCCTTCCTGGGCCACAAGTAGAGAGCTGGACTGGAAGAGGAGCAACCGGGACAGAATCCGGCGCCCCGACTGGGACTAGAACCCTGGGTGCCAGTGCCGCAGGTGGAGGATTAGCCTAGTGAGCCACGGCAGTGGTCGGACAGTGCTGATTTAACCACTGCTTAGAATTGCTGGACTACTTTGCAAATATAAAGATGCCCATGCCCCTTTGTGGGTCCTGATTCCTTAGGTGTGGGGTGGTGCTGGCAAATCTGTCATTTTATTCTAAGACCATCAAGTTAGGTTTTAGAACTACCTTTTATTCTTTCTTTGTAATTTTTGTTGTTGTTTAAAAGCAAGAGCAATATATTGCAGCTGTGCTGCATATGTAGCTGTCAAAATTAAACATTTGAACTAGTTCATTCATTCACATACAGAAAAGACTATTTTGTTTTCTTTTATATAAGCACAGATTGTGGAGGGATAGCTAAAGGTAGAATTGTTTTTAAAGGAAAGTCTTAACTTCTTAGATACTTGCATTATTGCATTTCCAGGAAACATCATTGGATCTGCTCATTTTTTTCCTTTCAAGTATTTCTTTATTCTCACTTAGATTTTTCTGTTGCCACTGCCTATTGGTTTCAACCTTTGTTATCTTTTGCCAAGGCCTATGGTTCCCAAACTGTGCCAAGAAGCCCACAGGCACTATAGAGAACTCATGTGAATGCCAAGAGATGCTTAAAAAGTTTGAAACACAGCAGAGACAGTCAGAAACCACATGACTACTAGCTTGGGTTAGTTAAGTTTTAAAATTAGATTGTTACATTTCTGACAATGATCTGTTTTTGTAAAGCTAGATTTTTGGCAGTTGCTGTGACTAAAAGCAGATATCACATCAAGCTCTATGTGGATCAGGGAATGAGGGAGGCCATGTCCAATCTGATTCTAGGATTTGAAAAATTTTACTTAACTTCTTAAGTGTTTTAACCTGACAACTAAATGAACAGAATGGTTATGTATTTCTTTGGGCCTGATGTTTGGGAAATCTGTGAAAAAATTGCCAGTATATGAAGGGACTTGTTAACCTAGAAAGTTTGGGAACCTGTAGTGTAGGCTTTAGGTAGAGTCTCTAATGCTTTAGTAGCCCCTTCTGGTCCTTTGTAATACTATCATAGTTTTCCATCTCAAATGGATTTTCCATGGTTTCCTTTTGCTTATAGGATACATTTAGTATAATTTTAATCACTTACATCTGTTTTTTTTTCTGTTTTACTAGTCTTCCAATTCATTTTGCTTAAGATTCTGAAATATTGTTTACCACATGCTGATGATAGTTTCTCAATTCTCATCTCCAGAAATCATTAAATGCAGAGATCCGTGTAGTAAAACTCTATGTCAAAGAAACTTAATTGAAACTGGATTTATTCATTCAAATGGATTTAGAAATCAAACTTAATTGTTCAATTTTAATTTGAAGAGTACTCTAAAGTACAAAATAGCTTAAGCATTCGTTGGTCATTTTTTTAAAAAAATATTTGTTTGAAAGAGTTACAGAGAGGTAGAGGCAGAGAGAGGAAGAGAGAGATCATCCATCTGCTGGTTTAAGTATGGGGTTAGCTGTAGGATTTTTGTAGATGTCCTTTAAGGAGTTATCCTCTATTACTAGTTGACTGAGAGTTTTTTTTTTTTTTTTTTTTTTAAGATTCTATCTTTTTATTTGAAAGTCAGAGTTACAAAGAGAGAGGGAGAGACAGAGAGACAGATCTTCGATCCTCTGGTTCACTCCACAGCTGGCTGCAATGGTCAGCACTGGGCCAGGTCTAAGCCAGGATCCTGGAGCTTCTTTCAGGTCTCCCATGTGGGTGGCAGGGGCCCAAGCATTTGCCAAGCTCTTGGGCCATCTTTCACTGCTTTCCCAGGCCATAGCAGGGAGCTGGATCGGAAGTAGAACAGTCGGGACACAAATTGGCCATCCGTGTGGCATGTTGGCGTTGCAGGTGGCGCCTTTACCTGCTATGCCACAATGCCAGCCCCCAGGTTTTTTTAATACCATGAATTGGTATTGGATTTTGTCAGTTTCTGCATCTGTTGATATAATCATGTGACTTTTCTTTAGCTTGTTAATGTGATGGATTATAAGAATTGATTTTGAATGTTGAAACAGCTTGCATACCTAGAAGAAATCCCACTTGGTCATGGTTTATAATTCTTTTCATACACTGTTGATTGAATTTGCTATGTAGATCTGAGTTTTAAACCGTGTAATTTTCCTTTCTGAAGAAATTTTAAGTGTCATTTTTTTTAACAAGGGAGTTCAACTGGTGACAAAATCTTTAAAGCCTGGTTACCTGAGGAAATCTGTTTCTCCTTTACTTTGAAAGGACAGTTTCACTAGATACAGAATTCTAGGTTTAACCATTCAAGCTTTAACCATTTTACTCGACTTTCTTGTTTGCATGGTTTCTTAAAAGAGGGCAGGTGTTATTCTTATCCTTGTTCCTTTCTATGAATGTTTTCCTTTTCTTTGGGTTCCTTCAAGATTTTTGCTTTGGCTTTAATTTTCTGCAGTGTGAAAATGGTATGCTTAGGTATAGATTTCTTTATATGTCTGTCCTACTTTTTTTTTTTTTTTTTTTTTAAGATTTAGTATTTAATTGAAAGTCAGAGTTACACAGAGAGAGAAGGAGAGGCAGAGAGAGAAGGAGGTCTTCCATCCGCTGGTGCACACCCCAGATGGCCACAATAGCCGGAATTGCACTGATCCGAAGCCAGGAGCCAGGAGCTTCTTCCAGGTCTCCCACAAGGCTACAGGGGCCCAAAGACTTGGGCCATCTTCCACTGCTTTCCCAGGCCATAGCAGAGAGCTGGATCAGAAATGGAGCAGCTGGGACTCAAACCTGTGCTCATCTGGGATGTGAGGACACTGCAGGCGGTGGCTTTACCTACTCCACCACAGCACTGGCCCCTGTCCTACTTGGTTTCTTTGACCTAGATCTTTGGTTTGATGTCTGTCATTAATATGGGGAAATCTCTATTGTTACTGCTTCATCTATTTCTTCTGTTTGTCTTTTTTCCCCTTAGATTGTCATTCTATGTATTTATGCCTTTTTTAATTGTCTCACAGTCCTTGTATATTCTTTTTTCTATTTACATTTCAGTTTTAGATATTTCTATAGACATTTCTTGCAATTTACTGATTCTTTCCATGGCAATATCCAGTCTATTGATGATTCTATCAAAAGCATTCTTCAATTCTTTTATAGCACTTTATTTTGATTCTGAGAGTTTCATCTCTGTGTTTCCATTAGCACACTATTATTTTATAAGTTTTTTTTTTTTACCAAAAAAAGTGAATTACTAAATTCATTCTTTTTGCATGTGATATGTGCTAAATTGCTTTATAAAAAGTTCATCTTTGGTGCCGGGACTGTGGCATAGCTGGTGAAGCCGCTGCCTGCGGTGCTGGCATCCCATATGTGCACTGGTTCAAGTCTCTGCTGCTCCACTTCCGATCCAGCTCTCTGCTATGACCTGGGAAAGCAGTGGAAGATGGCCCAAGTCCTTGGACCCCTGCACCTGCGTGGGAGACCCGGAGGAAGCTCCTGGCTCCTGGCTTCGGATCATTACAGCTCTGGCCGTTGTGGTCAATTGGGGAGTGAACCATTGGATGGAAGACCTCTCTCTCTCTCTCTCTCTCCCTCTGCCTCTCCTTCTCTCTCTGTGTAACTCTGACTTTCAAATAAATAAATAAATCTTAAAAAAGTTCATCTTCATGCACCTTATAGTTAGCAATGTATGGCAGTGCCAGACTCACCATACTTTTACAAATAGCGTAATTTTAAGTTTCTAATCCAATAGGTAAAAGATGGTTTCACCCTGTTTTAATTTTATCTTGTTGAGAAATTTAATATTTTCTTTCTTTTGTTGACTAGTTTTTATTCATTTATAACTCTCTCTTCCTTTCAAATAAATAAAAAAAAAATAGAATATAGCATAGCTATATCCAACAATTCCTTACTAGTTTAATTAAATATGACTGATTGATCTACTTGTTTAGGTATAATTGGGAGCATCATGTGCAACTGGGAAAATGTGTTTGGCTAGGGACACCTTATTCAAACATGTAACATATTTGTTGAGACATTAACTTTTGAAATGTCTCAAATGTATTGAAGATGACAAATATTCTTGAGAGAATGTAGATTATGATATATATGTGCTGGAAGTTTTATTTGGTTCCAAAAACTGTATGAGGGGAGGTCTTCAAAAACTCATGGGAAATGTATATTATGAAAAAAATATGCATATGGCCCAAGTGCTTGGGCCCTGTACCCCATGTGAGACCAGGAAAAGCACCTGGTTCCTGCCTTCAGATCAGCGCAGTGTGCTGGCTGCAGGACACCAGCCGCGGCGGCCATTGGAGGGTGAACCAACGGCAAAGGAAGACCTTTCTCTCTGTCTCTCTCTCTCACTGTCCACTCTGCCTGTCAAAAAAAAAAAAAAAAAAAAAAAAAAAACTATGCATGAATTTCCAATTTTTTTGTATCCAACTGAACTTATCTTTTCACATTTTCCATGTTTTGGAGTACCATAATATATATCTTTCATTCTACATGATAATTTTTTAATAATTTTTTTAATAATTTCTGTGCCTTTAGTATTCTCTCTACCCAATAGTAACAAAGTATAATTAAAATGCCTATCATAAAAAAAAAAAAACTTAGAAGGAAAAGATTGGAAAGTAGAGAAAGAGAAAAAAGAATGAGCCAGCAACTGTATGTTTTGGGGCATAAGTTCTAACATATTTAGCACAATGAGATTTGAAGTTTCAGTATTTAATGTATTTGTGTGCATTATATTATTCCTTACCTTTCTAAGATTTTTAGAAAGTGATTTTGGTATTTGAGCATGTACCACAACATTGGCCCCCAGTATGATATTCCTGAAGCAAGGCTTGCCAAATGATGAACATTCATTCAGTCAAGAGCCCTGATATCTAGTCTGGCTCTATTATTCAGATGAAAACATCTGTAAAATTAAAAGGTCATACAAGATCTCAAGCCAAATTGCAGCTCTTAAAAATTATATTTTGATTATGATTTTCGCAGCCAGTGGTTGAGTAAGAAAGAGGATTGGTAGGAAGTTTGCTAAGGCTCCAAACTCAAGCACTTGTTTTAAAAAAATAATAAAAACATGGCTTGCTGTGGACAAGCTAGGGGAAATTGGGCAGGAATTAAAGAGGTTATACAGAGGTTATATGGAAAGGAAAAGGACCTTTTTTTCACTGATTCCAATGTCTCACCTTTTAAAGTTGGATATACAGCATTACTCCCCTCCCTTTGGAAGAAAAGAAAATAATAGATTTTTCTTAAACTTATTCTAACTAACCACTATTCTAGTTGCTGATATTTTGGAATCTCTGGACTTTCAAAGCTTTTATTTAAAATCCTCTATTTTTATCTGTTTATTTTGTTTGTGGAAAAGGTAGGGGTAGGGGAAATATCCAGATCTCCCATTCACTGTGTTTCCCACAAATTACCACAGTAGCTGGGCCTAGGCTAGACTTAAACCAGAAACCTAGAACTCCTAGAATTTCTGTGTGGATGGCAGGGGTTCAAATGTGAGTCATTACCTGCTGCTTCCTAGGGTACATGTTCGCAGGAAGCTGGGATCTGGAGTCTAACTGAAATTTGAACCCAGGCACTCGATGTGGAATGTGGGCATCCCAAATAGTATCTTAACCAGAAGACCAAAATGCTCACCCCTAAAGTCTGCAATTTTTTAAAACAATGTTTTTATTTATAGCTATGATTTTGGTGTAAAGCAAAGTTAGAAGATTTGAAAACGTCTACACATTTTGAAAGGGAATTTTTTTTTTAAAGATTTATTTATTTGAAAGTCAGAGTTACACGGAGAGAGGAGAGACTGAGAGAGAGGGGTCTTCCATCCGCTGGTTCACTTCACAGATGGCCACAACGGCTGGAGCTGTGCTGATCCCAAGCCAGGAGCTGGGTCTTCCCATGTGGGTTCAGGGACCCAAAGTCTTGGGCCATCTTCTATACTGCTTTCCCAGGCCATAGCAGAGAGCTGGATTGGAAGTTGAGCAGCTGGTACTTGAACTGGTGCCCATATGGGATGCTGGCACTGGAGGCGGCAGCTTTACCTGCTACGCCACAGTGCTGGCCCCAGGGAAATTTTTAAATACTGCTTTTGATACCATGAGAAGGTACATTGCAGTAGTTGTAATATCAGTTATGTTGATTGTGACTTATTGGAACACTTGCATATTTCACCTTCATGGGATAATATATAATATTTTTAATACTTTTTTTTTAAGATTTTATTTATTTATTTGAGAGGCAGAGTTACAGAGAGAGGGAGAGACAAAAAGAAAGATCTTCCATCTGCTGGTTTACTCCCCAGATGGCTGCAATGGTCAGAACTGGGCCATTCTGAAGCCAGGAGCCAGGAAATTCTGGGCCTCCCATGTGTATGCAGGGGTCCAAGCACTTGGGCCCATGTTCCGCTGCTTTTCTAGGCCATAAGCAGAGAGCTGGATCAGAAGAGGAGCAGTTAGGTTAGGAACTGGCACCCATATGGGATGCTGGTGCTACAGGCAGAGGTTTAGCCTACAATACCACAGCGCCGGCCCCTTTTATTTTTCTTTTCTAAATTTTTATTTTCATTTTATTGGAAGGCAGAGAGAGAGAGACAAACAGAGATCTTCTGTTTGCTGGTTGGCCCCAAGTGCCTGCAACATCCAGGGCTGGGCCAGGCTGAAGCCAGGAGCCCAGAATTTCATCTGGGTCTCCCATGTAGCTGGCATAGACCCAACGTACTTAAGCTGTCATCTGCTGCCAGAATGTATGTTAGCAGGATGCTGGTTTGGAAGTGGAGTATCTGAAACTCAAAATAGACTCTCCAATATGGGATGCAGTATTCCAAGTATGACTTAAGTGTTAGGGCAAATGCCCACTCCAATTCACATTTTTTTCACAGATTAAAGTCATACAGCTATATATCATTTATCATTCTAGTTTCTGTGTAGTTAGGAAGCTCAGAAAATTGTAGATCCTTGTTTATAAAGGTCAATTGTAGAAAAGTCAGTATGAGTTGGAAATTTGAATTAAGAAAACCAAAAGCCCCAAATCTCTGTGCTAGAATTGTAACATAAGCAGCTACTATATGTACTGAGTTCATATCTTGTCATAATAAGCAGTAATACATTTTCTCCTCTTAACATTTTCCCTTAGGGCAGTAGCTTTCCTTCATAGAAAACAGATTTAGAAATGAAAATTGATACATTTCTGGTCTGTTCATGAACGAACTTGTGTGTGTTTTAAATGTTTTAGAAAATGTACTTTTTGTGTCCAGGGGAAGGAGGGATGGAGCACGAGAGCAAGAGAGAGCTCTCTCTTCCATCCACTGTTCACTCCCCTCCAATGGCCACAACAGCCAGGTCTGTACCACGCCAAAGCCAGGACCCCAAAGCTTCTTCTGGGTCTTTGATATGGGTGCAGGGGCCCAAGCACTTGGGCTGTCTTCTACTTCTTACCCAGGCATATTAGTTGGATCAGAAGTGGAGAAGCCAGGTTTCAAACCAGCGCATGTATGGGATGCCAGTGTCTCAGGTGGAGACTTAACATGCTGCCCCACAATGCCGACCCCGATAAGTACATCTTAAAAAAAAAAAAAAAATCAGAGCTGGGAATTGAACCCAAGCACTCCATTGTGGGACATGGATGTCTTAACAGGTGTCTGGGCCACTAGGCTAGATGATTGCCCCTGTTCTGTTCTCATATGACTTCTTTAACCACTTTACTCTTGTCTCTAAACAGTTGTTTAAAAAAGTTAGATGCTAATAGTATTATTTAATTTTTTCCCCCAAATTTCATTCTCTAATTAAAAACATGTTTCTTTTCAAATGACAAGCTCAATCAAACTCAAAAATCTCTTCAGTACACTATGGTTATTCCTGAGAACAATCTAGTATATTTTGTTATTACTCACAACTGGGGTGAAAACTAACCTTTCCAGTTGTGGAGCTATTTGCATTTTCTATACATATACAGATTCTTTTTTAAAGTATAAATGAAATGTTTAAACACTTATGTGATTTTGGTATCATTAATATTGACTAGTAGAAGAAGTGATTTTAAAAGTTTTTCAAGGTAGATGTTTGGTACAGTAGTTTATTTGCTACTTGGGGCATTGCATTCTCTGTTGGAGAGACTGATTTCAGATCTGGCTACTCTATATCCAATCCAGCTTGAAATGAATTGTGCATAGTTTTCCTTTATTACCCTTTTAATATCCCTAGAATTTATAGTGGAATCTTCTCTCATTTCTGACACTAGTAATTTTTCTTTTTTTTTCTCACCTTGGTTAGAGGTTTATTGATTTTATTGATTCTTTCAAAAAAAAAAATCCCAGCTTTTGATTTTGTCTATTGATTTCCTGTTTCTAGCCTCATTGATTTCTGCTTTCATTCTTACAGGTTTTCTGCTTATTTTACATTTAATTTGTTCTTTTTCTAGTTTTCTGAGGTGGAAACAGATTATTCATTATAGACATTTTTCATTTTTAATATATACCATAATTTTCAATGCTGTCAGTTTCATTCTGAAAACACTTCCTTAGGTGTATCACACAAATCCTGATAAATTATTTTCATTGAGTTAAAATAATTTTTAAAAAATTCTGTTGATTTTTTTTTTACCCATGTGTTTTGTATTTATAATGTGTTGTATAATTTCCTTGTATTTTGGGGTTTTCCAGGTATCATTCTGTTAATTGATTTCTGGTTTAATTCTATTGTGGTCTATAAGGAGATGTTGTATGATTTTTTTTATTATTTATTTTTTTTTATTTCACAGATAGAGTTAGACAGTGAGGGAGAGAGGCAGAGAGAAAGGTCTTCCTTCCGTTGGTTCACCCCACAAATGGCCGCTATGGCTGGAGCTATGCCAATCCGAAGCCAGGAGCCAGGTACTTCTTCCCGGTCTCCCACGTGGGTGCAGGCGCCCAAGCACCTGGGCCATCCTCCACTGCCTTCCCGGGCCACAGCAAAGAGCTGGACTGGAAGAGGAGCAACCAGGACTAGAACCCGGCGCCCATATGGGATGCTGGTGCCACAGGTGGAGGATTAACCAAGTGAGCCAGGGCATCGGCCCCTCTTTTTTTTTTTTTTTTTTTAATTAAAGATTTATTTATTTATTTGAAAGAGCCACACAAAGAGAGGAGAGGCAGAGAGAGGTCTTCCATCCAATGGTTTTCCCCAATTGGCTGCAACGGCTGGAGCTGCGTCGATCTGAAGCCAGGAGCTAGGAGCCTCCTCTGGGCCTCCCACGAGGGTGCAGGGGCCCCAAAGGCTTGGGCCATCCTCTGCGATTCAGGCCAGGGCATTAACCTGCTGCACCAGAGCGTTGGCCCCTGTATGATTTCTATTCTTTTAAATTTTTTAGAGTGTGTTTTATGTCATCGTATATGATCTTGGTAACTGTTCTATGTGAGCTTGAGAAAAAAGTATGTTCTGCTTTTGTTGAATAAAGTAGCCTATTGATAACATCTGGTTGATTGGTGCTTAATTCAACTTTGTTCTTACTGAATTTCTATCTGCTGGATCTGTCCATTTCCTAGGATGTTGACATCTCTGATTATGATCATGGATTCATCTGTTCTTGCAGTTCTATTTGTTTGTTTTTAAGATTTATTTATTTATTTGAAAGGCAGAGTTACAGAAAGGCAGAGGAGAAAGAGAGAGAGAGGTCTTCCATCTGCAGTTCACTCCCCAGATGGCCACAACAGCCAGAGCTGCCTCAATCTGGAGCCAGGAGTTTCCTCTGGGTCTCCCACGAGGGTGCAGGGGCCCAAGGACTTGGGGCATCCTCTACTGCTTCCCCAGGTCATAGCAGAGAGCTGGATTGGAAGTGAAACAGCCGGGACTTGAACTGGTGCTCATATGGGATGCCGGCACTACAAGTGGCAGCTGTACCCGCTATGCCACAGAGCTGGCCCCATCTATTAGTTTTTGATTAATTTTATTTGAGTTTCTGGTGTTAGGTACATACACATTAAGTATTGTATTTTGTTCAATAATTGACCCCTTTATGATTATGTAATGTCCCTCTTTATCTTCTGATAGCTTTCTTTGCTTTGAAATCTGCTCTTTCTGAAGCTAACAAGGTACTCCTGCTTTATTTTGATCAGAGTTAGATGGAATATTTTTCTCCATCCATTTATTTTTAATCTATTCATGTCTTTATATTTAAAATGGATTTCTTGTAGAAAACATGCAGCTAGTGTTGTTTTTGAATTATCCCGGCAATGTCTTTTAATTGGTACATTTAGACCAGCAAAGCGATTATTGATGTAATTGGATCAATTGGATCAATATCTTATTTGTTACTGTTTTCTATTTGCTGCCCTTGAGAGAGAGAGAGAGAGAGAGAGAGAGAGATGCAGACAGATAAAGAATGGCAGTGAGTGCCCCACCTACAGTTTACTTCCCTAATGTCCACAATAGTTGGGGCTATGTCAAGATAATGTCCAGAGCTAGAAACCTAATCCAGGTCTCCCATGTGGATGGAAGGGACCTGTGTCTTCCTGTTTTTATTTTTCCACTCTATCTTTTGTGGCTTAATTGAGCATTTTTATATGATTTCCTTTATCTTCTTTCTTATTCTTATTTTTTCCTTTTCTGGTGGTTGCCCTGGAGTTTACAAAATACATTTACAACTAATATGGGTCCATTTTCAAATGATGCTATATCTTTTATATATATATATATGGTATATATGTATATATATAAAACCCACCTTATATATATAAGGTATATAATAACAAAATAATCCTAATTCTTCCTTCCTACCCATTGTGTCATTGCTGTTCATCATTTCATTTATATAAGCACGTGGAAGTGTGTGTGTGTATATATATATATATGTAAACACACATACTATATAAACATAATATATATGCATATTATAATTAAATCTATTGTTGCTATTTTTATTTGGAACAAATTGTTTTCTGTTAGAACAGTTAAGAATAAGGAGAAAGATTTTCTTTTTACCTTTATGATTTATTCAATGCCCTTCCTTTGTTTATGTTGATTCTAGTTTCTGACCCATACTATTTTCCTTCTTTCCAATTGAACATTTTTTTCAGAGCAAGTTTAGTGGAAACAAAATCTCTCAGTTTTTGTTTGTCAGAGAAAGTCTGTATTTCTTGTTCAGTTTTTTAAAATTTATTTTGATTTATTTGAAAGGCAGAGTTAGAGAGAGCCAGAGAGAGAGATACAGAGAGTGAGATCTTCCATTTGCTGGTTTACTTCCCAGATCGCTGTAACAGTGGGGTGGGCCAGGCTAAAAACAGGAGCTAGGAGTTTTTTCCAGTTTTTTCATATGGGTACAGAGGCCCAAGGATTTGGACCCTCTTCTGCTGCTTTCCCAGTGCATTAGCAGGGAGCTGGGTGGAAAGTAGAGCACCTGGGACTTGAACTGGTGCCCATATGGGACACCTGCACTGCAGGTGGCAGGTTAACCCACTACACCACAATGCTGGCCCCTCTCCTTCACCTTTTTTTTTTTGGGGGGGGGGCAGGTAGAGTGGACAGTGAGAGAGAGAGACAGAGAGAAGGGACTTCCTTTGTCGTTGGTTCACCCTCCAATGACTGCTGTGGCCGGTGCGCTGTGGCTGGTGCACCGCGCTGATCTGAAGGCAGGAACCAGGTGCTTTTCCTGGTCTCCCATGGGGTGCAAGGGCCAAGCACTTGGGCCATCCTCCACTGCACTCCCTGGTCACAGCAGAGAGCTGACCTGGAAGAGGGGCATCCGGGACAGAATCCGGCGCCCCGAGCGGGACTAGAACCCAGTGTGCTGGTGCCGCAATGCGAAGGATTGGCCTATTGAGCTGCGGCGCCGGATATCCTTCACTTTTAAAGGACAGTTTCCCATGGTACAGAATTCTAGGTTGATGGATTTTTCCTCTAAGCACTTTAAGTATTTCCCTGCACTCTCTTCTTGCCTGCATGGTTCTGAGAAGTCATTTATAAATCTTACCTTTTTTCTTGTATGAGTAATAATTTTATTTTCTCTGACTTTTTTCAGGATTTTTTCTTTGTTTTTATTTTCTATAGTTTGAAACTATGCTTTTCTGTAGATCTCTTGGCTTTTATCTTGCTTAGTGTCCTTTTAGATTCCTGAATCTGTGGTTTGGTGTCTTGCATTAATTTGAAGAAACTGATTCATTATTGTTTCAAATATTTCTTCTGTTACTGTTCTGTTTCCTCTCCTTCTGGTTCTTGTTATTCATATATAAACCTTTTGTAACTGTCCTGTGTGTAGGGATATTCTGTTTTTTTTTTTTTTTTTTTTCGGTTTTTGTTCTCTTTCCTGTAAAAAGAGAAGTTTTCAAGTTTGTTGAGATACACTCAAGTTCAGGGTTTTTTTTTTCCCTTCAGCCATGAAAATCTAATGAGCCTATCAAAGGCAGTCTTCATTTCTGTAATAGTTTTTTGATCTTTAGCATTTCTTTTTGGTTCTTCTTAGAATTTCCATCTCTGTTTACATGGCTCATTTTTTTCTTGCAAGCTATATATAATTTATCCTATTAGAGCCCATAGTATATTAATTATAAATTACCTGTCTGATTATTCTCATATTTCTACCATCTCTGGATCTTATTCCCATTCTGAATCTTATTCTCATGTTTGTTCTGTCTCTTCAAACTGTTTTTTGGCCTTTCAGTGTACTTGGTAGTTGATTCTTTTTAGTTTTATAATTTTAAACTGCAGTTAGTTCTTATTACATTGACTGCCAGAGATCTTTGAAAGCTGTGACAGTTACAAAGTATAGAGTTTCTTTGGTGAGTCTTCAACCTCATTACATTCTCTGGATAATTTCATGCAGATATGGTATAGGACATTCCTTTTTCCTTTGGCCCATACAGCTTTGTTGAGCCTGATATCAGTGTGCACATCTGGAGTGCAAAATTCCAGGTCTCTTTGAGTGCCCGAGGGTCACACTTCTTGAATCCCACTTCTGGAAACACTTGTGAATGTTGATGGTGTACTCTTGAGTCACCACTTCCCTGATGGCCGAACAGCTCTTCTCATCACCCTTCTTTGTGAAAGCCATCCTTCAATTCCAGGATGGAAAGATAGAACATGAAGCATTGTGGGAGAGGGAAAGCAAGTATGACTTGTAATTGATTCTTGATAGTTGGAGTTGGTATTTTGGGTAAAAGAAGTACTGTAAGTAGGCTTTTAATTAAACTAAAGTGGTGGAATTGACAGAGAGGAGAGGAAACACTCTGTATTCTTGTGATTAGGTCTGTGCCTCTGATTATAAACTTTTTTTGCTTTTAAGATTTGTTTATTTACTTGAAAGAGTTACAGAGAGAAAAGTAGAGACAGAGACATTGATGTTCCAAATGCTGGTTCATGCCCCAGATGGCCACAATGGTCAGGGCTGGGCCAGACCAAAGCCAGGAGCCAGGAGCTTCCTATGGGCTTAACAAATGAGTGGCAGGGATACACTCCTGTTGCTTTCCCAGGCCATTAGCAGGGAGCTGGATTGGAAGTGGAGCAGCTCGGACTTGAATCAATGCCCGTAAAGGATGCCAGAGTGGTAGGCAGCAGCCTTACTGTTACACTACGATGCCAGCCCATGTTCTATGAACTTAAATAACTTAAGTTACTTCTCCCTGACTTCAGTGGGCAGGATGGCTCTAGTGGGAAGTGAGCTGGTGTTGTGTATTTTCCTTTTCCCGGGTCAATTAGGTTTTGATGAAAACCCTAGCAGATTACGCTTTAGTTTAACAGTTCTTCTTAAGGATGGACCTTGTTATGGAAAACAGAATACTCTGACATGTCTTAAAATAGGTTTTCCCTTCCCCCATTGTGAGCATAAGGGTATTTTTCACTGGTATTCAATATGGGAACGTGGTAAAGCTCCAGGAGATAAAACACACAGGAGTGTGTGTCCGTTCCTCCCAACCCCTGTGACTGGGTCTGCCTGGATGTTTTATTTCTCAGACTGTCCAAAGTGAATATTTGGCACTTTATTAGTTAGAGTTCAGTTTTCCCTACTCTAGCACTGGTTTGCAGAAAAGTGTCAGCTCTGTTAAGTTGTGATTCTCTGTTGTTTGTTGTTGGTTTGTCCAGTGACCTTCTGTTTTAAATCTAAAAAGAGTTGTTGATATTTGAATTTGTTGAGTTTTTTATGTATTGTAGAGATATGGTAACTTCTAGTCTGCTTATATTGCTGGACTGGAAACTGAAAGTGTTTAATTTTTTTTTTAAAGATTTATTTATTTATTTGAAAGAGTTACACAGAGAGAGAAGGAGAGGTGGCGGCGGTGGTGGGGGGAGGGTCTTCCACCCGCTGGTTCACTCCTCAACTGGTCGCAATGGCTGGAACTGTGGCGATCCGAAGCCAGGACCAAGGAACTTCTGGGTCTCCTACGCGGATGCAGGGGCCCAAGGCCTTGGGCCATCTTCTGCTTTCCCAGGCCATAGCAGAAAACTGGATTGGAAGTGGAGCAGCCAGGACTCGAACTGGCGCCCTTATGTGATGCTGGCACTGGAGGTGGCAGCTTTACCTGCTATGCCACAGCACCAGCCCCCTATGTTTAACTTTTTAAGAAACTGCCAAACTGTTTTCCATAGCAGGCACACCATTTTACAATCCCACGAGCAATGTATGAGGGTTCTAATTTCATTGTATTCTTGCCAGCACTCATATTTGTTTGTATTTTTGTGAGGTAGTATATATCATTTTTCAATTGCATACTTTCAACTATTCTTTTATTGATTGTAGTCCTTAACAGTGTTGATTTTGGGAGTTGGGAATTTAGCTGTCTTAAACCACCTCTTCTTAAACATACTTATTCTTTCCTTTGTCTATCCTCCCATTTCATAATCAGCTCTATCAGAGTTAAATCAGAATTTGTTGTTACGACTAGTAAATATTGCCCTATAGAATTGTCACATTTTCTTTGTTTTGATTTTCCTAGTGTTGATAATTACTACCCTTCCCCCCATAATGTGTTTATCATTATTATTCTTAAACTTTTCTATTGACTCTCAAAAACACTGGGAATTCATCACTTCTTTTTTAATCCCTGGAGCCCTCCAGTGTCCTGTTCCACATTGCATGGCTCCTCTCTAGGGCTGTGGCCTAAGTGACGACTTGGGGCTTTTTTTTCACTGTTACACTGGGGATTGTCAGATATTTAACTTTCTAGATTTATCTAAATGTCTTGCATTTCTTTTCCTTTTTATTCCACTTCTAAAAGATTCCCTCAACTTTATGTTCCAACTCTTTTTTATTTTTTGCTTTCCTAATGAAAAATAATGATACAATTTCCAGAATTATGTCACTATAAGCCTTTTTTTTAAAAAAAAAAAATATATATATATGTATTAAAGGTCCCTGGTTGATGTTCACATGTAAGCTATTTGGAGACTATGCATCCATGAGGAGTAGTTGCTGAGTTTTTTTTTTTTTTTTTGAGAGACACTTAGCTAAGTACTTTTGAGATACCAACAAAAATTATATGTATATATGTATTTATCACTAGCCTATTACTATGCTATTTAGTAGCATAAGAGTTATAATTTTTATAATATAAAGATACTTCTGAAATAACATTATAGTGAATTGTTGCAATATCAGTCTTCTTGAACAATATTTTTCAACTTTCTTTAATGTTTTATAGTGCCACCCATAACAGTCCCTTTAATTTAGTATATTGTTTACTCTCTCTCTTTTTTTTTTTTTGTAGCCTTACAAAAACCTCACATGTGGAGAACACAGATGTCAATATTTCTATGTGTTATCTTAACTGATCTTTTTTTTTTCAAGATTTTATTTATTTATTTGAGAGGTAGAGTTACAGGCAGTAAGAAGAAGAGACAGAGAGTAAGGTCTTACTTCCATTGGTTCACTCCCTAAATAGCCACAACAGCCGGAGCTGTGCCCATCTGAAGCCAGGAGCCAGGAGCTTCTTCTGGGTCTCCCACGTGGGTGCAGGGGACCAAACACCTGGGCCATCTTCTACTGCTTTCCCAGGTCACAGCAGAGAGCTGGATTGGAAGAGGAGCTGCCAGGACTAGAACCGGCGCCCATATGGGATGCCGGCTCTGCAGGCACGGGACTGGCCCCAATTGGTCTTTATATTAGTCCTATGACATTTTTCTTTCACAGATGAGCATCCTCCTCAGACTTACACCTGATAACTAGGAAAAGGGGAATCAGCATTCAAACCCAGATCTAGCTGTCTTCATATGATTCTTTGATCCTTCATGTTTTTTCCCTGCTTGTTCCCAGTAAGTGCTTTGTGAATACTAGGAAATCTTTTGAGAACCTTAATATCATGAGAGAAACAGGCAGATAAATAAAATCATAAAAAATGTACAATTGCAGCAATTACAGAATTGCATTGAGGGGAAATTGTGACGGTAATTGTTTTGGAAGGCTAGGGAATGGTCAGATTGATACATTCTTTTTTCTTCCTAAATTCAGTTCCAAGGAGCCAGGTATATAACTTGGGTATACTAGCATTTGTATTAATGTGAGACCTGTTTTAACAGGACTTGGGGGGGAGGGGGCCCGGTGCTGTGGTGTAAGTTAAGCCTCCGCCTTTGTTGCCGGCATCTCATATGAGTGTCAATTCAGGTCCCGGCTGCTCCACTTCCAAACCAGCTCCCTACTAATGCACCTGTGGAAACAGCAGAAGATGGCCCAAGTGTTTGGGCCCCTGCACTCACATAGGAGACCCAGATGAGGCTCCTGGCTCCTGGCTCCCGCCTGGCCCAGCCCCAGCTGTTGTTTGAGGCCATTTGGGGAGTGAACCAATGGATGGAAGATTTTCTCTTTCTGTCTTTCTTTCTCTCTCTGTCCCTGCCTTTCAGATAAAGTAAATAAATCTTTAAAAAAACAAACAAAAAACAGGACTATGGAAAAAAAAAGAGTAACTATAACTAATATGGTAAATTGAAGGAATTGTTATGATACTCTAAAACAATAAAGAAATTTAGAAACATTGTTTCAGAAGACCAATATTGTGAACATATACAGCAATGATTCATTTTATTGTAGTCTGACTCAGAAATATCTTTATATTATAAAAATTATAAATCCTTTATACTATTGAATAGTACAGCAAATGCGTGTGTGTGTATTTATTTTCCTTCCTAGTATCCTATCAGTACACTCAGCTCAAGAATGCCAAATTGAGTGCTGGCATTTTGGTGCAGCAGGTGAAATCACCGCCTGCGTGCTGGCATCCCATATGGGTGCTGGTTTGTGTCTTGGCTGCTCCACTTTGATCCAGCTCCATGCTGGTAACCTGGGAAAAGCAGCAAAGGATGGCCCAAGTGCTGGGGTCCCTGCTGCCTACATTGGAGACCTGGATGATGTTCGTGGCTCCTGGCTTCTGCCTGGCCTGGCCCTGGCCATGTGGCTATTTGGGAAGTAAGCGAGTGGATAGAGGATTTCTCTCTCTACCTCTGTCTCTTCCTCTCTATAACTCTGACTTTCAAACAGATAAATAAATCTTTAAACGCTTTAAACGAAGAAAAAACAATGCCAAATTATACTTCTCAATTTGAATGGCGCTCTCCTTAAATACTGGTATAGAGGTATTTGAAATCATATATTTCTGTCAAAAGTCCAAATACATCACCAGTAAAATGTTTTTACCCCAAAACAATCATTCTGTGAAAATATTTATAAATGTTAAGATGATGCTAAATTTAAAGTATTTTTATTTAAGTGACAAAGATGCTTTACAGCTCATTATTAGAACTGGCCTTTTTTTTTAGTAGAAAATAAATGTACCATATATGTATATATATGTGAGTATGTGTACTTTTTCTTGTATTTGTACAGCTTTTCCTGTTGAATTAATTATTACAGCTTGTTAAATAACTTGTGAAGTAAGCATAAAGGAGTATAATTAACTGGAGCTGCAACAGTGATAGTATAATAGGAGGCAGATGTACCTACTGAAGGATAAAAATAATTACTTGAGAAACAGTAAAAGTTAGAGTATTTCTGTGATAAGACAATTTTCTTCCTTTTGTTTCAATATTCATAGCATCCTACCATGAAATGTTTAGTTACGGCTAAGAGCCCTTTCCCCTAAAAGAATAACCCTGCTATTGAGTGAAGTGCCTATTTCACATTAAGTTTAGTCTTCATGTTCTGAGCTCTTTTTCTCATTGTAAGTGTATCCTGAATTCTGTGGTGAGTACAATATGTTAGACTTTGTGTGTACAAAAGACTTAAGGTTTCTTTATTTTAATTTAGGGAAAACTTAAGGTTTAAGTTTTGAAGTATAGCTGTCTTTTATCTTTGAACATTTATTTATTTATTTTTTTAGCCAGCTTAACTTACCATCTCAACATGAAAATTGGAATACTAAGATCTTCAATCCTAAAACCAACCCTTATGGTTATAAATACTCCCCCATCACATCTCTTTTAACTTTGTTAGGCATCCTATTCCTGCTGGTGTGTATCAAAACTCATACTGATCAATGAGTTCTGGGTTGCAAAAGAGGATTTATTTTTTGCACCTGTGTAGCAGTCTTTGTCCACAAGTTAAAAACAAATACAAGTGCAGTGAAACATTGATTTTATATAAATGAAAAATAAAAAACATAAAACAGTTGAATTTTGTCTCATCACTTTGAAGTGTAAACTTTTACAAGACAGCAGTTTTATTGTTATTTACATACATATGTTTACTGAGTTTTCTAGCCTGGTAGTAAATACATCCAGAAATCCAAGTGATTTAACCTAATAAATTTTATTTTTTGCTCACTTCTCAGTGTACAGTGGGTTTTCCTGGGTCAGCTGGCCTTCCATGTGGTCGTTTAGGGGCTACATACCTTTTATTTTTAGGACTCTGTTGTCCTCTGTCCTTTAGAATCCTTTTTGTTCAGATAGTGTGGGAAAAGTATACTAATTTATTAGCCATTTTACTCCAGAAGTAACACCAACCATTGTTTTTAGTTTTTCTACTTCTCATATTTTAGTCCTGGGAAGTATCAAGTGACTCCATCTGATTGTCAACATGGTAGTGTGGTGGTGGTGGTGGAAGGACTTGCAGTACCTCCCAGAATTAACTCTCTGCTTTGGATAGGAGCACTAATCTTTGGTAGTCAGTTTACTTCTCTGCTAAAAAACATTACTTTCTTTCACAATATTGTTCAAATGTGCTGATATTAATTACCTTTAGATTGTGTTAGTGTACAGGAGGCAAGTGTCTACTTGCTGTAAATCTTTATCCTATTCCTGAATTTCTTACTTCACTTTTAAACTACCAAATATTTGACCACAATCAGTGCTGTTTAAATTTATGTAATGTTTTAGAATTACCGGAGGTTGTACATGTGTTCTCTTCGTTTGGTAAATTAGGTATTAAAGAAATTGAGAGACCTTCTAAAGTCACCTAGTATCAGGCCTTGGAAAAACAAGATTCCTAACTGCCAATCTAGAATTCTTTCCTACATACTATGTCCTCTTTGAAGGGTTCTCTTTTACAACTTTGTATTTACTTACTAATAAATAATTTCTCCATATTTCCACTTAATGCCTTCTTAAATACCCCGGAGAAAGGGGCATTTCAGTTGATGTAGAAGAGAATGAGTGATCTGAAAACCATTAATGATAGTGTTTGGACTTTGCCAGTTGTACTGGAATGACATTCTGACTTTGCCAGCCAAAGAGGAAATGGTACAGGAATTGAGAAGCTACCCAAAAAAGGAGAAGTGGAGACCAGAGTGAGATGGGACCTATTTAAAAAATTTTAGACCTTGGGGAACATTTATGTTAACTTAAGACACCCACTCTACTTTGGTTATCTTAGAAAATAAATTAATTCACCTATACGGGAGCTCTTTAAATTTGGCAAAAATTTTTAAAAATTAATTTATCTCTTAATTTATTCCAGACTTTATCGATTTATTTTTAGTAACTTACTTCCCCCATCTAAATATTCCCCTCAAAATAAAGTAATAGATATTCATTATGGAACATACTGTAAAACAGTAAAAGCTATTAAAAATAAACCTGTAAAAATCAAAAAAGTTTTAAAAAAAGGTTATTTGAAAGGCAAAGTTACTGAGATATTGAGACACACAGAGAGAATATCTTTGATCTGCTGTTTCACTCAAATGGCCACAGAGGCCCAGAGCTGGGACAGGCTGAAGCTGGGAGCCTGGAACTGCATCTGGGTCTTCCGTGTTGTTGCAGGGGGCTAAAGAATTGGCCACTCTCCATTCCTTTTCTCAAGTGCATTAGCAGGGAGCTGCATTGGAAGTGCAGCATCCAGGATTTGAACCAGTGTCATAGGATGTTGGCTTTGCAGGCAGTGACTTAACCTTCTGTGTCACAACACCAGCACCTGAAAAGTGTATTCTTAAAATGATATGTAATTTTACTTCCTAGTAATAGCCACAGTTATAATTTTGAGGTATTTCCTTATGGTATCTTCTATTACATAGTATAGAAAAAGTTAAAATTTGTATTACAAAACTTAACATAATATCCTGAGCATTGTCTTTTGCTTACAAGTGTTCATGGAAAATAGTTTAATGACTGTATAATTTTCCAGTAAACAGACATACTGTAATTAGTTATTCATCTTTTGTTGGGCTTTATACTAAAAGTGTCATTATAAATTACAGTTTTTACAAATACTAAATAAAGTAATCTCTGTGGTTGGGCAGGTTCTTTTTGTCAGTGTGACTTTTTCCTGAGATATTTATAAATAGTTTTTTTTTTTTTTTTTCCTATTTAAGGTCTTTTTGTCTTCTCAGTGTTTCTCAAGGTTGTGCCTGCTCTGGAGTAGTTGGTTTATACTTGTCTCCTTGCTAGATTGTAAACGTGTAGGGCTTGTCTTCTTTCATCTTTGATCTGTATTGCTGAGTACAATGCCAGGTTCACAGTGGGCACTCAGTAGACTACTTGTTGAATGCTTATTTTACTTCTGAAAAGTAATGAGACAGATTTTCATGTGATAATTTTGGAATCTTATGACTTTAAAAATTTTGCCTTACACAAATGATGCTTGTTAGAGAGTGGAAAAAAACTAAAGAAGTCTAAGTTTACATCGTTTCATTTTTTGCTAAAGAAGAGGGCATAACATTTAGTTACAGGCCAAAGAAAGATGCAGTTGGAGCCTTTTTCTCACTCTTTCTTCTTTTTTTGTCTTTCCAGGATTTAACAACAGGACCATGGTTTGAGACAAACCATCTTTAAATTCAAATTGCTCCTTTTTAAGGGCTCTGAGGGTGGGATTTTTTAAAAAAGATTTATTTTTATTTATTTGAAAGAGTTACAGAGAGAGGCAGAGACAGAGAGAGGTCTTCCATCCACTGATTCACACTCCCCAGATGGCCGCAATGGCTGGAGCTGCGCCGATTCCAAGCCAGGAGCCAGGAGCCTCCTCCGGGTCTCTCATATGGGTGCAGGGGCCCAAGGTCTTGGGCCATCTTCCACTGCTTTCCCTGGCCACAGCAGAGAGCTGGATTGGAAGAGGAGCAGCCGGGACTAGAACTGGCACCCATATGGGATATCAGCACCCCAGGCCAGGGCTTTAACCCACTGTGCCACAGCACTGGCCCCTAAATCTTTATTTTTTAAAGTAAGTTTTCCATTCCTGAATAAGCCACCAAAAGGTGTCATATTTACCAATGGATTTCTTTAGATAGATTACTCTGAAAATTTGACTGTGTTGCCTAGAGTGGATATATACAAAATCTTTATGTGTAATAAGTGAATATGTACTCTGTGTGTGTGTATTATATGTAGTGCTACCTGGTTATTAAACTGAGGTGAGGGGATTGCAATATTGAATATGTGATTGTTGAATTCTCTCTGAAACTTGGGCTGTATCAGATTTTCTTGACTTTTTTGATAGAAAGTTGTGTAAGCATAGGTGTTTTTGGTAGTAGGAGAAAATATTCATAATTGTTCTTTCCCTGTTCGCTTGGGAGTACATATGTAAATATTTAATAGTTTTTTCTAGTGCAGAAAGAATGCCTAAAATATTAATTGTGGTTAGCCGATTGTATGGTTATTGGTACCCTTCTATCAATAGTAGTGACTCTGAGTACAGTTCTTTGTTTTAGAATATTGTGCCTCATTTTGCTGCTGCTGCTGTGTAAAAGTGGATTGATTTCTAGCAAACATTTAAAATGTGAATATGATTTTGAATCCACAAAAACATTTAGTCATCTCTGAAGGCATTCTCAAATTAGTCATTTACGTTCTACATTTTTGAAGCATCAGGCAAGTTAGGAGACTATTCATCCTGCTTTTTTAAGCTAAAAAAGCTTCTCTTTTCTGAAGCACTGAGATGGCTTGAGGGTGAGAGGTTGCTGAGAGTTGAGTTGGGAGAAGGCAGCAGTTCAGGTAGCACTAGGGAGATGCTGTGGAGGGGACAGACCCTCACTACCATCACAGCTAATGCCTCACTAGTGACTCAGATCAGGAGGGAAGGGGATTACTTACCACTTTACCTGTTAAAGGTGGTTCTTAACCTTGGCTTCCCATTAAATTGCCTGTGGAGGTTAAAAATCTGCACACCAGATCAATTAAATCAGATTCTCTAAGGTTAGAATCTAAGCAACATTTTAAAGCTTCCCCAGAAGTTTTAATGTGCAGCTGACTACCCCTGCAAAACTCAGATAAGCTGCAAAAAGGATGTATTACATAGCTACTGGCTTTAGTTAACTGTCATAAATTACATTAGAAAATTGGGGGAGGGGATGGCAATGTTCTGTGGTGGGTAAAACCGCTGCCTGCAGTGCCAGCATCCCATATGGGCACCTATTTGAGTCCGGTTCTCTGCTATGGCTGGGGAAAGCAGAAGATGGCCCAAGTCCTTGGGCTCCTGCACCCATGTGGGAGACCCAGAAGAGGCTCCTGGCTCCTGTCTTCAGATCAGCTCAGCTCCAGCTGTTATGGCCATCTGGGGAGTGAACCAGCAGATGGAAGACCTCTCTCTTTCTCTCTGTCTCTCTGTAATTCTACCTTTCAAATAAATAAACCTTAAAAAAGAAATTGGGGATTCCTTGATGAAATTTAATATTCGTTGATTTAGTGACAAGTACTCATTGAACCTCAACCTTGTAGCAGATTCTTATTAGTTGCTGGGAATACAAAGATAAATATGATAAGGTTGACAAAGTAGTGAATTCTAGCAGGGGAGATTTAAGTTAATAATAATACAAAGCATACTGAGTATTAAAGCAGCAATGTAACTAGGATATTATTTTGAATATAATTAACCCTGCCTCAGGTTTGGGATATGAAATGGGGGAATTCAGGAGGGTGAGATGAAATAAGAAATGCTCAGAATTTCACACAGAAAGTGATAAGAGTTTATCAGGTTGAAGAAGAGGAGGAAGAGGAAATTTTTTCAAAAAGGATATATACATACAAAGATAAGAAGAAATTTAAGGGAAATGTGTTCAGGGATTGGTTGGAGAGTAAGATGCCCTTGAGATATTTGTAGGTTGTACAGCTAGGAAGGTAGATCAGAGTCAAGTAGTGAAGTGTTGAGGAATATGAATCTTACCTTCTGTGCTAAGAGGTCATAGGGCCAAATGTATGCAGGGCCTCAATAGATCATCTTAAAGGGTAAAGTTGGTCAGCTGTGAAGCATTTGTCTCTTTCACTTGCAATTTAATGCTTCTGCATTAATCTCACCACTGCTTCCAACATTTCTCTTGGGAAAATTCACCGGAAAGCCTGACACCTAGGGCAGGTGTTGTAGTATAGTGGGTATAGCTGCTGTCTGCAACGCAGGCATCACCTAGGGGTGCCAGTTCAAGTCCCAGCTACTCCACTTCCCAACCAGTTCCCTACTGATGGCCTGGGAAAAGCATTGGAGGATGGCCCAAGTGTTTGGGCCCCTGGTACTCACATGGGAGACCTGGAAGAAGCTCCTTGCTCCTGGCCCAGCCCTGGTAGTTGAGGCCATCTGGGGAACAATCCAGCTGATGGAAGATCTCTGTCTTTGTCTCTCTATCTCTCTCTGTAACTCTGACTTTCAAATAAATCAATAAACCTTTAAAAAAAAAAAAAAGCCTGACACTTGATGGGAACTGGACTTAATCGTAGATGGAGAACTATCATTTTTCTATTGAATTAAACCATTTTGATTATTATCACCATCAGAAACATTGTACATTTGTGTAGATGGCTCCTTAGTCAAATAGTTTCATTATTGAAACTTCTGGTTTTTTTTGTGTATTTTCTCAGGTTCTACCACTTAAAAAGCATTAACATTTTACCTTATTTATGTTGCCTTTTGCATTCTATTCCCTCTTTCCTTTAGCTAAGATCTATACATTGTAAACTCTTAGTCTTAGTCTTTGGATATCTAAAAGTGTTTCTTAAGTGGTAATTTTAGGTGATTTAAAGCTCTAGGGTGGCAGCTATGTATTTCTCTTAGCACTTGAAGATCATGGACTTCATTGTCTTGTGGACTCTTGTTGCTAATAGGAAAGTTGACTGTCAGTATAATTATTCCTTTGTCAATAATCTTTTTTTAAAATGATTTTTTCTCTTTATCTTGCTATTCTGTAGTTTAGTTGCAAAATATGTGGATATAGATTTATTTTAATCTATCCTATTAATTCATTGATATATTATTTTCTAAAGACTACTTCCTTTAAGTCTGGCATATTTTCCCACTTGTATGTTTCTCAAATCTGTATTAGATATATGTACTTACCAATCCATCTTCTGTGATTTTTACCTTTTTTGAAAATATTTCTGTCACTTTTGTTCTCTTTGCTACATTCTGAGTCACTTTGGTGATAGTCAGTAACATTTTTTGCTGGACCTCTTTCCATGGATACCAGTACATGATTGTAGGTAGATTATTGGTTGAGCAGTGGAAGTCTGATAACCTTTTATGTATGTGTGTATGCATGTAATATATGTATTTAATTAAATGAAACAGAATAAGAGGTCATTTGCTGAAAGTAAATGATTCCAGAGTAAAATGAAAATGGTAAAAGTTACCAAGATGAGGATATAGTCTTTTCTTGATTAAGAAACTTTTATCTAAGATTCTATAAAATGAAAATTCAAGTAGAATAGCTATCAGTCATAGTCTTGATGTTCTCTATAAGCACAAAAGAGATCTTAGTTGTGTAGACTGTGAATGTATTGCTTTTGTTTGACCTTATATTAGTGGAAAATAAGGAAAAGATGCATGGTCTGAGCTTATCATTAAATGACCTGTACTTTAGTCTTGGCTCTGCCATAGATTTGATTAGTTATTCAACTAGCCAATTTTTTAGGCTAAAAAAATAAGGCTAAATATGTACCTTGCCTGTTTTAAAGAACTATATTATTTTTATGAGTATAATTGAGATGACTAGATTATAAAAATGTTTTGAAAACCATTAGTATTGTTCATAAGATTAAGAGATACAATCCATAGATTTTATTTCAGAAGTGCTATTTTTATTATTATTTATTCCAACTGAAAGAGGATAATGTATTAGAAGTATTAATATTTAGAGAAAATATGTATGTGCTTTTTGTCATGAACTAGTAAACAGTTCAAAATATTCTTTAGCTTAGTTTGTCTCAATAAATTAATTTGCTTAAGTATTTTTAGAATATCATGTGGATGAACTATTAGTCATTTAAATTAAATCATCTGTATTTAACCTCTTTTATATTTGTATTTGAATATAGAACTTTATTGTAAAAGTAGTTACTTTAACTATAGCAGATGACATTTTGCTCTTTTAAAAAACATTAAAACTATACTGATTTGGTTTAAGATAAATTACCTTTAATTTGTTCCCATTTGGTAGGCAACCGGATAAACTGGTGGTAGTTTGGACAAGAAGAAGCCGAAGGAAGTCTTCTAAGGTTAGTGTATTTCCTAAATTTCTTTCTCAAATATTGAATTCTACTGTAAGTCAAAGTTTTAAGCTTCTCTGTTCCCACTGTAAAATATTTTTGAATGTTTGTTGATTTTTCCCCCTGATTAACATGCTGAAAATGGATTG
This sequence comes from Oryctolagus cuniculus, assembly GCF_051225735.1. Classification (NCBI taxonomy): domain Eukaryota; kingdom Metazoa; phylum Chordata; class Mammalia; order Lagomorpha; family Leporidae; genus Oryctolagus; species Oryctolagus cuniculus. The sequence goes on along the minus strand of NC_142868.1, from coordinate 145,414,306 downwards.
ATAAGTTGCTTAAATCTTTTAAGTGCAGTTCTTAATTTGGGAGCTAGTTGCTTGAGTTTTGGTCTTGGATTTGGTAACTGCTATGGTTTGAATGTGTCCTCAGTATTGCCACTTTGGCTGGAAAGGGGTCTTTAAGGTGATTAGACCCTAAGGACTATTCCCTGGTGAATGGAATTAGGTGCCCTTTTGAAAAGGTCTGAGGAGGGAATTCAACACTTTTTGTTATGAGGATCAAATAAGAAGGCCCTCACCAAATGCCATTGCCTTGGACCTCCCAGACTCCTAAAATAACTTTCTGTTCTTTATAAATTACTCAGTTTATGGTATTTTGTTGTATTTGTGGCAGCACAAATGAACTAAGACAGTAGCCTCAAGCAGCATAATAAAGTTCCTGTACTAGCATATTATGAATTAATTATTAAACTGATACCACTTACTAAATTGCATCCAGGATTAATTTATTCAGATTCCAAGAGGATGAAGTTAGGGCACACTTAAGTACTGATGGTTATCTAAGTCCATTGCTATGTTGCAGAGGAGGAGTTGGATTTTTCAAAGATATTAAGGGTATTTTTTGTGTTAATAGTTTTGAATAGTGGAGTAGAATAAAATTTTAAAATGTTCAATAACAATTCTACAGAAATTCTATTTTGTAGATAAATATAAATATATTTTTATTTTTAAAGATTTATTCAAAAGAGTTATAGGGAGGTGGAGAGATAAATATAATAATATTTAGGGGCTGGCATGGTGGCACAGTGGGTTAATCATTCATCTGTGGTGCCAGCATCCCATGTGGGTGCCGGTTCTGGTCCTGGCTGCTCCTCTTCCAATCCGGCTCTCTGCTATGGCCTGGGAAAGCAGTAGAGGATGGCCCAGGTCCTTAGGCCCCTGCACCCACGTGGGAGACCTGGAAGAAGCTCCTGGCTCCTGGCTTCGGATCAGTGCAGCTGCAGCCGTTGTGGCCATTTGGGGAGTGAACCAACGAACAGAAGACCTCTCTCTCTGTCTCTCCCTGTCATTGTCTGTGACTCTACCTCTCAAAATAAATAAAAATATTTATAAAAAATAATATTTAGATAAATACATTTAGATATAAAATAAATATGTATTTTTATTTAAAAGATTTATTTATTTATCTGCGGCCTGCAGTGCTGGCATCCCATATGGGCACCGGTTCCAGACCTGGCTGCTCCACTTCCAATCTAGCTCTCTGCTATGTGGCCTGTGAAAGCAGTAGAAGATGGCTCAAGTGCTTGGGAGACCTGGAAGAAACTCCTGGCTCCTGGCTCAGGCAGTTGTGGCCATTGTAGCCATTTGGGGAGTGAACCAATGGATGTAAGATCGATCTCTCTCTATCGTCCCTCCTCCGCCCCACCTCTGCCTCTCTGTAGCCCTGCCTTTCAAATACATAAATCTAAAAAGAGAGATTTTTCTATCTGCTGGTTCCCTCCCCAAATGGTTGCAACTGGCTGGGCTGGTCTGAAGCTAGGAGCCAGGATTTCTTTCAGGCCTCCCACGTGGATGCAGGGGTCCAAGCACTTGGGCCATCTTCTGCTTTCCTAGATTTGTTAGCAGGGAGCTAGATCAGAAGTGGAGCAGCCAGGACTCGAAATGGTGTCCATATGGGATGCCAGCACTGCAGATAGAGATTTAACTTTCTATGCCACACTGCTGGCCCCTATCTTTAAATTTTTTAAGAAATTTATTTATTTATATGAATGAGTTAGAGAGAGAATGAGATAAAGAGACAGAGATCCACTGGTTTACTCCTCAAATAGCTGCAATGGCTGGAGCTGGGCTGGTCCAAAGCCAGGAGCCAGAAACTTCTTCTGGATCTCCCATGTGGGTACAGGGACCCAAGGACTTGGGTCATCCTCCACTGCTTTCTTAGGCACATTAGCAGAGAACTGGATTAGAGGTGGAGCAGCTGGGACTTGAACAGGTGCCTATATGGGATGCCAGTGTTGTAGGTGGCCATTTTACCCTCTATGCCACAATACCAGCTCTAATATATTTTTATAAATGTACAATAACCTTAATCATGTTTATTAAATGTTGGTTTTTCCTGAGGTAGACTTTTGATTATGTAAGAAAAAATTTATCAATTTTATTTGAAATTTAAATTTTTTGAGGTTTTAATTAAGGACATCTTAAAAATTTCATTTTATTGAGATAATTTATATTCAGTATTATGCACAGATCTTAATTATATAATTCACTGAATTTTAATTGGCATGTGTGCTTATATAATTACCACTCCTATCAAGATATAGACAATTTTCATCACTTTTTCCTTTGTTCTTCTTCTACTCAATTCTGAACCCTCAAAGGAAACCAATGTTTTGCTTTCCTATCACCATACTAATTTTGCTTGTTCTTGAATTTCATGTAAATATTTCTAGCTTCATTTGCTCCATATAATGTGTTTGATATTTTTTCATGCTTTTTTGTCTTCTGATCGGTTATTATTATTATTTTTTTATTGCTAGGTAGTGTTCTGTCATATGGATTTGCAACAATTTGATTATCTTTTCTTCTGTTGATGAACATTTGTTTCTTTTCTGAGTGTTTTACTATTGTGAATATTCACTGTTGTGAGTAAAGTTATTATAAACAGTGTTTTCATGTATTTTAAGGGACAAATATTTTTGTTTCTCTTGGGCATATACCTAGAGGTGGAATACGGGGTAATAAGGTAGATAGTTTTTAACTTTCAGGAAATTGCCAAGCGCTCACTCCAGCAATATAAAACTTCCAGGGACTGGTGCTGTGGTGTAGTAGGCTAAGCCTCCACCTGCGGCACCAGCATCCCAAATGTTCGCTGCTTGATGTCCTAGCTGCTCTTCTGATCCAGCTCTCTGCTATGGCCTGGGAAGTAGTAGAGGATGGCCCAAGTGCTTGGACCCCTGCACCTGTGTAGGAGACCCAGAGGAGGCTTTTGGCTCCTGCTTGGGATCAGCCTAGTTGTCTGTTGTGTCTGTTTACGCAGTGAACCAGCAGATAGAAGACCTTTCTCTCTGTCTCTCCCTCTCTCTGTAATTCCACCTCTCAAAAAAAAAAAAAAAAAAAAATCAAAAACAACAGGGCCTGTGCTATGTACAGCACAGTGGGTTAAAGCCCCAGCCTGGATTCAAGTGCTGGCTGCTCTATTTCCGATCCAGCTCTCTGCTATGCCCTGGGAAAGCAGTAGAAGATGGCTCAAGTCCTTGGGACTCTGCACCTGTGTGGGAGACCTGGAAAAAGTTCCTGGCTGCTAGCTTCGGATCAGCTCAGCTCAGCTCTAGCCGTTGTCATTTAGGGAGTGAACCAGTGGATGGAGTCTCTCTCTCTCTCTCTCTCTCTCTCTCTTTCTCTTTCTCTCTCTGGCTCTACCTCTCTCTCTAACTCTGTCTTTCAAATAAATAAAATAAATCTTTAAAAAACCAAAACCAGGTGCTTTCCATTATGTACAGCATCTTTTGAAAAGCATACAAGGATGCCTCAAAAAGTTTGTAGAAAGTGGAGTTGTCTATTTTGGTACCAAAAAGAAATCCTAACCTTTTGAAATCTATACATAGTTTTTCATAAAACACTTTTTCATGAACTTTTTGAAGACTCCTAATATATTTATACTTTTAGGCATTATGATTAGGATACTTTTTAAAATAGGTTTTTGTATGAAAAAGTATGCTAAAAGTAAACATGGGGTCTTCTGTCAGTCAGTGCTGTTGATTAGGTCTTAAGCTTCTGTGGAAGGGATCAATATAGATTATCCACTAAGTGTAATAAATGAATATAATTATATTTATGAACTTTAGAAATAGATCCAGGTGTTCTCAGCCATCAATAGAAAGTGATTTTTTGCCTTTTAAGAATTAGATAGTAAGGCTGGCGCCGCGGCTCACTAGGCCAATCCTCCGCCTGCGGCGCCAGCACCCAGGGTTCTAGTCCCATTTGGGGTGCTGGTTCTGTCCCAGTTGCCCCTCTTCCAGTCCAGCTCTCTGCTGTGGCCTGGGAGTGCAGTGGAGGATGGCCCAAGTGCTTGGGCCCTGTACCCACATGGGAGACCAGGAAGAAGCACCTGGCTCCTGGCTTCCAATCCGCACTGTGCACTGGCCGTAGTGGCCATTTGCGGGGTGAACCAGCGGAAGGAAGACCTTTCATTCTGTCTCTCTCTCTCTAACTAACTCTGCCTGTCAAAAAAAAAAAAAAAAAAAAAAAAAAAAAAAAAAAACCCAAAAAACAAAAAAAACAAAAAACAAAACAAAAAGAATTAGATAGAATTCTTTTCTTTTCTTCTTTTTTTTAGAGATTTATTTATTTGAAAGTCAGAGTTACACAGAGAAGGAGAAGCAGAGACTGAGAGGTCTTCCATCCATTGGTTCACTCCCCAATTGGTTGCAATGGCCGGAGCTGTGTCTATCTGAAGCCAGGAGCTTCCTTTGGGTCTCCCATACTGGTGCAGGGGCCCAAGGACTTGGGCCATCTTCTACTGCTTTCCTAGGCCATAGCAGAGAGCTGGATTGGAAGTGGAGCAGCTGGGACTAGAACTGGCACCCATATGGGATGCCAGCACTGCAGGTGGTGGCTTTACCTGCTACGCCACAGCGCCGACCCTAGCAATTATTTTCTAAAAGAGAGTTAAACATTAGCTTACAGATCAATTCAAAATATCCTTATAATCCTTATTTGACATTAAATTTTATTTACTTACATTTTAAAAAGATTTATTATTTATTGTAAAGGCAGAGAGAACTAGTGAGAGAGAGAGAGAGGGAGACAGAAAGGGAGGTATCCATTGATTGATCATCCGTTTGCTGGTTCACTCCCCAAATGGCTGCAACATCCAGGACTGAGCTAGGCCAAATCCAGGAGCTAAGAACTTCATCTGGATCTCCCACATGGGTGGCAGGGACTCAAGTACTTGAGCTATCATCCATTGCTTTTTTTTTTTTTATTTGACAGGTAGAGTTGTAGACAGTGAGAGAGAGAGAGAACGAGACAGAGAGAAAGGTTTTCCTTCTGCTGGTTCACTCCCCAAATGGCCTCTACGGTCGGCACTGCGCCGATTGGAAGCCAGGAGCCAGGTGCTTCCTCCTGGTCTCCCATGCAGGTGCAGGGGTCCAAGCACTTGGGCCATCCTCCACTGCCTTCCCAGGCGACAGCGGAGAGCTGGACTGGAAGAAGAGCAACAGGGACTAGAACCCGGCACCCATATGGGATGTCGGTGCCGAAGGCAGAGGATTAACCAAGTGAGCCCCTCATCCATTGCTTTTTTTTTTTTTTTTTTTTTGACAGGCAGAATTAGACAGTGAGAGAGAGACAGAAAGACAGAGAGAGTTATAGACAGTGAGAGAGAGACAGAGAGAAAGGTCTTCCTTCCGTTGGTTCACTCCCCGAATGGCCGCCAATGGCCGGTGCGCTACGCTGATCTGAAGCCAGGAGCCAGGTGCTTCCTCCCAGTCTTCCATGTGAGTGCAGGGACCCAAGCACTTGGGCCATCCTCCACTGCCCTCTTGGGCCACAGCAGAGAGCTGGACTGGAAAAGGAGCAACCGGGACTAGTACCTGGCGCCCCAACCGGGACTAGAACCCGGGGTGCCATTGCCACAGGCGGAGGATTAGACTAGTGAGCCACAGGACCAGCCTCATCCATTGCTTCTTAGTGAGTAGCTGAATCCAAAGCTAAGTAGCACTTCGTAATGGAATATGGGTGATTTGGGATGTGAGCTTCCCATGTGTGGCTTAATCCACTGTACTATAATGTCCTCCTATCATTGTACTTTTAAAAGTCTTTCAGATAACTTTTCTGTTAGGTCTAGATTCTTTTTCATATTTTAGCAAATATCATTAAATATTGTTTGAATCCAGGTGATGAAAAACAAACATGAGACTTCAGATTGATTTTCTCAGAATATATTTTAAGAGAAATTATTTATTGGACTATTTTTTTTTAGTTGTAATGCTCTCTGTATTTCACCCCTCCTGGATGTAGCCAATCTTCTGTATCTGTAAGTTCTACATCTATGGATTCAGTGAAGCTGAGAATGTTAGAGAAAAGTTTGTGTCTCTACTGAACATATATAGACATTATTTTGTTATTTCTAAAAAATACATTATAATAGTGGGTTACTTTGCATTTATGTTATTTCAAGTATTATAAATAATTTGGAGATGATTTAAAGTATGCAGGAGGATGTGTGTAGTCTACGTGCAAATACTACACCATTTTGTATAAAGAATTGAACATCTGTAGATTTGGTGTCTGAGGTGTCATAGAACCCAATCCTCCACAGACACTGAGTGATGGCTGTACTTTGGAGTGATTACATGTTCTTGTGAAACATAGGTGTGCTTTTTTGGGAAAGTTCATGAGAGCCCACCATGGGTTAACTTATGATAATGTATATATAGTATGTAGTTTATAGCATATATGTAAATATGTAGTATGCTTATATCTATGAAAATATTATTTTAGAATTTGTACTTACTAGTTAAATAAGGAATAAAAAGCCAGTTATAGAAACTGTGAGAAACTTGAAATTTATATTTCAGAATTCTTGAAAAAAACTTGTCCCTAGCTGTTCTTTTTTAGTTACATAACAATTATATTAAATCCAAAGACTAGAGTCATTTTTTTTAGGACTCTTGTGTTTTCTGAACTTTTCCTTTAAATATATGCATTATTTGCTACTAAGTGCTATTGAAGTGCCTAAGAAAAACAGATCTCTGTATGTTTTGGCCAGAACATAGTCTGGTTTTAACTTTTAATCATATTTTGCAAAGATTTTAGGCTACACAGTAATCTGTTTTTGTTGTTGTTGTTGTTAACTGTGTAGCTTACTATTTATCTTTCTTCATTCTCAGTGCACCTCTTGGTGGATAGAAATTTAGAATTAACACTCAGATAAGTCAGTTCACTGATTGTCAATTTAGACAGTAAAATAATAACACACTTTGCTTTACATTATTAAAGTTTAGTTCTAAGTTTATTGCTCTCTCTTTTGGTACATGTCTGTTCTTATAGCTAAATATATAAAGAACTTAATACAGAATCATTTTAGATTGAAAAAATAATTACTATGGCTGATTAGTACAAAATGCAGCTTCCTTACCTCTTCTCCTTAAAGCATACATTTATTTATTTATTTTGAAGATTTATTTCATTTATTTGAGAGAGAGAGAGAGAAAGAGAGAGAGGTCTTCCATTCACTGGTTAACTCCCCAAATGACCACAACTGCCAGGGCTGCACCAGGCCAAAGCCAGGAACCACGATCTTCTTACCAGTCTTTCATATGGTTAGCAGGGGCCCAAGCACCTTGGCCATCTTTCTCTGCTTTTCCAAGCACATTAGCAGGGAGCTGGATTGGAAGTGGAGCAGCCAGGACTTGAACTGGTGCCCATATAGGGTGCTGGCACCATAGGCAACGGCTTTACCTGCTACGTCACAATGCCTGCCCCCAAGAACACATTTATAACAAACATTTTGTCAGGCTGCAATTGATTTGCATATGCTTAGTGGGTTATTCTTTAGTATTATGTGTATTGTGGTAAAGCAGGGCAATTATGATAGACCACAGAAGTTATGGCAGAGTAGTTCTGTTGTCTGAATTCCTGTTTTCTAACTAGAAATTAGAGCTTACAGACAGATGAGAGAATTCTGTTGGGAAACTGGAACTTTCAGATACTCACCACCAATTTTTTTATGTCATTGCCACCTTTTCTTTGTTGCTCTGTGGTTGTGCATCATTGTTTAAAATGTGCCACCATGTCAAGTGGAAGAATACAGCTTGTAGAGCCAGTGGACATGATGTTGGCAACTCTCAGATGATGTTACAGATGGCATCTTAAACATGTAGATATATGCATTTGTAAAAACTGAAAATTACCAGTTTAATAAATAAATAGCAATTGTAATAGATTTTCAGTGAAATATTTTGATTTTGCAGGAATAAGAAATAATGAGTTCTTACTCTGTATTTAGTTTTATAGTAGGTACCAGATGATATATGACATGAAAGCATCAGATAATGAAGCACTTTATAGAGTCAGTACCCAAAATTCAGAAATGTTGCATTTTTTCCTTGATCTGCCGTTGGCAGACACCAGAGTATCTCTAAAAGTTAAGAGAAGCTGTATAAAGGGACCTGAATAATGTGTCCTAATCCTTTTTACTGTTATCTGTTCCAGGATATTGGCAAATGATTATTTAACCTGGTTTTCCTAACTATACTAAGGAAGTAAACAGCTGTACATGTGCTTCTGTGCCTAATTGTTTGCTAAGGAAATTTTTGTATTACCCTGAATGAAAACTGAACAGGGTTCTTATAATGCTGATGTTCTGCCAATATGATGTTCTTTTCTATATAGCAACTTCTTGAAAACTAAATTGTTGCCTTTGTGAGCATAATTAGGTGTTTACTACTATAGTTATTAATTTCCTGTATAGACTTTTTCTCCTTTCAGAATTTTTAAAAATATTTATTTATTTATTTGAAAGGCAGAGTTAGAGAGAGAGAGAGAGAGAGATATCTTCCATCTGCTGGTTCCAAATGGCTGCAATGGCCAGAGCTGGGCTAATCGGAAGCTAGGAGCTAGGAGCTTCTTCCAGGTCTGCCACATGGGTGCAAGGGCCCAAGCACTTGGGTCATCTGTTGCTGCTTTTCCAGGTGTATTAGCAGGGAGGTGGATCAGAAGTGTAGCTGCCAGGACTTAAACTGGCACCTGTATGGGATGCTGGCACCTCAGGCAGCAGCTTTACCTGATATGAAGTAGTGCCAGCCCCCAGATTCTTTTTTTTTTTTTTTTTTTTGACAAGCAGAGTGGACTGTGAGAGAGAGAGAGACAGAGAGAAAGGTCTTCCTTTGCCGTTGGTTCACCCTCCAATGGCCGCCGCGGCGCACCACACTGATCTGAAGCCAGGAGCTAGGTGCTTCTCCTGGTCTCCTATGCGGGTGCAGGGCCCAAGGACTTGGGCCATCCTCCACTGCACTCCCTGGCCACAACAGAGAGCTGGCCTGGAAGAGGGGCAACCGGGACTAGAACCCGGGGTTGCTGGTGCCGCAGGCGGAGGATTAGCCTGTTGAGCCGCGGTGCTGGCCAACCCCCAGATTCTTGAGTTACTGATGTACGGGGTAAAGTTTTTTTTCATGTTTGCCATTTTGTACATCCTTGATTTCTTCTCCAGTCTGTGTCACTGGTCCTTTATTCTTTTACTCTAGTTTATAATAATTAGCTAACAATATAAAGTTGGCACTGGCTATACTTATTGTTGGCTACATTGCTAGGCTAATTGATACTGTTACAGTGTGTTAACTCAGCCAGGTTGGGTAATCCAAAAAGGAGTATCAAAATGCAGGTGCTCTAACTTGGACCTTTTTTGCTGAGGATTCTGGATAGAGTGGTCAGAAAGTGGCAGTGTATTAGCAACTTGGAACTGCACATTTCTGTCTCCTTTTGTTAAAACAACAACAACCACTACAAGATTTTAGTTTGTTAAGCAGAATTGCAGTTTTGTTTGCTCAGAACTCTTTAATTACCATTCCCCCATCCAAGACTGATGAGTGTAAGATGTCATGAGAGGACCAGGCTTTAGAGTACCAGCGGAAAGTATGAGTCTACAATCTTGTTACTTCCCATGTTAGGAGGTCTCCACATTCCCTGCTTCTTCCACTTTTGATCTCTTTGTCATACATGAAAATGTTAAGTTCTTAGAAATGGAAGACTGTTTTCTTGAGTACACTGTGAATCTGGGGTACAATTTGGTATGGTATGGATTAAGTGAAAAACTCTGAGTCACATGTCTGAGTTCTTCTGTTGATTACTAGTATGGAATAAGGCAAGGTGTTGAATAAGGCAAGGTGTTTACTCTTCGCTTGTTTGATTTCCCTATCTAAGCCTGGATTAGGTCTCCCTAGGTGGTTTGAAAACTCTTTTTTTTTTCAATGAGAATTTTATATATATTCTATATTTTCTGCTGTGGCTAAGGAGAAAGGTTTAGTTGTTATTCCTTATGCTTCTATTTCATAGGAATGCTATAAATATATAATTATGGGACACTTGAAGAAAACAGAGAAATAGCTTTGTTGTCGTAATACTGAGAGTTAGGATTGTTGTATGTAGTTTCAAGTAAGGATTACTTAAGGTGAGTAGAAATTTATTTTTCAAAATATAGATTGTTGGATGTGAGGGCAATCTGGTGCGACATCTGTCACCCCATTGATCACCAGGGTTGATTCGGCTGATCTGGCTGGCTAGGCGGGTGTCCCCTTCCTCCCTCACCATATGTGCGTCCCTCCCAAAGCTGCGCAATTGGTCGAAGAGGACGACTTTCCCTGCTAGAGGAGGACCGGTCTTCAGTAAAGGGTATACAAGTAGCTGCACTCCCCTGCTAGAACCTCCAAACAAGCTCTCAAAATATAGATTGTTTACTTTGGAGTTTTTGTTCCAGGACTGTGAATAGTCATGGACATACACAAAGAAATGGAATAATCTCTGAAGATGTTTATAAATCAACAAAAATATGTTTCTTACCTTTGACTATGATGTGCTAATTCTTTTGTTATAGTGAGTCAATTTGCCTCTGCTAACCTGAAGTTCTGTAATTGAGGTGCAATAAAACAAGCATAGAAGAAAAATTACTAACAATTTGTGTTTGGGATTTGGAGTGCTTTGTTAAACCTGTATCCCTGCTGGCATTTTAACTAAGATGTGATCAGATTTGCATGGACATCAGTTTTGATGATCTTGAGTCTCAGTTCTGTGGCCTGGGTTCAAATCAAAATTATGCTTGAGGCCTGTGCTGTGGCACAGCAGGTTAAAGCCCTGGCCTTAAGCGCCGGCATCCCAGTTGCGCGCTGGTTCTAGTGCTGGCTATTCCTCTTCCAATCCAGCTCTCTGCTATGGCCTGGGAAAGCAGTAGGAGATGGCCCAAGTCCTTGGGCCCCTGCACCCACATGGGAGACCTGGAAGAAGCTCCTGGCTCCTGACTTGGGATCATTTCAGTTTCAGCTGTGCCCATCTGGGGAGTGAACCAGTAGATGGAAGACTCTCTCTCTCTGTCTCTACTTCTCTATGTAACTCTTTCAAATAAATAAAATAAATCTTTTTAAAAAAATTGAAATAATGTCACTTGCTGTGTGATTGTGTGTTCCATAGTTTCCTCATTTGTTATATCTTCCTGGTATTTATCTACACTCATATATTCTAACTTCTTTCTTGTTAAGGAAGAATAGTTTGTGCTTCCAGAAAAGGTCAGTCTGTCCTATTGTACATTATTAAGGATATTGCTCTAGTAATTTTCCCTTCTCTCTTCTCCATCATTCAGATTTCCCTTTTAACTCAGTATAAAAATATTTTCAATTCTTAAAAATATTCTTCTCTGATATTATTTCCTCCACTAGCAAAAACCTGTTTCTTTCTTTTTCAGACCACCTCAGAGGAGTTGAGTGGATTTGTTATCTTTAATTTCTTTCTTCATATTTTTTTGACCATTAAAATTTTTAATATATTAAATTCTATTAAAATACAAAAAGCCTCAGATAGCACTTAAAAAGTTATAAGCTTTTTTTTTTAACTTTTATTTAATGAATATAAATTTCCAAAGTATAGCTTATGGATTACAATGGCTTCCCCCCCCATAACGTCCCTCCCACCTGCAACCCTCCCCTCTCCCACTCCCACTCCCTTTCCATTCACATCAAGATTCATTTTCGATTCTCTTTATCTACAGAAGATCAGTTTAGCATACATTAAGTAAAGATTTCAACAGTTTGCTCCCACACAGAAACATAAAGTGAAAAATAATAGATGATTTTTTAAATGATGATGAAATCAGATCAGACCTATTGTCATGTTTAATCGCAGTGAGAGAGTCAAGTTGGGAATTGATAATTTCTTCTTCTTCTTCTTCTTCTTTTTTTTTTTTTTTTTTTTTTTACAGAAGATCAGTTTAGTATACATTAAGTAAAGCTCTCAACAGTTTGCACCCCCATAGAAACACAAAGTGAAATATACTGTTTGAGTACTCGTTATAGCATTAAGTCTCAATGTACAGCACGCTAAGGACAGAGATCCTACATGAGGAGTAAGTGCACAGTGACTCCTGTTGTTGACTTTACAAATTGACACTCTTGTTTATGGCCTCAGTAATCTCCCCATGCTCCAGTCATAAGTTTCCAAGGCTATGGAAACCCCTTGAGTTCTCCATCTCTTATCTTGTTTAGACAAGGTCATAGTCAAAGTGGAGGTTCTCTCCTCCCTTCAGAGAAAGGTACCTCCTTCTTTGAAGACCTGTTCTTTCCACTGGGATCTCACTCACAGAGATCTTTCATTTAGGGTTGTTGTTGTTGTTGTTTTTTTTTTTTTTTTTTGCCAGAGTGTCTTGGCTTTCCATGCCTGAAATACTCTCATGGGCTTTTCAGCCCAATCGGAATGCCTTTAGGGCTGATTCTAAGGCCAGAGTGCTGTTTAGGACATCCGCCATTCTATGAGTCTGCTGAGTATCTCGCTTCCCATGTTGGATCACTCTCCCCTTTATTTATTCTATCGGTTAGTATTAGCAGGTACTAGACTTGTTTATGTGCTCCCTTTGACTCTTAGTCCTTTCATTATGATCAATTGTGAACAGAAATTGATCACTTGGACTAGTGAGATGGCATTGGTACATGCCACCTTGATGGGATTGAATTGGAATCCCCTGGTATGTTTCTAACTCTACCATTTGGGGCAAGTCAGCCTGAGCATGTCCCAAATTGTACATCTCTTCCCACTCTTATTCCCACTCTTATGTTTAACAGGGATCACATTTCAGTTAAATTTCAACACTTAAGAATAACTGTGTGAAAATTACAGAATTAAACCAGTCATATTAAGTAGAGCAGACAAAAAAAAACTACTAAGAGGGATAATGTATTAAGTTGTTCATTAACAGTCAGGGCTATGCTGATCAAGTCACCGTTTCTCATAGTGTCCATTTCACTTCAACAGGTTTCCTTTTTGATGTTCAGTCAGTTGTCACCAATCAGGGAGAACATATGATATTTGTCCCTTTGGGACTGGCTTATTTCACTCAGCATGATGTGTTCCAGATTCCTCCATTTTGTTGCAAGTGACTGGATTTCATTGTTTCTTACTGCGGTATAGTATTCTAAAGAGTACATATCCCATAATTTCTTTATCCAGTCTACCATTGATGGGCATTTAGGTTGGTTCCAGGTCTTAGCTATTGTGAATTGAGCTGCAATAAACATTAGGGTGCAGACCGCTTTTTTGTTTGCCAATTTAAATTCCTTTGGGTAAATTCCAAGGAGTGGTAGGGTTAATTCAGGTTTCTGAGGAATCTCTAGACTGACTTCCATAGTGGCTTGACCAGTTTGCATTCCCACCAACAGTGGGTTAGTGCCCCTTTTTCCCCACATCCTCGCCAGCATCTGTTGTTGGTAGATTTCTGTATGTGAGCCATTCTAACTGGGGTGAGGTGAAACCTCATTGTGGTTTTGATTTGCATTTCCCTGATTGCTAGTGATCTTGAACATTTTTTCATGTACCTGTTGGCCATTTGGATTTCCTCTTTTGAAAAATGTCTATTGAGGTCCTTGGCCCATCTCTTAAGTGGGTTGTTTGTTTTGTTTTTGTGCAGTTTCTTGATCTCTTTGTAGATTCTGGTTATTAACCCTTTATCTGTTGCATAGTTTGCAAATATTTTTTCCCATTCTGTCGGTTGTCTCTTCACTCTCCTGACTGTTTCTTTTGCAGTACAGAAACTTCTCAATTTGATGCAATCCCAATAGTTGATTTTGGCTTTGACTGCCTGTGCCTCCCGGGTCTTTTCCAGAAACTCTTTGCCTGTGCCAATATCTTGCAGGGTTTCTCCAATGTTCTCTAATAACTTTAGCTATTCGAGGTCTCTTGTGCCTCCATATGAATTTCAGCATCATTTTTTCTAGATCTGAGAAGAATGTCTTTGGTATCTTGCTTGGGATTGCATTGAATCTATAAGTTGCTTTTGGGAGAATGGACATTTTGATGATGTTGATTCTTCCAATCCATGAACATGGAAGATTTTTCCATTTTTTGATATCCTCTTATATTTCTTTCTTTAAGATTTTGTAATTCTCATCGTAGAGATCTTTAACGTCCTTGGTTTAGTTTATTCCAAGGTATTTGATTGTTTTTGTAGCTATTGTGAATGGGATTGATCTTAGCAGTTCTTTCTCAGCCGTGGCATTGCTTGTGTATACACAGGCTGTTGATTTTTGTGCATTGATTTTATATCCTGCCACTTTGCCAAACTCCTCTAAGAGTTCCAATAGTCTCTTAGTAGAGTTCTTTGGATCCCCTAAGTAAATAATCATATCGTCTGCAAAGAGGGATAGTTTGACATCTTCCTTCTCAATTTGTATTCCTTTAATTTCTTTTTCTTGTCTGATGGCTCTGGCTAAAACTTCCAGAACTATGTTAAATAGAAGTGGTGAGAGTGGGCATCCCTGTCTGGTGCCAGATCTCAGTGGAAATGCTTCCAACTTTTCCCCATTCAATAGGATGCTGGCTGTGGGCTTTTCATAAATTGCTTTGATTATATTGAGGAATGTTCCTTCTATACCCAATTTGCTTAGAGTTTTCATCATGAAAGGGTGTTGAATCTTATCGAATGCTTTCTCTGCATCAATTGGGAAAATCATATGGGTTTTCTTCTGCAGTCTGTTAATGTGGTGAATCACATTGATTGATTTGCGAATGTTGAACCATCCCTGCATAACAGGGATAAATCCCACTTGGTCTGGGTGGATGATTTTTGTGATGTGTTGTTGTATTCTATTGGCGAGAATTTTATTGAGGATTTTTGAGTCTATGTTCATCAGGGATATTGGTCTATAATTTTCTTTCAGTGCTGCATCTTTCTCTGGCTTAGGGATTAAGGTGATGCTGGCTTCATAGAAAGAATTTGGGAGGATTCCATCTTTTTCGATTGTTCTGAATAGTTTGAGAAGAAATGGAATCAGTTCTTCTTTAAATCTGGTAGAATTCAGCATTGAATGCATCCGGCCGTGTGCTTTTCTTTGTTGGGAGGGCCTTTATTACTGTTTCAATTTCTGTTTCAGTTATGGGTCTATTTAGGTTTTCTATGTCTTCATGGTTCAATTTAGGTAGATTGCATGTGTCCAGGAATCTATCCGTTTCTGATAGATTTTCCTGTTTGCTGGCATACAAGTCCTTGTAGTAATTTCTGATGATTCTTTTTATTTCTGTGGTGTCTCTTGTTATGTTTCCTTTTTCATGTCTGATTTTATTGATTTGGGTCGTTTCTCTTCTTTTTTTAGTTAGTTGGGCCAAAGGGGTGTCAATTTTGTTTATTTTTTCAAAAAACCAGCTCTTCGCTTGGCTGATTTTTTGTAATTTTTTTTTTTGATTCAATCCTGTTAATTTCTTCTCTGATTTTAATTACTTCTCTTCTCCTACTAGTTTTGGTCTGGTTTGCTGCAAATTTTCTAGGTCCTTGAGATGCGCTGAAAGCTCATTTATTTGGTGCCTTTCCAATTTCTTGATATAGGCCCCTATTGCTATAAACTTGCCTCTCAATATTGCTTTTGCTGTATCCCATAAGTTTTGATGTGTTGTGTTGTTATCTTCATTTACTTCCAGAAAGTTTCTGATTTCACTTTTGATTTCTTGAATGACCCAGTGTTCATTCAGGAGCATGTTGTTCAGTCTCCATGTGTTTGCATACTTTCTGGGGTTTCCTGAGTTGCTAATTTCCAGCTTCATTCCACTGTGGTCTGAGAAGCTGCATGGTATGATTCTAATTCTTTTAAATTTGCTGAGACTTGCTTTATGACCTAGTATGTGATCAATCCTAGAGAAGGTTCCATGCACTGCTGAGAAGAATGTGAAGTCTTTAGATGTAGGATTGAAAGTTCTGTAGATATCTGTTAGATCCATTTGGGCAATAGTGTCTATTAAATCTGCTGTTTCCTTGTTGATCTGTCTGGATGATGTATCTATTTCTGAGAGTGGAGTATTGAAGTCCCCCAGTACTATTGTATTGGAATCTAAGTCTCCCTTTAAATCCCTTAACATATCTTTTAAATAGACTGGTGCCCTGTAATTAGGTGCATATACATTTATAATAGTTACATCTTCCTGTTGAATTGAACCCTTAATCATTATATAGTGCCCCTCTTTGTCTCTCTTAACAGTTTTTGTATTAAAGTTTATTTTGTCTGATATTAATATGGCTACACCTGCTTTTTTTTTTTTTTTTTTTTTTTTTTTTTTTTTTTTTTGGTTTTTGGTTTTTGGTTTTTGGTTTTTGGTTTTTGGTTTTTGTTGGCATGGAATATCTTTTTCCAACCTTTCTCTTTCAGTCTGCATGCATCTTTGTTAGAGAGATGTGTTTCTTGTAGGCAACAGATAGTTGGGTTTTGTTCCTTAAGCCGATCAGCCAGTCTGTGTCTTTTAACTGGACAGTTCAGGCCATTCACGTTTAATGTGACTATTGATACATAGTGACTTTGCCCTACCATTTTCCCGGAGATATTTTCTAGTATATGCTTTGAGCTTCCCATGCTCTTTTACTGGTTGGTGTTCTTCCTTTCCCTTCTTTCATATTGATGGCCGTGTTTCTGTGTTTCTGAGTGTAGCACATCTTTAAGTATCTTTTGCAGGGCCGGACGAGTGGCCACAAAGTCTTTCAATTTCTGTTTGCTATGAAAGGTCTTTGTTTCACCTTCATTCACAAATGAGAGCTTAGCAGGATATAATATTCTGGGCTGGCAATTTTTCTCTCTTAGCACCTGTACTATGTCTCGCCATTCCCTCCTAGCGTGTAGTGTTTCTGATGAGAAGTCTGCTGTGAGTCTGATTGGAGATCCTCTGAGAGTAATCTGACGTTTCTCTCTTGCACATTTTGGGATCTTTTCTTTATGTTTCACTGTAGAGAGTTTAATTACAACGTGTCGTGGTGAGGATCTCTTTTGGTCATGTTTACTGGGGGTTCTATGAGCTTCCTGTACTTTGATGTCTCTGTCTTTCTCCAGACCCGGAAAGTTCTCTGCTAGTATCTCACTAAAAAGGCCTTCTAATCCTTTCTCCCTCTCCATGCCTTCAGGAACTCCTAGAACCCGAGTGTTGTTTTTTTTAATAGTATCCTGTAGATTCCCAACAATATTTTTTAGATTTCTAATTTCCTCTTCTTTTCTTTGGTTTGACTGTATCCTTTCTTGTTCTCTGTCTTCTAAGTCCGATATTCTCTCTTCTGCTTCACCCATTCTGTTTTTAAGGCTCTCTAATGTGTTTGTCATTTGATCTATTGAGCTCTTCATTTCATTTTGATTTCTCTTCACTATCACACTTTCCTGTTCTACTAGTTTCTGCGTTTCATTTTGATTCTTCCTTAAAATTTCATTTTCACGAGAGAGATTTTCAATCCTGTCCAATAAGGATTTCTGTAGTTCAAGGATTTGCTTTTGAAAACTTCTAAATGTTCTTATCATAAATTTTTTGAAATCCGTATCTTGCATTTCTTCTATCTCATCATCTTCATAATCTTGGCCTGGGGTGTTTTGTTTATTTGGAGGCGTCATAGTGTCATCGTTGATCTTGTTCCCTCGATTTCTGTGTTTATTGCTTGGCATGGTTAATTCTGTTTCCCTCACTGTGAGTTTTTTTTTTTTTTTTATTATACTATGTCCGTGTTAAGTGGACTGTCTGCTGTTGGAGGAGCCTTGGAGGCTTGAGATGGCTGTGGCCTGAGAGCTCTGCTTGGTTCTTCCAGGTTACAGGTGTGCAAAGGTGACACCCTCAGGTTATGGGTGGTAAATCCCTATTTATTTATTTATTTATTTATTCATTTATTTATTTTATTTTATTTTTTGTTCAGGAGGTAAGTAATACTGCAAGGCTGAGCAGAATTGATGGTATTTAGCTTCCGCTGGCTTCTACCCAAAGAGTCTGTGCAGGCTAGGTTTTTCCTGTGGACTCCCACTGGGTTGCCTAGGCTACTGAATTGTAGCCTTAACTCTCCCCTTTTATTATGTATATCCCAGCTCTTTGTCTCTTGCTCACCTTTGCAAGGTTGGTGGAGAGTGGAGCTTGTCTGTACCAGTATGCCCCCACCTTTTTATTTATTTATTTATTTATTTTTCCTTCTCTCCTGTAGTCTGTTGGACTTTCCCGCTTCAAAACCCGTGTCCCTCTAAAATTCTGTCCGCCGTTTCCCCGCCAATGTCTCCGGTTACTGAGCTCACCTCCGCTTCCAGCGCAGATGTGTGGACTTGGAGCCCTGGGTGTCCCTCCTCTCCCTGCTGGTGTCTTTGTCACATAGACTCCCCTTCCCGCACTGGCGCTCAGACTCCGCGGCTCCCGCGGTTCGGCTTCCGCGTGGTGGGCGACCCTGCTCTCCCAGTAGGTCCTCTGAGTCACAGGGAATAGCTCTGGAAGAGTTTCCTCTGCAATTTTTTCCTGATCCTTTTTCTGAGGCTACCGTAACTCCGCTTTTATTAAACTAAATTTTCCCGGACTATCGGTGCGCGCCCTCACTATTCCGCCATCTTCTTCTTCATATTTTTTCTTGAATTTACTCCAAACTTTTGTTCTTATCACTCCATTTAAAATGCTCTTGTGAAGTTATTGATGACTTTTGCTTTGCTAAATCCAGTGGTGATTGTCCTGGCCTCATCTTATTTGACCTTTCATCAATATTTGTAGAGGTGATTGTTCCCTCCCCTAAAGGAACATTTGCTTCACTAGACTTCTAGGATGCCACATGCTTGAGTTTTCCTTGTACTTCACTGCTGCAGCTTTGCTGATTCCTCCTCGTTTCCTTGTCCTCTAAGTTTCAGTCCTTGGACCTTTTTATTTTCTATTTCTTACTCACTCTTGTAGGCTCATATCTATTTTTAAGCTTTCAATATAGTCTGTTTGTGAATAATTCCCAAATTAGTTAATTCCAAACACACATTTCCAAGAGTCAGAAACCTCTTATGGATCTCCCACATGAGTGCAGGATCCCAGGCATTTGGGCCATCTTCTGCTGGTTTCCAAGGTGCATTAGCAGGGACCTGGATTGGAAATGGAACAGGCAGGACTCGAACTAGTGCCCGTATGGGATGCCAGCTCTGCAGGTGGCTGCTTTATCTGCAGTGCCACATTGCTAGCCCCATTTTTTTTTTTTTTAAAGATTGACTTATTATTTTGAAAGTTAATCATAGAGGGAGAAACAGAGAGAGATCCTTCCATCTTCTAGTTTACTCCCTAGATGGCAGCATCAGTTGGAGCTGGGCTAGGCCTAACTCAGGAGCCAGGAGCTTCATCCAGGTTTCCCATGTGGGCAGCAGGAGCCCAGCACTTAGGCCATCTTCTGCTGACTTTCCCAGGCACACTCTCAGGGAGCAGTCAGGACATATCTTCTTTTTCGCCTGTGTTTATGAGGGGGTTAGTTAAGGCTTTGTTTACAGATAGTAATTTATAATTTTTTTAATTTTTGACAGGCAGAGTTAAGAGAGAGAGAGACAGAGAGAAAGGTCTTCCTTTACCATTGGTTCACCCTCCAATGGCCGCTGCAGCCGGCGCACTGCAGCCGGCGTACCGCGCTGATCCGAAGCCAGGAGCCAGGTATTTCTCCTGGTCTCCCATGCGGGTGCAGGGCCCAAGGACTTGGGCCATCCTCCACTGCACTCCCAGGCCACAGCAGAGAGCTGGACTGGAAGAGAGGCAACCGGGACAGAATCCGGTGCCCTGACCAGGACTAGAACCTGGTGTGCCAGCGCCGCAAGGCGGAAGATTAGCCTATTGAGCCATAGCGCCAGCTAATTTATAATTCTTACCAGATATGACTGTCATGGCCTGCTTTTTTTTTTTTTTAAGATTATTTATTTATTTGAAAGAGTTACATAGAGAGAGAAGGAGAGGCTGAGAGAGAGGTCTTCCATCTGCTGCTTCAACTCCCCAGTTGGCCGCAATGGTGGGAGCTGTGCTAGGAAGCCAGGAGCCAGGAGCTTCTTCCGGGTCTCCCACACGGGTGCAGGGGCCCAAGGACTTGGGCCATCTTCCATTGCTTTTCCAGGCCATAGCAGAGAGCTGGATCAGAAGTGGAGCAGCTGAGACTCTATCTGGCTCCCAAGTGGAATGCAGGCACCACAGGTGGCAGGTAACCATGCCACAGCCTCAGCTTAATGCTTGACAAGTTTTATATCATTAAACAATTTTGTTTATTTAATTTAACAGGTTTGCTATAGCTCTAATGGATAGTGAAGTAGAGTTGTAAATGTTTGTAAATTGTTAACATTATATTTCCTGTACTTCATAATTGAAGCTCTCATTTTTATTCTGGTAGGCTCATAGCTGGCAACCTGGAATAAAAAATCCATACCGTGGTGTTGTTGTGTGGCCTGTTCCTGAAAACATTGAAATCACTGTAACACTTTTTAAGGTACGTTCCATTTTTTAAGTTTTAGAATTTATTATATAATCATGGTTCTAAATGACAAAACATTTTGATATCCATTGCCTTATACTTTTGTGTCTGATATTTAATGTGCATTATTTTTAGGGACATAGCAATTTATAACAATAAAAGCATTGCAACATTTTATGGTCTATTAAGTCCAAATAATTTGGAGCTCCTTCTGAACTTGTTAACAGCTGAGATCAGCTGATATACAGCGCCAGCCCCATCTCCTTATTTCTTTTACCAAAGTGACAAACTAAACTTGGTGGTTAAGAGCAATGCATTTGGAGTCAGATGAATCTTTGTGTTATTTCATTTAATTCTCATAATAACTCTAAAGTTCTACAGTTATTCCCATTTTAATGATAAGGAAACCAAGACTAGAGAGAAACATAACTTGTCTCAGTACACTATGTATTTTTTTATTTTTTAGTTTTTAAATTTTTTATTTATTTATTTTTTTGACAGGCAGAGTGGACAGTGAGAGAGAGAGACAGAGAGAAAGGTCTTCCTTTTGCCGTTGGTTCACCCTTCAATGGCTGCCGCGGCCAGCGCACCGCGCTGATCCGATGGCAGGAGCCAGGTACTTATCCTGGTCTCCCATGGGGTGCAGGGCCCAAGCACTTGGGCCATCCTCCACTGCACTCCCTGGCCAGAGCAGAGAGCTGGCCTGGAAGAGGGGCAACCGGGACAGAATCCGGCGCCCTGACCGGGAGTAGAACCCGGTGTACCGGCGCCACAAGGCGGAGGATTAGCCTAGTGAGCCGCAGCGCTGGCCTCCTCAGTACACTATGTATTAGCCCTGTTCTTTTTATACATTGTACTGCCTACTCTAGGTGCAAATATTGATCAGAACAATACGATGTCTGACATGCTTGAGGAAGACTTTTAAGTGGTCTTTTCAGTATTTTGATTTATCTGTTATTAATACTGATAAAGCAGATGAATGGACAGAGTTATACAACTTTCAAAAAACTGGTGATGAAGAATAAGAGGTGAGAATAGAGCTGATAGCTGACAGCCAAGTTAATGCTTGACAAGTTTTATATCATTAAACAATTTTGTTTATTTAATTTAACAGGTTTGCTATAGCTCTAATGGATAGTTAAGTAGAGTTTGTAAATGTTTGTAAATTGTTAACATTATATTTCCTGTACTTCATAATTGGGGGAAAGGCTGTCTGCTAAATGAGTTATTTGGAGTTGAAAGTGACTGTTGAAATGCGTTGCTTAGAGCATTAGGAGATACGTGCAGTTTTCAAGTGCAGGTGAGAATGTTCAGCATATCCTTATCATTGAACTTTTATAACTTTGAATGTTAGCATGTAGAAAACAACCCAAACACTCCTTCCTCCCCAGTTTGCTGTATTAAACATTGCTGCTCAATTGTGTTATGAAAGCAACCTTGCGACCATTTTCAGTATTTGAGTATTTTCAGCTGATAATTTTATCTTCCTGATTCCACCCCTACCCCACCAAGAATTCTAATAGAAAAGTAAAATAGAATGAAATGAAACAATATTTCATTCTTTTGTGGATATTGTTTTTGAACAACATTTAAAAATATTCATGTGAAAAACCCCTTTATTTCCCATTTATCTTTCAGTTTTATTAAGTCTCATAATTTACTTAATCTTGAGATTTGCAAATATGAAAGGACAAGGACTGCTTGAATGCTTTTTGTCCATAGTGTAGTATTCATGGTACTTTTTAGGAAAGTTATCAGTATATTAATTTTTCTGTGATTTAGCCAGAAATTAATTTCTTCAGCCTGCATGTTTGTTTTGTTTAATTTGGATTAAATTGAAAATAGCTGTCTTTAATGATTTTTTTTAAAAAGCATTTTTGGATTTTGAGAAAGAAAATGGGTCTTCTAGTATTTTCAAGCTTTTTCTTTAGAACAGTGGTAAGAAAGGATAATAAGGAAAGAGCAGGATATGAGGAAGACTTAATTGATTCAAGGTAGAAGCAATATCATTACAGATATTTCTGGTCAGTAATATAAATTATATTGAGATGTCTATTTATTCATTTATTTTTAAGTTGAGAGACAGACATAGAGCTAGCATGCATTAGTTTACTCTCCAACCATCCTCAATGGCCAGGGCTGGGTCAGGCTAAAGCTGGGAGGCAGAAATTCAATCCAGGTATCCCATAGGGTGGACAGGGACCCAACCATTTATGATCCATCACCAGCTACTTCACAGAGTCTGCATTGGCAGGAAGCTGGAATTGGGAGCAGAGCAGAAATCGAATCTAGGTACCCCTAGGTGAGGTGCAGGTGGCATCTTAGCTGCTAGGCCAAATACCTGCACTGAGATATCATTTTTAAGTGCTTTGTTAATGCACTTAATTGTTGCTTCTTTTTTTTTTTTTTTAAAAAGATGTATGTATGTATGTATGTATTTATTTATTTGAAAAGCAGAGTTACAGGGGGGTAGAGGCTGAGAGAGAGGTCTTCCATCCCCTGGTTCACTCCCCAGATGACTGTAATGGCCTAAACTGTGCTGATCTGAAGCCAGGAGCCAGGAGCTTCCTCTAGGTCTCACACAGAGGTTCAGGGGCTCAAGAACTTGGGCCATCTTCTTATGCTTTCCCAGGCCATAGCAGAGAGTTGGATCAGAAGTGGAGCAGCTGGGACTTGAACTGGTGCCCATATGGGATGCTGACACTGCAGGCAGTGGCTTTACCCACTGCTCCACAGCACCAGCTTCAATTGTTGCATCTTTCACATCTTTTTGCTGGCTTTGCCCATCAGGTGTTTCTTGGTACCACTGAAATTATTTTTTTATTAAAAATTGTTTTAGGAATAGGACATCTTCTTTTTTTTTTTTTGGACAGGCAGAGTTAGTGAGAGAGAGACAGAGAGAAAGATCTTTGTTCCGTTCATTCACCCCCCAAATGGCCGCTACGGCTGGCATGCTGTGCCAATCCAAAGCCAGGAGCCAGGTGCTTCCTCCTGGTCTCCCATGCGGGCGCAGGGCCCAAGCACTTGGGCCATCCTCCACTGCCTTCCCGGGCCACAAGAGGAGCAACCGGAACAGAATCTGGCGCCCCAATTGGGACTAGAACCCAGAGTGCCAGCACCGCAGGCAGAGGATTAGCCTAGTGAGCTGCAGCGCTGGCCAGGACATCATTTTGTTTTTTAAAAAACATTTCAGGGCTGGCATTGTGGTATAGTAGGTTAAACTGCTGCCTTCTATGCCAGCATCCTATTTGAGTGTCAGTTTGTGTCCCAGCTGCTCTACTTCCTACCCAGCTTCCTGCTAATGCATCTAGGAAAGCAGGAGAAGGTGGCTCAAGTACTTGGGCCCCTGCTATACACATGGGAGAGCTGGATGGAGTTCCAGACTCCTGACTTAGGCCTTGCCCAGCCCTGGTCATTGTGGCCATTTGGAGAGAGAACCAGTGGATGGAAGATCTCTGTTTTTCTGTGCCTCTCCCTCTCTCTTTGTAACTCTGCATTTTAAATAAGTAAATAAAAAATTTCATTTGCTTTAAGAATTAAAGTATGCTGTGTTACCTATAAGGCACTCTTACATATTTAATTTATGAGATATATATTCATGAGTTCATTTATCAATTATTCTTTAAGGTCTACTATGTGCCAGATACTTTTCTAGGATTTGGGGATACAGTGGATAAACTGAACCATAAAGTTGGTAAAAGACAGTTGCAGCATAGCTTTAACTCATTTTTTTCCAAAGGTTTATTTCTTTTTATTTTTCTTTCTTTCTTTTTTTTGTTTATTTGAAAGTCAGAGTTACAGAGAGAGGGCACAAGACAGACAGACAAATCTTTCGTTTGCTGGTTGACTCCCCAAATGGCTGCAATGGGCAGGGCTGGGCCAGGCCAAAGCCATCGGGCTGGAATTTCTTTGGAATCTCCCACTTGGGTATGGGGGCCCAAGCACTTGGGCCATTTTCCACTGCTTTCCCAGGCATACATTAGTAGGGAGCTTGATTGGAAGTGGAGCAACTGGGACCCAAACCAGTGCCCACATGGGAAGCCAGCACTGTAGGCAGGAGCTTAATGCTCTGAGCCACAACTCCAGGCCCATAGCTTTAACTTTTAGTAGTTGGGCACTGTGGGAAGTTAGTTTTCAGCTCTGTTAAATGAGAGTAAAAGTAACACCTGTTTCATAAGTTGTTGTGATGAATAAAACTCTTACCACAATAACTGGGACATGGTGAGTGCTTAGTAGATATCTTGTATTATTATTATTTTTAACTGGAGCTATGTTACAGTCCTTAAGCAACATAAGGCAAGAGAGGTGAGGAGGATGGTAGACTATTGCATCATACTATATTATTTGATCTCTAAATTAGCCCTGTTTGTACCCTAAATCTACCATGAAAAAGCTCTTCAAAGGTTTATTTACGATAGTGCTGCTAGTGGCCCGGAGCATGGGGGACGCAGCCTGCAGCCTCTTCATGGCCTCGGTGCCTACCGCACACTGCTAACTTCTGCCCTGGCAACAGCAGATGGGTGCTGTCCGGATGCTGTGCACGGGATCTGCTCTGTTCTTGGTACATAAATTCACAGAGAAACATGAATGGATAACAACAGAAAATGGTATAGAAACCATGGGAATTGCAATTTTGCACAGCAAGCTTTGGGAGATGTTGTTCATTGTAGTCTGCCTGAAGTTGGGACAAAATTGAAAAAAACAAGGAAC
This sequence comes from Oryctolagus cuniculus, assembly GCF_051225735.1. Lineage (NCBI taxonomy): Eukaryota > Metazoa > Chordata > Mammalia > Lagomorpha > Leporidae > Oryctolagus > Oryctolagus cuniculus. The sequence goes on along the minus strand of NC_142868.1, from coordinate 145,389,201 downwards.
ATAGTCTGTATGAGGTACATCATCATTACTGGAACCTTCTAAAGTTTTCATTTTTTTTGTGAGCCACATGAGTTTGGTGCTTTGGAAAGTGTGAAACCTGCTGGTGAACTTTATTCTCCTCTATCAGGAGAAGTAACTGAAATTAATGAAGTCCTTTAGAAAACTCAGGACTCATCAACCAATCTTGTTATGAAGATGGTTGGCTGATCAAAATGACACTGAGTAGCTCTTCAGAACCAGATGAACTAATGAGTGAAGAAGCCTATGAGAAATATATAAAATCTATTGAGGAATGGAAGTGGAACCCTTATATAAACTAGTATGGAATAACTTAATCCAGCACAGTTTATCTTAGATTAGTGGTGGACAGGACTTAAAATAGCAACTTTTAGCAATATTGATGGAAAGAAATACTACTTTCAACTCTGTTACTGGAAGAAAATATCCCTTAGCTTTGTAATGATTGCAGATGAATACAAAATGCATCTTTTTCACAGGACCTTTTGATTTTTATACTAGACTCTAGTCACTAGTATTCAGAATACATGAAGTTATCAGTGGTAAAAGCAAGTTATATAAATAATGTAATTCAAGGATAACATTGGTATTTTAAGCTCTATGTAATATTGTAACTTGCTTATATGCATCCCTGGATTGAGGTCAAAATATGTAATGATCTTTCCATTGGAAGTAACTGGGAATGCAGAACGATTTTTGTTAGTTGTACAGTGTCAGAGAAAGAACAATATTCTCTTAATTTTGCAATATACTGCATTTGCTGGTGCTGTTTTATACAGTGAGGCAGTAGCTCTGAAGCAAAAATAAGAAACATAATAAAATTTTCAACTTCCTCATTTGAAAAAAAAAAAAAGCTTTATTTACAGTTCTTTCTCTCCATAAATCTAGGTTATGGATGGAGACAGTAGAGTAGGGAAGCAGATATCAAGTAGAGTTTTCTACTTCCTTTTGCATTCTACCCTTTCTTATCTTCCTGCAGGCCCCTGAAGAAATGGCTTTGGCAGGTATTTATTCCACCTATGTGAATTTACTAACAAAAAAAGTTGCCATGAGCTGGGTGTTTGGCCTAGTAGTTAGGCTTCTGGTTAGAATGCCTGCATCCCACATTTGAGTGCCTAGGTTTGATTCCTGGCTCTGGCTTCTGACTTGAGCTTTCTGCTAATGTGGCCCTGAGAGTTCCTGGCTCTTCATGTTCAAGCCATTTTGCACTTTTTTTTTTTTTTTTTTGACAGGCAGAGTGGACAGTGAGAGAGACAGAGAGAAAGGTCTTCCTTTTGCCATTGGTTCACCCTCCAATGGCCGCTGCGGCTGGCGCGCGTGCAGGGTCCAAGGACTTGGGCCATCCTCCACTGCACTCCCTGGCCACAGCAGAGAGCTGGCCTGGAAGAGGGGCAACCGGGACAGAATCCGGTGCCCTGACCAGGACTAGAACCCGGTGTGCCGGCACCGCAAGGTGGAGGATTAGCCTACTGAGCCGTGGCACCGGCCGCCATTTTGCACTTTTAAGAAGTGAACCAGTGAATGGGAGTGCTCGCTATCCCTATTGGTCTTACTCTTTATGTCTCCCAAATAAATATATAAAAACAGTAGTCTTGTTACAACTTAACTCAGGTAGCCACCATGGTGTTATAATGAAAAATAAGTAAATAGAAGTAATGAAGTAACTAAGGAGTTTAAAATTTATCCTCATAAATTGTAGGAGTCATTGAATCAGAGTTGGTACTAACATCAGAATTCTGATTTTGGAAAATTAATCAGTACACAAGATTGATGGAGAGCAGAGAGACAAAGAGAATGGTACAATCACTTCTATCTTGAAAGACACAAACCCAGCTGAGGCAACAGAAACAGAGGATTAATGGTAGACTAAAGTGGAATCAATCATAAATAGGTTGGGGAATATCAGAGCCAATCTTTAAATGCTCAATCTTAGAGTGAAATGTTGAGACAAGCCTGCTTTATCGGAATGCTGTGTCACTTGTCCATACCTATCTGCTACACATAGGGTGTTTGAGTAAGGTAAATACACATATAATATGACCTCATTACTTACCTTTCTGTGTCTTATACTTTGTTGCCTTTTCCTTTACTTATTTTAATATCTAGGGAAGTCCTGCACAGTCCCATCTAGCCCAGATGTTTTCTCTGTCATGATTTTTCCAATCATTCTTGTAAGAAATAATGTATTATTTTCTAGTTTCTGGTAAAACTGTTTATTTTATTTGTCATATATTTATTTAGGTTAGAGTTACTGTGTCTTCTAGGTAAGGACTACTATTTTTTTTTTTAAAGATTTATTTATTTATTTGAAAGGCAGAGTTAAGGGGCGGGGAGCACAGAGGACAGAGAGAGAAATCTTCCATCCTCTGGTTCACTCCCCAGATGGCTGCAACAGTTAGGTCTGGGTCAGACTGAAGCTAAGTACCAGGAGCTTCTTACAAGTCTCCCATGTGGGTGCAGGGTCCCAAGCACTTGGACCATCTACTCCTTTCCCAGGTACATTAGCAGAGAGCTGGATCAGAAGTGGAACATCCGGGTCTTGAACCTACGTCCATATGGGATGCCAGCATCACAGGTGGTATCTTCAACCTCTGTGTCACATGGAAGTCCCGACTATGTTTAAATTCATGTAATACTTCTACATCCCTTATATAACAAGCACCTAAGAAATATTTGTCAGAAAATGCTTGCAAAAGTGTACCTCGTTTCAAATAAACAAAACAAAAAAGTTGCTCTGCCCTATGTCAGGTTTCTGGGGGGCATTTCTGTGAGGAGGGAGGAGGCATCAAAAACCCATGCTAATTTTCATTATCTAGATTATGAAATCCCTTGCAGTGTTTTGAAATTCCAGATGTTTACATAACCATGACATCAAAGAAAGCTTGCCTCAAATGACAATTTCAGTTTTAAAATGCAGGTGTAAAAACAGACAGGATTTTGTATGAATATTTTCTATCTTAATTGTTCATTCCCTAGGTAATCTGTGTCTGATCACATTTCTTTTTGTCTTGTTATAGATGCAGTGATGTAAGATAGTGATATGTGTCGATAAACATATCATAGAAATTTCTTAAACTAATGATTTAAACTTTAGACAAATTATGGGAATATCCTAAGAGTGAGCTCCATCTTCCTTTTTAAAAGCAGTTGGTGGGGCCAGCACTGTGGCTTAGCGGGTAAAACTGCTGCCTGCAGTGCCAGCATCCCATATGGGTGCCAATTCTAGCCCTGGCTGCTCCACTTCTGATCCAGCTCTCTGCTGTGGCTAGGAAAGCAGTGGAAGATGGCTCAAGTCCTTAGGCCCTTGCACCTGTGTGGAAGACCTGGAAGAGGCACAGCTCCAGCCTTTGCGGCCAATTGGGGAATGAGCCAATGGATGGAAGGCCTCTCTCTCTCTTTGCCTCTCCTTCTCTCTCTGTGTAACTCTGACTTTCAAATAAATAAATAAATTAAAAAAAAAAAAAGATAAAAGCAGTCGGTGGAGCCAGTGTTGTGGTGTAGCGGGTTAAGCTGCCACCTGTGACCGCGCATCCCTTATGGACTGCTCCACTTTCAATCCAGCTCCCTGTTAATGCACTTGCAGAACATGACTCAAGTGCCTGGGCCCCTGCACTGAGATGGGAGACCCTGAGGAAGCTCCTGACTCCTTGCTTCAGCCTGGCCCAGTCCAGGCTGTTGCAGTCATTTGGGGATTGAACCAGCAAATGCAAGACTCTGTTTCTCTCTCCTCCTTTGTGACTTTCAAATAAAATAAATATTTAAAAAAGAAAAAGCAGTTGGTAAAAGCTAAAAACAAAGCTGTTTGTTTTTCTTAATTGGATTGATAGGACTAAAGGCATGTATTTCAGTTGCAAATTTTGTTTTTGTTACAGGATCCTCATGCAGAAGAATTTGAAGACAAAGAGTGGACATTTGTCATAGAAAATGTAAGCTAATGGCAAATTCCTTCACCTTTGACATTTTTAACTTTATGTATGTATTTTTTAACATTTAATAGCAGTTTGACAAAAGTGTTTCCTTTGGAATTTAGTGATTTACAGCTTATAAAATTTTAAGGAATGAAGTGATAGACAGTACAACGGAAGTATTTGTGAGAAATATGATTTAATTTTTTAAATCTGTTCGACATCTAATAGTGTTTTATATATAGCAGATTCTCATTTAAACATTTGTTAAATGAAACCATGAGGCTAGTGCCGTAGCTCACTTGGCTAATCCTCCGCCTGCGGTGCCGGCACACCGGGTTGGGGTTCTGGTTGGAGTTCCGGATTCTGTCCTGGATGCTCCCCTTCCAGTCCAGCTCTCTGCTGTGTCCCGAGAAGGCAGTGGAGGATGGCCCAAGTGCTTGGGCCCTGCGCCGGGATGGGAGACCAGGAGGAAACACCTGGCTCCTGGCTTTGGATTGGCACAGCATGCCGCCGTAGTGGCCATTTCGGGGGTGAACCAATGGCAAAAGGAAGACCTTTCTCTCTCTCTCTCCCTCACTGTCTAACTCTGCCTGTCAAAAAAAAAAAAAAAGAAACCATGAATGTTCTTTGAAATTTGTTGAAAAATGCTCTATTCAGGTTGAGAGATTCTAGATCATCTTAATATCACCTGAAATTAATAAAAAGTATCTTAATTTACGACAATAAGGCAAAAATCATAATTTAATAATCACAAATTATTAATCTTAAATTATACATTGTGGAATTCCAAGTGACTAACAGATATTTTGGTAGGTGTTAAAACATGTTTATTGATTGGCAATTAGAGAAGATAGGCAATGAAAATACAGTGATTATAAGTATGGGCTTTGGAATCAGACTTGATTTCATGTCCTTGGTCTTCCAGTTACAAGCTCTGATCATTGGCAAATTTCCTAAGTTTTCAGCCATAAAATGACAAGATTGCTCTGAGGATTAAAAGCTCAATGAATAGTTTTCACTGTTGTCAGCATTACATTACCATGATTGTTCATCATCATAAGAACCAATAAAACTGTGTACCCTATTTATGATAGGCATATAACATTATTTGCACTATATTCTTCCTTTCTATGTGTGACTTAATTGTCTGTATCAGTGAAAAAAGGGCTCTAACATTTTTTTCCAGCAGGAGGTGTACTATTTTTAGTTCTAAGGAACTAGAAAGTTGAAAGCAAGGTCAGGTCCTCAAACACAGGGTATGAATATCAAGACACTTTTATTATGTAAAAGGTTTGTGTGTAATAACAACGATTTTGGCTTTGTCATAGTGATAGGTTTGTTAGAAAACCAAACCAAACTCCACAAAACCCCAAAAGACTTATTGAAATTGTTCAGAGACCCCAAAGCTAGCTTTGAGTCTCATACTAAGAACTGATGGCCTTTCAGTTTTCATTACTTGCAGCTTTATTATGTTCCCTTTGTTAATTTGATGTACTGAATAATTAGCTAGTTAAATTTAAGTTGTGATTAATGACAAAAGCATAAGGGGAACTTCAAAAAGTTCATGTAAAAATAGAATTAAAGGTAAGTGTATGTGATGTAAACTTTTTGAAATCTTTTATAGTTTTTCATTAATCTGCATTTTCCTTGAGCTTTTTTCTAAAGACATTCAGATCTATGGGATTTGAAAATTATTTTCTTCAATTTTATGTTACATGTTTTACTTTTTAAAATTTTTATTATTTGAAGGGCAGATACACACATACACATACTCCATCTACTGATTCACTGCCAAAATCAGCAACCAAAGAGGCCTGGCCAGTCTGAGGCCAGGAGCTGGGCACTCAATTCAGGTCTCCCCTGTGGGTGGCAGGAACCAGACTACTTGAGTCATCACTACCTTTCTCCCAAGGTGTGCATTAGAAGAAAATTGGAATTGGGAGTGGAGTTGAGACTCAAACCCAGGCATTCTGATATGGAATGTGGGAGTCTTAACTAGTGTTTTAAATATTTTCTTTTTAAAAAGGTGATTATATTAATAGATCCATCAACTATATATTGAAAATTCAAAGAGTATATCCTGGTGGCAGTGAAGTAGTACGTAATGGATACATATGCTGTTACAGTAATGGTCATCTGATCAACTACTTCTTAACTTGCATGGATTATCTCACATTCTATTCTATCTGTAAAACATCTTGTTTTTAAGCATACATGTATCAGACATGGTTAGTTTTCTACTCTCTCACATGTTCTTATACATCTGCTTTCATAAGTGTGTTGTAAGTTGGGTTTGACCCCTTATAAGATCTTTTAATGTTGTTACCTGTTATTGTTATTATGTAATTCAGTTAGAGAAATTTCATAGATCAATGAAATAATCAGTTTGAAGGATTATTTCATGAATTGTTAAGTGCTTTACAAAGAATTGATAAGGGGCCGGCGCTGTGGTGTAGGGTAAAGCCGCCGCTTGCCGTGCCAGCATCCCATATGCACACTGGTTCTATTCCCGGCTGCTCCTCTTCTGATCCAGCTCTCTGCTATGGCCTGGGAAAGCGGCAGAAGATGGCCCGTCCTTGGGCCCCTGTACCCATGTGAGAGACCCGGAAGAAGCTCCTGGCTCCTGGCTTCAGATAGGCGCAGCTCCAATCAGCTCCAGCCGATGCAGCCATCTGGGGAGTGAACCAGCAGATGGAAGACCTCTCTGTCTCTACCTCTCTCTGTAACTCTTTCAAATGAATAAAATAAATCTTTAGAAAAAAAAAAAACAGCTATACTTGAAGGAGAGGCAATAAAATTTCTGAATGAAGTATGTTAATAAATATGGAACAAAATTAAAATTTGTGGGTATCAGTATTCAAAACTCTTCCCTTCAGTTGTCCAACTCTCTATACCAATTAGATCACTTTAAGAGGGATTCTACTATAAATGTATGTTAAACAACTCAGTCTCACAAGATCTGTCTAGAATTAAAGAACTATTCTTAGACTTTCTTTTTAACCAAAATTCAGTGTAAGTAGATATTGCATTTTCCATGTGGTAGTTTTCTTTATTTGACCTTGTCTAATAAATGAGGTATTTTTAACTTTTCAACTAAATGAGCGTGCATTCATTCATGCATTAATTCACTGAGCTTGTCTTATGCTAGGCACTATTCTAGGTACTGAAAATAAAATGATATAACAGATAACAAATCTCATGGAGTTTACAGTCCTGTGTGTGTGTGTGTGTGTGTGTGAGAGAGAGAGAGAGAGAGAGAGAGAATAAATATAAAAATTAATGTATGTAAGGTATTTGGCCTAGAGGCATCTAATGCTGATTAGGGTGTCTGTCCTGCCTGGGTTTGATTCCTAGCTCCCCTCCAATGCAGACTTTGAGAGGCTCCTGTCTCCCATATGGGAGGCCTGGATTGAGTTCCTAGCTTGAGGGGATCCCCCCACCCACCCAAGCATTTCAGACATTTGGGGAATAAGCCAGCAAATAGGAGGTTTTTCTGTTTCTCTGTGCTTCTCGAATAAATAAGACTTTAAAAAAAAATGCGTGAATTGTGGAAAAGAAAATACATTATATAAAAAATGTTGAATATATGATAATCATGTTGTATGTTATATAAGTATAATATATAAAATATATAGTAAATATACATAACTGCTTTGGAGAAAAATAGAGAAGGGGCAACAAGGCTTCACATATCTTTATGATTATATGGACATAATATACCTTCTTATTTATTATGACTCTAATTGAGATGCTTGTCAAATTAATTTAAAATATTTTTAATAGGTTTGATAAAATGAATATTGTAAGATGTGGAAACTTAAAAATAACCTCATAGTGCTGTAGAAACCTTTTCCTAGGTTATAGCTCCCCTCAGTGGTAAATGATGAAATTGACTCTTGTGTAGAGAAAGATCTGTCCCTACAGATGATCTTTTAGCAGTCACATGTTACAAATGTTGTACACCACCTTACATTTTAAATGTTCTTGCACCTTTCATACAGAAGGAATAATGAATTCCAAAGGGTGGAAGTTGGCCTCTTTTATTGTAAAATATGGGGTTTGTTTGAAAATCTGCTGATGTGTTGTTCTGACACTGAAAAGGCATGCTGTTTAAATAGAATTTTAATATTCCTTTTTTGTGTGTGTTTTAATATCATTTTTTTTTGCACTGTGACCTTGGTAAAGGTTTTGAATCTTTCTCCATAATGTCCAATAGTAGTATTAGTAACAAAGAGTGAAGTTTTGTTTACTATTAAATATCCCAACAAAACAGAGAAGTCTCTAAAATATAGCACCCTAACAAATTTATTGGCCATTTACTAAGTAGCAAAAGTCATATGGAATGTTTTATACACGTTATTATTAGAAAAACTCTGTATTTCAGATACATAACCCTATTTTACAGGTAAACCGGGACTTAGAGAGATGAAATCACCTGCTAAAGGTTGTACAGCTAACGTGTCAGTATTTTTTTCCAGTCTTGTCTTTCTCTAGGGCTTTTGCTTTTAACTCCAAATGCAATAGCCACTCCCTTAATGGCAATGATGAAAAGAAATAATTTGAAATTATAGAACCATACATTTTAAAATCAGCCCTCTTTAGTTGTAAACTTGTGAAGAATGTATGTGCTAGGTTATTAAAGGTCATCTTTAATTATTGTTTATGTTCAGTCCAAAAGTTATTTGGGTTAAATATTTGATGGCTGCTAGATGTTATAAAGAAAAATAAATACTTAGTTTTTTCTATATCTTCAGTAGGTTATTGAAGATAAAAAAATTATGTATATAAACCATCTAGCTTGGTAAAGCGTATTTTTTATAATGTTCCTTTCTAGAGGATATAGAATAATATAAAGGAAAGGAAATTCCACATGTATTATTGTAGAATTTTAGTTTTTCTATTTTTATGCCACTTGTGTCTCTCAATAATTTCCAGACTGCAGCACTGTTTCAAAGGAATGACAAGGCAACTTGTTTACCTCACTAAGATTAAACTTAAAATGTGTTTATCTTTTTAAAGGTGTTTTTAGGGCATCTTCCCCTTAAAATCTAATCCAAAATTAAGAACCAGTATTTTTTCTTAAAGTAAACAAATGCTGATGATCTACTAATATCACCTCTGGGCTCGTTTTTGTTTATTCACAATATTATATGTAAGTATAATTCAGAAATATAAATGAGTCTTACATTATCCTTTATTTTGCATTATTTACAATCCATTTACATTCTAATGCATATAATCAGCATGGATACTTCAAAATAATGTTTCTTTTAAAAATATACCATAATATAAACATGTATTTATCCAGGCAGTTGACATTGTGGTGGTATGTTTTTCCCTTTAATGTGAAGTCATAGCAATTATATTTAGAAAGTAAAACTTTATTTCTTCCTTGATATTTTGCATTACCCAACTAAATCTAGGATCATTACATTTATAAATTTATAGGTTTTAGTTTTAAAAAGAACCTAGAAAGTTTTATTCTTTTGATTCCATTGTTTTCTTAATGAACCAAAAGGTGAATATTCATGAAATGTACCAATCTAGGTTGAATTGATTTATTCGGTATTCTACAAACACTTCCTGTGCATTTTCTGCATGCCCATTTTGTGAAAATTGAAGATATAAAGTCAAATTAGAATTTCTGTGATTCTTGGTTGCATGGTTTGTGCCCTCCCACATTTTTTCTTTGATACTGGATCATTATATGTCTACAGCATCCCACTGTTAATTGGTAGTGCTGTTTTCTTTCTTAGTACTATTGGTAGTGCTATTTTCTTTCTTAGTGCTATATAACACAATGTTGTATCATTTTTAAACCAAAGGAGACTCATATTTGGTGGTATAAGATAGTCTGCCTTTGGAGTCAGTGTTGTGGTACAGAGGGTTAAGCTGCTGCCTGCCACACTAACATCCCATATGAGTGCCAGTTCGAGGCCCAGTTGCTCTGCTTTCCATCCAGTTCCCTGCAGATGTGCCTGGGAAGACAGCAGAAAGTGGCCCAAAGTACTTGGGTTCTTGTCATCCATGTGGGGACTTGGATGAACTTCCAGGCTTCTGGATTCAGTCTGGCTCAGCCCCAGCCATTGTGGCTATTTCGAGAGTGAACCAGCATATGGAAGATCTTGCTGTCTCTTTAACTCTGCATTTCAAATAAAGTACAGAAGTATAGAATGGGAAAGATTGATTTAAAAAAAAAAAAGGAGTATCTGTCCTCAAGAAGCTTATGAACCAGCGAGATGTCAAAGAAAGAAAGAACTGAAAGGAAAAATTACACCCAAAGTATGCCAAAGAACAGTGAAAGGGCAGAGTCAGGGTAGATTTCTAGGAGAGAGTGGCTACAAAGTTGACTTTTTAAGAAAATATGAAGTTAGGTAAAAAAGGCATTCCAAGCAAAAGAAAGAAACATCAGGAAAGATTAGGGCAAGAGAAAAAAATTATGAGTTTAAAGAAAAAATTAATTATGAGGAAAAGTAAACCAATCAAAAGGAAACATAAGGTATCATATTAATGCTCAACAGACATCTGCCTAAAAAAAGCAAAACAAAACTTTTAAGCCAATGAATTTAGTAAAGGTATGTGATAGCATGAGTTTCTGTGTCTTCCTTGGAAGAGCTCTGTGGGGTATCACAATGTCCAGTCTTTCCCATTATTTCCAATTGTGAGACTGGCATTTTTGCTCCTTGGTGATTTTTAATTGCTGTTTATTTGGTGTTACTTCCAGAAGCCTTTTAAATAAATGGGATAGGATAAGAATTATATTTGTTCCAAGGCAGTACTGTAATGTTTTGTTTGTTTCTTTGGTTTGCTTGTCCAATCAAACACTACTGACAAGATGATACCCAGAATAGAGATTATATCATAGCTCAAATGGTACACATGGCTCAAATAGTAAACAATATAAAATCATAGAAGTTTATTTTTATTTATTTTTTATAAGGCTGAGTGTGAGAGTGATGGAGAGACAGAGAGAAAGAGATCTTCTATCTGTTGGTTCACTCTCCAAATGTCCACAAAAGCCAGAACTGAGTCAGGCCAAACCTGGAGCCCAGCACTCAGTCTGGGCTTCCCACATGGGTGACAGGGTCCAAAAAACTTAGACCCTTTTCGATTGCTTTCCCAGGCACATTAGCAGGGAGATAGATAGGAAGTGGAGTAGCTGGGATATGAACCACCACTCATGGGATGCCAATGTCACAAGCTGCGGCTTAATCCACTGTACCACAAAGCTGACCCCAAGTTTTTGATATTTTTAATGTTTGAATCTTCCTGCAGAATCAAGTCAGTGTCTTGATCTAACAATTGTGCTCTGATAAATTACCTCTGCTTTTTTCACTCAGAGAATGCTTTTGTCGCCTGTAGTTATTTTCTTTGTGTATTATCTCAGCGAAGAGAGCTCATTCTAATGCCTGGGTAAAGACTGGATACCTTCTTCAATAGCTGTAGCTTATGCTTTCTTCCATTTAAGTTGATGTAACTTCTTTTATAGCTCCAAACTGGGGTTATCTTTATTTTTATGAATACCACTTTTCCAAAGGCCCAAAAGGTACTTAGTACATAGAAGAATACTGCAAGCCACATCATAGAAATTAAAAGCCCCTGCCAACGCACATCCTATTTATAGCCTCCCTACTAATGCTTCTCTCCCTATGGAAATATGACTCAGTTAATTTTCTTGAATCTGTTCAACAAGCTTTTACTAGACAGCATGCTTCATTTTTTGTTCTTTTATTAATCCAGTAACTAAAGAGTGATTCAATTAGTAATGCCCATCTATCTGTATTTGTTAATATCATATTCTATATATGTTCGTTTCTCCTCTGCAGTTCTTTCAACTTTGTTTATAGGAAACTAGTCCTTTTCCTACCCTGTTCATTGCAGTTGGTCAAGAAAAGAAGTGAACTCTCCTGCTTTTGCTGAATGAAAAGAAAATTCATGTGCTTAGCCATAGTGGCTACTTGATGAGAGAGTGGCGTCTTGCTGTACACAGCACTGACCAGAATACATATGAAGAATGATAAATTGAAGATCCCTGTATTGTTAGTTTCTTTTAAGCCATTCTTTTGGTGTAAATCCTCAACCATGTTATTTTCTTATAGTGCCAGAGTCTTAGACCTTTCAGTATTTCTAAATATTTCAAAAATTTTAAAACAATAAATAAAGTACCTCTGTTGAGTGTTTCCTTCATACAAATTTGTCGATTTGGATAAATCTAATCAATTCCCAGTTTTTACTTTTTTTAACTTTAATTTTTTCGTTATTTTTAAAATACATAAAAAAGTGAATGAATTAATATACTAAACCTCTATACTCATCTCCCAGCTCAACAGTTTTCAATATTTCATCAATCCTCTCACCTTGCTTTTGTTTGCTTTACCAAAGTCTTTAAAGTAAATCTCAGATATTGTCTCATTTCTTCTGTAAATAATGAAGGCCATCAGCTTAAGAACTTGCTGAATGAAAGACACTGGTGGCTCAGAAAAGGTGATCCACCTACATTTTTTTTTGTAAGTTTCCTTTTAGATGATCTCTCTCAGTATTAGATATTTTGTTCTTATTTCTACATTGAAAAACACATTGTATTAGAAGCCACAAAGCTTTCCTTGTAAGCACTCTCAGAATTAAACTTCTGTATTTAGAATAGGAAGGTCATAGTTCAGACAGTCTTTCTTGGTCTTTTAATTATCCTGTCAACTTTTTCTTGTATATGACTACGTGAACTGTGATTAACTGTTGATGTAAATTAGGCAAAATATTCTAGATATGACTGGGAAGGAGTTGAATGAAGCTTTGCAAGCCAAATCTCATTTTGGTTAAATCCCAGGGAAAGTACATTTATATATATATATTCTTCCTTATTTTTCTTTATGTTAAATATTTAGTATGCTGGTTTTTCAGATTGTATTTCTGGAGGGAAATTCCATCTCCTTTATTCTCAGATAACCAAACCTTTTTTTAAAAAAAGATTTATTTATTTATTTGAAAGAGTTATAGAGAGGCAGAGACAGAGAGAGAAAGGTCTCCCATCCACTAGCTCACTCCCCAAATGGTCACAACAGCCAGGCTGAAACCAGGAGCCAGGGGCTTCATCCAGGTTTCCCACATGGGTGTTGGGACACAAGCACGTGGGCCATCCTCCACTGCTTTCCCAGGTGCATCAGCAGGGAGCTGGATTGGAAGTGGAGCAACTGGGACTCGAACCTGTGCCCATATGGGATGCTGGTGCTGCAAGTCGTGGCTTTACCTGCTATGTTACAGACTGCCAGCCCCAATAAGAAACTTTTGTTACACCTTTAGAAAAATGCTCAATGATCATACATGCTTTGAATCTTTGAATCAGTAGAATCTTAAGATTCTCATGTAGCTTTCCCTATCTATTTAGATATTTTCTTAATTTTCCATTTTCATCTTGCCTACTGTGTGTGATACTTTTGTTAATTATTTGTTAGTTTTATTAGACTGTATTAATTAGGAAAACAAGTTTCTATCTTTAGATACTACATTCTAAAAATACACAAAAATGAACTCACATGGATTAACATTGAAAATTAGGTGTGCTATATTTATCCATGTTTAGGACAAGAAACCTAGTGTTAAAATCATAAATAAAAACTGCATACCAGATAATTTTATTTCTTGAAGTATTTTAATTTGTAAAATGTCCTAGCTAACAAATTTAAGGAAAAAATTTATTTTGTAACAGTGGATTACTATTTTCAACCTGTTAGAATGTACACACTTTTTGGTTTGAGTCTCTCTTTTTTTTTTCCCAGCTCAGTATATGGAGATTCATCTTTATTAATGTTAATTATACCTTACAGATCAATTATGTAGAGTGATAAGGTAGTTTAGTTTACTGGATTATAATCATATTACTGGAGTGGGTATTTGGTACAGTGGTTAAGATACTGCTTGGGATGTCTGTATCCCACACTTGAGGGCCTGAATTCAGATCCTGACTCTGCTTCTGTTTTGAACTTCCTGCTAAAGCAGACTCTGGGAGACAGCAGTGAGATCAGGTGGTTGGGTTCCTGCCAACCACATGGGAGACCCAGATTGATTTCCTGGCTCCTGGCTTTAGCTTGGCTCAGTCCTGGCTATTGCAGACATTGTGCGATGAATCAGCAGATGGGGTATCTCTGTCTTTCTCCTTCTCCCTCTCCTTCTGTCTCTCTGTCTTTCAAATAAAATTTTAAAAAATAAAGCATCATTCATTATTGTGCACTTACATGGAAGACATTTGCTACTTACTGAGAATATAATAGTGGAAAAAAAAAATGTAGTCCCTGATTGCAGATTTCCTACAGTCTGGTAGGAGATGAACAGGCAACCACTAAGATTAAGCTTAGGTTGCTATATGTTCCCTTAATAAAGAATAAAGTCCAAGTTAGGAGATTTCAGAGTAGAGATTAAGTACTCTTGATAGCTGCAGGGTATTTAGAGAGTGTCTGGGGTGGCTGGAATAGCTTGAACAGAAGTCTGGAAGTAAGAGAGGCTGTGACTCCTTTGTAGAACAGCGTACTTTCTTGAATATTTCTCCATTAAAAGACTAGTTGATTGTTCTAGGGTTGTAGTAACTTACAACTATATAGTTGAGTTGTTTGATTATTAAGAAATTAAATATTCACTTTATATAGTTGCTGCAAATCTATAGTTTTTTTTCCCTTCATTTTGTGACTACAAATTTATGTGGCATGCATGGGGTAAGTAATAGTGTTAAAGGAAAAGAATTATTGATGTTATTTTTTCATTAGTACTTGCTGCCCCAAAATCATCTGTATTGCTTTTTAGCTGTGCAAATACCTGGGCCCCAACTTGGATCTACTGAATCAGAATTCTGCAGAAGGGAAATGTTTTTGAGATCATTGGAGCCATCTTTTGTAATTTTTAGCAAATTAGAGATTTGGAAAATAGAAAGGGTAGATGCATTTATAAAGCAGTACTTTATACTCTTTGAAATGTGTTCCATTATGAAAATAATTTAATACTCATACTTAGATCAGTCAAGCAGAGGGAATCCTATGTTGGAATCTATTACTGATTACTTTTATGAAAATTACTTGACTAGTATGATCTGTTGAATTACAATCTTGTTACACTGTTCTCTTAAAATGAAATTGAACTGTATTAGCTGATCAGTGAGTAACTTAACTTCATAAGTAATATTTTGTTAAAGAATAGAAAGAATTTTCAACTAAAATATCCCCTGTAGTGTTTATGAAACCTCTCTAAAGTGGTTACAATTTTTTTGACAGGTAAAGTTAAGTGGCTAGTGTAAGAATAAACAGAAAACAGCTTAGCCTGTTCTCAAACTCATCTTCAAACTCTGAAGCCCATACTTTTTATCATTTATTTACTTATCCTACTCACTAGCTCTTATTTAATCCTCAAACATTTATTATCCTAGGCACTGGGTTTAGAGCCTGCCATTGTTTAGTACTACCATGGAGGATACAAGAGAACATCTCTACTCAGATTTTTTTTAAAAGATTTTATTTATTTATTTGAAAGTTAAGAGTTACAGACAGTGAGAAGGAGAGACAGAGAGAAAGGTCTTCCGTTTGCTGGTTCACTCCCCAAGTGGCCGCAACAGCCGGAGCTGCACCGATCTGAAGCCAGGAGCCAGGAGCTTCCTCCGGTCTCCCACATGGGTGCAGGGGCCCAAGGACCTAGACTATCTTCTACTGCTTTCTCAGGCCATAGCAGAGAGCTGGATTGGAAGAGGAGCAGCCGGGACTAGAAGCAGCGCCCATGTGGGATGCCGGCGCTTCAGGCCAGGGCTTTAATCCACTGCGCCACAGTGCCGGCCCCCCAAATGTTTTCATCAGCCCAATTCATTCTAATGCTTTGGTTGAAATAATTTTTTCAAGATTTATTTATTTGAGAGGCAGAGTTAGAGAGAGGGTGAGACAGAGAGAGAGGTCTTCCATCTGCTGGTTTACTCCCCAAATGGTGTCAATGGCCAGAGCTGGGCTGATCTGAATCCAGAAGCCTCTTCCAAGTCTCCCATGTGAGTGCAGGGACCCAGGCACTTGGGCTGCCTTCCACAGCTTTCTCAGGCCATTAGCAGGTAGCTGGATGGAAAGTGTAGCAGCTGAAACTGGAATCAGTGCCCATATGGGATGCCAGTGTGAAGGTGGTGGCTTAACCTACTATGCCGGCCCCTGGTTGAAATAATTAACAAAAGACAATCCAGATTGCCAGAATCTTAAAGGTAGATAATTCTAGTGAAAAAGTTAATCAATGAAATAACGAGACTCTACACTTCCCCTGCTAATAAGGCCAATAGTTATAAATTATGGGGGGATATACTGTTGCAAACTTTTTATTTAAAGTACGCATGAAACAACTTGGAGAGATAATAAAACACAAATGCTTTCATTATTGTCTTCGGTCCTAATAGTAACAATAACATGGTACTATACTTAGGCTTCCTGAGATTTAGGAATCATGGACCTTCTATGCTTGGTTCTGCTACTTTTATGCAATTTAAATATCTTCTCTTTGACTTAGTTTCTGAGTAAATAAAATATCAACTACCTGTCTCTTATCCCAGAACTGTTTCCGGGAACATTGACAGATATCAGCATCAGTGGATACTCAAGTCCCTTATATAAAATGGCAGAGTATTTGCTTTTTTTTTTTTTTTTTTTTTTTTTGACAAGCAGAGTAGACAATGAGAGAGAGAGAAACAGAGAGAAAGGTCTTCTTTCCATTGGTTCATCCCCCAGATGGCCGCCATAGCCGGTGTGCTCTGCAGATCCGAAGCCAGGAGTGAGGTGCTTCCTCCCAGTCTCCCATGCAGGTGCAGGGCCGAAGCACTTGGGCCATCCTCCACTGCCTTCCCAGGCCACAGCAGAGAGCTGGATTGGAAGAGGAGCAACCGGGACAGAATCTGGCTCCCCGACCGGGACTAGAACTCGGGGTGCCAGCGCCGCAGGCGGAGGATTAGCCTAGTGAACCATGGTGCTGGCTAGAGTATTTGCATTTAACACAAGCACATCCACCTGTATACTTTAAATCTTCTCTATATTATTTATAATATCTAATACAATATAAATGGGATATGCAGAGTTATATTATTTAGAGAATAATGAAAAGGAAAAAATGTGCATAGGTCCACCACAAACACAGTTTTCTTTTTTAAAATTTTTATATATTTTATTTATTTGAGAGGTAGAGTTACAGACAGTGAGAGGGAGAGACAGAGAGAAAGGTCTTCTGTCCGCTGGCTCACTCCCCAAATGGCCGCAATGGTGAGAGCTGGACCAATCCGAAGCTAGAAGCCAGGAGCCAGAAGCTTCTTCCTGTCTCCCACATGGGTGTAGGGGCTCAAGGACTTGAGTCATCTTCTACTGCTTTCCCAGGCCATAGCAGAGAGCTGGATTGGAAAAAGAGCAGCCGGGACATGAACTGGTGCCCATATGTGGAGGATTAACCTGCGCCACGGTGCCGACCCCTTTTCTTTTTTTAAAGATTTATTTTGGAAGTCAAAGTTACAAAGAGGGGGAGCGAGAGAGAGTGTTCCATCTGATGGTTCACTCCCCAGATAGCCACAAAGGCCAGCACTGGGCCAGGCCGAAGCCAGGAGCTTTATACCTGACTCCCATGTGGGTAGCAAGGTCCCAAACACTTGGACCATCTTTTCCCAAGCCATTAGCAGGGAGCTGGATTGGAAGTGGAGCAGCCAGGACTTGAACCAGTGCCCATATGGAATTCTGGTGTTGTAGGCAGCGATTTTACCCACTATGCCACAAAACTGGCCCGAAACACAATTTTCCTTCCTGAATGTTTTCAATCTGTGGTTGGTTGAATTTGGAGGCTGCATTTGTCTGTGTATTGCTCAGAGTTCCTGCAAAACAGCTTTTGTTTAAAAACAAGTTGGTCTTAAGCCAAAGAAAAACATTCTTACACTACTAAATTATTTCAGACTAAAACACCATATTAAAATGTTTTACGTTTTACACATCATTGAGCAAAACAGATTATTATGAGACATTGCATTTTATCAATTTCTAGTTGTCATAATATTGATAAAAATGAACTTTTAAAAAATATTTATTTATTTGAGAGGCAGTGTTACAGACAGAGGGAGAGACAGAGAGATCTTCCATCTGCTAATTCACTCCCCTAATGACAGCAACTGCCAGAACTGAGCCCATCCAAAGCCAGGAGCCAAGAGCTTCTTCCGGGTCTCTCACGTGGATGCAGGGTCCAAGGGCTTGGGCCATCTTCCACTGCTTTCCCAGGCCATAAAACAGAGAGCTGGATCAAAAGAGGAGTAGCTGGGACACAAACTGGTACCCATATGGAATACTGGCACCACAGGCGGAGGCTTAACATATTACACCATAGCACCAGCCCCAAAATGAATTATTGTAATTAATTTATGTAAGACCAGAGTCATAACAAGAAAAAATGCTTCATTAAATTTATGATATAAAAGGTTAATGACAATATTAAGAAGAAAAAATGGAAGTACAAAGGAAAGTTAGAGAAATTAAGTAATAAAGTAGAGAAAAATGAAAATTCAGTGTATATAGTAGATTATTTATAGAGAATGCTATGAAAAACTGGAGGGCTTAAAAGTATTAAAGTATTAAGACAATTCTGTATCCTCAAGCTAATAACTCTCTAGAATGAATCTGAAGTACATATGTAAACTTAGTTTTCTAATTAGTTGTACATTACTTGTATTTGTCAGCAGTCCCATTTTAATAGGATACATTAATGAAAAAATTCTGTTTGCATCTCTCTCAATACAATGTTCCTATATCCTTTACATGATACAAAATTCTAGTTCTGTACAAACAAAATATTTTAGATACATTTGAAAGTTTTGTTTGTTTCTGTAATTCACTTCTAGGCTGTCTTTAAGCAGAGAATTATGTAGGAGCCTTCAGCTTATTAACCAGTCTTTCAAAGTGGCTGATACAGCAGAAAACTGGAAAACCAAATATCCATTCCATTATAAGACTAGGAAAGTTTTATTTATGTATGACTGAGCAAATAGAGAAGAGAAACAGATTAAAGTAGCAAATTGAAAAATCTTTAAACAAGTGCTTTTCTGTTAAGTTTGGCATGTCATTAGAATCCTACTGTAAAACAGTTGTCAAGTCTCTGTCCTAATGCTTTTCATCAGGGAGGAAAAAAGGCCTCATGCAGATTCATAGTATGTTATATGTGATAGTATCTTTTACTGCTGAATGTCTATGAATAAACATAGAAGAAATTCTTCAAATACACTGCTGGTTTTAAACATCTCTAATGTAGTATTAGAGATTTATTTCTATAGTTGACTGTTCTCAGCTTCCTCCCTCCAGTTGGCAAAATATAGAACTGAAAGCAACTTTGGTTGTCTTTTTCCTGTTCATCTGTATGAAAGACATTTAAAGACAGCTAGCAAGAAATAAGAAGAATAAATGGTTTTAGCAATTTAGAAGACAGACTGCACTACAGTACTATGACTCAACAATAACCAATTATAGGCCATCAAATTTGTGTCAGTATAAACATTAAAGTTTAGACTGTTATTTAGTTGATAGATACTACATTGCATAAAGCCTTGGTATTTTCCTTAGCACCCAAAAATCTCCTTTTACATTGATCTTAAAGGACGTATAATTGCTAAAGATACAGTAAGTGTTCACTAAAATACTTCTATTCTTTGGGTAGAAATGTTTATTATAGTGGAAACTATTATGCTACTGTTCTACTTGCTTTAGTTTAAAGGTCTTTTTTTTTTCTATTTTTTTTTTAATTTTATTTAATGAACATAAATTTCCAAAGTACAGCTTATGGATTACAATAGCTTCCCCCACTCCCCATAACTTCCCTCCCACCCACAACACTCCCCTCTCCCACTCCCTCTCCCCTTCCATTCACATCAAGATTAAAGTTTAAAGGTCTTTTTAATCAAAGTTATACATTAATTTAAATTTTAACACATTTAAGCTTTTTTTTTTAAATGATGCTCAATAACATTACTTGCAGATATATGCTACTGTCTTCCCTTTGTAGTCTAGGTTAGCCACATTAGAAGTAGTCTTCCTGTATAATGTCACTTGCCTACTTTTCAGGCTTCAACCATTGGGGCAGGCATTTGTCCTAGTTGTTGAGATATCTGTATCCTGTATAAGAGTACCAGGGTTCATTTCTCAGCTCTGCTAACAATTCCAGTTTCTGACCAATGCAGACCCTGGGGGATAGCAGGTGATTGCTCAAATAGTTGGATCCCTGCCACCTACATGGGAGATCTGGATTGAGTTCCTGGCTCCCATCTTCAGTTTGGTCCCATCTCAGCCATTGCTGGCATTTGGGAATGTGAACCAGCAGATGGGAACTAACTGTCTCTCCCTCTCCCTCCCTCTTAAATAAATAATAATAATAATAAAAGTAAAATTGCTTTCTTTAACATAGAGAACATTGTTGTTCTATTTAACTTGGGTTAGAGAATTAATGTTTTTTCGACTTCATTATACTGGGTACTGAGGAATTGGTTGTACATTCATTTCCTAAACATTTGGGTTATAAAAAATGTAGAATTTGAGTCCTCAAATAGTTCTCAGTCTAGTTAGGGGAGGGAGTGATGGTGCAGGTCTGCAAGTAAATGATCAGAATACATTGATAAGGCTAGAAAAAAGGCACGTGGAATGTCCACTGAGTTCAACAAGTTATGCTCACATCTATTGGAGGCATGGGGAAGATTTTAGAGAGTAGTGACACATGACCTATGACTTGAAAGACTTTAAAGTTCACCCACCAGATAGAGTTTAAGAGGAGAATGGGATCTAAGGTAAGGACAGAAGCAATAGCCTTGGTAAAGGCACAAAAATAAAATTGCTACAGCTTTATATCCACAATGGGGAGAGTAAGGAGATTGAAGTTATCAAGATGAGCAAGGACTGATTATGGATGGCCCTATATGCCATTCTCAGGTATTTGAACTTTATCCTAGAGGACCTTGACTTCAAACTTGGTTATTCATCAGAATCACCCGTGGGTATTTTAAAGCATTTGCATGGGCCCCGTGTGACTCTGATTCATGATTCCAGCAAGCTGTTGAAATAGCTATGGGATACTATGATCAGACTTGTATTTTGAAAGATCAGTTTTTACCTTTCAAACTTTTTCAACAACCGCTGTAAGTAAAATACAGGGCACGTATTTGACATAGCAGTTAAGACTCTGCTTGCCATGTTAGACTGTCCAGGTTTGAGTGTCGGCTCTGGTCCCAATTCCAATTTCTTGCTAATACACACCCTGGGAGGCAGCATTAATGGCTCAGCTTGTTGAATTCCTGGCTCCTCACTTTGGCCTTGCTGAGCCCTAGCTTTTGCAGGCATTTGAAGGGTGGACCAGTAGATGGGAGATCTCTGACTCTCCCTGTCTTCTGCTCTTTGTTTCTCTGCCTTTCAAATAAGATAAATAGTTTTTTAAAAAGTAAGAAATACATTTTACAATATTATCTAATACATACACATGTGTGTCTATATAGAACTAAAATGGGAGTTTCATGAAATATATCTTATTCTTAGTAGTACTTTTAGATCCACTCATATTTCCTGTTCTATTCCAGGATATTAGGATACTGGTGGGAAGCCACTAAATTGATATTGCTGTACAGAATGAATTGAGGAATGCAGAATGCAGGGACTGGAGCGCAGATAGGCAATTCAGTTATCCACATAATACATCATGGGAGCCAGAACTAGGACATTGTCATTAGCAGGCACAGACAGATAAGGTGAGAGAGAGAAATTCAACAGGTATTTAAAAGGTGGTGGAATCACTTTTTAGTGACTGATTAGTTTGAGAATTAAGGGAGATCAGGGAGTTTAAGATGATTCCCAGATTTCTAGTTTGAATGTTTGAATGCTTATGCTCTAAAGTAATACAGAGAACACAAATAAAAAGATGGTAAGGATGGGTTGTGGGGAAAAAAAAATGTATCCAAAAGGCAGTTTGGATATATCACTGTTTTTTTCCCCCTAAGTCACATTCCTTTAAGTAAATTTTATTTTCTTCTTTCTCTTACTAACATACGTATCTTAAGACCTCTTCTTTATTTTACCTTTCTAATACAACCTACTTTTTCTTGCTTGGTTTTTAGTTTTTTTATACAGCTTCCCCTAATATATGTGTGTATATATATGTATACATATACACACACACACACACCCTAATATGTATGTATACCCTAATATATATATACCCTAATACATATAAATATATATGTATATATTTAAGACTTTATTTATTTGAAAGGCACAGTGACAGAGAGAGAGAAGGAGAGAAAGCGATCTTCTATCCTTGGGTTCACTTCCCAAAGGTGAGGATTGGGTCAGGCTGAAGACAGGAGTCAAAAACTCCATCCAGGTCTCCCATGTGGATGGTAGAGGCCCAAGTACTTGAGCCATCATCTGCTGCTTTCTCAGGCATACCAGCACAGGGAATTGGATCAGAAGTGGGGCAGCTGGGATTGGAAGCTCTACTCCCACATGGGATGCTGGTGTTGAACCCACTGCGCAACAGTGCCAGCCCCTAGAATATTTTTAAAAAGATTATTTTAAAAATTATTTATTTTATTGGCTTGAAAGACCAAGGCAGGCAGACAGATATCTCCCTTC
Organism: Oryctolagus cuniculus; assembly: GCF_051225735.1. NCBI lineage: Eukaryota > Metazoa > Chordata > Mammalia > Lagomorpha > Leporidae > Oryctolagus > Oryctolagus cuniculus. Next base: position 145,366,646 of record NC_142868.1, on the reverse strand, counting down.
TGCTGGTTCATTCTCCAAATGCTTACAACAGCCAGGGCTGGGCCAGACTGAAGCTGGGAGCTAGGAATTCAATCTGGTTGTCCCACTTGGGTGGCAGAGACCCAATTACTTACATCATAACCTGTATTAGCAGGATGCTGGGATTAGAAGGTGGAGCTGTGTCTTGAACTCAGGCACTCTGATATGGGATGTGTGCATCCCAAGTGTTGTCTTTTTTTTAATATTATTTATTTATTTGAGAGGCAGAGTTACAAAGAAAGGGAGAGTCAGAGAGAGAGGTCTTCCATCCACTGCCTCACTCCCCAAATGGCTGCCAGGGTCAGAGATGGGCCAATCCAAAGCCAGGAGCCAGGAGCTTCTTTCCGGGTCTCCCACGTGGGTGCAGGAGCCCAAGCACTTGGGCCATCTTCCACTGCTTTCCTAGGCCATCAAGAACTTGATCAGAAGAGGAACAGCCAGGACATGAACTAGCACCCCTGTGGTATGCCAGTGCCACAGGTGGAGGCTTAACTATGCTACAGTGCCAGCCCCCAAAAAGTATCTTAATTAGTTAGGACAAATTTCCACCCTCTAAAATTAAAACTTTTTTCTTTCAATACAGACTATATCATCTTTTCCTCATCTGTCAGATGTGGTGATTTTTTTTTTTAACCTTCTGCTTGTTACCAATCTGACAACTTCTTGAGCATTAGTTGTATCTATTACATTCCCAAAGCCAACTTGGTATTATAAGTGATGCAACAATGCAAATTGGTATCTGCTGATCATCCTCTGGAACTTGATCATTTTTTGCCCCTTGTGATTCAGTGTAATATATTGGATTGTAGTCGTGGTACCAGTTACTCAGTTTCTTGGGTCAAGAATTCGGAAAGTTCTGACTCATCCAGTTGTTTTTCATTTCATGTGGTCTCCAGGTTTTACTGGTTGTTATTTTATCTATCTAGGTGGGTTAATTTGGGTTTCTTTCAAAGCAGTTGAGTTTCTTTCATGGTAGCTGAAGTTTCAAGAGTATTCCATCTCTTAAGTGGAAATTACATCACATTTCCTGACCTAGCTTTGCCTTATTATGTTACTTCCCCACTTTCTGTTACCTACAAGCTAATCACGAACCTGCCCAGATTTGAGGAGGAGGAGCATTAAACTCCACCTTTTGATGAGGAAGCGCGAGACTCCAGAAGAAAGTCTGGGATAAGAAATATTTTTGTTGGTGATCTGCATCAGCTGTGTAGAAAATATATGAATGTTGTCATACAGATCTTTAGTTTTGCCTGGAAGTTATTATGTTGGTACTGCTCTTTACATCTTCTAAAGATCAACATAGCTTTGTGATTTAATTTTTTACATCTTGTTTGACTTTTGAACTTGGATAAGCTTTCTCTGCAGTGATATTAAGTGTGCGAGCATAGTGTTGAAGAGGCTTTAAGCTTCTTTGTTAGATTTTCTTGTGTAGGACGGTTGCAGGCAGCAGCAGTTTAGCCACCTCTGCAGAATGGGCCATTTTGAATTGCATGTTACCTTGTTTATGTTTTCTAAGAGCCATTTTAGATTCCTGTGTTTAAAACTCTGAATGATCCTTGCAACTCATTGTTGAAAGTTTTCTAAATATCCGAAATAAATTCCCATTTTAACAGCTAGGTTCCTTGTTAGACCTTAGGCATGACTACATGAAATACATCAAATAATACTGGCTCTGTTGGCTCTATTTCATAGCTTTGCAGTTTTTCATTAGTAATTGGAAATGGATTTGTATGTACACTACTATTGCTGAGTCTCAGAATAAGCTCATGTTAATCTAGTCATGTATTTTGATTGATAAATTGGTTGGTTCCCAGACATACTGCCATGCTTGAATTGCACCTAATAAATATCATTTGACAATCTGCTGACCTAAATATTAATCCTGACTATGGCTCTAAAATCATGCTTTACAAATATATAATATTCAGAAAAGCAACCTCTGAGTGATAGAAAATAAAACGTAAAAATTAATATGGGTAATCCCTACTCCAACCCCTGATTCCCATTAATATGTTGCTTTATAGAGGAGTTGCATGGTTTGTCTATGTTGAAGAAGTCTATCTGGAGTAGTCATTTAGTGTAATGCTGTTTAGAGTGTTATAACCACTTGATGGCACCCTTTGATTTGGTACAAACCTCATTAGCCATAGCACATTGCTATGTAGTGTTTGTAATGGAATAACACATAAGAACTAAAGACTGCAAGGTATCTGGTTAATGTAGAGATGAAATGAATGCAACAGCAAGGCTAAGCTTTCCTGACCCTTCATGAGAGAATAGATGAAAAAAGGAAGAATAAGCTATTGTGCCAAAGGGAGATGATGAAATTCAAGATCCACACACAATAATCGCTGGCTCAGCCTCTGAAATGTTAATCCCTGGGTGGAATTATTTGAGCTATAGATTGCAATTTATCATCAAAACGGCACTGTGTCAAACAATACTTTTTTATATATGTGATGTTTAGAACTATCCAATTTTAATATAGAATGGTTCACAGAGCACTGAGTAATATTTAAGCAGCAACTCTTTAAAGTTGTGATTTGGAATGATGGAGTATGGTGGTTGCTTAACATCAAAATACTAATTATAGTTTAAAAGGAAGGGTTTTGGAGAATCTTTTTTGCTTCTCTTTTAGTGACAGTTCAGTTTTGGTGCCAGGATAAAGGATTTTTAAAGGATACCTCTTAAGTGATCTACAGTTGTTTTCTTTCACATGCTAAGGGTGTTTTTATAATTATAAAATTGTAGTATCCTTGTGACATTACTTAAAAATACTCTAGCTGACAAAGTATGTTGTTCTTATTTAAAATGCCCAACTTCTGTTTGTGGCATTTTATTCTTTTTAAAAAACAAATTATCCCAGTTGAAAAAGCTAAATTTTTTTAAAAGATTTATTTTATTTATTTGAATGACAGAATTACAGAGAGAGGTAGAGACAGAGAGAGAGGTCTTTCATCTGCTGGTTCATTCCCTAGATGGCCGCAACAGCCAGAGCTGCACCAATCCAAAGCCAGGAGCCAGAAGCTTCCTCCGGGTCTCCCATGTGGGTGCAGGGGCCCAAGGAGTTGGGCCATCTTTTACTGCTATCCCAGGCCATAGCAGAGAGCTGGATTGGAAGAGGAGCAGCGGAACTAGAACTAGCGCCCACATGGGATACCAGCGCTTCAGGCCAGGGCTTTAACCTGCTGCCCCACAGCACCCACAACCCCTCCCCCCCCAAAAAAAAAAAACAAATTTTATCAGTTTGTTTCATGTGGGTGGGTGCTGTGGTGCAGTAAGTTAAGCCATGGTTTTGGGATTCATGCATCCTATATCAGAGTGCTGATTCAATCAAGTCCCAGCTACTTCATATTCTTTCTTTTTCTTTCTTTTCTTTCTTTCTTTTTTCTTTTTTGTTTTTTTGTTTGTTTTTTGGACAGGCAGAGTTAGTGAGAGAGAGAGAGAGAGAGAGAAAGGTCTTCCTTCCGTTCGTTCACTCCACAAATGGCTGCTACGGCCGGCGCACTACACTGATCCGAAGCTAGGAGCCAGGTGCTTCCTCCTGGTCTCCCATGCGGGTGCAGGGCCCAAGCACTTGGGCCATCCTCCACTGCCTTCCCGGGCCACAGCAGAGAGCTGGACTGGAAGAGGAGCAACCAGGATAGAATCCGGCAACCCGACCGGGACTAGAACCTAGGGTGCTGGCGCCGCAGGTGGAGGATTAGCCTAGTGAGCCGTGGCGCTGGCCAAGCTACTTCATTTTTTTTTTTTTGACAGGCAGAGTGGACAGTGAGAGAGAGAGAGACAGAGAGAAAGGTCTTCCTTTGCCGTTGGTTCACCCTCCAATGGCCGCCGCGGCCGGCGCACCGCGCTGATCCGATGGCAGGAGCCAGGAGCCAGGTGCTTTTCCTGGTCTCCCATGGGGTGCAGGCCCCAACCACCTGGGCCATCCTCCACTGCACTCCCTGGCCACAGCAGAGGGCTGGCCTGGAAGAGGGGCAACCGGGACAGAATCCGGCGCCCCAACCGGGACTAGAACCTGGTGTGCCGGCGCCGCTAGGCGGAGGATTAGCCTAGTGAGCCGCGGCGCTGGCCCAAGCTACTTCATTTTCTATCCAGCTTCCTGCTGATGTATCCTGGGAGGTAGCAGATAGTGGCTCAAATGCTTGAGCACTTGCCACTTACATTTGAAATTCAGATGGAGTTCCAGGTTCCTGGCCTGCTTGGCCTGGTCCAGTCCTGGCTGTTGTATTAGTAGCACAGATCTGTAAAATACATTACTTGTGCATGTGCATGTGTCAGTTTGAAGTGCCGTATTTGAGCTCCAATGGAGAAAATATTTGATTTAGTGGAGGTGGGGAAGGTGGGAGGGGTAACTGTGAAAAACACATGTCCTGCGAAAGTGTCTTGAATTTAGCATCTGTCTTTTAGTGGTCATGAAAAGCTAGAACTGAGATCCTGAGTCAATGCGTATTGAGACTAAAAGTTTTGCCCTTAATATCCAGTTGTCAAGAACAAATAGTGTGCAGTAGTCCTTCGGTTGCCTCCATAACTAAAAGTGATCTATGAAACTAAATAGCATTCTAAATTAATTTTGGAAGGAGAGATTTAAGAACATTAATTGGAAAGCCAAAAACATACATAGTGGACAAAGACTTTGGGGTTCTTGATATGCATATTTGGTGTTCCACGGGTACTTTGTCTATGTAAGTAGTCACATCTGCTGATATTTTAAATGCCACCATGAAAGCTTATCAGTAGAATTGTTAGTTGAGTGTTTTAAAATGTGATTTTTTTGATTCTCAGGACTGAAAGGTATAAAGGATGGGCATTGCCTCAAACACGTACAACTTCTGATCTTCATAGGTGTAATTCTGGAGCTCTTAACTCCTCGTGATCATTTAAAGTAGACAGCTGCCAAAGTCAAGACTGCAGTAACCTTTTAAGTTACTGGTTTCAGCCTCCTGGTTCCACATGGAGTGCCAATACATACATCTTCCAACCCACTGCACTGGCAGTCTCATACCCAATGCCGAATACCGTGTTCTAAACTGGTGCCTTTCAGCACACACAAAACTGGTCATTGTCCAACTTTATCCAGCCACCCACACTAGATCTGAAACCTTGTGATGCTGTCACAGATGCCTGCAGGTTAGCACTCCTGCAAATTCTTAAAAACATGAGATTATTAATGCCATGTGGTTGGAGGAGGGTGCCAAAATACCCTTTCTGATGCCAGCTATCTAAAATGTATTTGTTTTCTATATACTTTGTTTCATTATCTCTATTTGGTACTAGTGAACTTAGTTTGATGAGAAAAGGTATTTTGTATTTCATCTTCCCAGATCCTTCTAGTTTTATAGGTCATATTAAATAGATTTCGGTGGTCCAGTCTTTGAAATAAGGCCCAGGTGAACATTCATATATTTTCAGTAGCAACACCATGCAGTATTGATTGACCTTTACCCTAACATAGTGTCGTCATGTGACATTAAATGAAATAAATGAAGAAACTTCTCCTTGGCTTGGTTTGTATTGGCGGGAGAAAGCGTACAGAGTGGTTTGTCAGGTTGCTAAAAATGTCAAAATACAGTTCTGGGACAGTTTCTAGCACAAAGGTTTGTAGTTTTTTGTTTGCTTGTTTGTTTTTGTTCTTTTTTTTTTTTAAGTAATATGGGTTGTGAGATATTCTATGAAAAAATACCTTTGAAAAAAACCTGAATTCTAGTCATACATGTATCAGAATAATAAATTTTTCCTTTTATTTTAAGTTATATTTTATTAGCTGCTTGTTATAGCATATTTGAACATTATACATTTTGAGAAATTCAGTACTACAGAAATTAGTATTAATTTATGTAAGTGTTATGTGACTGAGGATGTATTAAAAGAAATAAGGCTTTTTCTGTTCACAGTGTTGCAGTTCTAGTGATCATTTATTTTAGGTATGTACAGTTTCTGCATGTAAGTTGTACAGAGTGGAATGAACTCCACTGCAAAAGCAAGGTTTGAAATATTTCTGTATAATTATCTTGTTACTTTTCTATAGTTTATGCCTTTGCAGGTAAATTAAATAATTATACAAGGGTTACCAAAAATGAAATACCTTTTTTGGTAGACATTGGTGTTTATGACATCATTAAATGAGCACAGCCATGTAAAGTCGTTGCCCTGTGTTTTGTTTATCTTGAAAGCATTACTTTCAGACACTGAATGTGTTTCATATTAGTGTTGTGAGGTTTTTATTGTTTTCTTTAAGTTACAACTTGCTATTATATTATTCTGTAATCCTAAAACCTAGATTCCTAATTCAGATCTGGGTTTATTGATCAGAATAATAAAATGGTAGACCTTTAGAGCTGTAAGAAGGCTTAGAAATCGTAAAGTTCTCCTCTTTCCCTTCACAGATAAGGAAACTAAGATGACATTATTTACTAACTAGTCCAATGTCATATTGCTAATAGGTAACTAACTACTCACTTTAGTGTTGCGATATTACATATAAACTCATAACTCTATACAATTTTATGAGTTAATTTTAAAAGACTTATTTTCATTTTTTTCCACTCCAGTCTGAGGTTCTTTTGTATCTCTGCAAGTACAATATGATTCAGCTGTTTTAGAAGAGCTGACTTTCATTTTTTATAAGAAATGGAATTTTATAATCAAAGGTTTTTCTATATAAAGATGAGTTTTACTAAGGTAAATTATTTGATAGTATTTTAACAAAACAAGACTGAAATACTAGCAGACATACCTGGATTATCCATTAAAGTTCAGAATACAAGATCAACTATTTCAGATCATGTGTGTATACTAACTTTATAAAATTTAAAACCCCTCTTAATGATAAGCTTTGCTAATATTTTTGAAAAATGAATAAATATGAATGTTTCAATTTCAGTTTAAAAGATGTACATTATAAAATTTTGAGCTTTATAATTACATGAAAAATACCTAAGTGTGAAAGTTTTAAAAATCAGTTATGACATCACATTTGTTAGGTAACAGTTAATTAAACTTTCCAAGAGATGAGTTTTAATCAATTTTTAATGTATTTAAATGACCATTTTAAGTTTTCTTGCTAGAATGATTAAAATAAATATAGAAATATTATTTATTCAAAATAATGACAAGATATTCTTTAATAGTATTTAAGGTGGTAGTTTAGATATCTAAATAGGATTATCTTTAACATTAGTGTGTACATTTCTGTTCTGGAATTAAAAACTACCAACAGTAATACTTGTTCTTTGCACATTGCTAACTGATTAGAAGTTTGCTCATAAAGCATTTTTATTTGAGGATTTTTGAGTACAATTATGTTATATTTAGCCTTCTGCAATCTTGATAAAACATTTGGTACTTTGTTACATATAGGTTAAACTTGGATTAATATTGACTTTCAAGGTCTACTTACAGTGCTTTATTTCAGATCTTTGCATCTACTTTTAAGGTTTGTCAATTGCTGCATTTAATTAAAGTACTGCATATAATGCTGTCTAAACCAGTTTAAAGAATAGGGTGTATATTTTCAGTACGTGAGCTACAGAATGATTATACCTTAACATGAGATCTGCTCCTGTATGCCAGTAATGTAAGCCAGTAAGCCATTCCTATTAAGCCTACCGTCTATAGAACAGATACATCGGTGGTTCATATTCCCTTCTCCTTCACAGAATATTCCATATTTTGCTTATTTTTGGAGGGACAGAAATCTGTGCATAATTTTGATTTCTGTACTTTAAATAATGCTTTAAAAATAGTAGGCCCTCAGTGAGTGTTTGAAAAATGAATCTGTCACTTATTCATATACTATACTTGTGGATTTTCTTTTACTTTGAACTTAGTTCATTTAAAAATTTTTTCATGTGACAGTCTTATAAACCAACCCCCCCCCCCCCAACTAATTTTAGGCAGCTACCTAAGGGTTGGAAGGGCATAGTATAGTTTTGTTTTTTGTTTTTTGGGGTTTTTTTGACAGGCAGAGTTAGACAGTGAGAGAGAGAAAGGTCTTCCTTCCGTTGGTTCACCCCCCAAATGGCTGCTACGGCTGGCACGATGTGCCGATCCGAAGCCAGGAGCCAGGTGCTTCTTCCTGGTCTCCCAGGCCGGTGCAGGGCCCAAGCACCTGGGCCATCCTCCACTGCCTTCACAGCAGAGAGCTGGACTGGAAGAGGAGCAACCAGGATGGAATCCGGTGCCCCGACCAGGACTAGAACCTGGGGTGCCGGCGCCACAGGAGGAGGATTAGCCTAGTGAGCCACAGCGCCGGCCAGTATAGTTTTTTGTAGACTCACAGAACCTGGCATGATGCAGTGCATTTATAAATATTCAATAAACCAGTAAATGGATATCCAATTGATTTCATTCCTATTAAATTTAGAGTGAGACATTTAAGTCCTGCTGTGCACAGCATTCTTAGTTTCATGCTTGAAGAAGATACTTACTCTGTGAATCAGATGTGCTAAGAAAAGTGTGCAAATAAAATTGATAGATGTATTTTTCTGTTTAGACTTCTTATTAGCATCTAGTGTATCTTTAAATTTTTTAATTTGTTACATAGCTGACATCTTGACAATACTGTCTATTGAGAGGGAAGTTTTTCCTTTATTCCATATATTAACAATTTGATTTTAATTTAGCATTTTTCCTTTAGATTTAAACAATTGCATGTTGTGTAGTTTTTTTAGGCCACTGTACATTATTTGTATTTTAGAGTAAATTTATAAGTAGCATTATATTTCTTATCTTAAAATATGTTATCAGTCCTAGCTCATTTTCAAGTTTTTATGTAAGTGCATTTAGAACAGTATTTTTGCATAATATAAAAAAGCATGTTTGTTAACTAAGTATTTCCATAATGATTGAGGTTCTTCTAAACCAGGCACTCAGAGCTGTTTTGCAGGTGTGAGCCATGAGGGGATCTTCGTTTCCGCTATAGTGAGTCTCACTTTGGAATTTGCTCCAGAGATAGCTTGACTCAGTGAAAAATCTATAGGGCTTCAGATTATATACAAAACCCATCATTTACTCAGGCTTTTGGAATGGTCTTGTTGATTCAAGAACAGTTTTTGTGACAAGGTTCAAAGTTGAGTTTAGAAGTAGATTTCAATGCATACGTGTCAACAAGTAGATCATATAAAATGAAAGTGATGAATGGGGTGTGTGTGGTAAAAATGAAATAAAATTGACGGGAACCACCTGAGATTGCTCAATTTAATTTGGTGGAAAGGTCTTGTTACCTTTCAGCAAATTGAAAAAAAGTCTAAACTGGCAGTGTAACTTATTTTGTAAATAATGGCTCTGTGCTGCATATGATCTACTAAGGAAAGAACTGGAAGAAATATAGAAGATTAAGTTTCTTTACTCTCCAAAGGGGCGAGTCTGTGGATTAAGCCTTGGGTTTGAAGTCCTGTGTACTATAAATTTTTAGACAAGTCCTAGAATGGTCAAATCATTTGCCACCAGTGTTTCTTATCCTTGCTCTCATACCTAATATCCATTCCTTGTCTAATTCTTTCTTTTTAAGTTGCGATCCTTAGAAATTTAGGAATATAATAGGTACCTGAGAACTGACTTCAAATCCAGACATTCTTTTCTGTTCTTTATTAGCTAGCCTTTAAATAATCCACAGCATATTTTTCTTTACTCCATCCTATGTTGGTGGACTTGGTTAGTGAAACTCTACTCAAAAGCAAGTCACAGTATAGTTTAAATCATATTATTAGTTCTGAGTGCCTTCATGCTTAAATCCAGCAGGTGTTGCAAGAAACTAAATTGCTGCAACTAGTATTTTTTTAAGCTGATAAAGTAGCTTTATTTAGAAAAGTGATTTTATACAAATTTTAGAAAGGTAAGATAGTATTGTACGTTTCTCACTGATTCTTCCTATGTGTACCTACCTTTATTAAGAAAACTACATGCAATTGAATATTGTTTTTAAACATTCTGCATGAGAAAAGTAAAGAAGTTTTATGTGATTATATATCAGGCTAAATTTGAGTACTTATTTTCAGATACCCTAGATTTAGGGAAATTCTTCTGTAATATTATTATTTTTTACTGATTTGCTGATTTTTTAATTTTTAAAGAAACTGGTCTGTATTTTAAAGTTAAATAATCATTGCTTCTGCCATATTTAGTATCTTTAAGTAAACTTTTTATCACCCCATCAAGATTGCATTACTAAACAGACAAATTTATAAAACCTATTTTGGAAAAAGAGAGGAAAGATAAATAGCATATTCCTACTTTCTAAGTTGGATATATCTGCACTTCTACCTGCTTAAATGTTTTTATTGTTTGGAAGCCTAAACTGTGTAGAAAGCCTTTCTTGTGCTGTATGTGTATTTAAATAATCAAAACTTCGTATCTTCTCCTTATAAAGTGAAATATTTCCTTAACTCTAACACAACACAAGTCAGTCCTCAGCCAATGCAAATAAAAGAATGAATGCTTTGTTAATCATCCGTAACTAACGTGTGTATACACAGAAAGAAAAAATCAAATTTGTTTTTGACAGCAACCTTTTGATGGAATTAGCACAAAAAAAAAGAAAAAAGGAACTTTTAGCCCCTATTAATTTATGAGCTTGAAAGTTATGTTTTTATTTTTATCAATGCAGTCACATAACAACAAACAGTATAGAGGAACTATTTAATGAAAATCAACATTCTGCTGCTTTCTTCCAACTTTCGTCTCATTTAATTGGAGTAGCCTTTTTTAACTGCTTCAGATTCTAGTTCTTCTATTGGTTTTCTACTTGTTTCTAATTCTGTGTTATATCCTTATACTCTGTTTCATGATTTATCAGCTTTAGATAGCATTTATTTATTGAGTTATCAATTCGGATTGCACATGCTTGGTTGGGAGCATTTCAGAAATATAAATAGGTATTCACTGCTGATTCCCTCAGCACACTTCCTTTCTCCATAAGGTTCCTCAAGGATCAGTACAGTTCCACCATCCTGCTCGTTGCTGTTCCTATCACTTTGCAAACCAGCTTCACCCTGAAGTCCATCTTCACTAAATATTTTTCCTTTTGAAATTATACAAAACAGCTCAAAAATATCTGTATAGTTCCAAGTATTGCTTGTGTTTTGTTTTAATTTTTCCCTTCATTGCTCTTATTAAAAAGTAGATGTTCTGTAGTTCTCTAATAGATAGTAGACTGGTATAAGAATTTTGATTGAAAAACTGAAAAAGCAGACATAGTATAAATTTGACTTGATATTTTATGCTCTGATATTTTAGCATTATTCCCAGATGACTCTTAAAAGTAATACAAAGGGAAATAGTAAATTCTGTTGTTAGTCTTTTCCGCCCTTCTACCCTTTCTAAGCTTGGCTCTTTCTATAGTTTTTTCCAACAAATGTCTTCAACATCATTCATTCCCACCCTCTGTCTTTTCCTAGGATATAACTCCATTTTAAAATGGTGGTCATGATAAAAATGGAGTTAATTTTAATTTAACTTTAAGATATTACTTTTACAAGAGTACATGGGTTACTTCTAGAGATTCCTATACTGAATTAATTATGTTTTAAACAGCTTGAGTCTCTGCCTGGAAATAATGCATGAAACTATGTGACCCTGCCTGAATATTCCTTCTTAGCATTTTGTCAATTACCTTTGGTAGCTTCTGTTACTCTATAAAATTGATTGTACCTCTATAGTTAGGTCAGAATTTCTGTAAGGATATTAGGTTGTGGAGTAAGATTACTAGGTTATCAATGAATTGGCTTTTCTCTTCTTGTTTCTTTTTTTGATAGTTTTAAAAGCTGTAGTTGGAAAGGCATTCCAAGATGTGAAATGTTTAGACTTTTGGGGCAGCCTAACTGTGCTCTGAGGTTCTGATATCTGCTTTATTAGTATAACTGGTAGAATTTAATATTATTCTGCCTAATCAAAGGTCAAAATATACATGCTTATATGTTCATTTTCTTATTCAGTCCCTATGCTAGTTGGATTTTCTCCTAAAACAATGTATTGATAACTTTCTTTTTGTTTTCTCTTTTTCACGTGATAGTTATAAAATACTTTTTCATAGCATTGTACTGTTTTCTAAAGAATAAATATTTCTGAATTTTAAATGAAGAAATGGAAATTTTTATTTCTTATTTCCTTGACTTTAGTTAGTATTAAATTATTAACATTTTCAAGAATAGAGATCTGATCAAACCTATTAAAATATTATATTTTTGCTAATGAAATACGACTATAGAACATTTTCTTTTCCTGAATTTTTCATGTATTGACATTTTTTCCTTTTAAAATAAACAAACTATAAAACAGCAAAATAAATTTATCTCAGGAAATTTAAAGCCTACACTTACTTTATGTCTCAGAAACTTGAAATTCTTTTACAAAATATGGAAGACTTAGTATTCATGCAAATGATCATGAAGCTTGAATTTTACTATGAATTGAAAAGCTATATCCAGTACTCAGTAAAGGACAGTGGAATTTGGGAAACAAAAAAATAAATGAATGTTAAATTTAATTTAAAAAATAAAAAACCAAGAGAGACCAACATTGTGGTGCAGTTACTTGAGATGCCACATCCAACATCAGAGTGCTGATGCTACCATGTAGGAGACCAGGATGGAGTTTTTGGATCCTGGCTTCAACCTGATCCAACTCAGGCCTTTGAAGGCATTTAGAAAGTCAGTCTACAGATGGGAGCTCTCTCTGTCTCTCTTTCCTTCTTTTTCTCTTCCTCTCAAATAAATGCATAAAATAAATTTAAAAATTTTAAGTGGCTATATTAGATAATATTCCCCACTTAAAAATAAAATTCTCCATTTAAAAATTTCATGATTAATCAAAAAATAATTTTTAAAGTGGAAAAGTAATAGAAGGCCAGAATTTTATTTTGAAAGTGAAACACAAAAGAGAAAGGAATTTTGTCTCCTTCCTATGTTTCTTGTTTTTTTCAGGTAACTTAATATAAGGTTTCCTGTATTTATGTCCAGAATACATATAATGTTTTAAAATAAAATACAAGCATAATAATGTTTTATGCCCTGATTTTTTCATTTATATGTATATATATAAATAGTTTTTGAGTATATAAGAAATACAATGTAAAAGTTTTACTGTGTTTTCTCCCCAGTTTTCATTTTTAGATTTTTTTAAATGTAAGATTTTTCATTACAAATGAATTCTGGTTTTAGTAAATTCTAGTGTATTTTATTGCTTTGACTTCTGTGGCATATGCGTTTCCAAAACACTTTCATGTATTTCATGTTATTTTGTTCTCTCAACAGCCCTGTAAATAAAACATAAGGATTGTACACTGTTTGTTATGGTTTAATCAAGTTTAAATTTTTATTTTTCCTTAACACCTTTTCCCATGACTTTGCCCTTTTAAAAAAATTTCTAAGAACAGGCAGAAGAAAATCTTTTCCTTTGTCCTCTAAATTCTGCCTCCTCCCTAGGCTCCTTCTCCTGAAACACACAAACACACATACTTCAAAACCTAATGAGTAGAGGTGCACTGGTTTCATTTTCCATAGCTCTCATGAAACTTTGGAGCCCCATGAAAGGATCCTGTTCTCTTTTTTTAAAAAGATAAGCATTTAGGAAAAACTAAATAATTTCTTTTTTGAGCTGTGCTATGAACAACATATTCTGGCTGCTAAAATTGAACACACAGAGATCAAATAACAATTTTTATTTCTAAAAGAAGTACACAAATAACTTGCAATTCTTCATACTCTTAGCTAGCATGGCTTTTGTGTTACTTTGCATGCAGGAACCTGGTAGTAGTTGTTGTTGCTTGTATTATAATTTGAGCACCAAAAGGGTACTGGGTGCCACACAGACACATCCCAGCCCCACGGGCATAATTTGATTGGCAGAATACTATTCCCATAGAACGGGAGTAATTGCATAAAAGCAGAAGAAACTGAAAGTTTTATCAGTATGTAACCTGAAGTAATCCTTCCTAGGTAATGTTCTCTTTTTAAACATCTATTTAAGGCTTTAGTTTTCAAAGATGCTAACTTCTTAGAGTCATTGGGTTTGCTAGTATGTTAATAAATACACAAAAATATGCCAGCCAGATGTGCTGCTATAGGACGTGGAGGACCAAGTGATTTGACTACTTCAACATGACTTTTGCTAAAGGAAGAAGCCTCGTCTGCCTGTTAATAGTGAATAGAAGATAACCAGACATGAACTCTTTTTGGTCTGCACCTGCCTCAAAAAAAAAAAAAAAAAAAAAAAAAGACACTGCAAATGAAGGGTAGTACTGATGATAGGATTTAAACTCTTATAGATATGTCATGATAAACTTATAGTACATTTAAACTTTCCAGGCCTAAGTTTCCTTCCTCATCTGAACTTATGGGTGATAGCACAAGCCTGACCTATTTAACAAGGTGTTAATGTAGATCAAATAAATAATTATCCCAAAGTAGGTCACTCAACAAATGATAAAGTAGTCATTAACGTTGTGAGTGCTGTCAGATGAAATGATATGACAACATAGATAATTTTTTTTTCTGTAAGGACTGTCTAGAATATATGGAAATAGAAAGAGATATAAGTGGAATTTGCATTTCATAGAAAAATAAATACTATAAAAATTTCAATTCTTTCTTCTCTGAAGACTGCCAGATGTATTCAGCTGTCCCCTCTGCAGAGACTTTTTAATACAGTGGTTGTGCAGGACCTGAACATTGTCTAGTTGTATGATCCTTTGTTAGTCAAGGAACCCCTCTGAACCTTAATTTATCTCAGGGTGGGCATGGTGGCACAGGGGTTATGCTGCCATTGGGATGCCTATATCTCATATCAGAGTGCTGGTTCAAGTCTCTGCCTCTATGCTTCTGACTCAGCTTCCTGCTAATGCAGCCTGGGAGACCTATTGGATGGTGGCTCAAATACTTAGGGCCCTTGCCACCCACATGGGAGACATGGACAGAGTTTCTGGCTCCTGACTTAGGTCTGACCCAGTGCTTGCTGTTTGGGGCATTTGGGGAAGATATTGGCGCTCTCTCTCTCTCTCTCTTTCTGCTTTTCAAGTAGATGAAAATAAAATTAAAAAACATTTTTAAAAACCTTACCTGTAAAATGAGAATAATATGCCTGCTTCATAGAACTGTTATGCATTAACACATGCTTAGAACAGTGCTTGACACATGATAAATTGTTGTTATAGTTAGTTGTGTTGTTTTACCTGATGAGTAGTATCAAGAGTTACAGAAATCCACTACATAAGAAACATTTAGCTATATTCACTACAGGGTAAAGTGCAGAGAGGTGTTGTCACAGGGTCAGTCTAGTCTCTTCTGTGTATGAGACATATAGATTTCAAACTCATATTAAATGCTCTATAGGCAAGAACTCAATATGATTAGAGTTGGTTAGGTTTCAACTCTTACAGAGAGCTGTGTAGTTTGTGTATCCTGTGAACCATTCTGTCCATATTGCTTATTGAAAAAAAAAAAAACTCCCTATAACCAGGTAAATTACTTGTAGTGGTACTAAAGTTTTGAATCTTGCATTTTAATAAGATTTGCTGATTTTTAACTGAAAATATAATTGATCTTCATATTACCTCTTTTATAGCACCGTGTTTTAGAGAATTATAGCTGTATACAACTGTTCAGTTTTAAATTTTAATAGTTAATTATGACTTTCAACATAAGAAATTTAAAATTTTTTTATCACCCTGGAGCTGAAAAGTACTTTAAGAAATCACCTGCCTACCTTCTTGCTGTTAGGCAAGGCTGAACCTAAAACATCACAGAGAGCTATGGTAATTATCTATATGATTTTTTTTTAATCTAAAGAAAGAAGATCCTACAAATTGCCCTGAAGCAAGCTCAATGTTACAGAAATATTTATTTAATCATTTAATTATACTGGAAGCTATGAAGTTGGGGCATCAGAATGAGGACCTGGATGTTTCCTTACCCTCATCTTTCATAATTTTTTAGTTCCCTCTAGGGGAAAATAACATTTAAAAAACACCTAATCCACTTGATCCAAAAGCAGGTAAATGTGAAAACTGTTCTCTGGCACCAGAATCTGGAAGGATAAGAAGTATATATTCTCACAATGATGCTTTATCAATATCCTTCAGGTGGTTTGGAGTTGACACTATGGGCTGCTAAAATGGCAAGTTGGAGGAGAAGTGTTCTGTCTCCTTTAGAAACCACCACCTTCAAATTCAAGCATTGGCTCCACCACATTAAAAAGTAACCCATGTGGTATAGCAGTGCTGTTTCATCACGTAAAGGTGAAAACCATGCCATTTTGTAACTTAGGCCTAATAATTGAATAGTTTTTATTGCCAGTAATATGCAGCTCAAGATTGGGTCTTTGATCTGTTTTCCATTTGTTAGTACAAACTATCTTCTGTCCTTTTTTTTTTTTTTTTTTTTTAAGATTTATTTATTTATTTGAAAGGCAGAGTTACAGAGAGGCAGAGGCAGAGAGAGGTCTTCCATCCGCTGGTGCACTCTCCAAATGGTCACAAACTCTAGACCTGGGCCAATCTGAAGCCAGGAGCACAGGAGCTCCTTCTGGGTCTTCCATGTGGATGCAGGGGCCCAAGGACTTGGGCCATCTTCTATTGCTTTCCCAGGCCACAGCAGAGAACTGGATCGGAAGTGACGCACGTAGGACTCAAACCAGTGTACATATGGGATACCAGCCTTTCAGGCAGCGGCTTTACCTGCTACGCCTTAGCTCCGGCCAGGAGTTTTTTCCTAGTTTCCCACATGGGTACAGGGGCCCAAGCACTAGAGCCGTCTTCTACTGCTTTCCCAGGCCGTCAGCAGGGAGCTGGATAGGAAGTGGAGCAGCTGGGACTCAAACTGGCATCTGTAAGGGACGCTTGCACCACAAGCAGATGCTTAATCTACTGCACAACAGCACTGGCCCTCTTCTCTCCTTTTGTAGTTATAGCAATGATGATACTTGAATTTTGAAGCCATGTATGATACTTTAACTCTAGGTTGTCCCCATATATTCTGGTGTCCTTGAAAAAAATCTCATATCCCTCATGATTTAAAATTATATAGATTGTCTCTGGCAGTAGGTAATTCATCCTATTCTCTTTAGTGTTTTTTTTTTAAAGATTTATTTATTTATTTGAAAGAGTTACACAGAGAGAGAAGGAGAGGCAGAGAGAGAAAGAGAGAATCTTCCATCCACTGGTGCACTCCCCAATGGGCTGCAATGGCTGGAGCTGCAGTGATCCAGAGCCAGGAGCTTCTTCTGGATCTCCATGCAGGTTCAGGGGCCCAAGGACTTGGGCCATCTTCTGCTGCTTTCCCAGGCCATAGCAGAGAGCTGGATCAGAAGTGGAGCAGCCAGGACTAGAACTGGTGCCCAAATGGGATGACGGCACTGGAGGCGGAAGCTTTACCCACTACGCCACAGCGCCAATCCCAAATGTTTCTTTTGGCAATAAATTTATAGTGACTCTTTAAAGAATGTTAATAACAGAAAAATTTTTTTCCACTGATGTGCGAGTAGTAGTTTTTAGCTGCATAGCATATAAAAATCCAGGACTGTATTCTACAATTTACTGATTAAGAAATTTTAAGGAGCATCAAATTGTGATTTAAACTTGGTAAGTTTCCAGAGAGTATCTAAATCATATCAGTGTGGGGGGAATTCTGTATGTACTTGTTGTTAATTGACATTCACAAAGGTGATTATTTATAAATCACGGTTTTTTTTTTTTTTAATTTGCAATGAAATATTTAAAGGTGTTTCTCTTTTAACATCATTACTAGAGTAGAAAGAAATGAGCAAATTGTGCCACATAAATGTAGATATTTTTAAAGCAAACATCATTAATATGTAGACATCAGTTTATTACAACCTGTTCCATAAAGTCTATGATGGAAGCATCAACTTCTCTTTTATTTTAGATTTTCTAGTCATATCCTTGCTTGAATGGTTTAGTAGGACTATATTAGCATTCACAAGACAAGCTTTTACCCTGTTAGTCAACGTTGACAACCAAAAATGCTCCCAAAACAATGCCTGGATATAGGACAGTTAAAGAATCAAGCCTAAGCACTATCGGTAAGAGGTAAAGGTTATAGAACTTGTTGCTTATTCAAAAATAGAGAATAATTAAAAAATACGTTATCTAATTGACAGTCCCCCTGGCCATTGCGAGCATTTGGGGAGTGGACTGGGAGATGAGAACTCTCTCTCTTACTGTTTCTCTCTCTTACTGTTTCTCTGCCACTCCGATTAATTAAATAATTAGTTATTTGTTTTAAAGCCTAAAGTGCCATGGTCGGAAAACCTTGCCTTAATTGTTTTTTCTTTTTTCTTCCTTCTTAATGTCTACTGTTCCCTTTCTTCATACACACATTTTTTTAAGCATTGTATGCAGGTATTGAGAGATGGTATTAAATATAAACAGATAATTATTGAAAAAAGTACAAGCGATGAAAGTTCTTGCCCGTATACATAATTCTTCTAGAAGATCTTTCATTACATTACATATACATATTTATATTTTAAGGGTGATAGGTTTCTGATTTGTTCTTAAGTAGAGTCATACCTGACATGTTTTGTGTGTTTGTTTTCTGATATTACAGTGTGCAATTGCTACCCAGTTTTCTGTATACAGATGGATATCCCTAGCGGTTTAAGCATTATTCTGCTGATGAATGTTACAGTTGTTTCTAGTTTTCTTGGCAGTGTTATGAATAGCAGTATATTGTGAATTTTTGTACACTTGCCTGATAGATTCCCAGATTCTGGGGTAGATTGCTAGAAATGGAACTATTAGTTTTAAAGGGACATTTATTTTTATTTCGATAGTTTTAATGCTAAAAGAATACCCTTTTAATAGGTGTTTATATTCCCACAAATGGTAATGGAAATACCTATTTTCTGAACCCTTACCCATGCTGTTAAAAGTCTTCTAGGCCGGCGCCACGGCTTACTAGGCTAATCATCCTCCTGTAGCGCCAGCATCCCAGGTTCTAGTCCTGGTTGGGACTCTGGATTCTGTCCCGGTTGCTTCTCTTCCAGTCCAGCTTTCTGCTGTGGCCTAGAAAGACAGTGGAGGATGGCCCAAGTGCTTGGGCTCTGCACCCGCATGGGAGACCAGGAGGAAGCACCTGGCTCCTGACTTTGGGTCAGCGCAGGGCGCCGGCCATAGCAGCCATTTGTGGGGTGAACCAACGGAAGGAAGACCTTTCTCTCTCTCTCTCTCTCTGTCTAACTCTGCCATTAAAAAAAAAAAAAAAAAAAAAAAACTTCTCAATTTTTGTTACAGATTGGTGAAAATACTACCTCATCATTATAATTTGCATTTGTCTGTTAATTAGTTATGTTAAGCATCCTGTAATATGTTTATTGGCCACCTTTTTTTTTTTGTGGGTAATTTTTCAGTGAATTGCTGGTACATACTTGTCAATTTTCAACTGAAATGATTGTATTTTCCTTGTTTATTTGTAGATCTTTACTTGTTCTGTACATTGCTTACTATATTTCTTGAAGATATTTTCTCCTTGTCATTTTTTTAGTATTACCAATAGCATCTTTAACCATACAGTTTGCTTTTAATATTTATATGTTCAGATTTGTATCTTTTATGCAGTACAGTATAGTGAATAAATGTACATATTACAGTATCAGTTTGGCTGTGTTTGAATTTTAGCTCTTGTGCTTATAAGCTACGTAACCTTGGACAACAAACCTTTTCTGCCTCCATTTTCTGTCTTTAAAATATCTTATGGTACTGTTGTGAGGAATAAATGGAATATTATAGTAAAGCACTTATTATAATGCCTGGCACATAGTAAATACTTTGTAAACAATAATTTCTTGGGCAAAGATTTAGCACTGTCCCTCTCTCAAAATAGATTTAAAATTTTAAAAAAATTCGAAGTTCTAGAAAAACTTTCTGTTGTTGTTTCTTTTGGTTTTGTGACTTATTTAGAAAGGTTGCCTTTGCCTCAGAATTATAAAGGTACATTATCACAGGAAAATTGAGGTTTGGTGTAATTTCTTTAAAAATTCATTCATTCATTCATTCATTCACTCACTCCCCAAAATTGCATGCAAGACCTGTAGCTGTGCTGGTTCACTACCCAAAAATGTGAAAAAGAGGTAGGACTGGGCCAGGGTAAAGCCAGGAGCCTGGAACTCCATGCAGGTATCTCATGTGAGTGGCAGGGAATCAAGTACTAGAGCCATCACCTGCTCCCTCCTCTGGTGCACATTAGCAGGAAGCTGGAATTGGAAATCAGCCTAAACTCTCAAACCGAAGCACTCTGACATAGGGTGTACATGTCATATGTTGCATCTTTACCACTGTGCCAAAACTCTCACCCCAATTTGGCACAATTTTATGAAAGCATGCATTTGAGGGAGGGGCAGTTGATTTTACTCATATAGAATCAGAGGCAGTATTCCAGAGCTTTCTATATTAAAAAGTGTTAATTTTATCCTGGAAATAGAAAAAATTTAAGCATGAAATACTTGTATAAAAGATTCCCACACTTCTCAAATCATTATGAAAGAAGATTGTTCAGTAAATGGTTCTGAAGCTATTTGGGAAAAAATTAGCTCCTTACATTATTATAAAAGATATTCTGGGGCTAGTATTGTAGCCCAGCAGGTAAAGCTGTTGCTTGTAAAGCCAGCATCCCATATGGGTGCTGGTTCATGTCCCAGCCGCTCCCCTTCCAATCCAGCTCCCTGTTAATGTGCCTGGGGGAAAGCAGTGGGAAGATGGCCCAAGTGTTTGAGACCTTGCCACTTATGTGGGAGAACCGATGAAACTTCTCACTTGGCTTCAACCTGACCCAGCCCTGGCCATTGTGCCTGTCCAGATAGGGAATAAACTAGTGGATGGAAGATTCCCCTCCCTCTCCCCCTCCCTACCCCCTTCCCCTCCCTTTCCCCATCTCCCTCTTCCTCTGTAATGCTGATTTTCAAGTAAATAAATAAATGTTAAATAAAAGTAGTTCAAGTGAATTAGGATATTTAATGGAGAAAATAAAAACTAAAAGAGAATAGTGTATTTATTATGTGCTTGCATAAAGAGCTTTTTGAAGCAGTATAGAAAAAATTAGAGCAAAACTTACATGTTTGTCTATGTAAAAATATAAAATGACATGTAATTTGAAAATCATATTAAGACTGTTGTCCAAGGTCTACTTTTTATGGGAGTATTAATTGTGATAGATATTAGATGACAAATGCTACTCATATAAAGCATTTTGGTTTTTTTTGACAGGCAGAGTGGACAGTGAGAGAGAGAGAGACAGAGAGAAAGGTCTTCCTTTTTTCCGTTGGTTCACCCTCCAATGGCCGCTGTGGCTGGCGCGCTGCGGCCAGCACACCGTGCTGATCCGAAGCCAGGAGCCAGGTGCTTCTCCTGGTCTCCCATGCGGGTGCAGGGCCCAAGGACTTGGACCATCCTCTACTGCTTTCCCGGGCCACAGCAGAGAGCTGAACTGGAAGAAGAGCAACCAGGACAGAATCTGGTGCCCCGACTGGGACTAGAACCCGGTGTGCTGGCACCGCAGGCGGAGGATTAGCCTATTGAGCTGCAGCGCCGACCAATATAAAGTATTTTTAAAACTGTGTATGTCTTTGATCCAGTTATTCAAGCAACAGAAATTTATTTTAATGAAATAATGAGTATGAGTATATAGAATTGAGAGGATTTTTCACCTGGGTGTCACTTATAGTATGAAACATTGAAAACAACCTCATATCCCAAAATTATAAGATTAGTTAAGTTGTTGGGCCCCAAAGATGCACTGTTTATAGTCATCATAGATGGCATTGTGTTATGCTATTTATTGATAAAGAAGTATATTTGAAGGGCTGTCATTGTGGTATAGCAGGTAAAGCCACCACCTGTGATGCTGGCATCCCATATTGGTACCAGTTCGAGTCCCAGCTGCTCCACTTTCTATGCAGCTCCTTGCTAATACATTTGAGAAATCATTAGAGGATGGCCCAAGTGCTTGGGCACATGCACCCATGTGAGAGAACCAGAATAAGTTCCTGGCTCCTGCCTTGCTCAGCGCCAGCCATTGCAGCCATTTGGGGAGGTGAATAAGTGGATGGAAGATTCTCTCTCTCTCAAATAAATAAAATAAATCTTCTTTAAAAAGTGTATTTGAATATGATGTAGTTTCTTTTCTTTTCTTTTCCTTTTTTTTTTTTTTTTTTTTTTTTTGACAGGCAGAGTGGACAGTGAGAGAGAGAGACAGAGAGAAAGGTCTTCCTTTTTGCTGTTGGTTCACCCTCCAATGGCCGCCGCAGCCGGCACCCTGCGGCTGGTGCATCACGCTGATCCAATGGCAGGAGCCAGGTACTTCTCCTGGTCTCCCATGGGGTGCAGGGCCCAAGCACTTGGGCCATCCTCCACTGCACTCCTTGGCCACAGCAGAGAGCTGGCCTGGAAGAGGGGCAACCGGGACAGAATCCGGCGCCCCGACCGGGACTAGAACCTGGTGTGCCAGCGCCGCAAGGCGGAGGATTAGCCTAGTGAGCCACGGCGCCGGCCTATGATGCAGTTTTCTTAAAAATGAATAAGAGGGGCTAGCATTGTGGCATAGCAGTTTTACTCTGCCACATATCATATAGGTGCCAGTAAAAGTCCCAGCTGCTGTACTTTAATCCAGCTCCCTGCTAATGTGCCTGGGGAAACAACAGAAAATGGCCCAAGTAATTGGGCACCTGCCACCCATGTGAGAGACCCAGATGGATTTCCAGGCCCCTGTCTTCAGTAGTCTTGCCCAGCCCCAGTTGTTGTGGCCATTTCAGGAGTGAATCAGTGGATGTAACATCTCTCTGTCTCTCATTCTCTCTCTCTCCTTCTCTCCCTCTCACTCTATAATTCTGCTTTCTAAAAAATAAATCTTTTTTTTTTTTTTTTTTTGACAGGCAGAGTGGACAGTGAGAGAGAGAGAGACAGAGAGAAAGGTCTTCCTTTGCCGTTGGTTCACCCTCCAATGGCCGCCACGGCCGGCACACTGTGGCCGGCGTACCGCGCCGATTCGAAGGCAGGAGCCAGGTGCTTCTCCTGGTCTCCCATGGGATGCAGGGCCCAAGCACTTGGGCCATCCTCTACTGCACTCCCTGGCCACAGAGAGAGCTGGCCTGGAAGAGGGGCAACTGGGACAGAATCTGGCGCCCCGACCGGGACTAGAACCTGGTGTGCCGGCACCGCAAGGCGGAGGATTAGCCTATTGAGCCACAGCACTGGCCTAAATAAATGTTTCTAAAAATGAGCATGAATAACTAGAAAAGTGAACTATAGAAATGCTTACTTATCTCTGGTGATGGGACTATTTATAGTTTTCACGTTCTTTTAAAATTTCTTTGTATTTATCTTTTCCTTAAAATGAACCCGCATTATTTATATCTTTATATTCGAAATGAATCTTATTAGTCACTTCGACAGTCTCTGTCTTTTAATTGGCTCATTTAGAAATTAATATTGTAAGTGAATATTGATAGAATTGAATTATTATCTACCTTATTTGTTATTGTTTTCTTTTTGTTTTTGTCTGTATTTTTTCTACTTTTTGTAGTTTTAATTGAGCATTTTATGTGATTCCATTTTCTTTCCTTTCTTAGCTTATTAGTTAATCTTATTTTTAAATGTTTGTAGTGTTTGCTCTAGGGTTTGTGAAATACATTTATGACTAATCCAAACTCACTTTCAAATAACACTATATTGCTTCACAGGTAATATAAATACTTTATAATAACAAAATAATTGATTAAGTACCTCCTGTCCCTTATGTCATTGCTATCATTCATTTCACTTATACATAAACTTTTATGTATTCACATAAACATACATAATTGAATACAGTGTTGCTATTATTATTTTGAATCAAGAATACGAAAAATAAGTGTGATCATTTGGCATAGTGATTCAGCTACCAATTAGGACACCCATATCCCATATTGGAATACTGGGTTCAGTTCTCAGCTCTGGCTCCTAATTTCAGCTTCTTGCTAATGTATACTCTAGGAGACAGTGGTGATGACTCAAATTGTTGGGTTCCCAACACTCATGTGGGAGACTTGGTTTGAGTTCCCAGTTCCTGGCTGTGGCATCTTGGCCAAGTGGGCATTTAGGAAGTGAACTGGTAATGGGAACACTTCCTTCTGTTCTCTCACCTTCTCCCTCCTTTCCTCTCTCCTTCTCTATCTCGTATAAATAAATTTTTTAAAAAAGAAAATTTAGATCCAAATAGGTAAATGAACAAAGGAGACAGTACAGATGGATAATAAGCATGAAAATATATTCAGAAGTCATGAGTTACAAAAGAAATGCAAAGTCAGTGAGACAAAAGATTTTTAGCAACACTAGCAAAGATTAAAAACATATAATAGGACTGTTGTGGTTATGGTAGGGGAGACTAGCATTATTGTACACTGTTGGTTATAATTTGATATAAGAAGAGTAATTTAGTTATATTAATAAAATCTTAAAGTTCAAATACTTCACTCAAAAGTTTTTGGAGAAGGTGTTTGGCCTAGCCATTAAGACACTAGTTAGGGTACTTGCATCTCGTATCTGAGTACCTGGGTTTGATCTCTGGCTCTGGCTCCTGGCTCCAGTTTTCTGCTAATGCAGACCCTGGGAGGCAGCCATGATTGGTCGAGGAATTGAGATCCAGCCTTCCATGTGGGAGGCCTGGATTGAGTTCCCATCTCTTGACTTTGGCCCTCCCCAGTCATTGTGGGGATTTGGAAAGTGACAGTGGATTGGGAGCTCTCTGTCTCTCAAATAAGTAAATAAATAAAAGTTTTAAGGAAAAAGTTCAAAAAGTTTATTTTTGCTTTTCTTTGAAAGGCAAAGAGACAGGGAGATATTCCCATCCACTCATTCACTCCCCAAATACTTGTAAGAGCCAAGGTTAGGCCAGGCCAAAGATCCCAGAATTCAATCCAGTTGTCCCTCTTGAGCCATCATCTGCTGCCTCCCAGGATACACATCAGCAGGAAGACGGAATGGGAAACAGTCAGGACTTGAACTCAGGCAGGCCAGTATGGGGTTCAAGTGTGTCTAATGGTGGCTTAACTGCTGCACCAAACACCTATCAACCAGGTCTTTTTAAAACTAACAGATGATTAAATTTTTGTTAGTATGTCTAATGGAAACTAATTGGAAAATCTGTTAATTTAATTTTTTATTCAAGGCTAAACAGCTGCATAAAATAGTATGAGTAAACTTTTTTGTTGCTTTCTTTGGGGTTTCAGGGACAGTGAGTTGATATAAACTACCCTTTAGCATTTTTGTAGTAGACTTGACTTTAGGGCTGATAACTTCTTTTTCCTTTTTTTTTTTTTTTTGGTATGTTTGGCTTTTTAGATTTATTTGTTTATAATCAGTGTTATACAGAGAGGGAGAGACAGAGAGATCTCCATCTGCTCGTTTACTCCCAAAATGGCTGTAACAGTCAGGGTTGGGCCAGGCTGAAGCCAGGAGCCAGGAGCTTCATCTGGTCTCCCACTTGAGTATAGGGATCCAAGCACTTGGGCCATCTTTCACTGCTTACCCAGTTGCATTAGCAGGGAACTAGATCAGAAGTGGAGCAGCCAGGACTTTAACCGATGCCCATATAGGATGCTGGCATTGCAGGCAGCTGCTTAACCTGCTAAGCCATGGTGCCGGCCCCTCTTTTACCTATTTGGACAACCTATATATATTTAGACCTTTGACTAAGCACTTTAATTTCTAAATGTTTTCATGTATTTTTGGAGTTTCTCTGTAAGAAAATTGAGGTGTTTGATTTTTATTTTAGAGGAAAATGAGATTTTATTCTAAAATCAGACATTTTTATAAATGTCTATGAATACATACCTAAATGGTTTTTTAAATGCTGACTGTTTACGTTTGTATTACCAAACTTTTTTCCATCCGACCATCTAAGTTGGTTATTTTAGCTGATATGGTTTCTAATTAAGTCTTTGTGGTTGAGAGAGCTCCCTGTGGCATGTCTGCTTTAGCATTTAATTGCTCCATAGACTCCAAATTAAATTCTGTCATATTCCATTTTGGTCTGCTGATGAAGCAATGATCTTTTCAGCATGACCTAAGGAATATGCTTGTGACAGCTTGAAGGACCAGCATCACAATTTTGAAAAAGTTAGGACTGTATGACTTCCCAATTGACTTTATGTTATTTCAAAATAAAAGTTTAAAGTGTTATCTCAAAGTTAAATAACAAAATGTCAGGCACATAATAGGTTCTATCTACATAACTACCTACAGTAAATAAAGCATAGTTGATGGTTTTACAGTACACCAAGTTATTTTATCTCAATAAAGCCAAGTCCTGGGAGTTTTTATATTGAATTTGAATGAAAAGTGCCAGAATAAAAAAATTTTGTAATTCTTTCATATATAGTATAAGGTGTCCTTACCTTAGGGTCTTAAAAGTTCTTTTCCAGTTCCACATTATTTCATTTGAAGATTTTGATTCTTTTTTTATTTTATTTTGTTAAAGGTTTATTTATTTTATTTGAAAGAGTTACACAGAGAGAGGAGAGGCAGAGAGAAAGAGAGAGAGAGGTCTTCCATATGATGGTTCACTCCCCAATTGGCCACAATGGCCAGAGCTGCGCCGATCTGAAGCCAGGAGCCAAGAGTTTCTTCGGGGTCTCCCATGTGAGTGTAGGGACCCAAGGACTTGATCCATCTTCTACTGCTTTCCCAGGCCATAGCAGAGAGCTGGATAGGAAGTGGAGCAGCCGGAACTTGATCTGGCACCCATATGGGATGCCAGCACTTCAGGCCAGGGCGTTTACCTGCTGTGCCACAGCACCGGCCCCCAGATTTTGATTCTTGAGTCAGCAAAGAAAATGAATATTTACATAAGTTGTATGTTAATTCCTTACATTAAAAAATAATTCATGTAAACGTGAGACAGAAGGTAAGATCTAATTACTGAGACTTTTAAGTCCAACATTAATCTAGTCTCATGCTTTTAGAAGGGTGTTCAGAATTCTACTTGCCTGTCACTTGGTACACTGATTCAGCAGTACTCAGAACAGAATTTAAGAGTTCTGATCCACAAGGATATGAACAGAGTCTAGCAGACTTTGAGACTCTAGAAGTGTGTGTGCTGCAAGCAGTGATTTATTATCAGGTACTACGTCACTAAGAATAAATTAATTGAAATGTTTAAGTCAATGTGAGACAGGTGAATTTGGTTGTGATGGTTGTTTTTTAAAATACTCGGCTCTGTGCTTATAAAATGCAGATGAAGAATTCTGCTTCTGGCAATGTGACAGAATAAATAGCATGAGTGACCCCTATTAGAAAACAGTTAAAAGCAAAGGTAAAATAGGAAAAGATGATCTTTTGAAATGCAATTCTGAAATGACACTGGTAGGAAGAATTCAAAGACGTAAAACAATAATAGTAGTAATTGAAAGCAGGAAGTTTGGAAGGTAAGCATTCATCATAGCTTTTCCAGTTTCTACTGAATCTATGATTTACTGCATTTACCTCTGCATGGAAATGCAGCAAAAGTCTAGCACCTCCCATCCCCCCAGGTAGAAGGTCTAACCAGTTTTCTTTGTTGATTAAAGCTGACACTCCCAAGTTTTGTCATTCTAAAGAGGAAGAAGAAATAACTTCATTGCACAAAAGAAAGCAATGAGAAAAAACTGCCTCTTGTATTTACCATGAATGTGCAAAGACAATATCAGCCTTGAAAATGTGTAACCAGGAGCTAGCCCTCAGTGTTTTCTTTTTCTTTTTTTTAAAGTGTATTTATTTGAAAGGCAGAATTACAGAGAGGCAGAGACAGAGAGAAAGAGGAACTATTTTCATTTGAAACTTTTCTTGATGCAGTAGGAAACTTACTAATTTTATTAAATTTCTACATGAGTATTCATCTGTTCAGTAAGCTCTGTAATGAAATGAGAAGTGTGCATAAAGTATTTATTATGCATTGTGAAAGACAAAGTTATTCAGGAAAAAGCATTTGTTCACGGTCTCAGCCTTTTTCTGTGCCAAGGTGATCCATAACAAATGCTGACAAGGATGTGGAGGAAAAGGTGCCCTAATAAACTGTTGGTGGGAATGTAAACTAGTGCAACCATTATGGAAGACAATATGGAGATTCCTTAGAAAGCTGCTAATAGATCTATGATATGACCCAGCAATCCCAGTCCTGGGAATTTACCCAAAGGAAAATGAAATCAGTATATCAAAGAGTTATCTGTACCCCTGTGTTTATAGCAGCTTAATTCACAATAGCAAAAACATGGAATTAACCCAGGTGTCCATAAACTGATGACTGTATAAAGAAAATGTAGTGTATATACACAATGAAATACTACTCAGTCATAAAAAAGAGTGATATCCTGTCTTTTGCAACAAAATGCATGCAACTGAAGACCATTATGCTTAGTGAAATAAGTCAGACCCAAAAAGGTGAATAATCATGT
Organism: Oryctolagus cuniculus; assembly: GCF_051225735.1. NCBI lineage: Eukaryota > Metazoa > Chordata > Mammalia > Lagomorpha > Leporidae > Oryctolagus > Oryctolagus cuniculus. Next base: position 145,338,212 of record NC_142868.1, on the reverse strand, counting down.
TTTCTTTGATTTGTAGCTAATATATAGAGTACAAAAAATATGTATATGGGTAAAATTGACATCTTAAGATTTGATTATTGTTTATAGCCCTTGTCTATACTTCTTTGCAGCAGTGGTCTTTCTACTTGTTGAATTCTTTAGTAGAGGAGTAAACCTGTGACTATAAAGTAAATTTAAAGTATCTTATTGGGGCCAGCACTGTGGGTAGAGCCACCGCCTACAGTGCCGGCATCCTGTGTATGCCCCTGGTTCGAGTCCCAGTTGCTCCACTTCTGATCCAGCTCTCTGCTATGGCCTGGGAAAGTAGTGGAAGATGGCCCAAGTCCTTGGGCCCCTGCACCTGTATGGGAGACCCAGAAGAAGCTCCTGACTCCTGGCTTTGGACTGGCGCATCTCCAGTCATTTCGGACAATTGGGGAGTGAGCCAGCAGATAGAAAACCTCTCTCTGTGTGAAACTCTGGACTTTCAAATAAATAAATAAATATTTAAAAAAAGAAGTATGTTATTAATTAAAAGGGACAAAAAGGAAGGAGGAGGGTGGAGGAAGAAAGTTGGGAAGTACCATTATGGGCTTGAAATTGTATATATGAAATACATGAAATCTGTTTTCTTTATATAAATTTTTAGAATGTTGATGCTCTAAAAAAAAAGAAAACAAAAAAACAAGAAAACAAAAGAAAGGGAAAGCACTTACACCGTCATTCGAATCGTAACTAAAGTAGCCATATCTTTCCCGGACCAGTATTTTTACCTGACAAAAATGACTAACAAACTGCAGTTATTCACCCTTGGTATTTTATGAAGATTTTCTTGAAACTGAAAAAAGTGAGTCTGCCACGTTTGGTGGCACCACTGTTGGTGGTGGTCTAAAACTCCAAGAGTTCATTTGAAAATTAAAATTTTGGAAAAGTTGTGCCTGTCACTTCAATAGTTTCTCAGTGTTTAAGGATTTTTCTGTGTTTGGTGTTGTGGCATAATGGGTTAAGTCACTACTTGCATTGCTAGTATCCCATATTGAGAGCTGTTTGAATCCCAGCTGCTTTGCTTCTTATCCAGCTTCCTGCTAATGTACCTGGGAATGTAGCACAACATGGCTCAAATACTTGGGCTTCTGCCACACATGTGGGAGACCAGTTTGGAGTTCTTGACTCCCAGCTTGAGCCTGGCCCAGATGTGGTGGTTGCGACCTTTTGGGGAGTAAACCAATAGAGTGAAGAGATCTCTTTTGCTCTCTCTCTGTCTCTACTTTTCTCTCTGTTGCTCTTCTTTTCAGATAAATAAATACTTTTAAAAAATTATATTTTGGAGGGGCTGGTGCTATGGTACAGCAGGTTAAAGCCCCGGCCTGCAACGCCAGCATTCTGTATGGGTGCTGGTTTGAGTCCTGGCTGTTCCACTTGTGATCCAGCTCCCTGTAATACAGCTCAGAAAGCAGCAGAGGTTGGCCCAAATCCTTGGGTCCTTGCATCCATGTGGGAGACCCAGAAGAAGCTCCTGGCTTTGGATCGGCTCAGCTCTGGCTGTTGTGGGCCATCTGGGGAATGTACCAGCAGGTGGAAAACCCCTTTCTCTCTTTCTCTCTCTTTCTCTGTAACTCTGTCATTCAAATAAATAAAATAAATCAAAAAAAAATTTTGTTGGAATAGGTGATATAAATAAATGTGATTTTTTTTAGTATTATATAATGAAATGTGTCAATATTTGCATAATTCAGAGGATCAGTATGTTCTAAATGACCACAGTAAAAAGTTGCCAGATCATGTATGGGAAAAGGTGCATTCAGTGTACATGATTGAGCAATGGGTTTTAATTTGACAGAGTTTAAAACATTTTTTCATACGATTTTAGATTTTGCATTACCAATAGCCTTTTAGAAGTTCTGCTTGTCAGGTTTTTGTACAGTGTTAAAGACAAAAACTCAAAATTATCTGGAAAGGTTATTAAAATACTCCTCTTTTCCAACTACATATTTGTTTGAGGTTTAATATTCTTCATATATTTCAACCAAAACAATATATCTCAGTAGATCTCTTAAACCAAACTTAAAGAGATTTTGTAGACATAACATTAAAGAGATTTGCAAAAATGTAGAATAGATCCACTCTTCTAATTAAATTTTTGTGTTGAAAGTCTATTTGTTTTTCTAAAAATATGTTAATATGAGTTTGTTGTTATTTAAAACAAATTAAATATCAAGTAAATATAGAAAGGGCTCAAAATTGTATGAATTTCTGTGTGTTCAAGGGGCAGGGTAGTTAACTGTAAAAAGGAATTTTTCACAAGGCTTATTGCTTGGAATTTTGCCCAGATTGCAAGCAGCTTCTCAGTTCTTTTTTTTTTTTTTTAAAGATTTATTTATTTATTTGAAAGCCAGAGTTATACAGAGAGAGGAGGCGAGGGAGGGGGAGGGGGAGGGGAGAGGGAAGGAGGAGGGAGGTAGGAGGAGGGAGGTGGGAGGAGGGAGGAGGGTCTTCCATCCACTGGTTCACTCCCTAGTTGGCCACAAAGGCTGGAGCTGTGCCCATCTGAAGCCAGGAGCTGCTTCTGGGTCTCCCACGTGGGTGCAGGAGCCCAAGCACTGGGTCATCTTCTGCTGCTTTCCCAGGCCATCGTAGAGAGCTGGATTGGAAGTGAAGGAGCCGGGAATCAAACCGGTGCCCATATAGGATGCCAGCATTGCAAGCGGCTACTTTACCCGCTACGCCACAGCGCAGGCCTTCAGTTCTTTTATTTATTTATTTCTTAATTTGTGTGCTTTAGAAAACATTCTGTAACTCCGTATTTGAAAATTTCTACTGCTCTACTTGTCATTTTATAGAAAATATAGCAGTTTGATGTTTGGGGTTATTTTATATAAAAATGATCCTGTTGTAAAAGTGGGCAACAGTATATACACATGAGTTAAACACATTTTAAGCATCTGTGGAACATTTATGAACACTGATCATGGGTTAGGCCATAAAGTTTATCCTAGTACAGTTTGAATGATTGGCATTATAGAAACCACACCTGTGACCCCAGTGATATTAAATAGTAATTAGTTACAAAAAGCTAAGTAGAAAATCTCAATATAGAAGGTGCCTGGTTCAAGTCCTGGCTCCTCTGCCTCTGATCCATCTTCCTACTAATAATTCACATCCTGAGAGGCAATAGATGATGACTCAGGTATTTGGGTCCCTGCCATCCACTTGGAAGACTTGGATTGAGTTTCTGGCTTTACTAACCCAGGATGTTGAGGGTATTAAGGGAATGAATCAGCAGACGGAAGATCTCTGTGTCTGTCTCTGTCTCTGATTTTCAAATAAAATGAAAATAAATTTTAAAAAATCTAAAAATAAATAATCTTGTTTAAAAAAATTTTAAAACTTATGTGTAACCTATTTGAAAGGCAGAAAGAACAAAAAAGGTCAAATACAGTCCTTTCATCCACTGATTCACTCCCCAAATGAGCACAACAGTTCGGGCTAGGCCAGGCTGAAGCCAGCAGCCCAAAATTCGTTTCTGGATTTCTCAGGGGCCCAAGTACTTGAGCTGATCTGCTACCTCCAAGGATGTACAATGTCAGGAAACTAGAATTGAAAGTGGAAGTCAAGAAAGAAAGAAAGAAAGAAAGAAAGAGAGAGAGAGAGAGAGAGAGAGAGAGAGAGAGAAAGAAAGAAAGAAAGAAAGAAAGAAAGAAAGAAAGAAAGAAAGAAAGAAAGAAAGAAAGAAAGAAAGAAAGAGGAAGTCAGGGTTCAAACTCAGGTACTTCAATAAGGGATGCAGGGGTCCCAGGTGGTATGGTAACTACTATGCCAAATGCCTGCCCCAGAGTATCCTATTTAACTGCACTACTTCATACCATTTTGTTTTGTACCATGATAGTTTTGGGGAGAAGTGATGTGATTGGCTATACAGTTTTTTGATAACATCATCACTGTTCAAAAATATTTATGAATAAAGAATATTATCCATTCATTTTATAGTCAGTTAATTCCTTATTAGAGAAGTTATAGTAAGGTCTTTTACTTTTTATCTTCATGTACAGTGGAAACAGTTATTCACCTATTGCTTGCATTGTTACTATGTGAATAACAATGAGAATACATTGAGGTGGATAATTTATTTTAGATTTGGCAGGAACATTGGTAATCCATGCTTGAATGTTTAATAATAAAACTACAACAAAGTAAATATACTGCTTTTAGTTGTTATTTATTTATTTTCCTCATTTCAAGATTGATGATCTTGTATTGAAATAGTTTTAATGTTGATTTAATAACTGATCCATAAAATTAATTGCAAATATTATTTATTGAGTACCTACTATATGCTAAAAACTCTGCTAGGTGGTTTCATGCATACAGTGCTTTCTCTAGGACATATTTCTAGGATAGGAATTGCTATGTCATAAGGTATATGTATTCAGCTTTTCAAGGTGATGTCCCAAAGTGATTGTGTCATTTGGAACTCTGGCAGTATGAGAGAGTTTACATTGTTCCACATTCTTATAAATACTTGGTATTGTCCAACTTAAAAAATATTTTCTAATCTGAGTGTGTGAAACTGAGTCTTAGATACAGAAAGATTAATCAGTGAATAATACTTGCTAACATTACATTCTAACCCTGGTTTGTCTGATTCCAACTACAATCGGCTGGATTTCAAAAAAATTTATACCATAGGTTCTTTTTATAACAATGAGAATAGTTATGAAATATGAAAGAGTAAGATTTTTAAATTAAAATGATTTTATATAAGAAATTTGTTAGGTAAGTTATCTCTGAAAAGGTGATTTTAGATGAACTGGATCAGAATCACTGGTAGTAATGGTGTGCTTGTTTGGATGAGGGGTGTTACTTATTAAAAATCAGCAGATTCATAGGTTCTACTAATTTCCAGGTCTACTAATTGAGAATCTCAAGGAGGTGAGAGACACACAGACATGCAGGCAGCTCTCATTCACTGGCTGACTCCTCAAATGCCTGCAATGGCCAAGCCTGAGCCAGGTGGAAACTGGGAGCTGAGAACTCAGTTCAGTTCTCCCCTTGGTGGGTGAAGGGATCTTGTCACTTGAGCCATTACCTGCTGCCTCCTAGGGTGTGCATTAGCAGGAAGCTGCACTCTGGAGCCAAGCTAGGAGTCCATCCAGTCACTCTACATGGGATGCTGCCATCCCAAATGATGGCTTAACTATTGGGCCAAATGCTTCTACATTAAAAAAAAATGTTTTTAAAAGACTTAGATGTTTATTTACTTAAAAGGCAGAGTGACCCAGAGAGAGGGAAACTAGAGAGAGGTGGGGGGAATCTTCTATCTCTTGGTTCACTCATCAAAAGCACTTAATGGCTGGGGCTGAGCCAGGTCGAAGCAGGAGCCAGCCCAAGTGCTTGAGCCATCATCTGCTGCCTTCCCAGGTGCGACAACAGTAGGCTGGATCCGAAGCAAAGCTGCAAAGACTAGGACTGGCCTTCTAATATGGGATGCTAGCATTTGCAAGCAGTGTCTTAAACTGCTGCATCACAACCCAGGCTCCATGCTTCAAAAAGTTCCCAGAGGGCTGGTGCTATGGTATAGTAGGTTAAGCCTCCACCTGCAGCACTGGCATCCCATGCAGGTGTTGGTTTGAGACCCCTCTGCTCCACTTCCAATCCAGCCCCTTTGATGCACCTGGGAAAGCATTAGAAGATGGTCCAAGTGCATGGACTCCTGCACCCACATGGGAGACTCGGAGGAACCTCCTAGCTTCTGCCTGGCTTATCTCCAACAATTGGCAGCCATCTGGGGTGTGAACCAGTAGATGGAAGACCTCTCTCTTTGTCTCTCACTCTGTGTGTCTGTAACTTTGCCTCTCAAATAAGCAAATCTTAAAAAAAAAAAAAAAGCTCTTTCATTTGGTTTTGGTTTCTGAAAAATACTTAACTTTAAGAATCTCTGCTTTAGGAATTTTGAACTAATTCCCAAAATATTGCCAGCTTCATATACAACCAGATGTATAAACATAGGCACAAATACAGAAATTTAGACTTATATTTATATAAGTACTCACTTTTTATTCTTGTCATCAAAATTTCATTTCTAGGAGTTCCTCTTAAGAATTTTTTTCTCTCATTTAATGTTCTTTTGTCCAACCTACGTGTGACCTGAAGTAGCAACAACAATAGTAATTTATCTCTAAACTGTTTGCCTGGCTGATCCCAAGTCTTTTAAAAAAAGGACTGTAGAATGCAAAAGATATGTTCATCTGGCAGTGCAGTCAGTTATTTCATTCATTTTTATAGAATCACTGGTACCAATGATAGCATCATTGTATATTGAAGAAGTAGATCTAATGGTTAGAGAGAGTAAACTTGGGGCTAGTGCTGTGGCGTAGCTGGTAAAGCTGCTCCCTGCAATGTGGGTATGGGTGCTGGTTTGAGTCCCAGCTGCTCCACTTTCTTTCTTTCTTTTTAAGATTTATTTATTTATTTGAAAGGCAGAGTTATAGAGAGGAAGAGGCAGAGAGAGAGGTCTTCCATCCACTGGTTCACTCCCTGGATGGCCACATCGGCAGGAGCTGGGCTGATCTGAAGTCAGGAGCCAAGAGCTTCTTCTGGGTCTCCCAAGTGTGTGCAGGGGCCCAAGCACTTGGGCCATCTTCTGCTGTTTTCCCAGGCACGTTAGCAGGGAGCTGGATCAGAAGTGGAGCAGCTGGGACTCGAACTGGTACACATATAGAGTGCTGGCACTGCAGGCGGCAGCTGCCATGTCACAGTGCTGGCCCTGGCTGCTCCACTTTCAATCTAGCTCCCTGCTAATGGACCTAGGAAAACAGCGGAAGATGGTCTTAATCCTTGGGCCCATACACCCACTTGGGAGACCTAGAAGAAGCTCTTGGTTCCTGACTTTGGATAAGCCCAATTCTGGTCATTGTGCCATTTGAGGAGTGAACCAGTGGATGTTAGCTTGCTCTCTCTCTCCCTCTCTCTCTCTCTCTCTCTCTACTCTGCCTTTCAAATAAATCTTTTTAAAAAATATTATGATTATTTCTAACATCTTAATTTTTATAGCTTGATTATTTGATTATAAAATTAAATACTTTAAAGGATCAGTGTTTTACTTGGTGAAACAGATTTGTTTAGCAAAAACTAAAAATAACGTGACAGTTTCTATGTCATGCTTTTGAAACAGAAGCTTTAAATCTTATATGTAAAAGTTGTTAGCTATTCTAAAGGTACAATAAGAGATTATTGTTCATATCAGTGTAATAAATTGATACTCCCTGGTTGTACTTTTTCATTTTGCACATTGTCAGAACCTTGGGCCTTAATCTTATTCTTTGATTGACAGTAGCGACCGGAGAAAGAACGCTTGTATTGTTTGGGATAGTCACATCTGTTCAACTTGATTCAGTTGAGGGTATTTGCATATTCTTAAGTATTTCTTCTGAGAGGGCTTAAATCCTTCTCAAGTGCTTGATGCATTTTTGAAATTCATTCATAAGGTATCTACATGCACTAATAGTTTTGTATAATATTGCTGTGCATAATCTGACAGATAAGGCCACATTTTAAAACAAGATATTCTTTAGGGATGCTACATTATATTTTTATTTATTCTGCTGAACAGAAATGCCAGGTTTTTTAAAAAGGTCAGTTCAATGTTTTGATTAAATTAGTGTGTCCTTATTTTGAGGAGAATTTATAAATCATAGGACAAATGAAGATTTATTGAATGATAATTCAAAGGTATTAATGGTAATTTTTCTTTCTTTGGGTGGAAAACTGAGTGATTTTTATAGAAAATAATTGTAGAACTTAATTGGTTTTCTGTTTAGCCTCCTTATTTTGCTCAGCATCATATAGCTTGGAAATTAAGCATTAAATTTTTATCTCAACTTCCGGACATTAAAACCTAGTAAATAATGATATTTGACCTCTAATTTATATCACTTAGAAATTATACTACATTTAAAATTTTCCTGTTTTCATTAGAACATGTAGTCTTCCTTTATTTCTGCCTGAACTACCTCTTTCCAGTTTTATATGTGCCTTACTAATGGATATAAAAACTGTGATATTATCTCATCTTATTCATCATCAAATCTCTCCAGAAAATGCCCAATCATTATTTTGCCATCCTGTTTTCATATTTTCCTTGGGCCTAGGTGATTCAGTAAAGAATAATTATGGAACATGATGGCTTATTAATATAATGTTAAAAACCTTTGATAGCAAACAGATTTCATTTTGTTTAGAAAATTTGAAATCTGCTGAAGTCAATTAACAGTGTCACCATGGGCATAGAATCAGAGGAGCAATCTCTTTCTTCCTTGATACGTATCATCTTAAGGAAAGCAGCCAGAACTTTAGACTGCAGTGATCCGAAAAGGTCCTGGAAAGAAATAAGGCTCAGATTACAGGATAGATAGAATTCAGATGCTCAACAACAACAAAAAAAGAGTTAGAATGCCATCTAGGCTGAGAATTCTAGGTGTTCAGAAAGGAAAATTATCATTAAGTATAATCAGAAGAAGGGAAACAGTTGTTGAGTACTTTTTGATACCTGGCCCTCTTCTCATGGTAACCTGGAGAATTCCTATCCTAGTTTTTATTTCTTGCTTTTCTTTTCTGGAGCTATTTAGGTTGTCTATCCTTATTTCGACCTAGGCCACTTACTTTCAAATCTCTTATCTGCCTTACTTATAAAAGATATTATACCACCTCATCTGAATTTAATTATTGTGTTAGAGGATTTATTGGAGAAAGTTCTCTGTTATTGGATGTTACTATCGAGATGGTATTTTTAAATGTTTACTTTTTAAATTTTATCTACTTGAAAGGCAGAGAGAGAGAGATCAATGTTCCAAATCTGCTGGGTGGCTTCCAAAATGCCTACAACAGTCAGGACAGGGCCAAGTTGAACCTGGAACCTGGAACTCCATCCGGGTTGATGGGAGCCATCATCTTTTGCCTCCCAGGATGCACTAGTAGAAAGGTGGATTGGAAGCAAAGGAATCAGTACTCAAACTGGCACCCTGATACGGATGCAGGCATCCGAACTGGCAGCTTAGTCTGCTCCATCACAAAGCTTACCCTTAAAGTATTATTTTAAAATATTTATCTATTATAGGGCCCATGCTGTGGGGTAGTGAGTAAAGCTGCTGCCCACACATCCCATATGGACACCGGTTTGATTCCTGGCTGCTCCACTTTTGATCCAACTCTCTGCTATGGCCTGGGAAAGCAGTAGAAGATGGCCCTAGTCCTTGGGCCCCTGCACCCATGTGGGAGACCTGGAAGAAGCTCCTGGCTCCTGGCTTCGAATCAGCCCAGTTCTGGCTGTTGTGGCTATTTGAAGAATGAACCAGGCAGATGGAAGACCTCTCTCTCTTTGCCTCTGTCTCTCTGTAACTCTGCCTTTCAAATAAATAAATAAATCTTTAAAAATTTTTTTGTCTATTAGATAACTCTAAGTTACATAATTATTTTTTGTCTTCCAGGAATCCCCTGCTGGCCGAAGGAAAGCTCTTGCTACTAGCAACATCAATATGAAACAATATGCAAGTCCTATGCCAACTCAGACTGATGTCAAGTTAAAATTCAAGCCACTGTCTAAAAAAGTTGTATCTGCCACTCTCCAGTTTTCATTATCTTGCATTTTCCTTCGAGAAGGGAAAGCTACGTAAGTTTCTTTTGTCAAATAAGCTGCTTCACGTTGTGTTTCAAAACACCAAAAGTGAATAGCTTTTGATGCAATGAGCTGGCCATAGTTGAACATCCTACAGCATACCAATCATTCTTGCCATTCTTTTTCAGAGGCTGAATTTTAAAAATTCTTAGTTACTTATAAATAGTCATTATTCATTCCAGAGAATGAACCAGGAATTTAAAAGTGATTACTATGATTTCAAATTCTAAATTTTATATAATAGTGTTTCATACCTGCTTGTTTTACATTTTTGTGTCTTCAGTGTAACCTGAAGTACAGACACTTCAATTAATAAAGCTGTTTGATATAACTGAGATATGAGAGGAACCAGAATGAAAAGTTTAGGATAAGAGAGATGAAAGCACTAAGAGAATTTTTTCCAGTTCATATTTCCTGATTCAGCCTTCCAAAATTGTACAGTAAGGGACAGTTAAATAACAGTTTCTTGTACTCATTATCCTTTTCAACAATCACTTATTAAGCACTGAATAGGCAATCCACAAAGCTTTCTACATTCAGTTCTGATCTCTTAAAAGAGTAAAATTCTAACAATACATTTGGTGAATATATGTAGAGCAGGGTGAAAAATTTGACATTTACTCTCATTGTTGCATACAATTGAGTCATGGGTAGGTACATGGATATAATGACAGAGCTAGTTACCTACTTGCAGTGGAAGTTGAAGAGACAGCAGAAATGAAAATTGTTTGCCTGGACTTAAAAAGTGAGGGGAAGAGGATAGCTGTGGCTATTTCAGTCCAATCTGAATCGCAGTTTTAAACATATTTGACCTAGTGGAATGTGGTTTCCATAATTGGCCATGTCACCTTGACTGATTAGGCTGGATTCTGTGCATGGCTGTAAATGAGATGTTTGGCACTCATCTATAAATGACTTAGAAGATAACAACAATAAACCCACTCTACAAGAAGTTGGATTCTAAGTGAGTATAGTTAGGTAGAGGCAGTACAGATTGGAAGCACCTTCGTCTTATATCTCAGTACCTTAAATTGTTGAGTTAAATAATGAGAAATAAAAATCTTACCCTAAAGCTAAAGCCAAAATGAAAGGAACGAAAACACAGGAAGAAGAGAGACAACAAATTCAGAGAAGATTATTTGAGGGTGAACTTTCTCACACTGAGCAGAAGCAGTAAGTGAATCAGCAACATTTACAGGAATCTGTGAGAGAGGAAATTAAGTCAAACCAAGTATCTGACTTTGAGTTGAATAGGAATTTTCTCAGAACATCCTTAATTTCTTCTCTACTCTAGATACCTTCTTTCTTTACCTTTCCCCCAAAAAAGTGTTCAGAGTTAAAGTATGAAGAAACTAAAATAAGTTAACATTTTAAGAATGATATTTTGAAATTATCTCCCTATCACTATGTATTATTGATCAGTGAACAATTTATAAGGTATTCATAGGCAGATAATAGAAATTTTTTTGTTCATGCAGACTTTGTGTCACTCAATTTATTAAAAAAAGGGTAAATAATTTTGTTAACTCTAAGCTTTTATGAGATAGAATATAAAGAATTTTTAAAAATTGGTTTGCAAAATCATAACATATTTAGAAGATAAGTAAATATTAACAAACATCGCAAAAGAAACAGTATTTAATTTGGCTTTCTGAATTTTGGGGAAGTCTGCCAAATTGAAAATTTATTTATATATAACATGTTAGAAATATGTTTTATTCATTGGAGTTTATTTGAAATTTAATATTAAAATAATAGAGAAAACTAATGATTTGACTGTTTAGAGTATTTAATGTGAATTTTATAAATGTGTATTTAAAATATTCAAGAGAAAAAAGTTTATATTTTATCAAATAAATAATATTTAGCTTATAAGTTTCTCAGGTCATTTTTTACCTTGTTATTCTTAAAAAAAGCTAGCCTTTTTTTTGTTGTTGTTCTCCAAAGAAACCTTTTATTTATTGAAAACAAATTTCATAAGTACAGCTTTAGGAATATAGTGATTCTTCCCCCCATACCCTGTCTTCGCAACCCTACTCCCATTCACTTCCTCCTCCCTTTCCCATTCCCAGTCCCATTCTCCATTAAGATTTGTTTTCAGTGAACTTTATACACAGAAGACCAACTCTATACTAACTAAGGATTTCAACAATTTGTGCACACAAACACACAAAATATAAAAAACTGAGAACAAATTTTACAGTTAATTCTCATAGTACAACTCATTAAGGACAGAGGTCCTGCATGGGAAATAAGTATACTATGACTCATGTTGTTAATTTAACAATTGACACTCTTATGTACGATGTCAGTGATCACCTGAGGCTCTTGATGTAAGCTGGCAAGGCTTTGGAAGTGTTTTGAGTCCAAAATCTGTCAGTATTTAGACAAGGCCATAAGCAACATGGAAGTTCTCCCTTCAGAGAAAAGTACATCCTTCTTTGATGGCCCCTTCTTTCCACTCAAAGAGATCATTCATGTAGGACATTTTTTGTTGCCACAGTGTCTTGGCTTTCCATGCCTGAAATGTTCTCATGGGCTTTTCAGCCAGGCCAGAATGCCTTAAGGGCTGATTTTAGGTCAGAGTGCTCTTTAGAGTAATTGTCATTCTATGAGTCTGTTGGGTAGACTGCTTACTATGTTGGAACATTCTCTCCTTTTTAATTCTAACTATTGTTCTTACCAGATTTTGATCCTATTTATATGATTCCTTTAACACTTAATCCTTTCTATATGATCAATTTAACACTTAATATGATCATTTTAACACTTAAGATGGCATTATTACCACACAGCTTAATGGGATTTAGAGTCCCATATCAAATTTTTAGCTGTACCCTTAGAAGTAAATCGAAAGGAATGTATGTAGAACTATACAGCTCCTCCCTCTCTTATTCCCACTCTTATTATTTTTTACTGGGATCTATTTTAAATTAATTTTATACACATGTGATTAATTCTATGTAAGTAGTATTTAGAAGGAAAAAAAAATTGTTCCTTGACCATCAAGACAAGGGCTGTTCCAGTCATTGCTTCTCCAAATGTCAATTTCACTTCTACAGGTTTTCTTTTAGTTGCTCTGTTAGTTATCACATATCAGAGAGAACATATGGTATGTGTCCCTTTGGGACTGGCTTGTTTCAGTAAATATGGTATTTTCCAGATTCATCCATTTTGTTGCAAATGGCCGATTTCATTTTTTTTAACCATTGTGTAGTATTCCATAGAGTACATATCCCAATAATTTCTTTATCCAGTCTTCAGTTGATGGGCATTTAGGCTGATTTCATGTCTTAGCTATTGTGATTTGAGCTGTAATAAACATGGGCATGCAGATAACTTTTTTATTTGCTGATTTCAGTTCCCTTGGGTAAATTCTCAGGAGTGGGATGACTGAGTTGTATTCAGATTTCTGAGGTATCTCCAGACTGTCTTCCGTAGTGGTTTTACCAGTTTACATTCCCACCAACAGTGGATTAGAGTACCTTTTTCCCCACATCTTCACCAGGATTTGTTGTTTGTTGATTTCTGTATGAAAGCCATTCTAACTGAGGTGAGGTAAAACCTCATTGTGGTTTTGATTTGTGTTTCCCTGACAGCTAGTGATCCTGATCTTTTCATGTGTCTGTTGGCCATTTGGATTTCCTCTTTTGAACAATGTCTGTTTAAGTCCTTTGCCCATTTCTTAACTGGGTTGTTTGTTTTGTTGTTGTGGAGTTTCTTGATCTCTTTATATATTCTAGTTATTATTCCTTTATCATTTGCGTAGTTTGCCAGTAATTTCTCTCTTCCTGTTGGTTGCCTCTTCATTTTCCTGAGTGTTTCTTTTGCAGTACAGAAGCTTCTCAATTTGATGTGATGCCATTTGTTAATTTTGGCTTTTATTGCCTGTGCCTCTGGGATCTTTTCCAGGAACTCTTTGCCTGTGCCAATGTCTTGCAGGGTTTCCCCAGTGCTCTCTAATAATTTGATGGTATCGGGTCATATATTTAGGTCTTTAATCCATTTTGAATGGATTTTTGTGTAAGGTATAAGGTAGGGGTCCTGCTTCATACTTCTGCATGTGGAAATCCAGTTTTCCCAGCACTGTTTGTTGAAGAGACTTGCTCCAGGGATTGGTTTTAGCTCCTTGGTTGAATATAAGCCAGTTATAGATGCTTGGATTGATTTCTAGTGTTTCTATTCTGTTCCATTGTTCTATCCATCTGTTTTTGTACCAGTACCAGGCTGTTTTGATTATAACTGCCTTGTAATATATCTTGAAATCTGGTATAATGATGCCTCTGGCTTTGTTTTTGTTGTATAACATTGCTTTAGCTATTTGAGGTCTCCTGTGCTTCCATATGAATTTCAGCATCATTTTTTCCAGATCTGAGAAGCATGTCATTGGTATTTTGATTGGAATCTCATTGAATCTGTAAATTGCTTTTGGAAGAGTCAACATTTTCATAATATTGATTCTTACAATCCATGAACACGGAAGATTTTTCCATTTTTTGTATTTATTTATTTCTTTCTTTAATGTTTTGTAATTCTCATCGTAGAGATCTTTGACATCCTTGATGAAGTTTATTCCAAGGTGTTTGCTTTTTTTTTTGTAGTTTTTGTGAACTGGATTGATCTAGAAGTTCTTTCTCAGCCATGGTATTGTCTGTGTATACAAAAGCTGTAGATTTTTGTGTATTGATTTTATATCCTGCTACTTTACCAAATTATTCTATGAGGTCCAATAGTCTCTTAGTGGAATTCTTTGGATCCCCTATATAAAGAATCATGTCATCTGCAAATAGGGGTAATTTGACTTCTTCCTTCCCAGTTTGTATCCCTTTGATGTCTTTTTTCTTTTTTTTTCTTAATGACACTAGCTAAAACTTCCAGTACTATATTAAATAGCAATGGTGAGCATGGGCCTGCCTGTCTGTTATCAGATCTCAGTGGGAATGCTTCTGGCTTTTCCCCATTCCATATGATGCTGGCTATCACTTTGTCATAAATTACCTTGATTGTGTGGAGGAATGTTCCTTCTAAAGTTTGTTTTGAGTTTTCATCATGAAAGGGTGTTGTATTTTATCAAATGCTTACTCTGCATCTATTGAGATAATCTTATGATTTTTATTCTTCAACTTGTTAATGTGATATATCACATTGATTGATTTGCAAATATTGAACCATCACTGCATATCAGGAATAATCCCACTTGGTCTGGGTGAATGATCTTTCTGATGTGTTGTTGGATTTGATTGACCAAAATTTTGTTGAAGATTTTTGCATTTGTATTAATCAGAGAAACTGGTCTGTAGTTCTCTTTGTTGCATCTTTCTCAGGTTTAGGAATTAAGGTGATGCTGGCTTCGTAGAACTTGGTAGGATATCCTCCCTTTCAGTTGATTTGAATAACTTGTGAAGAATTGGAGTTAGTTCTTCTTTAAATGTCTGGTAGAATTCAGCAGTGAAGCCATCTGGTCCTTGGCTTTTCTTTGTTGGGAAGGTCTTTACTACTTATTGAATTTCTGTCTTGGTGATAGGTCTGTTTAGGTTTTCTGTGTCTTCCAGGCTCAATTTAGGTAGGTTGTATGTATCCAGGAATCTATACTTTTCTACCAGGTTACCCAGTTTGTTGGCATACAACTCTTTGTTGTAATTTCTGATCACTCTTTATTTCTGTGGTGTCTGTTGTTACTTTTCCTTTTTCATCTCTAATTTTATTGATTTGGGTCTTCTCTCTCCTTTTTTTGTTTTTTTGGGCCAATGGTGTGTCAATTTTGTTTGTTTTCAAAGAACCAGCTCTTTGTTTTGCTGATCTTTTGTATTTTTTGGGGGGTTCAATTTTATTGATTTCTTTTCTAATTTTAATTATTTCTTTCTACTACTAGTTTTGGGTTTGGTTTGCTATAGTTTTTCTAGATCCTTGAGATGCATTGATAGTTCATGTATTTGCTGCCTTTTCAATTTCTTGATGTAGGCACGAATTGGTCTAAAATTTCTTCTTAACACCGCTTTAGCTGTATCCCAAAAGTTTTGATATGCTGTGTTGTTGTCTTTTGTTTCCAGAATTTTTAAAATTTCTCTTTTGATTTCTTCTGTGACCCACTGCTCTTTTAGGAGCGTGTTGTTCATTCTCCACGTTTGTGTATGTTCTAGAGATTCCTGAGTTGCTCATTTCCAGCTTTATTGCATTGTGGTCTGAGAAGATGCATGGTATGATTTTGATTTTTTTTGAATTTGCTGAGATTTACTTTATGGCCTAGCATGTGGTCAATCCTAGAAAAAGTTCCATGCACTGGTGAGAAAAATGTGTATTCTGTGGCTGTAAGGTGGAAGGCGCTGTAGATATCCGCTATGTCTATTTCATCTACAGTGTAAATGAACTCTTGTTGTTTCCTTGTTGATTTTCTATCTGGTTGATCTGTCCATTGCTGAAAGTGGGGTACTGAAGTCCCCCATTACTATTGTATTTGAGTCTATATCTCCCTTTAAATCCATTAACATTTCTTTTAGATAGCCAGGTGCCCTGTAATTAGGTGCTTATACATTTATAATAGTCACCTCTTTCTGTTGAATTGATCCTTTAATCATTATATAGTGTCCTTCTTTGTTGCTTTTAATAGTTTTTGTGTTAAAGTCTATTTTATCTGATATTAGGAAGGCTACGCCAGCTCTTTGGTTTCTGTTAGCATGGATTATCTTTTTCATCCTTTCACTTTCAGTCTTCATGCATCTTTTTTGGTAAGATGTATTTCTTGTAGGCAGCAAATAGATAGGTTTTGGTTTTTTAATCCATTTAGCCAGTCTGTGTCTTTTAACTGGGGAGCTCAGACCATTTACATTCAGGGTGCCTATTGTTATACTGACTTTGCCCTGCCGTGTTTCTGTATATCCTAATTTTGTATTTTGGGTTTCTTTTGTACTTTTACTGGGTCATTTTCTGCATTCATCTTCTTTTGTAGTGATGTTCCTGTTTCTGTGTTTCTATGTGTAGCACATCCTTGACCATCTTTTGTAGGGCTGGGCAAGTAGTTAAAATTTTTTCAATTTTCTGTTTGTGTGGAAGATCTTTATTTCTCCTTCATTCATAAATGAGAGCCTTGCAAGGTACAGTATACTGAGTTGACAATTTTTTCTCTTAAGACTTGGAATATATCTCACCATTCTCTTGCCTGTAGGGTTTCTGATGAGAAGTCTGCAGTGAGTCTAATTTGGTTTCCTCTGAATGTGATTTGATATTTCTCTCATGCACATTTTCTTTATGTTCTACTGTGGAAAATTTTATTACAATTTGTCATGGTGAGGATATTTTCTATTTGTGTCTATTGAGAGTTCTGTGTATTTCCTATACTTGGATGTCTTTTTCTTTCTCCAGATTGGGGATTTTTTCTGTTATTATTTCATTAAGAACGACTTCTAATCCTTTCTCTCTTTCCATGCTTTCCAGAATTCCTAGGATCCGTATGTTGGGTCATTTGATATTATCATGTAAATCTCCAACCGTGTTTTTTAGTTTTCTAATTTCTTCCCTTTTTTTTTTTTTTTTTGGTCTGACTATAATATTTCCAGAAATTTGTCTTCTAGTTCTGATACTTGTTCTTTTGTGTCACCTATTCTGTTGTTAAGTCTTTCCACTACATTTTTTATTTGATCTGTTCAATTCTTCATTTCTAGTATTTCATTCTAACTTCCCTTCAATATCTCAATTTCTTGAGAGCACTTTTCACTTAGTTCATGAATTTTCTTCTGATTGTTTCTAAGTAATCTATTAATTTTCTGAATTCCATTTCTGGCACATCCTTGATCTCTTCATCTTCACCTTTTTTTGAAGTGTTGTGTCTTTCTTATTCTCATTTAGAGTTTTTCTTTTGTTTTTCAGCATTTCTGTATTTTTTGGGAGGGGTCTGGTTGCTTTTCTCTTTAATTTGTGTCTTTGTGATTTAGTAGAATGTCTGTACTTTTAGTGAGTTCCGAGAGGTGTGTGCTGGATGTGGCCTGAGTGCACTGTTCAGTATTCCGGGGTGGAGGGGGTATCCAATTTAAGGCCTCCCTGGGGCTTTGTATCTTTCCTCTGATTTTTTGGTTAGAGGATGTTGTTCACTTCTCTTAACGAGACCCACCTTTTTCCTCACAATTGTGGTTTGCCCTGGTGTTAGTCTATGGTGTGTCCAGGGTTGTATCGCCTTACTTAACAAACTGCACCTCTAATCTATGGAGATTTTCTTGTGGTGAGGTTTTCCTCTGTTATGAGCTGCTATGAGTCTGTGTTGCGAGTGGAAACATGCAGCCCCACCTACTGGAGCCCAGCTCAATTCTCAAGCCTGGTGGAGATGGGTATGTGCTCGTTATACGGAGCTCATATATGAGCTACCTACTGGGGCCTGGCTCGAGTTTTCGATATTCATGACTTCTTGTTGTATGGCTTATGTGATGGTGAAGAAATTCTTTTGAAATGTTGTGGTCCTTGTTCCTGGGTTGGGGGTGTGGTGAAGTGTCTCCTGCAATTGATGGGTATGTGCATGGAAGGCAAAGGCAGGAGCCCCCTGCTTACCTTTGAAAATGTAAACAAACAACATGGCTTCTCCCAGCAGGCTGCAGATCTGATTGGGGAGATGGGGGGCATGGAGATGGGCAAGGGGGTTGCCAACCTCTCTGTTCCTCCATACCTTCTCTTTTTTCCTGTGTAGAACTTCACAAGTAATTTGCCAAGCTCTCCTTCCCACTGCTATTTGCAGTTCCGTGGACCTGGATTTCTCATCTAACCTGGTTTGCTGGGGTCTGGTTCCAGCCTCCCCATCCATGCCTCTGCGGCTTCCCTTTCTTATTTGCTCTTTCAGCGTTGACCTGCCCAGTCTCTGTTGGTCTCCTGGGCTTCTTGTCATGAATTTCCTATGACTCTTTCTCCAGCATGTGTCTTTTCTCCTTTTTAACTACCTATTTTGCCCTGTAAGACTCAGATTATCCTGTTGCTATACTGCCATCTTGGGAGCCCCCTCTAGCCTTTGTTCTTAAGATGCTTTGGGAAGTTATGCCCCTTCAAAAAATGCAATATTTAAGCAAGATTTAATATGATTTACAGGAGCTTACCATTTTCTTTCCATTTTACTCACATTCCCCAAAAGGTTCATGGACTTTAAATTAAGATTTGTTATTTTAATTCCTTTTCAAATTTCTTCATGTCCAGGAAAATTTCAATCTCCTCTAGGAAAAAAACTAACTCCTAAGCAGTTAGTTTTTAATCCTGTTTGCTTTTTATTAATCATACCTACCACTTAAAAATTAATAAATACAAGTATTTAAATTTCTCAATATTATAGCCGTTTAAACAGACTTGTTGACATATCTTATAGGAAGAATAAATTAATGTGACAGGTTGAGTATCCCTTATCCTAAATACCTAGGACTGGAAGTGTTTCAGATTTCAATTTTTTCATATTTTCGAATGGTTGAGTGTATACAAAGAGATGTCTTGAGGATGAGACCCAAACCCAACATGAAATTTGTTTTGTGTATACCTAATACACATAGCCTTATGGTAATTTTAAATAGTATTTTTCAGGCAACTGCTTTTTTTTTAAAGATTTATTTTTTTATTTGAAAGTCAAGAGCTACAAATAGAGAGAAGGAGAGGCAGAGAGAGAGAAGTCTTCCGTCTGCTGGTTCACTCCCCAGTTGGCCGCAATGGCCAGAGCTGTGCTGATCCGAAGCCAGAAACTAGGACTTCTTCCGGGTCTTCCATGTGGGTGCAGGGGCCCAAGGACTTGGGCCATTTTCTACTGCTTTCCCAGTCCACAGCAGAGAGCTAGATTAGAAGTGGAGCAGTTGGGACTTGAACTGGCACCCATATGGGATGCCAGCACTGCAAGCGGCAGCTTTACTCGCTGTGCCACTGTGCCAGCGCCACAGCTACATTTTACTACAGCCTGTCAGATATGAAATTTCCCATTTGCAGTATTATGTCAATGCCCAAACAGTTTCAGATTTTAGAGTATTTTGGCTTCTGGGTTTCGGATTAGAGATGTCCAACTTTTATTTTCTTAGGAAATTATTTTCTAAGCAATGTCCTCTAATAAACTGTGTATTATATTTTGTGTCTTTGATATAGGGATGAAGACATGCAAAGTCTGGCTAGTTTAATGAGTATGAAGCAGGCTGATATTGGCAATTTAGATGACTTTGAAGAAGACAATGAAGAGGATGATGAGAACCGTGTAAACCAAGAAGAAAAGGCTGCAAAAATTACAGGTTGGTTATAGTAGTTGGTTATAGTAGCATTAAGCTAGTGTATCTTTTTCTTTTTCTTTTTTTTTTTTTTTTTTTTTTTTGACAAGCAGAGTTAGATAGTGAGAGAGAGAGAGAGAGAAAGGTCTTCCTTCCGTTGGTTCACCCCCCAAATGGCTACCATGGCCGGCGCACAGCGCCGATCCGAAGTGCTTCCTCTTTGTCTCCCATGCGGGTGCAGGGCCCAAGCACTTGGGCCATCCTCCACTGCACTCCTGGGCCACAGCAGAGAGCTGGACTGGAAGAGGAGCAACCAGGACAGAACCGGCACCCCAACTGGGACTAGAACCCAGAGTGTCAGCGCCGCAGGCGGAGGATTAGCCTAGTGAGCCGCAGTGCCGGCCACTAGTGTATCTATCTTTGCAGAGTTGGAAAACTCATTTTCATTTCCCAGGAAAAAACAATTCTACTACTAAGGTATTTTTTTCTTCCTTAAACCTCATATAATATACTGTTTAACTCTGAAAACTTTGTGTGGTGACTATAAGTAACTTAACAGATTTTAATAGTTTAAGATCAAGCCTAAAAGGTCAAAAAGACATAAAACATACTGAATTATAGATAACATAACCTAAATGTGCTCATATCTTGTCATTGTATGAATAAGTATGAATTCACGTGACTTATATGGAAATTCTGTTTTGAATTGGTATGTATCACATTCCCTGTATCTTGAAGTTTCCATGCAACTATGTTGCTAGCTGGTTTAATAAAACTACTACAGTGTTAAGTGCTTAGAACTTCTTTGTATTAATATTTGTTCATAATAAATATTTGTTCACAGTCTGATTATCACAGTTAAGTATTGATGTTACAGTTTTCTTATTGGAGTGAATTTTAAGCACTGTTTATGTGTTCTTATTTACTCTGCATTTCTGGATTGATGTCTCTTGATTTCTTTTACTCTTCACTGTTTGGTGTTTTTTTCCGAATTCGTTGTTTATTTGATACTGATTTTTTGGCTTTGTCTCAGCTCTTGCTGTCATGTAGGTAATTGCCACTGACTATTTAACTCCTTAGCTGAAATGTTCCTTGACCTTCTCAAATCTAATGACAATCACTTCTACTCTACTACTGTAACTCTACCATAAGAAACTTAATCATGTATGTGTGAAAGAGAGATGGCTTTGTCATGTGTAAATTTTATGAATTATTATTTTCTAGTTTGTAATTGCAATTTTGATTTCTTATTTGACCCAAGGGTATTTAGGAGAGTATATTTTACCATATGCTTTATTTGTTTACTTCTAGTTTAGTTTCATTCAAATGAGATTCATAAGTCTCTTGAATTTTAATTTTTAAAAAACTTTTGAGGGTTTTTCCTTTATAGTAGAGACATCAAATATTTTTATAAATTTTCTCTTTTTATGTGTATATTCAATTTGTTAGATTCCGCATTAGACCAAACTTTTTACATTATTGTTATTTTATATTCTTCTTTTTGTATAGTTCATCTATTAAAGTTAGAGAACTTCAGTGCTAAATTATTTAGATCATAAAAACTTACAGCTTCATTCTAATTCTGTTATTCATTCCACTTAATGTCTTTTACTAGAAATATTGCCTGATGTGTTAGTGTTTGTAATCCATAGTTTATTTTTGTGGTACATTTTAATTTATTTCTATTATTTATTTACTTAGCTATTTTATTTTACTTCAGAAACAGAGGAGCGGCGGGGTGGTGGGGAGGGGGAGAGAGAGAGAAAGAGAGAGAGAAAGAAAGAAAGAAAGAAACTCCCACCCACTGGGTTGGTGCCTCAGATGCCCCCAGTGCCTGGGACTGCCCTGCTGAAGCCAGGATTCTGGAACTCAATCCTAATCTCCCACATGGTGGCAGGGACCCAAGTATTTAACCCATCACCTGCTGCCTTCTGGGGTGCCCATTAGCAAGCAGTTGGAATCAGCAGTGGAGCCAGGACTCAAACGCAGATACTTGGATATGGGATGAGGGTGTCCCAACTGGCAGATTAATGTTGAAGCCAAGTGCTGTACTACAGATAGCTTTTGATTAAAACTAAATTTCAATTAGACAGTAGTGTAAGAAGAAATAAAAGCAGTCACAAATCTGTAGCTGTTTTGTGTTATTTGTCCACATGTTTGTTTTCCCTATATTGCCAAATTCTTTCATTGTAGCGACTGTGGTTTTTGACCCTGCATTCTACCACATTGTCTGAAACATAATGCATATTTAATGTATGTTAGCTGAAAGACCGCAGTGAATGAATGAGGCTTCCTTCTATTGTAACCCATATTGATCACTGTCTCACTATCTTGTTTCATTTGACCTTTAATTGTATCCTAGGATAAGGTGGTCTCATTTTATGGGAGGAAAATATTCTAAAAGACACAAGTGATTCAGAGCTCAATAATTCAAGATTAGTTTTCCAAAAATAATGAATCTAAAATATGTATGTTAAGGAAGTAGGAGTAGGTGGGGATATCAGGTGACTAGACCCACATTCTCAATCAGTTAATCCACAGTCATTGTAGCGTATTTTTGCTTTGATATTACATTTATTCCTCAGCATTTTCTATTATATTTGAAGAGTGTGGTAATGTAAATTAATAGTACGGCGTATCATGGCAGTTGTTTGGCTTCTTCAGTTGCATTTTTTAGCACATTTAAATTCCATTCCAAAGTTATTAACTTCCAAGGGTTTTTTTTTTTTTTTTCACTGATACTACTACTTAAAATGTTTGAGTGAAGTAGTTTTAGGATAAAAATGATAGTAAAATCAACAACAATGTTAAAATAATTGCTCAAAATTAAACGAAATTCATTTGTTTGATAAACATGTTAAAAGTAAAGTACGATGGGTATTTTAATTTACCAGCTGAAGTAATAGTGCTTAAACACAGCTTATATCCACTCTTCCTGCCAACTTTAAAACTGTTGTTGACTCTTGTACCTATTAATTATCTTAGTGTTGCAGTATGTATGCATAAAATGTAATTGTATTATATCAATAAAAATTGTCTTGAGTATATTGTTTCCTAAACTAAGCTCAAAACTGCTTGACTTTTAACAATTATTATGTGTACCTCCTAGATTGACACCTAGAAGGTATTCATTTAGTCAGTAACTTCTAATGGAAAGTTGTTACTAAATCAATAGAAACTGATAGAATATATCTTCCAAAATTACAGTCTTTGCTAGAAGGTGAAAGTAAATGTATGTTATCTGTACTTGGAATGATCAAAAATCCCTACCCTGTTCTGAGACAGACTCCCTTGCTAACTTGAAGCATATTTTGGGACTGGCTCTCAGACAGGAATATTTTACTGATGCTGCATGTATGAATACATTCTAGAGAGAGGCAACACCAGTGAATGGGCAGAAGAATTTTTAATTATAGTTGAAAAATTCCTTAAATTCAGCAGGATTGATAGACCTTGAATTTTAGGAACAATTCCTTATAATTGAGTTTTCTATAGGCAGTTGTAGAAATGATCTGTGGTCTCAAGACAGTGAGTACCTCCATTTATATGATGACCTCACAGTGCTTTAAAGCAATATTTAACAATGTGAACATTTTTGGAATTCATATTGAATTTTTGAATATGCACCAACAGGAAGAAAAAGAATTCCTGCATAAATTACTTAATATACCTACAAAAATCAAGTTCAATTAAAGCAGTTTACAGCCAGCATTGTTAGGGAAACTCAGACATTCTGAGGCACGTTAGAGATCTTTAGTATTTTATACTTTTTGCAAAGTCACTATGAATCAACTTGGGCTCAACCAGACATTCAAACTCTCTGGCCAGAGCAAGTCAAATTTAGCACTGGATTAATGAGAAGATATTAGACAGGAAATACTGCATGCCAGCAGGGTATTCCTTTTTCACTAGAGTCCTCATAGCAGTCAGGTACTTTGTACTCTATCATCAGATGACAGCTTGGGCGCAAAGAGACAAGATCCACATGGTGAAGAGCAGGAATTCTCTTGGCTTGAAATTTTCATGCTGCATTAGACCTGATGTCTTTTTGAAAAGTTTCTTGGGTATAGTTCCAAGGTCTCTTTAAAGAGACATGCCTGGTTATAAAAGTCTCTACATTCATAGAAGCTCGAAGCTATGGCCTTCCACCAGGTATATGCCATTTAGAGTCTTCCCATCCAAATACAGTTTATCAATCAAGATTCATTTTTACCATAAGCAGTGTTGCCTAGTTGCCTGCTATTTGTTAATCCTTTTCTCATAGTTGATAAAGTTAATTTGGGAGAAGGAAGAGAGTGACATATTGGCTACCTTCAGGGAACAAAATGTAACAGCACAGATGGTAGTAGAGGAGATACCAGTTACAGATTTGAGGAGCTAGAGTTGATGGTGGTATGACTCAGCCCTCTGAGATTAAATGTCCTACTTGCAAAAGCTGTGTGTAGGGATAAGTAGACTTCCCACCTTTGATTAGAAGTTTCCTTAGAATAAACGTAGGACTCTGGTCAGAGAAAATATCCATTAATTTGCTTCTGTTTTTTTCTGAGCATCTATCCTTCAGTACTTAGGGCAGTGGTGCATAAAATCAGTGGATTGCAGGGAACCCCATAAAAAATGTAAATGGCTCCCTACTTTGGAGATTTGGTGCAAGGATGGGAAATGCCAGCCTGTAGGCTGTAAAAAGCCTCCAAAATCATTTGGTCTGGCCCTGCCAAGACAACCACAGGCAGCAATTGAAATTCAATAAATATATAGAAGGTTAATTTTTTAAATTGAATATGTTTATTAACAAACTTACAGATAATTTTTTTGCATTTTAAATGTGTTAATTTAAAGAGAACAGATTTCATGTATTTCATAGTTAAGATTCTAAGAATATAATGACACTTTTCTTCCCTGGGTCCTCCTTCCTTCCTTTTTTCTTTTAATTTTTTGCGATAACAGACTTTTAATTTACTTTATAATCAGAAACTTAATGGTCCTCTAAATAAAGAGTTCGACAACTAAAAAGTAGAAAGACCACTGATCCACAGGACTATAGACAAGGGTTATAAATAATAATCAAACCACAAGAGGTCTATTTTGCTCATATGTATTAAGGGTTTCAGTACTTTATATATTAGCTACCATAAATCATAGAAAATATATATATTGTCTTTTGGGGTCTGACATATTTCAGTAAGCACAGTGAGTCTCCAGTTGTATCCATTTTGTTGGAAGACATATCATTATTTTCTATAGCTGAGTTGTATTCCAGCATGTATATATACCACATTTTCTTTATCCAATCAGTTGATGGACAGTATCTTAGCTATTGTGAATTGAGCTGCTATAAACATGAGATAGTAGATAACTCTTTCATATGCTGATTTCATTTCCTTTGGGTATGTTTCCAGGAGTGGGATGGGTGGATCATATGCCAGATCTGTCTTCAGATTTCTGAGGAATGTCAATACTATCTTCCATAATGATTTTACTAGCTTACGTTCTCACCAACAGTATATTAAAGTACCTTTTTCTCCACATCCTTGCCACATCCTTGCCAGCTTTTGTTATTTTCTTATTTTTGGATGCAAACCATTCTGACTGGCGTGTGGTGAAACCTCATTGTGGTTTTTATTTGCATTTCCCTGATGGCTAGTGATCCTGCGCATCTTTTCATATGTCTGTTAGCCATTTGTATTTCATTCTTTGAAAAATGCCTGTTCATATCCTTAGCCCATGTCTTAACTGTATTGTTTTATTATTGCTGAGTTTATTGAGCTCCTTATGTATATTCTGGATATTAATCCTTTATCAGATGTGTAGTTTGCAAATATTTTCTCCCATTCTATCAGTGACCTCTTCCCTTTGTTGAGTGTTTCCTTTGCTGTGCAAGAGCATCTTAGCTTGATATAATCCCATTTGTCTATTTTTCCTTCTACTGCCTGTGCTTCTGAGTTCTTACCCAAGAAGTCTTCGCCTAGCTCAATATCTTACAGTGTTTTCTGTGTTTTCCTCTAGTAATTTGATAATTTCAGGTCATATATTTAGATCCCTTCCACTGTGATTTGATTTTTGTGTAAGTGTAAGGTAGGGACCTTGTTTCATACTTTTGCATGTAATAATTCAGTTTTACCAACACCACTTTTTGAAGATAATGTCCTTTCTTCAGGGAGTGATTTCAAAAATTAGTTGACTATAGGTGCATGGATTAATTTCTGGAGTTTCAGTTCTGTTCCGCTGATCCACATGTCTTTTTTTTTTTTTTTTTTTTTTTTTTTGCCAGCACCAGGCTGTTTTGATTATAATTATAGCAGGATAATTTTTAAGTTGATAATTTTGTATGGCCTGTGAATGATTTATAAGTATCCAAATGGCCCTTGGCAGAAAAAGGGTACCTCTCTTCTGATTTAAAGGATGAGAATTTCTGGAAAACTACATCTATTATTCAGTCATTAAGATTGGAATATAAAGGAAGAAGCAGAGAGATGGGACAATTCTGATCTCTTGAGCTAAAAAGTATATCTAGTACTATAGCTTTTTTTTTTTTTTTTAAAGAGGTTGATACACTAGGATGAGAGAGGAAGGCAACAGATCTATCTCTTTACAGTGTTTAGAATTCAGATGTGTTTGCGGCTAGTGCTGTGGCACAGTGATTTAGGCTGTGGCCTGTAGAGCCGATATCCCATATGGGTGCCAGTTTGAGTCCTGGCTCCTCCACTTCCAATCTAGTTCCTTGATAAAGCACATGGTAAAGCAGTAGATGATGGCCCAAGTCTTTGGGCCCTTGCAGTCATGTGGGAGACCCAGATGAAACTCCTGGCTCCTGGCTTTGGCCTGGCCTACCCCTGGCCATTGTGGCCGTTTGGGAAGTGAACCAACAAACGGAAGACTTCTTTGTCTCTGTCTCTACCTCTCCATCTCTATTATTCTGAGTTTCAAATGAGTAAATACATCTTAAAAAAAAAAAAAAAAAAACACCTCAAATGTGTTAATTCAGAGAATAAAAGTTGCAGAAGACACAGATAAAAATTCAGCCTGCTTTCTGTGTTACTCTTAAACCCTAAACCTGCTTTATTTGCACTAATAGTATCTGAATATTATCTGACTTCCCCCATACCCAAGACTGAGAGAATTTTGTTGTTATTGAAAAACCTGACAGGGTTGGGATGGAATGAGAGCTCTAAAGTAGTAGTCAGAAGCATCCCAATGTTTAGGAGAGGAGCCAAGAGACAATTAATATTCTAAGTACCAATATGAATTCTCTGAGAATTTATCCTTGAAATTCAAGGTTGGTTTAACCATATTAACAAAATAAAGAAAAAAAGCTATATAATCATCTCAGCAGCTGCTGCAGAGAGGAACATTTGACAAAATTCAAAACCAAGTTTCTCAGCCAAGTTTTAACAGCCCAGATTTTTTTCATTTTGATGAAGGGCATCTGTGAAAAACAACAGCTGATAGTATACATAATGGTGAAACACTGTATACTTTTCCCTAATATTGGGAACAAGGTAATCATGTTGCTTTCATCGCTTCTATTCAACATTAAACTGGAAGTATTAGCAAAGCTACAGATATATGATCAATGTAGAAAAATGTGTGTATATGAACAAGACAATTTGAAAAATCAACAAGATAATTGCATTTACAATAGAATTTAAAAAGGAAAATAAACTACTTAGAAACAAATTTAATGAAAGATGTGAAAAATCTTTACCTGCCAAGTCTAATATATTATACACAGTAAAGAAGACCTTAATCAATGGGTAAGTATTCTGCATTTGCAGATTAGAAGACTCACTGTGATTAAAATGTCACTTGTCCTCAAATCAATCTATAAATTTAACTGATTGCTAGTCATAATCCTAGCAGTCTTGTTTAAAAAGTAGAACTTCAAAAGCTCATTGTAAGGTTTACTTGGGGATGCAGAGAACCTGAGTAAGCTAAAACAATGTTTAGAAAGAACAGACTTATAGTGAATACTGCCTGACACTGAAATATAGTATAAAGTTATAATAATCAAAATGATGTCATATTGGTATAAAACAAATAGATCAATGGAGTAGAACAGGGTCCTGAAATAGACCCAAACTTAATTTGTCAATTATTTTTCAACAAAGATGCTAGTGTTAATTCCTCAGGAAAAATAAAATCTTTTCAACAAATGATACTGGGAGAATTGGGTATCCTTGTGGAAAAAATTAACCTCAGTTCCTACCTGTCAAATATATAAACATTAATTCAAGATAGGTCATATCCATAAATATGAAAGCTAAGACTATAAAACTTCGGGGAAAAAAACCCAAAAGACAAAAGAAAACAAAAATAGAAGATGGTATGTTTGTGACCTGAGAGTAAGGTGAGAGTTCTTACATAAGGCACACAGATTATAGATGATCCCCAATTTAAGATGATTTATGTGCAACTTTTCAACACAGTGAAGGTGCAAAAGCAATATACATTCAGTAGAAACTGTACTTCAGCTTGCAAATTTTGATCTTTTCCCAGGCTAGCCATGTAATATATTCTCTGGACAGGGACAATGAGCCACAGGTCCCACTTAGCCACTAGATCAAAAAAGTAAAAATCTGATACTATACAGTCTCCTGGGTAGCTAAGTTAAAATGTTCAGTAAGTTAGATGTTTTAAATGCATTTTCAATACACGGTAGTTTCAACTTACAATGGCTTTATTGGAGTATAACACCATGGTAAGTAGAGGAGCATCTATAATGACCATGAAATTAAATTTTAATAAGTTAGACATCTTCAAAATTTAAGCCATGCTCATCAAAATAGACCATTAAGAAAATGTCATAGACTAAAAGGAAATAATCATAAAGTAGATATCTGAAACAGGTCTTGTTTCCAGAATGGTTAAAATGTCTTACAAATAGACAAAAAGAAACCTTATTTTTTAAAAATAAGAGGGGCCGGTGCAGTGGCGTAGCCGGTTAAGCCGCTGCCTGCAGTGCTGCCATCCCATATGGACGCCGGTTCAAGATCCAGCTGCTCCACTTTCGAACCAGCTCTCTTCTATGGCCTGTGAAAGCAGTAGAAGATGGCCCAAGTCCTGGGCCCCTGCACCCATGTGGGAGACCCAGAAGCTCTTGGCTTCAGATCAGCACAGCTCCGGCCGTTGCGGCCAACTGGGGAGTGAACCAGCAGATGGAAGACCTCTCTCTTTCTCTCTCTCTCTCTCTCTGCCTCTCCTCTCTCTGTGTAACTCTTTCAAATAAATAAATCCTTTTTAAAAAAGAAAAATAGGTGAAGATTTAAACATATGGTTCACAAAGAAAGCTATAGGACTGGTCAATAAGCACATGAAAAAGTTCTCAGCTTCATTTATCATCAGGCATATGCAAATTAACGTCTCACAGAACTCCACACCCATTAGCAGACTAGCAGTACTAAATGGTTCCCAATGATGTAGACCAATTGAAGCTGTCATCCATTGCTGACAGAGTATACAACCACTTGAGGGGATTTCTTAAAACAATAAACATATACTTACCCTATGAACCAGCAATTTCTTGTATTTAACTGCAAGGAATGAAAATATATGAACACAAAAAGACTGCACAAAGATGTTCTAGTCCCAGTCGGGGCCCTGGATTCTGTCCCAGTTGCTCCTCTTCCAGTCCAGCTCTCTGCTGCAGCCCAGGAAGGCAGTGGAGGATGGCCCAAGTACTTGGGCCCTGCACCCATATGGGAGACCAGAAGGAAGCACCTGACTCCTGGCTTCGGATCGGTGTAGTGCGCCGGCCGTAGCAGCCATTTGGGGGGTGAACCAATGGAAGGAAGACCTTTCTCTCTGTCTCTCTGTCTCTCTCTCTCTCACTGTCTAACTCTGCCTGTCAGATGGCCGCAACAGCCAGAGCTGCACCAATCCAAAACCAGGAGCCAGGAGCTTCTTCCAGGTCTCCCATATGGATGCAGGGACCCAAGGACTTGGGCCATCTTCTGCTTTCCCAGGCCATAGCAGAGAGCTGGATTGGAAGTGGAGCAGCCAGGTCTCGAACTGGTGCACATTTGGGATGCCGGCTCTTCAGGCCAGGACATTAACGTGCTGCACCACAGCGCAGGCCCCAGTCATTCAGTTTTATTGTCCTCTCCCTTTCAAGTGGGTTGGCTTTCCATGTCACTTTTGACAAACAGGAGCAGTAGAAGTGACTCTGTGTAACTTTTCTTTTCTTTTTTTTTTTTTAAGATTGTATTTTTGTGGTGTAGTAGGTTATGCCTCTGCCTGTGGCACTGGGATCCCATATGGACACAAGTTTAAGTCCTAGCTGTTCCACTTCCAATCTGGCTCCCTGTTGATGGCCTGGGAAAGCAGTAGAAGATGGCCCAGGTGCTTGGGCCGCTGCACCCATGTGGAAGACCTAGAAGAAGTTCCTGGCTTCAGATTAGCCCAGCTCCGACCATTGCAGCCATTTAGGGAGTGAACCAGCAGCTGGAAGACCTCTCTCGCCCTCTCTAACTCTGCCTCTCAAGTGAATGGATAAATATTTTAAAAAAGATTTTATTTATTTATTTGAGAAGTAGAGTTACAGACTAAGAGAGGGAGAGACAGAGAGAAAGGTCTTCTGTCTGCTGGTTCACTCCCCGACTAGCCACAATGGCCAGAGCTGAGCTCTTCTGAAGCCAGGAGCCAGGAGCTTCTAATGGGTCTTCCATATAGGTGCAGAGTTCCAAGCACTTGGGCCATTTTCTACTGCTTTCCCAGGCCATTAGTAGAGAGCTGGATCAGAAGAGGAGCCTGGACATGAGCCAGCACCCATATGGGATGCTGGTGCCACAGGCAGAGGCTTAGGCTGCTATGCCACAATGCCAGGGCCTTCTGTGTAACTTCTAAAGCTAAGTTATAACATACCTTATTAGCTTCTGCTTGGGGCTCTCATAAGGCATGCTGTACAGGAAACCGGCAAATAAAAAAAAATCTAGCTACTCAAAGAAGAATCCGAAACTAGCTATATGAGCAGGTCACTTGGAAAGAGAAGGATACCTAGCCAGCACCCATTTCTACCTCTTCTGGCTAAAATACCAAACATGTGAGTGAAGCAGCCCTGTTGAGCTTTCAGATGACATCAGCACAGTCACCATCTAACTGCAGTGAACTACTCAGCTGAGTCCAGTTAGCCCACAAAACTTTGAGAGTTCATAACTTGCTTTAAGTAACCAAATTTTGGGATGGTGGCTTAATACAGAAACATAGAGATGGATACATGGATAAAATATACTATTTCTTTAATTAAAAAATAAATTATATCTTTTATCTTTCTGCCTCTATAAGATTGATGGCCAAGTATTATGATAGTTGTTGTATTCATTCTTTTTTTTTTTTTTTTTTTGACAGGCAGAGTGGATAGTGAGAGAGAGAGAGAGAGAGAAAGGTCTTCCTTTTGCCGTTGATTCACCCTCCAATGGCCGCCACGGCCAGTGCGCTGCGGCCTGCGCACCGTGCTGATCCGAAGGCAGGAGCCAGGTGCTTCTCCTGGTCTCCCATGGGGTGCAGGGCCCAAGCACTTGGGCCATCCTCCACTGCCTTCCCTGGCCACAGCAGAGAGCTGGCCTGGAAGAGGGGCAATGGGGACAGAATCCGGCGCCCCAACCGGGACTAGAACCTGGTGTGCCAGCACCGCTAGGTGGAGGATTAGCCTATTGAGCCATGGCGCCGGCTGCCTCTATTCATTCATTTTTAAAAAAGGTTTATATATTTATATAAAAGGCAGAGTTACAGAGAGGGAGAGACAGAGAGAGAAGATTGTTTATCCATTGGTTCACTTTCCAAATGACTGCAATGGCTGGAGCTGGGCCAATCCCAAGCCAGGATCTTCTTCCAGGTCTTCCACATGGGTGCAGGGGCCCAAACACTTGGACCATCTTCTGCTGCTTTCCCAGGCCATAGCAGGGAGCTGGATTGGAAGTAGAGCAGCTGGGACTTGAATGCCACAGCACTGGCTCCCAATTCGTTCATTTTAGGCAGGGGTGAGGAATCTTTTTTGTGTCAAGGCCCTTTGGATATTTATAACATCATTCATGGACATACAAAAGTATCAACTTAAAAATTATCCTGCTATAGATATATTGAATTTCGACTCCCATTTGCAGTTGCCTTGGCAGGTCTAGACCAGATGATTCTGTAGGCCTTATATGGCCCATTAGCCAGACATTCCCTAGCTCCAATATAGTATTCATTAAGTACTAGCTGTGTGATAAAAAAAACTGCTAAGTTTTAGAGGTTCAAGATGAGCATAACATAGATGCACACCTGTTGAATTCCATTGTTTGGATGTTTTGTGAGAGGAATGACCAGGGTCCTTAGTGTAGAAATGCCCATGAGGCAATTGGAAATTCAATTCTTGCACTCAGTACATTTTTTAAAAAATATTTATTTATTTAATTGAAAGTCAGAGTTACACAGAGAGAGAAGGAGAGGCAGAGAGAGAGAGGGAGAGAGTCTTCCATCTGTTGGTTCACTCCCCAGTTGGCCAAAATGGCTGGAGCTGTGTCGATCTGAAGCCAGGAGCCAAGAGCTTCTTCCTGGTCCCCAACGTGGGTGCAGGCGCCCAAGGGCTTGGGCCATCTTCCACTGCTTTCTCAGGCCACAGCAGAGAGCTGGATCAGAAGAGGAGCAGTCAGGACTTAAACCAGCGCCCATATGGGATGCCAGCACTGCAGGCAGCAGCTTAACCCGCTGTGCCACGGTGCAGGCCCTGCCCTCAATATATATTTAAGAATTATCTTCAATTATTAGTGTGTTTAAGTCAATAGAACAGGTTAGTTTTTCAAAGAGATGAACAGATTTTAGGAAAGGGGGTTAGAATGGGACCTATGATTGGATCCTAGGGAATAACAATAGTTAAGAGGCAGAGGAAAGGGTTGTAATTATTAAGAGGTCAAGGCTGAACTATCAGGGACATAGAGAGAAGAATCAGGAGGTACAAACGACCTGGAAGAGACAGACAGAATTTCAAGGAAGGAGTGATTATGTTTATCCACACAGAAGTCAAATATGATAAAAATAAGTACCTAGAATAATTGCCAATTAGAATATACATTAGTAACCTCAGAGAGAGTGGATTCAATAAGGGGGATGGATAAAAATGGGGATAAAAACAGAATGCAGTATATTTAAGGATGAATGATATGTGACGGATTATGGTTTACTATGTTTTTAAGAGTAGGAGTAGCCAAACTAAAAGAAGATAATGGTTGAGGAAACTTATTTTTGGGGCAACTTAAATCATTTTAAAATCCACTGGAATGAAAATATTGTAGAGGGAGAGGTTGAACATTCTGGGAGAATACTTTCTTTCCTGAAGCAGTCCCTTCCTTTCCCATTATAATCTGCTATGGTGTTGAATATCACATTATTAAACTTGTTAGATGCATCCATAAATCAAATATTTATGGGTATCAGCCTCTGAGGAAAAGATACCTTTTTGACCTTGATCTCTGCCAGGAAGTTGAAGTGTTGCTATTTTAGACCATCTTAAAATAAGATATACCTGTACTGAATCTTATTATACTTTACAGAAGAATGAGGATGCTGTAAGATTTGCAGGTGTGTTCTAGCTCCAGGCAGTTTATTTTTTTCCTTTAACTTATCTACAGACTTTCTTAAAAGGAAAAAGCCAACTACCCTTCATGCCACCATCTCATCCCCCTTTTTTTCCTCCAATGTGATAATCTCTGTTGGTCAATTTCTATCTTCCTTTGCCTTCCTAACAGTAAAGGAAAGTCTCAAATTACTTGACCCTTTGGTTCGATCACCTGCCCCTAATTTAGTTTCTCTTTTTATTCTCACAAATGTGAATGGCAGGTCCAGACTGACACACTGTTAAAATAAATGTTGGCTCTACAGGTTTATTGCTCAGTGTGACTAATACTAGAGTAGAAATTTTGTTTGCACTATTCCGTAGCATTATTAGCATTTCCCAAATGTGTAAACTTTCAATAAAACAAAGCTTAAACATAATAAATGATTTTATAAGTATATTGGGTCAGGGAATTTTTTTGATCAAGACATTATGGAAAAAGCTTCCCATTTAAAAAAAAATCCAGAAATGAATTTTTGTTATAGTTCTTTTAAGTTTTTAACTTTTTCTGATCACAAAAGTAAAATATGCTGTAGGAAATTTGGAAAAATGGAGAAGCATGTATTTTTTAAAAATATTTATTTGAAAGAGTTACACATAGAGAGAGGGAGAGACAGAGAGTGATTTTCCATCTGCTGGTTCACATCCCAGATGACTGCAATACCAGAAGCCTTTTCCTGGTCTCCTACATGGGTGGCAGGGGGCCCAGGTACTTTGGTCATCTTCCACTGCTTTTCCCAGGCCATCAGCAAGCAGCTGGATTGGAAGTGGAGCAGCCAGGACACAAAACAGTACCCATATGGGATGCCAGCATTGCATACTTGCTATGCCACAATGCTGGCCCCAGGAAAGTACAATTTTAGAGGGAGAAATACATAACAAAATTACATATTTTAGGCTACAGACTCACATAGCGACTGCTGATTGAAGTATTTCTATGAGAACTTCCACAGGCTATCCCAAACTGAATAACCCCTGTAACAGTGCTAGAATTATTATCTGCAGTCACCTAAAGAGCATACCTGGTGCTTAGATTCCTTTCTCTCTCCCCCAAATCAGTTAACTATCAAATTTTTCTTTTTTAATTTATGCTTTAATAAGTATGTATTTATTGAGTGCTTTCTTTCATCAAGGGGTGAGGCTGTGTCTTGCTTTCTATCCTTCTTTTTTTCAAATGCTGCCACCACAGGGCCGGTGGCTTGGTGTAGTAAGTAAAGTTGCCACCTGTGATGCTGACATCTCATTTGGGCACCAGTTCTAGTCCCAGCTGCTCCACTTCTCCATCAAGCTCCCTGCTACAGGCCTGGGAAAAGCAGTGGAAGATGGACCAAGTGCTTGGGCCCCTGCCATTCCCATGGGAGACCAGGAAGAAGCTCCTGGCTCCTGGCTTTGGCCTTGCCCAACCCTGGCTGTTGGGGCTATCTGGGGGAATGAACTAGTGGATGGAAGATCTCTCTTTGTCTCTTTGTCTCTCTCTCTCTCGCTAACTCTTTCAAATAAATAAATAAATCTTTAAAAATATTGCCGCTGGAATGATGTTTCTAAAATGTACATTTGACCTTTCAGTGGGTTCATAGCTCCTAAGTATGACATTTATTAGTTTTGTCATAGTAACTTTCTTTTCTTTTTTTTTATATTTTATTTTATTTTATTTTATTTTTTGACAGGCAGAGTGGACAGTGAGAGAGAGAGAGACAGAGAGAAAGGTCTTCCTTTTGCCGTTGGTTCACCCTCCAATGGCCGCTGTGGTCGGCGCGCTGCGGCCAGCGCACCGCGCTGATCCGACGGCAGGAGCCAGGAGCCAGGTATTTACCCTGGTCTCCCATGGGGTGCAGGGCCCAAGCACTTGGGCCATCCTCCACTGCACTCCCTGGCCACAGCAGAGAGCTGGCCTGGAAGAGGGGCAACCGGGACAGAATCCGGCACCCCGACCGGGACTAGAACCCGGTGTGCCGGCGCCGCAAGGTGGAGGATTAGCCTAGTGAGCCGCGGCGCCGGCCAATCATAGTAACTTTCATAAAAAGCACTTGCCAGTCTCATCTCATTCCAGAACACATAACTGGCATCTTAAACATCAAAAAACTTATAGTTTCTAAATATGTCATACACTTTTTGCCTCCCTTCTGGCCTCGTAGAATGCCTCCATTTCCTCTTTTATTTTAATAATAATAATATTGTCTGTCTTGTGTTAGCTCAAATGTAGATGAAAATTCAGGAAGCCCTTCTGACTTCAAACCGAGTTGTATGCCTATTCTATGATGCTACCTCAGTCATAATAGTTCATATGCACACACACACACACACTGATTTACTTGTCTATCTGTCCCACTAATATAGAAAGCCATTGGAGTAATCCCAGCTTGGGCATGTAATAGATGCTTGATAAATATTTATTAAACAGGTAAATGGTGTCCATCTGTCCTACTGAAATATAAAAGTATGGGAGAAGTACTAGCTCAGGCTTGTAATAGATACTTTGATAAATATTTATTAAATAGGTGAGTAGTGCTTTTTTGGGAGTTGCTTTTTAAATTTAGATTAATATTTATTTTTGTACAAAATAAAAGGAAAAGTGATGTAGATCATCAGAAATTACCTTTGTGTTCTGTTAATATGAACTAGAACCAGAAGTTCTATAAGTGAAGTAAGGATTTATTTAAACTCAGAATAAATCTACTAGGATAGGAAGGACAATTTGTCATTAGTGATGTGAATAGAAAGGAGAATTACTTTGGGTTAGTTAATGAGGAAATGGTCATCAATGGTTTTAGATATCAAAAGCATGATGAAGGGAATTATGAACTATTCTAAACATTCAGAAAAATTATAAAGTAAATAATTCATTCATTTATTTAACTATTATCAAGAGACATCTTAATATTAGTTATATAAATGTCTACTTTGTGCCTAGAACTGTGGAACAATATTTATGTTTTGAAGGTAAGGACCAAGTCTAATATTTCTTTATTTTAAGATTTATTTATTAATTTGAGAGTCAGAGTTACACGGAGAGAGGAGAGGCAGAGAGAGAATGAGATCTTCCATCTAATGGTTCACTGCCCAGTTGGCTGCAATGGACGGAGTTGCACCGATTCGAAGCCAGGAGCCAAGAGCTTTCTCCTACGCAGATGCAGGGGCCCAAGGACTTGGGCCATCTTCTACTGCTTTCCCAGACCATAACAGAGAGCTAGATCGCAAGTGGAGCAGCAGGGTCTTGAACTGGCACACACATGGGATGCCGGCACTTCAGGCCAGGGCATTAACCTGCTAAGCCATAGCACTGTCCCCCAATTCTAATATTTCTAAAGTATTTCCTGTGGTGCTCATTATATATACCGTGTTTGATTGATTTCTACCCTCCTTGAGATTACATTTAAGAACATAAAATAATTAAATTGTCTTCAATCTAGTTATTTCACATTTGGGAGCATAAAATGGCAAATAAGTAATACTAATAGTCATGATTATATGTATATATTAATAATAATACCTTTTAGCATATTATGACAGTTAATTGATAGGTTATGTGAAGCCTTTGTTCATGGCTTAATTGCTGTTATTAATATTTCTTTTTCAGTATTTCATATTTTGAAAGTTAAGAATAAATCATTTGCAGATATTTGAAAATATGTAACTAGGAACAGGCATGTGGCACAGTGAGTTAAGGTGCTGCCTGTCGATGCCCGCATCCCATACCAGAGTGCCAGTTCAAGTCCCAGCTACTCTGCTTCTAATCCAACTTATTACTTTTATGAAAAAATTTTAAAAGCTTTATTTGTTTTTTTTGAAGGTCAGAGTAACAGATCTTCCATTTGTTGGTTCACTCCCCAAAATTTCTGCTAATGCACCAAGGAAGACAGTGAATGATGGCCCAAGGAGTTTGGTCCTTGGGACCCACTTGGGAGAAGGGTCTGAAATATCTGGCTCCTGGTTTCAGCCTGGCCCTGTCCTAGCTGTGGCAGGCATTTGGGGAGTGAACCAACAAACAGAAGATTTCTGTCCTCCTGCCTCTCTCACTCTCTGTGGCACTCTGCCTTTCAAATAAATAAATAAATAAATAGTTTTTAAGAAATACACAACTAGTAATGAATGAAAAAAAAATCAATCATGAGACTAGAAACTACTTAACATTGATCCTCCACTCTAATGTATTTTCCTTAAAATTACAACGTTATAATTGGTAGTAGTAGGAGAGAAAGGATCTAATTTATGATTGAATCTAATTACTGAGAAATTTGCTAGGTTATCTAGAATCAGAATGGGGTCTGAAACTCTTGGCAGAATAAAATGGGAGAGGCAGGTGTTGTGGTGCAGTGAGTCACGGCACGCACATCCCACATTGCATTATCTTTTTTTTTTTTTTTTAATATTTTATTTATTGTTACAGAGAGAGAGAGAGAAACCAAGAGAATGGCCACAATGGCTGGAACTGGGCCAATCCAAAGCCAGGAGCCAGGAGCTTCTTCTGGGTCTCCCATGTGGGTTCAGGAGCCCAAGCTCTTGGGCAATCTTCTATTGCCTTCCTAGGCCATTAGCAGAGAGCTGGATTGGAAGAGGAGCAGCAGGGACACGAACCAGTTTTCATATGGGTAGCCAGAGTCGCAGGCAGAGGCTTAGCCTACTATGCCACAGCGCTGGTTCCAGTATCTGGTTTAAGTCCTGGCTGCTCCATGCTTCTGATCCAGTTTCCTGTTAATGTGTATGGGAGACAGCAGATGTCAGCCTAAATCTTTGGGTTCCTGTTGGCATTTAGGAGACCCAGATGGAATTCCAGGATCCTGGTTTGTCCTGGTCTAGCCTTGGCTGTTGTAGCCATATGAGGAGTAAACCAGCAGATGGAAAATTGACTTCTCTCTATCTCCCTCTTCCTTTTCCCTTTCTTTTCCCCTCTCTTTATCTCTTTGTCATTCTCCCTTTCAAAAAAAAATGCACAAAGAAATTTTGTAAAGTCTAGTTATTTGGCTTCAGTTCAAAATGGGCTGAAGAGTTCAGTTGGTATTGATTGTGTTTACTCCTTTTCTGTGGTTTGACTTTCTAAAGCAACTTTATTCATGCAAAGTGTATTTTCTCATTCAGACAGGGAAATTAATATATCTACCATGTATTTAAATATATAATATACAATATACATTTCATGTATATTTTTCTCAAAGATCTATAACATATTTCTTTTTTTTTTTTTTTTGAAGATTTATTTAATTATTTGAAAGTCAGAGTTACATACAGAGAGAGGAGAGGCAGAGAGAAAGAGAGAGAGGTCTTCCATCCGATGGTTCACTCCCCATATGGCTGCAACAGCCAGTGCTGTGCTGATCCGAAGCCAGGAGCCAGGAGCTTCCTCCGGGTCTCCCACACGGGCCTGCTTTCCGAGGCCACAGCAGAGAGCTGGATAGGAAGTGGAGCAGCAGTGTCTTGAACTGGCACCCATATGGGATGCCGGTGCTTCAGGCCAGGGCGTTAACCCACTGCACCACTGCGCTGGCCCCTATAACACATTTCTGATAGATTAATAATCTAATAATCATTTATTAAGTTTCTTTCAGTATTCATTTGTGATTTTATAGACTAAATTTTATAAGGACAATACCATGTCTTTTTTTCAACCTTGTACCAAGGCTGCAGCTTGGCACAGACTGAAAAACATTTTTTAAGACTTGAATGAATGAAGGCAGCCATAATGCATACATTTATTCTCTGATTTGGTTCAAATCAAATTTGGTATGTGTACTTTCAACATCAATTTTACAATTGTTTTCTGTTTCTATTTTCTTTCCCGTTGAATGGTCCTGAATCTCTTTGGTTTATACTCCATACTAAATTGTTCCCAGGTTGTAACTTTGGAAATATGAAGGATTCACTGGAATACCCTAACCTAACCTAGTGGTTTCTCTTTTTTTCCCCAAAGTTGTCTGATTTTCACCCAGTGATTGATAATTTCATATATTCGGAGTGCCCAAAATATATATGATACATATTGAAAAGTTCTACCAATATACAAATTGAATTCTCTTATTTAAAATTTTTCTCTCCTTGTCTTATTGACTAAATTCTGTTTTTTTTTTTTTTGTTTGTTTGTTTGTTTTTTTGACAGGCAGAGTGGACAGTGAGAGAGAGAGAGAGAGAAAGGTCTTCCTTTGCCGTTGGTTCACCCTCCAATGGCTGCCACAGCCGGCGCGCTGCGGCCGGCGCACCGCGCTGATCCGATGGCAGGAGCCAGGTACTTCTCCTGGTCTCCCATGGGGTGCAGGGCCCAAGCACTTGGGCCATCCTCCACTGCACTCCCTGGCCACAGCAGAGAGCTGGCCTGGAAGAGGGGCAACCGGGACAGAATCCAGAGCCCCGACCGGGAATAGAACCTGGTGTGCTGGTGCTGCAAGGCGGAGGACTAGCCTATTGAGCCACGGCGCCGGCCTTGTTTTCTAAATTCTAAGATTTCCTAAGGTGAACAGGAAAGAGGTTTTAAAAAAAGATTTATTTATTAATTTGAAAGAGTTACATAGAGTTACATGTAGTGGGGAGGGGGGAAGAAAGAAAGGGAGGGAGGGAGGGAGAAAGAAAAAGAGAGAAAAAGAGAAAGAGAGGAAGAAGCTATGCCACAATGGTGGCCCCGTAGTGTTGATTTTTTTAAAAATTATAGAACATGAATGAGTGCTTATTATGTATATGTTCATGTAGATAGAATCTTTGGTTTGAATTTAGATTATAAAAAATAGTGAATATTTTCTGTGGTATCACAAGAATTTTTTTTTTATTGTTTCTAACATGTATTTAAAGCAAAATTCTATGCAAAGTGTGGTTGCTGAAAGCCAGTGTCAACTTCTGGGGTCATTTATTATCTTTGTTTTATGTGTATTAACATAGTTATTATATTACTAATATAAGTTTTTAACAATAAACTGCTTTCTATTTTAAATATAAGGACAGCATAACAGTAATTAAATATGTCCATTCAAGATCATCAAAGTAACATCCCTGAATGTATTCTCTTGATTAACCAAACATCCCCTCTTTTTACCTTTTTGAGAACCAACATACTTCTACTGCTCTTTAATTAAATGACTTTACCTTACATTTGTCTTGACTGGCTTCTGTTTACAGAAATTGTAAACCAGTTGAATGCTCTGAGCAGCTTAGATGAAGATCAAGATGACTGCATAAAGCAAGCAAATATGCCTTCAGCTAAATCAGCCAGTTCCTCTGAAGGTCTAAGAGCTTTCCTTCCTTCTGCTTCTGATTGCCTGTATTTACTGTGACTTGCTACCTCTTGACTTCAGTCTGTATTTAGCTGTCTGTTTTGTCTTTGTGCTTTTTTTTTTTTTAAATATTTTCTTTGGTAACTTGTAGTGCACCAACAGATAACAAGATGACAGAACTTACCATCTTTAGCAAAGTCTTGTATCAGGATCCTTAGTAGATTTCAAAATGTTGTCTAAAATAATACTTGGTCATCTAACATAATGATAATTCTTCAGTGAGCTTATAAGTATATTGTTTCAAAAATATGTGCTTATATTAAACCATTGCAGTTAAGTATAGGGTGTTTTGAAAAATTTATCTTTTTTGGATCGAATTAAATTTAAATGAAAGTTTCTTTAGTATAATTCATTGTCTGATATAATTTTCAAATTAATATGCATATTTTTTTTTGCTTTATTTGAAAATGTTGGTATACTACAAAATACTTGAATGACATTCTGCCGTTGGTAAAATGCTATATCTTATTATTTGCAGGTATTATTAGTGTGAATTTTTACAACTCGAAATGTTTCATAAATGATGGACAATTATAGTTAACCATAACAATAGTAAATGAACTTGTATATTTATTTTCAGAACTTATCAACAAACTTAACTTTTTGGATGAGGCAGAAAAGGACTTGGCCACTGTGAATTCAAATTCATTTGATGATCCTGATGTAGCAGAATTAAATCCATTTGGAGATCCTGACTCTGAAGGTATCAACTTTTTCTGTACTTTTGAAGTCTGTGTCATCAAGTTCTCTTAAACTGTAAAGGTATGAAATAGGATATAGGAAAATGTAATGTATTTGAGCAAAATTGATACTTTGATTATTGTTAACAGCCCTTGTCTCTACTGTTGAGGAACAGTGTTTTTTTTCTTCTTACTATTTGTTGAATTCTTTACTTAGTGGAAGGTTAAGCTTATGATTATAAAATAAACTGAGGGGCCGGCGCTGTAGCATTGCGGGTAAAGTCGCTGCCTGCCGTGCTGGCACCCATATGGGCACCGGTTCAAGTCCCAGCTGCTCCACTTCCAGTCCAGCTCTCTACTATGACCTGGGAAAGCAGTAGAAGGTGGCCCAAGTCCTTGGGCTCCTGCACCTGTGTGGGAGACCCAGAAGAAGCTCCTGGCTTCTGGCTGTAGATCAGCACAGCTCAGCACAGGATCGGCCATCTGGGGAGTGAACCAGTGGATGGATGACCTCTCTCTCTCTCTCTGCATCTCCTTCTCTCTGTGTGTGACTCTCATTTTCAAATAAATAAATGAGTCTTTAAAACTAAATAAATAAAAAATAAAATAAACTGAAAGTATGTCACTGAAAAAATTAAAAAATAAGAAAGGAAAGAAGAGGAAGGTG
Organism: Oryctolagus cuniculus; assembly: GCF_051225735.1. Lineage (NCBI taxonomy): Eukaryota > Metazoa > Chordata > Mammalia > Lagomorpha > Leporidae > Oryctolagus > Oryctolagus cuniculus. The sequence continues at coordinate 145,296,173 of NC_142868.1, read as the reverse complement.
GGAGCATGGACATGAGGAGGGTAGGATGGGAAATAGCACTGTACTCCTAAATTTGTACATATCAGATACATGAAATTTGTTCACCTTACATAAATTTATAAAAATTCAAAAAATACCTCAAAAAGCATTTTTGCTTATAGTGATAATATTATTGTGTTCAGTATCACCTACAGTTGATCAACAACTCTAAGTAACTTCCACTGAATTGGTTTCAAAGAAAAAGGAAAGTCTTACCTATGTATGGGACTTATTTTTTAATTCTCAGTTTGGTCAAACAGATAGTAGAAGTCTAATGATGAAGAACAATATTTTACCTTACTGGCAGAAAGTCATTTTTTTGGCCTACCAAGTAAGGGCAAATTGTGGGACATTCTGTTATTTGTGTGATGGAGGTAGCTACAAGTAGCTTCTCTACCTCCATATTGAACGTACTGAGAGACCCACTATTCCCAGCTGCATCTCAGCTGTGGATCACAGTAGTGAGAGAGAGCATGGAGCACAGAAAAGGTTGGTACCACTGCTATCATATGTACATTGTATTTGTAAGGAATAAAAACCAGGTGTTTTACTTTTTTTTAGTCTTTTTTCTTATCAAGTAATTTTAAATCTTAAAGCCTGAATAAGGACTGTTTAAGAAGTAAATCTTCTGGCTGGCGCCGCGGCTCAATAGGCTAATCCTCTGCCTTGCGGCGCCGGCACACCGGGTTCTAGTCCCGGTCAGGGTGCCGGATTCTGTCCCGGTTGCCCCTCTTCCAGGCCAGCTCTCTGCTGTGGCCAGGGAGTGCAGTGGAGGATGGCCCAAGTGCTTGGGCCCTGCACCCCATGGGAGACCAGGAGAAGCACCTGGTCCTGGCTTCAGATCAGCGTGATGCGCTGGCCGCAGCGCGCCAGCCGTGGCGGCCATTGGAGGGTGAACCAACGGCAAAGGAAGACCTTTCTCTCTGTCTCTCTCTCTCTCATTGTCCACTCTGCCTATCAAAGAAAAAAAAAAAAAAAGAAGTAAATCTTCTTTAATTAAACTCTCTTTGCTCAGAGTAAATGTGCAAGAATGATTAACCTTGGTTTACATCTTTTTTGACTAATCAAATGAAATCTTCATGAGCTTTAAATAATTTTAGTACTGCTTGTCTTGGTAAAATGAAGTTTCAATTTCAGGATTCACTCTGTTGGAATAATATCATTTCATAATCCATTTCTTTCTCTTATTCCTTTATTTCCTCCCTTCTTATCAGACTTAAAATAAGTTGTTAAAATTAGTGAGACTGTTTTGTTTCTGAGTTATTATGAACATTTTAAATCTTAATAAATATTATAATAAATCTTAGAAGCAGTTAGTACAATTACCTCTTTTCAGAGATTGGAAAGCTGAGATCCAAAGGAGTTAAACAGTTTGAACTTTGGGTAAATGGAGGGGGAGTTGGAGCCAAGATTCCTAATCAAATATCTTCTTTTGATCACACAGTTTCTCAATTGTGTATTATGTACATCTAAATGTATTCAGTTTGAGAAATATTGGCAAAATATTTTGAGTTCCCGTATTTGAACTTTTAATTTAAGAATCATATAATTTTTCTAAATACATGTGCATTTGTTTTCTGAGGTATAGAAGAGAGTAACAGGTAACAGATTAAATAAGAAGAGGTAAACCAATCTGATTCAGAATATTTACTTATACCTATAGAGCTTAGAAAATATGTGGCAACCAGTGTTCTCTTTAAATGTATGCCTATTAGAACTTTGGAACAAGTGTTTTCCTAGAAATTAAAGTTTTATTGATTAAAGCTTGCATTAGGTAGAAGAAAAAAAGTCTTGCAGTGTTTTCTTTCTTTTTGCTTTCACACCTCTAATTCTCTTCTTTATTCCTTTTTTTTTGTATTTATAGCGTTAGTGTTCTTATATTCATGTGTTTCAGTAACCCTTTTAGAAAGTCATTAAATGTACTTGTTAGTTTTTATATGGAATATTTTTATGAAACTTTGTAATTTTTAAATCTTGCCTCCATAATTTATATATTTTCTCACTTTTAGTTTTTATAACTGATTAATTTGCTTGGATCAGTTTTAGCAATTCTCTTCTTGAGATTAAAAATAAAAATTTTATTTCCATTGACTGGTTTTGTCAGTTTCTTAAGCATTAGAGCCCTGATATTTGTTAAATTAAAAATTGAATAGGTAAAATTTTGCCCTCCCTCTTCCCCTATAAAGCAAAGAAATTTTTATTTTCATTACTATCATAAAGATTTTAGTGGTGGTATTTGAATGTTTTTATGGCATTACAAAAAATACTCAGTTGTAAGTCTCATCTCTAACATGAGCTATATTTAAATTCATTTTAGTATTGAGTTATTATGAGTTTATGAATTATCTTTCATGCTTTATAATTGCTTTAATGTAAGTTTTCTGAGCTAATCTCTAAAATATGTAGTTTGACTTTATACATGTTATTAATTATTTATTTAAGAGACAGACATGCATTTCCATCTACTAACGCACTCTCCAAATGCCTGCAGTGGGTGGCAGGGTTGGAGAGGGGTGGTGCACAAAGCTGAGAGTCCTTGAACTCAATCCAGATCAGATCTCCCAGGGAGATGGCAGAATCCTAATCATTTGAACCATCACCACTTTCTCTCATGGTCTGCATTGGTAGGAAACTGGAGTCAGGAGCCAGAGCACTGAATCAAGGTACCCCTAAATGGAATGTGGATGTTCCAACCGGCAGCTTAACCCCTAGGCCAAATTCCTGCCTCAGTAGTTTGATGTTAAAATACAAAATTCAGGAACAAGCTTTTAAACTAGTGGGTAAGAAGTCTTCATCCCACATCTTAGTGCCTGAATTCCATACCTGGTGCTGGCTCCTGACTCCAGCTTTCTACTAATGCAGACTGTGAAGGGCATTGGTGATGGCTTAAGTAACTGAGTTTCTGCCACCCACATAGGAGACCTGAATGGCATTTCCAGCTCCCAGCTTTAGTAACCCCACCCTGCCCTGGCCATTGCAGGCATTTGGAGAATGAACAATGATGAAAACTCTCTCTCGCTAGCTCTCAAATAAATAAATATATAAATGTTAAAAAGTTATTTTAATAAAGTAAAAAAGTCATTACTATTACTCAGTCATGGAATTTTTTATAAAAGATTAAATTGAATAGTCACAAAAAATGATAACTTTTCTTGAGAATTTCAATAACCATTTTTCCACCTTCTTTTGTGAGATTGCATGGTATAATTAAAATTATTGTTAATACACAGTTATGATTTAATCTTAGAAACGTATCAAATGAGAAAATACTTGTTTTTATTGGGAAAAGCCATGTGCAAATTTTGGACAGTTTTGTTTTAAAGTATTAAACATAAGAAGGAAAAGACTGGTACTAAGTACTTTTCAAGAACTCTTGAAAGATATGATACTATTGTAATAGTTTTTATACTGTGAGTCTAGAATTGTGTTTCTAAGAGTACTGTTGTCTTCATATTGAAATTTAAATAATAAAATTGTGAAGAAATTGGAATAGCATGTCTATCAGCTTACCAGACTGATTTTGGTATAGTGCTATTAACTTGAAGCATACTTAGGTTATTCTTATTAGAACATGGATTGGATTCAAGTTATAATGAAAAAAAAAATCACTAAAAACTTTTAAAGATTTCAGCTCTTGTAGATAGAAAACAAGATCGGTAATATGGGTGTATTTTTGACACAGCCCTGAATGAATTTTCACATACCAGAGTGGTTGGGGTGTGTGTACCTATGGAAGACCATTTCAAAATTTAATTCATTTTATATTCTTTTAAAAAATTTATTATGTATCAGTTTTGAATGGCAAGCTAGTAAAGTGAGATAAATTAAGCAATAATATAATATTTAACCTAAAAGAAGGTTAAAATTTCCAGAATTGGTGTACCATAAAGCTATTATTATTAGAGACTCCAAAATAAGGATTCCTTAGCACCTCTACAGTATGCTTTGTTATTGCCAGCCCCATAGGTTTTATTAATTCAAGATGGTATAAAACACTGAATATATAAGAAAATATTATATGCTATTCATTTAGCTTGTCATTTGCTATTGTTTTATAGAACCAATCACTGAAACCATTTCACCTAGAAAGTCAGAAGAGTCTTTTTATAACAGCTATAATCCCTTTAAAGAGGTACAGACTCCACAGTATTTGAACCCATTTGATGAGCCAGAAACTTTCATAACTACAAAGGATTCTCCTCCCCAATCTACAAAAAGAAAAAATGTAAGACCTGTGGATATGAGCAAGTATTTGTATGCTGATAGTTCAAAAAATGAAGAAGAAGAAGAGTTTGATGAGTAAGTACATTTCATTTTGCTATAATCACATTCTAGTCTCTGTATTAACTAAAGAGATCCTTATTTAATATACCTTTGAATGAGTAAAAAATGTAATATATAATTTATAAGTTAATATCTAAGTATCTCTCTTCTAAAGTTTTATGGTCTGAACCCTTATTCTATGACCCTCTTGTGTGTGGATATATGTTTACCTTAAAGTGAGGGAGATGTGTTCCTGGAATCTCTGTTTGGAATTCCAATTGTGTCTTCTCATAGATATCATGTTACAAATGGTATTTAAGTGTTTTCAATCAAACACCAAAGGCATTATACTTCAATTATGTGGTAAGTTTGTTGTAGGAACAGAATAATCATTTATGATATTGATTTGATGATAAGACTCGTTCAAATGCCCAACAAGAAGATCATAACATTTATAGACTAGGGATTATCACAAGTTCAGTATAATTAGTGTGATTAGGGCTGTTGTTTTGCACAAATCTAAGGTGAAGATAAAAAGGGATGTGTTCACATTGGAATCTGGAGTTATATAATGTACACCTTGTGAGACTTCAGACTGTGGCCCTGAGTGTGTTTAAAGCAACAATAGTACTTGTATTTGTAGCCTTGATAGAATAACATAGACTGAATTTAACCTCTTGTCTTAAGCAACTAAAAAATGGAATAAAATAGTTGAAACAACATTTTTCAGACATAAGGCACAAATAGCGTGGAACGATCTCTGAAAAAACAGAAAGAAGGTAAGCCCTGCAAGTATCCAAGCTTGTTTTTATTATAAAGAGTTTCCAACTGTGGTTCAGGAAGAGAAAACCCAAATAGACCCTACTAATCTCCCTTGATTAGGAAACAGACTTTGGACTTTAAGATACCAAGGCAGGCTGGAGCCTTGGCTCACTAGGCTAATCTTCTGCCTGCGGCGCCAGCACCCCAGGTTCTAGTCCCATTTGGGGCGCCGGTTCTGTCCCCATTGCTCCTCTTCCAGTCCAGCTCTCTGCTGTGGCTCGGGAAGGCAGTGGGGGATGGCCCAAGTCCTTGGGCCCTGCACCCGCATGGGAGACCGGGAGGAAGCACCTGGCTCCTGGCTTCTGATCGGTGCAGTACGCCAGCCATAGTGGCCATTTGAGGGGTAAGCCAATGGAAGGAAGACCTTTCTCTCTGCCTGTCAAAAAAAAAAAAAAAAAAAAAAAAAAACAAACAAAAAAAAAACAAACCAAGGCAGCTAGAATTTGTGGACAGAGTGTCAAAGAGATAGAGAAAGCTACTCATAGGATTCCAGAGATTTGTAGATGGTTCCTCTTGAGTCATTAGCTGAGTATTCATCATAGCATGTATGTAAGGAAATTACTAAAGACAAAGAAATAATACAATTCCTCAGATTTACTCAGGACTGAGAATAGTTTGTGTTTCCACCAGCCAGAGTAAAGAGTTCCCAGCTTAATGGAACATCAGGGTATTGTTTCATAAGACGAATCAAATTAGTTCTAGGCTAAAGGCTATTCTGGGCCTACCAACAAAACTTAAAGGCAGGGCTCTGAAAAAGCAAACTAATTCCAAGTAACTTAACTACATACCATTCAAAGCCCAAAAGTATTTAAGAGAATACCAAAAAAATCCAACAACCAAAACATAAAACTCATCTGACAATCAGAGGTTTATCAGGCATGTAAAGAATCAGGAAAATATGACCCATAATGAGGAGAAAATGTAATTATTCTGTATAGGTTCAGAGTAGGAGAGAGAATACAATAAATAGACAAGCATTGTAAAAAAAAAAAAAAAGCTTTATATTTCAGATATCCAAAAAAGTAGAGAACATGAGTATGGATGATGTAAAAAAATCCAAATTGAATGTATAGATATGAGAAATACACTGGATGAGATTAACTTTATGTTAAATACTACAGAATGAATTATTAGTGAACCTAAAAACATAGCAATAGAACCTTTCCAGATTGAAGCGGATGAGGAAGAAATGAACAGAGGATAAATGAGTCGTGGGACAACTCAAGTGGCCCAGCATATATGTAATTGGAGTCCTAGAAGGATAGGAGGGAGAGGTAAGGGAAAAGAACACATATTTGAAGAAATGATAACCAAAAGTTTTAGGAATTCAAAATATGTATAAACCTTTAGGTCCAAGAAGCTTAATAAACCTGAAGCACAAGAAACATGAAGAAAACTGCAGAAGTCTTCTCAACAAAAACAGTTCAAACCAGAAGACAGTGTGGGTGACATTCTTAAAGTACTGAATGCAAGTAACAGAAACAAAAATCTGCTAATACAAATTCCTATTCCCTACTCTAAAAAAAAAGAGTAAAATATGAGCTTTACCTTTACATCTAGAAGCTGAAAGGATTCTTTACCATTAACTTTACTTTGCAAATATGTTGAGGAAAAAAAATGCAACAAAAAAAGGAAGTCCTTCTGATGTGAGGAAAATTATCCCACTTAGAAATTTGAATTAATGCAAAGGAATGAAGAGCACAGGGAATCACAAATACATTTGTATATATAAAATATCTGTCATTTAAAAATATTTTTAAAGATTTATTTATTTATTTATTTATTTTAAAGTCAGAGTTACACAGAGAGAGAGGTCTTCCATCCAATGGTTCACTCCCCAATTGGCTGCAGTGGCTGGAGCTGAGCCGATCCAAAGCCTGGAGCCAGGAGCTTCTTCCAGATCTCCCATGTGGGGGCAGGGGCCTGAGAACTTGGACCATCCTTTACTTCTTTCCCAGGGCATAGCAGAGACCTGGATGGGAAGTGGAGCAGCCAAGTCTCGAACTGGCGCCCGTGTGGGATGCTGGTGCTTCAGGCCAGGGTGTTAACCCGCTGCGCCACAGCGCCGGCCCCTAAAAAATCGTCTTCTTCTTCTTCTTCTTCTTTTTTTTTTTTTTTTTTTTTTTTTGGGACAGGCAGAGTGGACAGTGAGAGACAGAGAGACAGAGAGAAAGGTCTTCCTTTTGCCGTTGGTTCACCCTTCAATGGCCGCCACGGCCGGCGCACTGCGGCCGGCGCACTGCACTGATCCGATGGCAGAAGCCAGGTACTTCTCCTGGTCTCCCATGGGGTGCAGGGCCCAAGGACTTGGGCCATCCTCCACTGCACTCCCTGGCCACAGCAGAGAGCTGGCCTGGAAGAGGGGCAACCAGGAAAGAATCCGGCGCCCAGACCGGGACTAGACCCCGGTGTGCCGGCACCGCAAGGCGGAGGATTAGCCTAGTGAGCCGTGGCAAGATAGTTGCTTAAGGCTTAAATAGTACTGTATTAAATTGTGTTGTATGAATTAAAATGTATGGCAATGGTAGATAAAGCTGATTGGGAAAATTGAAGTATACACTGTTTTAAGATTCTTGAATATAATGCTACTTGAAAAATGTTTTTTTATGTAGAAAAGTCATAAGGAACATCCAAAAAAAGGCTATTAGAATAAAATGAATGTTTATTGCAAGGTTACAGGATGCAAGATCAATATGGAAATTCAGTTACATTTTTCTGTAGTAACAATATGTAATCTGAAATGGACATTTAAAAAATATTTTTAAATAAAAATATAAAAAATAAAAAATACTTTTTATAAAGGTATTCAAACAACCCTAGAGGTAAATTTAGACAAATATTTTAGTACCTGTATAACACAAGCAAGAGAACATTGCGGAGAGAAATTGAAGTGCAATACCAACAGAGAGGAATAATGTGGTCATGGATTCAAAGACAAAGTTCTTTTTGATTGCTCTACAGATTCAATGCTATATTAGCAGGGTTCTCCAGAGAGACAAAACTAATAGGAGACTGATCAATGATCAATCAATATATATGTACATAAATGAATAGATAAGTGGGAATTTATTAAGGGAATTGGCTATATGCAGATAGAGAAGTTGCACAACAGACCATCTGCAAGCTGAAGATCCTTGGGATACCTATGGCATGGCTCATTTGAAGTCCAAAGGCCTTAGAACCTAGGGGAATGTGGGAGTGCTGGTATAAGTCCTAGAGTCCAAAGCTAGAAAACCTGCAGTTTTGCTGTTCAAGGACAGAAAAAAGGTGTATCCCAGCTCCAGGAAAGACTATTTTTGCTTTCCCTCTGTTTTTGTTACATCTGAGCCTGTGGTCATTTGGACGAAGCCTGCCCACATTTAGGGTGGGTCTTCCCTACTTTATCGACTCACTCAAATGCCAGTCTCCTCTGCAAACACCATTATAGACACAATTAAAAATAATGTTTTACCAGTTCTCTAGGTATTCCTTAATCCAGTTACTGTTGCACCTAAAGTGAACCATTGCAAGTGCTAAACCAATCACCCATTGATAAGCTTTTTTATAATGATTGTGAGAAATATCCTCACCTGTCCCCTGAAAGCATGGGCTTGAACTCAGAAAATGCAGTGAAAGCTAGACTTTATTGTTGGTCTTGCAAGATTGGGTGGCTGATGAGGCAGCACACCTGAAGCAGTCACAGCAAGCAGTTTATGTCCCAGCATACAGGTCCCTCCCCTGGTTCCTCACTGGCTGAGTTCTATGGGGTAGGCAATGACCTCACCTAAGTTACAAAGTTACCTTCCTCCTCCCTCCTCTGTGCTATTATTTCCTCTTGTGAGTTGGCTACTCCATAAGATCTGTTTGCCTAATGAGTTTTGCTACATCTGCAAGTTAGCTAACTGTAATTTTCCATTCTTGTTGAAAATGGACCTTCAGACATTTTCTTACATAATTGATAACCTATTTTAAAAATAGCTGTATGCAGCCAGCGCCGCGGCTCACTAGGCTAATCCTCCGCCTAGCGGCGCCGGCACACCGGGTTCTAGTCCCGGTTGGGGCGCCGGATTCTGTCCCGGTTGCCCCTCTTCCAGGCCAGCCCTCTGCTGTGGCCCGGGAGTGCAGTGGAGGATGGCCCAGGTGCTTGGGCCCTGCACCCCATGGGAGACCAGGAAAAGCACCTGGCTCCTGGCTCCTGCCATTGGATCAGCGCGGTGCGCCGGCCGCAGCGCGCCGGCCGCGGCGGCCATTGGAGGGTGAACCAACGGCAAAAGGAAGACATTTCTCTCTCTCTCTCTCTCACTGTCCACTCTGCCTGTCAAAAAAAAAAAAAAAAAAATAGCTGTATGCTACCTGATTTTAACACTTATTAACCAGGGCCGGCGCTGTGGCATAGTGGGTAAAGCTACCGTTTGCAGTGCTGGCATACCATATGGGCACTAGTTCTAGTCCCAGCTGCTCCACTTCCAATCCAGCTCTCTGCTATGTCCTGGGAAAGCAGTAGAATATGACCCATGTGCTTGGGCCCCTGCACCTGTGTGGGAGGTCCTGAAGAAGTTCCTGGCTCCTGGCTATTTGGGGGGTGAACCAGTGGATGAAAGACTTTTCTCTCCCAGCCTTTCTGTGACTCTCTGCCTTTCAAATAAATAAATAAATCTTAAAAAAAAAAAAAACTTATTGACCAAGATATTGTAGTATTGACTTAAAGACTGGCTAGGTAAATGAAAGAGTGTGCAAATGGATCCATCAATATTTTAGCAATTTTAAAAGTTTATTTACTTATTTATTTATTTATTTGAAAGGCAGAGTAAGAGAGAGTAAGAGAGATTGCCCATTCACTGGTTCACTCCCCAAATAGCCACAACAGATAGGTCTGGGCCAGACCAAAGCCAGGAGCCAGGAACTCCATCCTGGTCTCCTATGTGAGTGGCATGAGTCCAAGCACTTGGACCCAAGCGTATTAGCAGGAAGTTGAATTGAAAGTGGAGTAACCAGAACCTGAACTAGCATCCTAATATGAGATGCCAGTGTTACCAGCAGCAGTCTAGCCTGTTGTGCCACAATGCCAGTTCTTATTTTGCCAATTGATATTTGACAAGATTAGGAGGTGCCACCATTGTGGTGCAGCAGGTTAAGCTGCTCCCTGTGACATCGGCATCCCATATGGGCACCTGTTTGAGTCTTGGCTGCTCCACTTCCTATCTGGCTCCCTGCTGATGTGCCTGGGAAAGCAGAGTAGAGCCCCTGCTACCCACATGGGATAAACTGATGGAGTTCTAGGCCCCTGGATTTTGGCCTGGCCCAGCCCAACCCTGGCTGTTGCTGTGGACAGAAGATCTCTTTCTCTCTTTCTTTCTCTGTAACTTGCCTTTCAAACAAATAAATAAATCTTAAAAAAAAAAATTTGATTCTGAACCCAGGTTGAAATTTTAGTACTAGTTCATAATTATATACAGGAGTTGAAAAGTTGGCCCAACTCTTACTAAAGTTATATTTGTTTTCTTTGAAATAACTAATGTGTGATCAAAATAAAATTTCTCATGGGTGGTGTAGGTGGTGAGTAATAGCCACACACCAGGGAGTACTTGAATGTAAATGCAAACTTTACGTACATTCAGTCATACCAAGATACATGAGTATTATACAACACACACATACACACATACACACCCTGCTCTTTCCTGTTAACAAATTTAAGAGACATCTAATGTTTGCTTAAACTTTTAAAATGCCTTACTAGTGCTCTATCTGGCAGCACATATACTAAAATGCCTTAATAAAAAATTAGAATCCCTGGGTGTTTCCTTTTAACTATTATTTTTTCCACATGAGAGGCATAGTATTTATAAGTTTCCTGTGAATAAAGAACATTCTAAATTGCTCAGTCATCATGGGTTACCAAAGAAAGCCTATAAACACTCTTTCTTTTTCTCCTTAGGAAAAAAAAAAACCATAAAAGTTTTAAAGACTGCATCAGCTAATGTGCAAATTCAGAAAAAATTCTGTTTGTATTAATTGTTTTGTGTTTCTCTTTTTTCCAAGTTAGTAAGTCCAATGTCAGTAACAGAAATCCTCCAAAACTTCTTATTCAATAGTAAACTTATGACCTTTTGTAAAGTAAAAAGCTTATATGACTCATCTTCCATTACCAAACTCTTCCCATATCCTCCAACAGAAAATGATCACAAATAAATAGGACTGAATTCTTTGATGTGTCAAACAACCTTTCGTGCCCCAGCATATCCATTAGCACCAGGAGAAAGCATACATTCTTCCTTGCTTTTTAGCATCTGTCCTTTACATTTAACAATTGCATGGGTTTCTCAGTTTCTTGTGTTAGGGGGATAGTTCAGCTATTCTGGTTTATGTTGCAAACATGGGAACCTATGAAGATTAAGTAGTATTATTTCAGAACATTTATGAAGAGATTTTTTTAGCCCCAACATCAATCATTTTGATATGATTTTCTGATATGATATGAGATTTCTCAAAGAAACCTCTCATTGAATTTTATTCAGAGTAGCTCCGTATCCCTTGTAGTAAACTGAGATTGTGAGGCTGGTGCTGTGGTGTAGAAGGTTAAACTGCTGCTTGCAGTGTCGGTATCCCATATGGGCACTGGCTGTGTCCCAGCTGCTCCATTTCTGTTCCAGCTCCCTGCTAATGTGCCTGGGATATCAGCCAAAGATGGCCCAAGTCCTTGGGCCCCTGCTACCCCTGTAGGAACTTGGAAGAAGCTTCTAGCTCCAGGCTTCAGCCTGGCCCAGTCTTGGCCATTGTGGCCATTTGGGGAGTGAACCAATGGATGGAAGATCTCTCTTTCTCCTTCTCTCTCTCTCTGTATCTCTGCCTTTCAAATAAATAAATAAATAAGTCTTTAATAAATAAATACATAAATTTCAGTTGTTTTTCCAAAGAAATATTGATTTTTAGGCGAGAAGAAAAGACTGCAGATTTTGTTATACCCTTGCTTCATATTGTATTATTTTTCCAGTATGTTTAACTTAATTCTGTTTCTATCCAAGTTTGGTTTTTCTTTTCATAATTCATTTATGTGGATTAACTTCTAAACAGTAAATCATGTCATTTTAAATGATTTTTTCTATTTTTTCACTTTCTTTGTATAAATGATGAATTTTCAGCTCACAATGAGTTAATGATATAACTAATGTATTATTCAAGGATAAATATATATATATATATAGAATAAGAATAAAAATACTTCTTGTTTATTCAGAGGTGTGTAGGAAGTCTTGAAGTAGATTATTCAAATTATAGATAATCAACAGAATGTAGAAACTGTGTTAATTCCTTAAATAATTTTTATGTACTTAAAATACTGTTTAATATATATATAGTCATAGTCATGCATATATCTATATATTATATATAGTCATGCAGCACTTAAGAACTGGGATACATTCTGAGAAATGCATCATTAGGCAGTTGTCATTGTGTGAACATCATAGGGTGTATTTAGAAAAATCAGCTTGGCTAGAAAGTTACTAAGTGATATAATCTTATGGAACCCTCATCATCTGTGTTGTTCATTGTTTACTGAATTGCTGTTATGTGGTACATGACTGTATTTTAAATGTGTTGATTGGGGACCAGCATTGTGGCGTGATGATTGAAGCTGCCACCTGCGAGGCCAGCATCCCATTTTGGTACCAGTTCATGTCCTGGCTGCTGCACTTCTGATCTTGTTCCCTGTTACTGCACCTGGGAAAGCAGCAGAATATGGCCCAAGTACTTGGGCCCCTGTACCCAAGTGGGATACCTGGAAGAAACTCCTAGCTCCAGGTTGACCGACCCAGCTCCAGCCTTTGCAGTCATTTGGAGAGTGAAACCTGTGGATGGAAGATCTCTCTCTCTTCCTCTCTCTCTCTCTCTCTCTCTCTCTCTATATATATATATGTATGTATATGTATGTATGTATATGTATGTATATATATATATATTTCAATCTGCCTTTCAAATAAATAAATGAATCTTTTAAAAAATGTGTTAATTGGCAATTATGTAATTCTTGTCTTTGTGGAGAAAGGTATAGGTGTTCACAGAAAACTGCCTATGTGCAAGCACTGTCAGACTTCACTCTTTCATAATAGCACATTTTAAATTGAGTTCTACGTGTTTCATATAACAGATTTTCATATTTTAGAATGTACATTTCAGTGGTCTCTGATAAGTTCATTATGTTGTACAACCATCTAAAAGTAGGACATTTATATCACTACAAAAAAGAGCCCCAAACTAATTAGCGATTAATCCTCGTTCTTCCCTTCCTCCATCCTCTTGCTACCTTTCATCTACTTTCTGTCTCCATGGAGTTGACTAGTTTGGATATTTCCTATGTATAAATGGAAATATTTCCTGTTTGTTCTTGATGAGTAGGAAATTCGGTTTTGGTTATTAATATCTGATCTTCAAAGGAGAAGGATCATTCAAAACCCTTAGATATGAAGGCTTCTTGAGCTTATTCTGATTTAGTACTTAACTAGTGGTGGTGTTCAGCATGCTGTTGTCTCACAGGTGATTACAGACGTGTGAAGATATGGATTTTCACAGTCCTCCTGGTGGAACGGAATGGTCTAGGATAGCTGGAGTCCCTAGTACCTCCAGTTTCTTTTTCTTTCTTTTTTTTTTTTTTAGTACCTCCAGTTTCAAGTTGCTTCCTTTGTTTACTTTAGCATTTTATACAAATTTCATTTTCAGTTCATGACATAATATAAAAAACGTTGAGAAACAGGTCTAATTGGCTGTTTTGATTATGTGTCCAGTAATATGCACCTGAGAAAATAAATTGATCTGAGCTTGTTTTGTACTTGTGTTTATCTCCCATATACAAAGAATATTAATATACAAGTGGATAGAGAAGACTAAGTGATTATAAGCAGGCTGAGAGGCATAAAGAAAAAGAACAACACCAGTACTTTGCTCTCTACTCTAGATAAGTTGTGTGCAAACTGAGTTTTATAAATTGAACTATCTAAAGTACACTAAAGAATGCAGATTTAAAATAATTGTTTTTTCTGTTAAGCACACCATCCTTTTGTAATACAAATAATCTACCCTCTAGCCATATTTACATTAATTTTGTAGTAGCTACCAGCTTACTAAATACTATGGAAATTTATTATATATAATATAATATAATAATATAAAAATATATTTTTATCATTATTATTTTATAATTTTATAATATAAAATAATATAATTTTATAATATAAATTTTATAATTTAAAATAAATTTTTAATAATTTAAATAAATAATAATTTAAATAATTTAAATAATATTATTTAAATTTAATTTAAATAATTTAAATAATAATAATTTAAATAAATTTTAATAATTTAAAATAAATTTATATTATAAAATAAATTTTATAATATAAAATAATATAATTTTATAATATAAAAACATATTTTTATCAGGAATAATTATTTAAAATGACTTCTATAAATATAGTTTCTAAATATGATTTAATTCATAAAACAATTCAGCTAGATTGACGTGAATCTGTTCAGTCCTGAAACATTTAATATTGGTAGGCAAGATTTTCAAAAATATATTTATTTCCTATTCTTTTTCCCTTGAATGCATTCATAAAAAATGAGGAACTGAAAATAGATTTCTGTGTATGTGCCTGCCCCACTTAGTTAAAAGCAGTTATCTTTGAGTATTCAGAGGGAAGGAGTCACATGATGTTAATTATTACCATTAGTACAAGAGTGAGAGTGGCAATACAAGTATGTTTTCCCTCTTTGCTATACTTGGTACTCAGAATCACATGTGATCTGATTATCTATAAATCCTTAAGTAGAGGTTTAGATAATTAATGGTTCTAGGTGAGTCTGATAGTGTTGTAATTCAAAGAACATGCACAGTTGAAAAAGAGGCCCATAGTAAGTATAGGTCTAATGTAACTAGATAATATTCCTTTGGTATGATTGCTGTACTTGGGTGGTCTGGTCCTTAGCCCTGTAGAATTGGAAATTTTATTATTACTATACACATAGGATATGGGACTCCTGGGAACTTACTAGTGTTAGAGGAAATTGCAATGAACTAATAAATAAAAACCAGAATAACAGTTTATCACTGTGCAATAGGAAGAAAAAAATCATCAAACATATCAACTATTTATTTTAATGAATAACTAATGGGAGTTTTCTGCCTGGGCTTAGACTCTGGGTAGGGGACAGAAAAATCCTCACTTAGAATTTATAAACACAGGCCCATCCTCATGCAGATTTGACATTATATTGGCAAAATGGTCTGGGAACTCCCAAGCAAAGAAAGTAAGATAAAAGAGTTTCCTAAAATACTTGGCAAAAACAAGCATAAAGCACTCTGAAGAGAGGTACTCTAGGCTGACTACAGAAGATTTCCTCAGATTAACCCCTGAGCTGACAATCTAAAATTACAAAACACAGAATTCACTAAAGAGTCAGGAGACCAGAAAATAATAGGCTTATACATGCAAGAACTTCAAATAGATTTGTCAGAGACTATCAAATAAAAATGTTTAATTAATTAGTAACTGAAAACTTTGTGCCTGAGGTATACTACACACAAATACATGAAGAAACACACTTACTGAAATTACCAATTCATGGAGGCCAGGCACTGTGGTCTAGCGGGTTGAGCCACTTGGGATGTCCACATCCTAGGAGTGCCTGACTCAAATCCCACTACTACTCTGTGCTAATGTGCCGGGAGGCAGTGGATCATAGCTCAAGTACTTGAGTTCCAGCCATCCACATGGGACACCCGGGTGGAATTCTAAGGTCCTGGATTGGGTTGCCAACCCCAGATGTTGCAAGCATTTGGGGAGTAAACCAGGGGATGGAAGATCTCTTTCACTCCCTCCCTCCCTTGTCTCTGATTTGTCACTCTTCCCTTTAAATAAATAAATTTTAAAAAATTTATGGAGAATTGAACATCAGACACAGGTAAAAAAAGAAAAACTGAACTGCATGAGAGATACAAGGGAATTATCCAAAACATAGCATGGTAGACTTAATTTGATAGGAAACATGAAGGTAGTAAGATTTTCTAAAGAAGAGAATAGAGAAAATAGACCAAAGATTATTACGGAGATAATGACTGGTAATTTTTCAGAACTGATAAAACAGCTTTTGTTTTGAGAAATACAAGGAATCTGAAACAAGACAAATTAAAAGTAATCATTACCTAAATTTAAGTCTAGTAAAATTGCTTAAAGCCAGATATAAAGAGAAGATCTTAATAGCGGCTAGAGATAAAAGATAACTTGAAACAATAATAGGCTAATAGCGGGCTAATATCTTAAAAGTGCAGAGATAGAGTAACAGAATTAGAATTCCTTATCCAGCTAAACTATCATTTAAGTGTGAGGTTGAAATAAAGACATTTTCAAAGCGTGGGAGAATTTATTCTTGTGAATGAACCACTAGGAGATGTTCCATAATGAGAAGGAAATTTAATACATAAGAAGGAGTGAAATGCAAGAAAAAATAATGGGAATAGAGCATTAAAAAAACATTTTTACATCTTCTTTTCATTGGGTGTAGAAAATACACAGAATTTACTATTGTAAACATTTTCTAAGGTTTCTACATATAATAGCTGAACTGAGTGTGATCATGTATTTAATGATTTTTTATGTAAGGCACTTTTTAAAATTTATTTTATTTATTTATTTATTTATTTTGACAGGCAGAGTGGACAGTGAGAGAGAGAGACAGAGAGAAAGGTCTTCCTTTTGCCGTTGGTTCACCCTCCAATGGCCGCCACGGCTGGCGCGCTGTGGCCGGCATACTGTGCTGATCCAAAGGCAGGAGCCAGGTGCTTCTCCTGGTCTCCCATGGGGTGCAGGGCCCAAGCACTTGGGCCATCCTCCACTGCACTCCCTGGCCATAGCAGAGAGCTCGCCTGGAAGAGGGGCAACCGGGACAGAATCCGGCGCCCCGACTGGGACTAGGACCTGGTGTGCCGGCGCCACAAGGCGGAGGATTAGCCTATTGAGCCGTGGCGCCGGCTTACGTAAGGCACTTATGAAAAGGGAAAATTTTTACTTATTTGAATCTGTAGAAGTGAACCAAAAGATGAACATTGTTTCTAAATTTTAGGTTACCACTGGTTTGAGTTTTATTTGGGGGAAAAAAAGAGTTTTAATTCATGTTTTCTTATTTCAAGCATTTTATGGAGAGATTTTAATAATTTTTCTTTCATTTAGGTCAAATCCTTTTTATGAACCTAAACCATCTCTTCCTCCAAATAATTTGCTAAATCCAAGTCAAGAACTGGAAACTGAAAGGAAAATAAAAAGGAAGGCCCCAGCCCCACCAGTCCTCTCATCAAAGACAGGAGGAGTAAATGAAAACACAGTTGTTTCTATGGGAAGAGATATCTCTGCTTCTCCTAAGGTAGGAATTTATTGTTAAAATGTATATAGTTTGCTCTTTTTTCTCCATGCAGTTCAATTCATGTTAAGAAAAGTCATTGTCGGCCATTTCTGATTATTTAGAAGTCAAATCAAAGGAACTCTCTATTCTGAAATGGTACATATGTGGGTGTGTTTGTGCGTGCTCTCATAAGTTTATAGTACAGTATGGATTGGATAGCTTGAGCTAAAATTTGTTTTAAAAATGCTTTTTTGAAATCTAAGGAAAGAGCTGTTAAAACTGTAGGACTGGTACTTTAAAAATAATATCAAGGTATTCTATAAGTAGCTAGGAGTAAGGGGCAGCTTATGCTACCACAGAAGAAGAGATGGAAATCATTCTTTGACAAATGTCCTGGAGGGGCCGGCACTATGGCATAGCGAATGAAGCCGCTGCCTGCAGTGCTGGCATACCATATGGGCACCAGTTGGAATCCCAGCTGCTCCACTTCCAGTCTAGCTCTCCGCTATGGTCTGGGAAAGCAGTAGAAGTTGGCCGAAGTCCTTCGGTCCCCGCACTTTCGTAGTAGACCCTGAGGAAGCTCTTGGCTCCTGGCTTCAGATTGGCCCAGCTCTGGCTTTTGCAACCATTTGAGGAGTGAACCAGCTGATGGAAGACCTCTCTCTGTCTCTGTGCCCAGCTCTGCCTTTCAATAAATAAATAAATAATTATTTTTTAAAAAGTCCTGGAAAGATTGAGGCTCAATGCAGAGAAATGCATTGTTGAATGATTTCCATACTGTTACTTTGACTCAGGTCAAGTGACAATTTGTGCTTTACTGTCACCTTTTTTTAAGAAATTTTAATATATAATAGCTACATGCAAAGCTAAAACACTTTTGGAACAAGCTGTTAAACAGTTTTATTGCAAATAGTATGGTATCGTCCATGTGTAAGGTAGAAATGTTGGTTTTAGCAAGCATTTTTAGAAAATTTTTGCCCATCTATTCATGGCTGTTGTCACTTTATTAGATTATTTAATCACAGGTAGCTATGGTAAACAAAACAAGACACAAAAACTGTCAAAGAATTAAAGTATTAGAAGATTGGAGCCGGCGCCTCTGTTCAATAGGATAATCTTATACCTGTGGCACCGGCACTCCGGGTTCTAGTCCCAGTTGGGGCGCTAGTTCTGTCCCGGTTGCTCCTCTTCCAGTCCAGCTCTCTGCTGTGGCCCAGGAAGGCAGTGGAGGATGGCCCAGGTCTGTGGGCCCTGCACCCTCATGGGAGACCAGGAGGAAGCGCCTGGCTCCTGGCTTTGGATCGCCGCAGTGTGCTGGCCATAGCGGCCATTTGAAGGGTGAACCAACGGAAGGAAGATCTTTCTCTCTCTCTCTTTCTCTCTCTCTCTCTCACTGTCTAACTCTGCCTGTCAAAAAAAAAAAAAAAAGAAAGAAGGAAGATTGGAACTTGATATTTGCATTAAATGTGTGTTGTTGGGATTATACTTCACCTAAGGTCCTGAGCTGCCGTTTTTACTCAAAGGCATCAGAGTTCAAGTTTCATTTGATAGATGATTTTTACCTCATTCCGTGGCTTTTGTTAAATGCCACAGTTCTGAAATAGTTGCTTTTATTTGTTTGCCTGTATTTTTGTTGTTTTTGAGGAGAATAAGTTATTGAGGTCCTCATTCTCCCATTACAATAATCAGTCTCCAAGTGCTTGTTTTTATATCAGGTGGTTTTTTTTTAACTTTTATTTAATGAATATAGATTTCTAAAGTACAGCTTATGCATTACATTGTCTTCCCCCCACCCATGACTTCCCTCCCACCCGCAACCCTCCCCTTTCCTGCTCTCTCTCCTCTTCCATTCTTATCAAGATTCATTTTCAATTTTCTTTATATACAGAAGATCAGTTTAGTATACATTAAGTAAAGATTTCAACAGTTTGCACCCACGTAGAAACACAAAGTGAAAAATACTGTTTGAGTACTCATTATAGTATTAAATCTCAATGTACAGCACATTAAGGACAGAGATCCTACATGAGGAGTAAGTGCACAGTGATTCCTGTTGTTGACTTTACAAATTGACACTCCTGGTTATGGCATCAGTAATCTCCCTATGCTCCAGTCCTGAGTTTCCAAGGCTATGGAAGCCTTTTTAGTTCACCGACTCTTATAATATTTAGACAAGGTCATAGTCTAAGTGGAAGTTCTCTCCTCCCTTCAGAGAAAGGTACCTCCTTCTTTGAAGACCTGGTCTTTCCACTGGGATCTCACTCACAGAGATCTTTCATTTAGGTTTTTTCTTTTTTTCTTTTTCTTTTTTTTTTTTTTTTTTTTTTTGCCAGAGTGTCTTGGCTTTCCATGCCTGAAATAATCTCATGGGCTTTTCAGCCAGATCCGCATGTCTTAAGGGCTGATTCTGAGGCCAGAGTGCTGTTTAGGACATCCGCCATTCTATGAGTCTGCTGTGTATCTCGCTTCCCATGTTGGATCACTCTCCCCTTTATTTATTCTATCAGTTAGTATTAGCAGACACTAGACTTGTTTATGTGATCCCTTTGACTCTTAGTCCTTTCATTATGATCAATTGTGAACTGAAATTGATCACTTGGACTAGTGAGATGGCATTGGTACATGCCACCTTGATGGGATTAAATTGGAATCCCCTGGTATGTTTCTAACTCTACCATTTGGGGTAAGTCAGCCTGAGCATGTCCCAAATTGTACATCTCTTCCCACTCTTATTCCCACTCTTATGTTTAACAGGGATCACATTTCAGTTAAATTTCAACACTTAAGAATAACTGTGTGATAATTACAGAATTAAACCAGTCATATTAAGTAGAGCAGACAAAAAAAAACTACTAAGACGGATAATGTATTAAGTTGTTCATTAACAGTCAGAGCTATGCTGATCAAGTCACCGTTTCTCATAGTGTCCATTTCACTTCAACAAGTTTCCTTTTTGGTGTTCAGTCAGTTGTCACCGATCAGGGAGAACATATGATATTTGTCCCTTTGGGACTGGTTTATTTCACTCAGCATGATGTGTTCCAGATTCCTCCATTTTGTTGCAAATGACTGGATTTCGTTGTTTCTTACTGCGGTATAGTATTCTAAAGAGTACATATCCCATAATTTCTTTATCCAGTCTACCGTTGATGGGCATTTAGGTTGGTTCCAGGTCTTAGCTTTTGTGAATTTAGCTGCAATAAACATTAGGGTGCAGACTGCTTTTTTGTTTGCCAATTTAAATTCCTTTGGGCAAATTCCAAGGAGTGGGATGGCTGGGTCGAACGGTAGGGTTATCTTCAGGTTTCTGAGGAATCTCCAGACTGACTTCCATAGTGGCTTGACCAGTTTGCATTCCCACCAACAGTGGGTTAGTGTCCCTTTTTCCCCACATCCTCGCCAGCATCTGTTGTTGGTAGTTTTCTGAATGTGAACCATTCTAACCGGGGTGAGGTGAAACCTCATTGTGGTTTTGATTTGCATTTCCCTGATTGCTAATGACATTGAACATTTTTTCATGTGCCTGTTGGCCATTTGGATTTCCTCTTTTGAAAAATGTCTATTGAGGTCCTTGGCCCATCTCTGAATTGGGTTGTTTGTTTTGTTTTTGTGGAGTTTCTTGATCTCTTTGTAGATTCTGGTTATTAACCCTTTATCTGTTGCATAGTTTGCAAATATTTTTTCCCATTCTGTCGGTTGTCTCTTCACTCTGCTGACTGTTTCTTTTGCAGTACAGAAACTTCTCAATTTGATGCAATCCCAATAGTTAATTTTGGCTTTGATGTTGATTCTTCCAATCCATGAGCATGGAAGATTTTTCCATTTTTTGATATCCTCTTATATTTCTTTCTTTAAGGTTTTGTAATTCTCATCGTAGAGATCTTTAACATCCTTGGTTAAGATTATTCCAAGGTATTTGATTGTTTTTGTAGCTATTGTGAATGGGATTGATCTTAGCAGTTCTTTCTCAGCCATGGCATTGCTTGTGTATACAAAGGCTGTTGATTTTTGTGCATTGATTTTATATCCTGCCACTTTGCCAAACTCCTCTATGAGTTCCAATAGTCTCTTAATAGAGTTCTTTGGATCCTCTAAGTAAAGAATCATATCGTCTGCAAAGAGTGATAGTTTGACTTCTTCCTTCTCAATTTGTATTCCTTTAATTTCTTTTTCTTGTCTGATGGCTCTGGCTAAAACTTCTAGAACTATGTTAAATAGAAGTGGTGAGAGTGGGCATCCCTGTCTTGTGGCAGATCTCAGTGGAAATGCTTCCAGCTTTTCCCCATTCAATAGGATGCTGGCAGTGGGTTTTTCATAAATTGCTTTGATTATATTGAGGAATGTTCCCTCTATACCCAATTTGCTTAGAGTTTTCATCATGAAAGGGTGTTGAATTTTATCGAATGCTTTCTCTGCATCTATTGAGAAAATCATATGGGTTTTCTTCTGCAGTCTGTTAATGTGGTGAATCACATTGATTGATTTGCGAATGTTGAACCATCCCTGCATACCAGGGATAAATCCCACTTGGTCTGGGTGGATGATTTTTCTGATGTGTTGTTACATTCTATTAGCCAGAATTTTATTGAGGATTTTGCGTCTATGTTCATCAGGGATATTGGTCTGTAATTTTCTTTCAGTGCTGCATCTTTCTCTGGCTTAGGGATTAAGGTGATGCTGGCTCCATAGAAAGAATTTGGGAGGATTCCATGTTTTTCGATTGTTCTGAATAGTTTGAGAAGAAATGGAATCAGTTCTTCTTTAAATGTCTGGTAGAATTCAGCAGTGAATCCATCTGGTCCTGGGCTTTTCTTTGTTGGGAGGGCCTTTATTACTGTTTCAATTTCTGTCTCAGTTAAGGGTCTATTTAGGTTTTCTATGTTTCTGTGTCTTCATGGTTCAATTTAGGTAGATTGCATGTGTCCAGGAATCTATCCATTTCTGATAGATTTTCCTGTTTGCTGGCATACAAGTCCTTGTAGTAATTTCTGATGATTCCTTTTATTTCTGTGGTGTCTCTTGTTATGTTTCCTTTTTCATCTCTGATTTTCTTGATTTGGGTCTTTTCTCTTCTTTTTTTTAGTTAGTTGGGCCAATGGGGTGTCAATTTTGTTTATTTTTTCAAAAAACCAGCTCTTCGCTTGGCTGATTTTTTGTAATTTTTTTTTTGGATTCAATCCTGTTAATTTCTTCTCTGATTTTAATTACTTCTCTTCTCCTACTAGATTTGGGTCTGGTTTGCTGCAAATTTTCTAGGTCCTTGAGATGCGCTGAAAGCTCATTTATTTGGTGCCTTTCCAATTTCTTGATATAGGCCCCTATTGCTATAAACTTGCCTCTCAATACTGCTTTTGCCGTATCCCATAAGTTTTGATATGTTGTGTTGTTATCCTCATTTACTTCTAGAAAGTTTCTGATTTCACTTTTGATTTCTTGAATGACCCAGTGTTCATTCAGGAGCATGTTGTTCAGTCTCCATGTGTTTGCATACTTTCTGGGGTTTCCTGAGTTGCTAATTTCCAGCTTCATTGCACTGTGGTCTGAGAAGCTGCATGGTATGATTCTAATTCTTTTAAATTTGCTGAGATTTGCTTTATGGCCTAGTATGTGATCAATCCTAGAGAAGGTTCTATGCACTGCTGAGAAGAATGTGAAGTCTTTAGATGTAGGATTGAAAGTTCTGTAGATATCTGTTAGATCCATTTGGGCAATAGTGTCTATTAAATCTGCTGTTTCCTTGTTGATCTTCTGTCCAGATGATCTGTCTATTTCTGAGAGTGGAGTATTGAAGTCCCCCAGTACTATTGTATTGGAATCTAAGTCTCCCTTTAAGTCCGTTAACATATCTTTGAAATAGACCGGTGCCCTGTAATTAGGTGCATATACATTTATAATAGTTACATCTTCCTGTTGAATTGAACCCTTAATCATTATATAGTGCCTCTCTTTGTCTCTCTTAACAGTTTTTGTATTAAAGTTTATTTTGTCTGATATTAATATGACTACACCTGCTTTTTTTGGTTTCTGTTGGCATGGAATATGTTTTTCCAGCCTTTCACTTTCAGTCTGCATGCATCTTTGTTAGAGAGATGTGTTTCTTGTAGGCAACAAATAGTTGGGTTTTGTTCCTTAAGCAAGTCAGCCAATCGGTGTCTTTTAGCTGAAGAGTTAAGTTCATTAACGTTTAATGTGACTATTGATAAGTGGTAACTTTGCCCTGCCATTTTCCCGGAGATATTTTCTAGTGTATGCTTTGAGCTTCCTATGCTCTTTTACTGGTAGGTGTTCTTCCTTTCCATTCTTTCATATTGATGGCCGTGTTTCTGTGTTTCTGAGTGTAGCACATCTTTAAGTATCTTTTGCAGGGCCGGACGAGTGGCCACAAAGTCTTTCAATTTCTGTTTGCTATGAAAGGTCTTTATTTCACCTTCATTCACAAATGAGAGCTTAGCAGGATATAATATTCTGGGCTGGCAATTTTTCTCTCTTAGCACCTGTGCTATGTCTCGCCATTCCCTCCTAGCCTGTAGTGTTTCTGATGAGAAGTCTGCTGTGAGTCTAATTGGAGATCCTCTGAGAATAATCTGACGTTTCTCTCTTGCACATTTTAGGATCTTTTCTTTATGTTTCACTGTGGTGAGTTTAATTACAACGTGTCGTGGTGAGGATCTCTTTTGGTCATGTTTACTGGGGGTTCTATGAGCTTCCTGTACTAGGATGTCTCTGTCCTTCTCCAAACCCGGAAAGTTCTCTGCTAGTATCTCACTAAAAAGGCCTTCTAATCCTTTCTCCCTCTCCATGCCTTCAGGAACTCCTAGAACCTGAATGTTGGTTTTTTTAATAGTATCCTGTAGATTCCCTACAATATTTTTTAGATTTCTAATTTCCTCTTCTTTTCTTTGGTTTGACTGTATGTTTTCCTGTGCTCTGTCTTCTAAGTCCGATATTCTCTCTTCTGTTTCAGTGGCTCTGTTTTTTAGACTTAATAATGTGTTTGTCATTTGATCTATTGAGCTCTTCATTTCATTTTGATTTATCTTCACTATCACACTTTCCTGTTCTATTAGTTTCTGCGTTTCATTTTGATTCTTCCTTAAAATTTCATTTTCACGAGAGAGATTTTCAATCCTGTCCAATAAGGATTTCTGTAGTTCAAGGATTTGCTTTTGAAAACTTCTAAATGTTCTTATCATAAATTTTTTGAAATCCGTATCTTGCATTTCTTCTATCTCATCATCTTCATAATCTTGCCCTGGGGTGTTTTGTTTATTTGGAGGCGTCATAGTGTCATCGTTGATCTTGTTCCCTCGATTTTTGTGTTTGTTGCTTGGCATTGTTAATTCTTCCCTCACTGTGAGTTTTTTTTTTTTTTTTATACTGTGTCTGTGTTAAGTGGACTGTCTGCTGTTGGAGGAGCCTTGGAGGCTTGAGATGGCTGTGGCCTGAGAGCTCTGCTTGGTTCTTCCAGGTTACAGGTGTGCAAAGGTGACACCCTCAGGTTATGGGTGGTAAATCCCTATTTATTTATTTATTTATTTATTTTTATTCAGGAGGTAAGTAATACCGCACAGCTGAGCAGAATTGATGGTATTTAGCTGCGGATCTCTGGCTTCTACCCAAAGAGTCTGTGTGGGCTCAGTTTCTCCTGCGGACTCCCACTGGGTTGCCTAGGCTACTGAATTGTAGCGCCTCAGTTCCTTAGCTCTCCCCTGTTGTTATGTATATCCAGAGTGGGGCCTGCTCTTTGTCTCTTGCTGGCCTTTGCAAGGTTGGCAGAGAGAGAAACTCGTCTGTACCAGTACCCCCCCCCCACCTTTTTTTTTTTTTCTTCCTTCTCTCCTGTAGTCAGTCTGGTGAACTTTCCCACTCCCCTCTAGATTCTGACCACCGTTTCCCCGCCAATGTCTCGGGTTACTGAGCTCACCTCCCCTTCCAGCGCTGATGTTTGGACTCGGAGCCCTGGGCATCTCTGCTCTCCCCGCTGGTTGTCTGTGTCACATCCACTCCCCTTCCCGCACTGGTGCGCAGACCCTGTGGCTCCCGCGGCTCGGCTTACGCGCGGTGGGCGACCTTGCTCTCCCCGAAGGTCCTCCGAGTCACAGCCACTAGATCCGGAAGAGTTTCCTCTGCAATTTTTTCTTGATCCTTTTTCTGAGGCTACCGTAACTCCACTTTTATTAAACTAAATTTTCCTGGACTATCGGTGCGCGCCCTCACTATTCCGCCATCTTGGCTCCCTTTTGTTTGGTTTTTAACCCTGTGTCTTTCTGGGGAGAAGCTCTCAATGCTGTTTGGAGTTGGCCATAGAGGATAAAAACTCCAAATGAAAGGAGCAGATGCAGATAATAGTAATATGAAGCGGAGGAGATTGTTAATTCCAATACCTATGAGAGCAAAAGTACAGTGGACATAAGCCACACTCAGGAAGCTATTTAGGAACTTTATCTATTCTGGTCATGAAGAATACATTCTGATAATAAAATATCTAAACCTGTCCCTTGTTTCAGTCCCCCAGTGCCTACTCTTGCCACATCCCTCTTCTCTAGATGATCAGGAGTTTGAAGCTAATCAAGAATTGAAGTTAATCACTCTAAAGGGTCATGAAAGGAATTCAACGGTACCTGTTATGTGCCTGATCACCTCATTTGATCCACAAAGCAACTTGAGAAATGTGGACCTTTATCTCCATTTTACATATGAGAAGCTGAAGATTAGTTAACTAATTTGCTCAAAATGATAAAATTAGTAGAGACAGTGCCAGGATTAAAATTCATGTAAAACCCATACTTTTCTTATAGTATGTGCCATGCTACTTCAAAAAAGCTATTTGTGGTTCTAAATTAGAATTCTAAATACATTTTTCCATGGAAACATTGTTTACATGGGAAATAAGTTCTGTTGCAGAGTCTGTAATAGCTATTTATTTTACATTATTTTGAGGATAATGTAACATTGCATATATATTATGAAAGAAATGATATTTATGGGAAAGGCTGAGCACTTTACCACCGTACTTTCTTGGAGAATGCCTCATTCTGCTTAGACACAGACAGTAAAAACACAGTCATATCCACAGTAACCATTTGCTAATCTGGATGTTAGTTTAGATAACATATAAGCAGAAATACAACTGAAAAATTAATTTTAAAAAGCCATCTAATATATTATTAAATGAAAAAAACTAAGTATGCTGTATGATCTTTTCTGTGTGTATAAAGTTTGATTTATAATTTTTTAAAATTTATTTGACAGAGTTATAGACAGTGAGAGAAAGAGAGAGAAAGGTCTTCCTTCTGTTGGTTCACTCCCCAAATGGCTGCCACAGCTGGCACCACACCAATCTGAAGCCAGGAGCTAGGTGCTTCCTTCTGGTTTCCCATGCGGGTGCAGGACCCAAGCACTTGGGCCATCCTCCATTGTCTTCCCAGGCCACAGCAGAGAGCCGGACTGGAAGAGGAGTGACTGGGACTAGAACCCGGCGCTCCCATGGGATGCCAGCGCTGCAGGCGGAAGATTAACCAAATGAGCCATGGCGCCCACCCCATAAAGTTTGTTTTAAAAAACACTACTCATGAGATTGGCATTGTGGCATAATGGGTTAAGCCTCCACTTATAGCACCGGCATCCCATATGGGCTCTGGTATGAGTCTTGGCTGCTCCATTTCCCATCCTGCTCCCTGTTAATAGTCTGGGAAAGCAGCAGAAGATGGCCCAGAAGCTTGGTCCCTGCACCCACGTGGGAGACCTGGAAGAAGCTCTTGCCTTCAGCCTGGCCCAGCCCTGGCCATTGTGACTGTTTGGGGTGTAAACCAGTGGATGGAAATCTCTGTCTCTCCCTCTATGTTTGTAACTCTGACTTTCAAGATAAATAAATAAATCTTTTTTTTTTTTTTTTTTTTTTTGACAGGCAGAGTGGACAGTGAGAGAGAGAGACAGAGAGAAAGGTCTTCCTTTTGCCGTTGGTTCACCCTCCAATGGCCGCCGCGGCCGGCGCGCTGCGGCCGGCGCACCGCGCTGATCCGATGGCAGGAGCCAGGAGCCAGGTGCTTTTCCTGGTCTCCCATGGGGTGCAGGGCCCAAAAACCTGGGCCATCCTCCACTGCACTCCCTGGCCACAGCAGAGAGCTTGCCTGGAAGAGGGGCAACCGGGACAGAATCCGGTGCCCCGACCGGGACTAGAACTGGTGTGCCGGAGCCTCTAGGCGGAGGATTAGCCTAGTGAGCCGCGGCGCCGACCAATAAATCTTTTTTAAAAAAAGTTTTCCACACACATGTATATGCACTTAGACATAATAAATATTCTCATATATTGTTGAAAGAATCAAGAATAATTAATAGTGGTGAACTTTGAGAAGATTCTTAGTAGGATGAAAAGTATACACAACATTGAAGAAGCATCTTTGTTCCATTTTCTACCTTTATATGTTGTTTGAATTTTCAGACCATATATATATATATATATATACACACTTTGTTTTTTGTTACACTAATAGAGGTAAGAATAAGGTCATGTATTTTTTCTTTAGTATTTATTTGAGAGGCAGAAAGAGTAAGAGAGAGACAGAGGCAGAGAGAGAGAGACAAAGAATTCCAATCTACTGTGCCCAAATGCCCGCGATAACCTGGCTAGGCTGAAGTCAGGAACCAGGAACTCAGTCCATGTCTTCCACATATGGGTGACAGGGACCCAGCTAAATGAGCCATCCATAACCCGTTGCTTGCCAAGGTCTTCGTTAGCAGGAAGCTGGAATCCGGAGTGGAGCCAGGATTTGAACCCAGGCAGTCTGATGTGGGATGTAGACATCTTAACCAGTGTCTTAACTACTAACCTAAACGCCTGTCCCATGTGTCTGTTTGTTATTGCCTTTTGGATATGATAAGTTGAAGATAAAATTTCCTAAAACAATTTATCCATCAGAATGTAGGAAGTTGCTCTTAGGCTGAACCAGTAGTAGTAAACTATTTGGTGGTGGCCTAGGGTTCTGTCAGGTAACTTGGTATTCTCTACTGGAACCCAGGTTGGGAGGCTTGGCAACAGAGCTGTGGACCAACTCTTCTACTTCCATAGTACAAATCTGTATTCTTTCATTCTCTGTATTTGAATTCATGTAAAATTTCATTTGGAAAAAGTGGACTGTTGCCAAACCAAAAAATAAAAAAGAAATTAGAAACCACTAACTACATAATTTTGTAGGCGATAAGGCAGTAGATTATAATCAGTGCCATACTGATAATAATTTAAAAATGATAAATGGCAATTTGATAAAACACACTAGGATGGGACTTAATCATCACAGGAATAGACCTGTAAATCCCAATAATTCATTGAAGATTTTGCAGTATTAAAGCTTAGTAAAATAATTGGCCGTTTTGACAATCTCGAGTCAACATGAAAGAGTCTGATAATATTTGATGTATGATTTTTCTATTTAGGAAAGCAGGAAACTTTATAAAAATATTTTTTCATTAAAATTACTAAAGAGAGACTGGCGCCACAGCTCAATAGGCTAATCCTCTGCCTTGTGGCGCCGGCACACCAGGTTCTAGTCCTGGTCGGGGCACCAGATTCTGTCCCAGTTGCCCCTCTTCCAGGCCAGCTCTCTGCTGTGGCCTGGGAGTGCAGTGGAGGATGGCCCAAGTGCTTGGGCCCTGCACCCCATGGGAGACCAGGAGAAGCACCTGGCTGCACCAAACACCTGCCCCCAAGACTAGAATTTAAACAAAGAAGTAATAAATGTGTACTTATAGTGTAAAATAAAATTCAGACTGCTCTGGATGACTGCTATTGGATTCTATAGAAATCATCAATTGAGGAGGAGGGAGGGAAGGATGGGAAATATCATTATGCTCTTAAAACTGTACATATGAAATACATGAAATTGTTTCCCTTTTTTATAAATAGAAAATAATTTTAAAAGCCTCATGGCATATTAAGTTACAAGGGAAATTTATTTCTGACTTTAAAAGTGTTGAAAGTCTAGTGCTAATATAGTAGCCTCACACAGTTCCCAGGGACCCAGTCTGCTATTTTGCTGTTCCACTATTAGCATAGACTTCTACCTCATGGCCCAGCATTGTTCCATCCTGGTTAACAGAAGGAGAGGACAAAAACTAGCCATATCTACCTCTAGCAAGGGAGACTAGAGAATGAATTCTTATTCTGGACATTTATGTTGGGTGTTTAGCCTAGGAGTTGTGATCCCTGCATCCCACATTTTAATACCTGGGTTCGATTCTTGGATCCAGCGCTGGATTCCAGCTTCCTGCTATACAGACACTGGAAGGCAGTGGTGATGGCTCAGGGATCTCAGTTCCTGTGAGATCTGGATTGAGTTCCTAGTTCCCAGTTTCAGCATTGCCCAGCCACACTCAGTGTTTGTAGGCATTTGGGAGTGAACCATTGATTTTGAATACATTCATTTATTCATTTTTTTCTCTCTCTCTCCCCCCCTTTTCTCAAATAAACAAAAAAATTTAAACTAATGTAGGAATCAAGGGTTCTGTTAGTACTAAAGAAGGGTGGGATGGATATTAGGAGAGGGTTACCAGACAGTGCATTAATACTTATTTAAAATCTAAGATGTGGCATGGGTGTTGGCACAGCAGGTTAGGCTGCCACTGGGTGCTTGCATCCCATATTGGGGTACATGGATTGAGTCCTGGCTACTTTTTTTCATCTGTCTTCCAGCTATTATGTATATCCCAAGAGCAAATGATAGCAAATGATAGTGCTTAATTCTCTGCCACCCGTGTCAGAGACCTGGATGGAGTTACAGGCTCCTGGCTTTAGCCTGGCCCATTCTTGCTGTTACAGGCATTTGGGAACTGAACTTGTGGACAGAAGATCTATAACTCTCTCTATTTCCAAAAAAAAAAAAAAAGTAAGATGCAAATGAGCCCAAATCTTAGAGTCTCTAAGAAAACCTGATTATTTGAAATATTATTGTTTTAATAAGACATTTAAAAGCCAGTTAAACAAAGTTTGAAGAAAAATCAGAGTATTTAGTAACTCAGCATACAAATACCTAGGAATGTACAGTAAATTGAGGAAAAGCACAAACAAAATATCCGATGGTCAAAGTCAAATAGTATTTTCTTCAAGATCATCTTTTTGCATTTAGATAATATCTGAAAATATATGTTAATTTTCCAAACATAGAATTACTGGTGAGGGACTTGGGAAACATTCCTTGGCACATGTAATATCAATTTCAAAATGTATTTGGATGTGTTTACTACACGGCTCAAACTAGGGTGAGGCAAGAAAGATGCCTCTGGCACAAGGTTTCAGGAGGCACTTCCTCCTAGGTTGGTGCAAGTGCAGACTCTCATCTGCACTACTCTTAGAGTGAATGCCTCCTGAAATCTTGCACTTCAGGCACCTCCTGACTCACCCTAGTTCCTGCACTAGTACATCAATAGGGCAAATGTGACAGATAAATATGCAGCAGCAGTAATTGCTTACTGACCTTTGCAAACTGAAAGAACCAGAATCCTCAGCATCAAGAACACTGTAAGGGCCCTGTGTTGTGGCGCAGCAGGTTAAGCGCTACTGGCAGTGCTGACATCTAATATCCAAATGCTGGTTCAAGTCTTGACTATTCTGCTTCCCATCCAGTTTTCTGCTAATAGGCCTGGCAAGGCAGCAAAAGATGGCCTAAATACTTGGGTCTCTGCCACATATTTGGGAGACCAGGATAGAGTTCTTGGCTTCTGGCTTTGGCCTTGCCCATACCTGGCTTTTGCAGCCATTTGGGGAGTGAGCCAGCAGATGGAAGATATCTCTCTTCTCTCCCCCTCTTTCTCTCTGTCTCCTACTCACCCCCCCCCCACCTTTGCTCTGCCTTTCAAATAAGTAAATATTTTAAGAACCCCTATAAGAGTTTGATTCTTAATTTTTCTCTGTGAGTTCAATGGGAGAGATGAAAATACTAAATTTTGCCTTTTAAAACAAATTTATGGGCTGGCACCGCGGCTCAATAGGCTAATTCTCCACCTAGCGGCGCTGGCACACCGGGTTCTAGTCCTGGTCGAGGCGCCGGATTCTTTCCCGGTTGCCCCTCTTCCAGGCCAGTTCTCTGCTGTGGCCCGGGAGGGCAGTGGAGGATGGCCCAAGTGCTTGGGCCCTGCACCTCATGGGAGACCAGGAAAAGCACCTGGCTCCTGCTTTCAGATCAGCGCGGTGCGCCGTCCGCAGCGCGCCAGCCGTGGCGGCCATTGGAGGGTGAACCAACGGCAAAGGAAGACCTTTCTCTCTGTCTCTCTCTCACTATCCACTCTGCCTGTCAAAAAAAAAATTTATGGGGTAATTGTGGTTTCTCTTTAATATCAAAATATTCCAAAGTAACTAAGTTAAGGTGTCTGTCACCTGAATTTTTCATCTGAGGATTGAACTGCCATTTTTCCTCAGAGGCAAAATGCTCCAATATTGGAAAAGAACTTGAATAATGCAAATAATTTATTTTTGTACTTGATGATAAAGAATGCCTTTATAGGGGCCAGTGTTGTGGCGTAGCAGATAAAGTCTCCATGTGGGATGTTAGTGTCCCTTATGGGTGCTGGTTGTGTCCTGGCTGTTCTACTTCTGATCCAGCTCCCTGCTGATGGCCTGGGAAAGGCACTGGAAGATAACCCAAGTGCTTTAGCCCCTGCCACCCATGTGAAGATCTGGATTAAGCTCCTGGCTCCTGGCTTCAGGCTGGCTGAGCCCTGGCTGTTGTAGTCATCTGAGGAGTGAACCAGCGGATGGAAGATTTCTTCCTTTGTCTATCCCTCTCTGTAATTCTTTCAAATAAATAAATCTTTTTAAAAATGGCTTTATAAAAAACTAAGCAGTTAGAAGCAAATGTCAACCTATTGCTATATAGGTTGACATATATAACAATGCTGTAGAATGCATTGTTGATGATAAAAGTGAAGGAAGCACCATTTAGTGCATCCTTTACTGCATGAAGAAGAAAAATATATCTGGAGTGTTTGAACAGATTCACACAAACTGTGATAGAACTCTTTAAACTCCCGATACTGCTAAAATTCACTGTGTAAAAATAAGGAACAAGCCAAAATGAAAAAACCCACAACAGTGCGGAGCAGAGCTTAGGACTAAGGTGAGACAAAAGAGGCAATTTAAGGACCCAATAACTTCTAGGGTTGTGCAGTACAAACTTAGTACATGAACAAACCAAACTGTTAGTGTCTGCCCAAAGTTTGGCAGTGGATTCTTGAGACGTTTGTCTCAGTGTTATACATGAACCTAAAAGTGAATATATTAAATTGTTTCATAAAAATCTGTCACAAAGGGCCAGTGCCTTGGCACAGTGGGTTAATCCTCTGCCTGCGGTGCTGGCATCCCATATGGGCACCGGTTCTATTCCTGGCTACTCCTCTTCCAATCCAGCTCTCTGCTATGGCCTGGGAAAGCAGTGAAAGATGGCCCAAGTGCTTGGGCCCCTGCACCTGTGTGAGAGACCGGGAAGAGGCACCTGGCTCCTGGGTTTGGAAAAGTGCAGCACCAGCCATTGGTGGCCATTTGGGGAGTGAACCAGCAGAAGGAAGACCTTTCTCTCTCTCCCTCTCACTGTCTGTAACTCTGCCTCTCAAATAAACAATAAAAGAAATCTTTAAAAAAATCTGTCACAAAAGGGAAATCAGTCTTAGCCATCAAAGCAAATGGCCTTCTATAAAACAAACTTACCTTGGGTGGATGTTTGGAACAGCAGTTAACTACTTGGGATGTCTTAATCCCCTCTATGAGTTACTTAGTTTGAGTTCTGGCTCCGCTTCCAATTCTAGCTTCCTCATAATGTGCATGTTGGGATGCAGCAGGTGATGGCTCAAGTCCTTGGGTTCCTGCTACCCATGTGGGAAACACAGATTGAGTTCTGGGTTCCTGGCTTCTGCACAGCACAGCCCCCCTTATTGTGCGCATTTGTGGAATGAATCAGCAGATGGAAGGACTGTGTCTTTCTCTCTCTCTTTCTTCCTTTCAGATAAAATGAAAGTAAATAAAAATTTAAAGAAATAAACTAATTTAGAAATGATTTTTTAAAACCATGAAAACTTTCTAAAAAAATCCTTCTATTTTTATTGTGGTTTGACTGGGTACTCCATTAATAAATGAAACAAGACCTTGTAGTCTTCAAAAATAATGATCTGTTGGCTGGCGCCTCGGCTCAATAGGCTAATCCTCTGCCTGTGGCACTGGCATACTGGATTCTAGTCCCGGTCGGGGCGCCG
This sequence comes from Oryctolagus cuniculus, assembly GCF_051225735.1. Classification (NCBI taxonomy): domain Eukaryota; kingdom Metazoa; phylum Chordata; class Mammalia; order Lagomorpha; family Leporidae; genus Oryctolagus; species Oryctolagus cuniculus. Next base: position 145,262,462 of record NC_142868.1, on the reverse strand, counting down.
GATTCTGTCCCGGTTGCCCCTTTTCCTGTCCAGCTCTCTGCTGTGGTCCGGGAGTGCAGTGGAGGGTGGCCCAAGTCCTTGGGCCCTGCTCCTGCATGGGAGACCAGGAGAAGCACCTGGCTCCTGCCTTCGGATCAACGCGGTACGCCGGCTGCGGTGCGCCGGCCACAGTGGCCACCGGGGAGTGAACCAGTGGAGAAAAGGAAGACCTTCTCTCTGTCTCTCTCCCTCACTGTCCACTCTGCCTGTCAATAATAATAATAATAATAATAATAATAATCTGAGACAAAGTGTTCATCAAGGGTGAATTTAGATAAAGAATAACTTTGTTCTGGAGGTACTGTGCTTACAACTTTTCTGTTGGTTTGAAATTTTTCAAAATAAAAAATGGTACAAAATAGTGACTTGAGAATAGGAAGGAGCTCTCGGATATGAAAAAAAAAATCAGGGTGGGGATTTGTGGTTCAATGGGTTAAGCTGTTTTTTGGGAAGTCTGCACACCCTGTCTGAGTGCTGGGTCCATTCCTACCTACTCAGCTTCTGATTCAGTTTCCTGCAAATGCATCCGGGGAGGCAGCAGAAGATGGTTCATGAAATCTACTTGTGCCACCCATGTGGGAGACCCTGATAGATTTCCTGGCTCCTGGCTTCTGCCTGACCCTGTGTTGATTGGTATGGGCATTTAGGGGAATGAATTATCAGATGGAAGAGCTTTCTTTTTCTCTGCTTTTTCTCTCTTGCTCTGCCTTTCAAGTAGATGAAACTAAATAAATAAACATTTTTAAATGAAATTTTAAAATTCAAAGCAACTAATAATATACTCAGAATATACCAATGAATTAGATGACAAACTTTAAAAGTTCTCTTTAGAATTCAAGGTGAAAAGAGATTAAAATTGTGAGAAGAAAAATAAAGGATAGAATCGAAATATTCACTATATTTGTAATAGAGGTTGTAGAGATAAGAATAGAAGAAAATCATTTATCAGGGAAATAGAAGAAAATTTATATGATCTGGAGAAAGACTTTAGATTAAGAGGGCTTACAAGTACGAGGCAAGATGAATGGAATGATTTCCAAACCCAGACATATCCTGATAGTACTTTTGAATTTCAAAGGTGGATTATTTACAAAGGAAGAGGTTTTAACATCAGATACTTTTATAATAAACAGTGCTGAAGACAGTGGAATATGCTTGCAAAATTAAAGAAGTATCTGCAAAGGAATAAAAAGTATCACATATATATGTAAATTCCTGAATTCATAATGATCCTCCCAAAAATGTTGCCTCTGGAGGTTGCCAGGGCACTGACTCACTCTATAAATTAATAAAGGGAAAGAGTCTAATATTTATCTCAGCTTTTCTTTATGAGCTTTATTTCAAGATAACTGAAAAGTTGATCAGAGAATGTTCTTAACATATAAAAATGGCAGGTGTGAAATGCAGAGGGAATTTCATCAGTAGAAAACTCACCACTTCATCATCCCTGATGAAATAATCAATCTACTAACAATCAACATGGCTGCTAAATGCATTAGGAAAAAAATATATATGAATAGACCAGGATGAGAGTAGTCATTCATACTCATCAGTTTTTTTTTTAATTTATTTTTATTTATTTGAGAGGTAGAGTTACATAGAGAGGTAGAGACATAGAGAGATGTCTTCCATCCACTGTTTCACTCCCCAAATGGCTGAAACAGCTGGAGCTGGGCTGATCCAAAACCAGGAGCCAGGAGCTCTTGCGGGTCTCCTACACAGGTGCAGGGCCCCAAGGACTCGGGCCATCTTCCACTGCTTTTCCAGAACATCACAGAGAGCTGGACCAGAAGTGGAGCAGCTGGGTCTCGATGGGATGAAGTGGGCTGCTGGCACTGCAGGCAGTGACTTTACCCACCCTGCCACAGCACCAGTCCCATCAGTCTTAATATTATTAACATTTAGACAGCCTGTCATTTTATGCCTCCTGAGGTATTGCAATAGAAAGTATCTAAAATGACCTATATTCTTGCTAAAGAATTAAAATGGGATCTAGTCAAAGCACTGGTTGTCATAACTATGAAATTAGGAGAAGTACTAGAGAACAGAGGAATAGGTTAAATGACATCATGAAGTTGCAATCAGCCAAAACAGCAAAGTAGGAATTCCACCAGGACAAGTGAGTGTAGATTCATTCAACAAATGAAAAGCTTGGCAAAATTAAAGGAGGATGGGGGGAGGGGGCGGGGGGTGGTGTTTGGTGTAGTGGTTAAGATGCTGCATGGGATGCCCATATCCCATATCAGAGTGCCTCAGTTTGTGTCCCATCTCCACTTCTGCCTCCAGCTTCCTGCTAATATGTACCCTTGGAAGCAATAGATAAGATGGCTCAAGTACTTGAGTCCTTGCCACCCACATAGGAAACTCGGATTAAGTTTGAGGCTCCTGATTGCAGCCCACCCCAGCCCACGGTGTTGAAGATACTTGATGAATGAACTAGTAAATGGAAGATACCTCTCTCTCTCTGGCTCCTCCCATTCTCGCCTTTCAAGTAAAGTGAAAACAAAAATATAAAGAACAGAAATTATACATTTAAAGTATATATTTAGTAATATTTACTGAGTTACTGTTGAAATGAAAGAATTCTGGAGTTTGCTTTAATATACTCTAGAAGGAAAATAGGCAGGGGATAATATTTGGAGAAGAACACAAAACAATTGGGAAAAATGGGGGCTGGCACTGTGGTCATAGCGGGTTAAACTGGCATCCCATATGGGCACCAGTTTGAGTCCTGGCTGCTCCACTTCTGATCCAGCTCCCTGCTAATGGCCTGGGAAAGCAGCGGAAGATGGCTCAAGTGTTTGGGCCCCTGTGTCCATATGGGAGACCCAGAAGAAGCTCCTGGCTCCTGGTTTTGGATCAACTCAGCTCTGGCTGTTATGCCATTTGGGGAGTGAACCAGCAAATGGAAAATCTCTATAGATAGATAGATAGATAGATAGATAGATAGATAGATAGATAGATAGGAAGGATAAGATATAGATCTCTTGAGATGTTTGTCTATGCCACAGTGCCAGCCCTCCAGCTCCTGTTTTGTCTCACCCTAACTATAGAGTGGGCATGTGGGTTGTGGACCCGAGGATAGAAGTTTTCTGTGTTTCTGCTTCTCAAATACTTACATAATAGTCCCCCCAAAGGAGAGTAATAAGCATGGGTACCTGAAACAAATATAAAACATGAAATTATAAAGATAGTTTGAACTTAAATTATTAATTAATTAAAACTAAATGAGCTAAATACAGTTAAAAGACAGTCTGGATATTTTTAAGTAATCCAACTTTATACATCTAAAACATGGATGTATGAAAGATTGAAATTAAGACTGAAAAAAAGATTTACCGTGACAACACTCACCAAAAGAAAATCAGAATATTGAAGCTGGCAATGTGGCATAGTAGGTTAAATATGTATATATAAATTTCCAAACATCTAATACACACACACACACATGCATGCACTTTGAAATAACCTGTGGGTCAAGAATAATTATAACAATGTAAACTATAAATTCAGTGGAAATTTTTGGTTTTACTACTTGACGTGTTGATGAGGAAGTTATTTACGATCAACTTGAATTCCTGTAATCAGCCTATGAAAGCCTTATGTTTAACTTCAGTTTCTTGCTTGGCACTGCTTTTTAATATATGTTCCAACTTGAAAGACTTGAAGAGCAAGCCTGACATGTTTGAACTTGGAAAGAGTCTCAAAAACAATCACAGTACAATTGAGTTAATGGAACAACTAGATATCATAAAATACCTTAATATTCCTTTTACTGTCTATATCCTGTGGCATTTATATAAGAGGTTAGGATATATTTTCATTTTTAATAAGTATTCTTTAGCCAGCTTATGTATGAGGGCCAAACTATTGTGGGACATATAAACTCTTTAATACCAGGATTAAGAGTTGTAATCTAAGGATTAATATATGCACTGTATATTGGCTGTATTAGTGCTAGTATCATTAAGGGTAAGTGAGCATTTTCTTTACAAACCTGCATGTAGCTAGATCATTTGATTGGGTCTAAGTTTATGACCTAAGAATGTTTTTTAGAAAACTTCTAATAATCATCATTTAGCATTATGCTAGGAAAAGACTTTTAAAGTTAGATAAATCTTTCCACAGTGGTCTTCCTGAAAAGCAGAGCCAAAAATTGAAAATACATTCTGAATAAATTAATAATTCTTTGGGAATGTGTGCTTATAAAGTATACTTGACTTTAATTAGTAAGTTTGTGGTACAGATACTTGGTGTCGTGGTTAAGACACTGCTTGGGTCATCCACATCCCATATAGGAATGCTTGGTTTCAAGTACTGGCTCCATTTCGAATTCTAGCTTACTGCTAATACACACACAGAGAGGCAGCAGATGATGTCTCAAGTGCTTTGGTCGCTACCACCACCTAGGAGACCCAAATTGAGTTCAAGGCTCCGTGGCCTCAGTCTGCTCCAGTTCTGGCTGTTGTGGGCCTTTGGGGAGTGAACTAGTGGATAGAAAAATCTCATACTCACACTCATATTCATTCATTCTCTCTCATAAATAAATAACATATAAATAAATTTTTAAAAGTATTATTTTACATGGCCGGTGCTGCGGCTCACTAGGCTAATCCTCCACCTAGCGTCGCCAGCACACCGGGTTCTAGTCCTGGTCGGGGCGCCGGATTCTGTCCCAGTTGCCCCTCTTCCAGGCCAGCTCTCTGCTGTGGCCAGGGAGTGCAGTGGAGGATGGCCCAAGTCCTTGGGCCCTGCACCCCATGGGAGACCAGGAGAAGCACCTGGCTCCTGGCTTCGGATCAGCCCAGTGCGCTGGCTGCAGCGCGCCGCCTGCGGCGGCCATTGGAAGGTGAACCAACGGCAAAGGAAGACCTTTCACTCTGTCTCTCTCTCTCACTGTCCACTCTGCCTGTAAAAAAAAAAAAAAAAAAAAAAAAAAAAAAGTTATTTTACAGTAAAATATGAGTGTATGATTTCAAAAAAAATTATAGCAAAATCAGTCTGTCATTTCATTTTCCATGAATTTTTTTCAGGTACCCTCTATAGTTATGTTCTGGTGCTGAATTCCACAGTTTGAGACCGTCCTCATACCCAAAATGCCTTGTGAATTTAAGAGGTCATTGTTTATCAGCACCACATCATAATTTCCAAATTCTTTGAGAATAGTAGAGTGATGTTATAATTTGGATAAAAATACTATAACTATTTTCCACTACTGCCAGATTCTATTGCAGTGAAAACTCTTTAGTGTTTATCTATGAAACTATTACTTAATTGCCCTTTAGCGACTTAGGTTGAATGTTACTGAGCTTTTACAAAGACCATTTACATTTAACTTCTTACAGTAAATCTTCACAAGAAAGCAGAATAGAAAGGCTCATCTAACTGAGTGATTTGTATAAGAAGCTGGTTTTCTTTTTCATTTTAATTGAAAAACAGTTTATTCTTCCATGTGTTCACAACTTGAATTATTAAGTAGAAGTCCTCATTTGGCCTGATATTAATGGGTTAAATATATTTGTAAAGTATACTTAAAATTTTCATACTATGTAAAAATGTCCCATTATGTATTATTCTTCCTATTATATATTTAATATAAATTAAAAACTTAATGCCTTTAATTTACATAACAAAACTTTACCCTCTATAGCAAGTGTTACCTCTTATCTACCCATACTATTTTTTTCCTTTTTTTAAAATTTCATTTAAGTTATACAAGTTTCATGTATTTCACATATACAGATTTAGAAAAATAGTGATATTTCCCACCCTCCCAGTCTCCTGCCCATGCTCCAACCTTTCTTCCTCCTCCCTTTCCTATTCCTACCCTTCATTTTTACACAGATCTGCTTTCTGTTTACTTATTGATTGTAAAGTTAACTCTGTATTAAGTAAAAGAGTTCAAATAGTGTGAAGAATAAAAACATTGTCCCTCAACAGAAGAAACAAGGGCTTTAAACAATCATCAAATCTCAAAATGCCTATTTAGAATTAACTAAATAAAATACTTCTACTCTAAAAATTATTTTACTTATTTGCTTATTTTCCCTAGACAAAGTGTGTCTCTAGTAGAATCCCTCTCATTCTTTTTTGGAAAGAAAAAAGTACATCAAAATATTTTGTTCATATACACTAATATTCCAGGTCCAAATCATTCCTGATTCTATATTAATATTTGAAGGAAGGAGTTTCAGATTACACATAATCAGATATTACTAGTGTCTTTCTTAATTTTGAAATATAAACTTGTACATTTGTGCACTTTACTATTTCTATGAGCAACATCTGTAACTTTGATAAACCTTTTAATGATAAAAAGAGTCATGACAAATCACTGTATTCCTAAAATTGTACTTATGAAATGCATGAAGTTTCTTAAACAAAGGATTTCTTTGGGAACAAAAAGTAATAAAAAATTCATGGAAATTTTTCTAAAAGGTAATTTTCAATAAAAGTATCATTCTTATCTAAATTTGAAGTGAAGCTTTTGATTATTCTGATGGAAGTATCCAAGCATCCTATTCCCTAAAATCTCAAAACTTAGGAAAAGATAAACAGTATGTGATTTGCCAAATGCCTTTATCAAAGTTGTGTATATATATACATAAATATATATATGTATATGATATATAAAACTTTTATGAATACCATGTTTAAACTCTTTATAATATAATCACTAGTAACCTAAGTATTTCCATTTTAAGAAATACTATTGTGTATACATTCTTATTATGTTTTTAAAGAGTGTGAGATGATAATGTGTTGTCAAATAGAATCTGTAAACTTCTGAAGCATTAACATCATTTAGCACTAGATTAGAGATACCAGTCATAGAATACTACAGCTGTTCAGCATCACTCATCGTTACTTTTTTTTTTTTTTTTAAGATTTATTGATTTATTTGAAAAGCAAAGCCACAGAGAGGCAGAGGCAGGGGCAGAGGCAGAGAGAGAGAAAGAGAGAGAACTGCGTTCACTCTCCAGATGGCTCCAACAGCCAGAGCTGCACTGATCTGAAGCCAGGAACCAGGAGCTTCTTCTGGGTTTCCTATGTATGTGCAAGGGCCCAAGGACTTGGGCCATCCTCTCCTGCTTTCCCAGGCCATAGCAGAGAGCTGGATCGGAAATGGAGCAGCTGGGTCTCAAACCAGCAGCCATACGGGATGCTGGCACTGCAGACAACAGCTTTTTCTGCTATGCCACAGCGCCAGCACCTCATCATTACTCTTAAGACTGATTTAAATATAATGTAAAAATTTGCCAAGAAAGTGGATGGTATTGTGGTATACTGGGTAAGGCTGCTGCCTGTCATATTGGCATCTCATATGGGCACTGTTTAGTGTCTTGGCTGCTCCACTTCTGATCCAGCTCTCTGCTAATGGTCTGAGAAAAGGCATTTTAAACAAGGCTGGCCAGTAAGGTGAGGCTGGATCCCATAGGGTCCTGTAATTTTATTCCATGGATTATGGGAAGCCATTGCTGGGTTCTAAAAAGAGTAACATAATCTGATTAATGATTTTAAAAGTTCATTCTGGTAAGACTTCAATTCCAAAAGATACCCTAGAGGCCTTTCTGTACAAAATCATGAGACACGACAGAGGCTGGCATTGTGGCGTGGTGGGTAAAGCAGCCACCTGTGACACTGGCATCCCATAGGGGCACTAGTTTGTGTCCCAGCTGCTCCGTTTCCTATCCAGCTCCCTGCTGATGGCTTGGGAAAGTGATGGAGGATGGTCCAAGTGTTTGGGCCCCTGCCACCCATGTGGGAGACCCGGATAAAACTCCTGGCTCCTGACTTCTGCCTGGCTCAGTGCTTGCCATTGCAGCCGTCTGGGGAGTGAGCCAATGAACAGATGGAAGATCTCTCTCTGTTTCTCTGTCTCTCCCTCTCTCTCTCTGTGTACCTCTGCCTTTCAAGTGACTGAATGAATCTTAAAAAAAATTTTTTTGAAAAAGAGATAAAAATATTTTTCAAGACAAAGATCAATGTATTTTTAATAAATATTTATTAATGATAATATTGATTTTGCTTAGGTAGGATAAACACTGATTCAAAAAAATAAGTAAACAAAAAATTGTTGCATGCTTTTCTTCTTCTGAGAACCAAATGTTCCATGAGGGTGGCTTTCAAATATTTTTGCTGTGTGTGTATGTTGGGGTAGGGGGCAGATGTGTCCACTAAGCACTTAAGATATTTCAACGTGCTTGCCAGCCTGTACCAATTCATACATTACTTTTTTATAAGCCATTATTCTGTGAAAGAACTGTGCTATGAGCTGGGGGAAAACTTGACTAAAAGAAAGCGTTTGTCATCAATAAACTGACTACCTACCAATATGGAAGGCACCTAAACAAAAGTGTGATGCAGGATAATCATGGGTATGATAGAGATAGGCTAGAATACCATAAAAGCATTAATGAGAATATTACTTAACACTTCTGCTACTTATTCTTCTCCAAATACCCCTTATTAGATGTTAGCAACAGTTATATTTAGGAATGGTATGCAGTGGTAAGGCAGGTAGCAGAGTTGTCAATTGACCTGCATGATAAAGGATAATTGGGGTTTACAACATGAGCAAAGAAAGGAGAGGGCTTTCCAAAAGAAACAGATGGGCACTAGCATTGAGATAGCAAAGTGCCTCATTCAAGAGACCATAAGCACTGCTAATGTGATTGTGAGTAGAACAGGTGAGTGGAGTACCAGGACATAAAGCTTGAATCAGTTTTTATATATGACTGCTAAGATACTTGGATTTTATTGTGCAGATAGTACGAACAGTAACATTCTATTGGAACCATGTATTGAATGGCATTGCTAAAAGCCTGCAGAAGCCGATATGTCCATATATCCATCAACTGCATAGATGATTCACAAATACATTATGTTGGGGCCGGCACTGTGGCGCAGCAGGTTAACTCCCTGGCCTGAAACGCCGGCATCCTATATGGGCACTGATTTGAGACCTGGCTGCTGTACTTCTGATCCAGCTCTCTGCTGTCGCCTGGGAAAGCAGTAGGAAGATTGACCAAGTCCTTGGGCCCCTGCACCCGTGTGGGAGACCTGGAGGAGGCTCCTGGCTCCTGGCTCCTGGCTTTGGATTGGCACAGCTCCGGCCATTGCAGCCAGTTGGGGAATGAACCATTGGATGGAAGACCTCTCTCTCTCTCTCTCTCTCTCTCTCTGCCTTTCCTCTCTCTATGTAACTCTGACTTTCAAATAAATAAATAAATCTTTAAAAAAAAAAAAACCATAATGCTAAGAGGCCAGATTTTACTTATGTCAGAAAAGATGGAACTATAGGGACAGAAATACCAATGGTTGCTGAAGGATAGGGAAAAAGCAACTTGAGGGATGGGGGTGGTAGTTACAGTATGGTATTATATCCAGTTGTGGTGGTGGTGGTTACACAGTTGTATGCATTTGTCAAAACTTACAGAGCTACACACTAAATGAGTGAATAATACTCTAAAAATTCTATCTCATTGTCATCATCATCATCATCTCATCATCATGACTACAGAGGCAGAGCCCTCATAAAACAGTAGCACTTCCAGAACAGCTTCTCTTAACACTCCTATTTTTGTTGCCTTATCCCGTACTACCTTCCCGATCTTCAACTTCTTTTCACCATGACTTTTGGTATTTCTGCCTGAGGCATCAGTGACCTCCTCTGGTAGGTTTTGTTTCCATGATTGTGAAATAGAACCATGGCTTACTCAGATGGTTTCCAAGTTCAACCTTGCACAACATCAGTTTTTTATTTTGTAAAGGAAAAACATGATCAGTTTCAACAGCTGAGAACTTTGAAGAGAGTATGTGACAGATAAAAAGTGAATAAACTGATGACAGGGATATAAGTAGGAAATTTTATAATATTCCAGGCTAGAAATGATAAGTCTAAGCTATTTAGCAATGTAGTGAAGATGGAAAGAGAGAGTAAATAAAATTGCATAGATTCAACAAGACTAAAAATTGGTTCTGGAGGAAAAAAGGGAAAAGTAAGAAACCAGGATGATTTTGAAGTTACTAGCTTAGACAGCTCACTTCACTCATTCAGAAACTACTGAGTACTGAACTATATATGTAAAAATGGTTAAGATAGTAAATTTAACATTATGTGTTTTGTACTGGAGTTAAAAAATAATCAAGCACTCACAGAATGTCAGGCATTGTGTTAGACACTACATAGTGAACCCATTGGGGAAAAAAAAAAGTGTGTGTGCCTAAATTATGGTAGGGACAGGCAGTGGACCTAGTGGTCAAGACATTTGTTACAACACCTATGTACTACATCAGAGAGCCTGGGATCAGTTACTGGCTCCAGCTCCTGAATCCAGTCTCTGGCGTCCTGCTAACACACCCTGATAGGCAGAGTGCTGGCTTACATAGTGGGGTTCTCCTGACCTGTGTGGGAGGCTGGGATTGTGTTCTGGGCTCCTTGGTTTAGCCACTAGCCATTATAGGAATTTGTAGAGAGAACCAGTAGATGGGAGCTTTTTGTCTGACTGCCTCTCAAATTTTTAAAAAAATTAAAATCATGATAAATACATTGGAAGAAAAGAACTGGATGTTATAACAGAGAATGATAATAATAGACTCTGATAGAACAAAGACATAAGCCTCATTTAGGTTCTTGTTACCCTTGCCTTCTTCCGTCTCACACCCTGTATTGTTCCCCACCCCACCCCCTGCATTTTCCCCAGGTTTGGAAGCCAGTGAGCCAAACTTGAAGAACCTATATGGGGAAGCTCATCTCCTCCTACTGCTTCCCACCCCACCCCTATCCCACCTAAGATATTAAAAGGCCAAGCCTGCTGGGGTCTGGGCCCCATGCCATATGTTCAGCATATGCTGGCAGTTCGTCGACCTCTGCAAGTTTATCTTCTCTGATAAATTTGGTCTGGCTGCCAGTTCGCATTCTGTCTTCTCTGATCTCTGCCCTGCCCCATATGAAGTGGCACCAAGAAAATTAGTAGAAAAAGAACGGAGAAGAATTTCAGGAAGCATGTATGAAGGCACTGGGTGGAAGGTTGGGGAGGGGCTTTCTGTGTTTGTGTTTGAAGAACTGAAAAAAGGCACATGTAACTGGAAAGTAGTGAGTGAGGGAAGTGCTCTGCTCAGGCCGAAGACTTAGGAGCCATTTTTTTTCCATCAGTTTACTACAGATTGTTTATGCTAGTTCGAATATAGTTTTATGTTGATTGAAAAGTATGTTTTTCCCCAAATATTACAAAAATAGCTTTATCCTACACATCTATATAATGTATTAATTATTCTTGTTTTTGACCTTTACTCGAGTGTCATTCTTTAGATAGATTTCTTTTTATTTACTTGTATTATGTTTCTCAGATTTAACAATGTTGTTGCATGTAACTGTAGTTCATTTTCACATCTGTATAATATCCATTGCAGTTTACCACAGTTTATTCATTCTTCTGATGATAGAGATAAGGATCCCCCCATTTCTGCTATTAAATATAATGTTGAGGGGCTGGCATTGTGGCATAGTGGGTAAAGGCGCTGCCTGCAATGCCGGCATCCCATATTGGCTCTGGTTCAAGTCCCAGCTGCTCTGCTTCTGACACAGCTCTCTGCTATGGCCTGGGAAATCAGTGGAAGATGGCCCAAGTTCTTGGGCCTCTGCACCCACTTGGGAGACCTGAAAGAAGCTCCTGGCTCCTGGCTTTGGATTGGCACAGCTCCAGCTGTTGTGGGCATCTGGAGAGTGAACCAGCAGATGGAAGACTCACTCTCTCTCTCTCTCTCCCTCTCTCTCTGTCTGTCTCTGCTCTGTAACTCTGCCTTTCAAATAAACAAATAAATCTTTAAAAATAAATAAATAAATGTAATGTTGCTATGAATAATCTTTATATATTTCTTGGTGTACATATGTAAGGATTTGCTTAAAATAATGCTTCTCAACTTTAGCTGGGAGCCTCTTTAAAATTGTCAGTGCCAGAGCTGATGTTGTGATACAAAAAATTAACCTGGCACTTAGAATGCCAGCATCCCATACCTGAGTGTCTTTTCCAGTCCTGGTTGTTCTCTTGTAATCCAGCTTCAAGCTAATGCACATGGGAAAGGAGTAGAGAATGGTTCAAGTACTTGGACCTCTGACACTCATGTAGGAAATAAGGTTGGAGTTCTTCCTGCCTCCTTAATTGGGCACAGCCCAGACCTCTCTGTTGAGCCCTTAAGGGAATGAAACAAGCTAACTGCAGACCTCATTCAGTTTCTGCCGTCATCCCTCTGTGTAGCTGTCTGCTTTAGACAAGCAAATTGGAATCTCTAGTAATCCTGTTTGATATCAGTTTTATCATTTTAATTTATCCAGATGAATTACTGTTTATTCAGGATTGAGAACCACTGTGCTAAATACCTGAGAATGAAATTTCCCAGTTATAGAGATGTGTTAGTTTTAAAATTATGTATTTATATACTTACTGTGAAACTAATACACTTGGGGCTAGTGTTGTAGTGCAGATGGTTAAGCCAAAGCCTGCCATGCTGGCATCCAATAAGAGTACCAGTTTGAGTCCTGATTGCTCTGCTTCTGATTCAGCTTTCTGCTAATGCTCCTTGGAAAGTGACAGAAGAAGTGCTTGGGCAACTGACACTCACATGAGAGACCTGGATGGAATTCCTAACTTCTGGCTTCAGCCTGGTCCAGCTCCAGATGTTGCTGCCATTTGGCAAGTGAAACAGTGGATGGAAGATCTCATTCTTTCCCTATCTCTTCCTCTCTCTTTGTAACTGCCTTTCAAATAAATGAATCATTTTTTTTAAAAAAGGAAGTAATACACATACCAAAATATGCACAAAACATTGTTTTATAATAGTGCTTAGTGGACACATCTGCCCCCTACCCCAACATACACACACAGCAAAAATATTTGAAAGCCACCCTCATGGAACATTTGGTTCTCAGAAGAAGAAAAACATGCAACAATTTTTTGTTTACTTATTTTTTTGAATCAGTGTTTATCCTACCTAAGCAAAATCAATATTATCATTAATGTTAATTAAAAATACACTGATCTTTGTCTTGAAAAATATTTTTATCTCTTTTTCAAAAAAAAATTTTTTTTTGACAGGCAGAGAGGACAGTGAGAGAGAGAGACAGAGAGAAAGGTCTTCCTTTGCCGTTGGTTCACCCTCCAATGGCCGCCGCGGCTGGGGCACACTGCGCTGATCCGAAGGCAGGAGCCAGGTGCTTCTCCTGGTTTCCCACGGGGTGCAGGGCCCAAGCACTTGGGCCGTCCTCCACTGCACTCCCTGGCCACAGCAGAGAGCTGGCCTGGAAGAGGGGCAACCAGGAAAGAATCCGGCGCCCCAACCGGGACTAGAACCTGGTGTGCCGGCGCCGCTAGGCGGAGGATTAGCCTATTGAGCCGTGGCGCTGGCCAAAAAAATTCTTTTTTAAGATTCATTCAGTCACTTGAAAGGCAGAGGTACACAGAGAGAGAGAGGGAGAGACAGAGAAACAGAGAGAGATCTTCCATCTGTTCATTGGCTCACTCCCCAGACGGCTGCAATGGCAAGCACTGAGCCAGGCAGAAGTCAGGAGCCAGGAGTTTTATCCGGGTCTCCCACATGGGTGGCAGGGGCCCAAACACTTGGACCATCCTCCATCACTTTCCCAAGCCATCAGCAGGGAGCTGGATAGGAAACGGAGCAGCTGGGACACAAACTAGTGCCCCTATGGGATGCCAGTGTCACAGGTGGCTGCTTTACCCACCATGCCACAATGCCAGCCTCTGTCGTGTCTCATGATTTTGTATAGAAAGGCCTCTAGGGTATCTTTTGGAATTGAAGTCTTACCAGAATGAACTTTTAAAATCATTAATCAGATTATGTTACTCTTTTTAGAACCCAGCAATGGCTTCCCATAATCCATGGGATAAAATTACAGGACCCTATGGGATCCAGCCTCACCTTACTGGCCAGCCTTGTTTGAAATGCCGTTAGAGCCATGCTGGTCTTCTTGTCTTAAAGCACGCTCAGCTTATTTCTAGCTTCAGGACCTTTATATTTATTTCTCACTCTAGAACACTATTTCCTAAATTTTCTAGTGGCTCATTAACTCGTTTCATTATAGCTCTTCTCAAATAATGTCTCCTTTAACAGGCCTTCCCTCACTACCCTTTAAATGATTTATGGAGAAATGGTATTAAAAGATGATGCAAATTTTCCATGAACTTTTTTTCATGGAAAAGGGAAGAAAGGGGAGGGAGACTAAGGAAAAAGAAAAGGAGAGAAGAGTGAAAACTTTGAGTATCTGACAAACATTTTATCTTAGTTTATTTGAATCTGTTTCTATATGAACTGTACATTGCTTCAACGATGTATAACTACTGACCAGTTGGTCAAAGATTTCTTTGTGTGATAATCATTTATTATGTTTATAAGATGTTGTATAGTCTCCAAATTGCTGAACTAATGAATTGCTTAGAGAGTCTTCTGTCTACAAAAATAGGACTTGGAAAGCTTCACTGAAATAGCAAACTTTGCTATTACACTTAAGGTTTCTGTTAGGTGCATTAATTACTGGACCCATGCTTGGGAACAGAGAATTCACAGTCTGTTAAACTACTACCAATATCAGAGAAATTTAAAAATGGCAGTTAAATGTATAGTCTGAAATCACAACATTGAAGGAGTATAAATGAGTGAACAAAACTGATTTATACAAGGCTTTTTTACTTAAGCATCTTACTTGAAGGTGGGAGAAGTTTTTGTCTTTTAAGATTCTCACAGTTTTATCTAGAATTTTGTCTTTCCGAGTTTGAAAGATTATAGTTAAATTTTTGATGCCCTTGATAAATGATGTCAACATTTCTATTTGTACTCATATTTTGCTGTTAACACAAAATTGTGCAGTAAAATATCTTCTATATTAGATTATTTCTGTATAATGCAATAGTGGCAAGGTAGCTGTTCGAGTTTCAGTTTATATTATAAGTAGCTAAGTGATTGTTTCAATTTTCCCTCTTACAAAAAAGCTTAAGGCCAGCTACACACTATTTAATAGAAAAATGTTTTCTTTTCCTTATAAACTCATAGAAATAACAGAGGCCTTTTCTTTGGTGGCTTGATCCAACTTTGTCCATCTTAAGTTGGCAGGTATCTTTTTTAACATTGATATAAGCATGTATAACTATTCTCATATTCTAGTCATTGGGAGTTATGAGTATATTAAAAACAATTATTTCCACCTCATAAATCTTTCTTTAAGTTTATTTTAGTTTTTCCTTTAATCTTCCTATTAATGCCTCCTGGTTTCAGTCAGATATATATGGGATGGCAATAAATTGTAGATATAATCTATATGTAACTCAGAGAAAAAGACCAGTGACATAATGTATTTTTGCCATAGTTCATAATCAGTGAATATTTAGAAACCAGACCCTTTATCTTATTATTTATTGGAATTGGGAATTATTTTTAGTTGAATATAGTAATTTAGTTGCATTTGGCTATTTGGGAACCCGAGACACCATTCTGTGGCCTTACCAAAAAAAGAAAGGAAGAGCAGGGAGGAAGGAAGGGAGGATGAAGAAAAGAAGAAAAGGAGAAGGAGGAGGAAGAGGAAGGTTATACTGACAAATAAATAATAGAGTAAATCTTTTAGTTAGTTCATGATTATGAAGGTAGGTGTGATTAGTGATATGAACATTGAACGTTGACTTAATTATTACCTTTAGCATGTATGTAGTGAATATAGCACAAGGCTTCAAAATTGGAGGCCTAGTGATAAATCATATACTTCTGAAACAGTGTGGGCATGTTGGTCAGTATTTGGAAACAACATTTTTTTAATGTTCTGTTCAACAGTGTGTTTTGCCATTGGTTCCTCCATTTATTCAATTCAAGATGACCTTTGCCTGAATAAAGTCAAACAGGATTAAGGCAGGAATTTTCAACAATGAAAAAGAGTAACAGATGTAGCCTACTTTGAACGTGGGAAGATTGTTGATGCACTGTTGCCTAAAGGAAGTGTCTGTAGTGAGGAGTCTGGGGAGGAAAAGGAAAAAAAAAAGTCACCAAAAAATCAAAGACAAGAAGGGGAGGACTAAAATAGTTCAAATTACCTCTGTAGGTTTTTTATAATTGTGATGAAATTATATTGCAGTTTTTAAATCACTGTTAATAAGCTGGTGATTTAACTTTAACTGTTTTTTTTCTTTTATATTATATAGTCTTAAAAATACCTTTTCAAAAATATGGATTAGTTAGGTGGATGTCACTAGGAAAATCAGTATTTATGAAGGCTGCTTTTGTCTGTCTACTTATTTGTTCCATTTTGAGCTATTAATAGTTAGAACTGTGTTGCATAAAAGGGATTCTTCTAGACTTAAATAGATTATAACAAGAGGTAAAATTCCGAAGTAATCATATGTATGGTAAGACCATAGTTAATTTCTGACTGCTGCATGTTTTTAAACAGCTATTGCCTATAAATCACTTTCACATTTTACTTTGTTTCATGTAAAAATGGAGTTTATTTTATTTATTTTTAAATTTTATTTATTTATTTTTAAAGTTTATTTGAAAGACAGAGTTACAGAAAGAGGTAGAGCCAGAGAGAGAGAGGTCTTCCATTCTGCTGGTTCACTCCCCTAATGACCACAATGGCCAGAGCTGAACTGAGCTGAGCTGAACCGAAGCCTGGAGCCAGAAGCTTCTTCTGGGTCTCCCATGAGAGTGCAGGGGCCCAAGGAGTTGGTCCATCCTCTACTGCTTTCCCAGGCCATAGCAGAGAGCTGGATCAGAAGAGGAGCAGCTGGGACTTGAACTGGCATCCATATGGGATGCCAGAGCTGCAGGCTGGGGCTTTAACCCACTGTGCCACAGTGCCAGCCCTGGGTTGGTTTTATTTTTAAGAGTATTCATTGGTCATGTAGATTCTCTTTTTTGTTGGTTTATTTAAAACAAAATCTAATCCTTGATGTCTATTCTATTATATGTATACCCTGGAAGAACTGACTTGTTTGGCCTCACTGTACTCTGGTTCGTGATAGTGTTTGTTCTCTGAATGAGTTATTATAATCTGTGACAATGAGTGATCTTTCAGCTATAAAAAAGAAAAAAATCCATAAAGAAACATTTTAAAATACAGAAATAATTGTATGCTTTAAATATTAATAACTAAAAATTCTTTGGAGGACTTAATGTTGAAGTTTGTGAGGAAAAATAATAAAATGGTTAAAATTTTTATTTTCATTATACTTGAAAAATTGAGAAGGAAAGACAGACAGGAATCTGTCTACTGATTCACTCCTCAAATGCTTGTGAAATCCAGGGCTGAGCCACGCCAAAGTTAGGAGCTCAGAACTCAGTCTGGCCCTCTCACATATGTGGCAGGGACTCAAGTACTTGAGTGCTCTTTAGGGGGAAGGTGGATCAGAAGTGGAGTATTTAGTAATCACCAGACACTCTAATATGGGATGTAACCTTTGTGGTGCATGCCTGCCCCACATTCTATGTCTTTTTCTCTCTGTAGGTAATATTTAAACCACTCAAACTTATAGCATTCTTTAAAAAAAAAAAAAAACAAACTTTATTTATTTGAAAGGCATAGTTAGAGAGAGGGAGAAAGAGATCTTCCATCTGCTAGTTAACTCTCCAAATGGCCACAATGGCCAAGGCTGGGCCAGGCCGAAGCCAGGAGCCAAGACCTTCATCTGATCTCCCTTGTGGTTGCAGAAGCCCCAGGACTTAGACCATCTTCTGCTGCTTTCCCAGGCCATTAGCAGGGAGCTGGATTGGAAGTGGAGCAGCCAAAACTTGAACCAGTGCCCATACAGGAAGCTGGTGTTGTAGGTGGCAGGTTAACCTGTTAGGCCACAATGCTGTTCCCAGTATAGCATTCTTATAATAAATTTCAGCCAATGTGAATCTGTATAAAAGTTAATTTCTATAATATCCATTGTTCTAATTTTAAAATATGTGAAGAAGTGAATATATGTGAGAAACTAATGAGTTATTAATAAATTACTAAAAATAAGTAATTAAAAATTTAACATAAGGAAGAACCAGCTAAACATACTGAGTCAAAAGGTCCACTCCAAAGCAAAAAAATTCCTCCTCATTTCTTCATCTAATACAAGGTTTTTAAGGGGGTCCCCACCCCCATGTGTGATTTAGTAGTGATCATTTATTTTTTTAAGATATATTTATTTATTTGAAAGTCAGAGTTCTACACAGAGAGAAGGAGAGGCAGAGAGAGAGAGAGGTCTTCCATCCACTGGTTCACTCCCCAATTGACCGCAATGGCCGGAGCTGCACTGATCCGAAGCCAGGAGCCAGGAGCTTCTTCTGGGTCTCCCACATGGTTGCAGGAGCCCAAGGACTAGGGCCATCTTCTACTGCTTTCCCAGGCCATACCAGAGAGCAGGATTGGAAGTAGAGCAGCTGGGACTCGAACCCGTGCCCTCATGGGATGCCAACACTGCGAGCAGAGGCTTTACCTGCTACGCCACAGGGCCAGCCCCGGTAGTGATCATTTCAAACCTATCTTCCTTCTTTCAGGTTTAAGAAATAATCACTTTAGGGCTGGTGCTGTGGTGCAGTGGGTTAAGTTGTCACCTGCAATGCAGGCATGCTGTATGTGTGCTGGTTGAGTTCTCAGTTGCTCAACTTCCTATCCAGCTCCCTGGTCACCCTCCTGGAGGAGCAGTGAAAGATGACCCAAGCTTGGGCTCCTCCTACCCATGTGGGAGACCCAGATGGAGTTCTAGGTTCCTGGCTTTGGCCTGGCCCAGCCCCAGATGTTGTAGCCATTTGGGGATTTAGGGGATAGAACATCTCTCTCTCTCTCTTTTTCTCTTTCACTCTCTGCTAACCTCCCCCCAATAACTCTGCATTTCAAGTACATAAATCTTTTTTAAAAATTACAAATAAGTAAACAATTAAAGACTGTAATTTCAGATAAATGAAAGAAAAGCAAGGTAAGCAGTTTTAAAGGGTGGTATTTTAAATCAGTAATCATCAGAGTTTTTTCTATGAAGGTGATTTTGGAATAGATTTCTAAATGATGTCAGAGAGTGAGACATTTAAAGATGTAGAACAAGAGCTCCCTGGCAAAGGAAATAGTGTAAAGGTCTTGGAATACAAATTTAGGTTAGTGGTCATAGAAAGTCTCTCCATGAAAATAACATTTCTGCTGAGATTGCAAACATGAATATGAGTTAGTTTGCAGTGACAGAGGAAGATGGACAATAATTAGTCTGGTTACCATCTTAGAGGTGTTTGACAATCAGAGGAACAGTTTGGCAAGTGTGGCTAGAGCAGGATGAACAAAGAAAGTGAACTGTGCAAGAGGAGCCGGGAATAAAGCCATTGAAGGCCATGTTATCCTAAGGATGTGGGAATCTCTTGAAGAGCTTTAAGCAAAGAGATACAATCAGATAATCTGCTTTAAAAAGTCATTTCAACGTTTTTGAAAATGGTTAGAGAGGGAAATAGTAATAGCAGGAAAGAATGGAAGCAGAAACAATAGTCTGGCAAAAGACTAGTGGTTTAGACTAGAGTGGTGAAATAGGTGGAGAAAAATACTTGATATATTTAACTCACAACATCACGATTTAGGTCTTGTATAGAGGAAATCTTTTGTTTAATCCAAGATTTAAAAGATTTCCTCCCATTTTTCATTTGAAGTTTACAGCTTGGGCTTTTGCATTTAGGTCTATTATCCTTTTGAGATTTTTTTTCCCTTCTTTTTATGGTACAAAATACAGATTGAAGTTATTTTCTTTTTTAGTGGTAGTGCATTTTTTTAAGATTTATTTATTTATTTGAAAGAGTTACAGAGATTCAGGGGCGCAGAGAGAGAGAAATAGAGAGAGTGTGTCCCATCTGCTGTTTCACTCCTCAAATGGCCACAACAGCTGGAACTGGGCGGATCTGAAGCCAGGAGCCAAGAACTTCTTCTGGGTCTCCCATGTGAATGCAGGGGCCAAAGCATTTGGGCCATCTTCTACTGCTTTCCCAGGCCATAGCAGAGAGCTAGATCAGAAATGGAGCTGCAGGGTTAGCTTTATCTGCTATGCCACAGTGCCAGCCCCCATGAGTTTTTTTTTTTTTTTTTTTTTTTTTAATCTTCTGGATATGCTGTCATCCCAGCACCGTTGAGAAGACTATCCTTTCTTCTCTGTATTGCCTTTTTAACTTTTGTTGAAAATTAATTTACTGTGTATATATGAGTATATTTCCAGATTCTGGTGTTAAGGTCATAGTATCCGTCCACCAACTTTAGTCTTTTTCAAAGTTGTGTTGGCCATCTAGATTCTTTGTATCTCCAAATGAACTTTAGAATCAGTTTGTCAATTGCAAGGTGTAACAAATCTTCCCAGCAGGATGAATCAATTCATTTACAAGCTTTTATTGAAATTCTGCTCCCTGGTAGGGATCTCTGGTCCCAACAGAGAGGTGCAGTGGAAGTCATGCTTCAGAGGTTGGGAGGGCTCCTTTTGTAGATACAGGGTGTGGCGGTTAAAGGTTGAGGCAGGTCTGATCCTCATTGGTTGACCTTTAGGCACTCAAGGGGACCTTGACAAGGACTTTTTGTTCCCGGAAGTGTGGGCCTTCTCTCCTTGTGGATCCCAAAGCTACCATAAATTTCTGACTGTGATTGCACTGAATCTGTAGTTTAGTGTGGGGAGAATGGACATCTTATCAATATTAAGTCCTTTGAGTCATGACTATAATATCTGTCTTCATTCACTTAGGTCTTCTTTCATCTCTCCCAACAGTGTTTTATAATTTTCAGCATACAAGTATTATATATCTTTTTTTAAATGTTTATTTATTTATTTGAAAGTCAGTTACACAGAGAGAGAAGGAGACGCAGAGAGAGGTGTCTTCCACCCACTGATTCACTACCCAACTGGCTGGAACAGCGGAGCTGCACCCATCTGAAGCCAGGGGCCTAAGGACTTGGGCCATTTTCTACTGCTTTCCCAGGCCATTGCAGAGAACTGGATCGGAACTGGAGCAGCAGGCAGGTGCCCATATGGGCTGCCGGCACTGCAGGAGGTGGCTTTACTCACTACATTACAGTGCAGGACCCAAATATTATATATCTTTCATCTAGCTTATCCCAAAATATTTCATATTTTTAGATTGTTGCAAGTGGTGGATTTTTAAATTAAACATTTAATTTTGAGTTAATCAGAGAGATCCTTTTTACACATTACCCAGTTTTCCCCAGCAGTAACATCTTGCAAAGTTATTGCACAGTAATATAAACAGCATAGCTGCAAAATATTTCCTTCACCACAAGGATATCTGGAGTTGCCATTTTACAGCCATAAGCACGAATCTCTCCTATACTATGCTTTTTTAATTTCAAAATATGATGTAAATAAAATCACAATATGCAGCCTTTTGAGACTCATTTTACATGCTCTCCCATTTATAATTGTATGTTAAAAGTTTGCTTTACATGCAAACTTGAGGGGCCTGCAGCTGTGGGGCTGTGGCATAGTGGATAAAGACATCACCTGGCACTGCGGCTCACTAGGCTAATCCTCTGCCTGCAACGATGGCACCCCGGGTTCTAGTCCCAGTCGGGGCGCCGATTCTGTCCTGGTCACTCCTCTTCCAACCAGCTCTCTGCTGTGGCCCGGGAGTGCAGTGGAAGATGGCCCAGGTCCTTGGACCCTGCACCTGCATGGGAAACCAGGAGGAAGCACCTGGCTCCTGGCTTCAGATCGGCACAGCACGCCGGCCACAACGTGCCGGCTGTAGTGGCCACTGGGGGGTGAACCAATGGAAAAAGGAAGACCTTTCTCTCTGTCTGTCTCTCTCTCTGTCTCTCTCTCACTGTCTAACTCTGCCTGCCAAGAAAAAAAAAAAGAAAGAAAGAAAGAAAGAAAACACTGCCTGCAGTGCCGGCATACCATATGGGCACTGGCCACTCCAGTTCCTATCCAGCTCTCTGCTATGGCTTGGGAAAGCAATAGAAGATGGCCCAAGTCCTTGGGCCCCTGCACCTATGTTGGAAACCCGGAAGGAGCTCCTGGCTTTGGATCAGCACAGCTCCAGCCATTGTGGTCATTTGGAGAGTGAACCAGCGGATGGAAGACCTCTCTCTCTCTTTCTTTCTGCCTCTTCCTTGCTGTAACTCTGCCTTTCAAATAAATAAATAAATCTTTTAAAAAAACTATATGAGTATTATAACTTTTCCTTCAAACTTGAAATATAATTTAGAAAACTAAGTAAAGCCTATTTTAAACACATGTATTTTTACTTACTCTGTTCTTTCTTTCTGATGTTCCAAGAATAATTCTTTTCTGTTTCTTTTAGTTTAGAAAACTTCCTATAGCCATTGCCACAGGGGGTGGGGGCTGCTGACAATAAATTCTCTCAGTTTTTTTTTATTTAGGGTTCTCTTGATTTCCCCTTCATTCCTGAGGGATATTTTTAACAGGTATAGGATTCTGGGTTGATTGTTATTTTCTTTTAGTCCTTGAAAAATTGTATGCTACTTATTTCTAGCCAACCTAGTTTCTGACGAGATTTTTTTTTCTTTTTGTAAGTAATGCATTGCTTCTTCTTAGCAGCTTCTAAGAATTTTCCTCCATCTTTAGCCTTTTTTTAACTTTTATTTTTTATTTAAAAATAAAATATTGAAAAAATATTGAAAGTCAGTGGCACAGAGGAAAAAGAGATAGGCAAATCGACAGACAGGAAAGGAGACAAAGATTTCCCATGTACTGCTCACTCCCCAAATAACTGCAATATGCAAGGTTAGGCCAGGCCAAAGCCAGAAGCCCAGGACTCAATCCAGGTCTCCTTTGTGGGTAGCAGGGACCTAAGCACTTGAGGCATAACCTCCTGCCTCCCAGGATGCATGTTAGCTATAATCTGGATTTTAAGTGGAGCCAGGACCTGTACCCAGGTACTCTGGATTGGAATGCAGGTGTTCCAAGCAGCATCTTGACTGTTACACTCAACAACTGCCACAACCTTTGATTAAAAAAAAAAATGCTAAAGATTTATTATTTAGTTGAAAGGCAGAGTTACAGAGAGAGAGGGAGAGACAGAGAGAGATCTTCCATCCACTGGTTCTCTCCCCAAATGGCCGCAATGGCCAGGGCTGGACCGGGCTGAAGCCAGGAGTCAGGAGCCAGGAGCTTCATCCAGGTCTCCTACATGAGTACAGGGGCCCAAACACTTGGGCTATCTACCGCTGCTTTCCCAGGCATATTAGCAGAGAGCTGTATTGGGATTGGAGCAGCTGGATCTCAAACTGGGGCCCATTTGGGATGCCAGCGCTACAGATGGCTTTACCTGCTATGCCACAGAGTAGTGGCCCCAATGAGAAACTTTTGTTACACTTTAAAGAAAAAATGCTCAACAATAATCATACATGCTTTGGATCTTCGACTCTGTTAGAATTTAAGATTCTTATGTAGCTATCCCTATCTTGGACTGCCTTCTACTGCTTTCCCAGGTGCATTAGCAGGGAGCTGGTTTGCAAATAGAGCAGCTGGGACTCATACTGGCACCCATATGGGATGCTGGCACTGCAGATGGTGGCTTAACCTGGTGCATCACGGCACCAACCCCTGATTTCAAAATTTTAACAGTGATGTCTTGATATGGATTTCTTTGAGTTTATCCTTTTTGATTTTCATCTTGTATGTGTAGGTTTATTTATTTATTTATTTATTTTGCCAAATATGGAGAGTTTTCAGCATTCATTCTTTTTTTTAAAGATTACTTCTTTGAAAGGCAGAGTTAAAAAGACAGAGAGGGAAATACTAGAGAGTGGGATCATCTGACCACTGGTTCAATCCCATTAGCAGGATTGGAAGTGGAGCAGCCAGGACTTGAACCAGCGCTCATTTGGGATGCTGTTGTCACAGGCAGTGACTTAACCTGCTATTTCACAATGCTGGGTACCAAACCTTTTTTAGGATTTTATTTCTTTGAGAGGTAGAGTTACAGACAGAGAGAATGGTCTTCCATCCATTGGTTCACTCCCCAAATGGCTGATCTGAAGCCAGGAGCCAGAAGCTTCCTTCCAGGTCTCCCACACGGGTGCAGAGGTCCAAGGACTTGAGCCATCTTCTACTGCTTTCTCAGGCCATAGCAGAGAGCTGAATCAGAAGAGGAGCAGCCAAGACACAATCCAGCACCCCATTGGGATGCCAGTACTGCAGGTAGAGGCTTAGCTCACTACACCACAGTGCCGGCTCCCAAATCATTATTTCTTCAAGTCCCCTTTCAGCCTTATACTCTGTTTTCTTTCCTTCCATGATGTTAGATCTTTTCTGATAGTTTCACAGGTTCTTAAGGATCTGTTCCTTTCTGCCATCTTATTCTCCCAATATATATTCTGTCTTTTCATTGTAGGTAATTTTTATTTTCTTTCTCCATGTTCAGTGATGCTTTCCACTTTCCCTTCCATTCTGCCATTGATCCATCCTTTGATATTGTTATTTGGCTACTATATATATTTTTTAGCTAATATCATCTATTTCTAAAAAAGATTTATTTATTTATTTGAAAGTCAGAGAGAGAGAGAGATAAAGAGATCTTTCATTCACTGGTTTACTCCCCATATGGCCACAATATCCAGGGTTGGGCCAGACTGAATCCAGGAAGCAGGAGCATCATCCAGGTCTCCCACATTGGTGGCGGGTGCCCAAACACTTGGGCCATCTTCTGCTACTCTTCTCAGGCCATTAGCAGAGAGAGCTGGATCAGAACTGGAGCCAGCTGGGACCCAAACCGGCACCCATATGTGATATGGCATCACAGGAGGCGGCTTTACCCACCATTCTGTTATGCTAGCCCCAATACAGTCTAACTTTTTGTTGAGGCTTTCTTTTTTTGTTTCAGGCATATTTGTAAATGTACACTGAACATTTTTATGTGGGCTGCATTAATATCTTTGTCAAATGACTTTAAGTCTTTTAGTTTTGTTTTGTATCTATTAATTTCCTTTTAGTTTTGTTTTCTATCTGTTAAGTGCCTGTTTCTTTTCAATTTGAGATTTTCCTGGCTCTTGTTATCATGAATGACTTTCTATTTAAACCTGGGCAATTTTGTATTGTGTTTTCACTCTGGATATTTTCTAAACCTTTTTTTTTTTTGCTTTGTTTTTGTTTTTTAAAGACAGTTTTAGCAGGGAAATTGAAATTACTGCCTTATTACTGCTAGGCAGACAGGTTAAGTCCAGGTTTCTCACTGGCATTCATTGACACCTCAGGATGGGAAAGAAAGTGGTGCTTCTTGTTATTACTGGGCAAGTATGGGATTTCCTGCTCCCTATGAGGCCGCCTCTGATACTTCCTAGCTGGGAGGCTTGGGATACCTCAATACCGTTTCCTACATGTCCCTCATTGACTTCTTAGGACTCTTTGGTCTTGTTACCAGTTTGATGCCATCCTGGCAGGAAAAAAACAAAAACACAAACAGCAGTGTGCCTCACTATTGCCTTTGTCATGTTGTCTCCACTGACACTATGGTGAATTTTCATTACCCCCTAGATATCTGGGCTTCCCACTCTGCCTTAGCTTGTGTAGGTGTGAGTGGGCCCATAGTTTTTTCTATGTTTTTTTGCTTCTGTTGTTAGTGGATACTGTCTAAGTTTTCTGTCTTGCTAGGCTGCCCTTTCCTAATTATAAGAGTAGGCTCTTGTTGGCATCCTTTTATCTGCATACATTGACATTTTTGATTTGCAAGCTTCTTTAGCTCCAGTTTGAGATCTATAAATAAAAAAGAAAACCTATGGAACTTACATTGTTGTTCAAATCCTGAAATCTCTAGGCAGTCTCCCTTTTCCTCTTCTCAGAGTCTGACATGAAGACCTAGGAAGTAGTCTTTTATTATGCCAGCATAAGGTTCAGTTAGATTCTTATCCAAAAGATCAAGCCCCGAACAAAGAGGAACATTTTCTTTGTGTTTTTTTTTTGTCCACTATATATGGTTACACATGTACATTCAATTGGATATTTTAATGTTACATGGTAGCTATAGGAATTGATAACAATACTGCACATACATACATAGTTACTGATGTTTCTTTGACACACATACTGAGCTGTAGGCCGTCTGGCAAGGGTTAACACCATCCCTCTGTGCTGGTAAGCAGAAGCTGAAACAGTTACATGCAAGCAGATAATGACCACATTCCATTCCCAGGATGAGTTTTTTTTTCCCCCCCCTTCTGTTTCTATTTCAAGGAGGCCTCTACTGCAGTTTGTTCTATATATGTCCAGAGCTTTTGGTTTGTACTGAAAGGGAAGAATAGGGGAAAGTACATTTAATCCAGTTTCCTGGAAGAAGAGGAGTAATTTGAAAATTTGAAAATTTCCAATTATTTGTGATATATGTGTGCCTTGTTTTTTTTATTGATATTTTTATGTACAACCTTGCTAAACTTACCAGTTCTAGTAGCATTTTTTTTGTAGATGCCACAGGGTTTTATACATAAGTGATTCAAAAAATTTTTGCATATAAACATTATTTTCCTTCTAATATGGATACATTTTCCTTGCTAATATGGATACTTTTTATTTCATTTTCTTGCCTTATTGCACTGGCTGGAACCTCCTGTATAATACATAATAGAAGTGGTATGAGTGGACATACTTGTCTTTTTTCTGTTTCAATGGGAAAGCACTAGTTTTTACAATTAAGCATGGTATTTGGTTTTTGATAGATACCCTTATCAGGTTGAGGAACTTCCCTTCTGTTATTCATTTGCTAATAATTTTTATGAAGAATGGATGTTGAGTTTTGATGCTGTTTCTGTATCCATCAAGATAATCATGTAATTTTTTTTCTTTTTTAATCTTGAAATGCCATTAATTACGTAGATTGCCTTTCATTGCTAAAAGATAATTCTCATGAGACGTTTTTCCAGGATGCTTATAAACATGAATGTCTATCAAAGGCTTTTTAAGCTAATATTTTAATGAGCAAATAGAATGATGCTATAATCCATTCCAATAAGAATCCTAATGACAGACATATTTATACATCAGGAAAATTTTTCTTAAAGATGTATTTATTTATTTGCAAGTCAGAGTTACAGAGAGAGAGAGAGAGAGAGAGAGGTCTTCCATCTGATGGTTCACTCCCCAGTTGGCTGCGGTGGCCAGAGCTGTGCCATGATCCAGGAGCTTCTTTCAGGTCTCCCACGGAGGTGCAGGGGCCCAAGGATTTGGGCCATCTTTTAGTGCTTTCCCAGTCCATAGCAGAGAGCTGGATTGGAAGTGGAGCATCTGCATCTTGAACTGGTGCCCATATGGGATGCCAGCACTTCAGGCCAGGGCGTTATCCCGCTGTGCCACAGCGCCGGCCCATACATCAGGAAAATTTAAATGGATGTAAAACTGCCTTTTAGGTGGTGCTGATTGGGAAGGTGCCACCAGATTATATTTATCTACATGTCTACAGATAAGAATTTTTTGCACTGTTACTTCAATCTCTAATAGTAGCTCCTGACTAGAGATGATTTTGTCTCCAGGGAACATTTGGCAATGTCTGTAGGTGCTTTTTGGTAGTCACACTGAAGGAAGGGGCACCGTTACTGGCATCTAGTGGATAGCAGGCAGGGATGCTACTCAAATTCCTATAATGCCTGCTCTGCTCCACAACAGTTATCTAATTCAAACTGCCAAGGTGGAGTAACCTCTTTGTACCAAGTTGTAAAATAACCTGATCAAAGACAAAAACACATATCTATAGATTTAGTTAATCCTTGGAACTTCCAGCATTGCATTGAAAGGATATAACTAATGCCTTTTGTTTGTTCAAAAGGATTAGAATTTTTCTTACACTTGTTTAACTAATCCTACATTCCAGGGATAAACCCCATTTGTTTGTGGAGAATTATCCTTTTATTATTAGTTGGATTTGTTTTGCCAAAATTTTGTTAAAATTTTTGCATCTATTTCCCTGTGGAACATTGGTCTGCAGATTTCTTTTCTGTATTATCTTTGTCTGATCTTGGAATGCTGGGCTCCTAGAATTAGATGAGAAGTATTACCTCTCTATTAGGACCCATAAGAGAGATAGAACAAATAGGAGAGAGAGGAAGAAGAAGGGATGTGTGGAAGCAAAAAGGGAGAGAGAAAAGAGAAGAGATTTACTAGGGGAATTGGCGCAAATGATTATGGCGGCTAGAAGTCCCACAGCAGGCCACCCGCAGGACCCTAGGATGTTGGTAGTATATCTCAGTCCATGTCTAAGCCTTAAACTGGGAAAGGTGATGGATAATTCTGTCTGACACTGAAGCCCTGAGAAACTAGGGGACCACCAGTATGAATTCTGTCATCGAAAGTCTGGAGACTGCAGTTCTGAGGTCTTAAGGGCAAGAGAAGACAATTGTGTCCCAGTTCCAAGAGAGAAAAAGAAGACATTCTTTTCTCTGCATTTTTTTTAAAGATTTATTTATTTATTTGAATGGCAGAGTTAGAAAAGGGGAGGTGGAGAGAGGGGCAGGTGGAGAGGTCTTCCATTCACTGGTTCACTCCCCAATTGGCTGCAATGGCCAGAGCTGTGCCTTTCTGAAGCCAGGAGCCAGGAACTTCTTCCGGGTCTCCCATGCAGGTGCAGGGGCCCAAGTGCTTGAGCCATCTTCTACTGCTTTCCCAGGCCATAGCAGAGCTGGATAAGAAGTGGAGCAGCCGGGACTCGAACAGGCACCCATATGAGATGCCAGCACTGCAGGCAACGGCTTTACATGCTGCGCCACGGCGCCAGCCCCAAAATAATTTTAATTGTTTTTTCTAAACCTAGATTACTTGGCAGCATTAGTTAGTTCCAAATATTTAGGAGTTTTCAAATATTTTTCTCTTCTTGATTTCTACCATAATTCCTTGTGGTTTTGTGGTATAGATTCTTTCAAATGTTTGAGAATTGCTTTGCAGCCTTGAATATGATTGTCTTTTTAAATGTTCTGTATGCACTTGAAAAAAATCTGTGTTCATTCCTGGGCAGGTATTTGTTTGTTCACTTGATATATCCCAAGTACCTAAGTGGTATCTAGCACACAGTTTATCATAATACATTTTTGTTGAATGCAGACATATATAATAAATATTTAACTCAGAGGAGTTGATCTTGGTGCTGTACACCTAGGTGAAAGAAAACACTGTCTCACTAAATTCTTATGAACAGAGGTCACTGAAAGACTGTTTAAGACTGGAGACTAAGCAGACATTTTATACAAAGCAGAATTGTTTCTGTGTATACTAAAAGGAAAATATGTTTAGGATCAGAAGGTGGAAATGTAAACTGGTAAAAATGAAATGTGACCTGCTTGCCCAGCTGTTTCTGAATCACTTAGGGCTGAATCCTCACCTTCTGAATCAGAATTCTCAAAAGTAAAATCATAGAATCTGTATTTTATCCGAATGCCAGACAACTCTCAGCCTACTTCAGGTGATTCTGATGGCTAGCATAACATTTACAAGATGACTACTTGTTTAGTGGAAGTGCAGTGAAACTGTAGGGAGTTGAAACCATTTAACACCTTAAATCTGTGCCAAATTAATGAGTACTATGTTATTTTGTACCTGTAATACAGTTTACATACTTTGTACCATGCTATAGTTAATTAATGTACTTAAATTTTAATCTATTTTAGTTTGACTTTAAAGAATCATATCTCAAAAGTAGTTTTGGAAAGATGCTGGATAAAGCTTTTTTGAAAAAATCTGGCTAGGAAAAAAAAAATATTTTAAAGATCTAGTTTAGGGTCCGGCACTCCGGTACAGCAGGTTAAAGACCCCGTCTGCGGTGCCGGCATCCCATATGAGCGCTGGTCGAGTCCTGGCTGCTCTACTTCTGACCTAGCTCTGTGCTATGGCCTAGAAAAGCAGTAGAAGATGGCCCAAATCCTTGGGCCCCTGCACCTGTGTGGAAGACCCAGAAGAAGCTCCTGGCTCCTGGCTTCAGATCGGCACAGCTCCAACCGTTGGCAGCCATCTGGGGAGTGAACCAGCGGATGGAAGACCTTTCTCTCCCTTTCTCTGCCTCTGCCTCTCTGTAACTCTGCCTTTAAAATAAAGAAATAATTCTTAAAAAAAAAAAAAAAAAAAACAGGCCGGTGCCATGGCTCACTAGGCTAATCCTCCGCCTGCGGTGCTGGTACCCTGGGTTCTAGTCCCGGTTGGGATGCCGGATTCTGTCCCAGTTGCTCCTCTTCCAGTCCAGCTCTCTGCTGTGCCCTGAGAAGACAGTGGAGGATGGCCCAAGTGCTTGGGCCCTGCACCTGTGTGGGAGACCAGGAGGAAGCATCTGGCTCCTGGCTTCGGATCAGCACGGTGTGCTGGCCGTAGTGGCCATTTAGGGAGTGAACCAACAGAAAAGGAAGACCTTTCTCTCTGTCTCTCTCTCTCTCACTCACTCTCTATCTAACTCTGCCTTTCAAAAAAAAAAAACAACTAATTTTATTTAGTTGAAAGGCAGAGTTAGAGAGAGAGTGATCTTCCATCTGCTGGTTCACTCCCTAGGTGGCTGAAATGTCCAGGGCTGGTCAGGCCAAACTGTAACTCCATCCAGGTTTCCCATGTGGGTTGCAGGAACCCAAGTATACCAGTGCTCGTATGGGATGTTGGCATTGCAGGTAGTGACCTACTGTACCACAACACTAGCCCTGAAATAATTTTTAGTGGTGTTTCTGTGACTTAACCATCATGTTATTTTAAAATAACAATAACCTCTTATTAAGTTCTTCATGCCAAGTATTACAGATTCCAGAAGAAATGGATTTGTTTTTGTCTACCATTGTATCTGCAATTCTAATATGTAATAAATGAGTAAATATTTGTAGAATAAAAAATGCACTGCATTGTTGATTGTGGCAGTTTTGGTAACATTGGAATAGCTGAGGGGTTTTACCTTAAATTTTCTTACAGAATAAGTCATGAAGCTTTTTACATTTTTTCATTTCATCTAAACCATTCCAGGTTTTAAGGTATAAGACAAAATAGCTGCAGGATCCTCCTGCAAAATTTTTATGGGGAATAGAGACTTTAGGTAAGTTAAAACAAATTCTCAATAATGCATGTTACCTTGTACTTAGGAGGTGCCCAGTACATTCTAATTGAATAAATTAATCTTCATCAGATTCCCCTTTTGTTTTACAAGTGGTAAAATCAAAACCCAGCAATAATGTGGTACTAGGCTAATATTACACAGTATTTTCAACTGTAGGGCTGAAACTAGAATTCAAGAGCTGGTGTTTTGGCTTAGAAGGTTAAGCCTCCACTTGTGATGCCAGCATCCCCTATGGGTGCCAGTTCGAGACCTGGCTGCTCTACAAATACAAATTTCATGTATTTCAGAAATACAGATTGAAGAGCATAATGATATTTCCCACCCTACTGTCTTTTCCTGCCTCACTTCCTCCCTCCCTCCTCCTTCCTTTCTTATTTTTATTTTAATTATTACAATGACATACTTTCAGTTTACTTATTGATCTCAAGCTTAACCCTCCACTAAATAAAGAAACCAACAAGTAGTATGTAGAAAAACCACTGTTCCTCTAGAGTATGGACAAAGGCTATAAACAACAATCAAATCCCAATATGTCAATTTCTCTCATAGATTACTTTTTTAAATATACTCTGTATAATAATTACCACAAATCAGCAAAAACATTTGATATTTGTCTTTTTGGAACTGGCTTATTTCACTAAGCATAATGGTAACCAGTTGCATCCATTTTATTTCAGAAAGACAGGATTTCATTCTTGTTTATGGCTGAGTAGTATTTTATCATATATCTATACCACAATTTCTTTTATTTATTTATTTATTTTTGAAAGACAGAGTTAGAGAGGGAGAGACAGAGAGAGATTGTCTATCCACTGATTCATATTCCTAATGGCTGCAATGGCCAGGGCTGGACCAGACTGAAGCCAGAAGCCAGGAGCTTCTTCCTGGTCACCCATGTGGGTGTAAAGGCTCAAGCACTTGGGCCAATTTTCTCTGCTTTCCCAGGTGCAGTAGCAAGGAGCTGGATTGGAAGTGGAACACCTGGGAATTGAATTGGTGCCTATACAGGATGCTGGCACTGCAGGCCATGGCTTAACCCACTATACAAGAGTGCCCACTCCTACCACAATTTGTTTATCCAGTCATCAGCTGATGGACATCAGGGTTAGTTCCATATCTTAGCTATTATGAATTTAGCTGCTATAAACATGGGGAGTACAGGTAACTTTTTCTTATGCTGCTTTTATTTCATTTGGGTAAATTCACAGGAGCGGAATGGCTGGGTCGTATGATAGCTCTAGTTTTAGATTTCTGAGGAATCTCCTGAGTGTCTTCCATAATGGTTGTACTAGTTTGCATTCCCATTACCATTGTATTAGGGTACTTTTTTGATTTTTGGATGATAGCCATTCTAACAGGTAAGGTGAAACCTCATCATATTTTTTATTTACATTTCCTTGATGACTAGTGATCCTGAGCATCTTTTCATGTGTCTATTGGTTGTTTATATTTCATACTTTGAAAAATGTCTGTTCCATATCCCTAGCCAGTTTTCTTAACTGGATTTTTGTTGTTGTTGAGTTTCTTGAGATTTATATATTCTTATTAATCCTTTAGTAGATATATAGCTTGCAGATGTTTTTTCCGATTCTGTTGGTTGCCCCTTCGTTGTTGAGTTTTTTGTTTTGTGTTGTTTTGTTTTTGCAGAAGCTTCTTAGCTTGTTGTAATCCCATTTATTTTTTCCTTTATTTCCTGTGCTTCCAGGATCTTATCCAAGAAGTCTTTACCTATGTCAATGCCTTACAGTGTTTCCCCTATGTTTTCCTTTAATAATTTGATGGTTTCAGGTCATAGATTTAGATCCATGATCCATTGTGAGTTGATTTTTGATTAGGGTATAAGGTAGGGGTTTTGTTTCATACTTCTGCATGCAGAAATCCAATTTTCCCCAACACCATTTGTTGAAGAGATTGTCCTTTCTCTAAGGAGCGATTTTATCTCATTTGTCAAAGATTAGTTGGTCATAGTTGTGTTGATTAATTTCTGGGGTTTCTAATCTGTTGCATTGGTCAGCATGTCTATTCTTGTGCCAGGACCAGGCTCTTTTAATTATAACTGCCCTGTAGTATGTCTTGAAATGTAGTATTGTGATGCCTCCATCTTCATTTTTATTGTTTAGGATTTCTCTGAAGTATATGATACTGGATTAAATTTCAGAGATATTTAGTCCTCACAGAATCCCATTAAATCCTGTATTTGTCTGAGTCCCCCCCCCCCCCTTTATCTTAGCAGAGCAGTTATTTCATCTGTTTCTGGGGCAGCCATCTGACTTTTTACATACAAATGAAGTAATTAACAGTTAGGTGTGGGCATTGTAGCACAGCAAGTTAAGCCATTGCTTGAGATGCCTATGTGCTGTATTGGAGTGCCAGTTCAAGTCCAGTCTACCCCACTTCTGAGCTAACTTCCCACCAATAAAACTGAAAAGCAATGAATGAAGGCCCAAATACTTGGATTCCTGTCATCCCCTTGGAAGACTGCATGGAGTTCCAGGCTCCTGGCTTTGGCCTGGCCCCTGTCCCAGCTATTGCAGG
Source organism: Oryctolagus cuniculus (assembly GCF_051225735.1). NCBI lineage: Eukaryota > Metazoa > Chordata > Mammalia > Lagomorpha > Leporidae > Oryctolagus > Oryctolagus cuniculus. The sequence goes on along the minus strand of NC_142868.1, from coordinate 145,228,859 downwards.
CATTTGGGGAATGAACCAGCAGATGGGAAATCTCTCTCTCTCTCCTCTCAAATAAATAAATAAATTTTTAAAATTACAATAGAAATTAAAATATGTCCTGAGATTGCTGCTATTAATCATTATAATGAAGCACAGCTTACAAATATGCAGCATTGTTAACCAAAGGAAGTTTTCATGTAAAAATGTGGCTATTTCTTCTTTGAATAATCAACATATGTTTACTTAATACAATTTATACAATTTGGCAAATAAAATAAAAACATTTTGTTCTGTAAAAATATATCTCAATCTTGAAAATATATAATGACTATTAAATTGTTTATAGTCTTCTTGTTTATGCATTGTTTGTTTTGGGGTGAGTTGCTCAGCCTGTTTGAGCCTTGTCTAACATGTAGTTAGACATGTAGTTAATAGTAAGTAGTTAATAATAAGTAATAGGATTGTTGCAAGTATTTTTATTAGACATATTTAGCTCTTTGTATTATTTCAAACAATGGCTTACAAAGTGGAATGTGTGGCCCTCCCCATAGAGCGCCCAGGACAGTGAGTTGGGAATTAGAAGAAGATAGTATTCAAACTTACATATTGAAGACAGCGCCTCTGCCTGCAGCGCCAGCATCCCATATCGGCGCCGGTTCTAGTCCCGGCTGCTCCTTTTCCAATCCAGCTCTCTGCTATGGCCTGGGAAAGCAGTAGAAAATGGCCCAAGTGTTTGGGCTCCTGTACCCGTGTGGGAGACCAGGAAGAGGCTCCTGGCTCCTGGCTTCAGATTGGTGCAGTTCCGGCCATTGCAACCAATCGGGGAGTGAACCAATGGAAGGAAGACCTTTCTCTCTGTCTCGCCCTCTCACTGTCTGTAACTCTACCTCTCAAATAAATAAATAAAAATCTTTAAAAAAAACGTATATTCACATTTTCATCTAAAATTATGGACGAAACTAAGTTTTACTACTAGAGTTTAATATACAGTTTAATATGGGTCCTTTACTCATTGTTCATATTATAGGTCACATCAGGTAGAGGTTGGATAGTATCCTGTGAATGAGTGGGAGTTTGAGATATAGAGGTGCTAGTATTTGCTACCTTTTATTTTCTTATACCTTACACTCATGTGATAGCACCATTCAGGGCAGAAATATGATAAGAGTGGAGGATTCACATCTGTCCTTTTCAGACAGTTATGGATGTTCTTCTTCGATACTATATCCAACTCACAAGTGGTGGTTTCTTAAAGGTTTGTGTAGAATCTGTAACCATATCAATGAGCTTTTCAAATTCTTATATTAAACATAAATTGTATTGACTTGGCATATTTTCCTAAGCTTCTACTTCCACTGTCCAGAACTATGTCAGGTAGCTTTGCTACACATCCTTTGTTACAAGATGAATTAGGAAAAATGAATACATTGCCATTCCTTTCCTACTTCTTAGAAACAGCAGGCATGAAAATAGATATTGGGCTAGCCAGCCTACAGTGTCTGCTGGAGGAATGTTTCAGTCATATTATTTTCCTGCTAAAAACAGTCTCTGTCACCTAAAAACTCTCATATCTATGCATGTTAAACTTGAAAAAAGAATTTTCTAGACCAATTTAAAATACAAATAAAAATTACAAATGGGTTTTAAACTCTAACTTATTGGTATCAGGGAATAGACATTTACTAACTGCATATCAACGAAAGTCTTTTGCATAATTGGTAGATGGTATGGAAAAATGAGAATCCTGATTTAGTAAGCACAGTGATCTACTTTTTGCATTTAGATTTGGGTTATCTCTGTGATGCATCTATTTTAGCTTTGACAGTCACTCAAACCGGATATCAAAATCTATACTTAAGTACTAGTCCTTTAAAGAAATATGCTTTCATTAATGTCCCTAATGTGTCTCAAGAAAAATAAATAGGCACCTTTGTAAGTTATGAGATTGGTGTGGTGTAGTAGTCAGTATTCTCCATGGTAGTAATTAAATGAAAATAAAGAGATCTACAATGTTAAAGTGTTCTAGCTGATTAACAGAGCAATGTATCCAGCCAGAATGGCCGTAATGTTATGGATAAATAAGCAGGGCCAAAAAAAAAAAAGACCCACAAAACCCTGAAAAAACACAGTATATCTTATCCTTAACTTCTGTAAGCCATGGTGTTTTGATAACTCAGTTTTCTCAACAGGCTGATATATTTCAATTTTTTAAAAATACACTAGTGTTAATTTTGAGTTGGCAGAGATAACCTAACCAGTTACCATTATATTTGGTACTAAGGGATATACCTTTCAATAAAGCTATTGAAATGCAAACAAAACAAACCCAAACCAATATATCACATTTTTTTAAAATACTGAGGGAAAAGGATTTTTATACCATTAATCAAAATTAAGCCACAATTGCCAATTTAATCTTTATCTCTTCTTTGTAAGTTTCCATTTGGATATATACTTTATAATATATATATAATATACAGTTGAACGTGAATATAATAGGTAAATGTATGTGTATCTGTATGAATATATTTCTCCTTTTTTTCTGATACTGGCAAACAATGAAAAGTCGGAGATTTATAGCTTCAGTACTGTTATGGAATTTACATTTGTTTCTTCCATAAATTTAATGGCCAAATATTCAATGCAGACAATTGCTCCCCTCCCCCCCAAAAAAAAGTTTCCTGCCATCTAGACCTGACCCCTTCAGCTACTTTGACTACATGGAAGTAGTTAGCATTTCCAGTTCTGTCTTAACCATCCCATCCAGTTAATAATTATTTTCAACCTTTTCTTTATTAACTCACAGGCACAATTTGAACCAAGATTATGATCCAATTAGAATGTACTTATTAAATAACTAAACATTTGATAGCATATATAGCTATTGTTTTGTGATTTTTTTCTTGTGAATCTTGGTGGAATTTATCAATCATATAAAAAGGTAACAATTATTTATAGCTAATACCTGTGCACTCATCTTTCAGCTTGATATAAAAGAAATAGTTTTACATATTCATAGTTACATCTTAAAGTGTAATTAAAAGTGTAATTTAAAAGTTGTTTTAGAGAATTATTTATTTGAAAGGCAGACTTAGAGGAAGGGAAAGAGAGAGAAGGGAGAGAGAAAGAGATCTTCCATTTGCTGGCTCACTCACCAAATGGCAGGAGCCTGGAACTCCATCTGGATATCCCATGTGGGTGACTCTAACCTAACTACATGGGTCATCCTCTGCTGCTTTCCTAGGTGTGTTAGCAGGAAGCCAGATAGTAAGTACAGCAGCTGGGTCTCAAACTGACTCTCATGTGAGTTGCTGGCCTTGCAAGCAGCTTAACCTGCTGAGCCACAACACCCCCCCCACACTTTTAATTTTGAAATACTGTAATGTTCTAAGTATATTATGTGCTCCATCTGTGCTAATGATTGATAATAATTAGCTCACATATTTTCTATTGTTAAGAGATACAAACATGGGTAATCACAGAACCTCAGGCTATATACTTTCTGGTGAGGAGTGGCTGGATGCCTTCCTACTGTAAACGGCAAAAGATAACTGCATTCTCCCCCTGGAAACTCATCAGCCGTACTTCCATATTGACACTGTTACCTTATTACATCTCCCCATTTATTTTTGGCTACATCCATTGTCATAAGGTTGGCAGAAACCATGCGTGTCTTATTCACTTAATACATTTCAGGGGTGGGAAGGCAGGTTTGGTGGGGAAGAACCACTATAAATCAAAAGCTGTACTTATGAAATTTATATTTATTAAATAACAGCTTTCTATAAAAATTTCAAAGACAAATAACCTACATATTCAATTTTAATAAAAGATGAGCCGATGATCTTTTAGAGACCCTTCTCACTGGTGAACCTATCATATCTCCTGATGATGTTTTGCTAATTTTTCACTGAAGACAATAAAAACCTTTGGAGTTACTTAGTAGTTTCTAAAATGTAAATTAGAGACCACAGAAGAGTGGCTACTGTTTAATGTTTTGCATCCCCCAAAATGTAGTTAACACCCACTCAAGACATGCTTAAACTTGGTTGGTAATTGCAATTGAGCAGGAAAATATTTTGACAGTTTCCAACTGTTGTGTACTTGTTAATCATTTGGTGACAAATGCAATTTGGTGAGGTTTTTGTGTGTGTGTGTTTGTGACATAAAGTAACTAGTATGTCACAGTAAGTATTAATATGAAGTGTTGCACCTTTGAGTTACCTTTACATTTCACCAAAGGTGGGGAAATAGTTCCTTTAAAAACACTGCAATTTGTGTGAAACTTGTTATGTTTTTGTGCCTCTACTTTTCATTACAAGCTTTTACTTGTCATTTAGTAAAGTATAAGCATACAATACTTAATTTGTAATCTGAACAGGGTGTTTGACTTTACTGAGTAAGTGAATTCAGTGGCAAAATAAATCAAACTGCTTGGCATAAATGTAGGATTACAAAGAGGAATGGGATAGATTTTTGTTACACATTTTTATCCTTTTTATAACAACAAAACTAATAAGCTAATTTCAGCAATATGGCAATTCCTAGAAAGAGTTTCAAACCTTTTAAATCAAGGCAGTTTGCCTGTTTATGTAGAATAGTAGAGCTAAACCATTTTAAAATATCTCTATCAAACATATAGACTTGCCCTGAGTGTTAAATACATGTGTGCCATTTTATGTGGAATTTATGTTTCATTTTTCCTTATTCTAATAATTGTAAACAAAAGTATGTATTGAATCAACATACTATTTGAACTTTTCTTGGCTTTTTACCTTTATCATTTTTCTCAGATGAGAATACTAAATATGGTGAAAGTATCCATCTTCCCTAGATATTTTACAGATTTTATGTAACCATACCAACATGCAAACAGGATTGATCTTGAGATGGTATGAAAATAATTCAGAACTTAATTTTAAATGTTTGAAGATTTTTTGTTTAAAAAAATTCAGAAAATTTGAGGCTTGATTAATCCTATAAAAGATTAAAATAGAGTATAAAATAACAATGTATTGATAAAAACAGTAGGTAGTTCACTGAAGCAAGATGTGTAACCCAGAAGTAAACATGATCTCTTTCAAATACACATATTTATATAGTTACACATTAGCTTAATGTACAATAAAGGAAGCATCATAAAACAATGAAATGTTATTCAGGAAATAATGTTGATAGAACAACTTAGAACCTTAATACATACCATTCACCAAAATGTATTATAGACACATGAAAGCATTAAATAAAAAAAATTTTTTTAATTCTTTTAAAGATTTATTTGTTTGTTTGAAAGACAAAGTTACAGATAGGCAGAGGCAGAGGGAGGGTATCTTCCATCTACTGGTTCACTCCCCAAATGGCTGCAGTGGCTGGAGCTATGCTGATCTGAAGCCAAGAGCCAGGAGCTTCCTCCGGGTATCCCAAGCGGATGCAGGGGCCCAAGCACTTGGGCATCTTCTGCTTTCCCAGGCCATAGGAGAGAGCTGGATTGGAAGTGGAGCAGCTGGGACTCTAACCAAGCCCATATAGAATGCTGGCACTGCAGGCAGTGGCTTTACCTGCTACACCACAGTGCTAGCCCCCAAATTATTCTTTTCAAAAAGAAAAGGAATACAACTTTGTATTTATGACCTTTCTTCATGAAAAATAACTTTATAAAACAAAAGAAACAAAAGGTATGACAGAAGATAGATAAATTGAACTTTATAAATTCTAAAATGGTTAAAAAGAGAGGTGAATATTTGGCTTAGCAGTTAAAACACTGATTTAAGACACCTTCATCACACCTAAGTATACCTATGTTTGATACCCAGCTCTGGCATCTGAATCCAACTAATGAATTCCCTGGTAGGTGGTTGATTTCCACCCACGTGAGAGACATGGATTTAGTTTCTGGCTCTTGGCTTTGGCCTCTGCCCAGTCTTTAGCTGTTGTTGGTGTTTGAGGAGTGAACCAGCAGAAGGGGGTTCTCTCTCTGCTTCTCAAACAAATAAATACATAAGAATATGTTCCCAGTGATGTTTAAAAAAAAAGATAGGTAAGGAAGGTATATTTACAGGAAATAGATAAAGAAATAATAACTATACACATACACACACACACACAGAAGTATTCTTCAAAAAGTTCATCTGTGGGGTCGGCACTGTGGCACAGAGGGTAAAGTCATCGCCTGCAGTGCTGGCATCCCATATGGGTGCTGGTTCAAGTCTCAGCTGCTCCACTTCCGATCTGTCTCCCTGCTAATGTGCATAGGAAAGCACATAGGCCCAACTGCCTAGGCCCCTTTGCCCATATGGGAGACCCAGAAGAAGCTCCTAGCTCCTGGCTTTGGATAGCTCAGCTCTAGCCCTTACAGCCATTTGAGGAGTAAACCAGCAGATGGAAGATCTCTCCGTCTCTGTGTCTGTCTCTCCCTCTGTAACTCTGTCTTTCAAATAAATAAATCTTTTTAAATAGTTCATCTACAAAAGAATATTTAAAAAACAATATTTTGGGACAAGTGTCTGGCACCCTTGGGAAGCCTGCATCCCAAATCAGAATGCCTAGTTCAAGTCCTGTCTATTGTATTTCCAATCCAGCTTCCTGCTAATGTATGCCCTGGGAGGCATCAAGTGATAACTTAAGTAATTGGGTCATTGTCCCTCACGTGGGAGACCTGAACTAAGTTCCCAACTCCCATCTTCAGCAGATTGAACCAGTAGATTGAAGATCTCTTCGTCTCTCTGCCTTTCAAATAAAAAATGAAAGTAAATAAACTGTGTATTTTTAAATGTTTATATTGGTGCAAAAAAGTTTTCAAGTTCATGTGTAATTTTTTTCCTAATGTGCATTTCCCATGTACTTTTTGAGGATCTGTCATGTGCATGCATTTCAAAAATTCTTGTATCAAAATAAATTTATCTTTTTAATTTTGATTTATTTATATGAAGGACAGAGATGCAACAGCTAGGGCTGGGCCAGGCCAAAGCCCAGAGCTAAGAACTCAATCTGAGTCTCCCACTTGGCATAGACCAAACTACCATAGCCATCATCTGCTGCCTTCCTGGGTATATGTTACCAGGAGGCTGGAATCCAAAGCAGAAATCCAGAACTTAAGTCCTGGCACTCTGATGGGATGTGGGTGGCCCAGATGATGTCTTAACCACTTTGCCAAATGCCACCCCAAACTTATTTTTTAATGCCATTCTCCATGAGGTGTTTGTTTTTTTTTTTAATTTGACAGGTAGAATTATAGACAGTGAGAGAGAGAGAGACAGAGAGAAAGGTCCTCCTTCTGTTGGTTCACTCCCCAAATGGCTGCTACGGCTGGAGCTGCACCAATCCGAAGCCAGGAGCCAGGTGCTTCTTCCTAGTGCAGCCCTGACTGTTGGCAGGCATTTGGAGAGTGAATCAGTTAATGGGAGGTATTTGTCTGTCATTGTCTATCTGCCTTGCAAATAAATAAGAATTTAAAGGGCCAATGTTTTTTCTTTTCTCCTTTGTTTATCTTTCTCCCTCTTCTCCACCCTTGGAAGCCAGATAGTGAAGGCTGGAATATTCAAAAGCAACTGCATATATGTGTATGGGGAACACAAAAGGATGTGCAAAACACCTTAAGTTTATACCTCATGCTGATCCTTTGAACAAAGACTGCCTATAACAATTGAAAAAAAAAAATCTGAAGCAGAAGACTTTGATTTCCAGAGTTAACACATTGTTAGATGTAAATGTCCAGCTTTCAACAAAAATAAATAAATAATGACACAACATACAAAGAAACAGGAAATTTTTGTTTAGAAAGCTTTTATTTAATAAATATAAATTTCATAGGTACAGCTTTTGCAATATAACAGTTCTTCCCTCCATACCCACCCTCCTACCCTCACTCCCGTCCCACCTCCTACTCCTTCTCCATCCTTCATTAAGATTCATTTTTATTTATCTTTATATACAGAAGACCAACTCTATACTAAGTAAAGAAATCAACAGTTTGCACCCACACAGACACACAAAGTATAAAGTACTGAAACAGGAAAACTGAATCAAAGAACCTGGAGGAGCTGTCTTTGAGAAACATCTAATGGCAGATCTTACTAGGTAGAGATTTTTAAACAATAGATTCTCAGAGAACTAAAGAAAGATGTTGAAAGTATAAAGAAAAGAATGGCAAATAAAAATAGCAACAAAGTGAAAGAAAACTTGAAAAAGTTCTGGAACTGGAAAGTAAAAGTACTGAAATGAAAAATTCACTAGAGGAATTCAAAGTCAAATTTGAGCAGGCAGAAGAATCAGCAAACTTGAACATAGGACTATGAATATTATTACTTTTCTTGCAGTTTACTGAAAAGATGAACAAAAATATTTTATCCCTTACCAATATTACACAAAATCTGTATTCTACTTTTGAAATAGTCTATTGTTGACATTAATGCTCAAATTTAAAACAGCCATAATAATTTCACTTTGTTTTAGTTAGTTTGACCACATAAGATTCTTCTAAAAGATTTATTTATTTATTTGAAAGAGTTACAGAGACAGAGGGGGAGACAGACAGACAGACACACACACACACACACACACACACACAGAATCTTCCATTCTATTTGTTGGTTGACTTCCAAAATGCCCACAACAGCCAGAGCTGTTCTTGGCCAAAGCTAGGAGCCAAGAACTCTGTCTGGATCTCCTTCATGGGTGGCAGGGTCCCAGGCACTAGAGTCATATTTCACTGCTTTACTGGACACATTATCAGGGAGCTGGATCACAAGTAGAGCGGCTGGGACTCAACTGTTGCTCATGTGGCATGTTAACATTGCAGGCAGCAGCTTGACACACTCTGCTGTAATGCTGGCCCCAGATTATTTATTTATTTATTTTTTATTTTTTGGACAGGCAGAGTGGACAGTGAGAGAGAGACAGAGAGAAAGGTCTTCCTTTGCCGTTGGTTTACCCTCCAATGGCCACTGTGGCCGGCGTGCCGCACTGATCTGAAGCCGGGAGCCAGGTGCTTCTCCTGGTCTCCCATGGGGTGCAGGGCCCAAGCACTTGGGCCATCCTCCACTGTACTCCCTGGCCACAGCAGAGAGCTGGCCTGGAAGAGGAGCAACTGGGACAGAACCAGCACCCAGACCGGGACTAGAACCCGGTGTGCCGGCACCGCAAGGTGGAGGATTAGCCTATTGAGCCACGGTGCCGGCCTGGCCCCAGATTTTTAAAAATGACTTATTTATTCACTTATTCAAAAGGCATAGTAACAGAGAGACAGAGATCTTCTATCAACTGGTTCACTTTCCAAATACCCACAACACCTAGGTCTGGGCCAGGCTGAGCCAGGAGCCCGGAACTCCATTTGGGTTTCCCACCTCAGAGGCAGGGGCCCAAGTACTTTGGTCATCATCTACTGTCTTCCTTAGGTACATCATTTGGGAGCTCAATCAGAAGTAGATCAGCCAGAACTTGAACTGGCACTCCAAAATGGAATGCTGGCATTGCAAGTGGCAGCTTAACCTGCACCACAACACTGGCCCCAACCACTTGAGATTTTTAACTCTTTTCCCAACTCTGTATCCATTTATTTTTATGCATAACATTCTTTCCTTTGTTTCTTAATTTAAATCAGTATTTAAATTACCATTTTAAAAAGTTTATTTATTTGAAAGGTAGAGCAAGAGAAAGGTTTTCCATCTGGTAATTCACTCTTAAAATGCCTACAACAGCCAAGACTGGGCCAGATGGAAGCCAGGATCCTGGAAATCCATCTTGATTTACCAAGGGGGTGGCAGAGACTCAAGTACTCAAGTAGCCATCCTCTGCTGCCTCCTAGGATACATGTTAGCAGAAAGCTGGACTGGAAGCTGAAGCAAGACTCAGTCCCAGGCATTCTGATATGGGGGTGCCAGTATCCCAAGTGGCAGCTTAAACTCCTATGCCACGGTGCTCACCCCTAGTAACCTCTGAAGTAAATAAAACTGCTTTTACTGGAATGAAAATCACATTCTGATCTATTTCTACAAAAACATATTTTTTCTACATATATTTTCTACAAAAACATATTTATATTTTACATGCAGAATTATTTTCCTTAGTAGTTTGAAATGCATATATTAATTAAAATTTTAATCCCTAACATTATTGTATAAACTATACAGGGCCATATTTTAGCTCATTTTGAGCTGTTGAGTTGTATGGTGACAAGACTAGGTGATTAGGTATGGACCACTCTGTCATGTAAGATATAGGATCTTCTAACAGCTTGTATACATAGCTGTCAGATTCCCCCAAGCGGCACGCTTGTTTATAAAAATCAGACTAAACACAAGGAAAGTGACGCATTTGTTTTCAGAGGCGTTATATTTTGTTCATAGGCCTCCAAGTCTAGGTGCAGTTCACCAAGCAGGAGTACATTTAAAAAAAAAAATTATTTATTTGAAAGTCAGAGTTACACAGAGAGAGGAGAGGCAGAGAAAGCGAGAGAGGTCTTCCACTTGATGGTTCACTCCCCAACTGGCCCATATGGGATGCCGGCGCTTCAGGCTAGGGTGTTAACCCACTGCGCCATAGCACCGGCCGCAGGAGTACTTTTTATAATAAATAAAATGCCTGTGACATAACTGACATTGTCTCTTTTTTAAAAAGATTTTATTTATTTATTTGAGAGGGAGAGACAGAGATAAAGGTCTTCCTTCTGTTGGTTCACTCCCCAGATGGCCACAATGGCTGGAACTGCACTGATCCGAAGCCAGGAGCCAAGTGCTTCTTCCTGGTCTCCCACGGGTGTGCAGGGGCCCAAGCACTTGGGCCATTTTCTACTGCTTTCCCGGGCTATAGCAGAGAACTGGATCAGAAGTGGAGCAGCTGGGACTAGAACTGGTGCCCATATGGGATGCCGGCGCCGGAGGTGGAGGATTAACCTACGGCACCACGGTGCCAGCTCCCAACATTTTCTATTTATCGTAATCCAGTATATGTCCATGGAAATGGTTTAAGAAAAGGTAAATTTGGCCGTTGCCACGACTCAATAGGCTAATCTTCCCCCTGTGGCGCCGGCACACCGGGTTCTAGTCCCGGTCTGGGCGCTGGATTCTGTTCCAGTTGCCCCTCTTCCAGGCCAGCTCTCTGCTGTGGCCAGGGAGTGCAGTGGAGGATGGCCCAAGTGCTTGGGCCCTGCACCCCATGGGAGACCAGGAGAAGCACCTGGCTCCTGGCTTCGGATCAGCGTGGCACGCTGGCCTCAGTGGCCATTGGAGGGTGAACCAACGGTAAAAGGAAGACCTTTCTCTCTGTCTCTCTCTCTCTGTCTCTCTCACTGTCCACTCTGTCTGTAAAAAAAAAAAAAAAAAGGAAATTTAAGGTTTAGGCCTGTTGGCTCACTCTTTGTCTCTGTAAAATCTTTGTGTCTTTCAAAATTTAATCTTCTAATCCATGACTATGGTGTTTCTCCCCTTTTTAAAGTTCCTTTTGTCATAAAGCTGATAGCTTTTTTAATAATCATGCATATTATTTGTCAATTTATTCTTAAGTACATTCATGTGCCATATAATGATATTTCTGTCAAGGGTGTACCACATATATGACAGTATTTCCACAAGATTATAATGGAACTGAAAAATCCTATTGCCTAGTGACATCATAGCCAACCTAATATTGTAGCACAACACATGACTCGATATTTATGGCAGTGCTGGTATAAATCTACTGTACTGCCTTTCATATAAAAATATAGCACATAAAATTGTGATACATAATACTTGATAATAAACAATTGTTATTGTTTATTATACTATACTTTTTCATCATTATTTGAGTGTACTTCTGTGTAAAAAAAGGAAATTAGTGGTGATTATTGCTCACCAATTAGATATGTCCCAGTTGATCATAGCAAATGTCTTTTCAAACAAGAGCAAGGTAATGGGAGCTGTTAAAGGAACTGCTTCAGGGGCCGACGCTGTGGCATAGTGGGTGGAGCCACTGCCTGTGGCTTATGGGCACCAGTTCAAGTCCCAGGTGCTCCACTTCCTATGGCCAGGGAAGGTGGTGGAGGATGGCCCAAGTTCTTGGGCCCCTGCATCTGTGTGGGAGACCTAGAGGAGGTTCCTGGCTCTTGGCTTCAGATTGGTGCAGCTCCAGCTGTTGCTGCCACCTGGGGAGCAAACCAGTGGATGGAGGGCCTCTCTCTCTTTCTCTCTCTCTCTGCCTCTGCGTTTCTCTGGCTCTGCCTTTCAAATAAATAAATAAAATTTTTTTAAAAAAAGGATCTGCTTCAATAAAGACTATGAGTCCAACAAAACTTTGAGAAAGGCCACATAAGTTATGAAGAATGATCTGTGTGGTGTTCATACAAGGACAGTATCACCAAGCAACACATGACTGTATCTGAGTTTTTTAAAAATTATTTATTTATTTGAGAGGCAGAGAGACTGAGTCCATCTACTGTTTTACTTCCCAAGATGCCCATGACTTGGGAGGCCAAAGCCACGAACTTAATCCAGGTCTCTACATGGGTAGCAGGAACTCAAGTACTTGAGCCATCCATCATCTGCTTCCTCCCATGGTGCACAATAACAGGAAGCTGGACTAGAGTAACTGGGACTCTAACCAGATGCTCAGATATGGGTTATGGGCACCCCAAACATCCACTTAACTGCTGTGCCAAATGCTTTCCCCATTCCTATTTTAATGTAGATGGAAGTTCCCCCCAATATTAATTACAGTTTAATCTTTCTGAATGGTATTACAATAACCAAACTGGCTTAGTAGCTAAGATGTCCACATTTCCTATCAGAGAACTGGATTCATGTACCAATGCTAATGCCTTCCATGGAAAGCAGCAAGAATGGCTCAGGTAGTTGGGTCCCTCATGTCCACATGGAAGACCTGAATTGAGTTTCCAGCTCCCAGCTTTTCCTGACCCAGCTCCTGTCCTTGGCAGACGTTTGGGAGGTGAACCAGCAAATGCAGTGTCTCTCCCCACCTCCTACCACCATTCAAAAAGTGAATAAGAAAGCCTGAGTTCAGTTCTGCCATGAGAATAAAGTGAGATGAATTAAGTGAAAGCATTTTGAAAAAAAAAATAAGACAAGTACAGATAAAACTATTCTTGCTGTTCTCATCACTGCTGTTATTTGGGGCTCACTGAATGCTAAGATTTATCCAAAGTTGCCTCAACCATGAAGAAGCTATGATGGGGGCCAGCACTGTGGCACAGCCGGTTAAAATCCCAGCCTGCAGCACCAGCATCCCATATGAGCACTGGTTCAAGTCCTGGCTGCTCCACTTCTGATCCAACTCTCTGCTATTGCCTGGGAAAACAGTGGATGATGGCCCAAGTTCTTGGGCCCCTGCCCAGTGTGGGTAAACAAGAAGAAGCTTCTGGCTCCTGGCTTCAGATTGGTCCAGCTCCCACCATTTCGGCCATTTGGGGAGTGAACTATCGGATGGAAGACACCTCTCTCTCTCTCTCTCTCTCTCTCCCTCTCCCTCTCCCTCTCCCTCCCTCCCTCCTTCCCCCATCCTCCCTCTCTCTCTCTCTTTCTCTATGTATGTTTGTGAAGTGTGTGTCTACTGCTCTCTGTAACTGTCAAATAAATAAACTAAATCTTAAAAAAAAAATCTTTAATGAAGATAAGATGTTGCTGAGGCTTTTGCTAGTCTCAAGAAATTTATACTTTCTACTGAGGTCCTAAAGCTGCATTATCTTGAGAATGAACTTCATGTTGTTTAAGAGCACAGGGTTTGAAGTAGGGATAGTTTGATAACAGATTCTAGCTCCTTTGCTTCCTGGTTAGTAACTTTGGTTTACTCAGCTGTAATTTGGAAACAGCTGTACCTATCTTAAAGGAATTGTGAGATTTAAATGAGCTAATCTCTGTAAGTCTTAACATGATTGGGACTGGTGTTGTGGCATAGCAGGTAAAGCTTATACCTGTGGTGCCGGCATCACATATGGGTGCTGGTTCAAGTCTCGTTGCTCTACTTCCAATGCAAGTCCCTGGTAATGCACTTGGGAAAGCAGCAGAGATGGCCTTTGGGCCCTCGGCACCTATGTGGGAGACCTGGAAGAAGTTCTTTGCTCCTGGCTTCAGACTGGCCCAGCTCCAGCTGTTGTGACCATTTGGGAAGTGAACCAGCAGTTGGAAGATTGGAAGATTCTCTCTCATTTTTATGAATTAATGAAAAATTAATAAGCTTTTTGTATAGCAGGAAGAACTGAACAGCAGAAAGAAGTAGCCACCAAAGAAAGATGTATTTTTCTCTAAAAGGAGGCAAGAACTTCCACTTTGCTTATGGCATTGTCTAACTACTGATGGAATTTGTGGATTCAAAAAGCTTCCATAGCCTAGGCAGCGCATGTCAGGAGCTTTGAGTGGTCACTAATGTCTTACATAAAAGTGTTAATTGTTAAATTATCAACTGGGGTCACTGTGCACTAACTCCCCATGCAGGACATCTGTCCTCAATGTGTTATATTATGAGAGTTAACTGTAAAACTAGTTATCAAACTAGTATGTGTGTGTGTGCAAATTGTTGAAATCTTTACTTAGTATAGAGTTGGTCTTCTGTGTACAAAGTTAATTAAAAATGAATCTTGGCCAGTGCCACGGCTCACTAGGCTAATCCTCTGCCTGCAGCGCTGGCACTCCCGGTTCTAGTCCCAGTTGGGGCGCCATATTCTGTCCCGGTTGCTCCTCTTCCAGTCCAGCTCTCTGCTGTGGCCCGGGAAGGCAGTGGAGGATGGCCCAAGTGCTTGGGCCCTGCACCCGCATGGGAGACCAGGAGGAAGCACCTTTCTCTCTGTCTCTCTCTCACTCTCACTCTCACTCTCACTATCTCTCACTGTCTAACTCTGCCTGTCCAAAAAAAAAAAAAAAAAAAAAAGAATCTTAATGGAGAATGGGACTGGGAAGGAAGGGAGGAGGAGGAGGAGGGGTGAAAGTGTAGGTGTGAGGGCAGATATAGTGGGGAGAATAACTATATTCCTAAAGTTGTACTTACGAGATTTGTATTCCTTAAAAAATAATTAACAACAAAAAAAAAAAGAACTGAACATATTGTAGTAAAAAAAAATCTAAAACATGCCATAAGAGAGGTGAAAATCAAAGGAATGTTGAAAAGGGCTCCCTGCTGAGAATTAAGTAAAGATTTCATGTAAAAGATAACACTTGTATTGAAATCTTGAAGGTAGAGTGGAACTGTAGGGCTGGTACTTGGGATAGAAGATACTCCAAGCAAAGGTGGAAATCAGTATGACAAAAGATAGGAGGTAGGGGAGCTGGGGTTTAGGCAGGAAAGCATAGTGATTTTAGAGAAAGATGAGCCTTCCTACTGGGTAAATTGAGAAAAAAAGTCTGGAATTTAGTTCCTAGAAATATTTTGATCATTTTGTATGTTTTTGAGAGCTATTAGAGACTTTAGCTGTTATTTATGAAAACCCATGCTATCACAGTGGTTCAGATAAGGGAGAATTTGGAAAAAGGAAGACCTGTTACAAAGGTTTTGCATTGGTTTGTAATAGTAGCTCAGAACTGCCCATGGATTAGCTAGTGAGAGATGATAAGTGAAGGAAGAATTCAAGGGTGATTCTGAGATTACAAGTCTAGAAAATTAGGATGGTGTCAGTGTCATTTGGAAACACAATGAAAATGAGAAGGTTGTAAGGAAAGAGTATAATTATGGTTTTGAACATATTGAGTTTGAATCCTTTATGGCAAGAAGGATAGCCAGCTGGAAATGTCAACTTGAGTAGTTTTAGCTATAAATATATATTTGG
Organism: Oryctolagus cuniculus; assembly: GCF_051225735.1. Classification (NCBI taxonomy): domain Eukaryota; kingdom Metazoa; phylum Chordata; class Mammalia; order Lagomorpha; family Leporidae; genus Oryctolagus; species Oryctolagus cuniculus. The sequence goes on along the minus strand of NC_142868.1, from coordinate 145,213,135 downwards.
GAATCAGCTGCATAGAAGTGATAGTTGCAGTCCTGGGAGTGAATCAGCTCAAATTATGGAGAGAAAAAAGTATTTTTAAAAGATTTATTTATTTGTTTGAAAGGCACAGTGACATGGAGGGAGAGACACAGGGAGAATTTTCCATCTGGTTCACTCCCCAAATGCTCAGGACAGCCAGGATTAGCCCAGGCTGAAGCCAGGGACTCCACCTGGGCCTCCCACATGGGTGGCAGGGGCCTAAGCACTTGGCCATCATCCTTTGCTTTCCAGGTGCATAAGTAGGAAGTTAGATCAGAAGCAAATTAGCTGGAACTCAAGCCAGGCACTCTGATACAGGATGCTAGCATCTCAAGCAGTGGCTTAGCCTTACTTCACTACAATGCCCGCCCCAGAAAAAAAAATTATTTAGAGCAATACCTAGAGGAATATGTGTCTGTGTCAGTGAGAGAAGGAAAGAAAGCAAAAGGGGGGCGGGGGGATACACTGTGATCAGAGGGCTGGAACATAAAAAATATAACTGAAATTTTTCATAGTTATTTAAAGTTAGGAAGTTTTACAACAAATTATTATTAGATTAAATCTTCTGAAAGAGATGCTGTTGCCATTGTTAGTAAGAATTAAGTAGGTGGCCTTATTAATTTCAACATGTTACTTGCTGTGTTAATAGAAATAATGCATTAAAATCATTTATATTTGAAAGTTCATGTCTATCTTTTATGGCCAGATTTTTGTGTCTTCTTTTCTTTAGGAAGAAGTAATTAAAAAGTCATTCAGAGTTGTTTTTTTTTTTTTTCTCCATCATGCTCATGGTAATAGATAACATTGCTAAGCATTGCAAGTGCCCCTGTTTTGCACATAGAATATCAAAGTATCAAGATTATTTTTTAGTTGAAGCTTCATTTTCATCACTAATCATCATGGAAATGTGAATCAGAACCACAATGAGGTATCATTTCAGTCCAGTAAAGATGGCATTATCAAAAAGACAGAAATATAACTAGGAATGTAAATTAGCATAGCCATTATGGAAAACAATATACAGGTTCCTGAAAAACTAGAAATGGAACTGCCATATGACCCAGCAATTCCACTACTGGGTGTACCTCCATAGGAAAAGAAATGAGTATGTCAAAGAGTTGTCTGCGATCTTGTGTTTATTGTAGCACTATTCATGATAGCCAAAATGTAGAATAATGAACTTTGGTGTTTATCAACAGATGATGAACGGATAAAGAAAGTGTGATGTATATACACGATATAATACTATTTAGACAAAAAAGAAAAGCAGATGCCATCTCGGGGCTGGCATTGTGGCACAGCAGGATAAGTCACTATTTGCAATGCTTGTGTTCCATATTAGAATGCCAGTCCAGCCCCTGGCTACTTTGTTTCCTGATCTATCTTTCTGCTAATGTGACAAGAAAGACAGTGAAAAATGCCCCAAGTACTTGGGTCCCTGTTACCCATATGGGAGAGCAGGAGTTCCTGGCTTATAGCTTTAGACTGACCAGATCTGGCTGTGTGGCCAATGGGGAATGAATCAATAGATTGAAGATCTCCCTCTCTCCCTCCCTCTTTCTCTGTTGCTGTTATCTCTCTCTCTTTCCCTCTCTTTGTTGCTCTGCATTTAAAATAAATAAATCTTGTTAGAAAGATGGAACCTTGTTGTTTACAGCATGAGTGAGTCAAGAAGGCATGTAAAGTGAAATAAGGCTGGCACTGAAAGACATTCTCACTTAACATGTGGAAGCTAAACAGGTCAATCTCATAGAATTAGAGGGTAGAATATTGCTTACCAGAGATTGGGAAGAATTGGGGTGGGGAGATAGAAAAAGGATGGCTAATGGTTACAGGAGAGCAGTTGGATAGAAGTAACTTCTAACATTCTGTAGCATGGTAGGGTACCCATGGTTTACAACAGTTGATTGGGCTGCTGCTGCGGCTCACTTGGCTAATCCTCCGCCTGCGGCACCGGTACCTCGGGTTTTAGTCCAGGATGGGGCACTGGATTCTGTCCCGGTTGCCCCTCTTCCAGTCCAGCTCTCTGCTGTGGCCCAGGAAGAAAGTGGAGGATAGCCCAAGTGTTTGGGCCCTGTACCCGCATGGGAGACCAGGAGGAAGCACCTGGCTCCTGGCTTCAGATTAGCGAGCAGGCCATAGCAGCCATTTGGGGGGTGAACCAACGGAAGGAAGATCTTTCTCTCTCTCTCTCTCTCTCACTGTCTAACTCTGCCTGTCAAAAAAAATAAATAAATAAAACAAAACAGTTGATTGTACAGTTTGAAATAATAGGTAGAAAGGATTTTGAATGTTCCAAGCACAAAGAAATAATATAAGTTTGAGGTGATAAATATGCCAATTACCCTGATCTGATCGTTTCACATTATATACATTATTGAAATATCACACTGTTCTTTATAAATATGTACACTAATTATGTGTCATTTTAAAACAACATTTTTTAAAGTTATGTTTGCAAAAAAAGAAAAAAACCTTTTCACCATTTTAAATTTTAAATTCTTGGCCTTTGAAATTTCCAAAAGAACCCCTAAAAATAAGGCTTCAGAGCTGACAATTCATTGATGGTAGTAATAATACAGTTAACATTTTCTTTCTTTCTTTTTTTTTTTTTTTTTTTTTTTTTTATTTTTGACAGGCAGAGTGGACAGTGAGAGAGAGAGAGACAGAGAGAGAAAGGTCTTCCTTTTGCCGTTGGTTCACCCTCCAATGGCCGCCGCTGCAGCCGGCGCACCGCACTGATCCGATGGCAGGAGCCAGGATCCAGGTGCTTTTCCTGGTCTCCCATGGGGTGCAGGGCCCAAGCACCTGGGCCATCCTCCACTGCACTCCCTGGCCATAGCAGAGAGCTGGCCTGGAAGAGGGGCAACCGGGACAGAATCCGGCGCCCCAACCGGGACTAGAACCCGGTGTGCCGGCGCCGCAAGGTGGAGGATTAGCCTATTGAGCCACGGCGCCGGCCTTGAGCCACGGCGCCGGCCTAACATTTTCTGAATGGTTACTATTTGCTATACATTATGCTAATTGTTTTGTATGAATTAGTTCATTTAACAGTATTAATTAAATGCCTACTACGTTCATGGCACTAGGGATAGGTTCATAAATAAAACAAACTGCCTGCCTGCCACTACGTCTTTTTTTGAGTGAGAGCAGACAGGTAATTACCACTAAATATAGTAAGTAAATGGACCATAAGAAGATGCTAAGTACTGCTGGAAAAAAACAGAGCAAGAGTGTTTGGTTGAGTGATAGAAATGGGTTGTGTTTTAAGTAGGATGGTCAGAATAGGCCCAAAGGAAAAGGCTGCATTGGAGTTAAACCATCTAGATATCTGAGAGTACTAGGCAAATGGCGCAATCTGTGAAAGTACCCTAAGGTGGGAACATGTGTAAAGTGTCCCAGGAACAACAAAGAGATTAAAATGATCAAAGATGGGGCCAGCACTGTGGCGTAGTGGGTAAAGCCACTGCCTGTGGCGCCTGCATCCCATATGGGCATCAGTTCATGTCCTGACTGCTCCACTTCTTTTTTTTTTTTTTGACAGGCAGAGTGGACAGTGAGAGAGAGAGACAGCGAGAAAGGTCTTCCTTTGCCGTTGGTTCACCTTCCAATGGCCACCGCGGCCAGCGCACCGCGCTGATCCGATGGCAGGAGCCAGGTACTTATCCTGGTCTCCCATGGGGTACAGGGCCCAAGCATTTGGGCCATCCTCCACTGCACTCCCTGGCCACAGCAGAGAGATGGACTGGAAGAGGGGCAACCGGGACAGAATCCGGCACCCCGACCAGGACTAGAACCCCGTGTGCCGGCACCGCAAGGCGGAGGATTAGCCTATTGAGCTGTGGCGCCGGCTCTGGCTGCTCCACTTCTGATCCAGCTCTCTGCTATGGCCTGGGTAAACAGTGGAAGATGGCCCAAGTCCTTGGGCCCCTGCACCCATGTGGGAGACCTAAAAGAAGCTCCAGGCTCCTGACTTTGAATTGGCCCATCTCTGGCCATTGTGGCCATCTGGGGAGTGAACCAGCAGATGGAAGACCTTTCTCCCTCTCTCTCCCTCTCTGTGTCTGTAACTCTGCCTCTCAAATAAATAAATCTTTAAAATGATCAAGGACAATGAACAAGGGCTGGCATTGTGCTGTGGTAGATTAAACCACCACCTGCAATGCCAGCATCCCTTATGGACATTCTTCTAATTCAAGCATTTGGGCCATCTTCTGCTGCCTTTCCTGTGCAAGTTAGCAGGGAGCTGGATCAGAAGTGAAGCTGCTGAGTTAGGAACCAATGCTCATAGGGTGCAGGCATTGCAGGCAGTGGCTTTTAATAAAGACAGTCCTTTAAATAAGAGAGTCTAAGCAAAATGTGTGTGTGCCTATTTCAGTGATCCTCTAGCTTATACACAGACCACTCAGCTTCCAGATTACATGGACTAGAAGGCTTTCAAGCCATATTGGGTCATTAGGTGAAAAGATACGTAATAGTTCATTTTAGATATGTTAGATTGATAGTTAAAAGAACTATCACTTATTAGAAAGTAAATTTACTATGTTGGGGGTTCCATTTTTTACCTACTTCTTTGTATTAAGTAGAATTGGTCCAAATTGTTCATTTTTATGATCCATGACATTTTCAGCATTAACTTTGTGGACATGATCATTTGAAGAATGGCACTTTGCTAGATTTGTGGTGGTTTACATAATAGTTTATCAATCTGACAATTAACTAAAAATGAATTACATATTTGATTTTTTTCTTAGTAATCTTCTGGAGAAGCGGTAAATGTGGGATAGAGGAGTGTAATTGTTTGGCACTAGCATGTTTTTGTCATGTGGGGGCATCATTGGTCTTTCCTAAGTAGCAGTGTGGTAAGAATGGTTTGCTTGTTAAGCTTAAATGATATTACTGGCAAATCAGTGTTCTCTTTTCACCTTATATTATAGGGCCACTATTTTATGTCTAAGTTTATTACTGTAACTAGAACTGTTAACTAATAATGAGATTTAAAATCCCAAAACATTTAGATTTCTCTATATTTTCAGTTGTATCAGCATCTAAAGTTATCATGATCATGTATTTGTTATTTGATAAAAGAAAATAATATGGTTTTATGAATAATAAAAGTTCAAAGCAAAGACTCTTACTATAGAGTCTTCATTTTACTACCATCATTATTGTGTTAAGTATATGAACAATGGAGAAGGTATATGCTTAGAGTTTAGCACACACATACAGCTAGCTCACCCAATATCCAAAAATAGCTCTCAGTGATAATTAAAATTTATTTTGGGCATATCCAACATAAATACTGTTGCACCACCACTGTTAAAGTCCTGTTGTTCCCATCACTGATGTTGCTAAAAACTCAAACTGGTTTGTCATCACTCAATTTATGTAAGAAGGTTGTTTGAATATGACTATCATTATGCTATTTATTTAAAATACATATATGACCACTATATTTTAAAAACTTACTGTGATTTTGATTACTCCACTAACAACTTGTGCTACAATTAGACATCAAAATGTCTAATTTTTAGCCTAGTCAAAAAGGAACCATGATTGCAGTGGGGGAAGTTTTTCTAGGGTGTGAGGCTATACAGATATTCACCCTTAAGTGTTTAAATACTTTAACATGATGTTTCCATCAATAAAACTCTTGGCTTATTCTTACGTCTGAGTTTAAAATCTCACTATCTACATCCTTGTCAACCAATGCCATGGGCTAAAACTAAAGATAATAACTTAAGATTTATGTCTCCCTCGCACAAGCTACGATTGTCGTGAAATGACAGTTTTGAAGGACCTGTACTGACATCAAAGGGTTCAGATGATCTAGTTAGGTCAATTAAAGTTAATTTTCAGCTTCCATTAAATTCTTTTAATGTTTTCCTCTTTTCCTGTTTTGTAGCCAAGTCCTATACCAAGTCCTGTTTTGGGTCGAAAGCCAAATGCTAGTCAGTCATTGCTTGTATGGTGTAAAGAAGTTACAAAAAACTACCGGGGAGTGAAAATCACCAATTTTACTACATCGTGGAGAAATGGTTTATCCTTTTGTGCAATATTACACCACTTTAGACCAGATTTAATGTGAGTAGAAACATTTTCCATTCCTTATAAATACTTAGTAAATAATAGACATTTTAAGAACATAAAATTATTTCTTAGCACATGTCCCAAGATACATCGCTTTCTATTTTTTTATTACCTACACTTCTTACTTTTTGAAAGAAATATATGTAAGAAAAAAAAGTTCTTCTGAATACCTAAAAACCATCTTTTCTCTTTTTAAAATAATGTTTTGTGTTAATCTCATGCAAAGACTGACTTCATATTATTATGAAAATTGTGTTAGTGTTAAAATGAAATGAGACAAATAAAGCCTGTAGCTTTTTTACGTTAACAACAAGGGATTACCTCATGATAAATTTGGTTGTCAAGTCTAGTCTCTGGTCGCCTGCCTTAACTTCTCTTTTAGATGGAAAGCTTCAGGCATTGAAACATGTAATCACTATTTTTACTTATTTATTTATTTATTTCCCTAATTTTCCACACTATTAGTTTTGTTGATTGAATTGCTGTGAAATTGCTAGTTACTTTTTGGTATTATTGAATGTCAAATTTTTAGATTCAGTTTGTTTTAAAAACAGCTGTTTTTATCAAATATTGTATATACCCACTGTGCCATTTTCTCCCTCAGTGACTACAAGTCTCTGAATCCTCAAGATATTAAAGAGAACAACAAAAAGGTAAGAATTGCCAAGAAAAAATATATAGTTTCAATTTTGGCTTCTCTGCAGGTTTTTATTAATTTGGGGAAAGTGAGGTTATTTTGTGAGGTCACAACTGCAGCTCACAGAAGGTAGTTTGCTTCCTGCAGTTCAAATAGGAAGCATGGTTTTTTCTGGTTTGTCATGGACTTTAAAGATCACAAGTACCAGGCTGGCATCAGATAATAATACGTATATGACCTTTATTAACTGTTAAATATTTGTTAAAGCATGTTGCTTTTATTCTAAGATAAAGTTTTTTAAAAGTGCACCCAAAACTCTTGTGCTGTAACTATTATGTAAGTTTAAAAAACCATATTGGGAGGGGATGAGAGCAGGAGCCTGATGGGTAAGCAATAAAGAGTAACTAGGTTCTTAGAAATAAAAAGATATAAAATTAGGTTCCTTTCATGTTATGATAAACTTTGTATTATTCCATATAAGTAATCAATACACTGAAATCAGAGTTTCCCAACCGATGTAGGAGTTTATTAACCCTGTCAACCTTCAGGGTAGCTGAGTAGGGCTGAATTGCTGGATCCCCTAAGTCAGCTAACTGTGCTACAGGCTGACTTACCTGTTTACCCCCCTGTACAGTACAATGTTATGATTTTCTATATTCAAGGAGAAGAGTACCTAAATCAGCAGAAAATAAGCACACTTTTTTTTTTTTTTTTGGTACTGAATTGAATTCCTCAACTGAAAAACCAGTGTAATATATTGTTGTCTTAGAATAGGAGTTCTCAGTCTGTGATCTGTGGATAGATTTCAGGGGGTCCTTCAACATGGTTATAGGAAAAATAGATACTATTTTCACAATTCCTTAACTGAAATTCAGCATTTCCTTCAAGTATGAATTTAGACAACAAACCACAGTAATGTTAGCCATGTACCACTGGAAATCACAGACATTTTCACATCACAGTACTGTTGTTGCAGATTCCTACAAATACCTTTTAAGTTTATCTCCTCTTCAAAATTACATTTACATTAATTAATACATTTTTAAAAAGCACATACATTGATGTTTCCCAAATACTGCTTTTCTAATATTTTCATACTGTATTTTTCAATATAATTGATTTCATTTATAATTCTATGTATTTTATATGTAAACATTATATACTACGAAGAGGTCCATTACCAAAAGGGTTCATGGGATAAAGTGAATAGTGATCTCTGGTATTTCTGGTCTAAAGTTTTTAATATTCGTTAAACCATTGATGATAAAAAGTCTTGGAACCTTTAAAGAAGTTCAGTTAATAAACTTTTAGATCATATTCTTTTTTTTTTTTTACTTTTATTGTTGTGTAAAACCAAAAGTTTGCTTCAGTATTGGATCAAAAAATTGTTTCTGTGTAAATGGATGATGCTGACCATGGAGTAACATATTTAAAAACTTCATTGTTTTATTGTATGCTATCAAAAAAAAGTACTCTTTATAAAGCAGTATGATGTTCTTCACAGAAATCACCATTCTGGTGTGCATACTACACAGTCATTGTTATGAAATTATTTCTTGTAGAATTTTGGAGAGCCTGCTTCTATTAAAGTGAAATGCCTTTTTTTTCCCCACTAAATTACCTCCTTATAAAGGACAGTTCTTTACCTGCACTTTTTTGCATTTGAATGAAATGCTAAGCTAATTTAAATACAGAAATAAATATTATAAAATAAATTGTTATTTTTATAAAGTAGAGGTTTCAATGTACTGTTCAATATTTTGAAAAAGCAACATTGTTGATAATGCCTACTTTTATATTTTTAAAGAATGTGGGAAATCTCATTTAGGTTTAAGTCAGACTTCCTTACATTATTTTAAGAACTTAATGGTGAACATGCTTAAATTTACAAATTTCTACAGAGAAGGATATCCCATTAAAATTTTTTCTCATTTAGATCTTCCAGGACAGATAATCATGGCTTTTAGAAAAGCTTTTAACTTGCATGATTGTTTTCTTTGCAACTATTCAAGGAATAGTTGCTGTTGCATAGTCTTGCTTTCATCATTTGCAACTTCTTACCTAATATCTATATTGAGTATCTCAGTTGCTGCCTGCAGATTATTTCTGGCTTCACACAGTTTTTCCTGATAACCCCAAGTACCCTTGATTGGAGTGAAAGCAGTATAAGATGCAATGCCTGTGTCTAAGTTCCACACAGATGCATAACGTAACTAAATGGCAGTGACTCCTGCTTACCAATTTAATGATTCTAGAGATGAATGAGACAATTTTCTTTGTAAGTCCTCTTTTTTTCTCCACATATAAAGAGCTAAAAAGACAGTAGGTGATTGACCATAACAGAGGAGTTTTACCTGTAAGACTTTATAAAAAAGTCTTGACCTCACTTATTAGAAAACTGGTTTGTTTCAAAATATTTTGTAGTGCAATTGGTGTGCACAAAATGAATTGCTACATGAAGTAAAGCACCAGTAAGAGTTTCCCCACAAGGAAGCTAATAATTTTCCCAGATCTGTGAAAAAAAAAATGAATAAAAGCAGTATTTACCTGTGGCATCCGATCTTAACCAATATGTCAGTATTTGAGATAATTGGGAAATGTTTAGAATACTGCCTGTGGTGCTTTTCCTCCTGATGGTTTGCAATTGATGTCTGTCAGTCAAGTTGTCAAGACACATGAGGAGAAAAATGACTTTAATTTTCCTGAAACATGTAAAATAACAAACAAGTCTATACATGCACACCAACTGAGCCATTCTCTCTAGTAAATATTTTGAGGTATCTATATTATGAAACATAGTGCTGTGAAAATTGAAGCGGTTTTAATATCACAATTTATTTTTCATTTTCTTTCTTATTCCACAATATTTATTAAACTACAGAAAGTGTACAAGGATTAAATTCAAAGGCAGAAATGTACTTTCACATGTAAGTGCAAGACTAGTTCCTTCTGAACAGTTGCATAATTTACAAACATTTGTTTTTTAAAAAACCTGGAATTATGATCCTAAATCTAGATTGTTACAAAACTAGACATTTTACATCCCAAAGCAAGAATAGATCTGGGAGTCTTACTCTCTCAAAGTAGACCTAAACCTTTAGCTATACTTTTAATGCTTCCTAGCAACACAATACTGTTTTCAAGGGTTAGTTGAGGATAGTAATAATTAATTGTAAATTGAGAAACAGCGTTGATTCCTCAAAACTAGAAAAACCTGATGTACCACAGTCATTTCAAGGCTAACAACAATAATACAGTACAGCCTTACATTCTCAGCTAGGTTGTAGTGTTCAAACTATTTCATTTTTCTCAAAATGTGTGAAGGAAAAACGGAGTCAATATTTTCATTATGAAAAATCAATCTTAATTGGGCATTAAAAATTTTTTTCTGTACTTCTAGGCTCAATTAGTATTTGTTTGTACTTTGTTAACCAGTAATCTAGTAGTTCTGATTTATCTAGCTGTACTTTTTATGCACAAATCACTGCAATTTCATGATGATAGAAAAGAAGTTGATAGGAGTGATAACACTGGAGATGGATTAGTCTAATGTTTCTTTACACCTTAATTCCTTATCTTAAAAATTTACTTTTAAGATTCCATTCTGTCTCATTTTAACTCAATTTTGGTTATATCCTTTATTGGAAAGGAATATTTCAGCTGTTAATAAATGTTTTTCTCTGGCCTCTCCTCTGCTTCTATATGCTTTCAACTTTTGGCATTTTGTCCTTTTTAATGTAGCATGTCAATAACATAACGAATCTTCAGCAACAGCTATAAACCCATTAAAATTGTGCTATTTTAAAAAATGTATGAATTGTCTGAACTATTCAGTTTATCTTTTGTTTTTCCCTTCTCTAAAGGCATACGATGGATTTGCCAGCATAGGAATTTCCCGGTTATTGGAACCTTCTGATATGGTGTTATTAGCAATTCCTGATAAACTGACGGTTATGACTTATCTCTATCAAATAAGGGCACATTTCAGTGGACAAGAACTAAATGTTGTTCAGATAGAAGAAAACAGCAGTAAAAGTACATATAAAGTTGGAAACTATGAAACAGATACAAACAGTTCTGTTGATCAAGCAAAATTCTATGCAGAGCTTAGTGATCTGAAGCGGGAACCTGAACTCCAACAGCCTACTAGTGGAGCAGTAGACTTCTTAACACAGGATGACTCTGTGTTTGTAAATGACAGTGGAGTTGGAGAGTCAGAAAGTGAACATCAGACGCCTGATGATCACCTTAGTCCAAGCACAGCCTCCCCTTACTGTCGCAGGACTAAAAGTGACACAGAACCCCAAAAATCCCAGCAAAGCTCTGGAAGGACTTCAGGATCTGATGACCCTGGAATGTGTTCCAATACAGACTCAACCCAAGCGCAGATTTTGTTAGGCAAGAAGAGACTACTGAAAGCTGATACTTTAGAATTAAGTGACTTATATGTTAGTGATAAGAAGAAGGAGGTGCTTACATCCTTTATTTGCGAGGAGACAGATAAGCAAAAGCTACAGACTCTAGAAACCAGCAGTAATTTTGAGCAAGAAAAATTAGAGAATTACAGACCCTTAGAATACAAATCAGATCCTGAATCGCCTGTCAAAAAAACAAGTTTATCTCCTACTTCTAAACTTGGACACTGCTACAATAGAGATGCAGACCTTACAACGAAAAAACATATTTCCCTGAGGCAGACAGAGTCTGATCCAGATGCTGATAAAACCACTTTAAATCAGGCAGATCATTCCACAAAAACAGTCCAGGTAAGTGGTTTGGAATGATGAATACTTACTTAAATATACAGTAAATAGTGATTCTATGTTTTTGTTTCTTTTTGTGTTCATAGAATACTTTAAGATATATAAATGATTTAAAGTGAAATATAGTTTCCCATTATAGGAAAACCTGAAATACACTTGCTTTATATTTAAAGTTTATGTTATAATATTTTAAATCTACACATAAATTTGAATTCTAGTATGGAAGAATAAAAAGTCAACTTTTCAAATCAAAATATTACTTAATTATAAAGCCAAGATATTTTAGTATAAGAATAAATAAAACATCAGCACTCTGTTTAGTGAGTGCATTATTCTGAAAATGTACAATGCCAAATTAAATATTTCCCACTTAAAGCATGTTACTTAAATATTTTAGTTGCATTTTAATTGGTATTTTCAGTTCTGTCATTCTTGTTAAAAATGCTAGTAGCAGAGCAGAAATTTGGCTATGGGGGTTAAGATGCAACTCAGGATATCTAAATTCTCTATCAGAGTGCCAGGGTTGGAGTCCCAGCCCTGCTTCCAGTTCCAAGTTCATTTTCCTGCGGTGTGCACCCTGAAAAGCCACAGTGATGACCCAAGTATTTGGGTCCCCGCCGCCCACACTAAAAACCTGGATTGAGTTCTGAACTATTGACTTCAGCCTGGCCCAGACCTGGTTGTTGCTGGTATTTGGAGAGTGAGTCAGTAGATGAGTGATTTCTCTCTCCTTCTCTTTCTCTGTCTCTCTCTCTCTCGAATGAATGAACTAAATTTTTTTTAATTTCAGAAGCATCTGCATTTCCCTCTATAAAGAGAATATGATACAACTTTGCCCCTTGATTTACTCATGTTATTTAGTGTATTAAATATCTGCTACCATTAATTTTAAGCTTTACTGTCTGTACTATAACAACAAGATATATTGCCAATAAAATTATGACATGATTTTCTAATCATTTAGAACTTTCATTCTCTATTGAAAAAGTCCTTTTAGACTCATAGAAAACTCTTACGTATACATAAAAGAAATTTTAAGCACCATTAATTGATTAAGGTAGTCCTAAAATTTTTTTTCACATTTGAAATCCCACTACTGAATCACTTTCTGATCTACAGTTGTTGGTGTTCTTGTTTTTCTGCACAGTGTTGCCTTTGGTGCTATCAAAGCATGCTATTACAGCAATGCTTCCCTAATTATAATATAGGAGTCTGAGCCCCTAAAGTTGAAGCTATTTTTGTGATAATATTAGGATGTTATTTACCTTTCTCGCACATTCTCCTATATCACCACATTTTCTAAAGGCTACATGATTTGTGATATCTTAACAGACAAATACAAAGGTAGATACAAGATTCTAGCTTCCTGCTTATATAAAAGATTTATAAAAAATGTAAAGTTTTTTCCCATTTAGTTTTTGTGTTTTTTGAAAGTAATTTTATTAAAATGTTAACATATGGTAGGTTTAATATGACTATTTTTAAATGAAAAAATATTCTTAAAACTTAACAATTTTGATTTCCAAAATAACAAATATCAGTAGATATAATCTACATAAGCAAAATTCTTTGGTATCCTCAATAATTTTTAAATATATAAATTCTGAGGCCAAACAGCTTGAGAAGCTCTGAATCATAGCATTTCTCCAAGATGGAATCTCTGGGGATTGCTTTCAACTTAGAATAGTCGTTGGTAATAGCACTTTCTAGACTTTTCAGAAACTCCCAACAGAACATATTTAGATGATAACTTGTGTTTATGTTCCTTTCTGAAATGGTGTAATCAGCTCTCCTTGTCCCATTTCAGTGTGTTCTTGTGTGTTGATTCAGTCAATAATAGATTGAAAATATTTTTTAAAAATATGACTGAACCAAACATGTGAACTTTTCTTGTCATTATTCCGCAAACAATGTCAACCATTTACATAGAATTTGCATAGTTTTTTATATTTTTTTTAAAGATTTATTTATGGGGCTGGCGCCACGGCTCACTTGGTTAATCCTCTGCCTGCAGTGCCGGCATTCCATATAGGTGCCGGGTTCTAGTCCTAGCTGCTCCTCTTCCAGTCCAGTTCTCTGCTGTGGCCCGGGAGGGCAATGGAGGATGGCCCTAGTGCTTGGGCCCCTGCACCCACACGGGAGACCAGGAAGAAGCTTCTGGCTTCAGGCGGGTACAGCGCCAGCCATAGCAGCTATTTGGGGAGTGAACCAACAGAAGGAAGACCTTTCTCTCTCTCTCACTGTCTATAACTCTACCTGTCAAATAAAAAAATATTTATTTATTTATTTGAAAGAGTTACACACAGAGAGAAGGAGAGGCAGAGAGAAAAAAAAAAAAAAGAAGACTTCTATCCACTGGTTCACTCTCCATTTGTTTGCAACGCTGGAGCTGTGCTGATCCGAAACCAGGATCCAGGAGCTTCTTCTGGGTCTCCCATGCGGGTGCAGGAGCCCAAAGACTTGGGCCATCTTCTGCAGCTTTCCCAGGTCATAGAAAGAGCTGGATTGGAAGTAGAGCGGCTGGGACTTGAACTGGCACTCATATGGGATGCCAGTGCTGCAGGCGGCAGCTTTACCTGCTATGCCACAGCGCCAGCCCCAGTTTTTTATATATTTAAGCAATCTAGAGATGATTTATATTGTATAGAAAGCTTGTATAGATTCTTTACAAGTGCCAAGCTATTTTATATAAGGGACTTGGGCATCTGGAAAATCCATAGGGGATCCTGGAACCCATCACTTGTGCTTACCAAAGGATGACTGTATTCAAATGGTAGTTAACTGAAGCATTAAGTAATTGCAATCATGCCACAGAAATAATTCAAAAACGTTCATGGGGCAAGGAATTGAAAGATAAGTTTATTTGATGCAAAAAAAAATGTGAAATCCTTGCCTTATTTTTTCCTAATATATAGTTTTGAAAAACCCTCATGCCTTTTTTAAAAAAATAGATATATTTACTTATTTGAGAGGCAGAGTAACAGAGGGAGGGAAAGAGAGAGAGCTATCTTCCATCAGCTAGTTCACTCCTCAAATGCCTGCAACAACCAGTGTTAAAAATGTGTGACACTAGGCGCTGTGGTGCAGTGGGTTAACGCCCTGGCCCGAAGCGCCGGCATCCCATATGGGTGTCAGTTCGAGAAATGGCTGTTCCACTTCCAATCCAGCTCTCTGCTGTCCTGGGAAAGCAGTAGAAGATGGCCTTGGGCCCCTGCGCCGGTGTGGGAGACCCAGAAGAGGCTCCTGGCTCCTGGCGCTTCGGATCAGTGTAGCTCTGGCCATTGCAGCCAACTGGGGAGTGAACCATTGGATGGAAGACCTCTCTCTCTCTGCCTCACCTTCTCTGTGTAACTCTGACTTTCAAATAAATAAATAAATCTTTTAAAAAAATGTGTGACGCTAGTAATTATCTCTCAGTGCCAGGATTGCCAATTATTTTATTTTTCTTCTTTTTACTTGTATATATTTTCTAAAATCTCTATCATAAGAATTTCTAACTAGAAAACAAAACAAAACAAAAAGCAAAAGAAACTTATGTTTATATGCTGTTGAGACCAAAATACTTTTTCAGTCTATATAGATGGTTGGAATCAATAAAGACTATAGTACTGGGACTGGTGCTATGGATTAACAGATTTAGCCATAGGGATGCCAATTCCAGTCCCAGCTGCTCCACTTCTGATTCAGTTGCCTGCTAACATGCCTGGGAAAACAGCAGAAAATGGCCAAGTACTTGGGCTCCTGGACCCACGTGGGCCACGTGGGAGATCCAGACAAAGCTCCTGGCTCCTGGCTTCAGCCTGGCCCAGCCCTAGCTGTTGAAACCATTTGGGGAGTTAACCAACAGATGGACAACCTTGCTCTCTATAATTCTGCCTTTCTAATAAATAAATCTTAAAAAAAAAAAAGTCTACAAAATCACAGAATTTACAACTGGTATGATCTTAAAGATGATCCTACTCTGAGTTCTTCATTTCAAAGATAAAGAAATTGTGAGATTAAAAAATATCATTAGCAAGGGTTGGTGTTAAAGCTCAGAGGCTTAAGCTACTTCTTGGGATGCCTACATTCCATAATGAAGTGCCTGGTTTGAGTCCTGGCTACTCCACACTTCCAATTTAGCTTCTTGCTGATGCCCTTGCTGGCATCACAGGTATGGCGTGGCTTCACCTGCTGTGCCACAATGCCAGGCCCAATACTTGTGTTCTTGCCACCTGGGTAGTAGACCCAAATGGAGTTCCTGGCTGCTGGCTTCAGTCTGGTCTAAGTCTAGCTATTGTATTTCAGAAGTGAACCGATAGATAAAAGATCTCTCCTTTCTCTATCTCTCTCTCACCATCTAACTCTATCTGTCAAATAAAAAAAAGGGGGGGGGGCAGCGCCATGGCCGTGGCTCACTAGGTTAATCCTCCACCTGCAGCGCCAGCATCCCATAAGGCACCAGGTTCTAGTCCTGGTTGCTCCTCTTCCAGTCCAGCTCTCTGCTGTGGCCCAGGGAGGCAGCGGAGGATGGCCCAAATCCTTGGGTGCCTGTACCCACATGGGAGACCAGGAAGAGGCACCTGGCTCCTGGCTTTGGATCGGCGCAGCGCACCAGCCATAGCGGCCATTTGGAGAGTGAACCAATGGAAGGAAGACTTCTCTCTATCTCTCTCTCTCACCGTCTAACTCTGTCAAAGGAAAAAAAAAGAAAGATCTCTGTCACTTCATCTCTATCACTTTGAATTTCAAATAAATAATAAAGAAATCTCCAAAAATAGTTAATATTTATCCAATATATACTGTATGCCAGTGCTCAATATTTTACTCTATTACTTAATTTGTACATTGTCCTTATGAGAGTTGATCTATTTTAATCCCTGTTTTATGAATGAAGAAACTGGCTTAGAGCGATTGAGCAATTTGCCTGCAATTAAGTATTGGAATTGACATTTTAACTGACATTTAAATTTAGGTTTCTTTAACTGCAAAGGTCTTAAACATCATGTAATAAAATATAGGGTAGTTTTGTGATATGGATGTGTGTGGGCATATGTGTGTATTTTTATTTGAGATACAGAGACAGGACTCTTGTCTGCTGGTTTTACTCCTCAAGTATCTGCAATAATCAGGACTAGGCAGGGCCAAATCCAGAAACAGGATAGTCAATCCAGGTATCACAAAGGTTGTAGAAAACCAATACTGGAGCCATCAGCTACTGTCTCCTAGGGTCTCCACTGGAGAAACTGGAGGAAACTGGAACCAGGAGCTGGATATCAAACCCAGGTACTCCAATATGAGATGTGTAGTTTTTAAGTATTACATTTCTTGCTGGCACCGCGGCTCACCAGGCTAATCCTCCGCCTGTGGTGCCGGCACACCAGGTTCTAGTCCTGGTCAGGGCACCGGATTCTGTCCCGGTTGCCCCTCTTCCAGGCCAGCTCTCTGCTGTGGCCCGGGAGTGCAGTGGAGGATGGCCCAAATGCTTGGGCTCTGCACCCCATGGGAGACCAGGAGATGCACCTGGCTCCTGCCATCGGATCAGCACGGTGCGCCGGCCACAGCGCACTGGCCGCGGCAGCCATTGGAGGGTGAATCAACGGCAAAGGAAGACCTTTCTCTCTCTCTCTCTCACTGTCCACTCTGCCTGTCAAAAAATTTAAAAAAAAAAATTAAAAAAAAAGGAAGTTGAAAGCAATGTTTAAAAAAAAGTTTTACATTTCTTATTAATAGTGGAAGAGAGATCTTACATCAAAATTCAGAATTCATTTGATTAATTGTGTCTGGTTTGAGAAAGTATTCATTTTGTAATCAATCAAAATGCAGTGACAAATTCTGTTAAACTCTGTCACTATGAACTTAGAATCTGTCATTACCAGGTATATTTCATTTGTATCTATTTTGTTTAGTAATTTACATTACATACTACATACTAATGTAAATTAGTATGATTAGTACCCTTAAAATCTTAAGTGATGAAAATGTTCTGGAATTGGGTTATAGTAATAGATCATAGTCTTATGAATATACTGAAAACCAAATTACTTATACAATTTAAGGAAAATATTGCCTTATTTGCTTATATAAAGAATTTTAGATAGTTAAAATATAAAGGTCACAGAGAAACCCAAAAATGAGATACAGATCATTTTAATTTTACATAATATCAAATAAAGTAATAGATTTACTGCTTTTCTTTTCCTCGACCATAAGTACTACTTATGATTGAACCAAAACTGTGCAATGAAAGGGAAGTAAAAGACATTTAACTATCAGTGGTTCAGATGGTGCTTAAGTTGCCAGTATCCCACTGCAGGGTACCTGAGTCTGATACCTGACTCCAGCTCCTGATTTCAGTCCTGCCAAAGCAAAACCTTGGAGGCAGCAATGATTGCTCAAGTAATTGGATTCCTGTTACCTACATAGGAGACCTGGCCCACCCCAGACCTGGCTGTGGCAGATATTTGGAAATAGAGTGGAAGCTTGTTTTCTCAGTGTCTTTATGTCTCTCTAGTACCAAGTACTAGTAATTTGGACTAAAAGGAGTATGGATATTTGTTTTTTGGGTTAGTGCTGCCATTTTTTTTTTAGTGCCGCTATTTAAGAACTGATTTTCACTGATGGCCAATATCAATTGTCCTTCAAATATATTCTAAATTTACATACTAGGGGTAGGTGTTTGGTGGATGCTACTTGGGACACCCACATCCCATATCTAGCATGTCTGTGTTCTGTTCAAGTCCCAGCTCTGCTCCTGCCTGCAGCTTCCTAATAATGTCTACCCTGGGAAGCAGTGAGGTGATGGGTCATGTAGTTGTATCCCCTCCACTGATGTGAGAGACCTGGATTGAGTTTTAGGTTCCTGGCTTTGGCCTGTCTTAACTGTGGCTGTTGCAGGCATTTTGGGAGTGAACCATTGAATTTAAAAACTCTGTCTCTCTGCCTTTCAAATATGTTAAATAAATAAATAAACAATATTTAAAAATTTAAAATTACAAATTAATCTGGAAGAACATATGGTATAGTGGTTTTCTTAAAAGGAGAATGAGGAATGGAAAAAAAAAAAACCAGACTTTTTTTTTTTACAAAATATAGTAGTTTTGAATTTTCTATAAATATTAATTGTCAAGAACTTAAAGGATTATTGCCATAGGTATTTAAAATCTATCAACATACAAATTTGGAACATACAATTCTTTAAGACTATAAAAATAAAACTGGATAGTGGGTGTTTAGCCTGACAGGACACCCACATCTCGTATATTAGAGTGCCTGGGTTAGATTTCCAGCGTCGACTTCCCCCTAGTGCAGATGCTGGGAGGCAGTGGTGATGGTCCAAGTAATTTGTACCTCCCAGGTAGGAGACCTGGACTGCATTCCTGGCCCCTGGGTCTGTTGTGGCCCAACCCCAGCTATTGTAGTATTTGGGGAAAGAAACAGAAAATGGGAACCCTTTCTGTTTGTGTATATATTTATCTCTCTCTGTCTCTCTCTCTGTCTCTCTCTTTCTGCCTCTAAAATAAATAACATTTTAAAACAAATAAATATGTAAAACTGTGAACTTTAAAAAATGTCTTTGACTACCAAATTATTCTATATGAGCAAATGCAAAAAATAGATGGAATATATGTATGGGCTTTATGCTTTATGGAAATGTGTTCTAATCAAAGTATAATTAGATTTAATACAGTTTTAGGCAGTAAAGACATGTTTCTTTTATGTCATGATTTATGTATTTATTCCACAGTTTCTAGTCAACATTAATGTTCTCTGTAGGTAATCTCATGATCTCAAGGAGCTACAGTCTGATTTCTGACCCCTGTTATTTCAAGAGATTGGTTAACTTTAATTAGTTTACAAATGTAGATTACATATTCCTTATTTTTTGGCTTCTAATTCTGTATCTTTCCTTTTAAGCATCGAATGTTATCCAGACAAGAAGAACTTAAAGAGAGAGCAAGAGTTCTGCTTGAACAAGCAAGAAGAGATGCAGCTTTGAAGGCAGGCAATAAGCAGAATACCACCACAGCCACACCACTCTGCAGCAGCCAGCTAAGTGATGTGAGAAATGCTCATTGAAAAAACCATTAGTTGCTTCTTGTAATTATGGGTGTTTGCTTGTATCTTTGCTAAATTAGCTTGGTACTTTGCTAAATTACTTGGTACATTATGGGTACTTGGTACACTTACTAAACTGATAAGTTCATAACTGTAGGAAAATGCTGTCATTATTCCTACACAGCATGTTAGCTATGAGGAAAAGTAAGATCCTGGAATATAATTTTGATATTTACATGAATCTTTTTTTCTGTTAGTTTATGTTTGATAACTATAGTACTTTAAGATTTGTTTTTTGTGTATGGAAGTTAATTTTCTTGGAAATGTTTTACTTTACTCCTCAAGATATCCAAACTACTTTCCAGTTGAGAAAATTGAGGCCAGTAGGTAAGGTAACTTATACAGGGTCACATAGAGTCAATAAATGATGAATATAAGATTTGCACTAGGCCATTTTTAGATTCCAGAGCCAGTGCTCTTTCTTATCAGATACTACCATCCCTGCATTAAACCATATTTTTATACATGTTTATGTGCAGTGCTTCTCAGATAATAATGATTATATGATAGTAGAAGCACTTAAGTTTAAGGATACATAAACCTTTTCATGAACCTAGAAACTGGCAACCTCTACCCCACCACCAAACTCATGTATACATAAAATTGCATATTTGTTTTAAGGCTTTGCAGAGACCAATTTTCTAACTTCTGACCTTAAATACTGTTTTTCAAATTCAAGGCTTTATACCATAATTGGATGTAAAATCATTTTAGTGGGCTACAAAATTTATTTTTAATGAAAAAGTATAGAATGGAATAGAAAATATCAAAATTCACTATATATATATAAGCATGGTATTTTTTGTGAAATTTGGTTGTATGAGTGTGTGTGCTTACTGGATATTGAAAAAAAATACATTTTTAAACCTTGGATCATGATGAAATAGTTTGAGAGAGACTGTCATTGTGCAGTGTACTAAGCTACTTCTTCTCTTCTTTTTTTTTTTTTTTTTTTGACAAGCAGAGTGGACAGTGAGAGAGACAGATAGAGAGAAAGGTCTTCCTTTGCCATTGGTTCACCCTCCAATGGCCGCCGTGGCCGGCGCTCTGTGGCCGGCACACCGCGCTGATCCGATGATAGGAGCCAGGTACTTATCCTGGTCTCCCATGTGGGTGCAGGGCCCAAGCACTTGGGCCATCCTCCACTGCACTCCCTGGCCACAACAGAGAGCTGGCCTGGAAGAGGGGCAACTGGGACAGAATCCGGTGCCCCGACTGGGACTAGAACCCGGTGTGCCGGCGCCACAAGGCAGAGGATTAGCCTAGTGAGCCACGGGGCCAGCCCTAAGCTACTTCTTAAGATAGCCATATTCCATATCAGAGTGCCAGTTTGAGTTCTTTCTCTTCTGCCCTAGATCCAGCTTCCTACGAATGCATTCAGGGAGGTGCTTGGGCCCCTGCCACCACGTGGGGTAGAGTTCTGGGCTTCTGGCTTCAGCCTGGCATTTGGGGAGTTAGCTAGCTGATGGAAAAATCTCTCTGTCATTCAAGTAGATGAAAATAAATACATATTTTTTTAAAAAATTCAAAAAATGCTAATCTAGATGACTATTCTTACTAAGGAAGATCTTGTAGTCTCATGTTAGCTTTTTCAGTGCTTAGCCATCTTTCATCAATTTGTTGAGTCAATCATTTGCCAGACATTTTGGGAGTGTCTGAATTGTGTCTATTCAGTGACAGGAAAGATTGAGTTTCTCCCTTCATGGCTTTATATCCTGGGAAGGACAGATAACAACAAATAAATAAGCAAGGTAATTACAGTGAAAATTGCATAATATTGTAGAAGGTAATTTGAGAAGGCAGGGGCTTGAATGACTTGAGGAGAGGATATTTGAACGAATATTTGGTGGATAAGACAAATCTGGTCAAGTGGAATACCACTGAAATAGTATTTTCTCTAAAATGAAAGTTATTTTGTTTATATTTGTGATAAACTTTGTTTTATAATTCTTCCAGGCTTTAAAAATTGTGTAAAATTTGTACCTTTATTTTTTCTTTTAGAATATAATTTAAAAGTACAATAATGAAGTTTAAAGATAAAATAACTGTAACTTGATTTTCAATTCAGAATATTTTATTTTATATTTAAATGATCTGCTTGCCAAGTGGATTTAAAAACTGATTTTACCAGGGCCTGCATTGTGGCATAGCAGATTAAGCCACCGCTTGTGATAGAATCCCATGTCGTAGCACTGTTTGGAGTTGTGGCTGTTCTGCTTCTGATCCAGCTCTATCCTGATGTACCTAGGAAAGCAGCAGAGGAAGGCCCAACTACCTGGACTCCTGCCAGCCACAGAGGAGTCTTGGTTGGAGTTCTGGGTTGCTGGCTTTGGCCTGGCCCAGCCCCAGCTATTGTAGACATTTGAGGAGTGAACTAGCAAATGGAAGATGATGTTTTCTCTCTCTTTCCCCCACCCTCTGCCACTCTGTCTTTCAAATATATAAAGAAATAAATCTTTTTTTAAAGAAAGCATTTTACCTATGTATCACTTTTACATAAATTACTAGTTATTATATAATATTTATTGAGTACTTGGTATGTGTGAAGCAAGATTCTAAGTGCTTTAATTTAGATTTTATTGTTTAGTCATCACAACAATTATTTAAGGTATTTATTATCATCCCCATTTTATAATTGAGAAAACTAACACAAAAACAAATACATGAATTGCCCACAGTCACATAAATAATAGATGTCAGAATTAGGAATTGAAAGATTATATTCTTAAAATATTTTGTTATATTACCTTCTTTTTTTTATGATGTATTTATTTATTTGAAAGGCAGCATTACAGAGAAGTGGAGGCAGAGAGAGAAAGAGAGAAGTCTTCTATCTGCTGGTTCACTCCCTAAATGGCCATAACAGCTGGAGTTGGGATGATATGAAGCCAGGAACCAGGCTTCCAGGTCTCACACATGGGTGCAGGGGCCCAAGCACTGGGCCATCTTCTACTGCTTTCCCAGGCCATAGCAGAGAGCTGGATTGCAAGTGGAGCAACCAGGACTCTAACTAGCACCCATATGGGATGCTGGCATTGCAAGCAGTAGCTTTACCTGCTACACCACAGCACTGACCTCTATATAGTCTTTTTTTTTTTTTTTAATTTTTTAGATAGAGTTAGTGAGAAAGAGAGAGAGAAAGGTCTTCCTTCTATTAGTGCACCCCCCCAAATGGCTGTTACAGCCAGCACGCAGCGCCAATCCGAAGCCAGGAGCCAGGTGCTTCCTCCTGGTCTCCCACGCAGGTGCAGGCGCCCAAGCACTTGGGCCATCCTCCACTGCCTTCCCCGGGCCACAGCAGAGAGCTGGACTGGAAGAGGAGCAGCTGGGACTAGAACATGGCGCCCATATGGGATGCTGGTGCTGCAGGCGGAATATTAGCCAAGTGAGCCATGGCGCCGGCCCTTTTATTTATTTATTTATTTATTTTTAATTTTTTTTAGATAGAGTTAGACAGTGAGAAAGAGAGACAGAGAGAAAGGTATGGTCTTATTTGTTTTCTGACTTCCTTATGAGGTAGAAATAGATTTTATTGTAGAGATTAGGAAAATGAGTTGCAAATGATGTTTAAATTTACCTAAAATCACAAAGAAAACTAACCTAGAGTTCCAGTGCTCTGACTCATAAGGCTGAACTTATTTCTACAAAGCACCTGTAATTTGACTTGTACTTTTTATTTCCCAAATGAAAACTTTTACCTATGTTGTATTAGTACAAATTGTACATCCTAATTACTTACTGAAACATCTTCTATCTCAGATATTTTACATTTTACTTAGATGCTATATTATGTAGGAGGGTAGCTATGGTGGGAAGAATCACTATATTCCTAAAGTTGTAATTATGAAATTTGTAGTCATTAAATAAAAGGTTTCTTTGGGAGAAAAAAGAATTTATTAAGTTAAATGCTTTTGCACTACTGAATGGATGCAAGGAATTAAACTTCATCGAGAAAACTTGGGACAGGCATTTGGCCTGTTAGGTGAAGACACTGGTTAAGATGCCAGCATCCCATATTGGAGTGCCTAGATTTGATACCTGCCTCTGGCTTCTGACTCCAGATTCCTGGTAGTGTGGACTCTGGGAAGCAGTGGTGATGGCTCAAGTAATTGGGTTCCTGCCACCCATGTGCAACACCTGGACTGAGTTCCCAGTGCCTGACTTCATCTTGGCCTACCTCCTGCCATTACAGACATTTTAAGAGTGAACCAGTGGTTGAGAGCTCTGTCTCTCTGTTTCCCTCTTTCTTTCATCTCTCAAATAGATAAACTCTTAAAATAATAATATATAATTTTAAAATAAAAGAGGATCATCATCTTTGTTAACAAATAAAAAAGGAGGAGGAAGATGAGCATTTGGAGCAGCAATTCAAGAAAATGCTTGGGACACATGCATCCCATATCAGGATGCAGCTCTGCTTTTTAATTCCAGCTTCCAGCTAAGGTGCATTCTGGAAGGCACCAGATGATGGCTCAAGTGGTTGGGTCCCTGCCACATATGTGGGAGACATTGAGTTCTCGGCCTCTGGCTTTGGCCTGGCCAAGCCCCTGCTGTTGGCAGGCATTTGGGGAATGAACCAGTGAATGGAAGATCTGTGTGTGTCTATCTTTGTCTATCTTTCTCTCCATCTGTGCCTTTCAAATTAAAAAAATTAAAATACATTTTTTAAAAAATTTAAATGCTCATTCCTTTTACAAAGTAATTCCACTAAGGAAAATCAGTATACAGATTTTTATCACAATGTTATTGATAGTAGCAAAAATTTCAAAAATGCCCTAAGTGCTCAAAAACAGGAGGATGATTACATAAATTACAATAAATACATATAGGTCTTAAGTAACCATTAAAGTTATTATTTTCAGGAATAATTCTGAAGGAATATTTTAAGGATGTGGAAAAATGCTCACAATGTCATTTGTTCAGAAAAAAAGATTTGAAATCATATATAGCATATGAACTCCATTTTGAAATACTATATGCTGTGTTTTGTATATGCTTTGAAAAGCACAGGAAAGAAAAAGCATCAGAAATACAAATGACTTACAAGTGTTTTCCCCCCTTTCTGTATTAAACATATACATATTAAGATAAATGTTTTTAAAGAAATTTTTGTTATCCAAAAAGAATATTTTCAACAAATTGTCTTCTTAGCATACCCCAATTCTTTTAAACTAGGATTGTATTTTAGTATCTCTGTAGAGAGAAACACAGAAAGAAATCTTCAATTTTATAGTTAATGATATTAGTTTGAACCTAGGTGTGGAATAAATGGTTGATTTCCTGATCACGTTGAGAAGACATGAAGTTCTTGATGACCACTGTTTGAAACTCCTACAAAATTATCATAGTATCTCATAAAATATATCATTGTTCCTTTGACTACTGACATAAATTAGGTTAGCTTTTTCTTTTTAAAGATATATTTATTTATTTGAAATTAGAGTTATAGAACGATCAGAAGGAGAGACAGAGAGCGAGCTTCCATCTGCTGATTCACTTCCCAGATGGCCACAACAACCAGAGCTGGACCACGCCGAAGCCAAGAACCTAGAGCTTCTTCCACGTCTCTTACATGGTGCAGGGGCCCAAGGGCCTGAGCCATCTTCCACTGCTTTCTCAGGGCTTCCCCAGGTATACCAGGAGGCAGTTGGATCAAAAATGGAGTGGCTGGGACTCGAATTAGCACCGATATGGAATACCAGCACTGCAAGCTGTGACTTAGCATACTGCACTATGACACCTGCCCAAATTAGCTCTCTTACATTTGTATGTCAGTACTTTTTTTCCCAGAAAGAGCAACTCCATGGCATGTATCTGGCTAGCTACGTGCCAGCTGAATTACTTTGTTACATGCATTTCACATGTGCTCAAAGATGTACTCTAATTCTTGTAAAACTATGGTTTGAACAATCTTAATGATATTTCCCTATTCTTCCTCTTTTAGGTTACCTATTTCTGCATTAAAAAAAAAACTATTGACATAAAGCAACCATTTTATTACAATAGTTCATAGAGTTACAAGTATTTGGCATTCCAACAAGACATACTGGGAGTGGCTTGTTTCTGTTCCATGATGTCCAGGGCGGCTTTCCACTTGGACTTCTGATGGATTGTCAGTTGGGACACCTTCATGTGGGCTGTCTGTTTGGTCTCTCTGCTTCTGTAGTTTGGGCTTTTTTATAGTATAGTGACTGGCTTACAAGAACAAATATCCCAAGATAATAAGGCAGACATGTATGATATTCTTATGCTCTTTTCTTCCTTCCTTCCTTCCTTCCTTCCTTCCTTCCTTCCTTCCTTCCTTCCTTCCTTCCTTCCTTCCTTCCTTTTCTGATTTTATTTATTTATTTGAGAGGTAGAGT
Source organism: Oryctolagus cuniculus (assembly GCF_051225735.1). Classification (NCBI taxonomy): domain Eukaryota; kingdom Metazoa; phylum Chordata; class Mammalia; order Lagomorpha; family Leporidae; genus Oryctolagus; species Oryctolagus cuniculus. Next base: position 145,187,168 of record NC_142868.1, on the reverse strand, counting down.
TACAGACAGACAAAGGTAGAGACAGAGAGAAAGGTCTTCTGTCCACTGGTTCACTCCACAAATGGCTGCAATGGCTGGAGCTGAGCCAATTCGGAGCCAGGAGCCTCTTCTGCATGTCCCACGCAGGTGCAGGGGCACAAGTACCTGGGCCATCTTCTACTACTTTCCCAGGCCATAGCAGGGAGCTGGATCGGAAGAGAAGTAGACGGGTCTAGAACCGGTGCCCATTTGGGATGCCGATGCTGCAGGTGGAGGATTAACTTACTGCGTCACAACACTGGCTCCTCTTAAAATTTTTTAAACAAAATCACCTCAAGTTTACTGTAAGAAAGGAAAATTAGTGGCCAGTTTCAGTTATGAACATAGATGCAAAAATCATAAATGAACATTAATATTTTAACAAGTTCAACAGAGATATATAAAAAGGTTAATAAATAATGAGCAATTTGAGTGTATTCTAGAGTACTAAATTACTTAATATTTCAAAACTCAAGCAAAGTAAGTAACCACATTAACAGAATAAAGAAGAAAAGTAAAACAATAAATTTTAGGGGCTAGCACCATGACTCACTTGGTTAATCCTCCGCCTGCAGCACCGGCATCCCATATGGGCACCAGGTTCTAGTCCCGGTTGCTCCTCTTCCAGTCCAGCTCTTTGCTGCGGCCCGGGAGGGCAGTGGAGGATGGCCCAAGTGCTTGGGCGCCTGCATCCTCGTGGGAGACCAGAAGGAAGCACCTGGCTCCTGGCTTTGGATCAGCGCAGCACCAGCTGTGGCTGCCATTTGGGGAGTGAACCAACAGAAGGAAGACCTCTCTCTCTCCCTCTCTCTCTCTCTTTCTCACTGTGTCAAATAAATTTTTAAACATTTTTGAGCAAATTATTTATTTATTTGAAAGGCAGAGTAACAGAGAGAAGGAAAGATTTTTCATCCACTGATTCACTCCCCAAATGCCTTCACTAGCTTCGGCTGGGAAAGGCTGCAACCAACATCCAGGAACTTCATCCCAGTCTCCCATATAGGTGGCAGGGAGTTAGGCATTTGAGCCATCATCTGCTGTCTCTCAGGTGCATTTAATAGTAAGCAAGATCAGAAGTGTTGTAGCCTGGACTCAAACCAGTACTCCAATATAGAATACTGGCATCCCAAGCAGCAATTTAACCTGCAGCCCCACAATGCATCTCCCAGAACAATAATTTCAATATATAACCCCCCAAAAGAAGTTTGAAAAATGTCAACACTGATTCATGGTCCAGAGGAGAAATAAAATGTAATTCTTACCAACTGGGAACAGAAAACTTCATTAATAAAATATATCTATTAAACTCCTATAGAAAACATTGTACTTAATTATGAAACATTAAAGCTTTCCATTTGAAACAAAATAAAAGATGGGGAAGTTCACTATCACTTCTATTCAACATCACAGTGAAAAATCCTATGACAAGTAGAAGAAATAAAAGGTCTAAGGTGTGAAAAGGGAAAAATAAAACCACCATCATTCACTAGAAATTATTTGTACATAGAAAATTTTAAAAACTACACTAAATTATTAAGCTAAAAAAGTAAGGTTATCAAAATAACTGGGTACAAAATTAATATTCAAAAATAAATTATATTGCAAGAATATACCCAAATGACCAAGAAGCACATAAAAATGATCTTCGGCATCATCAGTTATCAAGGAAATACAAATTAAATCTACCTTGAGATCCCACCTTACACCTAAAAGAAAGGTTAAAATTTAGAAGACTGGCAGTAACAAATGTTGGCAACAATATGGAGCAACTAGAACTCAAATACTACTGGTGGAAAAACAGTTGGCCCATTTCGTGTAAGTTAAACTGGCACTTACTGCATGACCTAGCAGTTTCATTCATATTTACTGAAAAATACTAAAAACATATGTCCACATAAAAATTTGTACACAAATGTTTACAGCAATTTTATCACTAGTACTTAGGAACTAGACAAAATAAAATGCTCCTGAACAGATAAAAGAATAAGCGCAGCGTGATATATCCATACAACAGAACACAAATTGAACACCCCTAATCCAAAAATCTGAAATCTGAAGATTTTGATTATTATTTTCAGAGTAGGATTATATTAATACTAGGATTAGGAAAATTGGATTATCAGATTAGGGGTGCTCAAATTTTGTAGAATCCAGGCAACATCAATATATGAAACACTTCTGGTTCCAAGCATTTTGGATAAGAATTAATCAACCCGTGCTACATGGCAACACAGATGAACAAGCCACTGAGACACAAAATATAGCAATATATAAATCTCAGAAATACTATGCTGAGAACACAAAAGAGGATAAGTATGATATTACATAAAATTCTACAGCAGACAAAACTAATGTAAAGTAGTAGAAAGCAGATCAGGTGTTTCCTGGGATCAGAGTAGTTGGGATTAACTTCTAAGGAATATGAGCAGATTTTCTAGGGATACAAGGGATGTATAACTTCATTATCTTTGTGAATATGCAAGTGTATACCTTTGTCAAAACTCATCAAACTTCAAATAGGTACATGTTACTATATGTGAATTATACCTCAAAAAGTTTATTTAAAAAATGTGTTTACTATGTATAAAAGGCAGCAAAGTTTAAAAGGACTCTTTACAGTAGTATCAAAAATAAATAATATTCTGGGCTAGTGTTGTAGTACAGTGGGTAAAGCCATCATTTGTGACTCCGGCATTCCATATGAGTCCTGGCTACTCCACTTCCCATCCAGCTCCCTGCTAATGTGCCTGGGAAAGCAGCGGAAGATGGCCCAAGTTGTTGGGCCCTGCTACCCATGTGGAGTTCCAGGCTCCTGATTTTGGCCTGGTCCAGTGAATGGAAGATTTCTATCTCTTTCTCCCTCTCTCACACTCTGTCTCTCCCCATCTCTCTGTAACTCTGCCTTTCAAATAAATGAATCTTTTAAAATAAATAGTCTATGTAAGAATAAATTTAACAAGAACTATGCGAAGTGTTTAGTATGTATAAAAGGCAGCAAAATGAAAACATTCTGAAATAATTCTTTTATTGTGATAAGAAGACTTAACATGAGACTTTATCCTCTTAACACATTTTAAATTTATCATTCAATCTTATTGACAGTGTTGTATAACAGGTCTATAGGACTTACTTATTTTGTTTAACTGAAACTTTATGCCTGTTTAGTAACTTCCCATTTCCTCCTCCCTTCAGCTCCTAGCAACCAGTTCTTTCATTGTATGAAATATTTAAACACTTAGTATAATGTCTTTAAGGTTCATCCATGTTGTAGTATATGAAGGACTTCCTTTTTTATATAAAGCTTTTATTTAATAAATAGAAATTTCATAAGTACAACTTTTGGATTATAACTATTCTTCCCCCATACCCGGCCTCCCACCGCCAAAACATCCCAACTCCTACTCCCTCTTCCATTCCATTCTTCATTAAGATTCATTTTTAATGATCTTTATATATAGAAGATCAACTCTATGCTAAGTAAAGATTTCAACAGTTTGCATCCACACAGACACACAAAGTATAAAGTACTGTTTGAAGACTAGTTTTACCATTAATACTCATAATACAACACATTAAGAACAGAGGTCCTACATGGGGAGCAAGTGCACAGAGACTCCTGTTGTTGAATTAACAATTTACGCTCTTATTTATGATGTTGGTGATCACCCAAGGCTCTTGTCATGAGCTTCCAAGGTTATGGAAGCCTTTTGAGTCCACAAACTCTGACATTATTTAGACAAGGCCATAATCAAGGTGGAAATTCTCTCCTCCCTTCAGAGAAAGGTACCTCCTTCTTTGATGGCCCTTTCTTTCCACCGGGATCTCATTCACAGGGATCATTCATGTAGGTCATTTTTTGACACAGTGTCTTAGCTTTCCATGCCTAAAATGTTTTCATGGGCTTTTTAGCCAGATCTGAATGCCTTAAGGGCTTATTCTGAAGCCAGAGTGCTGTTGAGGGCATTTATCATTCTATGAGTCTGCTGTATGTCCTGCTTCCCATGTTGGATCATTCTCTCCTTTTTAATTCTATCAATTATTATTAGCAGACACTTGGTCTTACTTATGTGATCCCTTTGACACTTAATCCTACTTTATGATCAGTTATGAACTTAAACTGATCACTTTAACTAGTAAGATGGCATTGGTACCTGCAAACATAATGGGATTTGGAGTCCCATGGCAAATTTTTAGCTTTACCCTTAGGGATAAGTCCAAGGGAATGTGTGCCGAACTGTACATCTCCTCCCTCTCTTATTCCCACTCTTATTTTTAACAGGGATCAATTTTCAATTGGATTTTAAACACCTAAGAATAATGAAAGACTTCCTTTTTTAAGGTTGACTAGGATTCTACTGTATTTATATACCACATTCTCTTTATCCATTCATTCATCTGTTGACTGATATTTGGATTGTTTCTACATCTTGACTGTTGTGAATATGCTTGAATGAACATTGGAGTGCTATTCTTCAAGACTTTGATTTCAGTTATTTTAGATAAATATCCAAAAGTGGGATTGCTAGATCATATGGCAGGTCTGTATTCTATTCATTCATCCATTCATTCATTCACTTATTTACTTATTTATTTTGAGCAGCCTCATACAGTTTTCTGTAGCAACTGTACCATTTTCCCCCCATCTACAATGTGCATGGGTTTCAATTTTGCTACATTCTAGCCAACCATGATTATATATTTTGTTTTTTTAGATAATTCCATTCTAACAGGTAAGGAGTGATGTTTCATTGTGGTTTTGATTTACATTGCCCTGATGATGAGTGATATAAAACATTTTTTCATATACTTGTTAGACATTTGTATGTCTTCTTTGGGGAACTGTCAAGTCCTTAGGTTTTTTTTTTTTTTTTTTTTTTTTTTTTGTTTTTGTTTTTTGACAGGCAGAGTGGACAGTGAGAGAGAGAGACAGAGAGAAAGGTCTTCCTTTGCCGTTGGTTCACCCTCCAATGGCCGCCACGGCTGGCGCGCTGAGGCCGGCACACCGCGCTGATCCGATGGCAGGAGCCAGGTACTTATCCTGGTCTCCCATGGGGTGCAGGGCCCAAGGACTTGGGCCATCCTCCACTGTACTCCCTGGCCACAGCAGAGAGCTGGCCTGGAAAAGGGGAAACCGGGACAGAATCTGGCGCTCCGACCGGGACTACAACCCGGTGTGCCGGCGCTGCAAGGCGGAGGATTAGCCTAGTGAGCCGCAGTGCCAACTTTAGTTCATTTTTAAATTGAGTTATCAATTTGTTTTTAAAAAATTTTAAAAGCCCACTTAAAAAGTATATATTTCAGGTCAAAGACACAGAGAGCTCCCATCTACTGTTTCACTTCCCAGATGCCTACAACAGCTGGAGCTGGGTTCGACTGAACCTGAGAGCTGAATCCTGCGTGGGTGGCAGGGACCCAACTACTTGAGCCACCACCTGTGCCTCTAAGATGTACACTAACAAGAAGCTGGAATTGGGAGCAAAGCCAGGACTTAAATCCTGGCACCCCAACCCATTTTTAAATTGGGTTATCAGTTTTTAGTTTTTTGGCTATTGAGTTATAGGTCCTTATATATTTTGGAAATTAATCCCTTATCCAGTACATAAACATTTCCCCCATCGTATAGGTCATCTTTTTGTTTGTTCATTGTTTCCTTGTAACTTTAAGTCACAGAACATCATTTCTCTTATATTATTTTGACCTAAGTAGTCACAAAGTCCCACTTAGGTTAGAGAGAAAAGTCATAGACCATACCACTCAGTAGGAGGAATGTAAGAGTCACAATGTAGGGAGAAGCTTTACAAAGTGTGCAAAAATATAATTAAGGGGCTAGTGTTGTGGTGTAAAGGGTTAAGCCACCTACAATGCTGGCATTCCATATGGGCACCAGTTCATGTCCTGGCTGTTCCGCTTTCTATCCAGATCCCTGCTAATGCACCTGAGAAGGCAACAGAAGATGGTCCAAGTACTTGAGTCCCTGCCACCCATGTGGGAGACCCAGATGAAGCTACCAGCTTCAACCTGGCTGTTTCTGTCATTTGTGGAGTGAACCAACAGATGGCAGATCTCTTTCTCTCCTTTTCTCTGTAACTCTGCCTTTTAAATGAATAATTAAACATGTTATTCAAAAATAGAATTAAGCTGCGGCCTGGGCATGACTCTGTGGGTGTGGGGCCCTTCATATCTTGCCTCCAATCCTGGCCGGAAGCTGCTCAGAACTCCTGGACCTGGCCTCTTCCATCTGCACAAGTGGGCTCTGTACTTTCTGGCCTTCCCCTAGAGGCTTCTTGGCTCACAAGATAATGGCCAGCTCCCTGGAAATGGACCTGTCCCTGGTGCTCAGTAAGATGGGTGTGAACCTGACCTACCCAACAAGGAGACTGTGAGGCACAGTGACATCCCATTCCTGCCTGTGAAGCCGCACATCATCCCGACTTTTCGTGGATGAGATGGGTCCAACGTGCAACCTGGGGTCATTATCAGACCTGTTGAGAGAAGCTGAGTGCCTTACAGTTGGCCCCCAAAGTGATCCACTGCGTAACCAACACAGCTGGGCTGGTGCAGAAGGGTGCCACAGTGTACGCCATGGGCACCCATGCCTTGACAGAATAAAGCTGGAATTCTCCATGATGTCCATGCTGGCCACTTCCACTTGTGCTCCTCACAAGAAACATGGCCCCCTAAGGCAGCCCCTGCCCTCCTGTGTGCCCCAGAGCACTTGGCCCTCTCATTACCCCTCCCCAGCTTTGCAGGGAGAAAGCAGGCTCAGGGATTTTTGAGGTCCTTGTGGTAAAGCCTCCTTAACTCTGCTCAGACTAAGAAGTACTATTTACTGTCCTGTCCAGTGGTGGAAAAGCTCTGACTGGGTAACTGATGCTGAATTCAAGTCAGAACCCAGCTCTATAGGAAGGTCCTGGCAGGACCGTGAGTGTGTCCTCCAGGTGGAGCCTGAAGCAGGATCAGTTTGATGCCAGGGCAGGAGGCTGAGAATAAACATGATAGGACTAGGACTTTTCTGTGAATTGATAAATGAAGTGAGCAACTTAGAATTGTCACAGTCAATCAATAAGTGTATGGAATTAAGACCATGCTTATGTTTAACTTTTTCTTTATAGGTATACCATTTCAGAAGTGTTATTCTGTGTTAACTTTAGCTTCTTTAATAAAGTTTATTTTTATTAAGAATTAAAAGATAAGTTTATTTTACTGCAAAAAAATGAAATCCATAGTGGTTTTGTTTGTTTGTTTATTTTTTTTGTGTGTGTGTGTTTTTTTTTTTTTTTTTTGACAGGCAGAGTGGACAGTGAGAGAGACAGAGAGAAAGGTCTTCCTTTGCCGTTGGTTCACCCTCCAATGGCTGCCGTGGCCGGCACCCTGCGGCCAGCGCACTGCGCTGATCCGATGGCAGGAGCCAGGTACTTATCCTGGTCTCCCATGGGGTGCAGGGCCCAAGGACTTGGGCCATCCTCCACTGTACTCCCTGGCCACAGCAGAGAGCTGGCCTGGAAGAGGGGCAACCGGGACAGAATCCGGCGCCCCGACTGGGACTAGAACCCGGTGTGCCGACGCCGCAAGGTGGAGGATTAGCCTATTGAGCCTCGGAGCAGGCCCGCATAGTGTTTTTATAATGTGCATTTTCTAAAAACTTCTTGAAGGCTCTTTATAAGAAAAACATGTGGCATATTAGGTATTATTGCAGCCGCTTTTCAGTTAATGTTTAAGCTCAATTGAAAACCCTTTCTTATGCATTCTACTTTGCTCATTTTTTCAGATGTCAAACCCTATGTACATGTGTTGGGAAAAACACTACTTTCATGTTCTAGGACAGTTGCTCTTATTTTGACACTTGATACTCTGTAGCACTTCTAGCTAAAATTGAAATGATTTATTCAAGAGAATATAAAATATCAGAGAAGTATAATTTCACAAATATGGGGAAGGTTAGATCTTGCCATTAATTCTCAGATTTTCAGTTTAGAATGCAACTGGATATCAGGTTGATATCTTTTCCAGGGACATAGTTGTTTTCTGAAATTCTCTTTTTTAAAAGTCATTTCTGGGTGGCTTTTATGCATACAGATTGTGATTATTTAGGCAATGCTGTCCATGTGTTGGAAAAGTAGTATGGCTGACAAAGCAAAAATGTAAGGGAAAAGTCCCAGTTTCATCTCGGGAGCAATTAGATGTTAGTTAAGTGATATTAGAACAAGAAATTACTTAATCTCTCTGATTATGTTTTCCCATTTGTAAAGTGGAGACAAAATCTATCCCTGCCCCCTGCCATTTGAAACTCAAATTAAAAGGTGTGTATGGTGAAGTACCCCAAACCATGACTGATAGTCAGCCTCACTTATGTGTCAGCATCCACATACATCATTCTACAGAGATCAGAGACTTCTGGTAAATGAAAAGCAGCTCTAAATCCCTCTATTTCTCCTCTCCCAAAAGTGATTGGGATCTAATTTAGGAATATATCTATATTTTTACTTTGATTTTGCTCTTTAACTTGTGCTTTAATTTACAGTGTGTGTGTGTGTGTATATATATATATATTTTTTTTTTTTCAATCCTTTTTTTGTCTGGGGGGTGGAGAAGTAAGGGAAGAAGGATGAGGGAGAGGTAGACAGAAAGCACTCCAATCTGCTGGTTCATTCCCCGAATGCTTACAAATAACCAGGCAGGGCCAAAGCTGAAGTCAGGAGCTATAAACATAATCTGGGTCTCCCACATGAGACTTGAACCTAGGCACTCCAATTTGGAAGGCAGGCATCCCAAGTGGTATCTTATCTGCTGTGCCAAACACCTGTCCCTCTCTCAGAAGGTCTTTAAATCAGAACAAATTATCACTAAATAGAAGTTAATGTGTTCCTTTGTTTCAAGTCGATGAAATTACCTTTGCCACTTTGGAATTTAAGGTACTCTGTATCATCCATTTTTTACTATTCTGGAATCCTACCTACATAAAATCTTCATTTGTTATTATAGTGTGCATATACCAAATCTTTAACACATACCAGGTTTTCCCATATTCTGGGACTATGATTCAAATTCAGCTCACAGCTCTGCCTTGAATCACAGCACTATATTCCTTCTTCTAAGTTATATAGCTTTAGGCAGCAAGTCGGAAGCTATTTCTAAGATGTTGAAAACAACTCTTTGTAATCTTATTTGATGGATCCTTATGTCCAAACCTATTTAAGTTATCTTCAGGAAAGTTTGTAGTTAGTGTTTCTCTTAAAGGACAACTCACAAACACAGATACTATAAAACCTTTAGTTTTTCTTAATTTTCGTTGGGACTACCATTGCATGTTTCAGTGAGAACTTGGTAAGACTACACATTGCCCTGTTTGCCTTGGGTTTTGGTTTTTTGTTTTTGTTTTATTTTGTTTTTGGTAGATGAGGGGGGCAGGATATGATTCACTTTTACCTTTGTGCCTTTAGATTCTCATTTATCCTGTTTCATTTGTTCCCTGAAGTTGTTTTTCTATAGGCAATAGATTTCATTGCTGTGGGTTTCTGTGATCTAAGAGGACTCTTCTAAAAGTTCATGGAAGGTGTTTATTATTTAAAACATGATTGCCTAGGTTTCAGAAATTTTTGGCAGCAGTTAAGATGCCCACATCTCACACTGGAATACCTGGGTTTGAAAGCTGGCTCTGGTTCCTGACACCAGCTTCCTGCTAATACAAAACCTAGGAGGCAGCAGTGATGGCTCCAGTAATTCCTGTGACCCACATGGGAGGCCTAGGCTGAGTTCCTGGCTCTTGGGGTCACCCCAGCCTAATCCTGGCCGTTGTGCACATTTGAGGAGTAAACCAGGAGATGGACTCTCTCTGACTCTCAAGTGAATATTTTAGCAATAATTAAAATAAAAAGATATATCTTAAATATTTTGCCACCAGAATAAACATCTTTTAGTTCTGTTTACCACAAGATTTTCTAAGTAAGTTCATTTTTCTTTTCCTGTCCCTTTTGCTCTCTGAATTTTCAGGCATTACATTTTACCAGTATAAGTTTTAGATAAGAAATTTGTGTTCATTATTTTTCATATGTACTGAAAAACATTTTTTTAGTGTACAGTTCAGGAGTTTGTCAGCATCAGCAAGTCTAGCCATTTTAGAATCCAAAAGAACCTTCCTGATTACATAATATAAATGCAAACTCTAAGAAAAATGTAATTCTTTTCAAGAAAATGTTTCATGCCTTCTCTTTTGCTTTTTTTTACAAACTTATTTATTTTTGAAAGTCAGAGTTATATACATATATATAACTTGCTATGCTACAACATCCACCTCACATTACTTTTTCTAAGAATGAATAATCATTATGTTCCTAAATCTGTATGTATGAAATACATGAAACTTGTATAACTTAAATAAAATTTTTTAAAAATGAATAAAATCTACTTTATAAATGAAATCTGTATAACAAGAGAATCTAAATGAATCTTCCATCTAATTAGTTTAAACACAGTTTATAAATTGATAAATATGTTTTTTTTTTTTTTCTGCAACAACAATGTACTGTGTTTGCAGATAGTTCCTAGATATTTGGAAGCTTTTTTGAAAAAGAAATATCAGAGAAGAATTAGAGTGCTATCATAAAGCTTACTTGACTTTTCCTCCTAATATTCATTTTGCCAGCACAATGACCCACGCATTATACTCAGTTGATATAGAAGCCTCCCAGTTTCACTTAGCAGGTAGTGGAATCAGACTACAAGTTAGCAGTAACTTCTGAATGGTTTTCAGTGTCTGTCTTTAAAGCTTCACAGGAATGTTTGACTCTTCTAAGGAAAACTGTATATATGGGACAGGGTTTTAGTTTGGTTAGTTGTTAGTTAAAGGCAAAGACCAATAATCAAAAGAGCTACAGATACAGTGACCTTTTTTTGTTTTGTTTAGCTAGCCTTTAAAAAACTCCAAATGGCTTATTTGGTAGAACTAAGAGAATGCGGGAAATAAGGCTTTAACAGATTTTTTGTTCCAGTGAAGGGTAGGGTGTCAGCCTTGTACTTTTCATGTTGATTTGAAAATATTGATTTCAATAGTCTGTCATGCAGATAATTGTGGCAGATTGAAATAAGATTACTAGATCTTTTCCAAATAACAAAAGAAGCAGTTTATCATCCAATTGATTGAAAAAAAAAACCAACATTAACTAAAATTACCAGAGATTTTGGTAGTCCTTGATAGAAACTTTTTCTGTAGTTTTCATACATAGGTATTCTAAATATCTAAGTATTTATCATTATAAAATATGTATAAGGTTAAATTTATTTATTTATTTGTTACATTTTAAGCAGCTAACTTCTACAAATCAAGGGTTTAAAATTAATTTCAAGCTAAAATTTTAATTTTCCCAAATTATATGTATTAACAGTCTGTTATTAGGAAAAATTAGATTAACATTTTAAAAGGACATCAATTATCAGTTATTATAAAAAGAAATCTAAAATACAATAATATATTGAATAAATTAGGGATTTTTATTCTCTGTATGAGCCAGATTGTTTATGTTGAGGACTCTGAGGATAAAATATATTTCTTATTTTTTACTGACACAATCACCAAAAGATTTGCTGCATATAATCCATTTCAGACCAGTAAGAGACATTAAAAGTATGGCTAATCTTTTTGTAGTTACATATTAGAAGAGAAGAATGCTGTGATACTTCTATGTTTGGCAAAAATACCTCTGTACAAGGCAGTGGTTTTTATTCCTTATGATTTAAATAATAGTTTTCTATTATGTCTAAATTTAAGTTGATTTGAAGTCAGCTATCCTAACAATGGTTACTAGAATTCATAGAAAACATATTGTTAGCTTGCTAGCGTTATCTTCAGAGTCTCACAAAACACCAGCATTGTTAGGGGGGAAAAAAAACCTCAAGCCTCTTTTCTTTTATGTGGCCATAAACCCCTAACCTCAAACGTCTTACTTATTTGAGGTTGCCATGAATACATGAAGCTAGAGCTAGGTGTCTTAGCATCAGGAACACTTCTTTTATGCGACTGTTAATAGCCATGGACATTTTCCATATGGCTGTTCAGCACAGTGTTGAACATCCCAGGATGATATCACCATTACTAAAGCTGTGTTTTATATTGCCTATTCTGTTATTGCTCAGCATGCACAAGAGTAGAGTTTA